>NC_138894.1:11329691-12600450 GCF_965194825.1 Balaenoptera physalus
GATGAGACGGGGCCTCGGGGAGCTCCCGTGGGACCTGCTGCCCTGGGTGGCTGGGGCCTGTGTAGGGAAGAGGAATTGAGAATTGGGTGCGCGATGTCGGGAGGACCGGCCACATTTGGCTGGAAATCTTCCATCTAGTGGCTGGCTCAAAGGATCTGAACCCAAGACAGGCTGGGCTGGAGGCGAAGCGTTTGAGAACCGAGGACCAGTGGGCAAAGCCAGGGTGAGCACCCGGAGGGCAGGGTGAGGGCCGGGGGGCTCCCGGGGCTCCCTCAACAGCCGGAGGGAACAAGGACGCAGAAGGCCAAGCGGGGACTGGTGCCCCCTTGGGGTTTGCGTGTGGTCAGGGCAGGAGGTGAGGGAGCCGGGCTCCGGCAAGATGATGGTCGGCACGCAGGGCCTCTGGTGGGGCCGATTGAAAAGGGAAGTGAGGCGCTCAGGCCTGGAGGGAGAAAACGGACTCAGGGGCAGGGCAGGTGCCGTAGGGAAGGAGCAGGCCCTGGGGGGCTGCCACTTGGGGCCGGAGAGGCAGGCCCGGGGGAGCCATGGCCACAGGGGCTGCTCCTGGTCAGTGTGGCTGGACCCGGGAGGAGCAGAAGGGCTAGGCCCTGTCCCTGGTGTGTTAAAAAGCGAGCAAATGCCAGAACAAAGTACACAAATAAAGGTGCGTTTGAAGTTGTGTAGCGTAAATTGTCTTCTTTCAGGCAGCACAGCTGATGCAGTGCAGTCCCTCCCCCGCCCCAGGAATCTAAGTTTGAGAGCTTTGTGCAGGGAGACAGGGCCCCGGGCTCCCTGGTCCCCATGCCGAGGCCTTGCTGTGCCCAGGGAGGCCCCTGCAGCCCAGTGACGGGGCCGGATGAGCAGGCACTGCACTGACCCTGTTGTCTCCTCTCACCTTCTGGCAGGGAACAGGCCCTGGAGCAGGAGCGAGAGAAGCTGCTTCTTCAGGGCTGTCTTGACCTCAATTCCTTGGATCCTGATGAAGAAGTGCCGCTCACACCAGAGCACAGGTGCGGGGAGTGGGCACAGGTGGGAGGGGAGGTGTGTGCCCACTCAGGGCCAAGTCCCCGCACCCGCCTCTCCAGGCAGAGGGTTTAAGTGCTCACCTGCCCTTGGTTTTGGACGGTTTCAACCGCGATTCGTGTGCTGTTGATGAGTTCTCAAGCTGCATCCTTCTCTTAATCCCACATCTGTTCATTGATTTGAGAAGGATTTATTCACCTACTGTGTGTCAGGGTCTAGTGTGGGCCTTTGAAGACAGAGAGGTATAAAATACGGCCTGCTCTTCCCCAGTTGTCTGCCCAAACGTGTGGAACCAGGTCTCAAACTACAGTCTGAATGAACACTGACTTTAAATGGGGAAAATACAGCCACGGGGCATTTTCTGTCTTCCCCTGTGTGGGGAGGGAAGGCGGCTTCTGTCAGAGCTGTCGTCTGGGCCGGAGTCTGCTGGCCCATTGGCTGGAGGGAGGGCTGGAGTCATCTGTACCATGGAGTCTCGGAGATACCTGAGGACCACAGTTGAATTCATCTTCAGGGTACCCTGTTATCCATCCATCCATTTATCCATCCGTCTGTCCATCCGTCTGTCCACCCATCCGTTAAACATCTGTTATGTGCCAACTTTGTGCTGGGCTCTGTGCAGACTCTGGGGATACAGCAGGAAGAGAACCAGACAGAGGTCTCTGCCCCCGTGTTGCTCGCCGTCAGGGTGGGGAGACCACCAGTGCACACGGTGAATGAAGGAAGCTGTGTGACAAGTGCTCGTGAGAAAGGAGAGAGTGGGGAGGGGGTGTCAGCAGTGCTGGGAGGGCTGGAAGATTCGGAGGAGGGGTCAGGGAAGGCCTCTGTAAGTGGCTGACTTTTCAGCAGAGCCCTGAAGATGGTGAGAGGCGGCCCTGGGAGGGCCTCGCGGCGGCGGCAGCAGTGAGGGGAGAGGAGGTTAGGGAGGCTGCAGGAAGCTGGCTGCCACTCATCTGAACAGGGTGGAGGGTAGACTGGGGGGCGCGGGGCGCGGTGGGGGCGGAGGGCGCTGTGGTAGTAATCCGGGAGAAGTCAGGGCCAGGTGGTGAGGAGGAGGCAAACTCTGGGTACGTTTTCAGGGTAGAACCGACAGGGTTTGCTGACGAGCTGGATGGAGGCTCTGGGAGAAAGAGAGGAATCAGAGGGACCCCCGGGGTTTTTGGCCTGAGCAGCCGGGAGGTCGGAGTTGTCTTCATTTAATGGAGGAGGGCTGAGTGACGTACGCTGGGGGGTGGCAGGCGCGGGAACAAGAGTTCACTTGGGGGACCCCCGGGGTGAGACCAAGACAAGGACCCCCTTGTCTAGAGAGGCCAGCTTGGGAATCACCATGTATAGGTGACATTTAGAGCTGCAAAACCAGATGAGATCAGCCGGGAGCCGGCATAGAGAGAAGAGCAGGGGCCAGAGGGCACAGCGTAGAGGTCACGGTGACCTTGACAGGAGCAGCCCTGGGGGGCGACTGGGGGCGAGCCTGCCTGGAATAGGTTCAGAGGAGAACGAGAGGAGATGGCAAAAGAGAAGACTGGGCAGCAGCCGAGGGGGAAAGTGGAGCCAGGACAGATCTGTCTGTCCGTCTGTCTGCCTTCCTTTCCTTTCTCCCCTCCCTCCCTCAGGCCCCACGTGCCCCCATGTGACTGAGGGCGGGCTGGTCCACACGCCCTGGATTGCCTGCCTGTCCGGGCTTTGCCTTTCCTTTCCGTCCGGGGGACATTATTCAGGTCCCAGCCATGATGGTCTGGTTTGGGTGCGCATGCTGAGTCAGCATTCTGCGTCCAGTCACCGAGGGGCGTGAGCGATGACACACAGACACCTGGGGGCCCCCACTCTCAGGACCCCCGAATGGTTCCCACCGTCACTGATGCCCAGAGAGGATCCCAAGCAACACCTTGGCTGCCCGTGTGCTTTTTTTCTCAGGTCTTTCTGCTAATTGTCTTTGGACTTGATCGGGGATCAGCAGACTCTCTGTAAAGCCTGTGAATAGTAAATATTTCAGGCTTTGAGGACCACACAGCCTGTCGGTGGCTGCGTGGCTGTGCTGCGTGGCGGGAAAGCACCCGTCAACCATGTCAGCCATCCGTAACCACGAGCCTCCTCGTGTTGCACTGAGACCTCGTTTGCAGAAACAGGCGGGCGAGAGGAGGCCACAGCCTGTGTGCAGTTGCCGGCCCCTGGCCGGGATTAGGGGACGCCTGTCTCCTAACTGGTCCCCGTTTCCACACGCTGCCCAGGGGCAGGGAAAGGGTGCCTCGCGGTCTCACGATGGCTCCCAGCACAGCATGAGGACTGAATGGAATCAGCGGGTTTGGGCCAAAGGCCTTGGTGGCATCATGAGTGATGAAGCGGTTTTCTATGTCGGGGGCCGTGGATTCGCTTTCCAGGTTCCCCGCTCACTGGATGGATAGCCTTGGAAGTAAACATTTTGAGGCATCTCTGTAGCCAGAATAATCTTTCTAGCTCTTTGCCTTTCTCCTGAGTGCGTCCAGGATTCTGGAAGTCATGGCCTGGATGTTTTGAAAATTCCCCACAGAAAGGGAGTTATCTGGGCGTATGGTGTTCCAGGCTATGAAATTGCTGATAATTTTCTGGGCACGTGACATTTTCAAGTAGTACTTTGAGAAAGTCTTTTTTGACAGCAGCCACTGAGGTGGTTGTTTTGATGTGGGATCATTTTGACGGGACAGTTCAGTTCTCTGCTTCAAAGAAAATTACTCACTGATGTACAAAGCCAGCAGCCTCTTCCATCCCTGAATGGGGCCAGGGGTGGGATGGGGGGTGCCAAGCAGGGGTGTGGGTCTGGAACGGGTGAGGCCGAGGCTGAGGGCGACTACCATCTGGCGGGCAGGTCGCCCGTGACCAGGAGTCACGTGACCACCACAATTACGCATCATAGAAAGGCCCCCAGTCATCCTGAGCAGATCATCTGCTCCTGCTCCAAGGATTGCTTGCGTCTTGAATAGACAATGTCCTATATTCTCTGTTCCTTAAAGTTAAAAGACCTTATGTGTGTGCTGGGGCAGGGGAGGGGAGGATATTTATACCACAGCATCATGCTTTATCCTCAGTGCTGGGCTGCACAGGAAATCCTCAATTAGATGCGAGAAAGTCATCTCAGAGTTCTTAATAATGCACATACATTATATTTAACATCACAAAAGTCCCTTTGAACGATGGTGTGGGGGACAGGAGCTGAGACCTTTTTACAGATGAGCCTAGTTCTTACAGACTTCTAATAATTTGTACCTTTCTTAAAATTATAAAAACAACATAGGGAACCGTAGATAGCCAAAAACTCAAAGAGCAAAGAAGTTAACAGAACAGAAAATTGTTTCACCGTTTGTGTGGTAGTTTGCCAAGGCTACTTCCAAAGGCTGCGGGATCAGAATCTTCCCCAGTTTTCCGACGTCATTCCCATTCATTGTGCCATTTCATCCTTAGGATGACCCTCCTTACCTTGGGTCGCTTGGCCAGAGAGTGACAGGTTTCCTCTGGCCGGCTGGTGGGCCACCAGCTCTGCACCTCCACTTCCAGCGCCGGCCACTCGGTCCCAGATCCTCACGGGAGTCCCTGGCAGTGTCCCCTCCGAGTTCACTGCCTCAGGGCCTGGCTGAGAACCTGGGTATGGGCCTTCCGCTGGTGGGAGGAGGGGGTGCAGTGCCTGTGGCTCGTTTTATTTTGTTATTTTTATTGTTAAGTGTATGTTATGTTACTGCAAAATCAAGCCGAACACAGTTGCGGGAAATAAACAGGAAATGTCTCTTCTTCCTTCCCCTCCCCCATCCTGTTCCCTAGGGACGACCCCAGACCTTGGTTGGGCACATCAGATGTGTGTGGGTGTTGCGTGTGTCTAAGAACGTGCATGTGCATGTCTGTGTGTTGACCTGCACGTGCGTGCACACACACACACACACACGCACTTCCTATTCTGCAACTTGCTATTTTCACCCACTGCGTACTGTGCTCAGGGGATCATTCCATCCTGCGTGGTGCAGAGATCTGCCTCATTCTTAGGAATCCTCTTCACCGCCTCCCTTAGATGCGTGCGCATAGAGTCGGAATGTATCCCCTCTCTTTCTCCCTGTTTCTAACCTGTCCGTGGGGCCCAGCTCTGGTCCACTAAATGAGCCTCTCAGGGCAGCGTGGGCCTGGGTGTCTGCGTTTAGCAGGCTCCCTGGAGAGTCCTCCTGCTCACGGGAGCTTGAGGACACTGCTCAGAGGGAGAGTCCGAGCAGGGACCCTCCCCGACCTGCTGCGCCCGCCCAGCGCTTCTCTCCTCTGCCCCTCGAGGCACCGTGTGGCGGCTCTGAGGCTGGTCCCCTTGCTGGAGGGCATTGCCGTGATCCCGTCACACTTTTCCTGGCCGTGCAAGGGCAACCCACGCCTGACTCATCCTTCAGCGCCTGACACCCGCAGTCGTGGGCACTCAGTGAAAGTTTGAACAGAGCCCATGGGTGGGGCAGGATCTGGGACCAGGATTCTGGCTCCTGGACTAAGGCCCTGAGGGAGGGGTTGGGGTCTGACAGGGAGTGGGAGGGGGAAGGGCTCCTCAGTCAGCATCTCTCGGGCTCTCCCTCCGTCAGCAGGTGGCGCCGGGTCCCTGGTCTGGTCTCCACCAGGCGGGGGCTGCAGGGCGGGGGCAGCCATCTGGTCCTCCCTGGCCTCCCTCCAGGCTGCAGACCAGGTGTGCCTGCTGACGCCTGGCTCTCCTGCCCCTTGCTTTGCCAGGAAGCTGGTGGAGAGGTTCTCCGTGTCACTGCAGGTCATCCCAGCAGTACATCCAGGCGAGACTGTGTTTCTACCCCGGCATCACCCTCTGCCCTGCATCCTGGACTGTTCACACCTGAAGCCACGGAGCCGCCTGGAAGAGCTGTTCCTCAGGTAAACACCGGCGTGGCATTACCAGGCCCCTCCCTCAGGGAACCCCGTGGTAAGGACCACCCCAAATGAGGCAATCCAAAGCTGTGTTTTGCCAACTTGGATATGTCAGCTTTTAGGGAAACAGATGAAATAGCACGCGTCTACTTATAATATTTCATTTACTAATTTAGATGTACACACTTTAAAAAATCTTACATTACAGCAGATATTAGGCATCTGTTCTGTGATTGTGTTGCCTCTTCCTCCCCCATGCCCCAGTTTCATGGAACGGCTCTGGTCACACCCATCATACATGCCTTTGGGGTTATGTCTCCATCAACACTGGAGCCACTTTCCCGGCCATCCAGCAGTTCTCCAGAGCCTGTCATGGCCACTTCCTCCTCCTCCTTGGGTCTGTGTGTGATGCTGACCCTGAAAAGTTTGTCCCCAGCCCCAGGTACACTCTCTATAACGTTAGGACCGCCACCCTGGTCCTCCTCTCGTTAGAAGGTGTTCATGGTCATTATCACATAACCCCTGACTATGTTGATTTTTTAGGGGATTTTTGAAAACTTTACCACAATACCATGCAATGCTTGCAACTGTGAGTTCACATGTCTAAGAATAAGAGAGAAAGCGCGCAGGATACAGTGCAGCGGCCCTCCAGGAGGCTGGTGCCCTGCTGGGCCTTGGCGGCGAGGGGATGGAGGAGAGGCCACCAGCCCCCCCCCCAACCCCTGCCCCAGCCTGTAAGGCACGTGGAGGTTGGGGCCACATTAGCACTGGAATGCAGGAATCTTGTTCTGTTTTCCCGCTAGTCCATCTTATTTTATAATAGAAAGATAACAATGTTTTGATGTGTTTCCTTTAAAACTCTTTATCATGGGAAGTTTCAAACATACATAAAAGTAGAGTGTACCTCCATGTACCCATCACTCAACATCAGTTACCAACTCAAAGCCAATCTTGGTTCATCTCTACCCCTACCCACTAATGTTGTCCCCTCGGGATTATTTTTAAGCAAATCCCAGACACATACAATTTAATTCTGTAAGTACTTCAGTCTGTGTCTCTAAAAGACTCTATCTTTAGACAAAACTTCAATACATTATTACACCTAAAAAATATAGGAATTTCTTAATAGCATTAATATCAGTCAGCATTCAGATTTCCTCGATTGTCTTTTAAGTGTTTTTTAATATGTTGTTGAAATCAGGATCCAAACAAGGCCCAAATGTTGCAATTAGACAAAGAAATGTTAATGGTGAAACTATATCCCATGGCATTGATGCCCGAACATATTTAACCATTTTCCTCATTTTTCTCAACATACAGGTTGTTTCCAATTATTCCCCCCATTGTAAACAATGTGGTAGAGAGTATCCTTATACAGAAATATTTTGCCTGCAGTTCTGGAATAGATCCCTGGATGTGACGTGAAGTGATTGGGTCTGAGGGTATGAATATTGGTAGAAGTTCCCATTGCCAAATTGAAAATATTTCTAATAAAGAGATGATGAAAAGGGGGGGAATGGAATGAAGGGAAAGAAGAAAGATAGTGGAGCTGGAGGAAGGAGAGGGACAGAGCACGGCTCCACGGCAGTGGAAGAGATAAGAGGGGAAAGGCAGGCGGCTTCCTGAGCTGCTTCTCCTCGGGCTTTGTGCCAACAGCAGGTTTTCTGTCCCAGGCTGGACGGCCGGCAGGAAGTGTTTGACAGATGAGATGGCCCGTGGTGCGGTGGCCTGGGATCCGAGCGGCCATGCCAAATGGGGCCAGGTGGCCAGCCAGCTTCCCTGGAGCGGGGAATCTAGACCCTGCGCCCTCAGGTTTGCTCACGAAGCAGAGCAGAGATGGGGCTGCAGGGCCTGGCTCGCGGGGCTTCCTGGAGGAATGCCCGCGCCCTGCCCGCGGCCAGGTCAGGGGGCGCCTGCCATGCACTGGGGAAGGGCCACTTCCTGAAGGTCACCCTTTAGCCTGGGGAGGGGGGGTGGGTCATCCTTTATTTCCTGTTTGTGCCAAGGACTTCAAGCCCAGACACAAGAGTGAGGATTACTTGCTAGCCGTTCAATAATTATCCCGTTGTGCGCAGCCGGAAGCATGAAGATGGAGGAAGAAGAAAATGTTACTTGATCTCTCAAAGAACAGTATGGTTCAATTTCTCACCGGAGAAAATGTGAACACTTTGTGAGATTGCAGGTGACTTTTATTCTCCTCATTAGACTCCTCTGTATTTTCCACACTTTCTGTGATAAACATGTATCGTTTTTATCATTAGAGGTTTGGGGGGAGAAGTGAAGGAGATTTTTAAAAATCACTTCTTGAAGTAGATTCGCTTCTTCTTGCTGTTCGGTGAAGAGGGATATTGTCTTTCTTTCCACTGCACAAGGTGGGAAATCTTGGCACAGATTAAGCCAGCAGTTTGTCTCAGATTGCGGAGCGAGGGAGGGCGCAGGGCCTGGTCCTCCCGGCTCGGACCTACACAGGTTTACATGCAAGAAATCTCCTCCCAGAACCCACAGCTGTGGGACTGGAGGTGGCCCGGGCCATCCTCTCTCATTTGTCACCTGGCTGGACATGTGACCTCAGGTCGGTTCCTGGGACCAAAGTCACATGCTGTGACAGACACTGGTACCAGGGGCTGAACTTTTTCCTCCTCCTCTAATCCCCCCCCCAGCCCCGAGTGGAAAAGCTGTAGGACCCGCGCCCACAGGCAGCTCCAAGGCAGGAGCCAGTGCCATGGGGGCCGGCGGGGGGGCGTGGAGATTGCCCGCTGAAGTACCCTGGGCCCCGCCCCGGGCCCCCGCAGTGTGTGCGGGAGCGTCAGGACCCATGTCTGTCATCTGGGTGCACCGGCCGCTCTCCCCGTGAGGTGTTTGCAGTTTGTTCTCGGGGTACCTGATAAGCCAGCGGGGACCTCCCTCCGCGATGGCTTCAGTGGGCAGGGAAGGGGGTGGGTCGGGGCTTCACAGTGTGAATGATGCACGTGCACCGGACCTCCCCGAGGCCCAGGCCCCAGCTCCTGTTTTGCCAGGGGGAAGCCCGGGTGAAATAAGTCCAGCAGTTACAGAGTGTGGGCGGGGCTGAGCTGCCCAGCTGGCTGCGCCTGCCCCCAAAATCCAGAGCCAGCAGAAGTGGCCAGCCGGGTTGTTGCTGGGATCCCTGGGCTGCTAACCAGCGTGGCGCTCACTGATGTTTAAACAAAGGAAGGAAAACGAAGAGGAGCAGGGATGAGCGCTTGGACCGCTATCTGTTGCTGTTCTTTTCCTCGGCATTTCACTTAAGCTAACATTTGGGTAGCCTGGCAAAGGCGCGGAAGCTGATACTGTATAAATAACGGCACTCGCTCTTTAGCCCTCTGCCATCACTTGGGATTCCCGAGGCATTTAGAGACTTCGCCCTCTGGGACGGCTGCCCATAAAATAGACGAGAGATGGGGGCTGGAGGGGTCCTGACGTGGGCCTTATCAGGAACCCACAGTCCAAGCAGAAGGTCGGAGCTCCGCCAGGAGCCCAACCTGCTGACCCAGGCTAGGACCTTTGTGTGATTCCCCTTTTGGGCTGATCACCCCCGCCCCCCGCGACCTTCCTTCCTTCTGTTCCTGTGGCCCCGTGTCCTTGCCGCGGTGGCTGGGGATTAGCGCATTCTGACTGTGGCCGCTCCTTGTCCGGGTGGGGACCTCCCCCCGCCGGGATCCTCAGGGTTGGCAGCTGGGGCTTCGCGCTCAGCTGGGCCTGCCTGGCATCTGCTGCCCAACAGGAGGCTCTGCTCCTCCCCTTCTTGCTCCACGACATGCTGACATTCTCAGGATAACTTCTGACCTTGGCCTTGGCTTTGCCACAAGCACAGGCACTCACCTGGACCCGGTGTCAGCATTCTTGGCTTGTGGACACGCCGTGGATTTGTGTAAATCTGACAACAGTTGATTCTGTAACCCGCGGTGTCTGAGTTTGCAGCGCACACACCTGCCACCCGCTTCCCTTCTCCTCCAGGCCTCCCCACGTGCTGCTGTGCAGACTCTCCTCCTGCCTCAGATCAGGGCGGTGTCTGCACGCCAGGCCCATCTCCACCCTTCCACCAAGCGGGAGGTTCCTTCTGCCGCCGGCCTGTCCTTCCACCGAGCGGTGACGGGACTCGTGGTGCAGCCGAGGCAAGGCAGCACTGCCCTCACGCCGAGCTCCCTCGGAGGAGATTGCTCGCATCTCATCTAGCTGTCGGCACAGAATTCCTTGAAAGCCATTCGCTTCGAGGCACAGCCGGACCGTGCCCTTTCGGCGTATCTCCAGCTCCTGGTCTTACAGACTAAGCCTAGCTCAGCAGCAGTGAACTCCGAGGCAGACTGATCATTTCTCTGGCAGAAACTGCACTGCAGAGTGGTGTAGCAGAAGGGAGACATTGTCACCCAAGGGGTATCTCTCCCTCTGAGCAGCAGTCGGAAATGTGTTTATCTGAGCCTACAGGGGCTTGTACAATCAATTCCCCTACTGAGAAGCTGGCGGGTGCCCCCCAAGCAGAATGCCAGAGCCAGAGTCTCCTAGAGTCCCCGGAGCGCCAGCCCCCTTACCACATGGCCCCTGGCCAGGTCCTGCCAATTTGTGAGGCCCTCCAGACACGGTGTGCTTGGGTATTGTCCGTGTTCGGGGTGCTGTGCTTGAACCACGCGTGCATCGGGGGGGTCAGTCCATGAAAGTATCCGTGTGACTGAGCACGTGGAGCAGAGTGGTGTGTGCCAGCAGCCCTGGGGTGCACACGTGTTTGTATGTACAAATAAAGGACTGCTTTAGAACGGCCAGCTTCACAAGCACAGGAACAAAGCTGCTTTCTCCTCTGAACCTAAATGATTTGAAAAAAAAAAAAAAAACACATATACAATTTGTAAATTGCCTGGATATACTCAAGCAGACAGCAGCTTGGCTCCGAGGAGAATCTTTGTTTTGGAGCATTCTGTTCCTGGCAGATTAAGGAGGAGGTTGGGCCGACCGAGGAAATTTCTCTCTAGAGTCATGACTTTAAATGCTGTCTGAAATGTTCTTTGCCTGGATTTGGCCATTAAAAAAGAAGAACAAACATGAAGTTACTTCTTCATTTTCTGGAATCCTTATTAATTGCCTTTAGGACGTTATCTAGAAAGAGAGCAAAGAGGCATTCACCAAACACGGACCGAGTAGGAGAATCCTACCCCACACCCAGCCTCCACGGGATGCCCAGGACTACAAGAGGGTGATGAAGTCTAGCCAGCCCCTCTGAAATGAAGCACCGTCCACCAGAGGCCCTAAAGCCACACAAGATATATCAACTCCTCGTTGTACAGGGACCTGGGATCCTGTGGGTCCAGATGATCTGTTGGGGCAACAGTGTACTCAAAGCAGGGCTCCTCTCCACGCCAGCAGCTCCTGGCGGGAGGGAAAGGCCCACCGGATCCAGTCGGGAATGGAATCACAGGTTAGGGCCCCAGGAGCATGGAGAGTCTGAGCGCCCTGCCCCCTTGACCCTGGGAACCGTCGCTGATCACGTGATTTCCAAAGACTCCCACGTGGCACCCTTGGTTGTTATTTCCTTCCCAAAACTTCCCTGTCTTGGGCCCCTTTCTGTTACTTTCCCATCTTCTCAGGTGTCCCCTTTGTTTCGGAAAAACACAAGACAGGGCAGACACACTCTGTGTAACCAGACCCCGGATGCTGGCTCCACGTGGGCCCCACGGGTAATTCTGTCTGCCCGCTGCAGCCTGGAGCCCTTGGCTAAGAGGTGCTGCTCCCAGGCCCTCTCCTCACTGCAACACAAGTCCTTTTCACAACCCTGGTAAATACCTCAGTTTCTTCCCACCCCCGTCAAACGGGAAGGACAAACTGTATTCCTCAGTCATGTGTTTAAAACACTGTGAAGGGAGTTCCCTGGCAGTCCAGTGGTTGGGACTTAGTACTTTCACTTCCGTGGCCCGGGTTCGATCCCTGGTTGGGGAACTAAGATCCCGTGTGCCGCACGGCGTGGCCAAAGAAAAACCAAAACCAACCAAAGAAAAAAAAACCCCGCTGTGACATGTGTTTGTGGACAGCAGGTGATTCTCATGGTGCCATGGGTGGTTTTACCTTCCAGCGGATGCTTGCACCAAGGCTCCACCAGCAGTTTTGTCCAGAGCAGTGACTGACGCGCTTCTAGCATCCCAGTGAAGCGGAAATCTGAACCATGCCCCCCCACCCAGCCTCGCGGAGACAGGCGTGTTGAGAAGGCTACCTCCCTGACCTCGCCCCTCTGTCCCTTCGCTCCCACAGCTCCCCGCTGGCCCAGCAGCTCTCCTTCCTGCGCAGCGGCCTCCTGAGCAGCCTCTACCTGACCTCGGGCCACCACCCCGTGCCACTGCTCCGGTGGCTGTTCCAGGTGAGGACCGCGGCCTGCCGCCAGGTGGCGGGAGCATGCCGGCACAACAGCCTGGGCAGGGCTGCTGGCAGGAGGGGCTGGGCACCCACCCTCTTCTGGCCTTGGGTGCTGCTGGGTTTGTCCCAGCTGAGGCTGGAGGAGGGAGGGAGGCTTGTGATGACGGAGTCAGGGAGGTGCAGGGACCGGCCTGTGGTCTCATTCCGGTCCCCCCAGAGCATGTGCCTCACAGGGTGTTGCTTTGCCCCCAGAGGCCCTCTGTGTGATTCGGCCGGGCCACTCAGCAGGTGCTCGCAGTGTGTCCAGGCTCATCTCCAAGTCACAGGTCCTGGCCCTTGTCCCATGGGCAGCGGGAGCACAGCCCTGCAGCAGCCTTGCAGGCGTGAGGGCCCTGGTGAATTTTGAGCTGGGGTGCTCGGGTGTTTGCCTCCCGCTGTGGAGTTGTAGGTCGGCTGGAAAAGCCTAGAACAGCTGCTCTGTCTTCCCCTCCCTTCCCTTCTGGTTGCTGCCAGGGGGACATGCATTCTGCCCGGGGCTCAGAACCTTTGCACTGACAAAGACAGTGAGAAGCCAGCAGGGAAAGCCCGGGAACCAGCTGCTGGGATCTGAATGCAGGGCACGGGGATGCAGGCTTGGCCCCCACCCAGGACCTTCCCTTCCCCGGGGACCGGCAGGTCCCAAGTTCCAGCTGGTCCCATTCCTGCCAGTTGGAGCCTGGGCCCCAGCCGTAAATTAGAGCCACCATGCGGGGTGGATTGTTCTCGGAACTCCTCGGCCTCGGCAGACTGGCTGCCTTCCAGAAAGAGCCCTCTGGCTCTCTCTTCTTCCCTCTGGGGTCCTTCCCATCCGCCCTTCGCTGCCCCTCCCCCAGGCCCAGGCCACACAGGGAACAGAGCGGCCATTATTCTCTGTCCACAGTCAGTGCAGCTTCTTTCTCCTTGCACAGCGCTCGACAGACGCAAAGTCGGGCGTCGGAGGCACAAAGAGCCGGTCTGAGATGTCGCCCACAGAGGGTCCTTGTGTGACCCTGACACGGCGTGGAGTGGAGGCGTGAGCGAGCCCCGCCCTGTCTCTTCCCCCACCTCTGTCACCTGGCGGGGGGGTCGCCTAGAGCAGAGGACCCCTGCTCCTCCACATACTACTGTGTGACTTGGGGAGTTATTTAACATCAGCTCCGTGCCTCAGTTTCTACTCTGTAAACTGGGGCCGGTAGTCCCACGTGAAGGCTGAGTGAGGAAATCCTGTGACCTGCCTTGTCCTTAGAGTCCCCCGAGGTTCTGCCCAGGGTCTGGGCATCATCTGGAAGAAATGAAGTTAGCACAGAGGTCAGGTTCTCCATCTTCAGCAAGGAGAAACAAAGCTCCTCCTCTCCCTGCCCACGGCTGAAGTCAGATCAGTGAAAGGGGTGCACTTGGCCTTGGGGGCCTCTTCTGGGGGAGACCCTGCCCAACATCTTTGTCTCCGGAGGGGAAGGAGGAGCAGGGCAGCTGCTGTCTGCCACTCACATGATCACACTACAGGCTTTAGGATGGGTTCTGATGTTTCACTTCCGAGGTTTTGGTTTTCTTGTCACTTGGAACATTTTCCCACAGCAACAGTAGCATTGGTTCCTTTGCAGACCTTGGTTCAGGACAGGCTACATGCTGAGCTCTAGGCACAGAAAGGTTCTGGAAATAGTGTCCCAGCTAGATGCGTAGAACGTGGCCGTGGGGCTCCACGTACTTCAGAACCACACGCTGTTAGTGAGAGGCACAAATCCATGGGGGCTGCCTGAAGCTGCTGGGGTGGGTGGCGCTCTGATGAAGGTGCAGGAGTGGTTCGTGGGATCCAAGGGCAGGGATACAGCTGGGCCTCAGGACGAGCTGGAACCAAGTTGGACAAGGGTCGGGATGCTAGGACAGGCTTTCGGCTTCTCTCTGTACCCCAGGCTCCATGGTTAAGTAAATTCCCAGGAAAGAGAGTCTGATTGGCCTAAGAGGGGTTCAGTGACCACCCCCAATCAAAGGCAGCTAGGGGAGCAGGCTCACAGGGCTGCTGGGGTCCCACATGCATACCCGGGTCCCACATGCATACCCAGGTCCCACATGCATACCCGGGTCCCACATACAACCCGGGGTTGATTCTGAGAGCTAGTGGGTGGGGGAGTTGGGCAGACCGCTCCAACCCTGCTCCTTCAACTGTCTCTTTGGAAAGGCCATCCTGTGTCCCCATGGGGACTAGTTCCTGCTGCCCGCCTCCCTCCCTGAAGCCAGGGGCTTCAGTGGGGTGAACAGTGGGCGCTGGGTGAGTAGGCTTCAGCCTTAGTGCTCATGAATTATGTGAGCTCGTCACTGGAGCCCTAGTGTATGCTTCCCAGGTGAGCCTTGCTGGGGAGGGTGGACAAAAGCAGGAAGCTTATGCTGTCAGTGAATTTATATTCTTGTTGGGGAACGGTCACGTGCTCAACTATGAAAAAGTTAGGAAAGGAAGAGGGAGGCAGGGTTCTGGTGTCTTAGGTCAGATCCTTGGGAAGCAGGAAGCCACCCCTGTGAGGGAGGGAGGGCAGCAGGGCCGGGGCAGAAGGAGAAGCTGAGTAGCAAAGCAAATGCAAGACAGGCCACGGCCAGTCCTGGGGGACTCTGGAACTGGGATTACCCTTTAGAGTTGTCCCATTTGAGGCAAGGGGTCCTGGCCTTTGGACCCCAGCATCGGCTAGTTATCAGACGAAGGCTGCACTTGGAGAGGGGTGTGTGACCTTGGGTGAGGGACTCCCTCTGTCCGAGGTCAATGCCCAGAGCAGCACTCGGCTCAGGGCCCTCGGCCAGCAGCAGTGCCCAGCCCGTGGGGGTGGGAGCCTCAGTCCTGAAGGGGCAGTGCCCGGAGCGCCCACTGCAGTGGGCTTTTCTCAGCACTCTCCGGAGGGAGGATGGTGTGCTGCACGGCGTGGCCTGGCCTCGCCTGTGTGTCCCCAGACTGGATGGCGCTGGTGGGGAGGGTGCACGTCTCCATGTCACACTCTGTTCACATTCCAAATCCCCAGCTGTGACCACAGACTCAATCAAGGAGTGTTCGAATAAGAATCCCAGTGAGTTTGAGTCAGGTGGGTGCCCTGCCCACCCTCCCCCCACCAGCTTGTTGAGGATCCGCACTCAGTACCAAGGACCTCCCAGAGCCAGTGGTCTCCCGAGGCTCAGGTGTTCGGAGTTAAGGCACTGACCCGGAAGTGATGTGAGGGTCACAAAGAGGGGCCGCACTTTACCTTGTACAGCTGACGGTAGTCAGTGCTTCTGAGCTCTTTCTCTTCCCTACACCCGTTCCTGCCCTGGAGGGGCATGGCTGTGACCACAAGGAGTGAGGGGCAGAAGGACCAAGACTCCCACACAGGGAGGTGGACAGAGTAGGAGATTTCAAGTCACATAGACCTGGGATTGAATCCTGGCTTTTCTGCTTTGTTGCTCTGTGACCCTAGGGAAGTTGCTTGACCTCTCTGAGCTTGGTTTCTTCATCTGTAAAGTAGCAATAATGACAATATCCTTCTACCGTGTGGATTTGTGAGGATTAAATGGGACTTATTTAATATGGCGTAATAAAGGTTTCTGCTATTACTCCATAGGAATGACCCAGCTAACCTGTTTTTTTCTCCTCCTAGCTGCTGACATGGCCTCCAGAAACTTCTTTGGGAGCCTTTGTTCTCCTGTGGGACCTCAGCGTGGATGGACTCTTCCGTCAGTCTGGTCAGTACCTCGGGTGCAGGGCGGCAGCTTGCATGCTGGGTACCCAAGCTCGAGAGCCTACATAGTACTCAGCTCTCAGCCCCGCACCGTCCCAGCCCAGTGTGTGGGCGAGGTGCTAGTGGGGATGTTGCATCACCGGGACACGGAGACATCAGGCCATCTTTGGCTCTGGCTCCTGCATTACTAAAAAGCTGAGCCAACAGGCTCCCCAGCACCTTATCTGGCCTCAGATCCATGTCACCGGGGCCAAGTCCAGGCTGACTTCACAGACTTAGGATCCCGGAACAGTCTGGAAGGTGGGTTCTCTGGATTTACGAGGACAGCTTGCCTCCAACTTCTTCCTGAGAGCCCCAATTTGCTTGGGTGGGTTCCAGGAACATCTGCATCAAATCAGGGAAGCTCTTTGGGTTGGAGTCACCAAGGGGGAGGGCCCTGAAGCTGTGCCCCTACTTGCAGCCCTCCTCAGCTCCTAGGGCATCAGAGGAGCCCCTAAGTTTGGACTGGGCTGGAGTGAGAGCCTTGAGTCTGTACCTTGGTCCTGACGTGTAAGGGATACACTTAAGTTATTTTTATTTGTTTTATTTTTTTAGTTTATTTACTTATTTTTGGCTGCATTGGGTCTTCGTTGCTGCACGCAGGCTTTCTCTAGTTGCGGTGAGCGGGGGCTACTCTTCGTTGTGCTGCATGGGCTTCTCATTGCGGTGGCTTCTCTTGTTGCGGAGCACGGGCTCTAGGCGCGTGGGCTTCAGTAGTTGTGGCACGTGGGCTCAGTAGTTGTCGCTCGCGGGCTCTAGAGCGCAGGCTCAGTAGTTGTGGCGCATGGGCTTAGTTGTTCCGAGGCATGTGTGATCTTCCCGGACCAGGGCTCGAACCCGTGTCCCCTGCATTAGCAGGCGGATTCTTAACCACTGCGCCACCAGTACCTGAGTCATTTTTATCCTTTCAGATGTTCAGAGTTCCACAGAAGCAATTAGTTTCCCCTTTTGTGGCTGCACCCTTCCTGGGCTGTCATCATTTGGTGCCTGAACCTAGACACTTTGGCACCAAAAAATATCATGTAACCTATTGAAAACTGCTTAGGGCAGACAGTGAGAGGGATCCACAGGTGTCCAGACCGCGCCCTTGCCCACCAGCTGCAGTCTGCCCACCCTCCCGCTAAAACACAGAACCACGTAGCTCTGAAGGCCAAGGTTATAGACCCATGATGCACCATTAACGCGCCCCCCCCCCCACCAGCAACCAGCCCTTTGAATTTCTGCTTTTCTGCCTCCCCTCCTTCAGGCGTTGGCTGAGCTGGGGGCCATCTGTCACATTAGAGCATTCCAGACTCCTCCAGCTCCGCCCTCCCCCGCCCCTGCCCCTACGCCTGGGACCCTCTAACTGAGGTCCCCTGAATAGTGCCAGTCTCGGCCTCCTCTCCCTTTGCATAACCTCTGCCCCTGCAGCCTGGGCTGCCCTTTCGCGCCCCTGTGGCCGCCTCTGCGGCAGGCCTGCCCTTTGGGGAACAGAGGCTCCCTTGTCCCACTCTTCTCCTGCGCGAGGTGGTCTGTGTCTCCTCCCGCAGAGTCAGAGGGGACGTCCCACTCTTCTTTGCTTCTTGCCACATTGTCCCTGATTCGCCCTCCACTAGGAGGGGGTG
This sequence comes from Balaenoptera physalus, assembly GCF_965194825.1. Lineage (NCBI taxonomy): Eukaryota > Metazoa > Chordata > Mammalia > Artiodactyla > Balaenopteridae > Balaenoptera > Balaenoptera physalus. Next base: position 11,347,291 of record NC_138894.1, read on the forward strand.
GGGCCGAGAACAGGCCCCTGAGTTCAGCTCTGGTAGCTCATTCCACTGCAGAGCGATTCTCCGGCATCATGGGGAGGTGGGGCAGGGGGGGATGTCTCTTTCCCTCCCGTTGGAATAGAGACTGGGCCACAGAATGCCGTGCCCAAGGTCAGGATCTTGATTGGTTTGGGCAAAGGCAAAGGCCTGGTTCACAAAAAAAGGGAAAGCAGGGACTATTTGTACCCCCATGTTCACAGCAGCGTTACTCACAGCAGCCAAATGGCGGAAGGGCCCCAAATCCCAATCGTCCACTGACGCCTGAATGGATAAGCAAAATGTGGTCTATACGTGCAGTGGAGTATTAGTCAGCCTTAGAAAGAAAGGAAATTCTGGGCCTTCCCTGGTGGTCCAGTGGTTAAGACTTCGCCTTCCAACGCAGGGGGTGCGGGTTCCATCCCTGGTCAGGGAGCCAGGATCCCACATGCTTCACAGACAAAAAACCAAAACATAAAACAGAAGCAACATTGTAACAAATTCAGTGAAACGTTTAAAAATGGTCCACATCAAAAAAATCTTTAAAAAAAAAGGAAGGAAATTCTGTCACATGCTACGACGTGGATGAACCTTGAGGACATTATGCTAAGTGAAAAAAGCCAGCCACAAAAGGACAAATACTGTAGGATTTCTCTTACATGAAGTACCTAGAGTAGTCAAATTCATAGAGACAGAAAGTAGAATGGTGGTTGCCAGGGGCTGGGGGAGGGGAATGGGAGGTTAGTTGTTCATGGGTACAGAGTTTCAGTTTGGGATGATGAAAAAGTTCTGGAAATGGGTAGTGGTGATGGTGAACAATGTGAATGTGCTTAACACTGCTGAACTGTACACTTAAAAATGGTTAAGATGAAAAAAAATGGTTAAGATGGTAACTTTTATGTTATGTGTTTTTTACATAATTTCTAAAAAGTAAAGGCCAGGTCCAGAGTCAAGAGCCAGGTGCCAGGAGAGAATCTACCAAAAGCTGGAACTGGAAATCAACTGCCAGTTCAGGGAGCATTTGTATGGTTAAATTAGATCCAGGATTGATGCAAAAGGAAGTCATGTTTCTCAGATTTGTCAACGACGTGAGGTGCTCTGAGTGTCCTTGTTCTCTATGGGGCATTGCCCTCTGGGGCAGAACTGTGGGGCTTTGGATCTGTGATTGGTATGTGAGTTTTCAAGTTGCCTGGCCTTTCTCTTTTGTAAAATGGGGGAGACTTGCAGGTGTGTAAATTTCCATCTTTTTCTGGAATATGTAGCTGACCAGAAGTTCTTCCCAGATTATCCCGGGAAAGGTCTTACACAATCGCCTTCATCACAGCATGCTTCCTGAGTAAGGGGAGAGCCCGGGTGGGTCCGGGTCTCTGGCAGGGCCTGGGATCCAGGCTTCAGAGTTGACCGTCATGGGTATGCTCCGGGCGACTGGGGCTAAGGGCTGAGAGCCCAGCGTTCGCTGGAGGATTGGAGTAAGGTGGGAATTGTTTTCCTGGTTTAAGAAGCAACACACGTCACCTGTTAAAAGCTCCTTGATGAGCTTGGAGAATGGGATATTCTGGAACACCGACATTCTTTATTGTAAGAGTATTTACTCACGTATTCAGCAAACAGACATTGAGTGCCTCCTGTGTTCATGTACCTCACTAGATGGCAGAGGGAGATACAAGGATGAATAAGGCATGGTTCCTGCCCTCAGGGGGCTGATAGTCAGGTGGGAGGGGATTAAGTGTCCAATTACAATAGGAGATAGAGAGGAGGCAGAGGCAGAACTGCAGGGAAACTACTTCTAGTTAGATGGGGGAGGCAGGAATCGGGAAGTGCTTTGTAGAAGAGGGAGCGGTTGATTCATCTCTCAAAAGACGTGTAGGGCAGGGATTGCAAACTTGGTTGCAGTGGGGACCTAGTGAGATCAGTGACTAGAGAGCTCCTGGCCTGTCTAAAGAGGCTGGCTGGTTCCGTGTTGCCAGATCTGTCCATTTTCAAGAGATGCTGTGTTTTAGTTGGGATGTATTTGGACTCTAAGTAACAGATGTCCAATTAAGAACAGTTTATCATCTCACATGGCAAGAAATCCAGAAGCAGGTTGTTCCATGGTATGTTCAACAGATTTGCATCACCAGGACTCTGGCTTAGCTTGTGTCTCCCTTCCCACTACTCCCCCTCAAGGCTGCAAAATGGCTGCTGTAGCTCCAAGCATCATCATGTTCTCACAAGACAGCAGTGTTCAAGGCAGAAAGGATAAGGGTGAGGGATAAGAGATCATTGCTTCTTATATTTTTTTCTCTCTTTTTATCAGGACATTCTTTCCATTTTGTATCATTAGACAGAACTGGATCACAGGCTCTAGAAGACCCCTTCTAACTGCCGGTACCCTTTGAACACTGTGGCTTTGTCTAAAGAATTTTCAGCCCCATGAATCCTATACCTCCAGGGTAGAATCCAGGAGACTCTTTTTTTACCAGCCTCCTTTCAAATATTTGAATTTTTAGTTTTGGAATTTCCATTTAGTCCTTTTTTGTTCTTCTATAGTTTCTGTTTCTCTATTGGGATTTCTTATTTGTTCATTCAATATGAGCAAATTTTCATTTACCATCTTGAGCAGAGTCATAATAGCTGCTTTAAATCTTTGTAATTCTAACATCTGGAGCATCTAAATCACTACATGGAAAATTAAGTATGAAAGTGAACATTTACTGAGAATGAGTCAAGAAATCATACCAAGTAAATACCAGGGCTCTTTGTCCTAGATCTCTTTAGGATATTTTCCAGAACTGTTCATGTAGAATTGCCTGCTGATCGCAGCCTGGCTTCCCTACCTAACCTAGAACATTCGCAGGGCCGTGCAGGTGAGGTGTCCTGGAGCTTAAGCTTCATGAGCTTTAAGGTCAACTGGTTTTTGACATATAATAAAACTGTTTTCTGCTCAAACAGCCAGAGCCTGTTTCTGTTGCTGTGGCTCACCACCATGGGATGACGTGGTTCCTCCACTGGAGTGGACCCACTTTCCCTAGGCAGACACCAGGACGAAACCAGCGTTCCCTTCCTAGGGAAGAAGGGGAGCGTGGCTCTTGGGTAGGCAGCCAGCAGAATCTCTTGTAGCCAGAATACGGATGTTTATGTGAAATCTCCTGTTGGTAACTAATTCTGTTAAAAAACAGAACCCAAAAAACCCCCACTGTGAACCCATCTGCAGACTATTTGACTGTAGATAGAATATAGTTCTACTGGTTTGCAGCCCTGGGCATAGCCCTGGCTGTGGAGAGATTCCGGGGAAGCCAGGAGCAGCGAGAGTGGGGCTTCCTTTAAGGGGCCGAGTAGGAGATAAGACAGGACGTTTCGGGCCAGATCTTGGAGGACAATGGGGGCCATTACAGGTGTAGTGAAGCTTCATTAATATTTGTCAAGACCAGGACAGATTGTTGTTGTCGTTGTTGTTATTTAGGTATAATTCATGTACCATATAATTCACCCTTTTAAAGTGTATGATTCAGTATGATTCACAGAGCTGTCCAACCATCACCACTATCTAATTCTGGAACATTTTCATCACCCCCCAAAAGAAACCTCAGACCTCAGCAGTCACTGCCCACTCCCCACTCCTCCCAGCCCCTGGCAACCTCTAATCTACCTTCTGTCTCAGTGGATTTGCTTATTCTGGACATTTCATGTAAATGAAATGAGATAATATGTGACCTTTTGTGCCTGCTTCTTTTACTTAGCATAATGTTTTCAAGGTTCATGCATGTCGTAGCATTCTTTTTTACGGCCGAATATTATTGCATTTTATGGCTGTACCACGTTATATCCATTCATCAGTTGATGGACACTTGGGTCGTTTCCACTTTCTGGCCCTTGTGAGTAACACTCCTGTGAACATTCGCACAACAAGTGTTCATGGGGACATATGTTTTTAGTTCTCCCTGGTATATGCTTAGGAGTGGAATTGCTGGGTAATACGGTGCCTCTATGTTTAACCTTTTGAAGGACTGCCAAACTATTTCCTGAAGTGGCTGTGTCATTTTACATTCCCACCAGCCGTGTCTGAGGGTTCCAGTTTCTCCACATCCTTGCCAACATCTGTTACTGTCCGTCTCTTGATAATAGTCATACTAGTGGGTGTGAAGTGATATCTCCTTGTGGGTTTGGGTTTGCGTTTCTCTGATGACTAAGCATGTTGAGCACCTGCTCCTGTACTTGTTGGCCATTTGTGTATCTTCTTTGAGGAAGTATCTCTTCAAATGCTTTGCTCATTTTTTGATTGGCTTGTTTGTATTTTTTTGTTGAGTTGCAGTTCTTTATATACTCTGGATATTAGACCCTTACCAGATGTGTGATTTGCAAATGTTTTCTCCCACTTTGTGGGTTATCTTTCCATTCTCTTGACGGTGGCCTTTGATGCACAGAAGCTTTTAATTTTGATAAAAGTCTAATTTAGCTGTTTTTTTCTATTGTTGCCTATACTTTGATGTCAAACAAGACACCACTGCCTAGTCCAAGGTCATGAAGATGTTCCCTTATGTTTGTTTGTTTTTTTAAATTTAGTTTATTTATTTATTTATTTTTGGCTGCATTGGGTCTTTGTTGCTGCGCGCGGGCTTTCTCTAGTTGCGGCGAGCGGGGGCTACTCTTCGTTGCGGTGCGCGTGCTTCTCATTGCGGTGGCCACGGGCTCTAGGCGCGGGCTTCAGTAGTTGTGGCTCGCGGGCTGTAGAGCGCAGGCTCAGTAGTTGTGGCGCACGGGCTTAGTTGCTCCGCGGCATGTGGGATCTTCCTGGACCAGTGCTTGAACCCGTGTCCCCTGCATTGGCAGGCGGGTTCTTAACCACTGCACCACCAGGGAAGTCCCTCTGTTATGTTTTATTCTGAGAATTCTATAGTTTTAGCGTTTCCATTTAGGTCTTTGATCCATTTTGAGTCGATTTTTGTATATGGTGTGAGATAGGGGTACAGCTTCAGTCTTTTGCATGTGGATATCCACTTGTCCCAGTACCATTTGTTGAAAGACTGTTCTTTCCCACAGTGAGTTATCTTGGCACCCTTGTTGAAAATCAGTTGACCATGGATGTACGAGTTTATTTCTGGACTCTCAGTTCTATTCCATTGAGATATATGTGTGTGCGTGTGTGTGTGTGTGTGTGTGTGTGTGTACACACACACATATTTGTTTTTATGCCAGTACTGCAAATTCTTGATTACGGTAGCTTGTAGTAAGTTTTGAAATTGGGAAGTGTGAGTTCTCCAACTTTGTTCTTTTCAAAATTGTTTTTGCTATCCTGGGTCTCTTGTATTTCCATATTAATTTTAGGATTGGCTTATTAGTCTCTGCAAAAATGACAGCTGGGCTTTCGATAGTGATTGTGTTGAATCTGTAAATGACTTTGAGTGTTACTGCCATCTTAATAATATTGAGTCTTCTAATCCATGAGCAGGAGATATCTGTCCATTTATTTAGATCTTCTTTAATTTCTTTCAAGAATGTTTTGTAGTTTTCAGTGTACAAGTCTTACACTTCTTTTGTTAAATTTATTCCTAATTATCTTATTCTTTTTGATACTATCGTAAGTGGAATTCTTTTCTTCGTTTCCTTTTCAGATCATTCCTTGCTAGTGTGTAGGCATACAACAGATTTTTGTGTATTGACCGTGTATCCTGCAACCTTGCTGAACTTGTTTATTAGCTCTAATAGTTTGGTTTTTTTTTTTTTTTTTATGGCAGAGTTTGGTTTTGAAAGCAAACATATTCTTGTGCAACTAATTGCTTGCGAGAAATGACCTCATGTTTCTCTAACAAACATGTTTTGGCTGTGCTAGTGTAGGACTGGCCAGTAACCCAGTGCCAATCATACTGACCGGGCAGCAGTGCCTGGAGAAGAGCAGCTCCGTCAGTGAGATTGAAACACTTTGGAAGAGAAGTAAAACAGGTGTAGCTTCTTTCCCGCTGGTTTCCAAGACAGTGTTGTTCCTTCTGACCTACTCATTCCATTCCCTGCCAGCTTCTGTGATAGTTGTGTGGGAGGGGGACAATATAACAAAATAAAAAGACCCTGGCCAGTACATTCTTTGGATGTTTTTTAAGTGGGCGAGAAATTTAGCTCTCAGAACAAATTCCTTTTGTTTTCATGAGCAGTGTCTTTGGACACTTTGTCCTTCCTCACTTGGTCACCATGCTTTTCCCTTTGTCCCCAGAGCTCCAGGGTCGTAATTTCTCTTGGGCGAGCCCCGTTTTGCGGATGGCTTTCCTTTCTGTCATTGCTTGCTTGCATCCTCTCTCCTCCTCTTTCTCAACCTTCCTTCCTTCCTCCCTCCCAGATAGTATCTATAAGATAGCTTCTTGTAAAAAGAATAACACAAACCAAAAGATGACCAATAAACTCTCTAGCCAGTGGAAACCGATTTTATTTTTTCAAAAGTACCCTAGGTACCAAGTGCTGAAAATTCAAATACAAGAGAAAGGCGCAAAGTGAAAAGCGAACGCCTCCCTCCCTGCCCACTCCCCACGGCCCCTTCCTCTCCCCAGGTGCTCATTATTAACAGTTTCTCGTGATGATTTCCAGGAACAGAATTAATGCACAATCCACATAATGTATGTTTTTATATTTACAGGTTGTATTTACACCATCTTTCTTCCGTCATTTCGGTATTCATCTGAAATTGCCTCCAGTGGAGAGTTCCTCTTCTAAGAGTTTCCCAGCTCTCTCCCTGGGTGTCAGGAGAGGCCGCAGCCCACATAGCACAAGTTGGACAGGGTTTTCTCCAAAGTCGGGGGGGTCCTGGAGGTAGATGAGCCCCCAGGGTGTGAAAAGAAAACATTAACACTTACATTTACATTTAAACTCATCTTTTAAAAAAAACAGTTTTGTTGAGGCAGAATCGACATACATTAACCTATACACATTTAACGTGTACAACTTATACACGAAACACAGGTATATACCCATAAAACTGTCACCACAATCAAAAAATAATATCCGTTGTCCCCTGCCCCCCAAATTTTCTTGTGCCTCTTTGTAATTAATTCACCTCTCTCCCCTTTTGTCCCTAGGAAACCACTGATCTACTTTTTGTCACTCCAGATTAGTTTGCATTTTCTGTAATTTTATATAAATGGAGCCATGCAGTAGGTACTCTTTTTTTTTTTTTTTTGGTCTGGCTTCTTTCAATTACTTTGAAATTCACGCATGCTATTGTGTGTATCAATAGTTTATCCCTTTCAATAGCCGGGTGGTATTCTGTTGCGGGGCAGTACCACAGTTTGTTCATCCAGTCACCTCTTGGTGGATGTTTCGGTTGTTTTCAGTTTGGGGGCTATTAAAATAAAGCTGCTATAAACATTGTTATGCAAGTCTTTGTGGGGAGGTCCCTTAGGGTAAACATCTACAAGTGGATAGGCTGGGTCATACGATAAATGTGTGTTTACGTTGTTAAGACATTGCCAAACTATTTTTCTCTAAGTGGTCATACCATCTCCACCAACGGTGTGGGGGAGTTCCAGTTGCTCCACATCTTCCCTACCACTTGGTATAGTCAGTCTTTTTAAGAAGTATGTAGCGATAGCTCATTGTGTTTTAATTTGCATTTCCCTAAAACCTGATGATCTTTGCATAGGCTTATTTGCCATCTGTATAGCTTCTTTTTTTTTTAATAAATTTTATTTATTTATTTATTTATTTATTTATGGCTGCGCTGGGTCTTTGTTGCTGCACGTGGGCTTTAGTTGCAGCTAGCAGGGGCTACTTTTTGTTGCGGTGCACGGGCTTCTCATTGCAGTGGCTTCTCTTGTTGCGGAGCACGGGGCTCTAGGTGCGCGGGCTCCAGTAGCTGTGGCTCGCGGGCTCTAGAGCACAGGCTCAGCAGTTGTGATGCACAGGCTCAGTTGCTCCGCAGCAACTCCGGGATCCTCCCGGACCAGGGCTTGAACCCATGTCCCCTGCCTCGGCAGGTGGATTCTTAACCACTGCGCCAGCACGGAAGCCCCATATAGTTTGTGCTTTTTACATCATATTTAAGAAATATTTGTGAAATGTGTGTTACTGAGATCTTTTCCTATTTTCTTCTAAAAGTTTTATAATTTGGTTTTATAATTTATAATTAAAATAAGTTTTATAACTTATAATTAGCCTTTCATTTAGGTCAGTGATCCATTTCCAGTTAATTATGTTTATGGTGTAACTTAAGGTTAATTTTTTTACATATGGCTATCCAATTGTTCCAACACCATTTGCTGAAAAGATTATCCTTTCTGAATTGAATTACCTTGGCACCTTTATCAGAAGTCAGTTGATCATGTGTGTGTGGGTCTGTTTCTGAACTCTATTCTGTTTCATTGATTTTTTGTTTGTTTTATTGATTTTTATGTCTTGATTACTGTAGCTTTATAAGTGTTGAAATCAGATAGTTTGAATTCTTCAACTTTGTTCTTTTTCGAAGTCGTTTTGGTTCTTCTAGGTCCTTTGCATTCTCATATAAATTTTAGAATGAGCTTGTCATTTTCTATAAAACAAAACAAAAAAAATACCACTGCAATCTTTATTGGGATTGCACTGAATCTATACACCAATTTGGGGGAAATTGACAGTATTAAGTCCTCCAAACCATGAACATGGGATATCCTTCTATTTATTTGAATCTTCTTTAGTTTCTTTCAAAATTTCAGTATACAAGTCTTGCAGTTCTTCTGCTAAATTTATTCCTAAATATTGTATTTTTTGATGCTATTGTAAATGGAATTGTTTTCTTAATTTCATTTTCAAATTATTCATTTCTAGTGTACTGATATACACTTGATTTTTGCAGATTGACCTTGTATCCTACAATCTTAATAAACTTGTACTTTGCTGATAATTTTTATCAGGAATGTATATTGGATTTTGAGATAATTATATGGTTTTTCTTCTTTAGTCTCTTAATATGGGGAATTACACTGACTGATTTTCAAATGTTTATTCCTTCATCCTTGCATTCTGGAATAAATCCTATTTGGTCATGATATATTAATTTTTTATGTATTGTTGGATTCAACTTGGTAAATTTTTGCTGAGAACTCTTACATTTATGTGCATGAAGGATATTTGTCTGTACTTTTCTCTTTCTGGCTCTGGTATCAGAGTAAAGCCGGTTTCGTAGAATATGTTAAGAAGTATTCCCTCCTCCTCAATTTTCTGTAAGAGTTTGTGTAGAACTGGTATTATTTCTTCCTTAAATGTTTGGTAAAATTAGCCAGTGAAGCCATCTGAGCTTTGTTTCATTGTGGGAAGATTTTAAACTACAAATCTGGTTTTTAAAAATATATATATGGTTATTTATGATATCTGTTTCTTCTTAAGTAAGTTTTGTTAGTTTGTGTGCATTCATCTTAATTGTCAAATTTATTGATATAGACTTTTTCATAATATTCTCTTATTATCCTTTTTTAAAATTTATTTATTTATATTTTATTTTTGGCTGCATTAGGTGCGTGGGCTTCAGTAGTTGTGGCTCATGGGCTCTAGAGCGCAAGCTCAGTAGTTGTGGCACGTGGGCTTAGTTGCTCCGAGACATGTGGGATCTTCCCGGACCAAGGCTTGAACCCATGTCCCCTGCACTGGCAGACGGATTCTTAACCACTGAGCCACCAGGGAAGTCCTTATTATCCTTTTAATGTCCGTTGAATCAATGATGATGGTCTCTTTCTCATTCTGATATTGGTAATTTGTGTTTCTCTCTACTTCCAGATCAGTCAGGTCACAGGTTTATCAACTTTATTGATCTTCTCAAAGAACTAGCTTTTGGTTTCATTTATTTTCCTTATAGTTTTTTGTTTCTATTTCACTGATTTCTGCTCTTACCTTTATTTCCTTTCTTCTGCTTGTTTTGGGTTTGATTTGCTTCCCTCCCCACCGCCCCCCGCCCCGTTTCTTAAGGTGGAAACTTAGATCACTGTAGCTCATGTTAAGTTCTCTTTTTAATATGTTATATCACATACATATTAGTATCACTGTGCAATTACATAGCTTATAAATGTGTATTTGTTGGAGGTATAACTTAAAAAATTTTAATGACAGATGTGTACCATCAAAAAAGTTTGAAGACCAGCAGACCCAAATGAGAAGGAAATCCAAAAAAGAGGGGATATATGTATATGTAGAGCTGATTCACTTTGCTGTACAGTACAAACTAACACAATATTGTAAAGCAACTATACTCCAGTTAAAAAAAAAAAAAGTTTGGAGACCAGCAAAAGCATTCTTTTTTTTTTTTTTTTTTTAATTTATTTATTTATTTTTGGCTGTGTTGAGTCTTTGTTGCTGCGCGCGGGCTTTCTCTAGTTGCAGCGAGCGGGGACTACTCTTTGTTGCGGTGCACGGGCTTCACATTGCGGTGACTTCTCTTGTTGTGGAGCATGGACTCTAGGCGCGTGGGCTTCAGTAGTTGTGGCATGTGAGCTCAGTAATTGTGGCTCATGTGCTCAGTAGTTGTGGCTCACAGGCTCTAGAGTGCAGGCTCAGCAGATGTGGCGCACGGGCTTAGTTGCTCCGCGGCATGTGGGATCTTCCCGGACCAGGACTCGAACCCATGTCCCCTGCATTGGCAGGCGGATTCTTAACCACTGTGCCACCAGGGAAGCCCCCAAAAGCATTCTTTGATTGGAGCTCTGGGCAGACTCATTATTGGAAATTTTGAGCAGCGACATATCATGGGAACACAGGGATGCATGATTGGTGATGGTGTGTAGGATGGGGTGGATGGAGTGGAGACAGGGTGTCCGACAGTCACTCCCTTGGCAAAACCCTGCAGCAGCGTTGGAGTGGCATCAGGACACAGGTGGAACTGGGCAGTCAGATGCCCAGTTCTCACCTGAGGGGCCAGCACTGAGCACCAAGGATCGTTTTCAGAGTTAGCAGTAATTATGTATGTGAAACACCTGGTGTACAGGGGACACTCAAAATGATAGCTGTTATCAAAACAAAAATGTACTTCTTTATAAATCAGAGATCATTAGATAAACTGAAGGAACTAAGCAGCACAAATGTTCTAAATACTGTCTGTACCTCTTCTTAATTTTTGTAGTTCTGTTTTGGCCATTTATCTCCCAGACTATTCTCAGCTGGTTGGTTTTTGTTTTTCTTTTTGTTTCCTCACATGGTTTTCAAGCAGTCAAAAACCCCTTAGTCTATAAGATCCAGTTGAGGCTTTCTACTCCTCTTCGCGGCCTTACAAGGAGTTGTCCTCCCTTCACCTGATCTGTCTCCCGTGGTGGGCGGGGCAGTCTCCAGCTGGAGTGGCAGGAAGCAATCCATCCAGAGCCCCTGGAGCCTCCCGGAGTGGCGGCCCAGCCTGTGGACAGTGGCCCCTCAGGGCTCCACACGGCCTTGTTATTCGTGGATCACACACGTGCAAGGAGCACTTACGTGCCAGGCCCAGGGCCCACTCTGTGCTCATGTGTGGGTGCCCTTCACTTCTGAACTTCACAGGGCAGGTGCCTCTATCCCCAGGCCCCGAGAGTCAGGCTGGGATCCAGGTCTGCCGCCCCAGCACCCTGGTGCTGCGAGAGTGTTGTGTAGACCCACATGGGCAGGAAGACACGTTGAGGACCACCCGGGAGATCCCCACCCGGCACCAGCTCCCTCGGAACTGTGAACTGTCGTTGGCTCAGCGCGGCCCCTCCAGAGCCCCCAACTGGAACGCGACAATAACAGTAATTCAGCTTCATAATTGATCCTCATTTTTGAAACATGTTATTGTCTGTGGTGATGATAAAAGTAGTTTCATTAAGGATAATAGCTAACATTTCTAGAGAGCTCGTGCCAGGCACTGAGCCCAGGGCTTTGCCAGTCTCTTTCAGTCACCACAACCATCCAACAAGTAGATACTATAATTTTCCCATTTTACAGATAATTAGGGGGCTGGAAAGCCTGAGCTTCATACTCTCTGTATGGAGTGCACAGTTTCCTATGTGGTCAGCCTGACCCCCCAGTCCAGCTCATTTTATCTTTTTCTCTGTCTTGCTCTCTGTGCTCCGGCCTCACTGACCTTCTTTCCCCCACCCCCGATCTGTCCTCCTGCTGCAGGGCCTTTGCATGTGCCGGTCTCTCCACCCAGGATCTCTCTTCCCTCCTCCCAGCAGCTCCCTGGCTTTTGCCTTCTTCACTCCACCTCTTCCTTGGGCTCACACGGCCTCTCTAGCATTGCCTCCTGAGGGAGGTCTGCACTGCCCCCGCTCCCACCCCCCATCCAGCCCCGCCTTCCTCTACTCCCACTATCCCTTTCCCACTCTTTGTGGCTCTGGTTATAGCTGATGTGTGGATTCTTTGATTCATATTGTCTTTCCCGATGGGCTGTGAGCCCCAGAGCTCAGGGACCATGTCTTTGCTCGTTTTTGTTGTACCCTTCACTTGCATTCCTGGCCGCTCCATGAGCTGAGTACACAGTAGGACGCGGACTATATCCGTTGAATGAGTGGCCACGTCTCCAGGACCGTGTGTGTTGCCCACAGCAGACGTCAGCATCTCTCCCCACCAGGTCCTCTGAAACCCTGCAGTCAGTCAGCTGGGGAGCTGCCTGTCTGCTCCTCCAAGGTCAGGACACGGGGTCCGCGAGCCCCGTGGGGACCAGCATGCGTGCTTTACCCCAGCTCAGCAGGCATCTCCCTGCTCCCTGGACCTTTGACTCCGACCCACCACCTGCACAGCCGGGTCACGGGGTGCCGCTCCATGAGCTGCTGGGTGCAGGTAGCTTTGCTCTCCCAGAACACACATAGAACAGTACCTGGCACAGGATTTTTTTCAACTCCCAGGTGGTCGTGACGTGCAGCCAGGCTGAGAAAGGCTGGGAGCGAGGCTGTGAGCCCTGAGAGTGATGGGGAACTGGGGCTGCCTTCCTTTCATTCCTCCCTCTCCCCCGCCCGCATTATCAGCCAGAGCAAGTGAGGATGGGCCCCAGGGTGCCGCTCTGGAGTGAGGGCCATGGCTTTCCTTAGCTCAGTGGTTTCCAAATTTGGCTGGTATTAGAATCACTTGGGACTTCTTAAAAATTCCAGAACCCAAGCCACACCCATGCTAATTAAACCACAGTCACTGGGGGGTGGGACACAGGTGGCAGCAATTTTTGAAGCTGCTCCCTAAGTGATTCCAAACTGTACAGACAAGTCTGAGAACCACTGCATTAGGTTCTTAGCTGGGCCCCTGATCCAGAACATACAGCAGACACCACCTTCCCTTAGACTGTCTGCTGCCCAAGCTGCTGTGTGTGGAGACCTTTTCTTCTGTTGTTGTTTTTGGGGGTTTTTTGGGTTTGTTTTTTTTTTTTTTTGGCTGCGTTGGGTCTTCGTTGCTGTGCACGGGCTTTCTCTAGTTGTGGTGAGCGGGGGCTACTCTTTGTTGCGGTGCGTGGGCTTCTCATTGCGGTGGCTTCTCTTGTTGTGGAGCACGGGCTCTAGGTGCGCGGGCTCAGTAGTTGTGGCTTGCGGGCTCTAATACGCAGGCTCAGTAGTTGTGGCGCACGGGCTTAGTTGCTCCACGGCATGTGGGATCTTCCCGGACCAGGGCTCGAACCCGTGTCCCCTGCATTGGCAGGAGGATTCTTAACCACTGCACCACCAGGGAAGTCCCTGGTGTCTTCTGTTTCATTTTATTCCAGAGGTCAGGACCATTTCCAAAACTGCAGGTTCAGAAATCCAAAGTGAGAGAGAACTGGTGGGCCATGGATTCAGGGACGTTACTGGGACGTCTTTGGTTGAGTCTGAATCAGTCTCAAATTCTTGCTTTTGAAACTTGAGAGGGTAGTTTGCTGCTGCCTTCCTGAGTCACACTGAAGGGGCCTTGCATCCTTAAAAACAACCCAAGAATGTGTACTAAAGTAGCAAAGTGAGGAAGTAGCTGCCTGGAGGTGAGACACAATAGCTGGGCCTCTGGCAACCACCCTGGGCTGCCAGGTGGTCTTGAGAAGGCGGGGCACCTGCTGAGAACGGTGGGGCAGCACCGTCACCCAGGCTCCCGCAGATCAGTCGGCTCCCCACTGCGTGGCCGCCCACTCCAGGCTGCTTTGTCATCAGGGAGAAATAAAACTCTAGCTTATTAAGCCCAGGTGGGTTTTTGTTTTGTTTGGGGGCTTTTTGTTATTTGCAGCTGAATCTAATTCTAGCAGATACCGTGGATTCAGTGGTTTGGCTCAATGCAGGTCTGTCCTACACACGGGGCCTGGAATGCTCAACGGTGTTAGGTGACACAGGGCAGTGGTGTGAGTTTCGGAGGGCAGGGGAGAGGAGAGGTGGCCTGGGGACGACATCACCTGCCCTGCACACACCCTCAGCTCGTGGATCAATGGACCAGGGGCTGACAGAGCCTCGTGTGTGTGTGTGTGTGTGTGTGTGTGTGTGTGTGTGTGAATGGGTGGTGTGTGCGCGCGTCTGTGTGGTGGGGCGTGTCGGTACGTGTGTGGGGATGTGTGTGAGTAGCGTGGTGTGTGGTGTGTACGTGTGGCTGTGGCGGGCGGGCGGATGGGTGTATATGTGTGTGGTGGGGTGGGGGTGTGGAGGGGTGGGTGCCCGCTGCGTTACATGCAGCGAGGTAGGCAGGGAGGCTGTAGGGCCCTGTGGGGAGGGCCTGAGCTCCGGGGGAATGGCAAGAAAAGGGAAAACAAGGGGCCAGCAGGGTGGGTTGCCCAGCAGAGAAGGAACAAGAAGGAGATTAGGAAGAAAGCAGGCAGCGCAGGTCTGGAGGGGGAGCCGGGGGCATGAGAGGCCGGAGCAGCAGCGAGTGGGTCTGGGTCGGGGCGGTGCTCTGTGGGGAAGCCGTGAGGGGCTCTGTCCCGTGCTCATGCTGCAGCTGGGGCAGCGAAATGTGTGTGTTCTTGAAATGTGGGCTGGGTAGGATTTTGTGTTTCTACCACACACTCGGATCATCCCTCTGATAACGTCTCCTTCGCCCTTCGTCCTACCCCACAGACGGCTGGGTCTGTGGGCCGGACCCCTCCCCTCCCCTCCCAGGCCTCTCTGGCCCTGTCCCCGTCCCTCCCGCCGTCCCCCACCCCTGGGCCTGGCACCAGCTCCAACACGCCGGGCTCCTGGCTGGACCCAGGTCTCTGCAGGGCTCTTCCGCCCGCCCGTAGCATCGCCCTGCGTCACCCTGACCCCTGTCCTTCCCCGCCACTTACACACCCTGGCACGGCATGTTTATTTTTCGTGAGCGTTGTCTGTTTCCTCACGAAACCTTCAGCTCCATGACACCAGAACTTTAATCGCCTGCTGTTCACTTGCTGTTTGTTGACTGAATAACAGTTTTTTTTAAGTATTTTAATTAATTTATTTATTTATTTTATTTTTGGCTGTGTTGGGTCTTCGTTTCGGTGCGAGGGCTTTCTCTAGTTGCGGCAAGCGGGGGCCACTCTTCATCGCGGTGCACGGGCCTCTCACTATCGCGGCCTCTCTTGCTGCGGAGCACAGGCCCCAGACGCGCAGGCTCAGTAGTTGTGGCTCACGGGCCTAGTTGCTCCGTGGCATGTGGGATCTTCCCAGACCAGGGCTCGAACCCGTGTCCCCTGCATTAGCAGGCAGATTCTCAACCACTGCGCCACCAGGGAAGCCCCAATAACAGTTTTAAATGACTAGGGCCAGAGCTGATTGACTAAAGCCCATGATGTAGAACAAGTTTAAGTCTAAATACAAGAGTGCTGAGGGGAGTTAAGTAGTCAGAGTTGGGAGGATAAGAAACCATACGATTTTAAGCCTCCCCTAAATGTTATGAGCCCCACCCACACTCGGGTGTGTGATGGGTCGGTAGCTTGCGTTCCTTTGGGAACCAGCACCCCCGTTACAGCTGACGGGGAGTCCGCCTGCTGTGGCACTGAGGGGTCTCAGACGGTGACAGAGAATCAGGACCCAGTCAGATGGCGCCTGCAACACCCAGAATGCTCCTTAGCAACTCAGTTTGGGGGCGGGGAGGGGGAGGACAAGGACAGATGTCTGAACACTCCGCTCCCCTAAGGCCCAGGATGGGACCTGGTGGGTGTGAAGAAGGGGTGAGGAGGCCCGGGCAGGGGTGCTGGCATGGCCGGTGCTGGGGAGGTTCTCGGGATGTGTGTGGTTTTCCCATTCTGTGCAGATGGTGCCAGGAGAGTGGGTTACGTGAAGCAAAGCAGCTTCGGAGTCGCAGATGGAAAAGTCACTTTTATTTCAGACCTGATGCCTTTCTTCCCCTGACTTCCCCCGAAGCCTCAGTTCCATCCCAGGAGAGCTTTCAGGCTCACAGTTAATAAACAGAGCCCAGATGCACGGGGCCGTTGGCGCTGGCATTGGACACGGCCCAGGGCCCTGGTGCTCCCCCGGGGGATCACCTCAGATGACTGTGCTGTGGGCGTAGAGGAGCTGAGTTCGCGAGACTTTTCTTCTGTGTCAGCTCTCCAGAAAACCCTCCTTCGGGGCAAACCGTGCTCGGGAAAAGCTGAGCGCATGGCCTACTTACGGGCAGCATTAATTACGGGCTCTCGGGTGCCTGTCCTCACTTAACCAAATTCCCGGGCTGTCAGATGGGGACTGATTTACCCCGAGGTGACCCAGGCCCCTTTCTCTGACCGCTCCTGACACCTCAGCCCGGGTGGAGCGGGGGTGTGGAGTAATCGCCGGGGAGGCGCAGGGAGAGGGGCCGAGGCCAGGCTGGGCCTCTGGCCGGCGGGGTCCACACTGCTGCTGTCATGGGGCTTCAGAGCAACAGAGGCACCTGCGGGGGCCGCCGCGGGGAGCCGGGTCCAAGGCTGCGGGCAGGATGTCGCCGCCCAGCTGGGTCTCTGGGGCCTTGCCCTCGGTTGATTGTCTGGCCACACCGTCTTCCCCTCCCTGGCAAGGTCACCGGCCGCCCACACCGTCCCCCATGGCTCAGGCTCAGAGAAACAGTCCTCTCTCATTGTGTTTTGCAGCCTTCATTCCTCACAGCTCGTTTGTGAAGCGGGCAAGGGGTAGCATTACCTTTCTCGGACTTGTTAAGCTGCCCAAGAGGAAAAAAATAAACAAGAAGGTTTTTCCTCCTCCCAGAGTCTCATTACTTGTTGGGTGAGCCTCGACCCGTATACGTTTCCAGAGAGAGACACTCGATGCCGACCGGCCGAAGGCTCGTCCCTGGACGGGACTCAGACCCTGTGCCGGCCGTTCACCGTCTGCTGGCTCTGCAGCCGCACGGGACCGTCGCCGAGACATCTCAGCTCGTTTAGGATGCCCTGTTTCTTGCCTTGGGTTGCTGGATGTGCCATGCTCTTCCACGCTCTTTGTCATTTCTGTCCCTTTGCCGGGCGTGTGCTTCCCACCTGCCGTTCCGCCCCACCCCAGCCCCCAGTTAATTTCCTCTCCCCTGAGTAGGCTCCACACCTTTCACTGGCTTAGATTTTTGCAGGAACACACTCTCTTGTATTTGTTTATCTGCCTGACTCCTCTCCCTCCTAGACTTGAGCTCCCTGAGGTCAGGGGTTCTACTTGGGTCGCCTTTTTGTCTTTGGTGACATGGTGGGGTCCATCGAGGGGGGCCCTCAGGTGGGAAGGTTCAAGCCTGAGCTGCTCATGCGCTCCTGGCCCAGCTTCCACACTCTTGATTCCCACAACTCACCCGCTGTCAGATCCCTCATTTGCATTCTCAGCACTGCCAGCTTGTGACTTCTTTCCAGTTTCCCTCTTAGTCATGTACTGCTTGGTCAGGTTTGTGTAGGATGCTCTCCATTCATGTGTTCATTCATTCATCATTCATTCATTCATCCATCCATCCATCCATCCGTCTACACACTGGCCACTCCTCTAGGCTCTGGGTGTGCAGGGATGAACAGCACAGACCTAGTCCCTGTCCACGTGGGATTTACATTCTAAGGGGGAAAGACAAACAAGAAGCAATCAAATCAATACATAAGATGACGTGGAGGAGTGAGAGGGTGGAGACGTGGGCTCTGCCTCTTGATGAGGCTGTGGACGCCGCAGTGCAGAAGATCGGGACGCAGAGGTGCAGCCGTCCCTGGGAAATACGCTCCACCGCGTTGCCTTTGATTTCTCTATTCTCCCGCTTCAGAAAATATCCTTAAATAGCCTGACAGGAGAAAAGGCCCTCAGTCTGTAAGGTTTTTCCCCTTTGTTGATGTGGTTAGATTATCGTTCATGTCTTGTTAAGAGAGAATGTCCTCGAAGCTCGAGCTTGCTGAGAAGATGCATCCTGGGCTGCAAGGAGGGCCCCTGGCAGGGACAGTGGACCTGGGAGTGCCCAGACATTGCCGCCAAGGCGCTGTTGAGTCCGCAGTAGGTGCAGAGCTGGCCTCAGCCCTTGGTGGCAGAGAGCCCAGGGCCGCGGAGCCTGGTGTCTCCTGAGTCTTGCTGTCTTGAGGCCTCTGGTTCAGGACTTGGCATCTGGCTCATCTCGGGGCAGCTCAGTGCCCCAACGGCTGCCTGGTGGAGATGGTCAGTGTGCCGTCCTCCCCGGTCCCTTGCACGTCAAGGTGGCCATAGCTTGAAGACAGGAGAATGAATGTCCAGGTTCCCAGAGCGCCAGCAAGTATCTGAAACCACTGGTGGCTTCACCGCTCCAGATAACACCCGTGCTGCCCGAGGATGGGGCTACCAGCCCTGCTTGTGGGCGCCGTGCTGCCTGTCCTGCTGTGCCCGCCCTAACCCCCCGCCCTTCCTTGGCCTGACAGATGCGGACACGAGCTTGTGGTGCCCCTCGCTGCAAGAGGTCACGGCCGCGTTCCACAACCTGGGTGCCCACAGCCCTGCTTTGCAGCCCCCGGGTCCCCTCCAGCACGGCGGGAGGTGAGTATCTCCCCCTCCTTGGTGTCCTTCCTCATACGGTCCACAGCCACTGAACGCAGTTCAAACCCATCTAATCGTGTACATTAAATGTGTGTAGTACCAATTACACCTCAGGAAAAATGTAAAAAACAAAACAAAACAAAATATTACCCCCAAAATAGACTCTTCTAAACATATATCCATGCTAGGAAACACTAAAGTATTTCCTTTTCTGTAAATGTAATACGCCTGGCCGTTCATTGTACAAAGCTCCATTTTCATTATTGTTGGTGGTATCCAGCCTTGGCTCAATAAGCATTTTACGAGTTAGAGAAAGGAAAGATTTCCTCTGATGATTATTTTAAATTATGTGCTTTTTTTTTTTTTTTTTTGGCCATGCTGTGCGGCTTGTGGGATCTCAGTTCCCCGACCAGGGATTGAACCCGGGCCACAGCAGTGAAAGCCCGGAATCCTAACCACTAGGCCACCAGGGAACTCCCAAATTATGTGCATTTTTTGAGGTTAAAAAAAAAAGTTACCAAGCTCAGGCTGTAGCCCAAACGCTGAAGCACAGAGTCTGGGGAATCGCAGCACACAGGTACCCCTGAACATAGTTTCGCACCACGAATGAACGGCATGTGATACAGCCTCGAGGCGATGGGAAGAGCCAGGCACGGCTGAGTCTTGCTGCTCTGACTGGCATTTGTTCCCTCCCCTTCTTGACTCAGCTCTCGCCACCCCTCCTCTCCTAAGATGTGTCCCAATCTCTTTGGTCTGTCTCCAAGCCCCTCCTGGCACATTATCTAGTATCAACTCATGGCCAGCAAGGCACAATTTTACATGTAATTTCCACAGTGCTCCACTTTGTGTCGTGGGTGCCCCCTTTGTGCCCTGGGCAGCGATGCTCATTTGTCCCCACTCTCTAGGGACAGAGCCGTACGATACATAGACGACTCGTGTTGGGTGGATGGGTTGTAAAGGTGTCAGTTATGGCACCTCCAAACTCTCTGTTGAGAGTTCTTTGAGCAGTTGGTTTGAGAACCCCAGACAGGCTGCTGCATGGGAGCCCTCTCCCTCCTGCCGACAAGCCCTCAGGGCACCGTGGTGGGCGGATGTTTCTCTAGGGGAAGGCCAAAGCTTTCTTAAGAACCTGTTCCACGACTGTGTTTGGTAATTGTCTGCCAAACCAAACCAGACCAAACCACACTTGCTCTGCGGTAAATACCCTGCCCATGTGCCAGCCTGCCGTGAGCGATGGGGAGGGAGGTGAAGCTCCGCCCGCTTGCCTGCTGCTCACCTCCTGCTGTGCGGCCCAGTTCCTGACAGGCCTCGGACCCGTACCGGCCCGGGGGTTGGGGACCCCTGCTCTAGAGTATTCAGGGAACACCAGGAACATTCTGGTGTCTCTTCCACCAAGGGTGTGGCGTCCTTCACGGTTACATGGGCCACGAGAGAATCTTCAGGGCAGGCCGTCTTCTCTCTGTCGTCCTCCTCGGAGGCTCGTCCCGTGTCACTTGGTTCCACGTCAGGTGCTTCTCCATTGACCTCTAGGGTTGTCACCATCTAAGGCTCTGCTGGCCGAACAGATGCCCTGGGGCTCCTCGGGGGTACCCACAAGCCTTGCAGTGGCCAGGACTGGAAATGAGGGCACATGTGGGCGCACGGCTTGGCTGTCTTGCTCGTTGCTATGAGAAAGACAGGTCTTTCACCAATTGTTCCTAGTCTCAGATTTCCTTAAAACTCATCACCGTCTCATTGAATGCTTCAAGATTTCCTTCCAGAAGGAAACAGCCCTGCTGCTGCTGGACCGTGCACGTCGTCTGATGTCTGCCTTGTTGCAAATAGAGTAGCCCTCTGCCCAGTGATAAGGCTGGGGAGGGAGAAGTCAGGAGGATATTTGGGGAAGAAAGGCCAGCAGAGGAGGGACCAGAACGTGAACACCGGATAGGAAGCAGGCGAGAGCCTCGGCATCCTCACAGGGGGCCTGTGCCACTCGGCTATTCAGACACTCTTCGTCAGGTACCCCCCGTCTCACCTGGGAAGAGAGGGGGCAGTGGCTGGTCTTCCAAGGCTGCTCCCTGATTACAAAGCCCAGGTGAAGAGCCCTGGTCAGACCACAAGGCTGGCCGCTAAAGACCAGCAGCCTGCTGCTGTTGCCTGGTGCCAGAAGCCTTCATCCATTTGGTTCTCCAAGAGGGCAGCCTGATGCAGAGGCCAAAGGGGTCAATAAATGGCAGCTAAATCCACTGAAAGGGCATCCGGTCACGGTCACGGTCACGAGTGGGAGTGTTTGGTAACTGGCTGCCTTGGGGCAGGGTAATTCGATCCAGGTAAAATTTGCTCCTCCCTCCCCCTCCGTTAGCTCAGCATCTGTTCCTCTTCCTTGCATTGACCTCGGTCCCGCAGAGCCCAGATGACGGGTCTGGTCTGGTCTGGCGGTGGCCGCCTGAGGAGAGCACCCTGCCTGCAGCCCCCGCGGTGGGGCGCCCGGCCCACTGCTGGGCTCTCGGTCATGGTGGCGGCAGTGCTCGTAGCTTCCCTTACAGTCTTCCCTCAGAGAAGGTGCAGAGGGGCACTGTATTATTTTTTTTCGAACAATAATAGGGGAAAACAAATAGAGAAGCTGACATACTTCTCTTAAGAGTGTAGAACAATGTCATTGCAGCCCAAACTCCAGCTCCTGGCTGCTGGCCAAGGGCCGAGAGCCCTAACTCCGCCAAGCCTGTGTTGAGGCTGGGAGGCAGGGGTGGGATGAAGCTGCTTTGCAGGTGGAGTCTGGTGGTGGGACCCTCAACTTGCCCTTCACCTGCCGAGTCCTCTGGGAGAGGAGTGGGCTTATTAGGCTGTGAATTCCTCTTCTCCGAGCTGGAGGCCTGGGGATGAGCTGATGCCGCGTCCCAGAACAGCAGTCACGATGCCGACGTCCCAGTCGAGCCTCAGAAAGGCAGGCCAGGGACGAGGACCCCGATTTGTTTCCTGCTGCTTCCAGCAGAGGCGGCACAGGGGGGGGGCTGTTCCCCTGTCCACTTGGGAAGGCTGGCCTTCCTGCCCAGCGAGGAGAGGCCTCTCATCATAGCCACACTCCCCCTGCCCAGCTCGGAGAAGACGCATCACCAGCGCACATTTTCTACACTCCTCCTCCCACTGGCAGCACCAAACTGTCTGAAAGCCCACTCCTCTCGGGCAGAGTCACAAAGTCGGCTCTGAGGCTGCCCCCACCCTTCGGGAGATCTGAAAACATTCCCACCCACGCTTGCATGGCCCCGTGCGTGCTCACGGGCTGGTACAAACCAGAACTCCCCTGCACACACTGACGCAGGCCCAGCGCGTGCCCAGATGCGTGAGCGCCAGCCTCACCCGTTCGTACTCGGACCCTAATAAATGCTAAAACCTGGAGGAACGTCTGATCCCAGTCCTGTCCCGCACCCCCTCCCAGCTCTGGTTTGTTGACACCAATTTCCCGGGTGCCTAGAGATGGGTTTTCTTTTTTTCCCCTCTGAGAAGCAGCACCAAGGAGTAAAGAAGAGCGGGGCCTTTTCACTGGAGCCTCCGGGACTGTGGCCGGGGTGGCCGCACAGGAGGCTGTTACTGTTGACAGTGTCGTTGTCGTCATGGGTGTCTTCATTTATAGAGAGGGCGCTGTTATCAGGAGCTCCAGGCCAGTTAGTAAGAGTGGAGGAGAAATGGGAACATATTGTATATGTATAACTGATTCACTTTGTTATAAAGCAGAAGCTAACACACCATTGTAAGGCAATTATACTTCAATAAAGATGTTAAAAAAAAAAATTAAAAAAAAAAAAAATGCACAAGATAATTTCTTAAAATTTACTAATCATAAAAAAAAAAAAAAAAAAAAGAGTGGAGGAGTGGAAGAGACAGCAAGGGGAGCCTTGTCATAAAGTCACCTGACTTATTTGAAACCAACCATATACACTTGCCCAGAGAAGGAGCATTATTTTAGTGAGGGTGCCCCTGGTCGGTGTCTCCTCCAGGGAGCATGTGCCTGGGAGGCTTGTGCAGAGGGTGGTGTGGCTCTGCTGTCGGCTAGTGCCTCTCTCCCTGTAGGACTCTCGCCACCCTGAGCGTGACTCTGGTCTTTAAAGAGGGTGTTTTCAGTACGACCCTGGCCTCTAACTTCATCCAGGCTGTTTCCTCTCTAGGGGAAAACTGGCCATGCCGGGCTTGTCCGTGGACAGCATGGTAGTGGGACATCTTTGGAGGGGTTCTTGAGGACCACTTACACTCTAATTTCACCTTATTTGCAGATACTTTGGCGTCTCACCTGACGTAAGCTACAAAATAGTGTCCTTTTCAGTGCATGAGCAGACTCAACCATAACTGTGGGGACAAAGAGTGCTTTTAAGGAAGACTTTTGGGGGGCAGTGGAGAATGATTTTCTGGTTTCCAAGTCCCAGAAAACTAAAGCTGGAGGCCTTGCTGGAGTGGCAGCGTTGGGGAGCCAGCCCCCAAGAGGCCCCGGTGACCCCCCACCTCCTGGCATTCATCCCCTTGTGCAGCTGTCTGTCACCCGAAGTCACTCTGGCCCGTGTGGCCTGGAGAAATCAGCAGAAGCGATGTCACCTCCAAGGTTAGGTTATGAAAGGCTGCAACCTCCGTCTCAGGAGGGCATCTCCTCTCTCTCAGGTCCCTCGCTTCAGGGGAAGCCGGGGCAAGTTGCAGAGCCCTGTGGCGAGGCCTGCACGGCAAGGACTGAGGCCAGTGACCCCTGAGTGAGCTGGGAAGCAGCTCCTCCCGCCCAGTCAAGCCTAAGCTGACAGCGGTGCCCCCACCAACGTCTTGGGGGCAGCCTCCCAAGAGACCCAGAGCCAGACGCGCCCTCCCTTCCCCGCCCCTCCACGCTGCTCCTGGATTCTTGACCCTCAGAAACTGCACAGAATAATACGTATTTGTTGTTTTTAAGCCTCTACATTTGGGGGTCATTTGTTACGCAGCAGTGGGTGACCAGCACACACAGGGCATCAGGGTCCCAGGCTGAATGGATCATCCACAGGCTCTCTGTTCTCCAGCAAGTGCGGCCTCACTTCTCCCCTTGTGCCCGTCTCCTCCTGTTTCCTTTCCTTTGTTTTTGTCTTACCTCAGCGAGCTTAAAAGTGAGGCTAGCCTGAGCCAGAGGGAGCAGCAGGACACCCCGCAGGAGACGGCCGTGGACAGCAGCCTGAGCTGCATCTGTAAGGTGAGCCCCACCCCTCCCTCTGCTCGCAGTGCAGGCCTGTTCAGCCTCTCATTCAGCGAATACTGTGCTGACTGCCAGGAGGGATGCCACAGGAGCCTGTGCCCTCCACGCCTGCGCCTGCCCCTGACGACCCCAGGGGCCTCGACTCCAGACCTCACTGTTTTTCTCAGTTCCTTCCCAGCGAGGCCCAGGGCTCACAGTGCCAGGGAGGCACCCCTGCCCTAGCGCCCTCTCTGTTCTCCAGTTCCTGACGCTGTGCGCGCTGGCCCAGCCAGGGGCCTACGCCGATGGGAGCCTCTTGGGCCTGATTGAGCTGCTGTGCCGAGCCGGCTTGGACGTAGGGCTCCGCCTGCTGCCCAAGACTGACCTCCAGCAGCTCCTGCTCCTGCTCCTGGACAACATCCAGGAGTGGCCGGGGAAGGTACGGCGGACCCCTGAGCCAAAGCCCAAGCCCCCAGCCTCACTGCGAATGCTCTCTCATGGCCCCTAGAGCACCCCAGGTGGGGACAGCGCTGCTCCCGCCCTTACCTGGCCTCCACGACCCACCCTCTTACTCTCCAGACTTCCCCAACCACCCCCCCCCGCCCGAGTGGGCTGGTAGGGAGGTCAGGGTGGAAGGCGGGGCACGCCCCCCCAGCCCACCTTGATGCCCGCTGTCCCCGCAGCTCCGGCCGCTGTGCTGTGCCCTGAGCCGGGCATCTGATCACCACCACAACCTGCTGGCGCTCGTGCAGCTCTTCCTGGACGTGACGCCCCGGAGCAGGTGGGTGCTTCTCCACCTCTGTCTCCCCACGTCTGAGGCTTATCCCCGCCCCTGTGCTCACCCGCCTGTGGGCCGTCCACAGCCCTCCCCATCAGTCCCCACAAACCTCCCCCTCCCGCCCAATGTCAAAAACCCAGGAGAAAGAACTAAAAATACAACTCACTAATGAGTTCATTACAAAGGGAAAAAAGCCTCATTTTCTTAACGTGGTCTTAGCAAAGCCGTCGCCTTGTACAGTTAGCCTCAGACCTGCAGCATCCCCAGCCGCCCTTCTTTGCGGCTCCCTCCGCGGTCCTCGGTGGAGGGAGGGTTCCGTCCATCATTCAGACCTCAGCTGTGTGTTGTCTCTTGATCACTCCCCGCTCCCACCCCCCTCTCAAACTCTCCATTCATCCTTCTGTTTTATTTTCTGGACAGTATTGATCTCTGCCAGAAATTATCTTACTATTTGTTCCTGGTTCATGGCTGCCTCTCCTCCTTGTCACCTCCAGGAGAGCAGGTCCCTTGTTGGGGTCACTGCCATATCACCCCACATCCAGAACAGTGCCTGGCATGCTGTTGGCGCTTTGTAAGTTCTTTTCAAATGAACGAACGAGGTGAACAAACAAACTCAGCCCACAGGGAGATAAGACCCATTCGCTGGACCTGCCCCAGTCTCTCCCCTCTCCCCTCCTTCCTTCTCCCACTTGAGGCCACAGCCGCAAGGAGTCCCTTGCCCTTCCCTGTGCAGACCACTCCCCAGGTCCCCTCCTCTCCTCTCCAGCCCTCCGTCTGCAGCTCCTCCCACCTAGAATGACACCCCTTCTCACCCTTCCAACCAGGCCTGTCCTGGGCCCCCTCCAGGAAGACCCTTCACAGGCACCCACACAGTCACTCTCCACTGGGGCCGCCCCCCTGCAACTCCCCCCCCAGGGGAAGCTTCTGGGAGCAGGCTTGGAGTTCTGCTCAGACTCTTGTCCTCAGCAAACATCCCGAGCTCAACTTCAAGCCTAAGATGGGAAGCTCGATCTCTTTCCTGTGAACTGGAAGAGAGGAGGCCTTTCCACAGTCCTGAAAGGAAAGCTTTTGCTGTGTATTTGAAAGAACTGGGCTTCTCGAAGCTCCGTCTAAGACCTTTAGGTGATGCATGCGTCAGAAATGGCAGTCCTAGAGGGCTTTCCCGTCCCCACCTCCTTATCCCTGTTCATCCTGAAATCCTGTCCATTCTGCCTTCCACATCCTAAATCCTTGCTTCTAGTGCCTCTCTATGTCAGCTCCACAAAAGCAGGGACCTCGTCTGGGTCACTTTAAATCAGCTACCTCCTTCCCGCCCCCTCCTGCTTTCATTTCACCATCTCTCACCTGGATGGTGGCAGTGGCATTCTGTCCCTGGCTCCTCCTTCAAAGGCTGTTTGCTCTGCAGGTACATGTGTTTATCGTGTCCCTGCCTTGCCTTGCTTGCTGTCACCTGCACGGCCAAGTGCAAACACCTTAGCTTGGTCTCCAAGGCCCCATGTGGTCCAGCCCCAGTTTCCCATTTGCTCCAGCCAGGCCATGTGATCTGTATTTGTTCTACGTACTTTTATATGTATATATATTTACATGTATGTAAATGTTTATAAATACAGGCAGACCTCATTTCACTGTGCTTCTTCGCTTTATTGCACTTCACAGATATTTTGGGTTTTTTTACAAATGAAGCTTTGTGGCAACCCTGCATCGAGCAAGTCTGTCAGTGCCATTTTTCCAGCAGCATTTGCTTACTTTGTGTCTCTGTGTCACATTTTGGTAATTCTCAGAATATTGCAAACTTTTTCGTTATTAGGTTTGTGATGGTGGTCTGTGATCAGTGATCTTTGATGTTACTATTGTGAAAAGATTAGGACTCACTGAAGGCTCAGATGATGGTTAGCATTTTTTAATGAGGTGTTTTTTAATTAAGGTATATACACTGTTATTTCAGACATAATGCTATTGCATACTTAATAGACTACAGTATAGTGTAAACATAACTTCTTAAAAAAATTTTATTGAAGTATAGTTTATTTACAATGTTGTGGTTAATTTCTGCTATACAGCAAAGTGATTCAGTTATACACATATATTTTCTTTTTCATAATCTTTTCTATTATGGTTTATCCCAGGAATTGAATATAGTTCCCTGTGTAGTAGTACCTTGTTGTTTATCCATTCTATATATAATAGTTTACATCTGCTAATCCCAAACTCCCAATCCTTCCCTTTCCCACCCCTCCCCTTTGTCAACCACAAGTCTGTTCTCTATGTCTGTGAGTCAGGTTTTTTTGTAGCTATGTTTATTTGTCGTATTTTAGATTTCACATGTAAGTGATATCATATGGTATTTGTCTTTCTCTTTCTGACTTACTTCACTTAGTATGATAATCTTTAGGTCCATCCATGTTGCTGCCAATGGCATTATTTTATTATTTTTTTAATGGCTGAGTAATATTCCATTGTATATATGTACCATATCTTCTTTACCGATTCATCTGTCGATGGACATTTACATTGCTTCCATGTCTTCGCTATTGTAAATAGTGCTACTATGAACATAGGGGGTGCATGTATCTTTTCGAATTATAGTTTTGTCTGGGTATATGCCCAGGAGTGGGATTGCTGGATCATATGGCAACTCTATTTTTAGCTTTTTGAGGAACCTCCATACTGTTCTCCATAGTGGCTGGACCAACTTACATTCCCACCAACAGTGTAGGAGGGTTCCCTTTTCTCCACACCCTCTCCAGCATTTATTATTTGTAGACTTTTTAACGATGGCCGTTCTGACCAGTGTGAGGTGGTACCTCATTGTAGTTCTGATTTGCATTTCTCTAGTAATTAGCGATGATGGGCATCTTTGCATGTGCCTACTGGCCATCTGTATGTCTTCTTTGGAGATTCTTTGGAGAAATCTCTATTTACGTCTTCTGCCCATTTTTCGATTGGGTTGTTTGTTTTTTTGTTACTGCTAAACAGTAGGAGCTGTTTGTATATTTTGGAAATTAGGCCCTTGTCAGTCGCATCGCTTGCAGATATTTTCTCCCAGTCTGTAGGTTTAAACACAACTTTCACATGCACTGGGAAATCAAAAAATTCATGTGACTTGCTTTATTGTAATACTTGCTTTATTGTGGTGGTCTGGAACCAAACTTGTAATATCTCCGAGGCGTGCCTGCACATGTGTGTGTGTGTGTGTGTGTGAGATGAGCCTCATTCTTTTCCATAGCTGCATAGTATTCCCTAGTGTGCATGCAACCAGTCCCCTGTTCTGGATATTTGTCCAATATACAAGCTTTGTGCATCTATCCAAATATTTCTATAGGATCAGTTCTTTGAAATCGCAGTCCTAAAGTATGTATATATAAAATTTGGCCTCCACAAAAGAAGCTGTACTAATCAGTAACAGACATGAAAATGCCTGTTTCTCCACATTCTCATTAACACCGTGTAGTCTCAGTTTTGTTTTTAAGTTTTAATTAATCTGGTAAGTGAAAAATCTCTTCCTGTGGTTCTAATTTTCATTTCCCTGATTGCCAGTGAAACTGAGAATCTTTTCCTATGTTTATTGGCCTTTTTGTGTTTCTCTTGGTGTAAATTACCTCTTGATATCTCGCCCATTTTTCTATCAAGTAATTTATCTTCTTTTTAATTATATTGATTTATAAGTTGCTTATTACATATATTTTGGACACCGTGTTTTCTCCTAAGTCTGTAAATTGTCCTTTTTAAACCTTTGTGTATATCCTTCCGTGAACTGATATTTTTTTCAATAAACTTTTTTTTTTTTTTTAATTTATTTTTGGCTGTGTTGGGTCTTCGTTGCTGCATGCAGGCTTTCTCTAGTTGCGGCGAGTGGGGACCACTCTTCGTTGCAGTGCATGGGCTTCACATTGCGGTGGCTTCTCTTGTTGTGGAGCACAGGCTCCAGGCGCGTGGGCTTCAGTAGTTGTGGCATGCAGGCTCAGTAGTTGTGGCTTGTGGGCTCTAGAGCGCAGGCTCAGTAGTTGTGGCACACGGGCTCAGTTGCTCCGCGGCATGTGGGATCTTCCCGGACCAGGGCTCGAACCCGTGTCCTCTGCATTGGCAGGAGGATTCTTAACCACTGAGCCACCAGGGAAGTCCCTTCAATAAACTTTTAATTTCAGAATAGATTTAGATTCACAGAAAAGGTACATGGATAGTACAGAGAGTTGATTGTAATTGAATCTTTCTATCTTGAAAAGGAAGGCCTTCCCCACCCCAAGAGCATAAAAATATTGTGTTCTATTTTCTTTCAGTACTTACATAACTTTGTTTCTCTTGGCTCTTAATCCCATCTGGAATCTATTTTTTGTAGGTATGAGACAGAGATCTAACGTGATTTTTTCCACCCCCAAAGAGCCAGTGACCCAACACCAATTTTTTTCTGTCGTAGTTATCCATCATTTCCCAACAGATTTGAAACTACCTGTGCCATATCCTAAATTTATGACATCGTTCGTCTGTTAGCCAAACTGTGATATCAGGAATCAGTGTCTTTCCGAGGGTATCTTTTTTTATAGCTCCAGGGCCCTCGGTAGATGCTCCTTAAATGCTCATAGTGAGTATAATGGAACGGCCTCACCTGCTTTCAGACAGACACACCAACTAGGGTAAAACCTCCTGCCGAGACCCATTGCTGGGAAAGAGGGCTCGTCATAGGGATGGATGGTGTGTATTCATTTACTTAGAAATTTTATTTGTTTTTCTAAATAGATGAAGCACTCAGAACAAAATTCAAAAGGCACCAAGGAGTACCTCTTGAACGCCTGCCCCTCCCCCTCCCCCGTGCCTGTACCACCAGCCTTGTCCCCATTTCTCATCCGTGCTCATGGCTTGTCCTCCCCGCCCTTCTGTCCGCTTCGGCGTAGGTTTTGGCAGCTGTTCCAAACTGGATCGGAAAGAGCTCCTAATTCTTTTTCACAGCTGCACCGTATTCACTGTGCTCTTTAGTTAGCCGTGCCCTCCACAGCGTCCCCGTGGTGGTGGCCTTGTTCTCCCCTCGCTGGCGGCTGCCCCACTGGGCTCAGTGCCCAGACTGACCCCGGGAAGGAGGGCGTGTTGTTGGACGATGGGCTGCCACTTTCTTCGTCTGCCTGCCTGCCGACTGGTTAAGCACAGAGCGAGAACCCCCGCCAACACGGGTGTGATGCCCCCCTCCCCACCTGGTTGACCAAGACTTCAAGGGATGCGCTGTAAGGCAGAGTTGAGCGTAACCGTGAGAAATGAAAGTACAGACTAGAGCGAAGCACCTGAAATGGGGCCAATGGGAAGAGGGGCCTCTCGGAGGAAAGTCTGTCTTGGGACTCTGCCCCTCTGGGGTGGCTCCAGGAGCTGCTGGGCAGAGCGCATGTCCGCGCAGGCCTCTGCGGCAGTTCCCACGGGCCCCGTCGGGAGGGAGCTGCCGCTGAAAGCCGATGTTCCCAGGCTCGGGACCCTCCTTCACCACCTGCGAAAGTTTATTAAATGTCCCACGGGTGCTGCCTCACCGTGGCCCTGGAAGTAGAGGGGAAGTGACACCAGCTTAAGCAGATTCCTGGTCACGAGGGAGGAGCAGGCAGCCCTGGGAGAAAGCAGCCTTCAGAGTCACCAGGTGTTTGCCCCAGGGATGAGAGTAGTGACAGGTGCGGGCGCACCAGAGCTCCCCGGAGCCCTCCTCGCTTCCCTCTGGGTTCCACGCTGCCGCCCCGGGTGGGCAGAGGGTCCGTGCAAGGCCCCGGACAGGTTCATCTTCTCCCAGCCCATCAGCCTCTCCCAGCTTCGTTTCCTGGGTCCCTCGCTCCACTGTTAACTCCCTTCCTGCGTGTTCTTCAGATCTGCCCACCCTGAAAACTGCATGGCCACGTGGCGTGGTGCTACCACATTCCCTGGTTCCCCCCCTCGGCCCCTGACCACTTCAGGCTGCCCAGGAGCCGCCCTGAGTTGCCAGCCAGCCTCCTGGGGGCCCTCAGCAGATCCCAGGCTCCACCAGGCTTCCTGCTGGAGACACCTCTCCCCTCCCAGCAAACAGCGGGGCCCCTTCTCTCTCTACAGATGACTGCTGCCCCCACACACACACCCAGTGGACCCACAGCTCTCACCCCTGCCTTTCCTCCTGATCCCTCCTCCACAATCAGGATCTCAACGGTCCTGCCTTTTCCAGACCTTCCTTCTGCATCATCCTTGCTCGTCCTTATACCTTCAGCTTTTTATTCTCTACTGGCTCTTTCTGTCAGCAAAATGTGCTCTGTGTGTCTCCTACCTTCGAACGGCAGTTCCATCTCCACCCACCCCTCCCTGCAGCTCCTTCTGCCGTCCACACTCTCCACCCCCAGCTCTCTCCTTCTCCTTGTCTGAACCCTGCCCACCCTGGACACGGGGGTTCTTCAGAGCTCAGAGTGTCTCAGAGGGAGTTCTCACCTGAGAAAAGAGACATTCGGGCCTCTGGAGGAGGACAAGTCCAGAACATTCTAGAAGGAGTCTACCAAGGCCCCAGACCCTCAAGATTTCAGAAGGGTTCAAAATCTGGAGGAACAAGAGGCAAGAGGAAAGTCATGTCCAGGGGTCGAGGGCCCATGGCTGGAGCTGGGAGGACGGCCGAGGGTCCCCGTGGAGCCAGGAGCACGCGGGGTGGTGGCCGAGCAGACGCTCGCTCCCCTTTATGAGAGGCTGTGTGTGTGTGGGGGGGGGGCAGTGGGAGTAGAGGCACCACCCCAGTCCACCTAAAGCGCTCTGTCACCAGTGACCTAATGGCCTGTCCTCATGCGCAAGCTTCCCATTTTCGCCTTGGCTGGCTGCACGGTGTGGTTTTCCTGGTACCTTCCCCTCCTCAGGCCCCTCCCCCTCAGGCGCCATCCTTGGTGCCCCCCCCCCCCCCGCTGCTCCCTGAGCCTTGGTTGGCCTCAGGGTCCTGCCCCAGCCCCTCCTCTCTGGTCCCTTGGCACAGCCTCGGGGGGCTTTCTGGGCGGGGCTCTGTGGGGCTCTGTCCACACTGCCCCCTTGCAAGACTCGGGTGCCTCTCCCCAGCTGCTGGGAGCGTCGAGCTGCCTCTGCAGGAGGTTGGCTGGGCCCCTTCCTTGGGAGCAGCCCGGGGCTGGGGTTACAAAGGGCTGCCGCTGCCTCAACCCTGCATGTCTCTGAGAGGCGGGGACCCTGCCGGCTCCAGAGCCCCTTGCGGGGTTGGCTGAGGGCTTTGCGGAGACTGCATTGCAGCCTGGCTTGCCCCCTGGCCCAGACCTGCTTCCTTCACCCCCCGATAGGAGTGATGCCAAGAGCACCCTTATACCCCACTCCTGCCGTAAATTCCATGCACGCTCATCTCCGTTTCAGAGTCCAGCTCCTTGGGACTCCACCCAGGACCCCATCTCAGCCACTTCCATGGCTTCAACGCCAACTTCGCGCCAGGGGCTCCCGAGTCAATACGTCTGGCCAGACTTTTCTGCTCAGCACCAGATCCGAGTGGGAAGTATTTCAAATTCAGCACATGTGAAACAGAAGTCACTGTCTTCCAAGGGGGACCACCACCTCCTGTCTTCCATGGCCCTGTGATGGCATCTGCCCATGGCCTGAAGCCTGGGGTGTCTGTGGGCACCTTCTGTCCCTTCAGGCGTACCCACCTCCCACGACAGTTACCTCTCCACATCACCCTCCGGTGCCACGGCGGCTCAGGCTCTCAGGACAGCACCCCTGGACGTCTGCCAGGGAGCCGGAGCTGGCTCCTTCCAGGCTCTCTCCCGTGTGACCCATCCCCACTCTGTCCAGTGGTGGCCTCTTCCTTCTAATGCACATCTGTCCCTGTCACTCCTCTGCTTAAAATCCTTCAGGCTTCTATGCTCAGGATGAAATTCAAACAGCCCAGCCTGGTGTACGAGGGCTTTCGTGCCTACTTTCCCAAGCCTGCCTTCTCCCCGCCACGTCCCCTCACAGGCTTCCACCCTCCAGCCATATCCTGAGAATGTGCGGCTACCCAAACCCATGATGAGCATTTGTCTTGAACTTTTCAACATCCGTTCCCTCTTCCTAGAGAAGCCTCTTTGCCTGTCTTCTTCCTCCTCTTTGCCTGGTTGACATTTCCTCACCCCCCAAGACTAGGCTGAGATGAGGCATCTCCTCTTCGGAGAAACCTCCGGATGCAGAGCCCTGGTTGTTGGTGCCCCTTGCTGACCCCTTGGGCTATGAGCGTCGTGAGGACAAGAGCTGTGACTTTGCTCGCCGGGTCCTTGGACCCTGGCACGGAGGAGGGGCTTGGGGAGCATGCTTGTGGAGTGCTTGCTTCTGGAGGGCAGATTTCAAAAAGAGTAGAGAGACTGAGAGCTTTTTAGTAGCAGATTCCAAAAAGAAAAACGGTTCAGGGGGGCTACAGAGATCCTGCAATAAAACTTTGAACATGGTTTGCAAATGGACCCAATGACGAAAAATGCAGGAAGTATCTAGAGGTGCAGGGGCTGCACTCAGAGCTCATGCATGATCTCTGATCTTGAAAGATATGGAAGAGGGAAAGAAAGGGACATGAGCAAGGCAAATGGAGAAATAGCACAGACCAGTGACAGTACTGGTGGGAAAAGCTAAGGCCTGTAGAAAGGGCTTCTGTGTAATTTTTGCTTTTTTTTTTTTTTTCTTTTGGCCACACCACGAGGCATGTGGGATCTTAGTTCCCCGACCAGGGATGGAACTGATGCCCCCTGCAGTGGAAGCGCAGAGTCCTAACCACTGGACTGCCAGGGAAGTCCCCTGTGTAGTTATTTTTACATTTATTTATTTATTTATTTTATTTTGGCTGTGTTGGGTCTTCGTTTCTGCGCGAGGGCTTTCTGTAGTTGCGGCAAGCGGGGGCCACTCTTCATCGCGGTGTGCGGGCCTCTCACTATCGTGGCCTCTCTTGTTGGGGAGCACAGGCTCCAGACGCGCAGGCTCAGTAGTTGTGGCTCACGGGCTCAGTTGCTCCGCGGCATGTGGGATCTTCCCAGACCAGGGCTCGAACCCATGTCCCCTGCATTAGCAGGCAGATTCTCAACCACTGCGCCACCAGGGAAGCCCCCCTTGTGTAGTTATTTTTGAAGTAAGGAGTGCTGTTCTGGGCTGATGAGGAAACGTTAACACGGATGAAGAGAGAACAATACCATGTAATTCCTATTTTGCTTCTGTCTTCCTTGTCGAGGAGCATAATTTTTCATCTGGACTCAAATATTGATCAAAGGGGATTGCAGCCTAAGATATCGGGGGAGACGGAATGACAGCGTCCAGCTGTGTGAAATGAGTTGAGGTCCCCTCCTGCAAAAGGATGTCTCAAGTCTGTCCTGGGCGACGTGCAGGTGGGGCGCCCTCACTCTGCAGAGACCTCGGGTGGGTGCAGGGGTGCGGGAGCTCCCGGGGCATGGGGAGGGAGGGTGCAGAAGGTGCTTTCTTCACTCAGTGCCGCGGGCTTGATGTGTCCCTCAACAGAACTCCCAGGGGATAGCTTGTGAGCACATACATAGACAAGGAAGCACCGCTTTCTAGGATTCCTAAGAATAAATCATATCAGACTAGCCTCATTTCGTTTTTGACAGACTAACCAGAAGAGTACTCTGGAGAGGGCTGTCTGGGTTTTGTAGGGCCTTTGACGGAAACGATTGTCGTATCTTGTGACAACATAAAGAAACGTGGGCTGCGCGATGTCAAATTAGATGGGCTCGTCATCCAAAAGTGCTGCTAGCCGTCAGAATTGGCCTGGAGGGAAGGCCCAGGCGGCCACCCAGAGTTCCGTCTTCACTGACAGGTTGGCCAGCGCAGACCCTGGGTCTTGGACGAGGCCATTAATAGAACAATGGTCAGGTTCACACATAACATGAATGTGACTGACAGCAAATTGAAGATCCCGGAACATCTCAGCAGACCATAATGATGGGCTGAGTGGGAAAGAGAGACCCAGCTGCACAATTAAGAACAGGATCTGGGAGATGGGATTTGACAGCGAGACGTGTGAACTAACTTTGGGCCCAATCTGTCAACGGCGTCGCATCTCGAGGCTGCCCCTAAAATGAGTGTCAGCCTCAGCTCTGAGCGCCTCACTTGATGGGAATGTCAGCAACGCTGAGGAACTTCGTAAGAACCAACCCAGAATGGCAAAAAGATTCCAAAGGTTAGAAAAGAGTAGCTGTTACACCGGGGAAGGGGTAGCTATGGGAAGTTCGGTGACTTCCTTCAAGTACGCGAAGGCCCTAGTTAAACGGACAGATATGTGGGTACCAGGACATGAGACGGGGTGACTTTTAAGGTATTTTAAGCGTAGTGGTCTGTGGGTTTCCTCGTAATACCAGAAAGAGAGAGAGGGAGGGAGGAAGGGAGATAGGAGGATGGAAGTTGGGTTGTGATTGTCCACATGAACTTTATTTACTAAGCGGTAGTAACCTTTTTATTTGGTTGTACTATGCATGCAGGAGAGGACACATCAGAGGTGGACACTGTACACTTTGCCAGGCGTCTGTGCAACCACCACTGCCTCACAGGCCAGAACGTCACCTGCTTGCTCCCCAGAAGACCCCTGGGCCGCCCCCCCCCCCAGGCATTCCCTCTGCAAAGAAAACCGCTTCCCCAACTTCCATCCCGTAGGTGTGTTGTGCCAGGTTTTGAACATGGGTGCCGGTGGGACCGGTAGATGGCTCCTTCACGTTGCCTGGTGGGACCCCACCATGTGGATCTGAGGCTGTCTGAATCCCACCGTCTCTTCCTGTCTGCACTGTGTGTGCCCACACTTGTGAGTGTCCCAGCGGGTGTGGGGATGACCGGGCAGACGGCCGAAGAGTTTACCCTGACCTCTGAGCCCAGGTCCTTGTCCTTCCTGCCCAGGTGGCACATGCTCACGTGCAAGATAGGAGACTCCAGGGAAGGAGTGAGAGGCGGGTGGCATGAGAGGCGGTCATGATGCCTGAGAGGCGGCGTGGACAGCCCGGGAGCGGCGAGCCGGGCAGACGCCCTGGGGCAGGGTGTTGGGCGGCATTTCCACGGCGGAACAGGCCGCTGCAGTTGCTTCCTGAGCTGCCCTAGAGACATGGAAAAGGCCGTTCACGCCTTTGGCCAGATGCCTGGTGGCCTCTTACGGTAGTTCAACCTCAGCAGAGCCTAGTTCCCCTCCAGGGGGGCTGCGGTGACCTGTGTGGTTGTCCTGACACCCTAATGGCCCGGGCTGGCAGGCGCCTTTGCGGTCCTCAGAGCGCACACAGGCTGCCCCTTGCAGGAGCTGGAGGCTGGAGGCTGGGGAGTAGAGCGCCTGTGCTCCACTTCCCGGCTCTGCTGTTGGTTTGGAAAAGTCATTTCCCAATTTCCCAGCGCCTTAGGCCCTCTGAGTGCTGATCCGGTGTCCTGGTCTTACAGCGGCCTGTCAGGGTGGCGGGGCAGGACTGAGGCAGAGGCCTGGTCTGGTGTGATTTCAGAGGGCTGGAGCCTGTTGCCTTATATGACACTGGCTGGCATGGCTCCAGTGGCTTCTGCATCCTCCTGTGTTCGCCTGGTTTGAGTTCCGGGGAGGCCTCGCCGGGTGGGGTTGGGCAGCTTCTCGGGGAGGACGGCCCGGGGCCAACCTCAGCCGGGCCACGGGCCCCCCTGCTCGCCCCCTGCACAGTGTGGGTGGTGTTTGGGGTGAGTCTTTGCTCTTTCCCCTCTGTAGAGTGAGTTCTCAGTGTGGAATTAAAAAGTGGTCCTGTTCCCTCTCCCTGTGTCCCAGTGGGAACTGAGAGGGCAGGGGACTGTGTGTAGAAGGCAGGGAGGGCCATCAGGATGAAAGGCAGTGGGCAGGCGGGGAGCGCACCGCCCTCAGATGTGGGTTTCTTTTCATCCATTCACCCCCCCGGGGCTCCTTCTGATGCTTGTCTTCTATTTCTTTCTGGACAGCAGCTCTGTCCTGACCCACCCGGCCCACCTCTTCCCTTCTGGAACCACCCCCGGCTCTGCTTTGCCGGCCTGCCAGCACCCCACCCCCGGGTCGGCCCCTCCCCACCCGCTGCGGGTAACAGCGCTCCCCAAGGCCCGGGTTTGGATTAATGAAGCCCAGATGCCGGACTGGGGACTCCGGCTGCAAGTTCTCGCGCTGGAGCAGCAGCTTGGCTCGGAGGGCCCGTCTACCTCCCCCCCCCGCCCCCCACCGTCCCGTGCTCCTGGCCCAGCTGCTGCTGGGGCTCCCGGGGAACAGCTGGAGAGCAGGTTCTGGTGGCCGGTGCTGGGCGGGCGCCGCGGCGGGAGCCCAGGGAGAGACGCGGGTGGGGCTCCGGGTGAGGGGTCTGGTGTGGGGGGTGCCGGATGAGGGCTCCCATGTTCTGTCCCATGACGCAGTCCAGATGGGGCTGCCTCTCCCCAGGACTCGGAGGGTGGGTGGGAAAGCTGGGGCGCTCTGCAGAAAGGGAACCGGGGTCACCAGTCCAGAATGGAAGGGGATGGCCGGCCCCTCCCAGGGTGGCCAGATAAAATACAAAGATGGCATAGGAGAAACTCACGCTAAAAAACATTGTTCTTTATCTATAGGAAGTTCATATTTAACTGGCATCCTATATTTTTATTGGCTAAGTCAGGCTATCCTTACCACCCCACAGCTGAACTTCTTCTTTAAGTAATAGTTTTATTGGACTGCAACATACGAACAGAACACAGACCGTAAGTGTGTGCTCAGTGGGTTTCCACAAGTGGAACACATGTAAAACCAGCACCCAGATCAAGAAATGAGGGAGTTCCCTGGCGGTCCAGTGGTTAGGACGCGGCGCTTTCACTGCCAGGGCCCAGGTTCAGTCCCTGGTTGGTGAACTAAGGTTCCCGCGAGCCACATGGTGCGGCCGAATGAAAAGAAAAAAAAGAAGAAGAAATGAGACGTGAGCAGAGCCTGCCCGCCACCCCACCCCTGCCAAGTATCCCCGTTTTTGTGCTTAATGTAAGTGAAATCATACATGTGTATTCTGCTGGAACTGGCTTCTTTCACACAGCCCTGTGAGGCTCACCCGTGCTGCCGGATGGAGTCGTGGCTCATCCACATTCGTTCCGCGTGGGCTTGAGATGGGTGGGTGGAGCCCAGCCCCTCTGTCCATTCTAGTGGCGGATCGGCGCTGCTCGTCCGCCTCTTTTCTCGTACGTCGTACGTGTGTGCCCGGGAGTAGGACTGCCGGGCCGTGGGGCGGGCACACGAACATCTTTAGTAGGTCTCGCCAGGCAGTTGGTGTACGCGTTCATGTCCCCGCCAGCTGTGTGGGAGCGTCTCCCCTCTTTCCCATGTTTGCCCTTCTAGTATGTGATGCTGCTGCCTGATGCTGCTTTTTTCCCTTTTTTTAAAAATCAAGAGCCTCTTGCCTTGTTGATTCCTCTGATTTTCTTGAATAAGAAGATCAACAAGGCCCCTGCTTCAGGTACCACCTACCCTCCTGGCTTGGAGGAGGCCATTCCCACCCCCGTTCCCCACCAACTGGGAGCCCCCCCTGCACGCACGTAAGGCCACGGCAGCCGCAGGCCCTGGGGAAGTTGCAGGGGCGCCTTCAGCACCGCTCAGGCGGGGCTCAGTCCTGCTTCCCCCAGGTACTTCCTTAGGGAAACATCATTTCCGAGGGCTGCCTGTCCCCGATGTCCTGTCCTTCGTTTCCCCATGAGGTCGTCCCAAGGATGGGGGTAGGGGCGCCCGTGGGGACCCTCCAGCAGTGTTGTTGCCAGAGGGCATTTCTCCTCTACGGAGCCGCTTCCAGCCCACGTGTTTTCCTTCGTGTTCCTTCAGTTTCCACCGGCTTCAGGACCTCTCCTTTGCTTCCCCTGGTGCTGGCTTTCCGCGGGAAATCGGGACTGTGGGCCACATCTGAGTCCATGCCAGGGGCTGCCTTCTGCCGTCCACGGGGGCAAAAAGTGTGTGAAGCCTCGAGGAAGATGTAACCCTCCACCCCTTCTCCCATCGCCCCTCTCCAGCCTCTCCTGGCCACTGTCACCCCTAGCCCTGTCCTCTAGTCTCTACTTCCCTCCTCTCTTCTTTTTACTCACTCCAGCCCTCAAGGACCCATGAAAATCAGAGCCCCAAACATTAGCGTCTGAACTCCCCATTAGAGGTCTTCACTCCTGAAGAGTGGAGACACCAGCTCCATCCTGAGTGAATCAGTTAGGACTGTTTGGTGCTAGACTTAGGAGCCCAGCTCAGACTGACTGAAGAAGCCAAAGGGACTTTATCGGCTGAGCCGACCAACCCACTGACCGCACGGGTCCAGGGGCCGGAGGCTTCAGGCAGGGTGGGCTCTGGGTGTTGTCAGGGCTCTACCTCTGCTTGCTTCATCCTCCAGGCTGCCCCACAAAGAGGCAGGATGGCCACCAGCGACAGGGGGGTCACCTCCCACCTGATCAGTGGTCCTGCTGGAAAGGCACACACTCTACTGGTAGCTCCAGCCAAGACCCCGAGGCCACCTCTCAGTGGCTCAAACACAGGGACTGATGGGCCAGGCCTGGCTCACGTGCCCACCCTGGGAGCCGGGATTTGGGCCGGGTGTGGTGGGTGAGGGTTTCTCCAAAGGAAAGTCACGGGATGCTGGCTGAAAAAAAAAAAACAACAAAACTTGGCCTCACCAAGCCCCGGTCACCCGCCTTCCACCACCCTACATGGGCTGAAAGATCATAATGCTGCAAAGGAAGGAAAAGGCGACGGTCTGTGCAAAAGAGGTTGAACAGTCCCTATCTCTGTGTAGCACAAATATATAGAGGAAAAAAGTAAGACGATAAATACTACTATGCTAGCCTCTGAAGTTACCACTTTTTTTTTTTTTAATTAATTTATTTATTTTTGGCTGTGTTGGGTCTTCGTTTCTGTGTGAGGGCTTTCTCTAGTTGCGGCAAGTGGGGGCCACTCTTCATCGCAGTGCGCGGGCCTCTCACTATCACGGCCTCTCTTGTTGCGGAGCACGGGCTCCAGACGCGCAGGCTCAGTAGTTGTGGCACGCGGGCCTAGTTGCTCCGCGGCATGTGGGATCTTCCCAGACCAGGGCTTGAACCCGTGTCCCTTGCATTGGCAGGCAGATTCTTAACCACTGCGCCACCAGGGAAGCCTCACCACTTTTTTTAAAAAATAATTTTTTCTTTTTGCTTATTTTTAAACTTTCCCATCTTGCATGTTTTATTACTTCTAAAATAAATAATAAATGCTATAAACCAAAGGAGAAAGCCAAAGTTCCCCACGTGGCTCTCCCCTGTTCACGTCTCGGTGTGTGTCCTGCCCCTCCCTGCGCCCACCCTGGGGACTTCAATCCCCCCGCCCCGGCCCAGGGTGGTACACCCCCTCAGTCTCTCTCGCCCCTTCTCTCACAGGCAGCTTCGACGCCAGCTCAGCCTCGTGATCATTGCCCGGCTGCTGGACCAGCAAGAGACGCTCCCTCTCTGGCAAGAGAAGGCCCAGGTGAGTCTCTGCCTCAGCATCCGCTGGGGAAGCCCGGCCGGCTCCTCCCGCTGCTTTTCCCAAAGGTTGGGAGCCTCAGGCCGGCGGAGTCAAGGTGAGTGGAATTTTCTGCTCACATTCTTGCATTCGACGGTTACTTTTTGCATGCCTACTATGTGCTCAGCACTGAGGATAGAGCAGTCAGCTGGGAGCAGGTATTACTTTTCCAAAAAATTGTGGTAAAATATACATAACATAAAATTTACCATTTTAACTTTTTTTTTACCATCTTAACAATTCTAAGGGCAGAGTTCTAACCGTTTTGAAGTGTGCAGTTCCACAGTCTTGCGCAACCACTGCCACCATCCACCTCCAGAACTTTTTCATCCTCCCAGACAGAAACTCTGCACCCGCTGAACACTAACTCCCATTCCCTCTTCCCCAGCCCCTGCTTATATAACTTTTTATAGGTGGAAAAACAATAAAGGTGAAAATGAACACTACTAAATTAACCCTGCTCGCTCCCAGTGACCCTTCTGCCCCATGTCAGGCATTCTTGGGGCAGCAGGGGAGGAAGTGCCTTCTTTCCTCTGCCGTCTGCTCTCCAAAAAGCTCCGACTGCAACCTCCTTGCAGCTCAGAGAGCAGTAGTTCAGGGGCCCTGGGGGCAGCATGGGTCACAGCCAGCCCAAGGGTGGGTGGCAGAGGGGTTGAGAATGCTCTCACCGGCCTCCCCCCGCCCCAAGGGCCTCCCTGGAACCCCAGAAGAGCTGCTGGGTGCAGCTGAGCCGTCTAGGTCTGCAGCATGAGACAGGCAAGGCAGTCCCGGGGAAAGGCTGCGTCTCTAGTCACTGGAGGTGCACCAGGCAAGCCCGCGGCCAGAGTGCTGAGAGAATGTTCTGGACCCTCCTGGGGCGGGTGGACCATATATGGCTGAGTCTAAGAGGCCACGATCGCAGGACGGGAGCTCAGAAAGGTGACCGCTTGGGTTGGCTCATCCAAGCAGGCCCGGCCTGGCTTTGCCCCGGCTGCCCCCTCTGCCTTCCATGCTTTCCCCAAGACTTAGGACGGCGTGAGCGTCTTCTCACCCCAGTTCCAGCTGAAGTGTCACCTTCTCCAGGAGGCCTTTGCTGACCACCCAATCCAAAAAGTGCCCTGGCACCATCACACTCTTTGAAAGTATTTGTGGTGCTCACCTCCTGATATTTTTTCTTCGTTCAGGGTCTGTGTACACACACACACACACAGCATCCGCAGCTCCTTGAGTACAGGGACCAAACGGTTCCTGCTCACTACTGCCCGTCAGCTCCTAGCACAGTACCTGACACACACAGGACCTCAGCGCACACGTGTGGGCTGAAGGAACCCAAGGCTGAGTTCCCGGGTGTGCAAAGGAAGGTTCCCCAGGCAGAGACCTTGGGAGGGCAGGAGGGGAGGGTGGCCTGCTCAGGGGTCACTTCACAGGGGAGGGTGGCCTGCTCGGGTCACTTCACAAAGGTGAGAGCCTGATGACAGAACATCTCTGCGAGAAAGAGAACAGAGGAGCCAAACGGGCGGGGCAGGCAGAGATGCAGCAGCGAGGACAAGACAGAGTGATCCCAGGAGGCTCCGGCGGGGGGTGGGGCAGCCTGGTAGAGAGGCTTTGGCGTTGACCCGAGTGCGGCCACCGAGCTCCTTGGAGAACCAAACACGTGTCAGCAGAGCGGAGGTGAGAGGCCAGAGTGTTGAGA
Organism: Balaenoptera physalus; assembly: GCF_965194825.1. Classification (NCBI taxonomy): domain Eukaryota; kingdom Metazoa; phylum Chordata; class Mammalia; order Artiodactyla; family Balaenopteridae; genus Balaenoptera; species Balaenoptera physalus. The sequence goes on from NC_138894.1 coordinate 11,389,069, forward strand.
TCAGGAAAGGCAGGACTGGCTGCACGTGGTGGGTGGGAGTAGCCACCGTCCGTCCGGCAGCACTTGGCAGCGATCAGGAAAACACAGGCTGGCTCGAGCATGAGGGTCAGTTCAAGGCTTGGGGTTTTGTTTTGATTTGTTTTTTATTAGCCAGAGCCTACGCAGGGGAGAGTGCGGGGAGCGTGATGAGGGCCAGAGAGTGGCGAGGGGAGTGGCGCGGGGGAAGAGCTGGGTGGTCTGCCCTGGCGGGGACCTGGAGGGGAGGCGAGTGAGCGGGGCTGGTGGGGGAGGAGGGCCGGGGGGATGCCTCCCCCAGGGAGAGCTGGCCTGGGAGCTCCCAGCCTGTCTGGGGCGAGTCCAGCCCTGCCCCTGTGGGTCCCAGCTCCAGGGCTGTCCCACCACACCTGTCACCCACCTGCCCGCGTGCCCGCCGTGCGTTCATGAGACCCCAGCCGAGCGCCTCCTGTGTGCCAGGCTCTGCACCAGGAGACGACCTCGGAGGAGAGGGTGTGAGCGAGGCAGGCCGAAGGCCCGGTGACTAACTCTGCCCGGGGGCAGCGAAATGGCTTCCAGAGCCGTCCTGAGCCAGGTCTCGAAGGGTGCGTCAGTGCTCGTGCAGCAGGAAGGAGCGGGGAGGCAGGCGGGCCGAGCGGCCCAGGCAAAGCTGCGCCAGACCCGCGGCGGCTCGAGGGGCAGACGGGCAGCTCGGGCCTGCCCGCTGTCCTCCTGATGTGCTTCCCCATCCCCACTGCAAGCCCGCGGCTGCTGCACGGCCTCCTGCCAGGTCTCTGGGCCGCAGGCGCTCCCCTTTCCAGTCCGGCCTGCCAGGCGGCTCCTTAGGAGACATGCCTTCAGAGGGCCACCTTGGCCCTGCAGCCGCCCACGTCAAGCCCCCACGCCCCGCTTTCCCCACTCCTCCTCGACCACGTGGCTGCCAGGGCTGCCTGGGCCCTCCTCGCGGGCCAGCCCAGCCACCCTCTGCACGTGGCTTTGTGCCTGGGGCACTTCTTCCTTTCCACCCATTACATCCCAACCGAAGTGGTGGCTCTAAGGTGCTGCAGAGCACGGCTGAGCCCCGGTGCGGTACAGATGGGGAAACGGAGGCAGGCATGGTTAGGAGACTTCTCAGGGTCACGCAGTGGGAAAGCCGTGGAGCCAGGATTCAAACCCAGGTGCCCTGACTGCAGAGTCCGTGCCTGGGACCCCTGCAGTGTGCCGTCTCTGCTTCTCCAGCCTCTTCCTTGGATCCTGTTGTGGTGACAGCCTGGACCACACGTGCTGCTTCACCTGAGGTGCCCGGCTGGTCCCTTGAGCTTTGGTCCTGGCTGGCAGATAGGAGGACAAGGGCCGACCCTTCCTTCATCCATGCATAAGTGCTTGATAAACCTTAGCAATTGATTCACCGTGAAGGGGACTTCAGTGGTTGAGAATTGGCTCGTAGAAGGAGAGGATCTGGGGTGAGTGTCCAGGCAGGGGGTTCTCAGGGCACCGCTGGGCAGGAGGAGTCCCCGATGCCTGGATTGCTTGGTTCTCCATCTCGGGCTGCAGCCTGAGGCCCCAGGAGCAGGAGCAGGTGCTGAAGAACTGAATTTGAGGGACAGGACTTCTGTAGGTGGTCGGGATGCAACAACCCCACGGCTTGCATCTTCCAGGAGAGTCTCAGGGTCAAACTGCTTCCTTCCTGTTGTTCCTGCGAATCATGGGAATATCCCAGAAACAGCAGGGTTTTGGCCCCAGGCACCAGTGTGCTCCAGACACGGCTCAGGGCACTGAAGATACAGCCCTGAACAGCATTCAGTCTCCTTCCCTCATGAAACTCAGCGGGAGACAGACACAGGCACCAAGAGAGAAGTAAATCTTTGGCATTCCAGATGGTGATAAGTGCTATGGAGAAAAATAATGCCAGATAAAGAGGAGGGGGAGTGTTGGGGGGATGCTATTTTATAGGGGTGAACAGAGAAGGGGACATTTGAGCACCGACCTAAAGGAGTCACGCAGGTTTCTTGGGAAAAAGCATTCCGGGCAGAGGGAACAGCCAGTGCAAAGGCACTAGGGCAGGCAAAGGCCTCTTAGGTTGGAGGCAAAAGGAGAGGCCGGTGTGGCTGAAGCAGAGGGCTGAGGGTGGAGTAGGAGGAGCTGAGGTCAGAGAGGTAAGTGGGGACTCAGGTGGGGGCTTGACTTTCATGCCAAAGTGGAGAGCCACTGGAAGGTTTTGATAAGAGGCGGGACATAATCTGATTTATAAAATTTTTTTACAATTACACTGGCTGCTGTGTTGAGACTAGACTGTTGTGGGTGGAAGGAAGCAATTGCAGTAATCCTGGCAACAGTTGATGGTGGTTTGGCATGGGGAGATGGCGGTGCACGCAGGTGGCGAGCAGTGGTGAGATTCTAGGTGTATTTCCCAAGTACAGCCAGCGGGATGCGGAATGGGAGAGAAAGGAGGCGAGGAGGCCTCCAAGACCTATGCAGCTGGCAGGATGGAGAAGCCCTTTACCGAGACAGGCGAGACACAGGTGTAACAGGTTTGGCGAGAAATCGGGAGTTCGTTTCTTATCCCAGGCCACCTCTTACAACACAGCAAGCCTGCTTTGTCAAGCCATGCCTTCCAGTTTGGAGTTTGGAAAACACGGGCTTCGAATGGCCAGAATCAAGGGAGGCAAAGTCTTGCATCTACTATGGAAAGGCCAGCTGCAGACCTGACCTGCCATTCATTCATTTGTTCATTTAACAAATGCTTATTAAGCATATACAGTAGTCCCTGCTATCCGCGGGGGATACAGTCCAAGATATCTAGTGGGTGCCTGAAATGGTGGATAGTACTGAAACCTATATATGCTATGTTTTTTTCCTATACATACCTACCAATGATAAAGTTTAATTTATAAATTAGGCACAGTAAAAAATTAATAACAATAACTAATAATGAAATAGAACAATTATAACAATATACTGCAATAAAAGCTGTGTGAGTGTGGTCTCTTCCCATCAAAATATCTTATTGTATAAATTTGATGCCTTTTTCATCATAACTAAGCCCTTATCACGCACTGTGACCATAACTTTTACATTTTGAGATGCAGTAGCAAAAACCAGCATGGGTTTCTTTTTCCTTCTTCACAATTTCACGGATAGGAGATTTGTTCTTACTGTAGATCTTAGCAACCTCAGCACGTGATTTTTCTCCGTTCCTTCTAAAGTCAAGAACTCTCACCTTGTCACTTAAAGGAAGCGCTTTAAGCCTTCTCTCTGCCACATCCGAATTGGCCAGCATCACTGCCCTTGTGCGTTGGGACCTTTATTAAGTAAAATAAGGGTCACTTGAGCACAAGAACACAAGCACTGCAATACTGCGCCAGCCAATCTGGTAACTGAGACGACCACCAGGTGACTAACGGGGTAGGATCCGCTGGGCACAGGGACATTCACAGCCAGGGAGGAACGGAGCAGGACTGCGCGAGATTTCATCACGCTACTCAGAAGGGCGCGCGCGATTGAAAACTTACAAACTGTTTATTTCTGGAATTTTCCACTTCATATTTTCGGATCTCGGTCGACCACGGGTATCTGAAACCGTGGAAAGTGAAACTTCGGCTAAGGGGGCGCAACTGTGCCATGTGCCACGTGCTGTGCAAGGCTCTGCAGTGACCAAAACTGCCCTCACGGAGCTTACTGTTCTAGTGAGGGGCAGGGGACAGATAATAAAAAACATAACAAACAAGAAAATTACATAGCATGTCAAAAGGTGATAAGTGCTTGGGAAACAAAAGTCGTGCAGGGAAGGGGATTAGCAAGAGCAGGTGCTTGCTGCTGGGTAGATGGGTGGGCGGGCGGGGGGCTGGGCGCCTCACTGGGAAGGTGGGCCCGGAGGAAGGCTGGAAGGCAGAGGGGGCAGCTGTGCAGTGTCCGGTCAGAAGGCCCAGGCAGGGCACAGGCTCCAGGGAACAACAGGGGCCACCCGGGGCCTCGCAGACATTTAAGATGCTGGCCTTCTCCGCTGGGCCAATAGAAGCAGCTGCCGGGGTCTGAGCACAGGAGGGACCGCTGTGTGGACAGTTGCCTCGCTGGAACTGTCTGCCGCCTCTTGCCGGACAAACCGACAAGGCCAGCGGAGGCCTGCCTTTTTGGGTGATCATTTGCTTCTTGCCTGGGGATGTCTGTCCTAACAGGCTGAGTGTTTGCAGAGACGGCTCCCAGCGGTGGGGGTAAAGTGGGGAGGCATGCTGGTCAGAGCCTGGCCCTGCTGGGACCCACGCAGCCCAAATAAGTCCTGACCGCGGAGAAGGGTGTGTCTCCCGGGGAGGGGATGACTGCGGCTGCCAGAGCTGGGAACAAAAGAGAAAAAGCAATCAGAAGGCAGCAGCTTGCTGTGCTGAGCAGAGCGAAGCTGTTTTCACGGAGTGAGAGGAAAACCTTGGGAGCAGCCAGCCGCTGCTGTGTGCGCCCCGGCCCAGCCCGGCCCGCCCAGGGCTCCTGGCAGGGAGGGTCCCAGCTGGGGCGGGGCTGCCTGCCAAAGGGCTGCTTCTGGGGGCGTGGGCTGCAGAGCCCGCTCCCGTGCTTGCACAGCTGTGAGCCCGGAGCAGGCGGGGCTGTTTTGGAAACTATCACCAGACTTGGAAGGCCTGAGCGAGGCAGCACAGCTCTGGTTTTGGTGAAGCTCCAGATGGTGCCTCTCTTCGCCCAGAACCTTCCCCCCTCTCTCTCCCTGCCTCCTGCCCTCCCTCTCTGCGATCAGACGCTAGGCCAAGAAGCCCTGGCCCCCTTCCAGGAGCCGAGGCCCCGGGCCTGACTCCTAGCCCTCGCTCAGCCCAGCTGCTCTTGTGGGCTTTCTAAGCCTGTGGCTGGCGGAGGTGCTGAGCAGGTGTCTGCGGGCGAGTCGGGGGAAGAAGCCAGGTGTGCCAGGCAGGGCTGGGCTCGGGCAGGGAGCTGGCCCAGAGCCTTAGCCCTCGCCCTTTGGGCCAGCCTCCACCTGCTACATCTAAAGACATGGTGCCTCTGTGAACTCCCCTGGCCCAGCTCTTTCCTTCTGCATCCTCCCTCCCCAGGGTTACAGGTGGCCTCAGAGGGGCCCAGGGCTCAGAGAGTGACCCCCGGCCGTGAGTTAGCTCTGGGGCAGCTGGTGGTCCTTGCTGGGGCTCAGCCGAGGCTGCCCAAACCAGGTGAAGGGGCTGGGTGGGAAGGAGTGGCTGGATGCAGACACCTGGACTTAGGCAGGCCACGTGCCCCCATTTGTTCAGAGATGGGGGGTAGGGCAGCTAGCAGATTGAGTGATATAATACATTAACCAAAGGGCAATGTGTGCACCTCGCGGGGAATCCCATTCCAACAAAACAACTGCATGAGGACATTTTTGAGACAATCAGAGAAAAGTGAACACAGGTGTTTGATCGTGTAAGGAATTCTTGGTAATTTTGTTGGGCAAGAGAATGATGTGATTATGTTGGGGAAAAACTCCTTATCCTTTTCTGTTTGAAGCTCTTTGTGGGTAAAATGATACGGTGTTTGGATTTGCTTTGAAATTCTCTGGAAGGAAAAAAGGCGGAGGGGGCCTGGGGGTGATGAGTGCAGCCATCATTCACGTTCACACAGATGGGTATGGAGGTAGTTCTCAACCTCTCTTCTTTCAGGAGTGTTGAAAACGCCCATGGTAACAAGTTAAATGACAAGAGAGGACCAGCGGGCCTGAGCAGCAGCTCAGGGTGGGAAGGTCTTGTCCGGTGGCAGAGGAGACCCTCTTCTGGTCTTGATTCTTCTAAGCCCTGAGTGTCTGTTCAGTCCCGGGATGTGGGTTGAGTCCTCCTCGTTCACTTGTCTAAAGGATGCATGCCCTGCGAGCGTGAGAGCCTCTTCTCCCGGGAAGAAGGGGTGTGTTTGTCTCCATTTCACAGATGGGGACAGGCTCCGAGAGGCCACACGGCTCCCAAGGGAAAAGGTGCCCCCAGGTCGTGGAGCCAATGGTCTGGCTCCAGAGCCTAGGCTCTGACCCATGCCTGCCAGCCGGGGTGTCCCGGCCATGCGTCCCCAAAGTGCCCCAAGCACTCGTGAGTTATGGCCCCCCTTCTCTCCCCAGCTGTCCTCGCTCAGCCATCTCCTGAGCCTCATGAGGCCATCAACCCTGGGGCAGTACCTGGGCCCTGAGACCATGCCGCCCGGCCAGGAGCAGCAGCCAAAGGCCAGTGCCCAGCTAGACTACAAGGTGAGCACCCAGCCCCTGCCCACCTCCTCCAAGGCGCCACCCCAGGGTAGCAGGGAAGCCTGGGCTGTCCACAGGGCACCGCCTGGGGGCCTTTAAGGCTGCCAGTCCTGAAAGCCCGGGGCCTCGGAGCAGAGCCCAGCCAGCTACTCCCGCCCGTCTCCACAGAGCCTGTGCCCCTCATGGAGGCTCAGTGGGCACGGGCGTGCAGGCTGTGAGTTTCGCTGTGTCCTTTGTGGCCTGGCGTGGCTTTGTCAGCTGCGTTAGAGAGGACGCAGGAGATGAAGTGCTGGCGAGGGGAGTGGCGTGGGAAGGGAGTGCCCTAAAGGAGAAGCACAGGGAATGTTCAGATGCAAGAGGCCCCTTGTTTGCTGCGAGTGGAGCTGGGTCCAGCTCCCTGTTCCTATTCCCTGTGGTCCTCACTGAGGCCGAGTCCTTGGCCTTCCCCCAGTTCTTCCTAATTGACTTTCCAGACGTCGCCCAGCTTTCCTGAAAGCTATGCTTTGGCGGGAGTCAGGGGCAACAAGGTACCCCAGAGCCTGCCGGTTGTGGGGCTTGGAATGGTCAGGCCTGTGGCCCCTGGGGTGAATGTCAAGCAGGGGTGGCGGTGTAGGGGCTTCAGCCTGGGAGTCCCAAGCCTGGCTCCCTGGGGAGTTGGGGGGTAGAGCTCAGTGAGCTCCCTCATCCCTGGGGACTCAGGGATGAAGGATGCAGATAGGCATCTTGCTAATTTAGGAAGGCGGTAGTTCCAAAAGCTCACCCAGGGGTTGGATGTTGACATCCAGAAGGCCAGCCTTTGGGCATCATTCTGCAAATCAGATAAGTGAATTAATTACTTAATGAATACAAATGAACTGTTAAGAAGATATGATAACCCCCAGGTGTACGCTCCTCTCCTGGAACTCGCAGCAAAGGTTATCTCTCAGTTGTGCCTAATGTCAGTGAGTTTACGTGAGCTGTCCCCGGGCCCTGTTCCCCTTTGCCGGCTATTTCCCGTGAAACTGGAGCTCGTTACAGAGGCTAAGTCTGGGTGTTCCGGGGGCTCTGGAACAGAGGTGGGGTCAGCCCCTGGGGGTGGTCTGTCTGAGCAGGACACAGGTGGGCAGGCCCCAGGTCTGGGCTGGGGGAAGGGAAAAAGAGAGAAGAAGAAGGGGAGGGGCAAGAGAGAAAAGAGGACACTTGTGTCTGGTCCGGCCAAGGAAGAGCTGCCCTCCAGGCCCCTGGGGCCACCCCTGGACCTCGCCTCACAGTCTGGTAGCACATGTACCTTCAACAGCCTGGGGAGAGAGGGGAGTAAGCGGGCTGAGGGTATCCTTTTATATTTGAGGACTGTTCTCATGCACGTAAAGGAGGCTGTGAAGTGTCAACCCCGGTCGGCTGCATATTGGAAATGACCCATTTGGCCTGGAAACACGAGGGGCCGGCGTGTCTTGGCCGGGTGCTGGTCCAGGGCAGCAAAAGAGGCGAGTGAGGCCCAGGCAGCTCTTAGATGCCTTTGCTGCAGCTCGAGCCCACTGGGATTGATGCTGGTCTGAGGTAGCCAAGAGCAGAGAAGGGACGGGGAGGAGTGGGGCTGGTGCGGGCACACGGGCAGCGGTCTGCGCAGCAACGTGGAGCATCCTATATCCCCCTGGGCCGCGTACTGTCCAGACCGGGAGGGGCCGGGTGGGGCAGACGACTGGACTCCCACGGCCCAGCCCCACTCCCCGCTGAACCCACTGACTCCTCATTAGGGCCCAGGCGTGTTTCATCTTCAAAGATGATCGGGCTACTCACCAGCCAAAAAGAGCAGCGGCGTCATCTGCCCTGTTTTACAGGGAGTGGTGGTCTGGGCTGGCCGAGCCTTTTATCCCTAGAGCTCGCAGTCTTTGCCTTCTTTCTGCTTGGAGTGCAGCGGGGAAATTAAGGCCGGAGTGAGGTTGGCCTGAGGCGACCCAGCCTGGAGGAAATGGGGACAGGCCTTTCCCAGCGTTTGGGGCAGCCCTGCTGGACCCTATCCCTTGGGGCAGCCCTGCTGGGCCCCGCCCCCAGGCCCCTCACTCCTGTCTGGGAGATTTCCTGCCAAGACTGCTGGGTCGCAGCCCTCCTCCAGCTCTGCAGATAAACACTTCTGCCAGCCTCCGCTCCCTCCCCCACCCCTCCTCCTGTCTCTGCCTGGGGCCTTGGCCCAGGCTCCTCCTTCCCCCGGGAAGCTCCCAGCCTTCTTCCCACCCTGGTCCTGCCTTCCCCGGAGGCTGGGTGCTCCGGTGCTCCGTGCCCAGGGTGTGACTCTCTCTCCTCACTGATCCCATGGCTTTGCAGTTGTCCATCGACTTGTCTGTCTCCCCAGCTAGACTGTGGGCACAGCTGGTGTCTCAGCATCGCGTGCTGTGTTGGGCGCTAGATGGTTGAATGCGGGCACAAATGAATGAATGCAATTGTAATTCTCCCGCTCTGAACTCTCTCCTTCCACCCCATTCTGGCCCTCCCACCCCTCTGCTGGAAAGCGCCCTCCCTCTGGATGCCCTCAGACCAGCCTCTGTGTATAGGCCCCCTTGTCTCTTAATGTCCTTGTTTCATTAAGGCTACAAGAGTTGATGGCCTGGGCTTCTCCTGTTGGAGGCCCTTGACTTCAGAAGCGTCACCTGCTTATGAGAGAACCAATCACAGCCATTGTTTGTAATTTTAAGCTAGTGAGATTCCTGCCTGAGAAAGCTAACCAACAAGTTCAACAAAAGAAGCAACTTGCTCCTTCTGCAACACTGCAGGGGGTGGGTGTGGGATGGGAGGTGGGAGGGGGCTGGGGGGGGGGCGGGTTCTGTCCTAGCTCAGAGTCACAAAGTGTCCTAGCAAATCAGGGCAGAGCTTGTGTGGAAAATAGGAATCCTGCTTCTGAATGGGAAGATTAGAGTACTTTGAGCATTTTAAAGTGCTTTTGGATAAAGAAGTTGCTCAGCCCCTGGGTGATTTTTGGCAGCCCTGTGCTTGCCTGGTTTGAGAGGGGCTCTCCCAGAGGAGAAGGAGCATTGAGGTCAGAGTGATGCCTGGGGGTCTGGGGCTGCCCTGCGAGGGGCTGCTGTTTGAGAGAGGTGGGAGAGTTTGTCTTAATGCAGGCGTGTACTCTGAGAGCTGGCCTCCAGGTGCTTCCCTCTGGCCCATGGGTACCAATTCTGCAAGAGGCCAGCTCCTTCCCAGGCCTCCGTGTGTGTGTGAGGCTGTCCTTTCGGCCTCTGTGCAAACATCGTGTAACTGGACTCTGTTTTCCACTGTCTCCTCAAAGCGACGAGCTCAGCCGTACAGCCCAGAACCAGGGGTGTCCTGGGGGCTTTCTGTTTTCTTTTAGCTGACTTGCCTAAACCATATTTGCCCAGACTTAACTCATTTTTATCGAGATGACTGACGCTGTGGTCTTGTTAAACCTCCGCCGTGTGTGACGTTCCTGTTGACCACCCTTCCCTGCCCTTCCTGACTTCTCCCTGGCCTTCTGCCACATGGATGCTACAGGGAAGGAATTTTTGGTTCTGTATTTCCCCTAGGGATTCGGAAGGTCTGTAGAACCAGGATCTTTATGGTAGGGTGGAACTTTTCCCCCAGTTTGGTTAAATTTGGGAACTTTGAGGAAGTTAACCACCTCTCATTGTGTGGAAAGAAAACTTAAGGTCACGGAGGAGGACGTCCCAGCACTGGGGCTGCCCTGAGGCACCAGCCGGTTCTGTCTCCTCCTCTGCCTCTTGGGCACACCCTCCTCATAGCCCGACAGTGTCCTCACGGGACAGACGGCCAGGGACCCACTGAGGGTCCTGCATCTGTGATGGGCCCTGTCCCCCCAGGGCCCAGCCGCAAGAAGCCACCCCACCCAGACTGAGCCTGGCAGCTGCAAGGGGCTCCCATCAGCTTCCTCACCATGCACACGCCTCGCCACGCACATGGCCTGTGCTCCCGTCTCTGTGCTCGTGAGGCTTGTTTATAAGAGAAGTGCATGTGTGAACAGGGAAGGGGCGGGGTGTGCTCTGGGCTTGGCTGATGCTCCGGGTAAACCCCGCCCGGCCTCGCAGATTCCTTTGAACTCACGCCTGGCGTCTCTGCACATCTTCTGCAGAGGGCACGGGACTGCCGCGCATGTGTGTGTGCACGTGTCTTGTGCGTGCGTGTGTGTGTGTGTGTGTGTGTGTGTGTTGTGTGCATCTCCTGTATATCTTTATGGTGTCCCCATGTGTTAACAGAGTTGACAAACAAGTTTTACTGCTTTTACTCCTGCGCTGGCCTGTCCCTGTGTCGGGTGACCCTGCCAAGAGCTGCCTTACGTGACGGGGTGTGGCTGGGGAGTTTGGGGCTGCCCTCCGGCTCTCTGCACCCGCCTCTGCTCCCTGCACTCTCCCGCTGGCACTCGACACCAGCAGGGGGACGTGGACTCCCTCAGGTTTGGCTGGGGCACAGGCTCCTGGCCCTCGTGTCACCTAGAAGGACAGATGGAGCAGGAACCCCTCCCTCTCCCTCCACTCTCTGCCTTCTCCCCTGAACTGCCTGCCCCTTGCCCTGCACCTTAGGGAGAGCCACGCCCACAGGGCTGGGGACCTTGGTCAGGCCAAGATGAGGCGGACTGGGAGCAAACAGACTGGTTTTGGAGAATGGACAATGGCTACTCAGGACTCCCGAGTTCCTCCCCTGGCTGGTCTGTGGTGGGCTCCTCCTCCCGTCCTCCAAAATGAGGAACAGCTGGCATCTTTGGAAATAAACTTCAAAGAGGGGACCTCTGGGTAGCTGACCCTAAGGGGAGATCCGTACCCCAGATACACATCACAGCCACCTGAGTGGCCGCTGAGCCCCTTCATAGTGGGTACCTCTGAGCGTCTGAAGGCACATGGGGCGGGGGGCCCAGGCCAGCTTTGACTGACTCCCAGGAATTCTGGCTTCTTTGCAGGTGTATGAGCAGGGCTTAAAGTGATGTTGTTGAGCTGGGGAGGAGAGGCTTAGATTCTGCAGGCAGCTGTTGTTGAAGCCCAGCCAGCTCGAGTCCTCGGCAGCTCTGGCCTGCTCTCTGCCCTGCCCCACCCCAGGCTCAGTCCTCCTAAGGACCCTTCAAGGGTCCCTCCCGTAGGCACCATCCTTGCCCCATGCGGGTGACTCACCTGCTTCTGCCCTAAGACCCCCCTACCTCTGTCTCTCCATCCTTCAAGTCCTTCTGGACAGCTCGTGATCGTCTTTCTCCCATTCGTTCGTAGGAATAAGCGAACCTGAGTGCCTGTCACATCATATTCAAACCCCCCCATCCAGGGCCTTTGTCAGCTGGCCCTACTTCATCCATGCGGTTTTTCTCCTGTGCATCAGACCACTCCATTTGATTCCAGGCAATGGGTGTCTTTCCCAGAAACCCTCCGTTCTCAGGCCCATGTCTTTGCTCCTGCTGGTCCTCCTTCCTGGCGATGCCTGGCCTGTCTCTCCTGTCCTTGGATTCCGGTGGTCATTACAGTCTGTTCACGCAGCCAGTGGCTTGTCCACACATTGCTTCACACACCTGAACAGAGTCGCCTTTGAGGGTTGGGTCCAGGGCCTATCTCAACCACATGCTTCCATTAAAATGCCTGCCCTGAGCAGGTACAGTCTGGTGAGGGACGCTTCTCCCCTCTCCCCTGCACCCAGCCCCACGCAGCAGCCTCGGGAGTGTGGGCGGAGGAGCAGTGCCCGCTTGCGGGATCTTAGTTTCCCGACCAGGGATCGAGCCCGGGCCCCAGCAGTAAGAGGGCCGAGTCGCAACCACTGGACCACCAGGGAGTTCAGCAGTGCCTTCTAAGAGCCCTGTCTGAGCAGCTTGGGCTCAGCTCCCACTATCACGCACCTGAGCGGGGAGCAGGAGGGGTGTGTGAGGCCCCTCACTAGCTGTCCTCAGCCTGGAGGAGCAGTTGCCAGGCAGACCACGGCCCTCTCAGCTACTCTTCTGCTCGCCGCCTGTCCTGTCCCTTCTCACCCTGTCTTTGCCGGGACCCTGTAGTGACAGAAACACAAACACACGTCCCAGGAGGTCCTGGGACAGCTCATCAGGCTCAGCTGGACCAGGGCTGAGCAGTGTCGTGAAACCTCAGTGTTGCCCTCTGCATCTCTAGGCTCTGCCCTTTGGTGCGTTCCCAGGCAGCTTTCCCGCTGCTTCTGAGACACCCCGGGCTTATTTCCTTCCCTCTGCAACCCTAGCCAGGGGGAAAGAAAGAGCTTCTGTCCTGGATCCTAACAGAGTCCCAGAGTTGAGTCTCATTGGCCTGGCTTGGGTCATGTGCTCACCTCTAAGCTAATCACATAGCCAGGCATGAAGTGATTGGCCAGCCCAGGTCACTCATCTTTCCCTGGAGTCCGGGCTGAAGTCCCCACCGTGCGGCACCTTGGCCTGGGTGTAGGGGACGGGAGGCTGGGACTCGACAAAGGAGGGGGCAGGATCCTGGGCACCAGGAAGCCTTAGTGTCCGTGGCATCCCTTTGGTCTTCAGCCGTGGGCAGAGGCCTTGTTCTCTAACACTCACGGGAAGTATTAGGAGGGCAGTGCTTCCCAGGCGCTGGCCATGCCAACACGCCAGGAGACAATACAGAGAGTGAGAAAGATAAGAAAGAGAAGGGAGGAAGCCATTGCTTTTGAGGAAATGGCTTTTGAGGAAGCCACCGCTCCGTGGGGCCTCTCCAGCCCCTGCCAACACCCTGGCTGGTTTCAGGGGCTCCCTCCGGCACTGGAATCCGCGTACTGATGTACACGTGCACACCCAGGCGTAGATTCTCAAACACAGGCACCGAGAATGTCGTCCTCTCTGGGCAGCAGGCAGAGCTGGGTTTCCGTTCCAGATCCCCCTGGGGTCAGGGTCTCTAGTCCCAGCTGGAGGAGCAGGAAGGGCCAGCCAATCCCCGCCTGTCAAATCCCCCCCCCCGCCGCCACCCCATGGCCAGCAGGAAGCCAGAAAGGAAGGGTGGGCTGGGTGGGAGCACTCCAGCAGGGGTTTGCCTGTAGCCCCTCGGTTCCTCCCACCCACAGACATAGGAGGGGGGCAGATGCGCTGAGATAACCCCCTGCAGCAGGTCCACAGGAACAAAAAGCCCTCAGCCTTCCTGCTTTTGTCTCAGCTGCATCTCTTCCCCACCTGGCCCCGCTGTGCCACGGCCTCCTAGTTCCCTCCCCACCCTCAATACCAAGAGCAGGGGCCAGGGCTGCTCAAGGTCCAACTCCAAGTTCAGGATAGAGCTTAAAAAAAGAATACCTCTGTCCCTTTCAAGTGAGTTCAGGGTCTCAGGTCTCTGAACCCCCTTCCTCTGGGCAGCTAGAAGAGCAGGTGAGGGGCTCATCTTCTGAGGTACCTGTGGAGGGGGACCCATGCTGGGCCCCGAGGCCCTCTAGTAGCCTCAGCAGAGATATCCCATCTCTCCGCCCCGCTGGGGCCTTGAGACAAACTTTCTAGGCAGTGGCCGTTCGCAGCAGCTGAGCCGGAAGTCCTGGTCCTGTCCAGATGCTGCCAGCCTGTCTGCCATCAGCCTGTTGGCCTCATCCTGCTCCATGTCTAGGGCCCCACCCACCCCCACGCCTAAACAGGCACTTTCATTTACAGAACTGAGTGTCTGGCCTTGCAAGCCCCCGGGGTGAGTCTGGCAAGTCCTGCCTGTGACGTCTGTTCTCTGGCCTCTGTGCCCTGTGCTTCCACGGACCTGGGCTAGGAAGAGGTGCCATGTCACCATGTCATTTCCTAGTGATGTCGGTCATGTGTCCTTGTCATTTCCTTCTCTCTAGGACTTATGACGGATGACCTGTCCTGGTCAGTCACTTCCATACTCAGCTTTCCTGTGGGCACAGCCCTCTGCTTGCTGCTTTGGTGCTTGCCCAAGCCAAGGTCAGAGAGTGTAACCTTGGAGCAGGAGCAGCCTGGGCAAGGGGAATAAATCATGCAGTTAACTTGTGGGGCGGAAGAAGTTAGGAAGAAATAGCATCCTAGAGATGGTGGCAGGTGTCACACTCCAGGACAGGTCCAGACAGGGTTCGCCTAGAAAAACGCATCCCCTCTCATCCTGAGCTCTGGTGGACACACTAGCCAGACGAGCTTCAGTCTGTCACCAGTCTGAGGCTCTTGGCCTGGGGCCTGCAGGTAGCCCCACCTCAGGATTACTCATGACTGACTATTTTTGTGGTTATTTGCCCAGCGGGTGTGGATGGAGTACCTAGACCATGCCCTGGGGCTCAGGCCTGCTGCCCCGACTCTCCTCCCCAGGGGGGAGCCTCAGCCTCTCCCTGTCCTGCCTCTAGCAGGCCCTTGGGCCCTGGCTGTGCAATGCAGAAGGGCCTTGATCTCTCTCCAGGGTTAAATCCCCTTTAGGGAATACGCGCGCACGCACACACACACACACACACACACACGCACAGCTTGTTCAGCTTAAGGGAACCCGTATAGATGTTTGCATCAGGCCTAACACTTAATGGAGATGGTCATGCAGTCAGGGGACCTCTCCAGGCTCAGCTTCCACATCTACTGAAAGGGAAGGTCAGCAGGACCTCTGTGGGAACCCTCTGGGTCAGGGCACTGTGCAGTAGTGCTATAGGGTTCAATTTGGTAAAAGGAGAAAGAAAGGAAGGAAGGAAGGAAAGAAGGAAGGAAGGAAAAGAATTCATCAGGGTCCAGCTCTAGCCTTGGGTTTGAAATGGCCCAAGGCAGACCAGCACGGCTTCACTCTTTCCCAGACTTCATTGGTTCTAGAACTGACCTTCAGCGCGTGTGTTTGCAGCGAAGTGTCTCTGAGGGAACAGAACCCCTGAGCAGACCCACACGTGGCAATGACAGAACCTATGGCAGAATTCTCCTGCTGGACCTCCAGGCCTTCCAAACGGGGCTGAGAGCAGCCCAGCCAGGCTGTGGCTGAACGCAGGTCCCCCAGGACAGCCCCCCCCACAACCCCAGAGCCTGTGAGCCTGGAGAGGTGAGGCCAAGGGAGGCTGCTCTGGGGTCCTGGCATCCCGGGCAAGGAACCGGCCAGCAGTTGGCCTTGAGGGCCAGCTTGCTGCGCGAGAGCCGGCGACATCTGCAGTGTGAGCCCCTGGGCCCCCTCAGCCTGGCTGGAAGGCTGTGTCCTTTGAGTCAGTGTGTCCTCCCCAGCAGGTGTTCCTGGGTCAGCCTTAGTTCTCCCCCCACCCACCCCCCATGCTCCATGGCAGCTGCCCCAGAGCCTGGCTGGACCTGCTCCCCCAGGACCCTCCAGCCAAGAGCAAGATCTGCCATCCCCCGCCTCCCTTGCACCCCCCCTGCCCCCCCACCGGGCTGGCAGCCTCCAGGGAGAGTGCAGGGTTCGAAGGGTTGCCTCGGGTGAGCCTGCACTCTTGGTCGGACCTGAGGTGGGAGAAACTATTATGTTCTGGCCAGAGCGAGTGGCTTCCTGGGAGATCCTCTCCCTCCCCCTCTCTGCCCTTTCTTAGCGTAAATAACCCACAGCCAGCTCCCTTGGCATTAGCTAGAGGGGAATTTTTCTAAAGGATGAAGTTCCTGGGAACCGTCCACCCTTTTTCCCTTTCGTCTCATGACGAAAGCTCTGCACACCAAGACTTGGCTGGCGGTTCCCGGGTCAGAACTAGCTGGACCAGAAAAGGAGACACTGGCCTTCCCCTCCCCTGGCCCCTTCGCGGGTGACAAGCCCAGTGGGCTGTCTCTTATCTCTCTGCCTTGTCATCCTTCCCCAGGGAGAGGATGGGGCCCCGCCTCCAGGCTCTAGAGCCAGGAGGGAGGCATCCTGCACAGAACTTCTCAGAAAAGTCTGTCTTGCAGACTCCAGGGAGAGACCCGGAAGGTGGAGCTGCAGGCCCTGCTGGCAGCAGCGGGAGGGGACTGTCCTTTCCTGTCGGCATTGGGTTCGGGCACGTCCCATGCCTCAGACTCTGCCTCTCCCCAAGTCGTTGACTGAGGTTTCCTGGCCCCATTTCCCTTGGGGGCTTCCCAGCCTCCACTCACGCCCCAGTCGGGAGGTGCTGGGTGACCTGAGCTGGGGAGGACCCGTTCTACAGACAAGATGCCCAAGCTTGGATGGATATAGCCCCCACTCAAGGTGTGCCCCTGCACTGCTCATTAGCCCTGAAGCCACCCGGCACCCTCCCCTACACACATACATACCCCCGCCCGCCCGTAGGGACTTGGAAGGGGCCTCAGACAGGAGGAAGGGCCACCTTGCACTGGCCCCGCCGATGCCTGGCCTCTGCCCAGCCTCCCTTTCCAGTATCTTGAAAGAGAAGACAGAGCCCCACGTTTCTGTGGTGCCAGCAGGACAGGAACGGGCTTGCTGAGTTCAGGAACTGGTCACAGCACAACTGGAGCAGGAAACGCAGCTCTCACACCTGGCTGTTGACTGAGCGTCCTACCCTGCCTCCCGCCCGCCCCTGCCTGGCTCCTGGGCCAGCCCCTGCCCTCCCCACCGGAGGAAGTTTCCAGAGGAAGGAGACCCAGGTTCAGCCTCCCCCAGCCTGCTAGAGCCCCAGTTTCTGCTCATGTTCTGCTTCTCTGACCTTCACAGAAACAGGGCCTGGGAGAGGAGGGTTGAGGTGCAGGAGAAGCCTGGCGTGTCCCCGGCGCCACGGTCTGTCCCTTTGTCTGGACGAGAGCCGAAGGACCCTCTCTCACCTCTCCTCATCCTCTCCTCAGGGCAGAGACGGCGGGGAGGAGTGGTCTGGGCGACTCTGCTGATAACGAAGCCCTTTTCCCCAAAGCGGGGAGAATGCTCCCAGCCCTCCTTCCAGGTAGTGGGCACGGTTCCCCCGGACCCGCACCCGCCCTTTGGACAGTGTGGTTAATAGGGCTCTTCTTCAGAACTACCTCTTCCTTCTTGCTATTCTCCCCCCCCCCCAAAAAAAACCCGTATTCAGAATAGTTTTCCGGGGATTTTCCCTCCAGATTCAGTTATGGGAATCGGCATTAAGAATGAAGTTGTGAAACCCGTACACACGTAGCCGCTCTTTTCTCTCAGTAAATCCCCACTGCACAGGCTTTCCTCCAGGGCGCTCCTCAGATCCCAGGCCCACCCTCACCACGCCTCCCTGCCAGGAAGACACATTCTGCAGGGGAGGGGGGATCAGGGGGCTGGGGGCCTGGCCAGGGCCTCCACCTGAGCCCGCGGCCCAGCGCCTCCGCGCCCCCTTCGGTTGGGGGAATGTTTACAGGTGAAAGGTCCTTCTCTCCCCTCTGCCACAGCCCTCCCGGGCTTTCACACCCACCCCGCAGACAGGCCCCCCTCCCGGCCGCCACCCAACGGCTCCATCGCCCTTGGATATTTTCTTTGGCTTCTGTCACCTCTCACCATCAGCTTGCTCAATGCCCCTCTCTCGAAGAAGGTGCTTCCCAAGGTCACGTCCCTCTCGCCTGCCCCACACCTACCCCAGACCCACCTGGGCTCAGTCGTTTATCATTGGCATTGTCTTGTTTAAAATTAACTAAAACTTTTTTCATTATATTCTGATTATATGAGTAAAGTACACACATTGTAAAGAAATAATCTTAAAGACAAAAAAAAGAAAAAAGATGAAGGAGGAAGTGTAATCCTTCTGAGAGCCGCGTTTTCACTTCAGTGGATTCCATCCCAACGGGTTCTATCCCCTGCTTCCCCGAAGTGCCCCCAGTCTGTCCTCCACAGCCCAGGCTCCCTGCTCCAGAGCAGCGTTGAGTGGCCTCCACTGCCCACTGCCTGGTCCCTCTGCTGCCAGCCCAGTCCCCAGGGCGCCCCTCTTCCCCCGCTGCAGCCCAGCTCGTGCCCCAGCGGCGGTCAGTCCCCCAGCGAGTCCTGCCTCTGTTTCTTGCCATCAGCCTGGGATCTGTCTGGTGGTGTAATGTTGGCTGTGCCCCACCCGCACAGGGCCACTTCACCTCAAATCCTACGGCTCCTTTGAGACCTGGTTTAGTCACTTCCTCCCTGAAGCCCTCTCAGCTGCACACCACCACCGCTCCCCACCTCCCCAGAAAAGCCAGAAGGACCCTTTGTCCTCCTGGTCCATGGGAAAGCTGAGATTCGGTGTTCAGTGTCAGTAACCAAATGATTGCCTTCCTGAAGCATCTTTTCCCCTCTGACGTCTGAGTGTGTGTGGCTGTGTCTTAGTTAAGGTACAGTGTCTAGCACACAGGCTTGAGCCTGCCTTAGGGGGTTGGGACGGCGGGAAAGAGCCGTTTGCCACCACTGCAGAGTTCAGGAGTTCCGAAAGCAGTCGGCCTCCCGAGGGCAAGGCCAGGCTGGGGAAGGGGAACCCAGCGGGTGGACCCTGCTCACGGAGGCTGGATCTTCCCCAGCCTGGGGCAGTGCCGCCTGGAGGCACACCCAGTGGGCCCCCTGCTTTTCCCCACTGCCAGGTGCCGCGCCGCCCAACCCAGCCAGCCTGTGGGATCAGCCACCTGCGGGCCTCAGCTGCTGTGCTGAAGAACAGGCTGGCTCCTGGGCAGGGCAGGTGCCGCTGGAGGAGGGGGGCCGGTGGCCTGTGGCCTCAGGATTTTGCACGTGGTGTTTGAGCTGGAGAAGACTACACTCCAGAGTGTCTGATGCCCTCAAAAACGGTTCTAGTTTCTGCCCTAAGGAGGCTGCTGGGTCTGTGCAAAGAGGCTGTGACCGTTTCTGGGGCACCACCAGGTGCTCTAAAGGGGGAGGATGATAAGGGCAGGGGAAGTGGGGGGACAGGGGAGCCTTGGCTGGCTCTGAGCTCCAACCCCATTATCACCAAACTGGAGCCCTGCTGGCCATCTCTAGAGCCTGCCTCTCCCCTCCCAGCTCAGCCTCAGGGCTGGTTATCTGCCACAGGCATGATGGTGGGGTGCTTCCTGCCACCCTTCCTATCTTAGGAGGGGTCTGGAGGGGACAAAGCAGCAGGCATTTGGGGGGAGTGGGGGAGGGGTATGCCCACTGAGTGCCAGGAGCAGGCTGTCTTCACAGCAGGAGCCTCGCCTGTCTTTGGGGTGGGTGCTACCCGTACTTCGTTTTCTCTGCACAGCAGGTGAATGTCTCATAAATGAATGGGCACCAACAGAGTCCAAGGGCACCCCGGGATCAAACTTAGCCTCTGATCACATAGAATCGGCCTTCGTCCTGTTTTCACCCCCTTGGTGTCCAGGGGGCAAGAGCGAGGGCATGAGTAGGTGGGTAAGGTGGGCAAATGCTCAACCAGACCTCCTGCCCTTTGTCCCCCTCCCCTCGCCAGCCTCCTCCGGTCAGCACGGTGGGAGTGTCTGGGCTGAGCTGCACATCTGTCTATGCAGGGGTGTCCCCCCAGGCTGAGCTGGGCACCCATGGGGGACCCGTGTACGCATATAGTGGGCAGTGGCATCCGGTCACAGTGCTCACAGGCGTGGGTGCCTCAGGGAGCAGAGCAGAGACCTCGGGGACCACAGGCACCAGGCAGAGCTCAGAGTGGACAGGCCCCTCTCGCCCACGGGCTTTCTCCTCTGGAGCCGCAGGACGGGGCTGGGTGACAGTGTGGATTTCTGGATGGCAGGGATTTCTTCTTTTTCTGAGGGGAGGGAGCACGGTCATTCCTCAGGGGCAGAGCTCTGAGGGAGCGGGGCCCTCCCTCCTTGAAGACACCTCCCCAGACACTGTCGCAGGGAGCCCAGGGCTGGGCCGGAGCTGCAGTCAGGGAAGCCTGTCTCTCCCCAGGTCTGCTACCTGTGCCACAGCCTCCTGACGCTGGCTGGGCTGGTGGTCAGCTGCCAGGACATTACTCCAGACCAATGGGTGAGTCTCCCAAGAGGCTGGGCTGGGGCCGCTGGGGGAGGAGCCCAGCCCGCTGCCAGGAACTGAAAGGAGTGGGAGGCTGAGAAAGAAGCAGGCCTAGGGGAGCCGGCCTCGTCCTCCTCCCAGCGTCCCACCAGGCCTTCCCAAGGGATACTGACCCGTGCCCCCAGATACCCCGTGCCTCCCCTCCCTTTCCTGCCTGACTTCTGAGCAGTCACTCAGACCCGTCCTCCTCTTTCTCCGATTTTGTGCTCCCCTCCCCGACTGTGGCTGCCGGGCCTGTGCCCCGCCCTCCCCCCCTCCCCCCACGGCCTCTGCAGGGAGAGCTGCAGCTGCTGTGCATGCAGTTGGACCGCCACATCAGCACTCACATCCGGGAGAGCCCCCAGGACATGTACCAGACCAAACTCAAGGACCTGGCTGCCCAGACCTACATCCGCTGGCAGGAGCTGCTGGCCCACTGCCAGCCCCAGGTGGTGCCCACACCAGCCCCCAGGCTTGGGAGGGGAGGGAAGTGGTCAGGCGGCTGACCGGAGCCCTCAGTGTGTCCGCCCCCTCTGCAGCTGCCGGGTCCTGGCTGGAAGATGGGGGCAGAGGGCAGTGCGGGGAGACGCGTCCTTGGTGGGCCATCGCCATTATTACCGAGAGTCAGAGGCCCCGTGTGGGAGTGCGGTGAGGGAGGCACAGAGCAGCCGACTCCTGGGTGAAGGCAAAGAAAAACTTCACCCCGGAGAGGGAAGAGCCTGGGCCACAGGGCCAGTCTGTCGTGAGCTGTGCCAGGAAGGGGCAGCAGAGGCACCAGCTGTCCACCCTCTGCCCAGTTGTCCTGTGGGCCTGAGGCTGGCCTCCCACTCTGCTGGGGGGAACACGCCCAGGCTGCCCTGGTCCCTCCAGTTTTTGTAGCAACAGCCCTCACGCTCCTGACTCCCTCAGACTCCCTGGGTAATAAATATTCATAGCTAATGTTTATTGAATAAAGACCCTCTTCTACGTGAATCCACGTAACCTCCATGAGGCAGGTATTGTTATGATCCCATTTTACAGATGAACAAGCTAGCCAGAGTCACTGAGAGGTTAAATAGCTTGCCCCATCATGCAGGCCGGGGCGTGCAAATATCAGAACCAGGGCGCAGAACCAGCCTGACTCGCAAGCCTGCACACTTACACACAGTCCAGCCCCTGCTCTGGCAGCCTCCCTTCTGGCCTCTGTCCGTTCCTCCAACAAGCAGCCCTCCCACCCCCTCGCCCCCAGCCCTGGATGCAGATGAGCTGGGTCTCGTAAAAACTCTTTCTCCAACCCCCCTCCCAATGCTCCCGGGCTCCCAACTTGCCTTTCCTCTGACTCCCCTCTGCTTGTCCTTCCCCCGTAACCTCTGACTTGGGGCTGACACATCAGCCACAGGCTGTGGCTTGGGTCTCAGATTTCACAAGTCTCTGAGAAAGCTGGAGAGCAGACCTCACCCTCAACCCCTAAGGAACTAGATCACACTGGTCTCTGGTGAGAAGCAGTGTGTTTGTCATGAAAAGAAGGAAAAGTGGTTCGTGGCCTGGCCGAGCCAGGGGGCAGGTCCCACCTTCCTCTCACACCGCCCTGGGCCTGTGAACAGGCAGTAGAGAGAACCAAGGCAGAGCTGTGGTTGAGTGGCCTGTTGACCTGCCACGTCCTCACCTGGCCTGGGAGCCCCAGGAGCCTTGTGGCTCAGCACCTGGCACGGAGGAGGCCTTAGTGGAAATTCAAGGGATGCTGGAGCGCCAGGGAGCATCACATCGGGCCCTACCTGGGCCCAGACCGTCACACCCTGCTTTTCTCTTTGCCACAGACCCGGTACTTCAGCCCCTGGGAAGACATCTAATGGAGCGGGGCAGGGGTGCCCCAGTGCTCCTGGCTCTGGCAGGAAGTGAACATGGCCCAGGTAACTGGAGGCGTGAAGAATGGAGGCCAGGGGAGGACCAGCCAGCTGAAGCAAGCACCTGCCTCCCCCGCTGCCCTGAGCCCCCTCCAGGCAAGGGTCCTGCCTCTCGCTGCCTGGCTCACCTCTCAGCTCTCCTTCCCTTCCCCACCGTCTCCTCTCCCCAAGACCTTTGTCTCCAAAGCTCTGGTTTCCCTGGGCCTCCTGGGTCCTCCGGCCACCATCCTCCCCACCCTCCTTCCCCTCTCTGTGTGTCCCTAATGTGAGGGTTCTTTGTGCACGCTAAAGTCTCATTTCAGCATCATTGGTTACAAGAGTTCCTTCAGTCCCTTACTGAGGGCCCGTGCTCAGCGTCCAGTTTCCTGACTTCTCGCTTACACTTTGCAGAATTCTCACCCCAGGCAGTCATGTGCCCCGCCCCACCCCCTGCAGCTGAGGGCTGTTTGTAAACCTTCAGGGAGGGGCAGTTCTGGCTGTGGCCTGAGAGCTCTCAGACACCCAGAGAGCAGGGATGGGGAACGTTTGTTTGGACCGGTCTGGGACCACTCCCCACGCCCCGCTGCCACTGGGGAAGAGCCACGGAGTGAGATGGTAGCTCAGGGCTGTAATTACACTTAATTCAGTTTATTGTTGAGCTCTGAAATCAACTCCCAGACTTAGGAGTTGGGCATGGGGAGCAGTGCCGAAAGATAGTTCCCAATACTTTTTGTTTTCCCTCTGCCTTACGCAAGATCAGTTTTGTGGGCCCTGATCCCTAAACGGGTGCTGGACGTCTTTGACCTGCTCCCCTTGAGAAGTGAGTGAGCCTTCGGTACCCCCAGGAGATCTTTGGGTATCACTTTCTCTTTCTGTCCACACGTCCAACCCTGAGAATCCATTGCTAGTCCCTGACCCCTCCTGACTCCTTTCTGGGTTGGGATGGGGTTTTGCAGGGGCCACAGGAGGTAGATAGGAAGTAGCAGAGGATGAGCCCTGCCCACTGGGCCTGTGCCCATTCCTCAGCTCAACCCTAGCATCTGCCAGTGGAACTTCACCATGGCTGGTGCTTGTGACTTTCTCTGTTTATTTGTCCCTCTCCTTTGTTCTTTCACACCACGGGGGTCAGGGTAAGGCAGGTTAAGTAGGAAACTCCCCCAAAATAAAGGACCTTCAGGCCAAGTGCCTCAATTTGCAGCCCCAAAGTGTAGCCCATTGCTTCCTGGGCCTGTTTTGGAGGCTCTCGCTGGGTGCCCAGAATGCTGGGAGCCAAGGCAGATCTATAATTCAGAGGGCATGGGCACACGGCAGAGGGCCGGGTACCATGTCTCCCTGCCTCTCTGCCTTCGCCAGGTGAGAGGTGGAAGAAGCTCTCTGCCAGGGAAGCTTGGAGGCCCAGGCGGCTTGCCTGAGAGTTCTGGTTTCTGTTCCTGGCCACATCACAGGCCCCCTCGGCCAGGGCACCACTGAGGCCCCAGCGGCATCAGGTAGGCGTGAGATCCTCCGATAACAGAGCGGGGGCTGTGCTGAGCCACCTCCTTCACCCTCCCTCGGGGCTGCCCCTGCCCCCGACGCCGCACATCCTGACGGTTAATCCTCGGCTATCCAGTTTGCTCTGGAAACGTGGAGATCACCTTTGAAATTTCCTTTCTTCAGTTTGCTCTGGAAACCTGGAAATCACCTTTGAAATTTCCTTTCTTCAGTTTGCTCTGGAAACCTGGAAATCACCTTTGAAATTTCCTTTCTTCGTTCTCGCCGCCAAGGGCAGAGAAGGAGTAGGGAGGCCTAAGAGTCTGAAGCGGGGAGTTTCCAATTCTCGAAGCTGCCCCTACTGGGCTCTGAGAAAGGGTTCGAGCGGTCCAGTGGTGCAGGCTTCTGGAGCCCTCCTGCCCAGGCCCGGTTCTCGTGCACTGCCCCCCTCCGACCCTGCTCCCGAGCACACTCACCCCCAGGAGAGAAATAGATGCCAAGGAGAGAGGAGGTGTTGGTGACAGCTCAGGCCCTCCAGAGGCCTCCCTGTAACCTGAGCAGAGGTGTGCACTTTGAGGTCACCCAAGGGCGTACGGTGTCCCCCGGGACGTGTAATGGGCCCTCTCTGGAACTGGCTGGGAGCTGACCAGATCTAAAACCAGTCCGGGACCAGTTAGAGAGCCAGCCTCTAGGCCAAGAATTCCACAGTGATGCTGGCAACTTCACCACATACTCTTTCCAGATCCCTAAGCCCCTGGGAAAAGGCTGAGGGATATCCTGGTGGAAGCCACTGGAAAAGCAGCATCCGGGGCTGTGATGACGGATGTTTTCCTGCTTCCTTTGGCGACGGTGGTAGGGAGGGGCTGGAAGGGAAAGGCTTCCCAGGTGGACGGCTTTGATAACTCTCCTTTAGGAGGAAGTGGAGAGAGGAAGTCCTTTTCCTATGTCCCCACTCCCCTCGGTCCCCAGGCCCTCAGAAAGGCCCCTGAAGGGTGGCTGACCCAGGCTTTTTCATTTCCCCCCTGTGGGTTGACAGCAGCTCCTGACTCCCTTGGAAGTCGGCCAGGCAGTGTTGACTACACGAACCCCACTGTGACCCCTCAGCCCCGCCCTCACCCCCCCTCAGAAAGCACCCTCAGGAGAGCTGGAGTTCACAGGAGGGGCACCATGGCACATGACCAAGGTGTGGGAGTGAGGGGGGCCTTGCTTTCCAGAGAAGACTCTTGGGTCCATCTCTAGGGGCCGGACTGAGCTGCCAGTGGGTCCTCAGAGAAACTCGGGGGGCATTTAGCACATCTGCCTTTTCTTGGCCACAAGCGGTTGAACGAATGGGGAAAGTAAGAGGGTCTGTCAAGGCCTAAGGCCTGAAAAGTGGATACCTTCCATAGAATGTGATAGGCCCTGAGGAGGCTTGATATACCTATACACAAGCCTTTTTTTTTTTTCCAGTTATTAGTAACTTTTTTTCTTCTTAATTTAAGACCCAGGAATCCTCATTTTTGACCAGTTGTGCTTTTATTTTAAAGTATGAATCATGAGCAAGTAGTCATGCAGGAAACTTTATCCCCTGCCCACCCACCCACGGAAAAGGCCAGCGCCGGAAAGGAACAGAATGCAGCAGAAAGTGAGCGAAGGTGGAAAAGGGGAGCAGGCAAGCTGCAGCCTTATCTTTGAGGAGCGCTTGGGAGGGAAGGGCTCCGGAGTCTGTTAGCAGGAACGGAGAAGCCGGCCCTGAGGTACAGAAGATGGTCACGGCCAGTGAAACCAAACCACCTGCTGAGACTTTCCACTAGAGCTGTCTTGCAGGTGGGGTTAGGAGCTCAGGTCTCAGCCTGGTAACCATCACATCTAGAGGTGGGTGGGAGGTGAAGGCGAGGCTTGAAGGTGAGGAAAAACAGCAGGAAATGGAGTGTTTGTGGCCTAAAAGTTAATCAGGATACCCTGTGACTTAGTGGAAAGACAGGATCAGGAGTCCTTAAGGCCTGATTTAACATTCTGACCTTGCTCATTATCTATGTGAGTTTGGGCAGGATGCGTAACCTTTCTGAGACTCATTTTATCTATAGAATGGGAGAAACAATACCTACTTTGGAAACGGTGGTCATGAGGGCAGAGTGAAGGCAAGTTGCAGAGTGTGAAGCACAGAACAAATGTGAGGGGTACCTGCCTATTGATTTACATCCACATAAATAGATGCAGGGTCTAACAGGAAGAGGGGGGTCACACATCTTCCTGCCTGTCAGCTGAAGCAAAGCCTTCCCTGCCCACCCCATGCTAATTAACTGGCTTGCCCCCTATCTCCAGCATCTCCAAGGCCACAGCTTTTCTTTTTTTTTTTTTTTTTTTTTCTGGTGGAGAGGAGCTGGGAAATGTGGCTTTGGCCAGCGCGGGAGAAGGGGCCTTTATGTATACCAGCAAAGACCCAATTGTTACTGAATCCAAACTGGGCTGCTTTTCCCAATTATCTCCACAACTCTTCTGGTCTCCACTTTTCTGATGCCAAGTTTTAACCCAGAACAAAAGCTCCCATCGGGACTGATTTATAATCCAGATCTGCTGACAGGGCCCTAAAGTGTCCCTCCCCTCCAGGACTGCACCGGGCTTAAAGTCACCACTGCAGCCTCAGGGCCTCCAGTCTCTTCACCTCTGCCCTTTGCCCCTAGCCAGGAGGTGGCATCTGTCTCGGGGTCCCGGTGGGCTGGCCTCCCTGGGGTTCCTCTGTCCACCTGCCCAGCTCCGAGAAACCGGCTGGCAAGGAGGACACCCCAGCACCGCCCAGGAGGCCGGGGCTACAAGTTACTTCTAGGAGCGGCTGTGGGCGGAGGCTGGCGGTTCTGAAGATGCCAGTTCTCCTCCAGTGTGGCTCCCCTCGGAACCCTTTCGTCTGAACATCAGGGCTCCTGTCACTTTGTTATTCAGCCTTCCAGTGGCACCAGAAGGAGTCATTTCCTGAGGGTAGGCTCTGTGCAATCGGAGTCGAGGGTTGTCTTCGCCGGGAGCTGGCTGGGGGGCGCTGAGTAGGTCCCTCCGCCTGGAGCGTGAGAAACAAGGGGCAGAAGGTCTCGGGGAGACTTGGGGGGTCTTCCTGGCTGGTGAGGCCCGTTCCAGTCTGATCGCAGGGGTCAGTAGGAGTTGGGGCCAAGAAACGAAGAAGAATTGGGGGCCAACAGACAGACCACTCTGGTCCGCCCCGAAAAGAAGCCTCGGATACTCGCCCTGAGGTGGCCCTCACGCCTTCGTTCCGGTAACCTCAGCGTGGGGATCCCCTTAGCCCCATTCCCGAGCCCGGACGCCCAGCCTGCAAGGTTGGCCTTGGGGGACACTTCGGAAAGACCGGGTGAGTCCGACTCCCCTGTGCCAGGGCCCGGAGTCCCTCCCCCGCCCCACCTCCCGGCGCGGTGGCGCAGCTCACGGCTGCAAGGCGCGGGGCGGCAGGGCACGGGGAGGGGCGGGGGTCCGAGCCCCCGGGCGGGGAGCGGGTAGGCGTGCGGGTCGCGGCGGGTCGCAGCCCCCTCCGGGGCGGGCCTTCGCGGCCCGCCCCCGACCTCCGTCGAGCCCCCCTGCCTGACGTCAGGGGGGAGGGGGCGGAGAGCCGCGGCCGCGGCGGAGAAAGAGCCGGCGCCCGCCGCGGTGGCGCGGGGAGCCCGAGCCCAGGGGCGCCGAGCCGAGCCGGGCCGAGGGGCGGTAGCAGAGGGGCAGCGGAGCTGAGCGGGCGGGCGCGCGCGGGCGGCGGCGCGCGGGCAGGGGCGGACCGTGGTCGGAGCCGAACGCGAGGGCGGCGCCCAGGGATTCAAGCCGCGAAGAAGAGGTGAGTGAGGCCGGGGTTGCTTGGGGTCGGAGTCAGGGGGCTCCGGGGTCGCCGCTTTGTCCCCCGACTCGGGCGGGGGACGCCGTACGCGCGAGGGACAGGGTCTGGGGGCTCAGGGAGGGGCGGCGGCGGGGCAGCTGTCCGCCCGAGCGCCTTCCTGCGCCCCCCGCGGGCTGCTTCGCGGGGGCTGGGGAGCGGGGAGAGCGGCGCCCGCCGCCACAGGGTCCGGAGGCGCGGACTGGTCAGGGGCAGCGGGGCTCAGGGAGCTGGGGTCCCTCGTGCAGTCCGGTCCGCGGCCGGGATCTTCTCCAGGCCCCCGAACTGCCCCCGGCTCCCCCACCCCCGATGGAAAGTTTGGGGCGGGCTTGGACGGAGGCCGATGTTGTGGGATCGGATTTCCCTGCCGCGGCCCCCCGGCCGCGCGCCCGCTCCGCTGGGGAGGCGGGCTGTCCTGGAAAGCCAGGCTCCTGAGCCGCGCCGCCCAGTCCCCGGCTGGAGCGCTCGCCCTGCAGCCGCGGGGGCGCCGTCCGCGGCCCGCCGCTCGGGGTGGGCAAGGGTGGGGGGCGCGCCGCCGGGAGTCCGCACCCCTCTACACACCCCCACCTCCGGGGCTGCTCCGGGGAGGAGCTGTGCCGGCAGAGCCTTGGAGCGCGCCGCGGGGTCCGGCCCGGGCCTGGGGTAAGGGGCCGAGGGAGGGCTGGGGGTGTGTTGGGGGACTGGGGGGTTGGTGAACGCATCTCCTGCCCCCCCCGCCCTTCCCGCGCTGGGTTACTGGGCCGACAGGGGGCGTCCGCAGGCCGGGCTCCGCCACGCTCCCAGCGCCGCCGCTTTGTTTGCCTTCAAATCCCCGGAGCTGGGGGAGGGGAGAATCCGGGGGGGGGGGGGCCCGGGACGGGGTCTTGGCGGGGACCCTTTGTTTTGGGGTGAGCATAGCCCCAGCTTCTATGTCTCTGTTCCCGGCATTGGAGGGCTGGAGCGGTGGAAATTAATCCAGATGGCCTGCCCTGGCCGGGGTCCTGGGGGCGCGATCCCAGAGTTGGGAAGGTTCGTCAGCGCAGCAGGCGCCGGCCCTGTCCGGGGCGCCCTCCGCGGTCCAGGAGGAACCCCCCTGGCGCTCCCCACCGGGTCCTCACTTCCCCCCCCCGCCCCCGCCCCCGCCCCCTCCTGAAAGCGCCGCCGGGAGATCCCTGATGAGACCGGAGCCGGCTCCGTTGTCCCGCCGCCCCTCAGCCCAAGGGCTGGTGTCTCCTAGGATCCTGTGCGAGGAACAGGATGAGGCCCCGGTCATTTCCACGCCCATCCCACCCACTTCCTGCCTTCCTTCTTGGGCAACAAAGGGGCCTCGGGAAACGGGGCCCCTCCAACTCCCGGACCCACTTCAGCCCTGTGATGTGGAACGGGGTTTGGGGCTCTGCCCGGCTATTGTCTGCGCTGGGGGAAGCGAGAGCCTGGGGCCGGGACCCCCGCAGACCAGATGCACCGAGTCCTCCCTGGGGGTCTTTTCCAACCGCCTGCCCCACCGCATGCTTATCACCCAGCTGAGGGGTTTGCGTCTCAGAATTAGATCTTGGAGCTGGCTGGAGCCCCAGTAGGGCCAGGTCCTGCCTCCAGAGGTTATTTTAAGAAATCCTTCGACTCTGTCAGGCCTGAGGGGGGGAGGGGGGAGAGGGGGTCCCCTTTTTATTTTCTTAAACAACTTCCTGTTGAGGAGAAGGAGTCGGGGAGGGCCCGGAGGTTGTCCGAGTGTCCACTCTTGCAGCTGACTTAGCTCTCTCCCTCCCCCCAGGGAGACCCCATGGTCCTTTGGAGGCTGTAGAGGCTGAGGCCAGGTGTCGGAGGGGACTAGGTCTCTGCTCCAAGGCCTGGGGCACGGGGCAGTCCTGGGGAGGATGGATCAGGTCTTCTGTCCTGTCGGTGCCTCCTGGCACGGCTGTGTGGGCCCCCTTCCGGTCTGTTTTCTCTGGCTGTGATTCTGACCCTTTCTTTTCCCCCAGCAGGGCAGCTGGCCTGGAGCTTAGCGCCAGGGCGTGTGCCATGGCCCCGCACTGGGCCGTCTGGCTGCTGGCAGTGGGACTGTGGGGCCTGGGCATTGGGGCTGAGGTGTGGTGGAACCTGGTGCCCCGGAAGACGGTATCTTCTGGGGGTGAGTGCCTGGAGGGCGGGGAGCGGGAGGCCAGGAGGGACTCCTGGGGGAAGAGGGGTGCTAAGGAATTGCCCTCTAGAACGTGCCAGCTGTATTCTGCAGTCGGGCTCAAGGCCCACTGATGTATGTGACACAGCTTACTGAGAAATGTGAGTGAGTGGCCCTAGGGACCCAGAACTGGTAGTCCAGGCCAGGACCTAGAGGATCCCTCCTGACACTTAGGACCTGGCTCGGCTGCCCCTGTTATCCAAGAGAGAGTGACCATTCTGCATTACTCTCCTCATGCCTCACTTCTGGAATTATCGCTAGCACTGAGAGCCTAAAGAGAGAAACCTGGGTCAGGATGGGCATGAAGTGAAGGGTGTCACCGCCTGCCCCCAAGTCTTTCCAGCTCTCTGCCCCCAGGAGCCCCCTTAGCAACCCTGATATGATAGACCCTCCTCTGCTGCCCTGACACTCTGCTGTCTGGTGGCCCTAGAGGGGGGAGTGTGTGTGCGCGTTCACGCACGTGCTCGCGTTGGGGGACGGCAGACCTGACAGCCCTTCTGTGCGCACACACCTGTATGCGGAGGTGATGTCAGGTGTTTGTATCATCCGTGTACTCTGGGGACCCGGGATGAGCTCACCTCCCACAGGCTCCTCTCCGTGCTAACGAAGCCCTCCCTTGCCAGCTTATGTCTGGGCCCATCATTGGCTCCAAAGACTAAGGCTGGTTTAGAGGGACCCTGAGGACAGGTGGGCAGCTATTTTGGGGGCTGACATAGGAATCCTGTGACTACGCGAATATCATAGCGCCCTGCTTGGCGAATGGCAACAGGGCTTCCCAGGCCCGAGGCTTCAGCGCCATCTCTGGTCCCCAGCTTCTGTTTTCCCCTGACCTCCCTGGCCTGGCCTCCCAGCCCGATTCCGTCTCCTGCCGTCCCTCCTCATCCCATAGCCGGCTGTGCTTGTGTCCCTAACAGCCTGGATTTGGGTCCCACTGGAGGGAAGGGTTTTCTAAGTCAAAGGAGTGCTCACAACTTCTGTCCGTCCTGCCCTACTGGATCAGGGTCCAGGGCCTGGCTGGACCCTGGTGAGGGCAGCAGGCAGCAGAGCAAAGAAGGAAGCAGCAGCTGAGGAAGCTGGGAGGAGGGGAGGGCTGCTGACCCTGAGAGTGAGAGCCATCGGTCTGATGGCTTCCTCTGACCGGAAGCTGTGGCTGAGATATCCTTCCTTCCTCCTCCCCAGCCCAGATTTGCCTCCGCCCCGGCTGGGAAAGGCCAGGGAGGCCTGGGTGGAGCTGTCAGAGCCAAAAGCCTGTTCAGAAAATGCCCTTTACTACCAGTCAGGGGGCTTGGCTGGCATCTGCCTGTGGGGTGCTGGCTTTAATGTGGGGACCAGGGGTGACCATCGCATAGAGGAGGGCTGATTTTGGGGCGGGGGGGGGCCTCCCGGAGTCCCAGGAAGGTCCACTCACCCCGTCCCTGCTCTCTCTGGCCTTGTCCCTGCAGAGCTGGCCACAGTGGTGCGGCGCTTCTCCCAGACGGGCATCCAGGACTTTCTGACGCTGACCTTGACCGAGCAGACTGGGCTCCTGTACGTAGGGGCCCGGGAGGCCCTGTTTGCCTTCAGCGTGGAGGCTCTGGAGCTGCAGGGAGTGGTGAGAGGTGGGGGAGCGGGAGGCACACGTGGGTGAGAGAGGCAGGACCCGGAGGGGCTTTGCTTGGCCAGGCTGTCCCCTTGGCTCAGCTGCCCCCAACCCCATTCTCCTCGGTGAGCGTGTTGCTCCCCCCGAGTCTGCACTTACTGGGTCTGCCGCGTTGGGGCAGCTGGGGCTTCTGACCTCTGCTGGAATAAGCTCCCAGAGAGTGGGGACCGTGTCTTCTCACTTGGCTTCCCCACGTTGCTGCCATGGGCCGTGCTAGTAGCACATGCCCAGTATGTACCTGTGACATTGCTGACGTGTCCCCTCCCTGTCCCCAGATCTCATGGGAGGCGCCAGCTGAGAAGAAGGCCGAGTGTACCCAGAAAGGGAAGAGTAACCAGGTGGGTGCTTGGGACACTGCTGGGGGGGTGGCGAGGGGGCATGGTGCACACCCTTTCCCCAGAGCCCCCTTTGTCCCAGTGCTGGTCTGGGTCCTTGTGTCCCCATGTCCTGGGCCCTCATACTTTAACTGATGCCTCTCTCTCCCCAGACGGAGTGTTTCAACTTCATCCGCTTCCTGCAGCCGTATAACGCATCCCACCTGTACGTCTGCGGTACCTACGCCTTCCAGCCCAAGTGCACCTACATTGTGAGTGCCGCTCGTCTCCCCCAGCCCCCTCGACCGATCCCCGTCGCCGTCTCATCGCCTCTTCCCTGCCCCTAGGACATGCTCACCTTCACCCTGGAGCGTGGCGAGTTCGAAGATGGCAAGGGGAAGTGTCCCTATGACCCAGTTAAGGGCCACACCGGCCTCCTTGTGGGTAAGTGGCTGTCCCGCTGCAGGTTGGGGGGTTCCCCCAGGACTTGTTCCCACTCCGGGGCCACGTGGCCTGAGTGCAACTGCACCTCGCTTCTGGTCCGGCTGACCCCCTGTCTCCCGTAGACGGGGAGCTGTACTCGGCCACGCTCAACAACTTCCTGGGCACGGAGCCTGTCATCCTGCGGAACATGGGGCCGCACCACGCCATGAAGACGGAGTACCTGGCCTTCTGGCTCAACGGTGAGCCCCGAGGAGCCGGCCAGCCGACAGGGCAGCCGTGGGTGGGAGGCGCCACGAGGGCCCAGGGCCTGGGCTGACCCTCCTCCCCTTCCCGTAGAACCGCATTTCGTGGGCTCCGCCTACATCCCGGAGAGCGTGGGCAGCTTCACAGGGGACGACGACAAGGTGTACTTCTTCTTCAGCGAGCGCGCCGTGGAATACGACTGCTACGCCGAGCAGGTGGTGGCCCGCGTGGCCCGAGTCTGCAAGGTACAGACCCCCCGCGGCGGGTGGCCCCGGG
Source organism: Balaenoptera physalus (assembly GCF_965194825.1). NCBI lineage: Eukaryota > Metazoa > Chordata > Mammalia > Artiodactyla > Balaenopteridae > Balaenoptera > Balaenoptera physalus. The sequence goes on from NC_138894.1 coordinate 11,421,215, forward strand.
AGCCTGGGAGCCCGGCGGCCCGGCGGCCTGGAGGGGCTGACCGGCAGTGTCCCCTCGCTGTCCCCCAGGGCGACGTGGGGGGTGCGCGGACGCTGCAGAGGAAGTGGACCACGTTCCTGAAGGCGCGGCTGGTGTGCTCCGCGCCCGACTGGCAGCTCTACTTCAACCAGCTGCAGGCACTGCATACCCTGCAGGACGCCTCCTGGCACAACACCACCTTCTTCGGGGTTTTTCGGGCGCGGTGGTGAGTTGGCCGGGAGCCCTTGGGGGTGGGGAGGAGCAGCTCCACAGGTTGGGTCTGACAGGGACAGGCCTCTGGGAATGTCCAGAGAGTCAAGGAGGATGTTAGGTGCCTGTCCCTTTTCAAAGCCCCCCGCGGGAGGTGGGCCATGCTCTGTCCCCGGTGGCACTTGGAGCTGCCGTCACGTCACGTGGGCCCATGACCTTCTTGTGCTTGGGCCTTGCCTTCCCGCTGCATGCCCGGAGCTGTGGTCGCCTCAGGCCTGACCCTGGGGGTCCCTCCCTTGCTGTGACAGGGGCGACATGGACCTGTCAGCAGTCTGTGAGTACCAGTTGGAAGAGATCCAGAGGGTATTCGAGGGGCCCTACAAGGAGTACCATGAGCAAGCCCAAAAGTGGGGCCGCTACACCGACCCGGTACCCAGCCCGCGGCCCGGCTCGGTGAGTCATCCGGGGCAGGGGCGCACTTGGGTCCTCCTCTCCGGTGCCGTTCCCACCGGGCTGACAGCTCCCCCTCTCCTCCCTGCCCCCAGTGCATCAACAACTGGCACCGACGCCATGGCTATACCAGTTCCCTGGAGCTGCCAGACAACACCCTCAACTTCATCAAGAAGCACCCGCTGATGGAGGAGCAGGTGGGGCCTCGGTGGGGCCGGCCCCTGCTGGTGAAGAAAGACGCCAACTTCACCCACCTGGTGGCCGACCGGGTCACGGGGCTTGATGGAGCCACCTATACAGTGCTGTTCATCGGCACAGGTGGGCCCAGGGGGCACGGACTTGGCCGCTGGGGGCTGGGCGAAGGCCTGTGTGCCCCAGGTGGGGAGAGCCTCTTGCCCTTTTCTTTACACCTGTCCTCCCCCCCGCCCCCACAGGAGATGGCTGGCTGCTCAAGGCCGTGAGCCTGGGGCCCTGGGTCCACCTGATTGAGGAGCTGCAGGTGTTTGACCAGGAGCCGGTGGAAAGCCTGGTCCTGTCCCGGAGCAAGGTAGTAATCAGGCCCCACCCACCACTGTCCCCAGGCCTCCCCTGGTCGCGTGCTTGGCCGGTACAGGGGTGGGGAGATGCCCGAGCCACCTCGGGTAGCTTGGGGCGGGTCCCAGGAATGAGAGCGCTAACGGAATCTGCGCTCTGCGGGCGTTATATTTTATATATAGCCTGGTCCTGGCAGCCGGGTGTTATATTTTATGTATAGCCTGGTCCTGGCGGGGTTGCGTTCCCAGAACGGGGCCTTGGCAGCTGCTCTGTGCGCTTTCTTCAGGCCCCTCGGGGTTGCGCTGTGCCTCTTCTCTGCCGGTGCCACTGTTGGCCAGGCCTCGTGCTGTGTCAGTTCGTGATGCCCTCGTGACGTCGCCTTGCCGACCGGCCCCCGTTGCCCTCCAGCCCTGCCCCCTGCCCCCGGCGGCTTCAGCCGTTCCCAGAAGCGCTGCTCTCAGCTTCTGCTCGTGCTCTGCTCTCTTCTGGCGTATCTGTGGCACCTTCACGTGCTTGCCTTTCACCGCCTGTGGTGGCTCAAGTTGTTTCTCCAGAACGTGGAATAATGGCAGAAACAAAGTCTGTGGTTGAAGAAACACACAAATTGGCAATCACCATTCAAACAGAGGAAAACGCCTTATGCTCTGCTGGTGCTATTGTGAGGCTGACGGGCCCTGCGGAAACTGAACTTCCTGCGCTATTTATACTGTCCTGGAGTGAGTGAGTGAGTGTGTGTGTTGTGTGTGTGTGTGTAGGGGTGTGTGTGTGTGTGTAGGGGTGTGTGTGTGTAGGGGTGTGTGTGTGTGTAGGGCTGTGTGATTATATTTCTCGGCCTCACAGGTCTGCTGTTCCTTTCTAATAAGGTCACATCTGTAAGGTGCTTAGGATTGCGTTTGGCTTGTAGTAAGCCCTCCGTGCATTCTTAGTCCTCAGATTTCCCTCCTCAGGACTTGAGCGCAGCCCTCTTTCTCTGTTGGGCCCCTTGTGCCCCCTGGCAACAGTCTGAGCCGCCCCCAGGCCGTGTCCGGGCCCGGCTCACCCCCTCCTGTGCTTCTCTGGCAGAAGCTACTCTTTGCGGGCTCCCGCTCCCAGCTGGTCCAGCTGCCCCTGGCCGACTGTGTGAAGTACCGCTCCTGCGCTGACTGCGTGCTTGCTCGGGACCCCTACTGCGCCTGGAGCGTCAACACCAGCCGCTGCATGGCCGTGGGCGGCCACTCCGGGTGAGCGGGGCTCTGTTCGTGCTGGGACCAGCAGGGAGGGGAGGGGGGTTAGAGCTGGGACGCTGATGGCCTCTGCTTCCCCCACCAGATCTCTGCTGATCCAGCACGTGACAGTCTCAGACACCTCAAGCATTTGTAACTTCCGGGGCAGTAAGAAAGGTGAGCTGTGTTTTTAGTCCCTCTCCCAGGGCGGTGGGCCTTGGGCCAGAGCTGGAGTGTCTGCATCCGCCCCCCGGCCTGCGTTTCCTGCACTGACTCTCTGCTCTGCTTTCTCTGCCGCTGCAGTCAGGCTCACGCCCAAAAACATCACGGTGGTGGCAGGCACAGACCTGGTGCTGCCCTGCCGCCTCTCCTCCAACCTCGCCCACGCCCGCTGGACCTTCGGGGGCCGGGAGCTGCCTGCAGAGCAGCCCGGCTCCTTCCTCTACGACGCCCGGCTGCAGGCCCTGGTGGTGATGGCCGCCCAGCCCCGCCACGCCGGGGCCTACCACTGCTTCTCGGAGGAGCAGGGGGCCCGGCTGGCTGCCGAAGGCTACCTGGTGGCAGTGGTGGCGGGCCCGTCGGTGACCCTGGAGGCCCGGGCCCCCCTGGAGAGCCTGGGGCTGGTGTGGCTGGCCGTCGTGGCCCTGGGGGCTGTGTGCCTGGTGCTGCTGCTGCTGGTTCTGTCCCTGCGCCGGCGGCTGCGGGAGGAGCTGGAGAAGGGCGCCAAGGCAGCCGAGAGGACCCTGGTGTACCCTCTGGAGCTGCCCAAGGAGCCCACCAGTCCCCCCTTCCGGCCCGGCCCTGAGACGGACGAGAAACTCTGGGACCCCGTGGGCTACTACTACTCGGACGGCTCCCTCAAGATCGTTCCTGGACACGCCCGGTGCCAGCCCGGCGGCGGGCCCCCCTCGCCGCCTCCTGGCATCCCCGGCCAGCCCCTGCCTTCTCCAACTCGGCTCCACCTGGGGGGTGGGCGGAACTCCAATGCCAACGGATACGTGCGCTTACAGCTGGGAGGGGAGGACCGGGGCAGCCTCGGGCACCCGCTGCCTGAGCTCGCCGACGAGCTGAGACGCAAACTGCAGCAGCGCCAGCAGCTGCCGGACTCCAACCCCGAGGAGTCCTCGGTGTGAGGGGACCCCTCCTGCGGGGCGGCGTGGGAGGCGCGGCTCCTACTTTTGCACAGGCACCAGCTACCTCAGGGACATGGCACGGGCACCTGCTCTGCCCCGGACGGACCCTGCCCGGCACCGCCCGGCCATGAGGACCTGCTCTGTCAGCACGGGCACTGCCACTTGGTGTGGCTCACCGGGGCACCAGCCTCACCACAGAGGGCACCTTCCTCCTCTGTGAGGGGCTGTGAATCACAGATGCACGGGACCCCAGCAGCCAAAACCTTTCAAGGCGGAAGTTGGAGATGTGGGTGTGTTTGTGTATATACATGTGTGTCTGTGGATGTGTGCACGTACGTGTGTGTGGGTGTGTGACATAGTCTTCCTGTTTCTGTCGAGTCTTCCCTTGGCCTGGGGTCCTCCTGGTGGGTCACTGGAGCTCTGAAGGGGAAGGGGTTGTATCACTTTGCCTCTCCTACCCCGCCTGTCCCCAGTGGGGGGCAGCCATGTACATACGGGGGTGGGCTGGGCAGGGTGCTGTGCCCCTCTGCGGGAGTCCAGGGCTCTGGGGTGGGCCTGGTCCTACTCCCGGGGCTGTGAATGTTTTCAGGGTGGGGGGAGGGAGATGGAGCCTCCTGTGTGTTTGGGGGAAGGGTGGGAGGGGCCTCCCGCTTGGCCCTGGGATTCAGTGGTATTTTATACTGGTCCTCCCTGGCAGGGCTGGGAAAGGTGGTGTGGGGGGAGAGGGAGGGGGAGGGAAGGAGAGGGCGGGCGGGCATGCTGTGGATACGGCACATCCTCTCCCAGCCCCAGGAGGAGGGCTTCTCACAGTGTAACTTATTGTGTCCCCGCGTATTTATTTGTTGTAAATATTTGAGTATTTTTATATTGACAAATAAAATGGAGAAAATGAAACTGTTCCTGTCACGGAGATAAGACATTTGGGCCAAAACCTTCTGGGTGCCAAGAGGGAGACTCCCTGTGGGTTGAGTGGGGCTGGACTGCCCCCCTCTCAGTCCTGGGGCAGCCGCCCCTTCAGTGGTCCCCCTCCTGCCTGTGCCCCTCTCTGGAGGGGAGGCAGTCCAGGCGCCAATGTTTTCCCACAGTGGTGGCTCGGGCTGGGAGCCAGACCAGGGCCACAGCCTCTTGAGAGCCAGCCTTGGCTTCTGGCCAAAGGGAGAAGTCAGGGCATGGGGAGTAGAAGCAGAAGGGTGGGAGGGGCCTGGCTTCCCAGAAACCTGGGAAGGGGAAATGGGAGTGAGGGGGCCGAGGAGGGGAACTTCCTAGAAGCAGCTTAAGGTGGTGTGGGCTGGCTCGTGTGAGGATGGGGCTCCCAACCAGCTTAGGGGAGGAAAGATGACTTCCAGCCTTTACCCTCCAGGACTGTTAGCCTTGAATGCTTCAGCTACATGCCATGGGGAACTTTCCCCATTGCCACCCGGTGGGCACCAAGCCCCTGTCCTATGGAAGGAGCCATGCAGGGCCCAGATATTTGTAAGAAAAACGGGGCCCCGCCTGGGTTCTATAATTCACGCCCACACACAGAGGCAGCCAGTCCTCTGTACCCTTGACCAGTCTGGGGGTGCCTGCTGTTGCTGGAACAGGCTGCTGCCGGGCGTCCTGCTGTAAGAGAGGGCTTGCATCTGCTGACTTGAGCACGCTACGCTTCCTGCACGGTCACTAACCCACAGCCCAGAGAATGTCTTGATACAAGAAGGTTGATTCGGCAAACTAGGTGCCCACTGTGGGGTTGAGGGTTCCAGGCCCTTTTCCCTGCCCCCGGGCCTACGTGCAGGTGCTCCCAGCGGCAGGATAGGTCATGACTACCTGCCTCCCACGGGGTTTTAGGAAGTGAGCAGGAGGGGCGAGAGGAGGGAGGGTGTCGCGCGGCCTTTCAAGTGGTCACCGCGCCGCCGCGGTGACCCGTCTTCCTGGGCCCGCGTGGTGGGGGAAAGAGGGGGGGAAAGGACCTTAGGGTGCTCCCGGCGACCCCCTGCCCTGGGGAGCCCGGTGGGACGAAGAGAACCTGAAAGGGTGCCTCATAAATGCTCCCGAACCACCCAACCCCGCCCCCCTGGGTTCCAGCGGGCGCGCCCCAGCCTCCTCTTAGCCTGGGACGCCCTCGCGTGGCCGCTTCGGGCGGGCGCGGCCAGGCACCCCCCCCCCAGGTCCCACCCCACCGCCGCGATTGGCTCCCGGGCTCAGACCCAGACGCTTGATTGGTCTGCCCCGTGGCTCGTGCGGACGCCGAGTGGTCAGACCGGGAGGGTGGGCAGCGCTGCGCCCGCCCAGCGCGCCGAGGCCCCGCCAGCGCCCGTGCCCGTGACTTTACCCGCGGCCGCAGCGCCAGCGGGTGGGACGGCGCTGAGGGCGGCATGGCGGTGCCGCGGCCTTGCGCCGAAGGCCCCTGCTGCTCCCGCCCCAGCGCGGCTCTCGGCGTGCAGCAGACGCTGGACGAGATGGACTTCGAGAGGGGTGAGGCGGGCGCGCGGCCCTACTGGCCCGGCGCCTTCCGGCGTCCCCAAGCCCCCAGGGCAAAGGAGGTGGCCGAGAACCGGGGCCCCGAGTGGGAGGCAGCCCGGGGACCTAGTCGGAGCGTTGGCGGGCGGTGGGCTCACCGCTCCCGCGTAGTGAGAGCCCGCCAGGGACCCGGCGGGAGCTCGGCATTAGAAACACCGGCTCGCGTGCAGGTCGGGAACCAGGCTTTGGTTTCAGGAACTTTCCCCAGTGGTGCGACTGGGCCCGGCTCCTCACCTGGTGCGACCCCGGGACAACCAGTCCTGCTCCCGGGTCTGCTCCTGGGCAGCAGAGTCTGCAGCCAGGGTATTGCACCCACCCCGAGGGGATGGAGCTTCAGACCAGGGGGGCTGCGTGTCGGGCACTGCAGGCGTGAGATATGGCAGAGATGGCCTCGAGGCAGGCGATGTCATCCCCACCTATGGGCTCAGCGGGCTAACTCTTTTGCCCCAGACTGTCCTTGCTGCTGCGCTCGCCACCCCCGGCTTTGTGCACAGAGCCTGGCTCTGTCTGGTTTCTCACCGTGCACAGTGCCGATCTTTGCTCCAGACGCTGCTCAGGCGTTCCAGCCAAAGCCCCTGAGTTGTGGGACGGTTCTGAGGACTCTCGGGATTCCACAGATGGGGTGACTGTTCACCATTTTGGCTGTGGTTTTCACTTTGCGCTGGCACCTGGCAATGTCCTTTTCTTCCTTTTGACTGTGACTATATATTCAAACATCTTAAACAGTACTTTATCCAGTACTGGTGTGTCTGCAGTGGGAAGAGGGGTGACTGTGTCTGCCCAATCTCCTGTCCTGGTTAGACAAGCCCCTTGTCTGTCTTGCTCACGGCGATGTCGCCAGCACCTAGCACAATCCTTGACACGGAGGAAGGAGGTGCTCATGTTAATATTTGTTGAACCCATGAATTTCCATTTTATAGATGAGAAAACAAGAGATGAGGACGTAAAGGGAGCGCTGGAAGCCCCCAGTCATTCAGCGTTATTCAGTGCTCGGGTTGTCCTTCTGCAGGAATCTGGTCTGCAGCCCTGAACGGAGACCTGGGCCGAGTGAAGTGTTTAATCCAGAAGGCAGCGGACCCCAGCCAGCCCGACTCCGCCGGCTACACGGCTCTGGTGAGCTGGGGATGAGCCTCATCGGGTTCCTGCTCTCTGGGGGTGGGGACGGGATGATGTTTGCATTTTCTCTTCTCCCACCCTTCCTCCTCTCCCAGCAGGGTTTCTGTTTAAGCATCACGTGAACCTGGGTTTTTTTAAATTAGCATAAGTGCTTTGCATTAGTTATTTAACTTCATTCTCATAAGGATTCTGCGAGGTAGGAATGGTTATTATCCCCACTTTCCAGTGGCGGAAACTGAAGCTAGGAATGAAGGCTCACCCTGGTCACCCAGGTACCGGAGGGGGCACTCCCCGCCGGGGTTCTGCCCCCTGACCCCGGCTCTGTTCCCGACAGCACTACGCCAGCCGCAATGGGCACTATGCCGTGTGCCAGTTCCTGCTGGAGAGCGGGGCCAAGTGTGATGCCCAGACCCACGGGGGGGCCACCGCTCTGCACCGGGCCAGCTACTGTGGGCACACAGACATTGCCCGGCTCCTGCTGTCGCACGGCTCCAATCCCAGGCTGGTGGACGACGACGGCATGACCAGTCTGCACAAGGTGGGTCCCCTCTCAGAAGTTTCACAGGTTGCAAGAACTTGTCTTCTCTCATTAGAAAAGTTATAACATGGGACTTCCCTGACTGTCCAGTGGTTAGGACTCGGCGCTTACACTGCCGTGGGCCCAGGTTCAGTCCCTGGTCGGGGAACTAAGATCCCGCAAGGAGTGGTCAAAAATAAAAAAGTGAAAGTTACAATGTGTTCACTGTAGAAAACATGGGGAAAACGGGAAAGCATAAAGTAGAAAATTGAAATCATTTGTAATCTCAAGTGCTCACCTCTCGTCACTTTAGGATTAACGTATAATTTTCCAGCATGTCTCCTGCGCACATAAATTAGAACTAAACGTATGGCGTCATTTTCTCTTTCTTCCCCTTAATGATGTGTCCTCAGTGCTTTTCCACGTGGTTTTCTGAAACTTGCACCCACTCTTGCTTGTCCCTCTAGCCTGCTTTCCACACTGTGATCGGAGTGATCATTTAATTAAATGTTTTCTGACTAGAAACACCTACTCACTGTGAACGGTTTGAGGAGTACAGAATGTCTACCGTGGACACAAGTTTCCCTCCCCCCCGACCCCTGGTCCCTCAGTCTTCCATGTCACCTCCCTTAAGGCATCCCCTTTTACCGATTTCTTGTGCATCTTTGAGACGCAGTTGATGCATACTTACGGCCTATGTGTGCAAACCAGTTCCTCTCTTAGCCCCACTGATTTTCTCCCAGAGTGATGGTTTAAAAAGCAGTTCTGACCATGCCATGCCTTAGAGTCCTTGGGAGGCTTGCTTTTACCAAGGCCGTAAGCTGGTTTACAGGCCCTCTGGGGTCAGCCCCTGCCTACCTGCCAGCTTCTCCTTGCCCCGCTAGTCGTCTTCAGTTTCTTGAACCTGCTTCTCTATCACTTGCAGGCCATAGACAACATCTCTTCCTATCTGGATGCCTCACATCACCCTTTTCCCTCTGACCTGTGTCTGTCCTTCCTCCTGGATTGCAGCTTCTACATCACGCCCTCAGAGAGCCTTCCCATTTCCTCAGGGGAGGACAGCTCACGCATCTGGATGCCCGGAAGCACCCTGTGCTTGACTTCTGACTCTTCTCCCCCTTGAAATTCCCTGTGTGAGCGCCATCTCACTGGAGGCAGCTGGGATTGGTCCTGTTTCCTGCTGTGGCCTCAGCACTGAGCTCAGGTGCTAAGTGAGCAGCTGGGGGTTGTTTTGTTTTGAGACCCTTGCTGATTAGAGAGGCAGGTTGCTCGTTTCTCAGTGGTCTAAACTGGTGTTGGCTTGAGTGTTTCACTGCCACAGCTCACATGATGGGCGTTGATAGGCAGGACACTGCCGTGGACAGACCTAGCTGGTGTCACCCGCGCTTGCGGCATTCTCGTGAAATCGGGGGAACGCGTGTGTGTGAGGAATGTGAATCGTCCCTTCCTTCCAGCCTGCTTGCCTCCCTCCCTTGCTTCCTTCTGCAAACATTGGCACTTTTTTTTGCCAAAAATTATTTGGAATTCATCTTACAACTGCTCACAACACACTGTTGCCTGAATTGAAGCAGTAAAATAGAGAAGCCCAGGTCTGTACTCATCAAGATAATATTTATGCTGAATAAAGATTTAGATTCAAATTTGAGATGGTGTTTGGTACTCATATTAACTTTGATACCTTTCAGGAGCCCTCGTAGCCCTTTAATTTGCCTCTTGGGAGGAGTAGGGAATATAGTGATATAACATAGCTATTCAGAGTTCGGACTTTGAGGTCAGACAGACCTGGCTTAGAATTCCCCATGCTGCCACATTAGCTCTGTGACCTTGGGTGAGTTACTCAGCTTTTATAAGCCTCAGTTTTTTCATCTATAAAGTGGAAATAATGATACTTCCTACCTCTGATGGTTATTGTAAAAGTTAAGTAAGATAATCTATGTAAATCACTTAACACTGTTCTTTTTTGGAGGATGTAGGTTAGAAATTGACATCCAGGTTGGGATCGTTGATCTCCGAGGGGACGAGGAGAAAGCTGGGTACTGGGCCTGTTTCTCTCCGCTCATCTGAAAGTTCCCAGAGGGCAGGGGCCGTGTCTGATGTGTCTTGTGCCCACGGCACCCAGCACCCTATAGACAATCTGAATGTTTGTAAAGATGCTTAGAGATCCAAGGTTCTGTCCTCGTTCTTAATGTGCAGGCCTGGGCAAAGAAGCATGGCCACTGAGCAAAGGACACAAGGAAGAAAAGCTCAAGCTGACTGCCCAAGTGGCACCAGGGTGCCCCACCACCCTGCAGCACGTCATTTCAGTTTGGCAGGGGTTAGAGGAAACCGGCTCAGACGGCCAGCGCCTCCATTTCCACGAGACCTTTTCTCGGACCAAAAGGGCCCCAGAAGTGGAGCAAAAAAGAACAGGGTCCAGTGGGGTACGGCTTTTGATCCGGGCCTCTCTCCCCACAGGCCGCCGAGAAGGGTCACGTGGACATTTGCTCCCTCCTCTTGCAACACAGCCCAGCCCTGAAGGCCGTACGGGACCGGAAGGCACGACTCGCCTGTGACCTGCTGCCCTGCAACAGCGACCTGCGGGACCTGCTGGCCAGCTGAGTCTCCCCGCTCTTGTCACGGGCTGCGTGTGGGGTACACGGACTAGCCCTCCAAGTCCCCGCCTCGGTCAGCGCCCGAGCCGCAGGGTGGGATCCTGAGGCTGGAGGACCCCGGAAGAGCCGCATTGTGGCCACTGGGGAAGCAGGGGCGGCAATTTGGTGGGGCTGCCAGTGCGTCAGCCTGGACAGATGACCGTATTCTAAATTAGTTCATGTGGAAACATCTATCCGTTTGGAAAAAATAAAGTTATATCCTTACCTCATCCCACGCACAAAAATAAATTTCGAGAAAAGACCCCAATCTGAAGATACAAAAGTATGTAAGCATGAGAAGAAATGGTGGAATATGTGACAAATGAACAGCTGCTTTCTAGCCGAGTGACCTTGGTACAAGTCACTTTACCCATCTGTCCTGCGTCCTCATTTTTTTTTTTTGCCTCACGGCATGCAGGATCTTAGTTCCCCTGACCAGGGATCAAACCCGTGCCCCATGCAGTGCAAGCACAGTCTTAACCACGGGACCGCCAGGGAAGTCCCCTGCGTCCTCATCTCTAAGGTGGGAATGACACAGTGGGGCTGCCTCGGAGTCCACATGGGGGTGAGACGAGCGAATATCCGGGGAGTGCTGGGGAGGGTGCCTGGCACCGTGCAGGCAGCGTATGGGAGCGCCCACCTCCCCAGAACCTGACCAACACTTGCGTTTATAGTAATTTCATTCGTTTTAACCGTCTGATAGACTACAAAGTGCTACTTGTTTTGTTGCATCGCTAATTGCTAGTGAGGTTGAACGCCTGTCTTCTGTGACCTTCTTGTCCGTACCCTTTGTCCATCTAAAATTTTTCTCTTTTTTGATTCATAGGAGTTATTTATGTATTCTGGATATTGATCCTTTGTTATATATATATGTACATAATTATATATATCTTTTTTCTTTTCTCTTTGATGCTGTTCTTTGTCTTAACTGTGTTTTCATCTGTTCATGGAAATTGATTACCGCCGGTGTGGACGGCAGTTTGGCAATATCTATTAAAATTTAAGTGAACAGGGCCAATACATTGATTTCTCTGTAGGTCCCTAGAGAAATATTCATCTGTGTGCACAAAGATGTTTGCTTTTGGGGGGTTTTTTTGGCCTCACCGAGCAGCTTGCGGGATCTTAGTTCCCCGACCAAGGATCGAACCCATGCCCCCTGCAGTGGAAGCGCTGAGTCCTAACCACTGGACCGCCAGGGAAGTCCCCAAAGATGTTTATTTACAGAGGCATTTTCAAAAATGTGGATTGGAGCATGGGGTGTAATGTACAAAAAAAAAAAAAATTGCAGAGATAACCTAAGTGTTCGCAGCAGGGGGACGGTGCGGTTCTGGCACTTTGAGCGCAGCGTATGCTAATGTGGAAAGAGTGCCGAGTCGCGGTTACGTAAAGTATGTAGAAGCATGTAGCTGCGTACACACAACACACAGGAGGAGCCTCGGGAGGCTGTGTGTTAAACTGTACCCATGGGTTCCCCGGGCTCCACGGCAAGAGTGCTTAACCAAGGGGGTCCTGAGCTTGATTTGCTATGTTTGGATTTTCTACCAGAAGTAAATTTTTTCTTTGATAAGTTATACCAGTATTAAGTCAATACCAGTTAGTTTCATGTGAATACCGATAAGTCTTCTGCTGAGAACTTGAGGCAGCCTGTCGGTGCCCTCGCCCTCGGACGTTGGAGGAGAGGAGTCTGTGTGTGTGGCCGGCAGTGGAGTCCAGAGCTGAAGTCTGCTTGTTCTTGTCAGTTTCCCCCCTCACTCTCCTCCAGGTAACGGTCTCCCTCCTCAGGACCACCGGCAAGAATCAGCTTTGACAAAAACACCCTGGAGCATAAGGATGGTGTTTCTCTCCAAAGCTCTGGGCTCCCTGGGTCTCAGAGCTGGGAAGCAGTCACCAAGAAGCCAGCTGTGGGTGGGGCCTCGGGCTGCCCTGGATCCATGGTTCTCCCTCCCACTGGCTTGTCCTGGTCATCTCTGCTCATGTTGCTCCAAGTCTTATTCACTAGGAAATCTGATAGCTAGTGAATAAGACTCCAGAATCGGAGAGACACGAGCAATCAGATTTCCCTTCAAAGGTCAAGGCAGAATTCAAGGCACAGCTGGGTGGAAGATGTGCTTGGTGTCTTAGGGAGAATTAGGAAGTTTGGCTTTGGTAGCTGCAGACGGATTGCTTTGCAACTGGATTAATGGTTAGCGTTCGTACTTGGGCCTGGAGCGGATCTGAACCTCACCTTCCTGGCGACAGGTGTCTCTGTGCCCAGGTCCACCAGGTCCCTGGTGGGGGGGACCTGCGTGTCGGCCGTGGGAGGCTCTTCAAGAGGCATGAGGGGCTGATGACGGGCTGGGCTTGGCTCCTGATGGTGGCCTAGCTTAATTGTTGACCTTGACCGTCACAGTGGTGACGGAGCAGTGTGGGTATCTGGGGAAGGAAACCTGAGGGAGCAGGATGGGTATCTGGGCAAGGAAACCACCACCAGGAGCAGCCCGGGCGGCCTGGAAACTGGCTGGGAGTTGGGAAATCACTTGATCTCCTCCTGTAGCAGCCAGGAAGCTTCCTGAGGCAGAGGTCGGCCTCTTGTGCCTGTCCTTTAGAGGTCCTCTTTAGGAGTCTGGCTTCCTTTTGCCGGGGCAGTTGGGCTGGGTCTCCCAGGGTCTCAGGCAGCCAGACCTACAGCAACATGGAGGCTCACTTCTTTTTCTCGAGGGCATCTACACTTAGGAGAATGGGAGCTATTTCCCCCTGAACCTGGGCTGGTGGCCCAGCACCCAGGATGTGTGTTTATTGGTTGAATCACTTCTGAGTAGGTGTGGGGGGGATGGCACAGGTGCAGGATGGGGGGTGTCTGAGGATGCAACTGACTCAGCTCAAAACAACTCTTTCTCCCGCCCGCAGTGGGCTGTGTGCCCACGCCGGTATTTTGGTGGGTGTTACAGAGCCACTGAGTTGTCTGGCGGGGGCCCGAGCCTCTGCCCTGCGCCCCCGGCCCCCGACAGCCCTCTTATAAAAGGGCTGAGCTGCTCGGCTCCTCTCACTGGGGGCGTGAGGAGCAGGGGGGACCGTGGACTTCGTCAGCATCCAGCAGTTGGTGAGGACCTGGAGCGGAGGCCAGACAGTGGTCTGGGCACCCCCAGACCGTCTCAGCAGAATGCGGAGGTAGGTTGGGCAGCTCCTTTCTGGTGCCTGAGGTTTTAGGAGTAGAAACCTGTAGTTCTTTTCTGGCCTGTGTGCCTAGTTCTCATGTGAGGTGGTGAAGGGTTAAGGAGCAAGAGAGACACACCGTGAGAACGGCGTCTGGCGATGGTAGACGAGAAAATCCTTGCGTGTGATGGCCAAAGAGGAACGGGAAGTGGCAGGTGACCCCGGAAGACACAGGTGTGGCTGGGTGTCGGTTGAGCTCAACTGTGTTGATGGTCTTTGCTGGGGAAATGGTCTGGAGGGTCTGGCTGCCTCGGCTGGGGACAAGGAGAAGGGTGCTCGAGTTCCCTGGGCAGTGTGAGAAGCAGGCACATCAGTGACACTTCGGGATGTCTGTCGTGAGGGACGGGGCATGGAGGGTAGCGAGGCCCGGGGCGTCACTTGGCCCCACAAGCCCCACTGTGGGCCAGGGCCCTGCCGGCCGCAGCCCAGGACAGCCGCTGCTGGGAGGCGGGTTGCAGGGCCCAGGAAGTGTTAGGCTGCCTGAGTTTGCTTTAGAAGGGAATGGAATGTAGTTCTACGTGGCTGGAAGCCCTAGGCTCTGCCCTCAGTATCATTCCAGCCTTTTCTCTCCCCTCAACGTGCTTATTCCTCAGGGCTCCCCAGCCGCTGAATCACGGGGCTGGGGGCCAGGGGAGGAAGAAAAGAATGGACCATTGTTTGGTGGGGTCTGCCCTAAGCACAGCCCCGGTAAGTCATTTCATCCTTATAGCTCCAAGAGGTAAGTGCTAGTGTTACCCCATCTTATTATGAAGAAACATAGCTTCACGAAGAGCCAAAATTTGAACGTAGGAATTCAGAATTTTATCCGGGAGGCATCTCCCCTGTCCCCCGGGCTTGGAGTCAGGTGGCAGTGTGGTGTGATGGGGTAGGAATGTAAGGACAACAGCCCACGAGGGAGGCCCTGAGCTCACCTGGACGCAGCCCAGCAGCATAAATAGATGCGGCGTCAGGCCCCCGCCGCCAGGCTCCCGCTGACAGGACAGAGTGAGCAGCAGTCGGCCCCCGGGCCTCGGGCAATGCTGCAGGTGGTGAGAGCCAGCGACAAGCACGGGGGTCAGGGAGCCGCCCGGGGCTCGGTCTGCCATGGAGCTTTGAGAGGGGTCAGGCCAGCTCTCAGATCCACATCCAGATCACTAATCTCTGTACGTCAGCTCCTGGCAGGACTCCCGTCTGGCACAGTTGTGTTTTATAAGGGCACCTCCTAATTTTTCTGGTTCTTTATCTTTGTTCCTATAGGTAAGTGGAGAGAGAGTCGAAAGGAAAGAATTGGGACGTGGACATGGAGTGTCTGATCCTGGAGGCTGGGGCCCCAGGAGGCCGAGGCCCGGGAGAGGCAGGAACTGGACGAGGAGAGGAGGAGAGTGAGTGGCGGGGGGCAGGGGGCACGGGCAGGCAAAGCGGGGGCGCCGTGAGCCCGGGGCTCGGGGTCTGACAGCCTGGGCGCGGCGCTTCTCCTGCAGCTGGGAAGACAAGGGTTAGAACAACCAAGAGCTGCCCCAGGGTTGCCGTGGCCAGCAGCCAGTGGCTGGCATGGTCCTGTTTCTGCCCCAGCTTGAAAGATTCAGCAGTCCCAGAGCTAACTTGGAGAGCCTGGCTGACCTGGAAACGTTGGTTCAAAGACGGAGAGAAAAGCGACTGAAACGCAGAGTCCCCGCCAGGGCACCCGAGCCTGAGGTCAAGGTGAGCGGGAAGGCTGGTGCGTGGGAGTGCCACACCAGGGCTGGAGTGCCTGAGCAGGAGCGCCCCCCACCCCAACCCTGTGGGAGGCCTGGGGAGGAGTGACACTGCCGCCGCGGCTGCACAGCCCGCACCTGGGGGCCCTACGCCCCAGACGTTGTTTTCCACGGCTGCTGCCGGAACCAAGTACCCCAAACTGGGGGCTTAAACAACAGCTATTTATGGTCGTCTCAGAGGCTGGAAGTCCAAGATCAAGGAGTCGGCAGGCAGGGTTGGTTCCTTGTGAGACTCTGGGGGTGGATCCGTCCACACCTCTCCCCAGCTTCTGGGGTTGGTGGTGTTCCTTGGCTTGTGGCCTTGTCACCCCGATCTCTGCCTCTGAGCTCACGTGGCCTTCTCCCTGCCTGCGTGCCTGTGTCTAAAGGTCTGTCCCCTCTCAATAAGGACACCACTCGTATTGGACCGGGGCCCACCCTACTCCAGTATGACGGCATCTTAACCGATTACAGCTACAATGACCGTTTCCAAATAAGGTCACGTTCTGAGGTACTGGGGTTAGGACTTCAACAATATGAACCTGGGCTGGGGGGCGGAACACAAGTCAGTCCGTAACCCTGCCCCGTACCTATTCAGTCAGAATCTTCTGGGGGCAAGTTTTTTTGTTGTTGTTTTTTAATTAATTTATGTATTTTTGGCTGTGTTAGGTCTTCATTGCCGCGCGTGGGCTTTCTTTAGTTGTGGCGAGCGGGGGCTACTCTTCATTGCCGTGTGTGGGCTTCTCATTGCGGTGGCTTCTCTTGTTGCGGAGCACGGGCTCTAGGCGAGCGGGCTCAGTAGTTGTGGCTCGTGGGCTCTAGAGTGCAGGCTCAGTAGTTGTGGCGCATGGGCTTAGTTGCTCTGCGGCATGGGGGATCTTCCCGGACCAGGGCTCGAACCCATGTCCCCTGCATTGGCAGGCGGATTCTTAACCACTGCGCCACCAGGGAAGTCCTGGGGGCAAGTGTTTAAATCTATTATTTGTATAAGCCAACAGTGCGCTGGTCCTCCGCCAGCTCTTTGGAACCACTTGGCTAGACTGGTGAGGCGGTGTGTCCCAGAGGCCTAGTGTGGGGAGTGAGTTGGTCTCGTCCTTGAACTTATCCAGCCGCAGCCCCTGGCCCAGCTGGAGCCCGTGGACCTGGAGGCGTTCCTGAAGGCAGCTGCTGAGAACCAGGAGGCCCTGACTGACAAGTACCTGACAGACGGAGGGGACCCCAATGTCCACGACAAGGTAGCGAGGGTGGGTGCAGGCGTGCGGCCTTCAGCGTGGTCCAGTCAAGAGCCTAGGAAACTGCAGGGCTTTTCTGTTTTATGGGGCACGAGTCCCATGAGGCCTCCTGAGTCTGGAGGGAGAGGCCCTTCACACGACGGGGGAGTAAGCAGCTCTGTTCAGGGCACCAGCTCTGGGAACAGGGTCGCAGGTGGGACCTCCGGGGGTGGCCGTGCTCCCTGCACCTAACTCCCGTCCGCACCACCCCAGCTCCACCGCACGGCCTGGCACTGGGCCTGTCCGAAGGGTCACAGCCAGCTCGTGAACAAGCTGCTGGAGGCGGGTGCCACCGTGGACGCTCAGGACTTGGTGAGAACCAGGGAAGGGCCATCCGCACGGCAGACCCCCCGCCTGGCATCTCTGCAGGTCAGGGTTACTCTGGTGCTTTTGTTTTGCAGCTGGACGGGCCCCCTGTGTTCTGGGCCTGCCGCAGAGGGCACCTCAACATCCTCAAACAGCTGCTTAACCGGGGCGCCCAGGTCAATGCCCGGGACCAGGGGAGGGCACAGCTGCGGGGTGGCCCGATGCTCTTCCTGGGGTCGGGACACGACCTTGCCAGCTTGGAGTGACACTGACCCTCACCGCTCCCGTAGATCTGGAGCATGCCCCTGCACGTGGCCGTGCGCACTGCGACTGCCTGGACCGCCTCGTCGCCTGCGGGGCCCGCGCTGACGCACAGGACAAGGTAGGTGTCTGGCTGTCCCGGGCTGGGGCGGCTCCACCCCCGGGAGCCACGACTAAGGCAGCCTGAGCTCAGCGACAGTACCTGCTGACCTGACCCTCCCCGGGAAGCGGAGGTGAGGACAACGTCCCCTTCTCGACAGGAAGGGGACACGGCTCTACACGAGGCGGTGCAGCCCGGCCACTACAGAGCCATGGAGGTGCTGCTGCTGTACGGGGCCGGGCTGGGCGTGCGAACGCAGTGAGTGCAAGCAAGCAAGCGGGGCGGGCAGCTCCGGGGAGGAGAGCGGGGACTCACCCGGCGTCCTTGTCCCCAGGCTTCAGTGACCCCAGTGTAGCTGACCCAGGACTGGCAGTGGGGCATCCGGGAAGCACTGCAGGCCCACGTGGGGCACCCCCCGTACCCGGTGCCGCCAACAGCCGATCCTCGGGGCCACTCGCAGCCACCATTCCATCCCGTCACCTCCGCCCCGTGCCACTCACGTGTCTCACCCGCGTGGTCCTCCCTTGGTCACGACTCTCCGCTCAGGGCTGATTCTGCGCCTCCAGGCAGCCCTGTCAGACCAGGGGCGGCTCCACGCCTGGCAGGTGGCAGAGCAGCCTCCCTGGCTTCCCGTCCCAGGCTGAGCTGGTCCCCGCCGGGGCGCGAGCTGGGGGCTGACGCAGAGGACCCGGGGGTGGCAGGCGGGTGCAGAAAACAAAGTGGGTCCAGACGAGGGGCTGCGGAGGAGCGTGGGGACCGAGGACGGAGCAGCACGGGAACAGCCTCGAGCTCCCTGGGGCCGGTGCCAGGGCTCCTCGGTGCCCACTGGTCCCCGGTCCAGGAGGCGGCTAGGCTCTGCCCTCCCCCAGGGCCCTCCAGCCACCAGGTGGTGACTCGGTGCATGGCCAGCAGCAGATGCCCTCGGGCGCAGGTTTCTCCAGGGGCCTCCGTGCCTGGTGGGTCTGGCCGTCTGGAGGGGGCTGCTGGATGGCTTTGAGCACACCCTGCACAGAAGACCAGCCCCAGCCTGCTTGCCTCAGAAGCTCCAAGGCCGACGAGCTGGAGCTAATGTTTGTTTATTTTAGGGAAACCCTGTGCCCTCTGTCGAAGGCTTCAGACAGGCCTGCCCGCTGCCCTCTGGTTGGCTATCTATCTGGTGGCTCGCCTTGTAGGGGGACGCGCCTGCGTGCTGGGGATTGCTTGCGGCCCACTCAACTTTTGGGGCGGTGGCCTGTAACCCTACTCTGCCTCCGGCGCTGACGTCACCCCGGCCCTGGTACTGGAGTGCGTGCTCTCACCTGGCCCCTGCAGCCGCGGCCGTGCTGCTTCACCCTAACCCTCGGAGGCAGGACGTGGAGGGCTCTGAACTCACCTGCTCCTTTCCCTCCTCCACCGACTGGGGGTGGTCCGAGGCCCCACCTCCACACGCTCCCCTAAAGCTTCCCCCTCTCACTGTCCTTTCCCAGTCACGCTGCACTGGTGCAGACCTGTGCTGTAGTGCTGGCAGGCAGGGTCCTTACATGCCAGGTGAATCTGAGAACAGCTCTGCCCTAAACTGAGAACCACAGGCAGAGGGTTGGGCTCCAAGATGAAGGTTAGCCTCCCTCACATAAGGAACCTGGGTTGATATCCGTTTTGCAGCAGTTATTTTTAGTCTAACTGGTGGCCTTCTCAGGCCAAGGACAAGGCAATTTCTATTCTGTGAAAAAGCTGACAAGAGCTCCCAACGGGGGCCACACGCCTTCCCCTCACATGGGCAGCTCCTGCCCTGTCCTGACAGAGCCCCGCGCACCCAGACGCTGGGGCCATGGGAGAAACAGGCGTTCAAGTCCATGGACAAGACACTTCCCATCTAGGAAATGGGGACACTTAAGTGACTGACAGACAAAAATACCTTTTTATACGTATCAGTATTTTTTGTTCATTAAAACTTGTTGATTATCCGTCACGGCCTGGTTGTTTTTTCTGGGCTGAGAGGGGCCAGTTCCTCAGAAACTCAAGCCTGATAACCATGCCGGCCTGACAGCAAGACAGGTCCCCAGGGGCAGAGCAGGTAGGCAGGGCGGTCTAGGGCTTCTCAGCCTAGACTGCCTATTAGAATCAAGAGGGAAGATTTTAAAACTCCTGATGTCCAGATGGATTAAATCAGAATCCCTAGGTTTGGAACCAGATATCAGCATTATCATACAGACGACACGCTTGTCTATGTAGGAGATCCTAAGGAAGCTACAAAACCAAAAAAACACGGACTTTCCCAGCGGCCTAGAAGTTAAGACTCCGCACTTCCACTGTGGTAGGGGAGGAGCACAGGGTTGATCCCTGGTCGGGGAACTAAGATCCCGCATGCCACGTGGCGCAGCCAAAAAAACAAAAAAAAACCCCACCTAGAATAAGGGAGTTCCAGCAAGATCTCAGGATACAAGATAAACACAAAAACCTTTTTTCTACATACTAACAATGACTCTGAATCTGAATACTAAAATTAAACACACAGTACCATTTGTAATTGCTAAAAAGAAAACCCACTTAGGTGTAAATCTAATAAAACATCTAAGGACCTATATGCTGAAAACTACAAAATGCTGATGAATGACACCAAAGATTTAAATAAATGGACACATACACATGGATTGAAAGATGCAACTGAGTAAAGATGTCAGTTCCACCCAAATTGATACACAGGTTTAAGGCAGTTCCTACCAAAATCCCAACAAGATTTTTTTTTTGTATATTTAGACAAGGTTATTTTAAAATTTAAAACTAAAACAACTCTGGAAAAGAACAAAGTGGGAGAAATCAGTCTACTTGATTTCAGGACCTATTAAATAGCTACAATAAGACAGTGTGGTACCAGTGAAGAGACAGACGCATCGGTCAAAGGAACAGAATAGACAACCCAGAAAGAGAAACAGCAAATATGCCAAAAGATGCAAAAGTTATTCAATGGAGGAAAGATATGCTTTACAACAAATGGTGCTGAAAGAACTGGACATCTATAGGCAAAAAAAAATTTAAAAAAAGAAACTTAAAATGGATCACGAACTTACATGCAAATTAAGACTATAAAATTTTAGAAAAAGAAAAGACAATCTTCACAATCAAGGACTAAAGAATTCTTAGACATGACACCAAAAGCATAATCCATAAAAAAAAAAAATCAGTAAGTTGTAATTCATCAAAATTTTAAACTTTCGCCCTGCAAGAAATCCTGTTAAGAGGATGAAAAAATAAGCTACAGATTAGGAAAAAATATCTGCAAACCAAAAACCGAATAAAGCCTAGTATTTAGAATATATAAAGAATTCTCAAAACTCAGCAGTAAAAAAACAATCTATTTAGAAAATGGGCAAAAGACATGAACAGACATTTCACAAGGTGAAACAAGCACATGAAAAAATATACATTAGCCATTATGGAAATGCAAATAAAACCCACAATGAGATAGCACTACACACCTACCAGAGTGGCTAAAATAGAAAATAGTGACAATACCAAATCCTGGAGAGGATTTGGAAAAACACTCACACATTGCTGGTGGGAATGTAAAGTTGTACAGGCACTCTGAAAGAGTTTGGCAGTTTCTTTTAAAACTTAAAGATGCAGTAACCATACAACCTGGCAATTGCACTCCTAGACATTTAGCTAAGAGAAGAGAAAACCAATGTTTACACAAGAGCCTGTAATGAATGTTCATAGCAGCTTTATTTGGAATAGCCAAAAACTGGAAACCACCCAGATATCCTTAGACAGGGCAGTGAGTATTTGACGGAACACCACACAGCAATCAAGAAGGAATGAGCCGTTGACACGCGCAACAGCCTGGAGGAGATCCCAGAACATTATGCTGAGTGAAAAAAGCCAGTCCCAATGGTTACATACTGTAAGATCCCATTTATACAACATTCTTGAAATGACAAAATTATAGAGATGATGGACAGATTAGTGGTTGCCAGGAATTAGGGATAGTGGCCAGAGGGGGTGGGGGTGGCTCTAAAAGGGTCTGTTGGAGGGAGATCCTAGGGAGGAAGTTCTGTATCTAGATTGCAGTGGTGGTTACACAAATCTACGTATGATAAGATGCTATAGAACTATATGCCCACATGGCACCAGTGTCAGATTCCTGGTTTTGATACTGCATTGTAACTATGTAAGGTGTAATCACTGAGGAAAACTGGGTGAAGGGTACATGGGACCTCTATCTTTGCAACTTCCTATGAATCTGTTAATTATTTCAAAGTAAAAAGTTACTTAGGGAAAAAAAAAAAAGCAATAGCTCTAAATGCAACTTGGTATCCTGGATTGGATCCTGCAACAGAAAAGGGGCATGATGGAAAATTTGATAAAAATCCAAGTAAAGTCTGTAATTTAGTTAATAGTTTTGTACCCATGTTAATTTTTTAGTTTCGATAAATACACCAAGGTTACGTGAGATAAAATTCAGGGAAGCGGGTGTGAAGGGTATATGATCTGTGAACCTAAAATAATTTTAAAGAATAAAATCCTGATGCCTGGACTGATTCAATCAGAAATCCCTGGGGGGTGGGCCCCAGGTATCAGTATTTTTAATTTGCCAAGTGATTTCCAATGTGCAGCCAAGGCTAAGAACCACTGTTCTGGAGAGAGAGAATTTTAAAGTATCTACTTCCCACCTGGGTTTGCTCTTGGAGAGAATTCCTTGAGAAAAGTCTCTCAGTGAGCATGCCACTGTTTTTGGCCTTCATTCCCACTGATCCTGGATAAGGACCCAAATGCCTTTGGGAAAGGTTCCAGAAATCCTCCTCCCTCCCCATCCTCGGTCCCCACGATGCCCTGGTTTCTGTGCAGCTGAAGTGCTGTGGAAGGTGAGTTTAGGTGAACCGGAAGGCGAGACAAATGCCTTCTTGTTCCCGCTTCTCTAAAACCCCAGAGCTAGAACAGGAAAAAAGCAAAGAGCTTGAAATGTTTCAGAGATCTAAGAAAAACTCCGATGTCATGTTCTTTTTTCCAAAGGACGGAGAGGGGTCTACCTGGCTCACAACCAGCCCTCGCCGCCCTCCGCGCACCTGACAGCCGCACGGCGCCCCCGGGGGCCGCGGGCTGCCCTCCCCGGAACCCCACGACAAAGGATTAGGTGCAGCAGAGTGGTCCCTTCCTCCCACGTGTGACCTCTTCTTAAAACACAGGAAACGACAATACTGTTAGCGGCGACTGGGCCAGGCAGGCGGAGGAGTGGCAGGAGGAAGAGGTTCCTCAGCCCTGTCGGGGCCAGCGTGAGAAAGCCACCCGCACGGGAGGGAGCGGGGCTGGTGCGATAGACCTGCTTCCAGGTTTGGCACGTGGGACAGGCTGGGCGCGTGATCTGAAGCATGGCATCGTAAGGGAAGCCAAAAAGGTCACCGTGGCCAAGGCCATGGATGTGAACCCCCAGCCCACACTGGTGCTCCTGGTTTGCTCAAAAAGTGCTGCCAGCAGCAGAAGGCTGGCAAATTAAAAGCAAGGAGAGTACAGGTCAGGGCCACAGAAAGGCAGTAATCGTGCACTCACATCGTGGCTTGGCCAGAAGAGGTATAAATACACTGCACTGTCACAGGGAGGCTGGCCCAGGGACTGGAGATGGCACTGCTCCTTTCATTCCGTTCGGAAGCAGGCCTGGAGGGCTGGCCCCGGCGGACCCCCATCTCCTAAAGGGGGGCAGGACCTGCTGAGGCTCCTGGCACCGGCCTCTGGCTCCGAGGGCAGCCAGGAGCCACGTCCACGAGGGCCATCTAAAACGTGGCCTGCAGGGGGTGGGGACAGGCTGGCAGGAAGCCGCTCCTCGGCTCGCTCCAGTTCCCCACGTGACGGTCCGTTCCCCACACTCGGGGCTGCCAGCCAAGAGGTTAAACTCCCGGGTTCCGCCCCGGGCTCTCCTCCGCCGGGAGGCCAGGTCTGCTGTGGCTGGACCCTAGAGGGGAGAGGGGAGAGCATCAGCCCAGAGCCAGTCCAGGGAGCGGCTCCTGTGACACCAGGTGTTAAGTCCTCTTTAGGACAGGAAGGGGCGGGGGGCGCTGAGGAGCCTCAGGCCTCCTCGGGAGACATCGAGGCAGAGCTGGGAGCATTTAGTTAGGAAAATGCTCAGCCTCGTGAGAGAAAACCACTGCCAGGACGGATGCCATCAATGAGAGGCAGGGCTTCTGCCTGTGGGAGGCCGAGGCCCTAAGGCCAAGGCAGGAGGCAGCTGCCCAGACAACACAGCAGGCACTGGAAGGGAGCTTTTGTTTCCAAAGCTGAGCAGGCATTTATTTCATGGTCCCTCCTGCCCTCCAGAAAAATGAGATGAGAAGTAGCAACAAGGGACAGGAAGCACCCACTCACCCCCATGGAGAAGTGCCCCCCATCTGGGGGGAGAGGTCTGCAGTGCCCCCCAGCAGCTAACAGGCTGGCAAAGGAAAGCAAAGAGAAGGTAAAGTAAAAGGCAAGATATTTACCTTGCGTGTTGTCTTAAAACAAAAAATGCTCACTAGTCCACAGTCAATTATCAACTGCAGTTTCCAAATGTGCCAAAGAGGGAAAGGCCTACTGGGAAAGCTAGAGAGAGGAGAGGGAAAGGGAGAGGAAGGGGGAGGGGGAGGGGAGGGAGAGAGGGAGGGGGAGGGAGGGGGAGGGGGAGGGGGAGGGGGAGGGAGAGAGAGAGAAGACCAGCTATGGAGCTGCTCCGGCAGAGCCACTCCGCTCGGGCAGCTTGGGCAGCACCGCAGAGTCAAGGCCGCCGGGGCGAGAGGGGCCCAGGAGGCTCGGTGTCAAGCTCGGACTCTCCCTGGGAATCCCGCTCTGGGATTGATCGATGTGGAGGGAGTTTTCCGAATGTGAAGCAGCGGACCAGGGTTCCAGAAGGTGTTTCTGTAAAGGGCCAGTCTTCTTAGGCTTTGCAGGCCTTGGGGGCAACGACGCAACTCCACCGGCAGCCGAGTACAATCCCTCAGCAGATGGGCACCTCCAGTAAAACGTTACGAGAACAGGCAGATTTGGCCCTCATGCCGTTTGCTGACCCGGCTGAAGGCAGCTCAAAATCATCGTGCTTTCCAAGCATTTCAGACACTTCTCTGCTGGGGAAGCTAGAGCCAGAGTCACCCAGAGGATGACTCTGACCTGCACCGTTTCAGCAGCGCCCCGGGGACACGTCCAACACACGTAGCGACACTGAGCTCCCCGGGCAGCGAAGCAACAGGTTAACAGAGATAAAGTGCAAGACCCTGAGGGCCGCCCAGGGCCAATGTCAGGCCACACTTAGGGGAAAATCACCAACATCATGACTACAGAACAGGGGCTGGCTGGTAATCCGTTACAAAGAGGAAATGACCCACGAGCCACTAAAAACAATTCCCTCAGAGGACTGCCTCAAGAGCCGCTGAAGCCACAAAAGGATTAAAAAACCTCTGGGTATGTGATAAAAGATGAAATGAAGGGAAAAACCAGGATTCTTAGATGTAAGTTTGTACCTTATACACAACCTGTGCAGTCTGAGTAGCAGATGGAGCCAGAAAAGGCTCACATGTGAGAAAACCAAAACCAAAAGGCTCACATTTTGAAAAACAAAAACGTCCTGGCTTTCGAGACCCGAGTCTAACGTGATGGTGCGAACCTCCTCTGTGTGAGGGGTGCCTCACAAAATAAAAGACCGTCACAGTGGGTAAACAGAGGAGCGGGCTCCGCCCTAAGAGGTGAACGAAGGGTCCGTTCATTCTAAAATGACTGCGACCATGCCCGGATCCAGGACCCAACACAACCCCCCAGGGTCCTTCACCAGCACCAGAGATGGAGCTCGCAGGAGTGGAGCCACCGACGCAGCTCAGGAAGCACCTTTCCACTATAAAAACACGTTTCCCTTCTCAAACGTGGGTCCGGTAACCAAGGGCGCGCCCAGTCTCCAAGCCAGAGTGCCCGTCTCTCCCGGCCTCCGACTCTTCACCTGTAAAATGGGCATGACAACTACCACCTCTCAAAACTTCAGGGAAGTTTTCTTAGCTGAGTCAGGACAAGGAGAGCCCTTAGCACAGTGCTTGGCATGGGAAGTGTTCAGTAAGAGCTCAGCGTCCCCACTGCCAGGTAAGGGGGATGGAGCACAGGCAGTCAGGCCCCTGCAGTTCCTAACACGGCCTCTCCCAAGCCCCGCCAAGCCCCGGAGGACCTCAGACTCCAACTTAGGAGCTCGGTCAGCATAAAAGTACCTTCTTGAATAACAAGGACAAGAAAGTTCCCTGATGTGTTTTACCACTCCCACCCAAGCCTACCCTTCACAGGCTCCTTTTTTATCTTCCCTCCTTACACTCTAAGGGTGGGGTTTCCCATCCCACTCTGCAAAGTCTGTTTCTTCCTGCTCCCAGTGGAACGCCTGGATGGGACCAAACGCCTCAGGAGGTGCTCTTCTGGGTTTTGGGGATGGTGTCCACCAGCCACCTACCTTCTGAGCCAGGCCCACTGGTGACCCAAATCTTCACTTTCTAGGTGACCTAACCCTAACCCCAAATGACCCAATACAGCGCCTGAACTTGACCGTACTCCCATTTAGCAACTACGGTTGACCCTTGAACAACTCAGGTTTGAACTGCGTGGGTCCACTTATATGCAGATTATTTTTCAATAGTAAATACTACAGCATTACACAGGCTGTGGCTGGTTGAATCTGCGGATGTAGAACCACAAATACAGAGGACCAAACACGTTATACACAGATTTTTGACTGCGCAGAGGGTTGGCGCCCCTAACCTGCTGTTGTTCAAGGGTCAACTGTATTCTCTAATTAAATCAACCCACGCTAGAGGCCCTGAAGAGAAAATGCTGACTTACATGCTCTACTCAAAATGTCAGCTGACCTACAGCTCAGCGTTGACGAAGTTATTAAAAACACAAGAAGGGAGAGAGAAAAGGACGGGGAGACAAAGGGAGAAAGAACGAATGTAGGGCAGGGCGAGGGCAGAGAGAGCAGGTCTGTGTGTGTGCAGCCAGGACGGCAAAAGGCACGGTCGCCCTGGGGTCGACGCCGTGGGATGCAGCCGCACGGGGCTCACCTGTGGCTGTGGCTATCTTGTCATCAAGGAGCCGGGTCTGGCTGCCTGGGACGGCCTGGAGGTCCGCGTTCTCAGGGGACTGCGGCACGGCCTGGGCTCGGGTGGCCAGGAGTGCATTGAGGTACTGCAGCCGCGTGACCTGGGGCACAGGAAGCATTGCAACTCGTGCAGCTGGACGGAGAAGGTGAGGTGAGGGGCCACACCCCTCCCTCCTGCCCTCCAGCCCCCGAACCAGGGTTGGGGGGTTGGGGGGGGGGTGCAGGGTGGAAGCGTTGTTAAGATCTCCAAGGAAGCTGGGTGCTTAGGCCACCAGCAGACAGAGGGGCCAGGCCGTCCACCCTTCACAGCAAGTACAAGGTCTTGCTCTGGGAAGTCTCAGATAGACTCAATCAGGATTTATTCTTAATCCATTCAAATGTGTGACCAGCTGGTCTAGCCCTCAGGGACACAAAGCTGGTTAAAAGCCAGCACCAGTGAGCAGCCCAGACGGTCACCTTGATGAACTGCAGGTCAGAGAGCGCCCTCACGGTGTAGTCAGGACAGTATGCAGACAAGCGGGTGCCTTCGGCGGGCTCGGGCAGCGGGTCGTGGTGGATGGACTGGAGCGAGGACACCGGGGACTGGTGAACTATGAGAGGACAGTGGGTGACGGAGCAGGCCAGCCGCACGCGGCCTCGGAGACCCACCCCACACATCGCCCCGGTGAGGGAATACAGCCAGGGGCTCCGGAAAGGATGGCAAACACGGTCCTCCTGGGGAAAGCAATGAAGATGAGCCCCGAAGGAATGCTGCCCCACCCTCCATGCAGCCCGGAGATGAGAAGGGCCAGCAGGTCCCAAGGCAGACTGCCTTGCGGGAGGCCAGACGCGGGGCACCGGAGAGCCTCGGCAACGCCCATCCAGCCGCCGCCCCCCGCCTCCAGCTCTGGGACGGCTGCAGCTTACCCGAGGACGGCGCCGTCAGGGCGGACACTCCGTAGTAGGTGAAGGCCCCATTCTCGAACTTCAAGCCCTCTTTCCCGATCTCCACCTCAACCCTGCCCTGGGAGGTCGGGGAAGAGGGGGAGGAAAGAGGGACAGGGAAAGAAAGAGGTGGACAGGTTATCCTTCCTGCCAGCGAAGAGCACAAGGAGAGAGCACCGACCCCACTTATCCAGGGCGGGTGCCTCTGGATGTTCCTTCCTCTTCTCAGACCCTCCCCACTTCCTAAGCAAGTGGCGGGCTCCAGGCCGGGCTCGCAGGTACCTGCAGGATGAGGATGAAATAGTCCACTGGCTGGCTGCGCTGGTACAGGTAGTGGTGGGCGGCCAGGCGGTCGCTCTCGTCAAACCTCACTTCCTGGTTGACGCTGGGATGCTTCAGCAGGTGCAGCAGGACCTTCTCGGAGATTCGCAGCGGGCTGAATACATCCACCTCTGCCCCACAGGGGAAACAGGTACGGGGACAATGTCCACCGGGCCCAGCGCAGCCCGTGTCACCGCCCGCCTCCTGCTGCGTGCCTCGGCTCCCCCAGCCTCCCACAGCACCCACCCGGCCGCGGCTCCCCGCCACCCACAGAGGAGCCGCCTTCAGGTGACCCGAGCTGCTGACAGGGCGGCAGAGAGAATCGCCGAACTTCTCCTGGACACCCTCCTGCTCACTGGGAATGGGGGGGATGGTCTCCTGATCCACTGGCCGGTGAGCAGGGACGAGGCCCACCCTCGCCCTCACCTCGGGAAAGGAAGCGCTGGGTGGCCAAGAGCAGCTGAGGTGAGATTTTCACTTTACAGTCATCGTCAGACACCTTGAACAGAGAGAATTCCTCTTTCTGCCTGAGAGGGGCGCTCAGAGACGCAGGCTTCTTCTTCACCACGGTGTCTCCTGGGGCGGGGAGAAGAGGGCCTGCTTAGGCTCCAGCAGCCCTCCATCAACATGACCGGACCAAGGGGCACGTTGCCTCTCCCTCCCCCCAAGGCCTCGGGGCTCCTGGGGGGAGACAGCATCAGGGCACTGCTGTCTTGACGGCACCTGGCAGCCACTCCACCCAGGCAGTGATCTGGTGCCCGGTCAGAGGGGCGGCAGCTTGCATTCCAGCGATGTCCCGAGAAGTAGCAGAGAGGCCTGCTCCCTCCTCGGAGCTGGGAGGAGATAATGCCGATATGATAGCAGACAGCTTATGTAAAACAACAGGCCCCTCGCTAGAAAGCACATGTTCGAGGATTACTGGTGCCAAACAGCCGCTAACCTGCAGACCCCGTGCCTACGGCAGTCTGAGATGCCAAACCAAAATGCTGCATTTGGGGGACAGACACGTGGGCAGAGATTCACTTCCAAGCTCACAGGGCAGGCAGCTCAGTGTCCCAGGGGGCCCACGTGAGGCCCGCCGTCAAGCATGAGCTCTGTGTCTGCCCTGCAGACCGCAGCTGCCATCCTAAGAGCCAGGCACTTCTAAAACACAATCACGGGCCCCACGATCATCTGTTTGGGGAAGAACCTCTCAGCAGTAAAGAACAGGCTTCTTTGAGAAGACACTTCTATACAACAGAACAAGAGAAAGCAAACGGACCAAGGGAGATAAAGACTGGGAAAAAGCCCGTTAAAGGCAGAGCCCCGGGCAAGCCCTGGGACTGCAAAGCCACCCATGGGATGCTCCCCCATGGCTCTGCGTCCAGGCACATGTGTGAGCCCTCCCTCCTGCAAGGGGCAATCCCGGCCCGCGCAGGAGTAAGGAGACAGGGCCTGGGTACGTGACGGCTCTGACCCGAGATCCAGCCCCGCTTCTGACAACACGGAGACCCGCCATCCTCTGATACACACACGTCTCTGTAAGCTCGAAAGAACAGCAGAGCCGGAAAAGCGCCAGGGCCAGGACTCACGGTAGTCTTCAGACTCGTCCAGGATCTCGGACTTGATGATCTCCTCGATGACGTCCTCCAGGGTGACCAGGCCCAGCACCTCGTAGAAGGGGTCACCTTCGCCCTCGTTGTTCACCTTCTGCACGATGGCCAGGTGGGACTTCCCTGAGGGGAGGGACACTTGCGTTACAGCTTGCTAGGGGGCCTCCTGTTTTCCTTAGTCCCATGTGACTGGCCCACCACAAGGACAGAAGCTGATATCTATGTTCCCACAACACGCCAGGCACCAGGAGAGACTCTTCCTAGGTGCCTTTGAGGAGTAAGTCTCGGAACCCACGTCCACCTGCCCAAGTCACCCCAGGCAGCGGCGGAGCTGGAGTCACCCCGGGTCTGTGCGACTCCACGCCGTAAACGTGGATGCATCCGGACCAGAACAGACACCGTATACAGCAGCAACTGGACCGTGCACACAGGGTGCCGACACCAAAGACGCTGGCTCCCCGGGGACAGTCTGAATGCGGAAGCCGAAAGGGGCCACCCCGCCTGAGTCTCCAAAGGGAGCGTTCCCAATTCTGAAGGCTGCCCTGTATTTCCAGAAGCCGAGGTGCATGAAAGTCACCCAGGAGGATGAGGATGATGATAATCAGCCAGTTAGAGCCCAAACTGTGCGGGCGGAAGAGCAGGAAGCTGCAACTCTTCTCCTTCCTCCTCTGCATCCTCCTCAGGTGAGCTAACTGCTTGTTTTACGAGAAAATGTAAGCTTGAGAAAAGCCCAGCCTCAGAGTGCTGGGAATGTTAGGGAAACTTCGAGAATATACTGTTTCAGGTAAGTGCTTTTTCTCCATAAAGCTTTATGCTTGTCCAAAAGACACAGAATGTGGGCCTTCCCTGGCGGTCCAGTGGTTAAGACTTCGCCTTCCAATGCAGGGGGTGCGGGTTCGATCCCTGGTCGAGAGCTAAGATCCCGCATGCCTCAGGGTCAGAAAACCGAAACATAAAACATAAGCAATATTGTAACAAACTCAATAAAGACTTTAAAAATGGTTCACGTCAAAAAAACCATTTTTTTAAAAAAAAACAAAAAGAAACAGAATGCAAGCCATACAGGTAATTTAAAACTTTTGAGTAGCTACATTAAAAAAATTAAAGAGACAGAAATGAAATTAATATTATGATGAACTCAATATAATCAAAATATCATTTCAACATGCAGTCAATATAAACATATGAATAGATATTTTTCCTTTTTTGGGTACTAAGTCTTTGATATCTGGTGTGTGTTCGGCACTCACTGCACATCTCAATTCAGACTGTTTACCGTTCAAGAACTCAGCAACCACATGTGGGTAGTGGCTACTGGACTGGACTGTGCAGGTCTAGGATATGGAACTGACAGCAAACTCATCTCAACCATGCCCCCCCTTTTTAACAGTATTTTTTTTTCACTGAGGTACAGTTGATTTACAATATTATGTTAGTTCACAATGTGTACAGCAAAGTGTTTCAGTTATATATATATTTTCAGATTATTTTCCATTATAGTTATTGCAAGATTTTGAATATAGTTCCCTGTGCTATACAGTAAATCCTTGTTGCTTATCTATTTTATGTATAGTAGTTTGTATATGTTAATCCCATACTCCTAATTTATCCCTCCCCCCCTTCTCCTTCGGTAACCATAAGTTTGTTTTCTATGTCTGTTTCTGTTTTGTATAGATTCATTTGTATTATTTTTTAGATTCCACATAAAAGTGGTATATATTTGTCTTTGTCTGACTTACTTCATTAAGTATAATATTCTCTAGGTTCATCCATGTTGCTGCAAATGACATCATTTCATTCTTTGTTATGGCTGAGTAGTATTCACTTGCATATATACCACATCTTATTTATCCATTCATCTGTCGATGGACATTTAGGTTGCTGCCCTTTTTTATTACTAGTGAATAAAGCATAGGGTAAAAGCCGGCCTGGACCTGCATGTAAAGGGGTGCTTGCTTCAAGAATCCTTTGGTAAAGCAAAAAGTCAAGTTCACCTCTTTGTGTGAATCCTACTTTACATACCTTGGGTTCAATGACAATGTAGTGATTGGGTTTAGAAGCACATTCTTTGGAAGCAGCTGGCATGCCTCTGCCTCATTCTTTCAGCATCCGTGCCCCCTGCCCCGCCCCCAGTAATCAGGTATAGGAAGACCTCTGCTCCAAAGTTGGAGGGAATGAAAATGTCAAGAGTCAAGCAAAAGCTATTATTATTAGACCACTAACCAGATGATCAAGAAAGGAATGAGGCTGTAAAAGAACAAAAAGATCACATTTACTGTATGTCATCAAATCCAAGATGTCATCAATCATAAGACATCCTGGTTACAGAGATGTTAAAATGCAAAAAAAATGTGCATCTGAGAACTGAAGAAATGCAGTACAGGCCTACATCGTTTCAATGTGCTTCGCAGATACTACTTTTTTTTTTTCCAACAAAATGAAGGTGTGTGGCAACCCTTCGTCGAGCAAGTCTATCGGTACCATTTTTCAGACAGCATCTGCTCACTCTGTGTCTGTGTCACACTTTGGTAATTCTCCCAGGTTTTCAAACTTTTTCATTATTATTATATCTGTTATGGCGATCTGTGATGTTACTATTGTAACTGTTTTGGGGGAGCGCCACCAACTGCACCCACATAAGACAGGGAACTTGATAGATACTGTGTGTGTTCTGACTGCTCCACCAACCGGTCATGCCCTGTCTCTTTCCCTCTCCTCTTCTCTCTCGCTGTTCCCTGAGACACAACAATATTGAAATTTAGGCCGATTAATAACCCTACAATAGGTTCTAAGTGTTCAAGTGAAAGGAAGAATCACAGGCCTCTCACTTTAAAACAAAAGCTAGAAATGATTAAGCTTAGCAAGGAAGGCGTGTCGAAAGCTGAGACAGGCTGAAAATTAGGCCTCGTGCACCAAACGGCCAAGGCGTGAATGCAAGGGAACAGTTCTTGAAGGAAATTAAAAGAGCTACTCCAGGGCTTCCCTGGTCGAGCAGTGGTTAAGAATCCACCTGCCAATGCAGGAGACACGGGTTTGAGCCGTGGTCCGGGAAGATCCCACATGCTGCGGAGCAACTAAGCCCGTGCGCCACAACTACTGAGGCTGCGTGTGCTCTAGAGCCCGTGAGCCACAACTACTGAGCCCATGTGCCACAATTACTGAAGCCCACGTGCCTAGAGCCCATGCTCTGCAACAAGAGAAGCCATAGCAATGAGAAGCCCACAAACTGCAACAAAGAGTAGCCCCCGCTCGCCCCAACTAGAGAAAGCCCGCGCGCAGCAACAAAGACCCAATGCAGCCAAAAATAAATAAATAAATAAATAATTTTTTTTAAAAATTAAAAAAAAATAAAAGTTGCTCCAAAAAATAAAAATAAACAAACAAGCAAATAAAAAAATAAATGTGCTACTCCAGTGAACACGTGAATGGTAAGAAAGACAAACAGCCTTGTTGCTGATATGGAGAAAGTTTGAGTGGTCTGGATAGAAGATCAAACCAGCCACAACATTCCCTTACCCAAAAACCTAACCCAGTGCAAGGCCCCACCTCTCAATTCTATCAAGGCTAAGAGAGGTGAGGGAGCTGCAGATGAAAAGTTTGAAGCTACCAGAGATTGGTTCATGAGGTTTAAGGAAAGCTGTCTCCATAACATAAAAGAGTAAGGTGAAACAGCAAGTGCTGATGTAGAAGCTGCAGCAAGTTATCCAGAAGATTTAGTTAAGATCATTAATGAAGGTAGTTACACTACACAACAGATGTTCGATGTGGACAAAACCACCTTATATTAGAAGAAGATGCCATCTAGGACTTTGATAGCCAGAGAGGAAAAGTCAAGGCCTGGTTTTAAAGCTTCAAAGGACGCACTGACCCCCTTGTTACGGGCTAATACAGTTAGCAGGTGATTTTAAGTTGAAGCCAATGCTCACTTACCATTCCAAAAATCCTAGGGCCCTTGAGAATTATGCTAAATCTACTCTGCCTGTGCTCTATAAATCGAACAATAAAGGATGACAACACACTGGTTTACTGAATATTTTAAGCCCACTGTTGAGAGCCACTGCTCAGAAAAAAGATTCCTTTTAAAGTAGTACTGCTCATCGGCAATGCACCTGGTCACCCAAGAGCTCTGATGGAGCTGTATAAGGAGATTAATGTTATTTTCATGACTGCTAACAAAACATCATACTGTAGCCCATGGATCAAGGAGTAATTTCAACTTTCAAGTCTTATTATTTAAGAACTACATTTCATAAGGCTACACCTGCCATAGATAGAGATTCCTCTGATGGATGTGGGCAAAGTCAATTGAAAACCTTCGGGAAAGGATTCACCATTCTAGATGCCATTAAGAACATTCATGATTCATGAAAAGAGATCAAAATATCAACACTGATAGGAGTTTGGAAGAAGTTGATTCCAACCCTCATGTATGACTTTGAGGGGTTCAAGACTTCATGAAGGAAAGTA
This sequence comes from Balaenoptera physalus, assembly GCF_965194825.1. Lineage (NCBI taxonomy): Eukaryota > Metazoa > Chordata > Mammalia > Artiodactyla > Balaenopteridae > Balaenoptera > Balaenoptera physalus. The sequence goes on from NC_138894.1 coordinate 11,454,734, forward strand.
ACTGCAGATGTGGTAGGACTAGCAAGGGAACTACAATGAGAAGTGGAGCCTGAAGGTGTGACTGAATTGCTGCCATCTCATAAAACTTTAATGGACGAGGAGTTGCTTCTCATGGATGAGCAAAGAAAGTGGTTTCTCGAGATGGGAACTACTCTTGGTAAAGATGTTGCAAAGACTGTTGAAATGGCAACAAAGGATTTAGAACATCATATGAACTTAACTGATAAGGGGTTGGGGTTGGCAGGATTTGACAGGACTGACTCCAATTTTGGAAGGAGTTCTACTGTGGATAAAATGCTATCAAACAGCGGTGAGTGCTTCAGAGAAATCGCTGGTGCAGGGAAGAGCCAATTGATGCAGCAAGCTTCACTGTCGTCTTAAGAAACTGCCACGGCGACCCCAATCAGCAGCCACCACCCTGATCAGCCAGCAGCCACCAACATCGAGGCAAGACTCTCCACCATCAAAAAGTTTATAACTCGCTGAAGGCTCAGATGGTGGTTAACACTTTTTTAGCCATAAACGTTTTCTAGTTTGATTTTTTGGGGGACCACGCTGCACAGCATGTGAGATCTTAGTTCCCCGACCAGGGATCAAACCTGCACCCCCTTCGGTAGAAGCACAGAGTCTTAACCACTGGACCGCCAGGGAATTCTGCCACGAAGTATTTTTAAATTAAGATAGGTACATTGTTGGGACTTCCCTGGCGGTCCAGTGGTTAAGACTGCACTTCCAGTGAAGGGGACACGGGTTCAATCCCTGGTCGGGGAACTAAGATCCTGCATGCGGCATGGCACAGCCCCCCCCCAAAAGATATGTACATTGTTTTTTTAGACATAATGCCAACTGTACACTTAACAGACTACAATATAGCATAAACATAGATTTTTTTTTTAATAGATCTTTATTGGAGTATAATTGCTTCACAATACCGTGTTACTTTCTGTTGCACAACAAAGCGAATCAGCCATATGCATACACATGTCCCCATATCCCCTCCCCTCTTGAGCCTCCCTTCCATCCTCCCTATCCTACCCCTCTAGTTCATCACAAAGCACCGAGCCGATCTCCCTGTGCTACACTGCTGCTTCCCACCAGCCAACTGCTTTACATTCAGTAGTGTGTATATGTCGATGCTACTCTCACTTCGCCCCAGCTTCGCCCTCCCACCCCATGTCAAGTCCATTCTCTATGTCTACCTCTTTATTCCTGCCCTGCAACTAGGTTCATCAGTACTTTTTTTTTTTTTTTTTTAGATTCCATATATATACCTTAGCATACAGTATTTCTTTTTCTCTGACTTACTTCACTCTGTATGACAGACTCTAGGTCCATCCACCTCACTACAAATAACTCAATTTCGTTTCTTTTTATGGCTGAGTAATATTCCATTGTATATATGTGCCACATCTTCTTTATCCATTCATCTGTCGACAGACATTTAGGTTGGTTCCATGTCCTGGCTATTGTAAACAGTGCTGCATTGAACATTGTGGTGCATGTCTCTTTTTGAATTATGGTTTTCTCAGGGTATATGCCCAGTAGTAGGATTGCTGGGTCATATGGTAGTTCTATTTTTAGTTTTTTAAGGAACCTCCATATTGTTTTCCATAGAGGTTGCATCAATTTACATTCCCACCAACAGTGTAGGAGGGTTCCCTTTTCACCACAACCTTTCCAGCATTCATTCATTCATTCATTCATTTACTTATGGCTGTGCTGGGTCTTCGTTTCTGTGTGAGGGCTTTCTCTAGTTGCGGCGAGCGGGGGCCACTCCTCATCACGGTGCACGGGCCTCTCACTGTCGCAGCCTCTCTTGTTGCGGAGCACAGGCTCCAGACGCGCAGGCTCAGCAGTTGTGGCTCACGGGCCCAGTTGCTCCGCGGCATGTGGGATCTTCCCAAACCAGGGCTCGAACCCGTGTCTCCTGCATTGGCAGGCAGATTCTCAACCACTGCGCCACCAGGGAAGCCCCCAGCATTTATTGTTTCTAGCTTTTTTGATAATGGCCACTCTGACTGGTGTGAGGTGATACCTCATTGTAGTTTTGATTTGCATTTCTCTAATTAGTGATGTTGAGCATCTTTTCATGTGCCTCTTGGCCATCTGCATGTCTTCCTCGGTGAAATGTCTATTTAGGTGTTCCACCCATTTTTTAACTGGATTGTTTGTTTTTTTGATATTGAGCTCCATGAGCTGTTTGTGTATTTTGGAGATTAATCCTTTGCCTGTTGTTTCATTTGCAAATATTTTCTCCCATTCTAAGGGTTGTCTTTTTGTCTTGTTTATGATTTCCTTTGCTGTGCAAAAGCTTTCAAGTTTAATTAAGTCCTATTTGTTTATTTTTGTTTTTATGTATGCTACTCTAGGAGGTGGGTCAAAAAAGATCTTGCTGTGGTTTATGTCATAGAATGTTTTTCCTATGTATTCCTCTAAAACTTTTATAGTGTCTGGTCTTACATTTAAGTCTTTAATCCATTTGGAGTTTATTTTTGTGTATGGTGTTAGGTAGTGTTCTAATTTCATTCTTTTACATGTAGCTGTCCAGTTTTCCCAGCACCACTTATTGAAGAGGCTGTCTTTTCTCCATTGTATGTTCTTGCCTCCACTGTTGTAAATTAGGTGCCCACATGTGCGTGGGTTTATCTCTGGGCATTCTATCCTGTACCATTGATCTATATTTGTTGTTGTGCCAGTACCATACTGTCTTGATTACTGTAGCTTTGTGGTATAGTTTGAAGTCAGGGAGCCTGATTCCTCCAACTCTGTTTTTCTTTCTCAAGATTGCTTTGGCTATTCAGGGTCTTTTGTGTTTCCATACGAATTGTAAGATTTTTTGTTCTAATTCTGTGAAGAATGCCATTGGTAGTTTGATAGGGATTGCACGGAATCTGTAGATTGCTTTGGGTAGTATAGTCATTTTCACGATATTGATTCTTCCAATCCAAGAACATGGTATATTTCTCCATCTGTTTATGTCATCTTTGATGTTTTTCATCAGTGTTTTATGGTTTTCTGAGTACAAATCTTTCACCTCCTTAGGCAGGTTTATTCCTAGGTATTTTATTCTTTTTGTTGCAATGGTAAATAAGAATGTTTCCTTAATTTCTCCTTCTGATTTTTCGTTGCTGGTGTATAGGAATGCCAGAAATTTCTGTGCATTAATTTTGTATCCTGCAACCTTACCAAATTCATTGATTAGTTCTAGTAGTTTTCTGGTAGCCTCTTTAGGATTCTCTATGTATAGTATAATGTCGTCTGCAAACAGTGACAGTTTTACTTCTTTTCCGATTTGGATTCCTTTTATTTCTTTTTCTTCTCTGACTGCTGTAGCTAAAACTTCCAAAACTATGTTGAATAATAGCGGTAAGAGTGGGCAATCTTGTCTTCTTCCTGATCTTAGAGGAAATGGTTTTAGTTTTTCACCACTGAGAATGATGTGGGCTGTAGGTTTGTCATATATGGCCTTTATTATGTTGAGGTAGGTTCCCTCTATCCCCATTTTCTGGAGAGTTTTTATCATAAATGGGTGTTGAATTTTGTCAAAAGCTTTTTCTGCATCTATTGAGATGATCATATGGTTTTTATTCCTTAATTTGTTAATGTGGTGTATCACATTGATTGATTTGCGTATATTGAAGAATCCATGCATCCCTGGGATAAATCCCACTTGATCATGGTGTATGATCCTCTCAGTGTGCTGTTGGATTCTGTTTGCTAGTATTTTGTTCATGATTTTTGCATCTATGTTCATCAGTGATATTAGTCTATAATTTTCTTATTTTATGATATCTTTTTCTGGTTTTGGTATCAGGGTGATGGTGGCTTCGTAGAATGAATTTGGGAGTGTTTCTCCCGCTGCAATTTTTTGGAAGAGTTTGAGAAGGATCAGTGTTAACTCTTCTCTATATGTTTGATAGAATTCACCTGTGAAGCCATTTGGTCCTGGACTTTTGTTTGCTGGAAGATTTTAAATTACAGTTTCAATTTCATTACTTGTGATTGGTCTGTTTGTATTTTCTAATTCTTCCTGGTTCAGTCTTGGAAAACTGTACCTTTCCAAGAATTTGTCCATTTCTTCGTGGCTGTCCATTTTATTGGCATATAGTTGTTTGTAGTAGTCCCTTATAATCCTTTGTATTTCTCCAGTGTTGGTTGTGATTTTTCCTTTTTCATTTCTAACTTTATTGATTTGAGTCCTCTCCCTTTTTTTCTTGATGAGTCTAAGGGTATATCAATTTTGTTTATCTTCTCAAAGAACCAGCTTTTAGTTTTATTGATCTTTGCTATTGTTTCCTTCGTTTCTATTTCAGATGCGCAGTTAGCGTCTCCCCACAACTAGGGCGCCTGCCGTCTGCTTGTGGGGGACTCTGACCCCCAAGGAGACGGGAGGAACCCCAGAGTGAACCGGTAGGACACAGGGGAACCGAGGAGGGAGGAGAAGTGGAGGCCAGACAAGATCGGCGCCCCTGAGGCCAGGAGATCAGGAGAGGCAGGTGGGAGGGACTCTCCGGGAAGAGCAGGAGAGGAGCAGAGGGCAATCGCCTGGCCCACTTGGGCCAGGGAGCCTGCTGAGCTCCCAAGCCGGTTCCCCCCTCCAAAGCCCCATCCAGGCCGTGTGGGCCCTGGGGGCACAGGAGGGAGAACAGGGAGATCAGGAGAGGCAGGCGGGAGAGGTCCTGCCGGAGGAGCAGGAGAGGAGCAGAGGGCGATTGCCTCACCCACTCGGGCACAAGGAGCCTGCTGAGCTCCCAGACCAATCCCCCCCGCCCTCCAAGGCCCCTCCAGGCTGAGTGGGTCCTTGAGGGCATAGGAGGGAGGCCAGGTGGGGATGAGGAGAGGCAGGCGGGAGGGACCCTCCAGGAGGAGCAGGAGAGGAGAGAAGAGCGTTTTCCCCACCCACTTGAGCCCAGGAAGCCTGCTGGGCTCCCAGGTGAGGTCCCCTGCCCTCTGAGACCAGGGGTGTGGGGCACGCCTGGACCCTTTCTGTTCCTTGAGCCTAAGCCCCACCCCCCACAGCCCCCAGGGCCTTTTCCAGCCCTGTGGGTCCTGAGCATAGGCCCCGCCCACCACCCAAACCTCGCCCTTGCTTAGGCCCCGCCCTCCACAGCCAAGGCCTTCCCCTGCCACCTTTTTTTTTTTTTCTTTTCCCTCCTCCTCTTTTTTACTATTGTGGTCCTGATGTACCTTCCCATTGTTGATTCATCTATATGTTTATTTCTACATTCTTTCTAACATATCTGTTAGTTTCCTAGTCTAATTTTATTTTTACTTTGTTATTGTCCTTTTTTATTTTTGCCACCCCACACGGCTTGCGGGATCTTGATTCGCAAGCCCAGGGTCGGGGGGAAGCTCCTGCGGTGGGAGCTCCAAGTCCAAACCACTGGACTAACAGAGAACCTCAGACCCCAGGGAATATTCATCGGAGTGAGGTCTCACAGAGTTCCTCAACTCAGCACCAAGACCCAGCTCTACCTAACAGCCTACAAACTCCAGTGTTGGAAGCCTCAGGCCAAACAACCAGTAAAACAGGAACACAATCTGAGTCATAAAAAAAAAAAAAAAAAAGAGATGGCAAAAAAATATGTCACAGATGAAGGAGCAAGGTAAAAACCTACAAGACCAAATAAATGAAGAGGAAATAGGCAATCTACCTGGAAAAGAATTCAGAGTGATGATAGTAAAGATGATCCAGAATCTCGGAAATAGAATGGAAGCACGGATTGAGAAAATACAAGAAATGTTTAACAAAGATCTAGAAGAACTAAAGAACAAACAGAGATGAACAACACAATAACTGAAATGAAAAATACACTAGAAGGAATCAATAACAGAATAACGGAGGAAGAAGAATGAATAAGTGAGCTGGAAGACAAAATGGTGGAAATAAATGCCAAGGAGCAGAATAAAGAATAAAGAATGAAAATTGAAGACAATCTCAGAGACCTCTGGGACAACACTAAACGCACCAACATTCGAATTACAGGGGTCCCAGAAGAAGAAGAGAAAAAGAAAGGGTCTGAGAAAATATTTGAAGAGATTATAGTGGAAAACTTCCCTAACATGGGAAAGGAAATAGTCACCCAAGTCCAGGAAGCACAGAGAGTCCCATACAGGATAAACCCTAGGAAAAACACACCAAGACAATATTAATCAAGCTAACAAAAATTAAATTCAAAGAGAAAATATTAAAAGCAGCAAAGGAAAAACAACAAATAACATACAAAGGAGTTCCCATAAGATTATCAGCTGATTTTTCAGTGGAAACTCTGCAGGCCAGAAGGGAGTGGCAGGATATACTTAAAGTGATGAAAGAGAAAAACCTACAACCAAGATTACTCTACCCAGCAAGGATCTCATTCAGATTTGATGGAGAAGTCAAAAGCTTTTCAGACAAACAAAAGCTAAGAGAATTCAGCACCACCAAACCAGCTTTACAACAAATGCTAAAGGAACTTCTCTAAGAGGGAAACACGAGAAGAAAAAGACCCACAAAAACAGACCCAAAACAATTAAGAAAATGGTAATAGGAACATACATAGCGATAATAACCTTGAATGTAAATGGATTAAATGCCCCAAACAAAAGACACAGACTGGCTGAATGGATACAAAAACAAGACCCATATATACGTTGTCTACAAAAGACCCACTTCAGACCTAGGGACACATACAGACTGAAAGTGAAGGGATGGAGAAAGATATTCCATGCAAATGGAAATCAAAAGAAAGCTGGAGTAGCAACACCCGTGTCAGGTAAAATAGACTTTAAAATAAAGACTGTTACAAGAGATAAGGAGGGACACTAATGATCAAAGGATCAATCCAAGAAGAAGATATAAGAATTATAAATGTTTTTGCACCCAACATAGGAGCACCTCAATACATAAGGCAAATGCTAACAACCATGAAAGGAGAAATCGACAGTAACACAATAATAGTAGGGGGCTTTAACACCCCACTTACACCAATGGACAGATCATCCAAACAGAAAATAAATAGGGAAACATAAGCTTTAAATGACACAATAGACCAGATAGATCTAATTGACATTTATAGAACATTCCACCCAAAAGTGGCAGAATACATTTTCTTCTCAAGTGCACATGGAACATTCTCCAGGATAGATCACATCTTGGGTCACAAATCAAGCCTCGGAAAACTTAAGAAAACTGAAATCGTATCAAGCATCTTTTCTGACCACAATGCTCTGAGATTGTAAATCAATTACAGGAAAAAAAACTGTAAAAAACACAAATACATGGAGGCTAAACAGTGTGCTACTGAATAACCAAGAGATCACTGAAGAAATCAAAGAAATAAAAAAATACATACACACAAATGACAACGAAAGCACGACCACCCAAAACCCATGAGACACAGCAAAAGCAGTTCTAAGAGGGAAGTTCATAGCAATTCAATCTCACCTCAAGAAACATCTCAAATAAACAATCTTACCCTACACTTAAAACATAACTTTTATATACACTGAGAAACCAAAACACTTGTATGACTCGCTTTACTGTGGTGGTCTGGAACTGAACCCACAATATCTCCAAGGCATGCCTATACTTAGGGCTTGCTTACTGTGTGCCAGCCACCAAATGCTTTATTCATTTATTAACTTACCAAACCCTCTGGCAACTTTATAAGGCACATATTATTATTTGCATTTTACAGTTCACAGAGAAAACTGAGGCCAAGAGAGGTTCAGTGACCCCTCCAAGTTGGAACCCAGGCAGCTGGCTCTGAGTCCACTCTCCTAACACCCCCCCCACCCCACTCAAGTGACTTTCACTGAAGAGAAGAACAAAAGACCGACTCTTAGGAGCCCCCTCCCCTCTGGGAGACAGGCATGGTGCCAAGTGCAGGGCCCCGCTGAAGAGAAGCCAGCAGCCCTCTTCAGGGGTTCTACCATCCTGGAACAAAAATTAAAGGTGGAAATGCCCACATTAATTTGCCTTCCCCCTTCCCAGGAGGAAGGGGCTAGGGGTCCCTGGGGAACTGTCTGCCCATTCCTGCTGAGACAGAGGCACTGAATGAGGAACGTGGCATTTCCAGACGCTTCCCACCCCTTGGTGTTTGGGCTGGAATGGCTCACACCAGCAGGCAGGCAGCACTGCTATGAGGGCCCCAACAGCTCTGCCACGGGATACAAATCCGTCAGGCCACGTCAGGAAGGCTGAGGCTCGACACACAATGTTGGTCAACGGTCTTTTGGGATTTCGGGAGCCAAAGCCCAGGTTCTAGATGGCCATCTGGGAGCAGAGGACCCACTTCAGCCCCCTTCTTCCACAAAGCCAGTCCCTTTGGCAGGTTACCTACAGGAATGACTAAGTTCTACCTTGCTTTCAAAACTTCTATAAAATAGGTGCAAGGTTCTCAGTGATGAGACGATTCAATAATGGACAGAAGAAAGACGAGCCCTTGCAAGGTCCCCCAAACAGTGGCCACGTGATCTAACCTTAAGACAGAATGTTTGAGGGGTCCAGAAGGCAGCCAGGAGAAAGGAGTAAGGGGCACACAGAGAAAGGGAAGCTGGAGGGATTCAAGTTTCTCATCTGATAGGATAAAACGCCCTGAAGATATGGGGCCCCCTGGCTGGCTGACTGCAAACACGGACACAGGCCCCAAGACAGGTGCCGTCAGCTCTCCCCGCGAAAGCTCTACAGAGCCGCAGGCCAGGGGTAGATGGCACACCAGCCAACGTCGACCAGGAAGCTCTGAAAAGCTCTAGAGTTCTGATTTTAGTTAGCAGGCTCGAGAACGCTCACAAACGACAGGGATGCTAGAGGACCCTTCCATAATGCCTATTTTCTAGGACATTCCTAAAAATGCAACTGGAGTTGAAATTCCTCTGCCTTCCCTCTTTAGTTTTTTTTTAAAAAAAACTGTCTGAACGTATCCTGTGAGAAAAGTACTATGTGACCATCCCTCACAGATGTCTGAGCAGGTCTGACTCTTCAGAGTTGGGGCAATCCTTTGGCTTCTGACAGGCAATGAACCACAACTCAGGCTTTAAAGCAGACTCCAAAAAGCGCACCCATCCTAATCCCTCCTTTGGCTGAATGTCCTTGAGGTCACTGGTGGTTGTCACTGGGGGTTGACAAAGAAGGCAGGGGTTAACAGCTTTAAAGAAAATACATGCTACTTACGACACCTCCAAAGTACGCGCTCCTCCTGGCAATGCTTGCACAAAACAATCAGCTGCCACCTCAAGTCTGCACAGTGACTGAGGGGCACCTCACCGGGGAAGGTGCCTCTCCCAGACTATACAGTTCCAAAACTGTGCTCTGAAGGAGAGAAAGGAACAGGGCCCGGAACGGCAGTAACTGTCAAGATGCCAGGGCCTCCAGCTTCGGGAATTCAGAGGGACCACCGTCTTATACACTTGGCAGAGAGACAGGAAGGGGATTGGTTCCTAAAACCTCACACACCAGGGAGGCTGCGATATGCCCTCTGTTCATGAGCAGAGGAAAGATGAAGAGTGTTAGGCTAACAAGGACTTTAGTGAGGAAACATAAAGCTATCTGCCAAAGGACTGCACTGCACGAGAGCAGAGAAAGCTCAGGATGTCACAGGAAAGACGTGGCCATCTTGCCCTGAGAATGGCCCTCACTCTCCACAGGAGTCAGGAGGTCGAGGGGACTGAAGAGCCCCCTATTCAACCTCCAGACTGCACCCCTCCCCCACCGCCTTCTAGAAGGAGCCTCTCCAGAGCCGCCCCAAGGCCACCACCCCAGAACAGAAGCAGCCTGCATTGGCCTTCCCTCCCTACCAGCAACTTCCTACCAACACTTAGACCTAAACTCACTTGACTCCCCCATCTTAAAACCAAAGAGCAGAAGGCCTCCTGCCCGCCCAGCCTCTCCCAGCCTCTGCCCCCTGGCTTACGTTCCACAGCCACACCTCCCGGAAGGCCTGTCTCCTTGGGCTGTTGTACTTCAATCCCCAGCACCCCACTCCATGGCACCACAACTGCTCTGCAAAGGTCAAGGGTATCGTGGTTGCTGGATCCAAAGGACATGATGCCAGCCTCTCTCCTGATCACTCTCCTTCCCTTAGTTTCCAGGGCATTCCAGGGTCTGGCTCTCCTCAGCAGCCCCTCCTCTCTGCCCTCCACCCCTTCCCTGCTGTGCCCCTCTTTAGGCTCCGCTTCCTAGGACCACTTCAACACAGACGTCCAGATCCTTCCCTCCTGCTTGGGACTTTCACTTGCATTTCACTGCACATCAACTAATCCTAGGAGCCTGCCTCTCGGGCCACTGCACAGCCACAAATTCCAATGTCCAGAACGAACTCGTCTGCCTGCCACCCGCCACTGCCCCCAAGCCCTCTCTTCCCTGCGTGTGCTCTGCCTCAGGGAAGGTCAAGGCCACCACCAAGCCAAAATCCACATTCGTCCTCAGCGCCTCTTCTTGCCCCACAGTCCCTGAGCGAACCACAAAATCCTCCTAAGCCCACCTTCAAATGCCCTCTTGGGTTACTCCTCTCCAGGCCCGCTGTGCACCCCTGTTCAGGCTACCATCACCTCTCACTGGACCCCCCAACCACTGGGACCCCCCAACTGTGGTCTCCACACCAGCCAGTGACCTGTGCAAACCACTCAGATGGTGCCACACGCTGCTCACAGCCACTGCCCTGGTGGTCAAGCCCGGCCTCCCCAGGGCCTCAAGCTGGAAGGTGGCAGGGGCAGGATGGCACCCTCCCCTGCTGACCCCAGGGCCTGCACGGCTGGCCAACAGGCCACGAGAATCCCCCCTGCCTCAGAGACTACAGTACTACTCGGAGACAGAGTACTTGCTACTGGGGGGCTCTGCCTGGCCCCCGACCCAGGCTCCTCTCCCCAGTGAAGGGCTGCATGGCTACTCTCTGAGGAAACAGCCGGGAGCTTATCAGAGATTCTCTAGCAGAGCAGCCAGAGCAGCCAGGGCTGCCCATCAAAGTCTCCCACCGAGATCCCCAGATACAGTAATAACAGTTACTGCCTAACTTCAACACCCAAGCATCTCGCAAGGATTATAGGAGATGGCGCGCGAGAGCGCCCACTAGTGGCCGCCATACAGCAGTGCTAATGCAGGAGTAACATGGTCACTACCGCAGAGCTTGGCCTCCCTGCCCTGACAGTCAAGGGGCTCACAGGGGCCTGGAGACTTCACAGCTGCCAGGAAGATGAGGGCAAGCTGCTCACTTCTCCACCTCAATTATGCAGTCTTTAGGGTGAAGCTCATCCAGAGTCTTGAGATGTCCCCAAACCCATCCTCCAGTTCAGGTGTGAAAAGCATGGCTAGTGGCCAACACATGGCCAAGCTCTGGGGAAGACACCCAAGCCCAACAACGGAGAGGGAGACTGCAGGGGAATCCAAACCTTCACAATGCGAGGGTCTCAGTTTTTACCAGGGTGAAAGGAGAGGGTGAAAATGTGGAGTTACGAGAGAACTTGAGACCTTACTCAGGGTTTAAAAAAAAGTAACGGGAGACTAATTGGTATCCATCAAGTTGCTTCTGGTGAAATTACAGTGGAAGTTTCTTCCACACCTGTAGAAAAACATTTACCAATCATTCCCTTTCCCTTCCTTTTACCAATCAGGAAGGTAGCAGCCCATCAGTGACCTTAACAATGATGCCCTGGAAACATCACAGGACCTGCTAATTTTATATCATATGTGTGCAGACTGCGGCGTCCAGGTATCTGAAGACTATACTCTTCTATGTTCTTTCAGTTTCTATCCAAGAGTTTGGACCTGCTACAAACCCAAAGCCCACAGAAATGACCTGGTAAAGAGCTGGAGAGCTAGAGCCAAGTAGACATACCTCCCCAAACTGGGGGCCTGCCAGAAGGGGATTTCTGCTGTCTATAGCACTGTCAGTTTCGGAGCCACAGCCTTAAAATGATATTTCGAAGGGTCATTCGGAGCTGCAAAGCCATCCTCTTCATTAAAAGGGCCCTTAGAGGCTTCCCTGCCCTCCACGGGGGTGGGACCCTTCCCCAGAAGCTTCCCTAAACCCCCACTCCTTCTCTAGGGCGCTGACATGCGAGTCCCCTCCGCGATTCCCCGGCCGTTACCTCGTTTGAACTCCTCCAGGACGGCGTCTAGCTTGGTGTCGTTGAAGACAAAGTGGAGTGGGTGGCTGTAGAAGCGGGTGATTGTGCTGAGCGGCGTGCAGTCTTCGGGGTCCACGAAGGCCAAGTCCTTGAGGTAGAGCATGTCCACGATGTTGGAACGCTCGTCCTCGTACACGGGGATGCGCGTGTGGCCGCTCTGCATGATGCTGGCCAGGACGCCGAAGTCCAGCACGGTGCTGGCGTCCAGCATGAAGCAGTCCTCGAGGGGCGTGAGCACGTCCTCCACGGTCCGGCAGGGCAGCACGCCCTTGCTGAGATCGCTGTAGGGGTCGCCGCCGCCGCGCGCCAGTTCCAGCACGCGCTCGCGCAGCCGCCCTGGCCGCGCCGCCAGCTCCAGCAGCTGACCCACGGGCAGCGCCACGGGCAAGGTGAGCAGCACTGCCAGGCGGCTGAGGATCAGCGCGCGCGGCGCCAGCGCCAACGTCCAGCGCCCGCTCACGGCGGCCGGCACCACCTCGCCCACCAGGAACACGAGCCCCGCGCTGCCGAGTACGGCGGGCACGGCGCGCTGGCCGGCCGCGCGGTACAGCAACACCGCCAGCGCCGCCTGCGCCAAGCTGGCCAGCAGCAGCAGCGCGCCCAGGGCGCAGCCGGCCCAGCGCCGCGCGGGCTCCAGGCGCCGCGCCGCCGCACGCTCCGCCTCCGAGCCGCTCTCGCGCAGCACCTGCACCTCGGCCGGCGCCAGCGCCAGCGCGCTCAGCTGCAGGCCCCGCGCCAGCGCCGCCAGCGCCAGCAGCCCCGCCGCCCCCAGGCCCAGAGCCCAGGGCGGCGCCGCCTCCTCGGCTGCCCCGCCGCCCGGCTCCACACGCACGGCCAGCAGCGCCGAATGCGGGCGCACAGCCTCGGCGCGCAGGCGCAGCAGCGCGCGCCACTCGCCCGTGGGGGCCGCCGCCTCTTCTGCCGCCGCGCCGCTCGGCTCCCCGCGCACCGCCAGCAGCGCCGAGTGCGGGCGCACAGCCTCAGCGCGCAGGCGCAGGAGCGCGCGCCACTCGCCCGTGGGGGCCGCCGCCTCGTCGGACGCCGCGGCCGGCCCGCCCTCGGGGCAACCCGCCCCCTCAGGGGCCACCCAGGACCAGGAGCTGTTGGCGAAGCCCGAGCCGAAGAGGCGCAGGCGGAAGGTGGCCTCCGGAGCGGCCCGCATCTCCCCTCCGCGCGCCCACCCCGCGCCCGCCGCTCCGTCCTCCTCCAGACAGACACCCAGCACTCGCGGGCCCGACGCCGCCTCCCCGGCAGCGTTGCCCAGGCAGAGCGCGGCGAGCAACCAGCCTAGCCGACCCGCCGCCGCCGCCGCCGCCATCGCCTGCTGCCCCCTCTCGGCCTCCCGCGCAGCCTACCCCTCCGCCTCCCCCGGGCCAATCGTCGCCAGCCCTGGCGCCGCTTCCGCCAATAGGCGGCGGGCGGGGGCGGGCCCCAGGGTCGGACTAGGCTGCGCCGGGGAGTAAACAAGCCGCGGCGCGATCCCGGGGCGGGCCGGGGGCGTGGGGCTCTCGCCCCCGCGGGGCTCGGACACGACTCTCGGGGCTGGGGCTGGCTGGCGTCCGGAGGGCGCCGAGCGGCGAACTGGCCCCCACTCCACGGGCGTCTGGTTCTCACCGGCAGTCCCCGCTCTCCGGGAGGCCGGGCCCGTGCTTTGGGAAGTCCCTGGCTCGGGACTCGGGCCGCAGAGCGGAGCGGCGCTCCTGAAATTGCAGGCAGAGAATTCAGCCAAGGGAGATGGGACGTTTTCTCAGAAAGGGCTCCCCTGAACCACCGACCTAAAGGGCGAGGAGGGCTGAAAGAACCGGTGACTGGGCATCGGAAGCTAAGGTTTATTGAAAGTGTTTCTTGATCGCGCCCGATTCTGCTATAGGTCTGGGACGTGACACACAGCCCCTGCCTTAAAGGAACTTGCATTCCTGCCTGGGGGAACGATGGTAAATACGTACACGCACGAAATCACTACCTCATTGGATCCTCACAGCTACTACATGTTATGAATATATTTTACCGGAGAAAAGTGAAGCACGACTCAGGCACGGATGTTGGGTTTCAACGCGACCAGCCTAATAACCTGTTAGCCATCCCAGCCACATTAGGAGATGGCAGCTCTGTCAGGAATTACCGTACAGTATCTGGTCACTCCCCTTATAGCAGATCATCCTTGGGAAAATAATTCCTAAAGACCAACAAGAACTACTCAAGAGAATCCTCCCAAAGACTGTGTGGTCCTTGACAGTGTGGAATGTTCTTCAACCTATTATATGTGAACTTTACCTGGTTGGAAGGAAATAGACAACCTGCTAACCAGACCTCTCTATAGGTGTCCAGATGAAATGGGTTTTTTAATATTTTCTTTACATTTTTATGTATTTTCAAATCTCCTAACATACATAGACTTTCGTAAGGCCATCCATGTACATGTCATTTAAAATGGTCTTTACAAGGATTCTATAGAAATTCATGTGCTGTGTCATGAAAACACTATAAACAACAGTTAAGACACTGTGGCCTCAATTAAGTGAAATATGTTTGTGTGGAAGGTAATGTGCAAGAATGAATAAACCCGTGGCGAGTGACCGGCAGAAATATTGTGTGAAAAGTTCCAGAATAAGCCGCCAGCAGAAGCAATAATGACTACTGAGCCTTTCCACTGGGCTGGCATGCCTCTTTTGAAAGAAAAAAATAATAATAGTAGACTCAACCCCTTTGGTTCACACTTCTGTCTCCAAGTCCAGATAAAATGCTGACACTGAGATAGAATGGACAACAAGCTTGAAATGAGTCATGTGCCTGAAAAGTTAACTAGCGAAGACCAGTTCCAGAGGCAAGATGGGGAGAACACTCGATATATCCAGACAGGGCTCTGACCTTTGACAAGTTACTTTTCCCCTGGTCTCGGGCTCCCTTGGAAAACAACCTGTAACTTATTTGGGAGGGGGGAAAACTTTGAGTAGAAGAACAGTTGGATCACGCTTGGAAAACACAAATAGTGATTTAAACTGTGAGACCCAAAGACAAAGGATCCAGTACAGAGCAAACAAAGCTGCTCACGAGTGACTTTCTGTGAACAATAGAGGCCCCAACACTACTTTGCCAGCTTCTTTCTTCCTTGGCTCTGTGTCACTCTTTGGCCCATCATCACAGCGTCAGTGGAGACACTTGTCACCGGGCATTCAGTTCCCCCATGGGCGATTTTTCCTTTCTGATCATTTGGTTCAAGACATTTCCATGTTCTATCTAGTATTCTTGAGTTTCAAACCCATAACTATTGTGTGTGACCCCTGGCTAATTCCTTCTTCTCTCTCAAGTCTGCAGACGTCACTTCCTCCAGCTGGTTTTCCTCAACCATCTTGACTAGATTGGGTCAAGGTTATGGGAGAATTGTGCTCCCCTGCAATAGCATCCAGTACTCACCTTCTTATAAGACCCATTCATTCATTCAACAAGTATTTCCTGCATCCAGTGCCTGCAATGTACCAGGTACTGTCCTAGTGCTGGGACTGCAGTGGAAATAAGAAAGACCCTGACCTGCTGGAGGTTAAGTTCTAGTGTGAGGACAACAGAAAGTGTACAAATGCGTATTTTAATATCTGACAATAAGTGCTATGGAGAAAAACATGGCAATACAAGGAGACGGACAGAGGGACTGGGGCCAAGCTCTTTTGGATGGGGTGATGGGGGAAGGCTTCTTCAAGGAAGTAGCATTTGAACAGAGGCTTAGATGAAGCAAGGGGGTGAGCCTCAACAAAGACCTGGGAGGAAGTTCCAGGCGGAGAAGACAGCCTGAGGGGTTGGTGGCACCTGGCATGTAGCAAGGGCTTAAACGTGTGGAACAGATGGATGAATGAAATTTATTCCTGCCCACCTATGCCCAAGACTTTGTATTTGTTATTCCTTTTATCTGAAATGTCCTCTTTCCTTTCTGCCTACCCAGTGCCTCCCTTTCCTTAAACATTTCCCCCCCAGTTCGCCCTGTCATGCCAGGCTTGCTTGAGGCCCTGGCCTGGGTGCACTCGACTGCACACACAGGACGAGGCACCTGTGGGCAGGAGTCTGCCTGGCTGAAGCCTCGGGAGCACATCCAGTGAGGTCCCTCTCAGGCGGGCTCTCCAGCGGTGAGCGCTCCAACTGTGAAACCACAGCCAGCCCCTGAGTATGGACAGAGAGGCTCCTGCTGCTATAAGACAATGTGATCATACTTTTGGATCAAGCTCCTTTCTCCTTCAGCCCCCAGGGGAGAGAGGAGGGGCAATCTGCCCATCCCAGCTGCCCCCAACCCTCTAGTGTCCATTTTACTGGATTCCTAATGGTGGCAGTTGAGCACACTTGCCCTGTCTTATCTAGCAGCAGCTGGCACTCTCTAGCTCCTGTGACAACAGCCTTGATTACATATATTTGTGTAAGTTACATTTCTGCTTCCTTTTTACTGCTGAACAGAACCAGAATGCTTGTCCCTTGCCCTGTCATAAGTGACAGCCAAGCACAGCCACTTCTAGCTCTATGACCGGTACCGAGTATCGACAGAACTCAAACAGGGCAACTGTAAACTCACCAAGATTTATACGTATTTCTTTTTTTATTACCAATCAAAAATAAATTCCGTATATCGTTTAGCAAATATTATCATTGTTTTGTGACAAAAGACACAAGAGTCATAACAACAAAACTCCCCGAGAGTCAAACTCATAACAATGCCAAAATAAATCACAAAAATATACAAATTAAAATCTTATGCAAAATAAATATGAGTTATTTGCTACGGTGGCTGTAACTCGCCTACCCATCCAGAGGCCGTTTGCGAAGGTCTCCCTTCCAGGGGAAGACATGCAGGGCTGGGCCAGGTCAGGGTACTGCTCAGCCCAGGAACCAGAGATTGGAATAGGAGGTGAAAAATTGCACTGGGAGGAGGAAGTCATCGGACCAGTAATATGTGGAAATAATCATGACCCTCTGCAAAAAGTGATTATAAATGGGGACGGGAAGAAGAGGGGAGGCGGGACCATCTCTTGAAAGTAACTGTGCGTGCAAAGAGGTAGCCGTGGAAGTGTGTGCACCTGCTCCTTTGGCTTCACACACACTCGGTTCAGGCCGTGAGTCTGCTCCACCTGGCACTCAGGTCCCAGGAACACAGCTCTGCGAGCCTCTGTGTGGACTCGGAAAGCAAGCTGCTCCTGGAGAAAACTAAGGGGTTTTCAGGCCCCAACGGGGGACAAAAGTCTGGTATCTTTTTTCCTTATGGCTTGAGAACCCATGGCTGTCACCACCTTCTCTGCAGACTTGTAGGAATCTGTGTCTGGAAGGACTTTAAAATGACCAGGGGCCAGTATACTTGGTGCAAGACATTTCCTGGTCCCCAACAGAGCACTTGGGGTAACAGGACTCACAGGCTGAGGAAAGGAGTGAATAAATAACACTCAGGTAGGCCGGTGGAGTCTCCCTCGCCTGATCTTGGGCCCCCCCCCCCCAGCAACTGTTCCACCCAATCAAAGGGCCACCGTGGACCTTGGTCCTACAGCCTCCCCGATGGCGGGAAGCCTGCAGCATAGGGAAAAGGTGCTGGGGCAGGACTGCACGTGGGGCTGGGGCTCTGAGCGCCCAGGACCACGAGCTTCAGCAAAGGCCAGGACGACATCTCACACTAGGATAACACGCACGTGGGGAAGATGGGGCTGCCAGCTGTGTGCCTTTTAGGTGGATCTGTAAGTGCGTGAACAAAGCCAGGGGAGCCTCAGCCACAGAGGAAAGGGCATGAAGAACCTGCTTAGGTTGGCTTCCTACAACATCCTCTTGTCCTCAATCCCCAAGAGGCACTGGGGTTTTGGATTAGAAACCGGGAGTCCGGAAAGAAGGGCTTGGTGGGTCGGTGACTGAAACCTGACTTTCGCTGTGGGGTGGGAAGGGGGATGGAACGAATTGCTAACGACGTAGATGCCCATGACCAGGTTCCCTCCTGGCCCCGAAAGGAGCATCGCAGACAAGTCCCCTCTAACGCAGTCGCTCCCCCAACCTGGGGAAAACCTTTGGTGAAAGTGAGGTCAGGGCCTGGGGAGCAGGGGTTAGCAATCTTAAAGGTGTGAGACCCTGCCTAACACTTGGACTCAGCCCCATTACAAGGGGAGAGTTGTCCAGAGGAGCAGATAGGAGGGACGGGGCGAGAGTCCTCAGCGGAGCCCAACTCACCAGGAGAGCCCGTCCGCAGAGTTCTAGGAGATTCCTGGGTCCAGCGATTACCAGGAGGAGGTGTGCTCCTCTCCGCAGTTGCGAGTGTCACGTCCCTGATCACAGTTCCCAGAATCCCTCGGCCTCGGCGACACCAGGCAAGCCTCAGCGCGTGTCCGGGCAATTGTTCTCAGCGCTATTTGGTTCTTTGCTTCCTGGGAAGAACTGTCTTCCTTCCCGAGAGAAAAACTTCCTCCAGCAGGCCCCTGGGATGCCATCTCTGGAGGAGGCAGAGGAGGTGCAGAAAGAGTAGGCTTCCTGAGTCAGGGACACAGCCAAAAAGGTCACGGCTGGGAGCAGGTTATGGCTATTGCTTCCGGGGTGAGAAACCCTACCCCTTTTAAAGTTTTTGTGGGAAAAAAAAAAAAATTGTTCTTAAAGTTCCTTAACCCTGTCTTCCCTTCCCCATATGGTATTAAAAAGAGGTGAGATGAGCCTAGTTTAGAAGCGCTCCTGGTCGCCGGCCCATTGCCCCACAGTCCAGGGTGGGCCGCCGCCAGCTCGCAGCTGTTCAGAGGTCCCTGTCGGAGGCCAGATCCCCCTCGGGTCGGGGGCCATCTGGCTGCTCAGTTAGACAGGCTATCTGTACCCCTTCCGGCCTAACAGGCTCCCTGTCTTCGTGTGGGCCCACTGGGGAGGCCCCCGCGGGGCTGGCGGGGGACCCCGGGCCCTCCCGTCAGATGGCGCCCTCGAGGGAGGCTCTGTGCAGCAAGGAGTTGCGCTCGTTCAGGAGAGTCGTGGTCTCGTCCACCAGGGGCAGCTCGGACTTGTCGGTCAAGTTCTCGGTACAGATGGTGCACCCATCCGGGGGGAACTGGGGGCAGTTCTCCATGCGTGAGGCCAGCAGCCCATTCTGGTACTGTTGCCGGGTGATCTGCAGGGGGAAGCGGGAGGGCCTGGTTCACTGACAGCAGGGCTGGGGGTGGGGGCCAACCCTACAGGAGACCCGGAGAAACGGGCGGCCAGGAGGGAGGCTGCGAGTCCAGGAGAGAGGGCGTGACCCAGGGGGCGGGGCGGGGGGGTGAGGAGCTAGAGTAGGAGGGACACGCTCGGGCCGCCCTCCGTGCTGGGTGTGGTGGATCAAAGAAAGAAGCTGCCGGTCAGAGGCAGAGTGATCCAGACGCCCAGGATGAGGAGGATGGTGCTGCCTGGGAAGAGGGCCATGGGGAGCGCTCACCTTAATGTACTGGAGGTCCATGAGCGCCCGGACGCTGAAGTCGGAGGTGTACTGGCCCAGGATGGAGCTGCCGAACTGGTGGCTGCTGCCCGCCAAGGGGGCTGTGCTCGACGCCGTTTCCGAGCGGTCCGGGTAGCTGAGGGAGGCCGAGCGGCTGAGGGGTACGGGGTGGGACGGGGAGCGGTCTGTGGAGGGAGAGAGGCTGTCAGGCCGGGGGCCAGCCTGGTGCCCCTCACAGCCTCCCATCCAACCTTGTCCACGGACACCCGGGCAGTGGTGCCCCTACCGGCAGCGGGAAGTAGTTCTCGGACACAAACGAACGGAAGCTCTGCCTGCAGGTCTGACCTCATCAACGCCAATGAGTTAGTTTGTTTAGGACTGTGGTGCAGTAAGTTATTAAAAAGTCTACCCAAACAGATGAACAAAACAGAAAACAAAAACCAGAGACACAGAAAGTTTATGGCTACAAAACCCCTCATTTCCCCAACAGCTGATCAGGCAAGGGTGACACAGCGATGACCCGAGCATGGCAGAGGAGCCACTGGACAGCTTCTGTCAAGGGACATAAACTGCATAGTTTTAAATTATATGAAAAGGAAGAACCTACAGTTTGCACTCTCTCACCACACGTCATACACCCCCCAACATGACACACTGTTCACATCTCAAAATGCTCGTAAGAGCTCAAAAGTGTGTTCTGCACGTAACCTGTTGTGTGTGGAACAGTCCTGCCCTGTGTCTGCTGAGCCCAGCCAGTCTGGCAGGGGGATGGGGGTGCAGCAGGTTCCTCTCAGAGGAACCTAGAGGCCCCAGAGCTCCAGGCTTCCCACTCTGGGGTGTCTGGGGGCTGGGTCCCAGTCCGCCTCCCATGAGGCAGAGCCTGGGGTAGCGGTGGCAGTGCCTCTTCCCGCCACTAGGGGAAGCACAGGCCTCCATTCGGTCGACTGTAACCAGGAAAGGGGAATGACTCAACCTCCAACGAGGAAGGAACCAGCTCCTTATTTTGGAAAAGGAAGGGCACACACATTATTGTACATCATTAGCTCGTATTTTTGGGAACACCCAGAAAACAATGAAATGCACCAAGAAGTTAATTGTGGAGGCATACTGGCTTGTTTTAAACAAACAGGAAGTGGACTAAGCTGATTTGCTTAGTTAACTAGTAAGTTACTAACTGCTGAGTTAGCTATTCTAACAGACCAGTGAAAAGAGCAACCATTGAATCTGGGTGGCTGAACCAAGTGCGACTGAACTGAGTAATACTCTACGTTTGCATTTCATTCATAAAACTAGGAAAATACAGTCTGGATATTCTATGATTAGGTGATATACAACCACTAGAGGACCATGTGCATGTATCACTCATTCTAACTCAGGCAACACCTCTGATTAAGTTCTAGCAAAGAACAGAAACACTAGGGATATTGCTTAATATTTAACATTAATTATTTGGATGATAGAATGATTTTAATTAATGCTTATTAACACTTCAGGAACAGGAACTGAATTTAAACCAACATAAATTAGTCACATGGCCTATTAAAAACAGAGGTCTAGAAATATAACAAAATATGAAGTGTTTGTTTCTGAGTAATGAAATTATGATGCTTCTTAATTTTCTTAAGATTTTTTTCCACCTTCCCAATTTTCTAAATAAGCTATGTTACTTTTATGATTAAAACAAAACAAAACAAAAAAACAGGGGGTTTGACTTGGTAAGTCCATTTCTGGAAGAATATTCTAAGGACATAATCTTAAATACAGAAGAAGTTTTTCCGTAAAGAGGTTTACATCATGCTGTTATACTTAGAATATAGACCCCCATGAATATGCATAAGGGGGAAAAAAACAAATGAAGGCACGCCTGCTTGGTGAAACCCTGTGTAGCTCTAACTAGAAAGCTTATGGAAAAGTGTCTCGGTTCCCATATTAGGTAAAGACATCAGGATTCAAACCATGTATGCATCAACTCCCGGCCATCTATGAGACAGAAGCAAGAGCAGAAGAGGAGAGTGAGGCTGAGGGGTTGGCCAGTGAGGGCTGACATGGCACATTCTGTTCTCATCAGACAGCCCCCTGCTCAAAGACCATTAATTGCTTTGTACTTCCCATCACTGCCAAAAGTTGGCTGTGTTTGAACGGGACAAGTGACTTCTAAATCACCTTTTTATTTTTTATTTTTTTTAAAGAGGATCAATTAAAAAAAGTGTGTGTTTGTACATTTAAGATGGAAAAAAACCCAGCTGTACAAACATAATAGGGGAAACAGTTGACTGAAGTGACAGGTTTTTAGCACTGCTGGGGCCCCAGGACCTTCTCTAAGTTACGCACTGAGACCGGAGCTCAAAGGCACTCGTAATGCTCTTCTCCTCCGGCCTCAGCAGCCCGGGCCAGAATCCTGACATCAGGACCTCTGCTGCCGCAGTATACATGGGATAGGAATCCCTCGAACTGAGTGATTCTGGGGCCAACACAGTTCCCACCGACCCTGGGACAAGGCTCAGGAGTGTGACATATCAAAGGCCAGAAATAGCATGTTTCTGTGGCTTTTGGAATTTTCCTAAACACTTTCTGATTGGAATGTCACATTTTGGTTGTAATAGAGAAAAAACAAATAGTAACTGAGCTCTAACTAAACATTTTGTATCAATTCTCTCACTGCTGCCAACAATTCTAACAAGAGGGCACATGTATTGTTCCCATTTCACAGGAGGAAACTAAGACTTAGAAAAGGTAAGTCAGCTCCCGGAATCATTTAGCTGCTGTCTACGGAGACCCCATTCAACCAGGGCAGTATGACTGCGGCCACACTTCTAACCACCCAGCTGCTGCCTCCCCCTGGCAGGTGGAACCAGCAGCCAAAGAGTGAAAACCAAAGCCTGTGAGGAAAGCTGGAAAGTTTTTTAGAGAAAGCTGATGGGGTGCCAAGTCATCCTGCTGAGGCCCGTGAGTGGCCCTGAGCAGCTGGGCTCCCTTGGCCTGGCCGGGAGCCACCCTCCACTCCCAGCCTGTCACCTGCAGGCGTGTGTGTCTCTTCTCAAAGACCGAAGGACCTTTGGGGAAACCCTTCCAGGACCTGGGCAAAGGCACATAGTAATTGGGCCCCAGGCCAAGCAGAGCCAGCACTGGCCAGGCTGGCCCACAAGTGTGAGCAGGTGGGATGGCACAGGTGCTGGGCGGGGGCGGGGCCCCCAGTGCCTGCTGGGAGTGGTTAATGCAGCTGCAGTGTGCAGGCTCGGGCGGCAGGTGGCAGTGCAAATTCTCCAGCCATGCCATGTTACCTGAGAGCCAGGAGAGCAGGGAGTTCCGCTTGCCAGGCGGACACCTGACCAGGGTGGAAGGCACTGGAGCAAAAGAGGAAAAGGTCAGTGATGGGTGGGGTGGATGTGGAGCCGTAGGTACAGGATGGAGAAGCAGACTTGCTGGGGGCCAGGTTCCCTCGAGCAGAGAGGGAGGCACAACAGTAGAGGGGACCCGGCTCTGACGGGGAGGGTGCTCAGAGCTGACCAGAGCCCTGATCAGAGAAGGGCAGAAGCTGGTGGGGTGCGCCCAGAGCCCCCGGAAGTCGTCTCCCCTCCCTTCCAGCCACTGCAAGTGGGAACCAGGGGCCTCCACATCAAAAGACAGAGCCCAGGACCCTAACCAGGCTCTGAGGCGTGGCTGCAGAGAAAGGGTGCTTGGAGGAACGTCCCGTGACTGTGTGCCCTGCTGCACAAGATTTCCCCAAGCTGGACCGCAAGAGGTGCTCTCAGGAGGGGCAGAGAAGTCCTCCCCAGGCCTGGGGCACCTGGGCAGGGGCCACCTGTTCCAAAACCCAGCCCTGCAGCCTTGTTTCCCACTCCCCTCCCCCAGGAGCCTGCTCACGCTGGTGGAGGAGCTGAGCTGAGTCAGTATGCACAGGTGCCCAGCCCCCCGCACGGGGGTCCTCGTTGTCAAAGGACAGTAACAGGCACAGCACGGAGGCTCCCCAGGAGCTGCAGCAGCCCCCTCACCATGTGCCTGTCCCCGGCACCAAAGCAGATTTTCACCCCCCAGCCCGCAGCAACCTGGGGCCGGAGGGGTCATACAACTGGCAAGGAGCCGAGCCGGGCGAGACTTGGGCCTCGTCTGCAGGGCACCCCCTCCAGCAAGGGGAGCCTGAGCCACCCAGGACTGGAGAAGCAGAGGGCGCCGGGGTGGCCAGAGTGGCCCTTCTCAGAGGCTGTCCAGTCCTTTCTTTGCCCCCAGGTCCCTTTATTCCATCAGAACGGCCCCTTAACCAAAAGGCAGTGGCTCAGCCCCCTGAAAAGCCGAAGGCATCTGCAAACTGCACGGCCAGAAAACAGGCCCCGGCCTGGCCTCCAAACGTGGGAGCTATGGGTCCCCTTCCCCAACCCTGACTCCCCTGGCCCAGTCTTCACAAGTGAGGCCCTGCAGCCTCCCTCCACCTGCCTCCCTCTCAACTGGCCTCCCACCGTCACGGCTAAGGAGGGCCACTGTGGCCCGCTTGCCCAGTTGGCCCACTCTGCTGTCATAGGTCCTCCCGCTCAAGGGCCACTAATGGCCTCCTGCTTCATATCGCAAGCAAATACCATCAACTTCCTGCAGCTCCCTGACTCATATCCACCCTTTTCCTCATCTCCTGGTGGGCTGGTCTCCCCACCTCAGAACACGCTCTCAGCTCCCTCCGGGCTTTCGTCAGAATCCCCTTCTCATCTCTTCTCTCCACCCTCTGAACCCTGTCCCAAGGGGCGAGTCACTGCTCTTCCAGGCCACTTCCCCGAGGCCCTGGCAACTCTGGCCCTCGCTGGCCTCCTCTCCCCCGAGCCACCTGGGTTATGACCCTTCTAGGCGGCCCTAGGTTCTGGGGGGCCAGTCCGAGTCTCTCCCCCTCCAGGAGTGCTGGAGGGCGGCCCAGACATGGCCCAGAGACTCACCAGAGGGGAACGAGGACAGGGCCATGGTCCCGTAGTAGGAGAAGGCGCCCGTCTCAAACTTCATGTTCTCCTTCCCGGCCTCCACCTCTACCTTCCCCTGAAAGAACGCAGGTCAGGGTTACAAACAGAGTTGAGAAGGAAAAAACACCCGGGAAGAAAAAGCCTGAGGCACGAGGGAGAAGCGAGGAGTGCACAGGGCTGTGTGCCCCGTGGAGGAGCTAGTTCCAGAGCCCTGGAGACCCGGGGGCGCAACGGTGGCCTTGCAGGAGGAGGACGGGCAACGGGGAGCAGAGGCTCAAGGGCAGGAAAGCAGGTGAGAGGGCAGCGCGGGCACGGAGGGCGGGGCGGGGCAGGCGCACCTGCAGGATGAGGATAAAGTAGTCAGCCGGCTTGTTGCGGGTGTACAGGTAATGGCGGACGTAGTACTTGTTGTGTTCATCGAACTTGAGCTCCTGAATGACATCCGGGTACTTGAGCAGCCGCAGCAGGATCTTCTCTGATATCAGAGCGGGGCTGAACTGGGGAACCTCTGGAGGAGGAGAGAGGAGGATTTCACATGAGGCCAGGCTGGGCCGGGCAGTGCCTGGAAGATGGTCACTGCTGTGCTGTACGGCTCCTCACTGCCTGGCCCTGCCTCCCCGGAGGACGTGACCTTGGCTCCGGCCTCAGTACACTCAAGTCTGTCACCGGTTGGGCCTGAACAGTGGCTCCTGCACTAATAGAACATGACCTCAGGCAAACTCCTTCACCCGTGCCTCAGTTCTCTCCTCTGTAAAATGGGGATTTAAAACTTCATGGGGTCGCTGTTTGGTGAAATGGGATAACCGATGTAGGACACTTAGACAGACGCTTGCCACATGCGAAGTGCCTAATAAACGTGACTATCACTACTGTCAGTATCCACATCATCAACAGCCCGGCAGGAAAAGCACAGGAGAGGGAAGGATCACAGCTTTAGCAAGTGAGGGCTGGGAAGGAAGTCAGACCGAGGGGAGAGGACAGAGCAGGCGGGCGTTTTCCTAATCAATCACCCGGGTCTCCAAGGGAGCTTTGAGTCAGGGGTGAGAAGAGAGAAAAGTCACTGACCTAGAAGTCAGGTCCCGAGGGGCCCAGCAGATGCAGGCGGAGGGGAGGCAGAGAGACGAGAAGGGAGCTGGATCCAGACGCTCAGAGAGGATGAGCAGGCAGGGCTGTGGGCTGTACCCAGGGGGAGGGGGCATATGGAAGGGCCTCCTTCTCCCTCCTCAACGGGGAGCCCGGTGCCCACCTCAGGTCCTCCCAGCACATAACAGCCCAAACAAACCCAGACGGTTCCTGGAAGTCTGTAGCAGCAACCCATTAACGGGGAAAACAAACCGCAGGGATCGTCGGTGGGGATGGAAGGAAAACACCTCGCCCCCTTCCAGAGGCAGCGGCGCGTGCCCCAGGCCCTTCATCTGCTGTAGCCCTTGTCCCCTGGGGAGGAGTAACCAGAGGCCCAGTACGTCTCCCTCCGGGGCTGTATCCCACCGACACCCGAAGGCCCCCCTCTTGCTCTTACCCGTGGACAGGAAGCGGTGAGCAGCCAGAAGCAGCTGAGGTGAAATTTTCACCTTGAGTTCATTGTCAGCATCCTTGAAGGCTGAGAAGTCACGTTTGTTCTTCTCAGATACCCGTTTCCGGCTTCGGTTGTCAGCTGCAAGAGAGGGAATGTGGAACTGAGAACAGCATCCCCCAAGGACTGGGGAACAGACTGGTACCCACCCGCCGGCTCCCAGCTCCGCGGGCCCTTCTTCCACCAGAAGCAGAAGCAGCAGTGTCTGGGCTGAGACACAAATGCTGGGAGGAAGGAAGGCGGCTCCTGTGGATGCTCCGAGCAGCCTCCCGTCCCCACAGCGGCCTTCCCCCCTGGGGACAGCAGGTGCCAGTCTGAGCAGAGCAGGGCAGGGAAGGGTGGGAAGGGGACTCACTGTACATATCAGACTCGTCCAGGATCTCGGACTTGATGATCTCCTCGATGACGTCCTCCAGGGTGACCAGGCCCAGCACCTCGTAGAAGGGGTCACCTTCGCCCTCGTTGTTCACCTTCTGCACGATGGCCAGGTGGGACTTCCCTGCGGGGACAATATAATGAGTCAAACAAGAGCAGAGGGACCAGTCATGAGACTCCTCGACCAAAAGTTAACGCATTTGGGGTCATGAGTCACTGGGGTGGGGTCATGAACGGCCTTTTTTCCCCTTTCTGCATTTCCTGAAGCTCCTACTGCAAACAGACATTGCTTTTATGGAAAGGAAAACCAAAAGTATTTTTCAATGTAAAGGCATTTAATTAAGGACCATTTGTTTAAATAGAATGAAAATGGCAAGGCCCTGCCTGGTGCCGCGCATCAGGGGCTCCTGGGACCCCTGGGAAGGGGAGAGACCCACCCTGACAACTCGTGGACAGAGGCAGCATCGGTCAGAGCCCTGCGTGCACCAGCTGGACATGGGGCTCCCCAGGGGGCCCACGCTGTCCCCCATGGGCCTCAGAGGCCACTCACGTTCCTTCACCTGGTGCTCCCTGGCAAAACTTGCCTGCGTGTACCCAGGGGCCGTGATTCTGCCCAAGGCAAGGGCTCTCAGTTCCCAAAGCCATTAACAAATTAGCCCAGGCTATAATTAGGCCAGGCAGGTACTATAATTAGAGGAGGGTCACCCTTAGAAGCAAGAAAGAAAGTTAGGAGGCAGAGGGTGGGGAGGAAGGACCCTCCACAGAAGCTCTGTGGGGTGGCAGGGCTTCCCAGGCCCTCCTTTGGGGTCCCACACTGCTCTCGTGCCCCTCGCCCCAGCGCGTGACAATGACACGGTGACAGCCAAGAAGGGCCCGGCCCCCACTCTGGGTTGAACGGGACTGTGTGACCCACACACGAGGACACGGGTCTAGAGCAGCCTAAGGGGAGAAGGCCCGGAGAGCTGTGAAGGTCAAGTCAGGGTCTCCTGCTCAGCTTCCCCTGCATGACCCAGTCTCAGCCCTGACTCTAGCGCACGGTCCGCAGAGGATGTTCTCCAGGTCTCTAAGGCCTCAGGGAATCCCAGCCCCAGGATGCACCTTCATAACTCCTAGGGGCCTCTGAGGGAGAACAGAGACATGCCAGTTCTCGGGACCAGCATTTCTAAAAATAAAGTGAAAAATCGCAGAGTACACCACATGGGGGGAAGTACTGTTTATCGTTTGTGTGGTTGGTTTTTTTGTGTGTGAAACTTTTCCACAATGTGCCGGTCACTGTGGTATCCTTATTTCCAGTCGTGGTCAAAAAACTTTCAGCACTTTGTCAGGCAGAGCCATGGACTCGATTAAAACTTTCCAGTGTCTTCCAGAGCTGAGCCGGCAAGACCCAGAGCTCGGCCAAGGTCCTCAGCAGGCAGCAGCCAGTCAGGGCCAGAACCCTGGTGTCCGGCCCCCCGGCCTCTTCACCTGCCACTGCTGCCCATCCCGGAGCGCTCTCTGGAGACAGAAACGATGCTCTGAGGGGCCTGGGGCAGCCAGTTAAGCTGTGTCATCAGGCGGGAACCAGACTTAGAGCAAGGTAGCTTTTGCTGCTTCCAGACAGCACACCCTAATGAGCCTGGGAGTACCCAGTGCTGGGGAGACACGCAGGCCCCCACAGGCACTCTGGTGGGTGGGCAGGTAAACGGGCACTCATTTCAGGAGGCCAAGTTGGAGGCATGTCTCAGAATTCAGGGTCCCTAAGCTTGGACTTGGAAATTCCACAGGTAGGAACTTACTCTACGGATATAATTTTCAAAATGTAGAAAGACAGAAAAAGCAAAGGGGTTCATCAGAACATTCTTTTTAACAACCTCAAACCTCGAGAGCAATGGAGCAGGAGTCCTTAACAGGAGCCACTGCTGTTCTGGGGAGAATGCGGCACAGCCGGATGAACCACATTGTGGAAGGAAGCCCTGGAGAGGCTATAACGGGACAGAATGCGTGCTGCCATCTGCCTGCGAGGGGCGGTGAGGTGTAAACTACCCTGTTAGCGTCTGGAGGAGATAACCATGGCCACCTTCGGGGATATTTGGAGTTTGAGGGAGGGGCCTTGTTGTCCCTTACTTTATACCCTTCTATATTGTTCTAGGCATGTTTTACTTCTACAGTTTTTTTTTTTTAATTGAGAAAAAATGAAGGGGGAAAAACAAAATTAAAGGGAACAAAGGGAAACTGGTGAGAGGGGGTGAGCAAGGACCCTCCCTGCCTAACCTGCCGCAGACTGAGCCCCGGAGAACAGGGTGGGTGTGGCTCAGTCCCCAGGTCCTTGCTCACAGCCCAGAAGTCAGAGCCCCTGCGGAGAAGACACAGCTCCAGTAATATGAGAAAACCTCCCCCTCCCCACTGAACCCTCTAATTAACTCACAGACTCAGAACAAGTCCTGACCCACAAAACAGTCACGGGTCACACTGGGCCTCACAGGGAAAGGTGGGTGGCTTCTCTGAAGGACCGTAATGCCCCTCCTGTGGATGAAACGAGCAGATTCCTTGAGCCCCTCTCAGCCCTCCTCGCTCCTCTCTGGGGCACCTTGGTTTGTGGAATCCACTGGTGGGTGTGGGTGCCCTCTAGTGGCAGCACCTTGCAGACAGGTACCCCGTAGGTAAGGCAACCCGGGGCACTGCCCACGGCCAGCCCTGCTCTGCGGCTAAGAGCTTGGAACACTGCACTGACTGTGGCTGGCCAGTTGGGCCCCATGCAAAGGTGCTGGGCTGGGGGCCAGTCAGTCATCCTCTGCTGGCCCGGGCACAGGACCCTGGGCCGTGTCTGCCTTCTTCTAATTTATCTGCCCAGAGGAGCCATTCTTGGGTCGTAGCAGAACCATCTCCCCACCTGGTCAGAGAACCTCTCTTGCCAAGGTCACCAATGACCTCCAATGGTGGGGTCTCATTCTCAGATGACCTGCCCGGGCCACAGTCTCTGACAAGGGGCCAACTCTCTCCCTCCCCCTGGAAATCCTCCCTCTCCTCGGCTTCCAGGACACGGCTCTCCTGGTGTTCCTCTGACCTCAGGGCTGCTTCTTCTCCTTGAGAAGAGAGGGTCCCAGGGCTCAGTCCTTGCACCTGGTCCCTTGCCTCTGGACTTTAAATACAAACTATACATCAAGGCGTCTCAAATAACTATGAGCAGCCCAGCCCTCTCCTGTGCCCTCCAGACTCACATATCTAGCTGCTCGCTGACAGCTAGCTCCACGTGGATGTCTAACATCTTGAACTTAACTCGGCCGAAACCTAGCTCCTGCCCTTCCCCCAGACCTCCCCAATCTCCATCCATCCAGTGGATGGGGCCCTGGAAGAATAAACTTTGCCACCTCTATTTCTTTTTTTCTTTGGCCACGCTGTGCGGCATGCGGGATCTTAGTTCCCCAACCAGGGTTCGAACCCGAGCCCCCTGCAGTGGAAGCGCAGAGTCCTAACCACTGGATCGCCAGGGAAGTCCCTGATTCCTCTGTTTCTCTACCCTTCTACATCCAGCCCACTCAGCGGATCCCATCAGCTCTGCCTGCAATGGACACCCAGAATCCAACCTCTTCTGGGAGCCTCCACTGCTACTGCCGCGTGCTGAGCCACGTGCACCTCCTCTCACCCAGAGGGTGAGAACCCAAGTCTTCATCCTGGACCCGAGTCTACTCTCAACACAGCAGCAAGGGGGACCCTCTTACAGGAGAAGTTATAACGCCACCTCACGCTGTGCCCCACACCCTCCAGGGGCTCTGTCTCACTCCAGGTAGACTGCATACTCCTCGCAGCGGCCTGGGGCCCAAAGCCCTCCTGCTGCCCTGCTCCCTCACACTTGTGCCGCTCGGCCTCCTGGCTCTTCCTCAAACTCCTAAGGCTGCTCCCTCAGCCTGGCCTGTTCCTTGCCCACATACCTGCCCAACTCAGCCTGCTTTGGGTCTTCCTTCACTGCTCAAATGTCACCTTGGCCTACCCAGAGGGCCTCACTGAGTACTGCAACCCTTCCTCCAGCCCCGCAACCCTGGTCTTTAGTTTATCACCTACAATAAACAATAGAGGGCTTCCCTGGTGGCAGAGTGGTTAAGAATCCGGCTGCTGATGCAGGGGAAACGGGTTCGAGCTCTGGTCCGGGAAAGTCCCACATGCCGCGGAGCAGCTAAGCCCGTGCACCACAACTACTGAGCCTGTGCTGTAGAGCCCGCGAGCCACAACTACTGAGCCCGCGAGCCACAACTACTGAAGCCCACGCACCTAGAGCCTGTGCTCCGCAACAAGAGAAGCCACCGCAATGAGAAGCCCACGCACCGCAATGAAGAGTAGCCCCCGCTCACCACAAGTAGAGAAAGCCCGCATGCAGCAACGAAGACCCAACGCAGCCAAAAATAAATAAATTTAAAAAAAAAAAGAACATTCTTGTTCATTGTGTTTATCGTTTTATGGCCCATCTTCTCCCACTAGATTGAGAGCTCCATCATATCAGAGGCTGTCGTCTGTGTTCCCGAAACTCAAAACAGCAAGCAGCACACAGTAGGTGTTCAAAGAATATTTGTGGAATGGATAATACAGTTCATGTGGATGTGCCTTAGGAAAAGAAACATAACCAATGGGGGAAGGGGGAGAGGGACGGAGACTAGGCAAAGAATTATTCTGAATTTTAGTAATCAAGAAGTTTCTGTACAGACTTCCCTGGTGGCGCAGTGGTTAAAACTCCATGCTCCCAAAGCAGGGGGCCCAGGTTCGATCCCTGGTCAGGGAACTAGATCCCACATGCATGCCGCAACTAAGAGTCTGCATGCCACAACTAAGGAGCCCATGTGCCGCAACTAAGGAGCCGGCAAGCCGCAACTAAGACCCGGTGCAACCAAATAAATAAATAAATATTAAAAAAAAAAAAAAAAGCAACAGGTGGTGATGACTTAAAAAAAAAAAAAGCAGCTTCGAACAGTAATTCAGAAATTACTATTAACTGATTTACCATTTAGAATAAGAGGATCAACTTAGGACTTACATTTATGATTCTCATTGTATGGAATTTAAATCTAATATAGAATTTCATTTTAATGAGTTACCTCATTTGATTATTAGTATCCATTCAACTGGATAATTGGATTTTGCGGGGAGAAGTGGGGTGAGAAATGAAACATGAAAATTGACGTAATACATCTACTCCAAAAGCTGAGAATCCCACATTTTCCAAGGCAGTCCTTATTCAAAGAAAAAAAGGCTGAGAAAATGTAGCAAAATGATTATATTTGGCTGACCCATATGAAATTGCTGATATTTGACTATTTTTGACCAAAAAAAAAAAAAAAAAGACAATTTCAATTCATATGGTTTAACCTAACAGTATGGGGGGTTCAGTATGGTTTCTGTTTTCTTTTTTATACTTTTCTAAATAGAAATTCTAAAATTTCCATAATCGATGGTAGAATTAGAAAGAAACACATAAGAAAGAAAGAAACTCTTAAAAATACTCTCACACTGCTTTGCTAGGGCCTGGGGCTTCCTCAGCCTTCTAAATTCAAGCACTGCTAGGAAGGGGCAACCTGGCTGTGGGGAAGGGAAGGAGGCACCTTGAAATTGCTGTCCTGAGGTCACCTCTGGGCCACATCTGGCTGCAAGCTTGCCCTCTCCGCCCTTGTCAGCCTTTGTCCAGGTCAGAAAGCTGCACGAGGCCTCTAGAAACCCCCGCCGGATCGGCAGATGCAGACAGCAAGCCTGGGCCTCTTTCACTGCCCTCTCCCACCTGGAAGAGGGGGCAAGCAGAGGGAGGACCTGCCTGAGTCCCTCAACAACCCTCCCTCACCTCTTTACCCTTCCACCGGCCCGTTAGCACTCACTGCCCCCGCGCCACCCCGCCCCAGTTCTTCCTTTCCCAGCACTTGGAAGGCGGCAGGCTGTGCCATCGGCTGCCTGGCATCCAGCTCCCTACGGACCAGGACCAGGATGCAGCTAGCCTGGCCTGCACCGTGATTCACTTCTCTCCACGAGCCCCCCATCCCTCGCCCGGTGCACAGCAGATGCTCCAAACTCTGCTAGAAACATACAGGGAGGTCTCCAGGGGCCCTGGAAAGCCCAGCCCTCCACCGCCCACAAGGCCCATTTTAGCAAACAGCTGTGGCCTCCTCCGCCCACCCCACCCCACCCCCCCCACCCCCGGTAAAAAACCTTTATAGTCTCTCAAAGATCATAAGAAAAAAACATTACTAGGTGCTGGGTTTCAAAGTCCACAAGGGCTCGGAGAGGCCCTACTCGCCAGCTCCAGTTGCCTTTTCTCATGGGGAAGATCCAGGGGCCCCAGATCAGACGTGGGATTACCGCCACCCAAGACGGTGTCCTCGGCATCTCTCGCTGGCCTCCCTCGCTGGCCTCCCGGCAGGTCCCACCTCCTGCCATCCCAGGTTCCAAGACTGGCCCTGAGCTCTCAGGCCCCCCCCCATGGGGAGAGGAGCTGGCCAGGCAGCCAGCTGCCAAGTGCAGACCCATGGCCCAAGACATAGCCTTGGGCCATGGGTCTGCACTTGCAGACAACAGGCACCCTGATTTCCTGGGAATCCCCCTCCTCCGCCTCCCTCCACCCGGCCAGGGCAGGATTAGGCTGATGATTAATCGCGCTGACCTCAGCCAGCAGGAGGAGCCGTGGCCCATCCCAGAAAGAAGCCAGAGGCCAGGGTGACAGAGGAACCAGAGGGGCACAGCACAGCCCTCCCAACTCAGCTCCAAGGGGGTGGGAGAGTTACATGCAGAAAGAATACTGCAGAGCATCCAGAGCAGAGGGGGGCCGGCCGGACTGGGGAGGGCCGGGTGGAAGTTGTTTAATCAATGAGCAATTCAAAAGAACAGTGAGAAAAAATTTTTTAATTTTTTTAATTAAAAAAAAAACACTGAGGAGGTCCTTAATTTTAATATAAATTAAAATATAAGACTTTGGTGACTAAAAGAGTGCAGTACTGGAGAGAACAATGACATTTTTCCGTCATGACCTGGCAGTATGCGTCAAGATGTAAAATGTATGACCTTGGACTCCGTTTCTTTCACTTCTAGAAAAGACCATAACACAAAGGAAGTGCCCAGGCCACGTACAAGGTGTGCCCAGGAGGGTCCACCCAGTGTGGTTTATGACACAGTATTGCAGGCACTAAAAAGGCTGATGTAGATATAGATTTATTTTAAAAGACGGTGGTTCACTGTTTGTGTAAAGCAGAAAGTTACAAAACAGGACAGTAAGAGCGATACTGGTTTCTTTTGCTTTTGCTTGATGCATTTTAAAGTCAACATGTATTACTTTTTAATTTTTACACTTATAATCAGAAAAGAGAAGAAGGATGTCTCATTTTGAGGGAGAGAAGCAATACAGTTCATTGCTGACTCACTAGAAGAAAACGCAACAAAAACATTTGGGGTGGTAGGATGAGGGTGACTTTGACTTTTATTTCTTAATCATTTTCCACTTTTCTAAAAGTTTCTACAGTAAATATATTACTTTTATTTTTATTTTAATTAAAAATACAAGGTACACTTTTCTGCACCTCGCGTGTTGCCCTCAGAGAGGTCACTGGAGCGCAGAGCTGCTCCCCACTCCGCGGCCCGAGAGCTCTGATTGTGGGCACCAGGATGGATCTGGATCTGACCCTCTCCCTTCTGCTGATGGACACATTATTGTTGCCAGGTTTTTTTCTACTGCAAATAATGCTGTAAAGATAATCCCTGTACGTCCACTATTTTCGACCCACGTGAGATACATTTATAGTTGTGGAGTCACAGGTCAAAGGGCAAATTTGAAAGAAAACTCCCAATT
This sequence comes from Balaenoptera physalus, assembly GCF_965194825.1. Lineage (NCBI taxonomy): Eukaryota > Metazoa > Chordata > Mammalia > Artiodactyla > Balaenopteridae > Balaenoptera > Balaenoptera physalus. Next base: position 11,488,912 of record NC_138894.1, read on the forward strand.
GCCCTCCCCAGCTTGGGTCCCGGTTTACACTCTCACCCACAGAAATTATATTGGGCGGTTCTTGACTCACGCCTCCTTGTCCAGATGAGGCTCAATATACAGCAGGTGCCCGACAGGCAAGCTAGCCAATGAATATCACCAGTGAAAATACCGCATTATAGTGGGCTATGTTTTTGTTTGGTTTTGATAAATTTATTTATTTTATTTTTATTTATTTTTGGCTGCATTGGGTCCTTGCTGCCGTGCGCCGGCCCTCTCCAGTTGCGGCGAGCGGGGGCTACTCCTCGCTGCGGTGCGTGGGCCTCTCATTGCGGTGGCCTCTCCCGTTGCGGAGCACAGGCTCTAGGTGCGCGGGCTCAGTAGTTGTGGCTCACGGGCTCAGTAGTTGTGGCTCGCGGGCCCTAGAGCACAGGCTCAGTAGTTGTGGCGCACGGGCTTAGTTGCTCCGCGGCATGTGGGATCTTCCCGGACCAGGGCTCGAACCCGTGTCCCCTGCGTTGGCAGGCGGATTCTTAACCACTGCGCCACCAGGGAAGCCCCAACGGGTTATGTTTTTAAAAGGAAAGAAATGAAAATGTAAGGCAAGACAAAAGGTAAAACAGAGTAAAGCAGGAAAAAAAAAAAAAAAGACAGTGATAGGAGGACAGCTGCATGGAAAGAAATGGAAATGGAGACACTGGGGCCCACTTGACAAAATAGACAGGGGTCTGCAGGTAAAAGGGGTTCTAGAGACTGACCAGGAGATCGACCAGCCGAGCCACCCCGAGCAAGACAACAACGCAGCACGGCCCATCCGGGACCTTTCAGAACAGGGTCTCCCAAGGGGGTACTCATCCCTTACACGGTTTCTGTTTATTTTTAATCCAAGATAAATAAGCAACTTTAGCTTTTGTTTCTACACAGACTGACCACGGGTGGGCCTGGACCAGGCCTGCAAGCCAGCCGGTCACCAGTCACCGCAGGTGACCACGGGGCTCCGGATGTCCTGCACACACACACTCGCTCATACTCCAGCAGACTGGGAGCAAGTGCACACAGGGATTTACACACGATGTGGAGTACGCGGGACCAAAGCAAAGCTCGCAAAATGGACAGCTGCTTAACAAGACCCGGGCAAGGAAATCCCAGAATGAAGAGCACAGATGCCAACAAAGGCCAGAGCTGCCCCTCTCACCACCCGCCGCCTCAACCAGCATCGGGGGAAAATCAGTAAGGATGGAGTCAGCGCTGAGTGATTGGCCAAAATGATTCAAAACAAAGAAAACTATGTGAAACACAGACGTCCAGCCACTGTCAGTAATGATGAATCCCAGCACAAGGGCATTTTGTGCCTTGAGAAAGTATATAAAGTATGTGCTAGAGATAATAGGAAGTGATAACTATTAGCAAGACATTTAAAAATAACAGTTATTCCATTTTTACTTCTTTAAAATTGTTTTTCTTTGTTTCATAATATATGTATTAGAAAAACAGTACATGTATATAATTTTTGAATGAATGGAGATACAAATTAAAAAAAATTTTTTTCCTACTAGGGTCCACAATCAAAAAAGTTTAAAGAGCTCTGTTTAGAACAGCCTTGGAAAGGTGGCCACACCTTCGCTGTCCCTTTGCACCGTAGACGCTTGGGTGTCCCCCCTCAGGGTCTACTTCCCCCCAGGCACTGAGCAGGCAGGGCGAGCACTTCTGGGGGAGGAGGGCAGGGTGCTGTCCCGCCCCTCCCCTCCCCCCATCAGAGCATCTCCTACGACCAACCCCGCTCTTCACAGGAGGAAACCCCAGCTCAGAAAGGTCCTGCCCAGAATAGCACTGTGAGGAGGTGAGCAAGCTGGGATTCAGAAATGGGACTTCTCCAAATAGCCTTCTTTTAACCCAAGCGCCCCAGGGGTCAAGCTGTTGATAAATGGATGTCGGGGAACCCTAAGACTGTTCTCTAATTCTCAGGACAGGTCTTCATGGCTTTGATTTTTCAGTTAACTAGTAGTCTCTAATTTTTAACCTTTTATGATGGAAAATAAAAGCATATACAAAAGTAGAGGAAATAATATCATTACACCCTTCACCTACCTTAAACAATTAACAACTCTTCTGGCCAGTCCTGTTTCCTCTTTCGCCCCACCCGCTCCACTAGTTTATTATGAAGGAAATCCCAGATCTTATCTGTAAACATCTGTAACTTTTACCCAAGCACTTTGGTGAGTATCTCTAAAAGTTAAGGACCCTTTAAAAAAACAAAACCACAATAGTATCATCACACACATCACACAAACATATAATTCCTTAAGACCATCAACAGTCAGCGCTCTAACTTCCCCAGTTTTCTTGTAATTTTTTTTTACATCTAACTAATTTTTACATGGTTTTTTTTCTGATTGTGGTAACAAAAGTAGAAAGAAGGAAATTAAGATCACTTTTAATCCTACCTTCCAAAGATAAGTACTGGTAACTGCTTGTTTGCTTTGGTCTTTTAAAATTAACATATATAGATAAAATATTATAATATATATTTTCTCCACAAATTGGATCATAATGTAAATAGTTTTGTACTCCGTTTTTTAAATACTTTGCATTCTTTGTATTTGCCCATGTCATAGAAATATTTGTAAAAATTGAATGGCCTGATAATATTTCATTGCACACATGTGTACATAATCTCAAGCCCCATTGGGCTCTTAAACTGTGTCCTTCCCCTTTTTTTGCCAACATGAAAATCCTCATAATAAATATATTTGGATCTATCTCTATGTCCTTAAGATAGATTTCTAGAAGGGGAATACCTGGGTCAAAGGAGAGGGTTGTTTTTTTTTTAAGTTTCTTAAGTTATCTCAGGAGTGAGTTCAGACCAAGTGCTGGTGTCTTGGTCCTCAGTGATGTGGAAACCTCTCCTGGAGGACACAGCCAGGGATGGTGCAGAGGGTGGGGAGGAACACAGAGAACTAGAGCTACATTACACAGTGGAAAGAAAGAAAGTGGAGAGACGATGCTGGCCCGGCTGACATGCCTGTGAGGGGAGGAAGGCACCACCAGCCTCCTTTTGACTTTGGACTCTTCCAGCAAACTGCTTCTCTCTCTTTCCACCAGTCCTCTGGTCTCAGGAGCCCCCCTGGCCTTTCCCCGTGGATTCCCAGCTCCTGGCCATCTGGCCTCCCGCCCCAGCCCCCTGCCCCCGAGGAGAAGCCCCTTCCTCACCACTCCCCGCAGGACCGCTCACAGACTCAGCACACTTACTGCCTTTAGAGGCACCTGCTCTTTTGGATCTGTTTGTGCAACCAGCTAATAATCTACTGGCAAATCAACCTAAAAACTGGACCACTGTTAATGAGCCCATATGTTGCATGTTATTCATGAAGAGATAATAGGAAATTCTCTTAAATGTTAACATCAAGATAACATTAATTCTGGGACTAGTGTTCTCCTGAACTAACCTAGTAATCCTATCCCCAGTCACAAAAAAAAAGGTTTTTTGTTTTGTTTCCATTGGTGAAGCCCAGTTGGTTCCTGGTAATCATACACGTTTCCAAATAATTCGTAAACTAATAAAATCATTCTAGACCTTGATATCAAAATCTGAAGGAGAAAAAAAAAAAAAAAACCCTAAAGAAGGAGAAAAACTGCAGCAACATTTCCCGTGATTTAAGAGGTTTATACTGGTTGTCTGAAGGAGAAGCAGGAAACGGGGAGGGAGAGGGTGAGATAATTACTTGCTATGTTCAAATTTGCTCGCCTAAACTGAAATATTAGTTAAAAGAAGGAAAAAGACTCAATTATTAAGCAATTACTTTTCCTGCCACAACAAACAAACAAACAAAAACCTAACGGGGACACCTTGTAATAATATCTTCCTCAATTGCTTCTTTAATGGCAGAACAAATACTTACAGGCCAATCTCTCTTATGAACGTAGATGCCGAAATTCTAAACAAAGATATTGGCAAATCAAATCCAATGACGTGTAAAAAGAATACATCACGACTAAGTCAGGTTTATTCCAGTTATACAACAAATGTTTAAGGATTAACGTTCAAAAATCAATCAGTATAATTCAGAAAAAGGGAGATTAATCACTCAATCATCTCAGCAGATATTTAAATAAGAATGCCCACTGTCACCAGGTCAACATGATCCTATATGTCCTAGGCAGTGAAATAAGGCAAGAACAAGATATAAAATATATAAAGTTTAGCAGTAAATAAATAAAATTGCCATTATTCATAGGCAACATAATTATACGTGTAAAAAAGCCAAACGAATCTAAAATAAACTATTTGAATTAAATAGTCAATTTGGCAAGGTCAATGAATTCAGAGTCACTCTACAAAAATTAACTACATTTCTCTTTACTTGTGAAGTATAATAAAGCATATAACTGGTCTCTGACCCTAGTTCCTGGCACGGAGCTTCAAAAACGCTTGGATTTCCTGAGTGACAGGAGTGTCTTTGTGATGTTAATAAGATGGCTCCAGGGAATTCCCTGGTGGTCCAGTGGTTAGGACTCCGTGCCCTCACTGCTGAGGGCCCGGATTCGCTCCCTGGTCGGAGAACTAAGATCCCACAAGTTTCGGGGAGCAGCCAAAAAATAATAATGATAATTTTGATGACTCTAGGTGGGACCCTAGAGAGAGACTGGAGATGGTCACCAGTTAAACTAAAGAGGGCACAAAAGGCCCTACCTCCAGGGAAGGCCAATGACTTAATCAAGCATGCTAAGGAAGTCCTGATGATAAAAACTCTGGATCCCAAAGCTCAGTGGGGCGTCCAGGTTGGTGAACACACCGATGTACCAGGAGGGTGACACACTCTGGCTCCAGAGGGAGAGGGCATGGAAGCTCCCTGTCCCTCAGACAGACCCCATCCTAGGTACATTCTTTAAAATAAAACTAATCGTAAGTGTAGCACTTTCCTGAGTTCTGTGAGCCGTTCTAGCAAATTATCAAACCTGAGGGGGAGTCATGAAAACCCCTGAGTGTATAGCCAGTTGGTCAGATGTACACAAGTGGGGGGGTCACTACTTGAGGCTGGCATCTGGGGTGAGAGCCGTCTCTGGAGGACTGAGCCCTTACACCCATGGGGACTGATGCTAACGCCAGGTGGTTGGCACCAGAACTAAACTGCAATACACCCTGGTTGGAACAATCTGCAACAAACAAATGAAAAATAAAATTTTAAAGACACTGCTTAAAATCACCAAATACCTAGCAATAAATCAAGAAAAGAAGTGTAAGACTTCTACACAGAAAATGACTATATTATTGAAAGAAATTAAGAGAGCATGAACTAATGGAGGGGTAACATGTTTGTAGATTGGAAGATTCATTACTATACAGAGGTCAAGTCTTCAAGTTATCTATAGTCAATGCAATTCCATAAAATTCCCAGGCAAAAAAGGTTAAGAATAGTCAAGACAATCTTGAAGAACAAAGAACAAAGTATCGGACATTATCAGGTACCAAAGCTTACTGTAAAAGTACTGCAATTATGTCAATGCAGTATTGGAACAAGGAAAACTAAAGAGACCAATGGAAGAGGGCCCAGACCTACATATATACCACGGTTCAGTGAGGAAAGGACAGTCCTTTCAATGAGTTCTACTGAAGTAGTTGGACATCCATATGGATTTTTTAAAAAAAGAATCTTGACCTGTAACACATCAAAAACAAAAGTAAATTCCCGAAGGATTATAGATCTCTAAGGTAAACAATACAGCTTCCAGAAGATAACACAGGATTCTAGCTTCCTGACTTTCATATAGGCAAAGAATCTCAAACAGGGAATCAAAAGCACTAACCACCACAATGGATGATAAGCATATGAGAATGTGCTCAGCATCCTTAGTCACGAGGGAAATCTATATTAAAATCACAATGAGATACCAGCACACACCTGCCTGACGGGTTAACTAAAATAAAATAAATAAGAGTCAACAATACCAGAGTTGTGAGCATAGGAGTGGAAACAGATACAAGCACTTTGGAAAACTGTCTCCTCTATGCCTATACGATGCCCTAGCATTTCTACTCCCAGGCATATTCCCAACAGAACTGGCTACATATAGTCACCAGAAGACATGCCAAGAGTGTTCTTAGTGGCATTATTTGTAAGACTCTCAAAGTGGAAACAATCCAAACGTCCACCAACAGTACCATGGTGGTGTGTTTCTATCATGGAATACTATACAGCAACGAAAAGAGAATGAACTACAGCTACAAGCAACATGCATGAAGTTCATAACCTTAATGTTGGGCAGAAGGACCCAGACATAAGAGTATATACTATACGATTCACTTATAAAAGTTCAGAAACAGAAAAAATTGACCCATGATGATTTGGGGGGCGGGGGGCAGTAACTGGGAGGGTGTGCGGGGGTCTTCTAGGATATTGATAATGTTCTATTTCTTGAGCTCAGAGGTATTTACACGAGGGTGTTCCTTTGCGAAAAACTAGCAAGCTGAATACTTATGATTTAAGCACTTTGCTTCAACAGAAAGTTTACTTTAAAACAAATCTAGGAGCTTCCCTGGTGGCGCAGTGGTTAAGAATCCGCCTGCCAATGCAGTGGACACAGGTTCAAGCCCTGGTCCTGGAAGGTCCCACATGCCGCGGAGCAACTAAGCCCGTGTGCCACAACTACTGAGCCGGCGCTCTAGAGCCCGCGAGCCACAACTACTGAGCCTGCGTGCCACAACTACTGAAATCCACACTCCTAGAGCCCGTGCTCTGCAACACGAGAAGCCACCGCAATGAGAAGCCCGCGCACCACAACGAAGAGTAGCCCCCGCTCGCCGCAACTAGAGAAAGCCCACGCACAGCAACGAAGACCCAATGCAGCCAAAAATAAATAAATAAAATAAATAAATTTAAAAAAATAAAAAATAAAATAAATCTAGGTGGTTGCCGAAAGTGAGAGGTTGGGCAAAACAGGTGAAGGTGGTCAAAAGGTACAAATTTCCAGTTATAAGTCCTTAAAATGGGGGGTGGGGGGGGCGGGAGATAAATAAGTCCTGGGGATGTAATGTACAGCATGAGCACTATAGTTAATAGTTAATAAATAATATGTACTGTCTATTTGAAAGTTGCTAAGAGAGTAGACCTTAAAGGTTCTCATCACAAGAAAAAAATTTTTGTAACTATGTGTGGTGACGGATGTTAACTAGACTTACCGCAATGACCGCTTCACAACATATACATACAGCAAATCATTTTGTTTTATACCTGAAACTGATATAATGTAATCTGTCAATTATATCTCAATTTTTTAAAATGTAGAACTGACAGTAAATTTTCTAGCCTGGGGTTACTGGAATAGCCCAATCTTCTGGTCTCTTTCTCAATACCTACAACCCCCCCTGAGAAGTGACACAGAACAGCAGTCAAGGGCTTGGCCCGTGGAGGGGAGCAGTCTGGGGTGGCCACTTAGCTGTCATGTGGCTAAGAAAGAAAGATTCTCAGCCTCTCTGAGCCTCAGTTCCCTGTCTACAGCGCTTGGAGGATTAATTCAGTATTCAACAAAGGCTAACCATTCATGAAGGCACTTCTTCCTTCTTTAACGATCCCTGCTCTACCCTCTTCCAGAGCTTGGGTCTGGGGCATTTCTGGGGAGACTGGGCCTCTTGGGGAGCCTCAGTCCCTTGGATCCCCCTCTTGTTCCTGCTGCTTTTCTATCACAGCCTCTTACCTCCCTAACTGGGGCACCAGGGAGGACAGGTGACTGGTGGATCCTGAGATGAAAGAACCCACACAGGGGCGCAGCTGGTAAATGTGGCCACGCTCCTTTCCCAGACATCTCCCCAGAGCAGCGACCCCCAGACTGTGCTTCTGCAGTGAGACCACAAAGGCGCTGGCCATCAGGACGGCTGCCTGAACTTTTCCCAATTTGCGGGAAACAAATAACTGAATGAGGAGCATCTCCTCAGTTTTAAGTTACTCTTCTGGACATTTTTTTTCTTAAGTTCTGGCTTCTGTTACCCTTAACATACACGCTAGGGTCCAGATAAGATGCCATCTGAATTAGCGTGCAATTATATACCAGGCTCTTTTGACCTCAATGTATTCATAATTCCAAGAAAGACACCACGCCCAGACAGTGGGGCAGCTGCCACCCAAGCCAGTATGTAAGAACCACCGTGGCCCAAGTGGGTGTCAACACCAACGGGGGTACCTTTTGGATAGTAGTAACAGTAATTTTTAAAACAGCTGACATTTATTGCACGACAACATGGTGCCAGGCGCTGAGCTGAGCCCTGTACGTGCCCTACCTCATTCTGTCCTCCCCACAACCTCCGGGTTGGGTGCTGTCATTCTTGTGGATGACCAAATCACCAGCCACCAAAGAGAAATTTCTCTGAGCCCAAAAGTCAGTCACTATTTTAAGCCTTTTACAAAATAAACTCCACTGCACAAGCGTTTGCTCCCTTTTTAAACTTACTCTTGAGAAAGTTTGATGAGAGACGGACGTACATTTAAAGCAGGACTCTAGGTGATGGTGCATATGTGCGTGTGTGTGTGTGTGTGTGTGTGTGTGTGTGTGAGAGAGAAAGAGAGAGAGGGAGGGAGGGAGAGGGAGCGCCTGCCTGGAGTGGATAAATGTGTGTGTCTGTCTGCCGGTGGGTGTGGGTAAGAGTGTAAAACGATGCCTGAGTGTGTGTGGGAGTGAGCCTGCCTGTGTGTGAGTGGGTAGGTGGGTACGTATGTGTGCATGTATGTGTGTGCGTGTGTGGACGTGGGTGTGTGTGGGTGTGGATGTAGGTGTGTGGGTGTGGATGTAGGTGTGGGGTCGTGTGTGTGGGTGTGGATGTAGGTGTGGGGTCGTGTGTGTGCGTGTGTGGATGTGGGTGTTTGTGTGTATGGATGCAGGTGTGGGAGTGAGACTGCCTGTGTGTGAGTGGGTAGGTGGGTGCGTATGTGTGCATGTATGTGTGTGCGTGTGTGGACGTAGGTGTGTGTGAGTGTGGATGTAGGTGTGGGGTCGTGTGTGTGAGTGTGTGGACATGGATGTGTGTGTGTGTGGATGTAGGTGTGGGGTTGTGTGTGTGTGTGTGTGGACGTGGGTGTGGGGTCGTGTGTGTGAGAGTGTGGATGTGGGTGTGTGTGGGTGTGGATGCAGGTGTGGGGTCGTGTGTGTGTGTGTGTGTGTGTGTGTGGACGTGGGTGTGTGTGGGTGTGGATGTAGGTGTGGGAGTGAGCCTGCCTGGGGCGGGGCAGGGGGTGGGGGTGGAAGGCTTCCTTCCAACCAAGGCTCCTGGCTGCCAGCTGGCCAGAGACCAGGCGTTCCAGAGAGCCCGGCGAAACCAGTCTTTCGAGAACCCTGCCCAGGTCACGGTAAATAGGCCCTGCAGCAGGGAAGAGACTCTGGCTGTAACCTCTGGGGAATGCTCCAGCAATCCTAGGTTTAACCCCCAACGAAACAGGCTGGCGGCCGCACATCCCAGCCCTCTGGGCTCACCTTGTCAGCCACAGAACGCAGCCCAGCCCTCAGTCTGTGGAAATCCTCCTAGACGCTCCTCCTAAGAATCCCAGGGGTAAAAAGGGATTTCACTTCTTATCAGAGGAGAAATCTGAAGAACCGATCTAAACTGTGTTCCGAAAAGCAGAGCACAAAATTATACATAGACAGTGACTTCAACGTGAAAACACGTAAGGGCAGCTAATGAGAGAGAGCATGGCTGTAAAAATGAAAATGATTTTGAGCCTGTTGTCTTGTAACAAGATTTTTTAAACTTTAAAAAAAAAAAGATTAAATTTCTAAAAAGTGGACTTCCCTGGTGGCGCAGTGGTTAAGAATCCGCCTGCCAATGCAGGAGACACGGGTTCGATCCCTGGTCTGGGAGGATCCCACATGCCGCGGAGCAACTGGGCCCGTGCGCCACAACTACTGAGCCTGCGCTCTAGAGCCCGTGAGCCACAACTACTGAAGCCCACACGCCTAGAGCCCGTGCTCCACAACAAAGAAAAGCCCCCGCAATGAGAAACCCACGCACTGCAACGAAGAGCAGCCCCCGCTCGCCGCAACTGGAGAGGGCCTGCATGCAGCAACGAAGACCCAATGCAGCCAAAAATAAAATAAATAAATAAATTTTAAAAAAAATTTCTAAAAAGTTATCAAAGTAAATTAAAATATTAAAAGTGCTTCTAAGTCACTGGTTTCTGGATTGTTTGGTTTTGATTTTTGCCTGTTTTCAAAGGCTCTGATAATGATATGTAGGTCTTTTTAATTAACATTAAGGAAAAGAAATTCCATAATGAATGGGACAGGAATAGAGTAAGTAGTCTAGAATCCAGTCTACGAAATGAGCCAGGTGTCCTTTCTGTAGCCACAAAGCCTTTTACAGCTGGATGTCCTGGGACGCTCAGGTGTGATGAGAGGGGTAACCCGAGGTTCAGGACAGGAGAGCAGCCTGTCATAGGGCAGCTGTGCCCAATGGCAGATGGAGGGGCTCGGAGAACAAGGGGAGGGCACTGGATCAGACGGCAGCAACAGCACCAGGAAGCTGCTCCCCGTCCTCTTAGCTGAGGGCCACCTTGGGCACCTCTAGGAAATTCCATAACCCTCACATCCTCCTGGCAAGTTCTGCTGAGAAGCTCAAAACTCCCTAAGGCCAAAGGAAGGCAGAAAGAGAGAGCCAGCCCTAGGACAGGCAAGGCAAGCTGTCCCTCCCCGCAGGCTGGGCTGAAGGAACCAGGGGGCTCCGCTAAAATCAATCACCAAGTCAGCGACAGAAGGGTCCGGTCCACCCTCCCCCTCTAGGCACACTCCCCTCTTAGAGAGTGTCTGATAAACAGGCTTGCGGCCCCTGCCCTCGAGGAGACAGCCGGGCAGGAAAACGTCATGCGAGGCACCATTCCCTTCCCTCAAGGATGTCCTAGCTGTTCAGTTACCTGGCTCATCAGCATGACAGCACTACCTCGGGGCACGGGCACACAGCAGTGGCACCTCCCAGCCCCTCTGGAAAGGGCTGAGAGGCGGTCACAGTATGCAGAAGCAGTTTCCCCCATAGTTGGCACCAAGGACTGAGAAGCTCATTTCTCACCCTGTGGTCTCGTCCAAGTGCTCCCAGAACAAGAGACACAGACGTGAAAAGTGCTGTGTCTATTCCCCCTCGAAGATAGAGCTGAAATGTCAGCTTTCTACTGACAAGACAAGCAAGGCTCCGGCTTCCGGAGGGTCCCCTGCCCCTTATCCACTTCTCCTGCAGGACACAGGAGAAGTGTGGTTTTGTGTTTCTGTGCACTGTTTTCAATATTAAACATCTGTCCAATACCTCCTGCCCAGACCAGAGGAGTCCAGGAAAACTCTAGAGCTGGTCTTTTGGATTAGAAATACAAGACTTTTGACAAGTAAAGATCTAAGAAGCTCTTATTAGGGCCTGGCCGTAAGGCAGAGCCTTCCAGTACACAAATAAGAGCTTGAGGAAGAGATCTGTAAATAGAAGATGGGTGAGGTGCTCTCAGCTCTGGCTCCCCTACGGAAGCCGGCCCACGCGCTGCACATGCACCGCACTGAAGAGAAAGTGAGCAGCAAGCTGGCCAGTGCTTTGTCAGTTGCCCCGCTGGCATCTCTGCCCCGACAGGCAGCTCCTGTCACTCACTCAGATACACTTGCCCCCGGGGAAGCTTCCTGAGATCAGATCACCAGCTCAGTTCAAGAGTGTTTCCAGGTGGAGCTGTCCGAGATCAGGTGTAGAGCTGCCTTCGCTCTCCACTCTGGAGGCCGCCCTCTCCCAGAACCTCGGGACCACTGTCCCATCCCACAGCTGGGCTCAGCACTCGCCCTATGCGACCTCCCCAGGAGGCTCCCCAAACCAGGCCTGCGTGGCTCTTTCTCATCTCGCCAGGGAGCCGCTTCGGCCGGCGGGGCTTCTCCACGCCTCACACGCTCTGCCTGCTCTCAGTTGGCTCCCAAACCTGCTCTCAGTTGGCTCCCAAACCTTTCAGCCGGGTCCCCGCCTCACTCCCGAGCCCCACGTGGCACTTCCCCTGCATACCTGCCTGGATGGACTGCACCCTCGTGCTGCTTGGGGTGGCCCAGGGCCAGCAGCACGGGCATCATCTGAGAGCTTGTCAGAAAGGCAGACCCTTGGGCCGCACCCCAAACCCACTGAGTTCTCATCTGCGTTTGAACAGAAGACCTAGGCGGTCGGACATTCGTTGAAGCGCCAGACGCTCCGGTGCACACAATGCTGGGCACAGAAGTCTGATAACGGGTCACACCCGTTATTATTTAGCACCACCCCTCCCTCCACCCTCACCAAACTGGCTCTGCTCCCTCCTCTGCCCACTCCCGTCAAATGACAACATCATCAACTTGAATCCCAGGCAAAAACCTCAGATGTTCACAACTACTTCCCACCCCGACTCCAACATCTCCGTAGTAATCACTGGGCCCTGTCATTCTGACTGCAGAAGCGTCTGGAGGTCTAGGCCTTCCCGGGTCCCACCGTGCCTACCTGTCTCCCTGGCAGACAGCGGCTGCTGTGAACAGGGCTGTGTTAGTCCTCTGACTCCCAGTAGCTAGCACACCATCTGACACACAGGCTTCCAAAAGTTAGATGTTTGTTGAACAAATGAAAAGAACAAGCAGGTGGAGGGAAATAAGATACTTAAGGTGCGCCAGACGGTAGGAACCCAAAGCAAATGCAAAAATTATGCAGTGTTCTTTCCAGCCTGTATAAAGTTGTTTCAGGAATAATATTAAGCAGGTGGGGAAAATGTGATGTGACATAGCTGGAAATATGGGAGGAGTTTTCGATGAAATTATCTCTAGCTTTTTCCCTCCAAAGTATAACTCACTAACTGTCTATGAGGAGCAGTAATAGGTGCAAGGTTACCCCAGGGGTCAGTGACCAAAGACTAAAGAAGAGCTGAATGCCTGGGAGGGGCAGGAATGCCCCGGAGGGAGGGGGAGGGAAGGGCACAGCGGAAGCTGGAGGGTGGGTTTCAATGAGGGGCGGAGCTTCCGAACTCTCAAGTGGAGAGTTCATTCATTACTGTGCTTCCAGAGTCTGGGGGAGCAACTGTGGTGAAGGAAAAACACAGCAGGGCCAGGAGCAGCCCAGGGAAGCTTCGTTTTAAGATTTTGAGCTGTAGCCAAACTCAACCAAAACGCCCAGTACTGCGAACATTCTAGGCGAGGTTTAAGTGGAAGGACCAAGGGTCAAATTGCAGGAGCCTCTCAGTGGCCTCACAGCTCTCACCAACTAGCGAGTCTTACTCCTGAGGGCCTGCAGCACCAGGCATCCTGTCTGGCACATAGCACGGGGTTCAGTAAACGGTGACAGCTGCCTTGAGTTGGAAGGCAGAAGCGGCTGGGAAGCTGTCACCTCGTTGCTTTGGTCCCTAGGCGAAGCTCAGCGCCCCCAGGCCTGCAATGACTCTCTGAGCCTGTCTCTAAGTGTGTAGGAGCACATTCATGACTCTCACTAATGAGTGAAGCCATGTCAGCTCCTGATGGTCAAAGACCGCTTATTCACCGAGAAACTGAGGCACAGGGAAGGAGAACCAAGACTCCACACTCTGCTTCTCAGTCCCTGACCTGAACCTCTGATACATGTGTCACTGCAGGAGCACCTCCTGGCTTTCTTGGGGCAGCTGGAAATGTCAAGTCCCTGGATAACAGCACAACACACCCATTTTTCTTTATCCCTTATCAGCTCAGTCAAAATTCTAAGACTTCTGGAATGTGGATAATTCTCTCTCAAACCTGACAGGTCATTCGTTCATTCAGTGACTTTTTATTGAGGTCTTACTATGTGCCAAGAACCATGTTACGTGCCAGGGATATATTGGTGAACAGAACTTAGAGCCCTGCCCTTTGGAACTTACATTCTAGTGGGAGGAGACAGACAATAAAAAACAAAGTAAACTCGTAAATTGTACAGTTGTTAGAAAGTGATATGAGAAAAAGAAAAATGAGCACAGGGTAGGTCTGGGTAGATCAGGAAGGTCAGGGTGGGAAGGGGGTTACAGTTTTAACTAGGGTGACAGGAAGGCCTCACTGAGAACGTGAAGTTGAAGCAGACCTGAGGGAGGGGAGAGTAAGCCATGCAAAGTCTGGGAAGAACATTGCAGCCTGAGGGAACAGCCAGGGCAAAGGCTCTAGGGTGGGAGTGTCCTCAAGGCCAGCAAGGCCAGCAGGGCTTGCCAGAGAGAGCCATTCACTTGTAGCTCATTCATTGTTTAACAAACATTTACTGTTAATTTCTTCCCTAGCAACTGAGTGGAGAAAACACTAATAAGGCATGATCCCAACCCTCAAGGAGCTTATAATGCTGGTGGGTAAGGTGGAGATAAAATGACCTTAAAAGAGGATTACACCCGCAGTGGAAAGACTCTGGCAGAATTCAGGACCCTCACCCAACTTGGAGGTGCCAAAGGGTCCCCTGAAGCACAGAACAGACACTTGGCTAGACTAGCCAGGCACCCTGGCCCCGATTTTGGTGCTGCTGACGATGCTGGCTGTGTTAACCTGGCTTGTTGGTTTTTCTTAGCTAAAAAAGAAGCCTTCCAAACACCAGATTTGTAAAGAAAATCCTTTAAGTTGCAGATGTACACTAAGCGTTTGCCGCGTCCTGGAGGGCCTTAGACTGAAAAGGTAGATGCCAGATGGAAAGATCTGGCAGAGGTCACACTGCGGGGAGCCAAGCATGGCAACGAGGTAAGACTGGGAACAAGGAAGTGATGGTGTAACACCCCGGGTACGTTCACTCGGGGTGACCAGCCATCACACTCGCATCTCCAGGGCCTCTCACTGCACAGGGCAGACTGTGCCTGTGTTTCCATGGAATTACCAGCACCCCCTCCAGGCCTCAGTCTCAAGCTGCAAGCCTGTTAAGGAGGAGAGTCCAGTGGACTAAAATGTGCATCTGCAGAGCCCCACTCAGCAGCGCTCTGGCCTGAGAGATGCTAGCTCTGTTTCCTCAGCTTCAGGAAATGGTACTTTTTTTTTTTTTTTTTTTTAAGATGAGTCCAAAGGTGGCCCTGCCAAGACCCAGGACGCTCCCACCCTGCTGATCAGGGTGGGAAGAAGCCTGACCAAGCCAATCCATACAGGTTGGATCCAGATGCGGGCTGAATGATGCAAACGCGCTGGTCGGGTGTGTCACCAGCAACAGTCCCAAAGACCATCGAGGTGGTGAGGAGGAAGCTGCCCTGGTGAGTCCTAACCCGGCTCCTGACCAAGCAACATGGGAGAGGTCCTCTGGGCCTAGAGGCTGCAGGGTGGGGTGGGGCACAAATCCTCAGTGCTCTTCCGTTCAGACTCTGAAGCTCCCCCAGGCTGTGCCGTCACCACCGGTCCCTCTGCAGTGAGACGAACCTTACTGGGCTGTCTCCCACTCAAGTCCTCCTCAGCTCTGACGCTGAGATTCAGTCTGTCAAACTGAAAAAGGGAAGGTACCTGGCCCTGACCTTGACCCCAGCATCCTTGCCAGGCCAGCTCCTCCCAAACCCACTCCATCACCCACTGACCCAAGCCAGTTCAAGCTCTCCTCCACTCTCGGTTCCAGAAATGACTGAAAAGGGTCTGGGCTCTTGCTCCCAGCTAGAAGCTAGAAGGCCTCAGCCAGAGGGAGTTCCACCTACGGGAAACAAAGCAAAGTCCCCAGGTTTAGGATAAGGTCCCTCTCCCTCTTCCCCCATTCCTTTATAGAGAGCTTCCCTTTCTGCCTCCTCTCTCCCTTTGGCCTAGGAGGGTTTTACTCCATAATTGGTTTGTTTACTGTCACTCTGAAGGCTTCGGACTGGCAGAGGTAGGAGAAAAGTTTTGTTGGAAGTAAGGAAAGGGATGTGCGCCCTGAGCTCTGAGGCTGGTGAGTAAACCCGCCGAGTGTCTCTCTAACTACCTGAAAATTGGCCAAGAACCCGTGTGAGAAAAAAACACAAGGCAATGCAAGGCCCGCTGAAGATTCCCAGCACACCACAGGAGGGAAGCTTATGTTTGGCGCCTGGGAAAGACAGAACAATAACCGAAACTTAATCGGCTTGCTTCTGCTGAATAGTTGAAAGCGTTACTTGGCATTATTCTGAGCGGGGAGCCAACTAGAGCCCTCCCAATTCGGCTTCTGTGGGCCAGGAGCTCCAGTGACACCGTTCCCCTGCTCCAAAACCTTCCATAGCTCCAAGCTTCCAGCAGGCTGACTGCCCTGACTTTCAGGCTCTTCCTGAGGCCCCAGATGACTCAGTCTCTCCCCCACTGACCAGTGATCAGCAGAGCCTGTACCCATAGGAACAGGACCACCTGCTGGGCCACAAGCACATCCTTTGCTCCCCAACTCAGCTTCTCTGCTCGAGGTGTTCCCTCTGCCTCAAGTACCAAGTCTCCCCACCTTTCAAGGCTCTCCTCAAATGTTCCCTCCCCTGTGAAGGTTTTCCCAGTTCCCCGGCCCCTTCCCCACCCGACCCCTTCCCCACCCGACCCCAGTGCGACGTGCTGGCGCCGGTTCCTTGCCCTCATCTCCATGCCCTGGTGTTGGCCTCTTCTGAGGCATTAGCTTCCCTCTGTCTGGCTCCCATGTGGGTGAGTGTGTCTTGCTCTGCTTTGATTCACCTGAAGCACAAAGCACAGCTCCTGGCAGACAGCAGATGCTTAAGAACTGTTTCTGCTGCCCTGAGTACCGTTCACCTCAGAGGCACAGGAGGTGCTGAGCAAAGGGACACAGAGTCACGCGAATGGAACGCTAAGATCAGCAGACACAAACCAGGCAAGGATACGCACGACACCACAAAGAGTGAAGCGGGAGCTGCATCAGGCCTTACCCTTCTTGAACTCCTCCAGCATGGCATCCAGCTTGGTATCGTGGAAGACGAAGTGCACCGGGTGGTTGTAGAAGCGGGTGATGGTCTTGAGGGGGGTGCAGTCATCGGGGTCCACGAAGGCCAAGTCTTTGACGTAGAGAATATCTACGATGTTGGACTGCTCATCTTCATACACGGGGATGCGCGTGTAGCCGCTTTCCATGATCTCCGACATGGTGTTGAAGTCCAGGATGGCATCGCTCCGGATCATGAAGCAGTCGTGGAGCTGGGTCATGATATCCTCCACAGTTTTGGTCCGGAGTTCCAGGGCACCCTGGATCATGTTCAGCTCCTCTTTCACGAGGTCATTATAGGGCTCCGTCACCTTCAACATCTCCATCAGCTTCTCCCGATTGTAAACGGTGCGGATCTCCTGACCCAGGAAAAAGTCCAGGAGCTTGCTGATGGGGAAGCTGAGGGGGAAGGTGAGTAGCATAAAGAATTTGGTGAGAATGATGGTGTTGGCGCCCACAGCCAGCCCATGTCGGGAGCACAGGGCCTGAGGCACAATCTCCCCAAAGATGACAATGCCAATGGTGGAGAAGACCACGGCCACCAGCCCAGAGCCGATGAGGTTATCTACAAGGATGGTGAGGGAGGTGTTGACCAGCACGTTTCCCAGGAGCAGGGAGCAGAGCAAGTAGTTGCCCTTGCGTCGGATGGGCTCGATCTTGCGAGCATAGCGCCTCTCCTTCTGAGTGCCACAGTTCTGCACGATGCGCAGCTCCATGGGGTCCAGGGCCATAAGCCCCAGATTGAGGCCAGAAAATATGCCCGACAGCACCATCAGCACCAAAATGAGGAGGATGTGCAGCCAGAGGGGCAGGAACCTCCCAGCCTCCTCCACCATGAAGAGCAGCGAGTCCTTGTCCGTCCACTTCTGCCAGGGTCCGTCCACGCCGGCCCGGGTGCACAGCGCATACAGCTTCATGTTCTCGCTCCTCCGGAGGAACTTAGTGAGCACCACCAGCATCCCGGACGTGTCCCCGCGGCTCACGTTGACCAGCTTCTGGACGACCAGGTCCTTGGTGAGCTCGGGGCAGCTGGTGGAGTTGTGGATGGTCTCGGCGTTGTCCACCTCGGTGAAGGAGATCAGGTTGCTGGAGAAGGAGCCCAGCCTCTGGCCGTACAGCCTCAGGTTCACCGTGCTACCCTCGGACACGAAGATGATGCCATCCGAGTTTATCCCACACGATTTGTTGCAGCTCGCCAGCCTCATGCCCAGGATCGCGCTCCGCTGGGGGTCGCCCTGGCCGCGGGCCCCCCGCGCCCACAGCAGCACCAGCAGCACCGGCGCCACCAGGAGGAGGCGCCCTCGGGCCGGCCCGCCGCCCGGGCGCCCGCCCCCGCCCACCGGCGCCATGTTGCTCCGGCTCGGCCGCCGCCGCTCCCCGCGCCCCTCCGCGCAGCCCCTCTCACGCCGTCGCTCCTGCCGCTCCGCCGCCGCCGAGCCAACTGCCCGGGCCACCGGCCTGACGTCAGGTCAGCGACCCGCCCGCCCACGCCCCGCCCCGCCCCTCATTTGCATGGGAGGCCCCGCCCCCTGCGCGCGCGGCTCCAGCGCCCTCCCTTAAGGAGGTCCGGCATTTAAGGTGGCGCGGCGAGGGAGCGCGGGAGCCTCGGGCGAGCGCACGCCCCGCCCTTCTCCTCGCACGCCTTTCCGCTCTCTCGGCTGGTCCCTCTTTCCTCCTCCCCGACCTGCTCTCTCGACCACGTAGTTCCTCTTCCGCAGCCCAGCCTGGGCTCGGTTGCTGGGCTCCTTCCCCTTCCACAGAAATCTGCAGCTCGGGGCGGTGGCCCTTCTCTGCAAGAACCTCTCGGAAGCTGCACCGCGTTGTGCTCGAGCGAGAAAATTGATTTTCTGCTATGAAAAAAGAAAAGGAGAACCTGAGGGCATAGACCTGAGGGAGGTCTTCAAGTTCACCGGCATTGTTCTGGCACTCCCGGGGGTTTTGCCCACCTTGTCCCAAGACCAGAAGTGGGTTCCCCAGGCCCAGGCCCGGGGTCTCCTTCGGGGGCCTGTGGAGGGAAAATCTGGGGAACTGGAGCTGTAGGATGTACCCGCGGATAGAAGGGCCAGGGTCTGACCTGGGCTTATCTCCTGTCGTTTCCATTTAGGACACAAATATTGAGCACCTACTACGGTCACTTGTTCCAGGCTCAAACAGTACAGCAGTGAATGAGTCAAAGTTCCTGCCCCCTGGAGTTTGCAGTCTAGGATAGAAAACCGGCAATAAACAAACGCGTACATAATATTTTTTTAATCTTCCCAACAACCCTAAGAGGTAGTGTTATTATTTCCATATTACAGATGAAGAAATTGAGTCTAGGCACAAATCAGAGCCCACCCAGACTGTTATCTTAAGAGCAGGCCTGTGTGACTTTGGGTAAGGCAAGTTGGAATGTCTCTCAGCCCCATTTTCTTCATCTGTAAAATGGGGTAAGAATGATAACACAGCACCATTTCACTAAGCTTGTGGGAACAGCTGGCCTAGGCATTGAAAAGGACAGAACAACTCTGTGAATGTTCTTTGACTATGCAGCTGTTGTTGTTATTGTTGTTGCTGTTATTATCTGCCCTGCTGGGACCAAACCCCTAACCCCAAATTGTGGTGACTGACCCTGGGGCAGCTGCATGTGGAAACAAGCTGAGACGCTCAGCGCCAGGCCCAGCCCTGAAATGACTGCTTCCTGGGCGGCCCTACCTCGATGTCAGTCGGCAACTATGAATTGAGCACCAAGCACTCAGGATGTGGGGGGAAAGACCAACCGCAGCTGCCATCCAGTTAGGGAGAAGGAGAGAGACAGACAAACATCCTTATAATTGCAGAGGTGTGCTGACAGGAGGATCAGGTACCAGGTTGACCACTGGGTCTTGGAGCAAGTTTTTTCCCAGCCCTGGAGACACAGAATCCATTTCACTCTCTCCCTGCACAAACACTTGTGTTTAATTTTATTACGGTATACTGTTTGCCAATAAAAGCAACAATCAATACCAGCCGGAAGGAGACTAAACAGAGAGGAACAATGATATAGTGTTTTAGGAGGAGGCGTGGTGGCAGAGGCCTGATGCAACTAAGCCCTGTTAGCAGGGGTAGAGGGTGCTGTGTGCTAGGCCAGCCTGAAGCGGCCCCTTGCAGGTGCCTCACTTCATATTCCATAGTGAGTGTCCAGCCTGCCAGTTTTCCAGAAAACAGGAGCCTCAGATGGGCACTGGCCGACACAGAATAAAAGCAGAGGGCTTTCCTGGTGGCGCAGTGGTTAAGAATCTGCCTGCCAATGCAAGGGACACAGGTTCATGCCCTGGCCCGGGAAGACCCCACATGCCGCGGAGCAACTAAGCCTGTGCACCACAGCCACTGAGCCCACATGCCACAACTACTGAAGCCTGCACGCCTAGAGCCCGTGCTCTACAAGAGAAGCCACGACAATGAGAAGCCCGTGCACTGCAACGAAGAGTAGCCCCTGCTTGCCACAACTAGCGAAAGCCCGTGCACGGCAACGAAGACCCAACACAGGCAAAAAGAAAGAAAGAAAAGTAGAAAGCAGAACTTTTGACCAGCTGTTCCCTCCCATGTCCACTGACCAGCACGAGCCACCTACATCACCTCGGAGCAAGCCCAGCTCTCAGGGATGCTTCTGCCCTCATCTCTTTCCAGCCAGCTTTAGGACCAGTGCCCTCCCCCATGGTACTTAGAGACTTTCCCATTCTATTATCGACCCACTGGCTATTTTTATTTTGCCCTTTTCAGACTATCTGTACTCAGAAACATTCTATGCATGCACTGAGCCCAATGACAGAAACCAGCAAAGGGAAGGAAAAAATAAATTTTCAAGATACTTGGGTTAAAAATGCCAGGGGTGGTGAAGATTTGGTAGGAAAAATCAGTCTCTGCTAAAGTTCATTTAATTACACCCATCCTGGGCTTCCCTGGTGGCACAGTGGTTAAGAATCCGCCTGCCAATGCAAGGGACACAGGTTCGAGCCCTGGTCTGGGAAGATCCCACATGCCGCGGAGCAACTAAGCCCATGTGCCACAACTACTGAGCCTGCGCTCTAGAACCCGCAAACTGCAACTACTGACCCCACGTGCCACAACTAGTGAAGCCTGCGTGCCTAGAGCCCGTGGTCCACAAAAAGAGAAGCCACCGCAATGAGAAGTTCGTTACCGCAACAAAGAGTAGCCCCTGCTCTCCGCAACTAGAGAAAGCCTGCGTGCAGCAACGAAGACCCAATGCAGTCAAAAATAAATTAATTAATTAATTTTAAAAAATTACACCCATCCATGATTATATTCACACCCGTGATTAGGTAAATAGAGCAGATGCAATGAAGTAAAGAAAAGAAATTCCCCTTTCTATGCTACCCAGGCAGAGGTCCATACGGCCTTGTTCTGGGTGCCCATTATAGCTTACAGGGAAGCTTTCACAATGTCCAGAACGCTTGATGCCCTGCCAATGAAGGAGGAGGCGTCATCTGTTATTAAATAGTTTATACAGTTAAGGAAGGAAGGGAGGGAGGGAGGGAGGAGGGAAGAGAAAGAAAAAGAAAGAAAGAATGAATGAAAGGAAGGAAGAAAGAAAAAGAAAGAGAGAAAGAAAGAAAGGGAGAAAGAAGGAAAAAATGAAATTCTTCTTTGCCCTCCCAGGGCCTTCAATCTGCAGGGGAGACAAGACTCCCTGGGTAATAGTTAAATGATACAACCCAGAAAGTGTCAGAGGAGGTATTTGAGATGCAGACTGGAGTCCACGTTCATTCTCTGCCTGGCATTCGTCCCTGGTTAGGGCATTAAACCTTTCCTCATCTGCAGAGTTGAGACCCACAGCGTGGTGGGGACAATGTGGAGATGGAGGTGTATTAATGTGCAAAGCAGGAAGCCTGGACCATGTTTGGCTCCTGTGAACAAGGCTGTGAGAACAGCAGAAAGTGATGTGCATGTGAGAAGCCTCCTTCCTTTAGGGGGCAGACCTGTTCCTCTGCCTGGAGTAGAAGTCTTTACTCACCTGAGTTGCCTCCATTTGAAAGTAAGGAGTTTGGAGAAGGTCCTTCCCCAAGGGGTCCTGATACCTGACACCCAAGCATCCTAAAGCACTCCATTCACGACATTTGGGCCTGATGGGTTCTTTCCGGGACCTATGGCAGCACGTCTACACCTCCCATGGTTGAGCCCACTCCTTTCTGGTCCTGTGTAGGGAGACAGCCTAAAAGGTTTATTGCCCCTTCTGTACCTGGCATTGAGCTGACACCAAGGATCCAGTGATGAACAAGGTCCTGAATTAGTAACCTGGGATCTCCTTTCCCACTTCCTAGGCTGGGGTCCTCCCAGGCTGGATTCTTAGCCCTTTTCAATCTCTGGGTCTCCACAATGGGGAGCTGTGGGCAGAGAAGCTGCCCATCTACTGGTGGAGCTCAGAGCCTGAGGTCTGCCATGGCCCCAGGCTGGGCAGAGCCCTCGGGGGATGCCGTGGGCCTGGGCTGTGAGAGCCTGGCTGGCAGCAGTGGGACACCTTTTCAGAGTGAGACATGGACCATCCTCAATACCTACCGTGGTCTGTTTCACCCCTGTCTACAAGTCTATAGTAACCCTGAGCATTTGCAGGATACCTCTGTGCCATTTAATTGTCTCAGGAGGGGGCTTCCCTGGTAGCGCAGTGGTTAAGAATCCGCCTGCCAATGCAGGGGACACAGGTTCGAGCCCTTGTCCGGGAAGATCCCACACACTGCGGAGCAACTAAGCCCGTGCACCGTAACTACTGAGCCCGCGTGCCTAGAGCCTGTGCTCCGCAACAAAAGAAGCCACCGCAATGAGAAGCCCGTGCACCGCAACAAAGAGTAGCCCCCCTCACCGCAACTAGAGAAAGCCCGCACGCAGTAACGAAGACACAACGCAGCCAAAAATAAATAAAAATTTAAAAAAATTTTTCTCAGGAGGGAAGGAGCAAGCATGGGGTTAGCTGGATGCTGCCTTTGTTTTTTTTCCTGTGGCTGCACTGCGCAGCATGCAAGATCATCTTAGTTCCCTGAACCCATGCCCCCTGCATTGGACGCGCAGAATCCTAACCACTGAACCACCAGGGAAGTCCTTGGATGCTGCCTCGACTCACATCCCAACTCAGGGCATCCCAGCGAGTGGGGACAGGAGGACCTGGTGTGTGAGACAGATACTTCATTGAGCCAGAGAAGGGGATGAAAACATCAGGTCAGCAGATCCAGGCCGATAAAAGGATGTGCCTCTGAGAAGCGGTCAAATGCCAAAGCGGCAAGGGGAAGGAAGCATTTGTATTCACTGGGTAGGCTTCAAGGCTCCCACGGCCATAGGACAGGTTGCTCTCCTTTGGGACAGACCCACGGGAGGCAGGGTGCCGCACCATGAGGGTTCAGGTACAGCTCTGGAGGCACGATGGGGGGGCTGGCTTGGCCACAGATTGCCTGTGTGACCTGAGACTCCGGGACATTCTTGAGTGCGGAGTGAGAGGATGTCTGGCCCACGGTAAGAGCTCAATACCATGACGATGATGGGAACAATGCAGCCAGGATTTTTAGAGGACACACAAATGTCCTTAGCTCTGCTGTGTCTCTCCATCCAACTTCAGCCAGTCTTCTTGTCCTTTCCCTTCCCTTTCCTGAGGAGGGAGAAATCAATAGAGGATGATGGGGAAAACCAGAGGCTGGGGGGGAGATCACCGAGGACTGAACAAGACCACATGTGGCCCCCTTGGGCCTCATGTGCGGAGGGAAGAAAGGAGGCTGAGGTTAGGGGAGGTCGAGCTGGTGGGGGGCAGAGGGGCTGGGGCTTACACACAAGCTCTCAGGCTGCTGGGAGGGAGAGAAACCTCTCACTCGGGATCAGAGAGACCTGACACCCCGCGAGCCCAGGCCTAGGGAAGCCCCTGCTGTTCCAGGGCCCCTGTGGGGAGCCCTGGGCAGCACTGGGTGTGAGAGGGGCCTCCCGGACCTAGGACTCTGCCTGCTCTCCTTCCCTCCTGCTTCCCTCCCTGTCGGGTGCACTGGAGCACCCGCCGTCCCCAGGACTGGCTACCTCAGCAAGCTTTTCCTCTGCCTCCCCCCAAAAAAAAACCCTTTTCTATTTTTTTAAATAAATTTATTAATTTACTTACTTATTTGTTTATTTACTTTTGGCTGCATTGGGTCTTCTTTGCTGTATGTGGGCTCTCTCTAGTTGCGGTGAGGGGGGCACTCTTCCTTGCGGTGCATGGGCTTCTCATTGCGGTGGCTTCTCTTGTTGCAGAGCACAGGCTCTAGGTGTGTGGGCTTCAGTAGTTGTGGTGCACGGGCTCTAGAGCACAGGCTCAGTAGTTGTGGCACATGGGCTTAGCTGCTCCACAGCATGTGGGATCTTGCCTGACCAGGGCTCGAACCCGTGTCCCCTGCATTGGCAGGCAGATTCTTAACCACTGCGCCACTAGGAAAATCTGACCCTTTTCTATTTTAACAGATTAAATGCTCATCGCTAGAAAAAAACTAGGAAGAGCAAGCTAACAAACGCTGAGTATTTATAGAGGCTTAGGAACAAAGTTTTCGGAGTCATTGTCCCTAGTTTCTGACCCTTTTTCTTAGTTGGCAGAAACGTCACGGGCTCTGACCCTTACCATCTGGTGAATTGGGGCAAAGTGCTTGGCCTCTTAGGGCCTCGATTTCTCCACTTTAAAGATGAAGATCAAGAGACCCTTCTCGCTGTATTGAAAGGACCAAACGAGCCCTGGTTTGAAAGCACTGCTCTGTAAACACTGGTTTCTTTCCCTTCCCCCAGATTTGATTTTGATTCCCAAATCTTATTGGCTCCTAGCCCAACCCAGAAAGGGAGACTGCCTTTCAGATCTTCATTCCCAAGTGCCCAAACAACTGCCAAGTCACCAAATACCTGTAGAGCCTTCAGCAACCCGCTCATCTTGCTAGCCTCAGGGCCTTTATCTTTAACCTGAGGGAACTGGATCCGATAATTAGGTTCTATCCTAATTTAAATTCTTTGATCTACGATTCTTCCTGGACAACCAAGGGAGGAAGGTAAAGGCAAGACCAGCAAGATCAGAGGTAGTGGGCATCTGTTGTTCTGGTCTGTTCAGCTTCCTTCCCCTCCTTCTGCAAACGGTACCTCCCTTTCCTCTGAGAACGTGTCCCACATCCATTTTCATGGGTTCTAGTGGGGATGGGCAACTGACCAGGCCTGGACAAAAGTACTCCAGGCCACAGCAATTGACCTAGGGTGGGTAGGACACCAAGAAGGGCCAATCAGGAGCCTGGATTTTTATATAGGGGGAGGGTCCCTAAATGGAGGTAATAGAAGCCTCAAGCTGTCTGTTACTAGGTCCCCTCCCCCTGCTGAGGGCAGTACTTCTGTTCAGCTTCACCACAGCCCTAAAAAAGGGGTACCATTAGTCACCTCCTTTCACAGATGAGAAAAGGGAGATTTGGAAAGCTGAAGAAACCTGCTCAGGGACTTCCCTGGCAGTCCAGTGGTTAGGACCCCGCACTTCCACTGCGGGGAGCACGGGTTTGATCCCTGGTCAGGGAACTAAGATTCCCGCATGCTGCACAGCACAGCACCCCCTAAAAAATAAAGAAACCTGCTCAGGATCACACAAAAATGGATTTCGATACTGTTCCAACCTGTCTGGACTCCAAACCTTCTTAGCCCTCCTGCATGTGCTACCCATCTGAGGACTAGGGTTCCAGGAACAGAACTGTAATTGGTTGACCGAGGAATTTCAATTCAGTGGGGACTTAACATGACATGGTTTTATTTCTTTTCTAATCAAGGCTTTTAACCAATCTCTGTCAAATTTCCCCTCTCCGGCCTTCCTTGAGGTCTCTGGTGGGTCCACCATCTTTAGTGTGACTTTTAGTATCAGGAATCCAGTCAGGTCCATTAACAACTGCCATCTCATTTCTGACTTACATCACCTGTGCCCCCTCCCTGTCATCCTTCTCCAGGCATGGGGTCCAGGGTCTGCTCCAAGGACTTGGAGCGGGGAAGGGCCTTGGTCAGCCTTTCAATCCTCCAATCACTGCAGCCAGTTTGGGGTGAGCGTGTATGTGTGTATCTGGTGTCAAGTGGAGGGGGTTGCTTCATTCTTCCTTTTCAGGGTCAAACTTCTCCAGCATTGGGGCCTGGTAGGGCAAGGGGGCAAGGGGAAGGGCAATTTCTCTTTACTTAACCTCCCACAGATTAGACCCCCCCCCTCCCCTTTATGACTGTTGCTGCTTGACCGAGTGTGGCTTGTGTCCAGTTATTGGTTTCTTACAGGGGGAGGTTCAGCTCAGCTTCTTGCTGTTGGGGTAACCTTTGCCTGGCAGACAGCCCCTCCTGAGTCCACCCAATGGATGCTGTAGAGACCACTCCACTGATGACCCCTCTCTCGGCGTCAGGTCTTCAGTTCTCTCCTCCCTTCGCTCTAGGATCCCAGGGCAGAACAGCAAGTCTGGTGCTTATGGTGGTATAAGATGCCAGTCCCTCTTCTTGCAGGAGCCCCCAAGTTTTCTTAGAGCACCGCCTTCACCTGACTTTGAGAAGTATGTTAGTTACCTATTGCTGCATAGCAAATTATCCCCAGAAGTTAGTTGCTTTGAATAGTAAACATTTATTATGCCATAGATTTTTGGGGTCAGGAATCAGGAAGCACTTTATTTTATTTTTTTAAATAAATTTATTTATTTTATTTATTTATTTTTGGCTGCATTGGGTCTTCGTTGCTGCGCGTGGGCTTTCTCTAGTTGCAGCGAGTGGGGGCTACTCTTCGTTGCGATGGGCGGGCTTCTCATTTCTGTGGCTTCTATTGTTGCGGAGCACAGGCTCTAGGCGCATGGGCTACAGTAGCTGCAGCGCACAGGCTTAGTAGTTGTGGCTTGCGGGCTCGAGAGCACAGGCTCAGTAGTTGTGACGCACAGGCTTAGTTGCTCCGTGGCATGTGGGATCTTCCCAGACCAGGGGTCAAACCCATGTCCCCTGCATTGGCAGGCAGATTCTCAACCACTGCGCCACCAGGGAAGCCCCTAGGAAGCACTTTAGCTGGGTGGGTCTGGCTCAGAGTCTCATGAGTTGAAATCAAGACATTAGCTGGGGCCTCAGTCATCTGAAGGCTTGACTGGGGATGGAAGATCCACTTCCAGACTCACTCACATGGCTGTTGGCAGGAGGCTTCAGTTCTTTTTCATGTGCCCTTGTCCACAGCGCTGCTCACAACATGGCAGCTGGCTTTCCCCAGAGTAAGTAGTTCAAGAGAGAGCAAGACAATGTAGAAACCATGATGTCTTTTATGATCTAGCCTCAGAAGTAACATACCACCAGTTCTTTCCAATTCTATTGGCTATATGTACCAAAACTGACACACGATGGGAGGGGGTTATCCAAGGCATGAATAGCAGGTGTCACAGACTACTGGGGGCCATTTGGAGGCTGGCTGTCACAGGAGGTGAGGGAAAATCCTCTACTGAATACTGATCAACTAACAAACGTCCCCCAACCCTGACCCCCAATAGCTTCTCTTAAAAATTGGGAATACGGTCTTACTGGGTTAATGGTTAGGGCTGGAGGGTCTGTTCTCTGCTTAGAAGTCCAATAGACACATAAAGCCATCATCATCAAAATTAAAATATTGATTTCTCCTCCAAGACATATATCTCCCATAATTTCCCTTCTATCAGTATATGGCAATTCCATCTTTCCAGTTGCTGTGGCCAAAAATCCAGAGTCATCCTACTCATCTTTTTCTCTTATGCCTCTGTCTGATCCATCAGCAAATCCTGTTTGCTCTACCTTGAAAACACATCTAGAATCCAGATACCTCTGCTACTTCAGCTGCCACCACCCAGACTCCAGGCACCTTCCTTTAACACTGATATAGCCTCCTACCTGGCCTCCTTATTCCTACCCTTTCCCTCCCACATTCTGTTCTCAAGGCAACAGCCAGAGTGATTTTATTTTTCTTTTTTTTTTCTGGCCGCACCACGTGGCTTGTGGGATCTCAGTTCCCCTGACCAGGGATTGAACCCCTGCAACAGCAGTGAAAGCCTGGAATCCTAACCACTAGGCCACCAGGGAACTCCCCAGAGTGATCTTTTAAAAACATAAATTATAAACCTCTTCTGATCCAAACCTTCCAGAAGCTCAGTTTCTTTTAAAGTAAGAGCTAAACTCCTGACATTGGCCTATACACTAAAGAGTTTTGTCTTAATCCTATCAGGGAGGAACAAAGATTCTTATTGGGGAAGTGATGTAATGGAAACTAAGATTTGGTCAGTGTGTTGGGGAAATGGGGTAGGAGGGAGTCCAGCAAAGAAGCTGCCATTGTAATTCAGATGTGAAGGGACAGGTAACAATTAATAAAAATTACCTCCCATTTATTCAGTGCTATGTGCCAGACACTGTGCTTTCCACACCTTTCCTCATTTAAATATTTATAGCAATTTTGTGAGGTAGGTGTTATTATTATTCTCCTTTTACAGGTAGAAAAACCAGGTCCCAAAGAGGTTACATAACTTGCCCAAGGTCATACAACTAGGCAAGGTCAACAGAGCCATGTATTGAAACCCAAACCTGTGTACTACCAATGCTTTCCAAGCTGTCATTTTTATTGACAAATGTTGAAACCAAGGGACATCATAAGAGTTTTCATTACAGAAAATAGAAATCTTTATTATAAAACAGCCATGCATGAGTCTAGTTGTTTAAAGAAATTCCAAGCGGAATATGATTTAAAGAAATAAAGCCATGTCTTTATAATTGGGCTTCTTACACATCAATCTTCAGTTTTTGTCTTTTAGTCTGTAGTCTAACCTTGACTTCTTGGCTCTCTCCCAGAGCCAAAAACCCTCCATCTGACTTTGGAAATAGCCATCATCAGGCTGGCTTAAGACTTCGGGCCAGGTTAATTTCCGAAGCCACAGGATGGCTTCCCTTGACTCCATGGCATCCACTCATCCTGAAGAGCCTGCCGTTCTTGGCAGAGATGGGCTCTGAATTCTCTGCACAGAATGAGAATTTCCATCCTCATCCACCCCCTCCCATGGCTTCTGTCATAGCTGTAGCTCAGCTGTATCCATGCACTTCCCTACACATCTAACTCCTGGAGAGCTCAGGGCTCCTCCATCTGTTCACCTTCCACAGGAAGAAGGAGAGTGAGGAAAATTATACCCAACAAAGCCTTTACTTAGCTGTTTGACCTTCAAAGCTATAGCTTGTTGTATTTCTAATTAGAAACCCCAGTGATAAGATTTGCACATTACACACTTCCACTCTGCACCCCAGATCCCTGAACAATATCCTCAAATAAGCCAGTGGTTTCTACTTCACTTATAAACCTACTTCTAACAGAGGGACTTTCTTTCAAAGGGACCAAACCCACTTTCCCAGAACACAGTCCAGAACACAAGTGAGCAAGCCATAGCAAAGCTTTACAAACAATACTAATCTGTATACTTATAGAACTCTTTAGAGTCAGCAAGGTGCATGTGCATCCTTTATACATTCTTTAGTTTAATGCTGTCAACAATCAAGTGTGGTAGGTTTCATCACACCGAATTTACAGGTAGAGAATTTGAGGTTCAGAGAGATTATGTAATTTGCCCAAGGTCATACAGTAGAGCTGGGTTCAAAAGGGCAGATGTTTTCATCCCAACTCAAACATGCCAGAGTTCTCCTCCCCCCCACCCCCATTCTGTAATTCTTGGTGACGCTTATATCCCAACTCTGTGACAAGCAGGCATCTGGATGCCTAGAGGCAGTCCCTAATTCGTAAGAGTTCTCCTACTTCATCGAGCCATCACAGATCTAAGATCTGGTCCTTAGGATATTGGTTTTTATTAATTCACTGATGGATTAACAGATTGGAGAGGGTAAGTCACACTAACTAAGCAAGTAACTGAGTGATAAACCCAAATATGAATTTCTTAACTAATACTGTGGCTTGTTGGGAGGTCAGAATTTGTAAGTTGCCACTGGAAAATAGTTGGCCAGTTAGTGTTGGAGCTACTGTCCCCTTCTATGCTCCAGGGTCTGCTGGGAGAACTGGAAATGCAGGGGGGTGGGGCCAGATCAGCTGAAACTTTAGGGCTGAAGATGGGGCCAACCCCAAGGCTCAACCTGGATCTCTGAGGAAGGAGGAATGGTCTTCCTGGTTTTGGGAAGGCTATGTTAGGCCCTGCTTTGTGTCCTAGGTTTGGGTGAGGGTAGATTTAAATGGAATATCAAGGTTTAGAACTGAAGGGTGGTACTAACACAATATTGTAAATCAACTATACTTCAATTAAAAAAAAAAAAAGGGGGATTTGCAGGGTGGAAGGGAGGGAAAGGATGGGGCCAAGATTCTACCTTGGAACCTCTTTCATGAGGTGGGGAGCATCAGGCTTTAAGGTGCTCCTGTTTGACTTTGAAGACAGGAAAGTAGGAATCAACCAGAACTCTAGAGTTCCCAGCTCACTTTGCACATGAATGGCCCCCACCTTGGAGCTATGCAGCCCTAGATTGTGATTCCGTGGAGAAAAAGAGGGATATTAGGCAGTTGAAAGGGTGGTCGGTCCAGACCTGACCCAGCTTTCAGAAGGTGCCTCTATGTGTGTGTAGGGCAGTGCTGGAGGGGGGCAGGGCTCCTTTTTCTCTTTCTTCCACCTCCCCTCAACACCTTGACATGTTGAACTTTATCTGAACCTTGTACTTCTGGAAAGCAGATACAGTCAAGAAATGCCTCCTCTGCTTTGTGTCCCCCCTCACCCCATTTTGAGTTCTGAAAATAGCCAACTTCAAAGGACTATCCTGTTCTAGAATATTCCAAGATAAGACCCCCTTCCACCCTTCCTCACTGACTCAGATAAGACCCTCTCTAGCCTTCCTCATGATGACTCCTTGTTTACCTGCCTCTATAAAACCCCAGTTCCCTCCTTTTCTTTGATGCATTCCTCATTAGTGAGCATTCTCCCTTTTGCAACAGTCTGATTTATTGTCCTGTGCATTTTGTCTTTCACACCCTTCTCTTTTATTCCCTTTTTATTCATTGTAATGAGTTTCATAATGAGACATCTCCTGACATAATCTACCAAAAATCAAGCTCACAGGCTGCACAACAGTATGAATGTACTTAATGCCTCTGAACTGTATACTTAAAATGGTAAACTTTATGTAATGTATATTTTACCACAGTAAAAAAATTCCAGCTGATAGAGAAATACAATGAAAATAATTTTATTCAAAACAATGAGAATCCCTACTATGTGCTGGGTGATGGGTTAGGGAGTGGGGAAGTGGGTGGGGCCTGGGATAGGAAATGAGTAAGATCTGCTCCCTGTGGTCCAGGAGCTCTCAGACTTGCTGGGGAAACAAACACATAATCTGCTAATTGAGCACCATAATTCAGAATGACACACATTGTAATAGACATGTGTACAGCCTGATTTGACTCAGGCTGAGCAGGGCCTCGAATGTTACACTAAGGAGTTCGGATTTTATCCTTAGTGTAACATTAGTGGGAGACATGCATGGTTTTAAAGCCAAGGTATGACACGGATAGATGTATTCAATTCCTAATGTCTTATCACCAGTCATCTGCTTTGTGTAGAGTGTGTAAAAGATCAATAGCTGTGACAGCTTTAATTTTAAAAAGTTGACCCCCCATAAAACAGGCTCATAGTCATATATCTCCTACTAAATATATTTATGCTCAGGAAAGAAGGATTTAACTTTGGTCAAGTGTATTGGGAAGACAGAGACACAGAGCTGGCAAGTACTGTGTAAGAAATGTGCTTGGGAACACTGAGAGCTCAGAGTGGGGCACTGCCCGCTGGCTGAGGGAGTCAGGGAAGGCCTCCAGGAGAAAGTGGGCTGGGGCAAAGGAGAGGGAACAGGGGAAACTGGAGCATATAGGCAAGGAAGGGGGCCGTGGGCCAGATGGCAGATGGCTTTGTGTGCTAGGTTGAAGGGCCTGAACCTCTTCCCCACAGGTGATGGTGAACCATACTGGGCTCTGTTAATAATGATGGTGATGCCGCTGATACTGTAGTGCTTACTACATGGCAGACACTACTCTAAGAGGTAAGAGCTTTACCAATATGCACTCATTTAACCCTGACACTCAGAAAAGTGCATGGGTAGATGGTTTAGATCACTTGGATGGCCATGTTGATAATGGTGGCCAGAACAACAGTTGGGACACTTGTTGTGGTTCAGGGGAAAGACAAAGGGAGGGATGGAAAGGATGTGATGGCTTTGAGAAATAATTAGGAATAAAACCATCAAGACATGATTATTTACTGTTTCGGTGGTGGAATTGCTGAGAAAGAGAATGGAAGCCGGGGTGAATCTCACTTATTTGGTTTCGGGGCCCGGAAGTATTATTGCACCAACAGGTAAAGGATTGATTACTCTGTTCCATTTCTCAGAGGACTCGCTGAAGTCGCCCAGTGCCTCCTACTCCCTCACGAGTAATTTAGAAGTTAGTTTAATTTCCAAACATTTGGAGATTTCTCAGAAATCTTTCTGTTATTGATTTCTAGTCTAATACTGTAATGATAGGAGAACATCCTTTATGTGCTTTCAATTCTTTTAAATTTGTGCAGGTTTGGGGTTTTTTGGTTCAGATTATCTTGGGAGATGTTTCTTTTGCACCCGAAGAAAATGTGTCTTCTGCTGTTGTTGGCTGGAATTTCTATAAATGTCATCAGGTCAATTAAAAAAAAAAAGTTTGATAGTGCTCTTCAAGTCTTTTATAAATTTGATAATTTTCCTGATAATTTTCCAACTACTTGAGTTGTGAAGTTGTCTATTTTTCCCTTCAGTTCTATAGATCAGTTGATAGATCCGCACAGTCAGGAGGGTACTATGGCAGAGAGGCTAGAACGTTTGCGTGGAACTGGAAGAAACATTTTATCTCTTTAAATTTACTCTAGAATGCATGGACGAAATGGAAATCACTACGTATCCCAGCAGGCCTAGTGGCACTCAGGACAAATGCAAATAAGGGAATCCAGGCATTCGGCCACGCCCCTTTCCCGAGTTGGCAAGGCAAACTGGTGCTCAAGCCAGCCAATCGGTGAAATGCTCACCTGCGGGGGCGGGGACTCGACGAGAGCCAATAGGACGTGAAGCAGGTGGTTCCATGGGCCAATGGCTTGGAGGACGGGGCGGGCTTTCGATGAAGGGAAGGCAGTGGGAAAGATGGCGGTGGCCTTGGAACCCTCTGGGTGGTGGCAGCGGTGGCGGCGGCGTTTGTCGGCTCGGGATGGGTCCAGGATGTTGCTCCTTCTCCTTTTGTTGGGGTCTGGGCAGGGGCCACGGCAAGTCAGGGCGGGTCAAACGTTCGAGTACTTGAAACGGGAGCACTCGCTATCGAAGCCCTACCAGGGTGAGGCGCCGGGGGCGAGGTGGTCGTGCATGGGGAGAGCTTCGGGACCTGAGCTTGTCCGTAGAGGCGGGGGCGGTGAAGGGCTTCATGGCCCCCAGGATGCTGCCGGCTGTGGGTGGGGGCACCGGGGGCTCTCGCTGTGTTTGGGAGCCACGGGTACGAAGGGCAGGGGCCCGTTTACCCTCCTCCCACCCCGGAGTTAGCCCTGGAAGTTTCCAGCAGGTCGAAGCCGGGCTCTCGGATGCCACTAGCGCCGGGCCTGGAGGAAGGGGAGCTTAGAGTTGGACAGGAGGAATGTGGGAAGGGGAGAGAACTGCGACCGACGGGAGTGATTGAGGGCCACTAGCAATGAGCCGGGCGCCGGATGGAGCTGTGGATGTGCTAGAAATAAAGCAGGCGGCAGAGCTAGGGTAGAACTTGGCCGGACTGAGAAGATACAATTCTGCTGTCAGTTAAGACACGTGTTCTTCTCCAGTCCAGGAGCCCTATTGATGAAAGAGGCTGGTTAGCTTTGCTCTGTTTAGTGTTCGTAGGCCGCTAGGCACAACTTATCAACCAGAAAATTTACATGGTTAGCTACAAAGAAGACCAAATCCGTGTAGATGGCTTAATTAACACAAGTCTGTTTCCCCACTGGAGGATATGGGGACAGCAAACAAACAAAATCACAAAGTGCAAGAGTATATACACTGCTGCTAAGGGTGATTATTTACTTAGCAGATGCATCCAGTGCCTTCTCGTTGCTAATACTGTGGGTTATACAGACACAAAGTTCTCACTCTCAAGGGGCTGATAGTCTGAGGTAAGGGGAAAAGTAGCTTCACACTTGGATTGTTCAAAGAAAGAATGTGATTAAGTCCCAGAGCCCCAAAGGGTCAAGCTCTTTTGGTATAACTGGGGAAATTTTTTAATTCATGGTGCTAAAATTTACTCACATACAAAATGGGGAAAAATGGATCTGAGCTATGGCTACTGTGGCGTGGATAAAGTGACAGCTCTGATGTGCTCTGGGGTCTTCACCTGAGAAAGTCTTTGTGAAAGGAAACTGTAAAGATGGTAAGGAGTTGAGATGTAATGAGTCACAGAAGATGGGAGATCGAGTGACATGAAAGGGGAAAAAAAGGTGATGACTCCAGCTTTCGGAGGGTCCATGGTGGCTTTCTGAACAGGTTGGTGTTGAAGAGAATGAACTGATCTACTTCCTCTCCGTAGGTGTAGGCACAAGCAGTTCCTCCCTGTGGAATCTGATGGGCAATGCCATGGTGATGACCCAGTATATCCGCCTTACCCCAGATATGCAAAGTAAACAGGGTGCCCTGTGGAACCGGGTGGTAAGAATCTTTCTCACTCCTGTGTTGCTGACCCAGAAAGTACTAAAAAGTTCACCAGTGGCATACTGACTTAATTTCACTGTCTATCCCAGTATTCTGTCTTCTGTGGATATCAAGGATTTTCATTTCAGAGATTATTATGACCTTCATAATGAAATCAGATATTCAGGGAGGTGCTCTGTTGCCCTAAGTATAACAAATAATCAATTTTGATTCTATTTTCTGAAAATAGAAAAATAGCAGTCTTTAATTCCTGATTGACATGATAGTGTTATTTTGGAGGTTAATAAGTTAACTCATGTTTAATTACTTTGCTTTGTGAAATAGAAGACTGCTCTTTTAAATTTATCTCAAGCTTCATCCCAGTAACACCCCCACCCCTTGTTATTTCCCTTTGAGTCGAATTTTAAATTTTATTTTCGTGTAAAAGCCACTTTGAGCCCTTGGTCATTTTATTTGTCCTTCTTCTCTGGGCCTTTTCTAGCTACATTGTCTTCCTTGAGGTATGGCGGCAAGAAGTGAATGCAGTATTCCTGGTGTGGCTGCACTGTGATTTTGTACAAGTGTAAGATGATGCTTTCTTTTCGGTTTCCAGGGCTCTTTCTAAATCTTTTATGACCACTTTTAGGAGTGACCTTGGCATCCTTTAACACTTTCTCATGGGTTCGCAGAAGCTAAGAACTTACTTGTACATGGTTTTTATCATTAGTTGTAGACAAGTGAATCTCAGAAAAGGAAACGATTTATTTCCCCTGTTCATTTTGTGTGGCAGAGAATTCTAAAGGAGCAGCGGGATGAGAAGTTTCTACGTGGAGCTGTTTGCACAAGCTGGCCCCTTATCCCAGATTGCAGTGCTGAACTCGGTCTTGGACAGAATGCAGGGCAGTGTGTTCTGGTAGAAGAGGTGAAGGGCTGGCAGTTGAAAGACTTGGGTTCTCAGTCTAGCTGTATCACACACCCACTGTGAGCCCTGGCAGTTATTTATCCTCTCTCACTTTGCAGTTTCTCCAGCTGTTAAATGAGCTTCACAATATCTGTTCTACTTGCCCACCAGGGTTATTGTGAGAATAAAATAAGGCAATAGACATGAAAAAGCTTTGGAAAGTTAAAATGGTTACAGAAGTGTGCTGTTGTTTGTTACACCTCTGTTACAAGGTTCACTGATACAGGTCTGTGTATTATAAATGATTGTGTCCAGACTTTGCTGCTGTCTTGCTAGCTGTCTCTACGTAACCCTTTTATGTAGCAGTGATTCTAGTGTAGTGTCTAGTTATCTTGCCCTTTTTCACATTCTCTGATACCTGTATTTTTGGTATTTGACTCTCAGAGTGAGCTTTGGCATTGTTTCTGAGTTATTTGAGTAGGATGGATTTGTTTGAGCAGTTCTCAAATTTGGCTGTCCACTGGAGTTGGTGGCTGGGTCCCACCCCCAGAGATTCTGAAATAATTGGAATGGGGTGCAGCTTAGACACTGGGATTTTTAAAAGCTCCCTAGGTGAATCTAATATGCAGCAAAGTTTGAGACCCACTGTTAGACATAGCCCTGAGCAAAACTGTATAGCATTGCGCTACACAAGGCCAAGGATAAATGGCAGACACCTCTTGGCTCAGTGTGAACTTCTCTGGCCCTACCCTCTTCCCAGGGGCATCATACCTACCCATTGGCTATGGGGCAGCTTCCTGCCACTGAATTTCACTCTTGCTGTGAAATCTAAATGAAATAGCAGAAAGAGGAGAACCCCGAATGACAACACAGGGATTGGGCTCATCAGAGGAGGGAAAGCTATTGGAGATGTCAGGGTTGTTTGGTGAACTCAGGAGTATCCACACCCCTTTTATTTTTGACTACGTACTCCTAATACTAACACTTTTGGAAGATTTCCCAGAAATTAAAAATGAAAACTGAAAATAATCTAGCAGTATGTTGCTCAAGAGCCAGAACAATCTTTTTTTTTTTTTTTTTGGCCACACCGCGAGGCTTGTGGGATCTTGGTTCCCTGACCAGGGATTGAACCCGGGCCCTTGGCAGCAAAAGTGCGGAGCCCTAACCACTGGACTGCCAGGGAATTCCCCAGAACAATCTATTTGGAGGGCCTTTGGCTGAACCCCACTGGTCTATCTGCTCTTCCTTCCCTTCTTTCTTCATGGTGAACTTTAACCAGGAGCCTCTGCAAAACAAACACCCACTCTGGTTTGAAAGTGGGTTGAAAGTGGTTGAAAGTGTTCAACTATTTAGAACACTTAACCATCCACTTACCTCCTTCTCCATTTTTACAAGGTTTTGATACACAATTCAAAAGAAGAAAAACAAGAGTCTGTTTGGTAACCACCTCCTTAAATGTTTTTCCACCAGAGGCTGTCCCTGTGCTGGGGGTGGTGGTGTTCTCCTTTGGTGCATTTGTGCTCCTTGGCCGTGGGCTTGAGGTTGGTGGGGGCATAGCTTACCCCTTCTCAAGGGAACTCTGGGGTGCCCCTCAGCTTGGCATAGGGCCAAGTCTAGCCAATTAGAGTTGTTTATAGCATCTGCTAATTATTCCTGGAGACCTTTGCGGAATGACTTAGCTTATCTTTTTCTTTTGTAATGAATGGGGCTTTGACCCTTTTTGAAATCCAAGCTTTTTAGAGTCTTTCTGTCAGAGGGGCGATCTTAAGTTGCAGATGAGTGTTAATTAATCAGCCACCTCTGCTCTGTAGGCTGAGATCCTTTGCTGGGTGGATGTAGGATCACAGTGCTCTAACACGAAGTTCTCTTGTCTTTTCCAACTTTGGAGTGCTATCCTGTTTCTGTTGGGAGATGGTGAAGATAATGGGGAGGTTTATTCACTTTTCATATTAAATATCATATACAGTTGAATGGCTCAATCTGTTTAATTTTACCACACAAACACTTAGGAAGTCTTAGATCTCGGTTTTACCCCTTAGCCTCACGTCACCTGCATTTGTGTTTTCCGAGTCTGTAGACTGTGCATGAGGGCCTGAGGGCTTCGCGTTTCATGTTCCTCATTGATTCTAGGGTTTTATTCACTTTAGCCATGTTTCCTGAGAGACTGGGAGTTGCAGGTGCACTTCAAAATCCACGGACAAGGGAAGAAGAACCTGCACGGGGACGGCTTGGCGATCTGGTACACGAAGGATCGGATGCAGCCAGGTACTGGGACCCTGGGTTGCTCTTGTGGGGTGTGTGACAGGCCTGCTTTTTTGTGTGCCCTATTTTTGAGAAGGGCGCGTCTCCACAGTGCCAGCGGTTTTCCCTCTCCCTTGACGTCTGTAGATAAAGACTGGCCTGTCTAGTCTCTAGAATGGGGTCTGAGTCCTAAAAGCAGCTGAACTTGACTCATCCCGGGGTGATTTCTTGCTAATTGGTAACTTCCGCTTTCCCTTTGAAACCTCCCGGCCCGTTGGCTGGAGGAAATCACTGCCTGTCCCGAACTCTGACATTGGGCACGCTGGTTTCTTCTGGGTATGCATAGTGACCGATCTCAGAACTCCTGAGTCAGGAGAAAGGGGAAGAGTTATCTATTTTTCCTTGTTGTGCGGGAGCCATTGCTCCAAGTTATGGCAAAACTCAGCCTGATTTGACCTGATCTCTTCTGCAACAAGAAGTGGAGACTTGGGAATTCAGTTCTCTCAGGGGTGTAGTCGTCACCAAGCGTTTGTGAAGCAGAATTCTTTAGGGGCGCCTTAGCAACCAGGTTGGATCAGGGAGCAACTGGGGTGCTAAACAGGGTGGCGCTGGCCTTCTCTCTTTCCCCGCCTTTAATGACAAACAACTGCAGGTGCTTACTGGGTGCTTGTTACAGGCCGTGCCCTTCACTGGGTGCTTTTACAGCTGTTTCCTCATCTTAAGGAGAGGCTGGGGAGTCTTTTGAATTTCACTTTTTCCTCTGTCATAGTGATGTATTATTCCTTTATCAACTCTTGGCTTTATTTCACTGTTCATCATCTGTTCTCTCTCTCTAGGGCCTGTGTTTGGAAACATGGACAAATTTGTGGGGCTGGGAGTATTTGTAGACACGTATCCCAATGAGGAGAAGCAGCAAGAGGTAATGGCAAGTGTCAGAGCTTAGGTCAGCTGCCCTGACGTCACAGCCCTTTGCCTTAGGAATGTTGTTCAAGAGGAAACAGAGGGGAAGGAAAGTGAGGGGTTCGGTTCTATTTTCTTCACCTGCTGAACTTCAAGAGTTAATGTCTATGTCAGGGTTTTTTCTAGATAGAGCTGTTTATGGTGCACAGTCTTGGGAATGGCTCTCGCGAATGGGGGCTTTTTCTTTAGTGTTAACAGTGTGCTGTCTTGTGCACGTTGGGAGCCCCGAGGCTTGAGCATGCGTGGCTGGTTGGTGCTGTGGCTCCTAGGCCAGCACAGAGCAAGCTGAATTTAGGTACCTCCACTCCCCTGACGTCCTGTATCACTGCTGAGCTCTCTTCTGCAGCTGCTCGCCCTTGCCAGCATCCTTTTCTTCTCCCTCTTCTCAGAGGACTGCACAGCAAGTCTCCTCTCCTCTAGGAAAGGCTGTAAAAAGAAATTGATGAAATCTCAGCATTTTGTTGAAACCCAGTATCTGGCTGTTGGCAGAAGCTTCTTTTTGTTAGCTGACCCTGAGTGTTCTTAAGTACTGTCTTATACTAGCAACAGGTCTGTGCTCGCTCTGTGCCTAATGGCCCTGAGAGCAGATGGTGGGAAGATGATTAGGACACGTTGTTGCTGGGTATCCTGTTGCTAAATAATACTTAGCAAGAAAGGCAGGATTAGGAATGGAGGCAGAACTTACTTTACTTTTTTCCCCAGAAGTTCCTTACGAAAAATTTCAAACTCGTAAAAAAATTGGATGAACAGATCATTGTATATACAACACCCAGATTGAACAGTTTTTCACATTCCCCACAGAGTTCTGCTTAGAGGAAGTGGAAAGTGAGACCTGAGTTAGGAGAGGAACCTTTGTTGTGGGTCAGTTATAGACTTGCTTCTCCACGTTGCTTCTGGGCTCTTCTTCCGTCCATCAGACCTCAAGCACTTTGAAGGTGCCAGGCCCTGGGGATTAGCGAGACCAGCACAGTCCTTGCACTTCGGAGCAGGGGTGCTCCGGGGGGCTACAGGAAGACCCAGCAGGAGCATCTAACCTGGGGTGGGACGGTGGTGGTGGGGACACTGGTTGGAACAGACTTCTTCCAGGAAGTGACATTGACGTTGAAATCTGCAGCATTAGGAACCAGTGCAGAGGGAAAAGCCATGTGTTAAGGTGATAAAGTTAGAGAAGGGAAAGTGGATGTGAGGGGAAAAAGGGGGGTCAGGGAGAGATGAGGGTAGAAAGAAAAACAGGGCCCTCAGTCTCGCCATGTTCCAGGGCCGCCATTCACATTGCATTCTTTGCTGCTAACACTCTTCCCTCTTGAGCAAGCTAACTGGCCCGTGAGATTGAGCAGCGTCTCCTTGGGTGGTTGGTGGCTTGGCTCTTTAGACCGGCAGCAGAGCAACCTGAACGTGGGTGACTCGTCCTCACCGTGCACATTGTGGGGCGGGTTCTGAAGGGTGGTGTGTCTGTTGGGGAGTCTGGGTTTCTAAGTATTTTAAGGGGGTAAGTGCATTAAAGGATTTTAATGAGGGGAATGTCATGAGAAGGTTTGCAGTCCCGCTGAAGAAATAGTGGTGGTAGTTAGAAATACATCTGAATAAGAGGTGTGGGCTTCAGGGCTTGACTAGAGTTTTAAACGTGGCTCCCTGTTTCTCCCAGAAATAAATCGTTCAAACTCTTTTAGCTTCCATTTCTCCATCAGATAGGAGTAAGTCTGGTTGAGAGGGCAGATCTGATGGGCCTCATTTTGTAAGGAGAGTAGATGTTAATCAAAAAAATTAGTTTCAGATGGTAAAAATCAGGACTTCTTCTCTGCCTTACTCCCAGCTGCACTTGGAATTACCTGGAGAGCATTTAAAACTATTGACGTCCAGGCCCCAGGCTCAGAGAGCCTGATGCTGTTTGTCTTAGGTGCAATCTGGGCAACCTTACTTTTTCAAAGATCTCCAGGTGAGAGTGCCATACATAACCAGGATGAAGAACCCCTGGATCAACGTCAGGTCATTGTTTCCTTATTATTTATTAAACAAATTTATTTATTAAAACTAAATTTAAAAAGAACGAATAAAAGCAGTTTCAGTTTTTTAGTGGCTGTTATGTGCCAGGTACTTTACAGTTATTATTTTGATCCTCATCAAATCTCCTTATAGTCAATATTATTTTTCCCATTTTACCAATGCATAAATAGAAGACTGGAGAAGTGTCTTGTCTAAGGTGACAGCCAATATAAGGTGGAGCCAGATTTTGAACACTGGTCCATCTGATTCCACAGGCTGCACTTTTAATTATGGTGCTCTGCCACCTCCCATCCGTTTTTTCCTTATGCCAGGATGATTTCCTTGAGAACGGAGATATTCATTCTCGGCGTGATCTCCTCTGCAATTTCAGTTCTCAGAGCTTATGCTCAGTGCAGAGAGTGGAGAAAGTGTACTCCTCTATACATCCCAACGACCTGGTACTGTCTTAGAGGGTGAAGTCAAATGTGTTTTGTTAGCGGCATGGTTTTCTTTGACATCATACTTGAAGGTGCCAGGCATTGTTCTAAGTGCTTTTACATGTCTTACCTATTTATCCTAACAACCCCTTGGGGTAGATATTATTATTATCCCTACATTATGGGTAAGATACTGAAGTACAGAAAGGTTAAAAAAAAACTCGTCAGTGACACCCAGGTAGTGGGTTTGACTCCAGAGACTGCAATCTCTTTATTTTGCTTTATTATTTTGAGCTCATAAGGAGAGGGTGACAAATAGAGTACCCTTTGAAAATTTGGAAACGTCCTGTGTTGGAGGTGTGCTGGACGAGGAGGAGAAGGAGCAGGCAGGAAGGGCTGTGGAGCGATTCAGCAGCTCACTCAAGGCAGTGGTAAAATTGTCTCTCTGGTTTCTTGTTTCCTTGTCACCAGAGTGCCCTTGACCTTGTTGCTCAGTTCACTGTCTACCACATTTGTTTATGAGGAAATATTGGGAAAATACTAGCAACATTAATGCATCTGAGAAGGGGGTGAGGGAGTTTACGATTTAAGTTGTGTTTAGGCTTGGCTCCCTGAAATCAGGACACGTTGTTCAAAATCACATAACCTCAGTTCCCCCATGAGCAATATAAGAATTGTTGTTTAGGTAAGTCAAGAGCTTGTATTTGAAGAACAGGGTACCACCTGTGCCACAGTGAGATTGTCAGGCCGTACATGGCTGTTAAAATAATAGTTGAAGAAATAGAAAATCTGGATAGGTTGAATCGGTAATTAAAAAGTGACTCACAAAGAAAAGCTCAGGCCCAGATGGCCTCACTGGTAAATTCTACCAAACGTAAGGTAGAATTAATACCAATTCTCAGACCCATATGAAAAATCAAAGGAGCAGATGCTAACCAATTCGTTCTTTGAGGCCAGTATTATCCTGATACCAAAGCCGGATAAAGACATCACAAGAAATGGAAAGTACAGACCAATATCTCTTGTGAGTATAGATGTAAAAGTCATCAACAAAATACTAGTAAACCAAATCTAGCAACATATAAAAAGGAGTATACACCATGTATAAATACACTGTATTTATGCTAGGAATTCACAATTGGTTTAATATCTGAGCATTAATATGATAGACCATATTAATAGAATAAAGGACAAAAACCATATAATCATATAAATAGATGTAGAAAAAGTATTTGACAAAATTAAATACCTTTTTATGATAATAAGAATACTTAACAAATTAGTAATCGAATTCCTGATAAAGGGCATTTATGAAAACCCTACAGCTAACATCATACTTAATTGTGAAAGACTGAATCCTTTCCCCCTAAGATCAGGAATAAGGCAAGACTATCTGCTCTTGCCTCTTCTATTCAACATTGTACTGGAGGTTCTAGTCAGGGCAGCTAGTCCAGATTGGGAAGGAAGAAGCAACGATTTCCCTTTGTAGATGATGTGATCTTATCTATAGAAAATCCTAATGAATTCACAAAAAGCTATTAGAACTAATGAATTCAGCAAGGTTACGGGATATAAGATCAACATACAAAAATGTATTGTGTGTTATATGCTTGCATTGAACAATCAGAAAATGAAAGTAAGAAAACAATTCCATTAACTATCGTCAAAAAGAATAAAATACTTAGAAATAAATTTAACCGAAAAACTTATACTCTGAAAACTATAAAGTATTGTTGAAAGAAACTGAAAAAGAGCTAAGTCAATGGAAAGACATCCCATGTCATGGATTGGAAAATTTTGTGTCATTAAGATGGTGATACTCCCCACATTGATCTACAGATTTGAGGGAATCCCTATCTTTCAAAAGCCTAGCTGGCTTCTTTGCAGAAATTGACAAGCCGATTCTACAATCAGTATTGAAATTCAAGAGAACCAGAATAGCCTCCTCTTGATTAAAGAGGAGCAAAGTTGGAGGACTCACACATCCTGTATTTAAAACTTACTATAAAGCTACAGTAATAAAGACAGTGTGGTACTGGCGTAAGGATAGACATATAGGTCAATGGAATAGAATTGAAAATCCACACATAAATCCTCACAATTATGAACAAGTGATTTTTGATAAAGGTGCCAAGTCCATTCAATAAGGAAAGAATCATCTTTTCACCAGATGGTGCTGAGACAACTGGATATCCATAGGCAGCATAATGAAGTGTTTCCCTACCTCAC
This sequence comes from Balaenoptera physalus, assembly GCF_965194825.1. Lineage (NCBI taxonomy): Eukaryota > Metazoa > Chordata > Mammalia > Artiodactyla > Balaenopteridae > Balaenoptera > Balaenoptera physalus. The sequence goes on from NC_138894.1 coordinate 11,532,110, forward strand.
ACCATACACAAATGTTAACCCAAAGTGGATCAAAAACTAAACGTGAATCACCAAAGTTAAGAAGTTTTATACTTTGAAGGACACTATCAAGAAAGTGAAAAGACAACCCATGGAATAGGAGAAAATAAATGTGAATTGTATATCCGATAAGGGACTTGTAATAGTTCCTTATATATTCTAGGTACAACTCAGTAATTAAAAAGATGGCCCAAATGAAAGATGGCCCAAATGAAAAATGGCCAAAGGATTTGAATAGATACTTCCCAAAGAAGAGATATAAATGGCCAATAAACACATGAAAAGATGCTCAACGTCATTAGCTATTAGGGGCATACAAATCAAAACCACAGTGAGAAAAAAAGACCACAATGAGATGCCACTTTATATCCACTTGTCTGTCTAAAATAAAAAAAACAGATGATAACAAGTTTGGTAAAGATGTGGAGTAATTGGAACCTTCATACACTGCTGGTGGGGATGGAAAATGGTACAGTTGTTTTGGAAAACTATTCCATAGTTTTTCAAATGGTTAAATGTAGAGTTTATATGATCCAGCAGTTCCACTCCTAGGTATATACACCCAAGAGAAATAAAAACATGTCTACACAAAAAGTTACATGAATGTTCATAGCAGCATTATTCATAATAGCCAAAAATGGATCCAACTCAAATGTCCATCAGCTGATGAATGGATAAACAAAATATATCTATACAATGGGATATCATTCAACATTAAAAGGAAATGAAGCATTGATACATGCTTCAATGTGGATGACCTTTGGAAAGATGCTAAGCAAAAGAAGCAAGTCACAAAAGACCACATATTGTATAATCCCATACATAAAAAACGTTCAGAATAGGCAAATCTATAGAGACAAAGTAGATGAGTGGTTGCCAGGTGCTGAGGGTTGGGGGCTGGGGTGGGGAGAGTGCACAGGGTTTCTTTTGGGGGTGATGAAAGTGTTCTACAATTCATTGCGGTTATCATAATCTTACCTGTGAACATACTAAAACCCATTGGATTATAGATTTTTTTTTTTAATTAATTAATTAATTAATTTTTGGCTGTGTTGGGTCTTTGTTTCTGTGCGAGGGCTTTCTCTAGTTGCGGCAAGCGGGGGCCACTCTTCATCGCGGTGCGCGGGCCTCTCACTATCACGGCCTGTCTTGTTGCGGAGCACAGGCTCCAGACGCGTAGGCTCAGTAGTTGTGGCTCACGGGCCTAGCTGCTCCGCGGCATGTGGGATCTTCCCAGACCAGGGCTCGAACCCATGTCCCCTGCATTGGCAGGCAGACTGTCAACCACTGCACCACCAGGGAAGCCCCCAAATTATAGATTTTAAATAGGTGAATTGTGTGGTATGTGAGTTACATCTTGGCATTGCTAACTTTTTACAATGTTGATTAAAACACAACCTGATCATCTTTTCTTGGCACCAGGAAGTCATCAGCTGATGGTCATCCGTTTCTCAGGAGAACCCAGATGTTGGTGAAAAGTTGCAGAGAACTCAGTAGCAGTCTTGGAGCAGGAATGTCTTCTCTCAGTTGAAATCAGAGTATGGTGGCAAGAGGCCTTCCTGGAATGAGAGCCCAGAAGTGCAGCCCTTTGCAGCCTTGGCCCTCATTCTTCCCAGTGAGACCTTCAGGCCTCACCCCTGGAGGCAGAAACAGCTGGTTGGAAAGTGGTGCGAGCAGCTCACTGCTCTTCTCAGATCAGGCCAGCTTGGAAGTCTAGTTTGAGGTGCTTCCTGTATTTTTTTAATGTGATGATTGTTTTTCCTCTTTTGAAACTGGAAGAAAATTAACAATAATACGCCATTCCAATTGAAAAGCACATTCCCTCAAATCTTTATGTTGATGAAGACACTAATCCCTTTTGGTCTCTTTATTGTTGGTGGACAGAATTTTTACAGTATTAAAGGAACTCCATAACTTCTTAAATTCTCTTGTTGTTATACTACTTGGATGTGACTTAGGTTTTTTTTTTTTTTCTCAGTCCTTGGTGAGGCAGTGTTTTCTAAGAGACACTCCTTTGGAAACTAGGTCCAGCAATCTCTCAGATGTGATTAGGCAGTGAGGCTGAGCTTCATTGATGAGAACTAGTTTTCAGGGGAAGTAGAAATGTACGGCTTTCTGGTAGATTTGAATACAATAGGATTTTACATACAGTGTCAGGAGATTCATGGGTTCCCCACAGTAGAACTATAGACAAGATCTCCTATTCCATAGAGTTAACCAGAAGTATTCACATACTACCATAATGGTGGTTAGCAGTGAGATTAAGGTGTTGCCTCTTAGGCTGTGTTCTGCATCTTGGCCCTTGTAATCTGGGTAGGTGGGTTATGAACTTCAGTGTTTGGGGCATACCTCGAGTTTAAGGTTTCCTGATTTTACAGTACTCTATTGAAGTCCCACATTACATGGTTTGGGTTTGTTCTAGTTGGGGATCACAACTAAGATAAATGGGATTAAAATCATTCTGTGAGTTTAAGAGTTCATGATAATTAATGTTCAAGTATGTGAAGCTCTTCCAGGCAGTCAGCTGGCCTGGAGGCTGCACTATTCCGTATCCTCCAGTTGAGGAGCTTTGAGACTTGGAGACAGAGTCACAGCTAGTCTAGTTTAGTAGGAGTTTGGGGGCTTATGGAGCAGGGGCCTTCTCATGCTGCTTAATCTCACTTATGTTACCCATTCTAAGTAGGATGGGTATTGCTCAGTTAACCAGTCACCTCTTTCCAGATTCCTGCACAAAGGGTTAGTTGGATGAAGATTACTGTAGGACCAGCGACTTAGAAAGTTTTGAAAGTCTGAAAAGTGTCTGTCTGGGAAGTGGCAGTGAGTGTGTTCTGTTGGTGAGCCAAGGGGAAGGTCACAGGGAGGTGTGAAGGGAGGTGCTGTAGAAGAGGCATTTGTTTTGTTAATTCTTATTTTTATGTAAAAGCTCATTACAGAAAAATCAGAAAAGACTAAGACAGAAACAGAACTATACACACCTTTTTAAAAATGAAAACATTGCATCTTATTTAACATACTGTTTTTTTTAAACTTTTTTTAATTTTGAAATTTTTTAGACATAGAAAAATTGAAAGTGTGGTAAATACTAGATTCAGATTAATCATTAAAATTTTTTAAATTTTGATATAATTTCAGACTTACAGATAACTTACAGTAATGCAACAAAGAATTCCAGAATGCTCTTCACCCAGATTTCCCAGAATGTTAATGTTTTAGTACATTGGCTTTGTCCTTTTCTTTTACGTGTATATGTGTATGTTTGTGCCTGTGCTCATGTGTGCGCACACACACGCGCGCGCGTGTGTGTGTGTGTGTGTGTGTGTGTGTGTGTGTGTCTGACCTCATGCATATGTGTATATTTTTTTCTGAACTACTTAAGAGTAAATTGCCTTCATCATGTTTACTTAATCCTAAATTCTTCACTTGTTTTCCCAAAACACAGTGATAAAAATCAGGAACTTAACATTGATAACGATATTATTATCTAATCTATTGACCTTATTCGATTGCGCCAGTTGTCCCCACTGTGTCTTTTATAGCAAAAGAAAACCCCAGATCCTGTGTTGCATTCACTTGTCATATCTCTCCTTTCCTTTAATTTGGAGCCATTTTCCAGTATTTCTTTGTGTTTCAGGGTATATTAGAGACTTAGGTTTTTTGTTTGTTGGTTTGCTGGTTTTGGTTGTAGCTAAGAATATACCAACCATTGTTCCATACTGATTGATCTTGAGAGCAGTGTGGCATAGTGATTGAGCCAGGGCTCTGAGGCCAGACTACCTGGTTTCAAACCCTGCTTTCACTACTTAATACCTGCGTTATCTTAAACAAGTTTTCTTAACTGTGAAATGCAGATACCAGTACTACCTCTTAGGGTTGTGGGAATTAAATGAACGCATATGTGTACATTACTGAGTACAGTGGCTGGCACAGAGTAAGCTCTCAAAAAACGCTAGCTATCCATATTCACACCACTAAGTGACATTCCCAGGGACGTTTTATCGACATCTTGGCAGTAGCTGGTGTGGCTCTGTGCTCTCCCCCTCTCCTCCCACCTTCCTTTTTTTCACATCTAGGTTCCAGGGAGCAAACTTGGCCAGCTTTCTCAACCGCACTGGGGTTTAGGTTGGTAAACCTGCTTTAAGAGAGTGGCGCCTAGATGCTGGTTCATAGACTCGTATTGGTTGGTTACAGAGTTTCACTGGTTTAAGAATAGGAACAGTGAGGTGACTTTTCATAAATGCGAAATGTTTTATTAATTAGTTATTTATTATAAAATTATATAGTTCTTTCTTTTTTTGGTTTAAAATGTTCTTTTTAAAAATGATGTTTATTATAGATGGTTGTCCTGTCATTCATTATTATATTTTAATATATTTAGTAGGCAAAAAAAAAAAAAGCAAGAAAAGGCAAACCTATTAATCCCAAAAATATGTTTAGAGATTTTAGTGGTCCATGACAGCCAGTGGTCTGGGAATTACTGCTCTAAAAGACATATGTTTGGCTTTGTGTCTATATATGAACACCTGTGAACAAGATATCTAAAAATTCATTAATTTGGTCATCGGTTGAATGAACATTTATTGACTCCCTTCTGAATACCAGACACTGTTCTAAATGCTTTACATATTTCATTTCATCTTCATAATTAACCCTGTGAGCTGTGTATTATTCTCCCTGCTTACAGTGAGGAAGTAGAATCTCAGAGAGATTACACAGGTGTGAGTGGTGTAACTGCATTTAGAACCCAGGTCTCCCTGATTACAGAGCGCCGTGTGTGCTCTTGTTTACACCTAGTGGTTTGCAGCCTGTGTGCTTTGCACCTGTGGAATTTTAGCATAGGATCCACACAACCACAAGTTCATGAGTCTCTTTTCAATCAAGTTACGCTGAAGGTGCAATACCGTGTGGAGGGCCTTGTAGTACAAAAAGTTGAAGACATCTCCCCACCTTTCCGACATCAACCATTTGGACAATAGGTGGGAGTTCCTAATTTTTGATGACTCTTAAATTAGGAATGAAACTACCACCTTTGCCGGAGTCAGGGTGATTCTTCTGCCTTTGGTTCTGGCTATATATAGGCTGCTTTCCAAGGAAAGAAAATTAGCTGCTGTGTCAAATGAGTGGGTACCCAAGGAACCCTTCAAGAACTCCTGACTGGGCATAGAAGTTAAGATGAGGGCTTCCCTGGTGGCGCAGTGGTTGAGAGTCTGCCTGCTAATGCGGGGGACACGGGTTCGAGCCCTGGTCTGGGAAGATCCCACATGCCGCGGAGCAACTAGGCCCGTGAGCCACAACTACTGAGCCTGCGCGTCTGGAGCCTGTGCCCCGCAACGGGAGGGGCCGCGATAGCGAAAGGCCCGCGCACCGCGATGAAGAGTGGCCCCCACTTGCCGCAACTAGAGAAAGCCCTCACACGAAAACTAAGAGACCCAACACAGTCATAAAATAAATAAATAAAATAAATAAATAAAGTATTAAAAAAAAAAAAAACTAAAACTAATGAAAAAAAAAAAAAAAAAAAGAAGTTAAGATGACATTTAAAGACATCGTTAATGTGAGGTGTAAAGTGGAAGACCAAGTCAGGAGTTGCTGAAGTAGACAGATTCCAGCTCCAAAGCTGTGGGACTCTGTCTAGGGCAGTATTTCTTAACTTTGGCTGCACATCCCAGTCGTCTGTGGTGCCTCTTAAAAAATACATAGTCCCGTGCCCCATTCTAGACCTACTGAGCGAGGCTGTTTGACTGCGGGACCCACGTGTACGTGCAATTGAAAAGCTCCCCCAGGTCATGCTGAGGCCCAGCTTGCCTCTGGCTGATACTGGACGATTGGCTGCTTCACCAGCCTGGGGAAGAGTAAGGCCCCCTTAGGTCAAGGATCGCTGTCCTAGGCACTCCCTTGAAAGTTACAACTTCAACGTCTGATCACAGGTGCTGGGGTTGATAAATGAAGCAAGCCTTGGGATCATCAGAGCTCACGAGGGCATTTTCAATCCCTTCTTTCCCTAATTGTTCACTGAAGTTATGGGCTTTCTTGTCAGAAGCCCATCTCTGTAAACTGCTGATAACATACTCACGATTCCCTTGTCCTGAATGATAGTTGTAGAAGAGTAGTTTTCCAGCAGTTTAATCATCCTCTGATTCATTTCATACCTTTCTTTAGTCCTGTACATATGCCACCAGTGGCACGAGAGAAGAGCAGCTGCTCTGAGGCTCACCCCAGACCCTTGCTGTGGCCTGTAGGGGGCTGGTGTGAGCTGGCTGCCTCCTCAGCTCACACCAGTTCACTAGCTGGGTTGAAGACACCCCTGTCATCTTCCAGTCCTTGAATATGCTAACCTCATGCTTCTTGTGCCCTCAGATTTTTTGGTGGAGTCCCTGTAACTACTTGGGTCTCAGCTCAGATGTTGTCTCCTCAGAGAGATGTTTCCTCATCATTCTCTATTGTGTTACCTATTTTATTTTCATCATAGCATTTATCAGTCTCAAATGATTTTATTTACTTACTTATTGTTTGTCCCCTCCACTTTAATGTCAGCTCCATGAGAGCAGATGTCTGCCTATCTTGTTTGCCATTGAGCTCCTAGTATCTGGGACTGTGCCTGGCTCGTAATAGGTGCTCACTAAGTATTAGCGGGCAGGAACGCTTTGGGTTCTACACCTTTGCCCACACTTCCTGTAGGGCAGGGCCGAGCTGAGCTTGTACAGGTATCTCTTGTTGCTAGTAGCTTAGAACTGTAGCAGTTTTCTGGAGCAAAGCTAAACATGCTTGAACCTTGTGATTTTTCTAAGTCTGTCCTGCTGCAACGTTTTTCTTGCCCGCATGTTGTCAGTTAGAATAACTGGAAATATATGTCCATAAGGCTCAATTACAGGGTAGATGATCCCTTTGGATTAGAGTTAATTTGATAGCCTCTCAAGTGGTGGGATTTTTGTCTTCTGGGCAAGAGCTATATCCTGAGATCCTGGGCAGTAAAGGACATCTTGAATTTGGAAGAATTTAGCCCTATTTATCACTCCTGTCTCTCCCCTTGCTAAAGAAATACTATAGTCTGGGTACAGACCAACTCATGGCCTGACTTTAGGACTGTCAGAGACATAAGTGAGGCCTGCTTGGAGAGTGTGATACTGTGTGTTTTATAAAGTTTCGGAGAGTTTCAGGACCCCATGTGGGTTAGCGGGGTCTTCCTAGTGGACCCCTTTGAGAATCTCATGATAGCAGCAGACCCTCTCCTTAGAAAATGTACAAACACCTGTGCATATAGTTTTGCCTATAATTTTGAGGGGTATGAGGACTTGCGAAGTGCCTTCCACGGACCCTAAAATTCTGTTTGGGGATTTAGATTGGTTTGCTCATCCACCACAGCTGGGTCATAGCTCGTCCATGGCTGTTTCTTTCTGACTTGGTCTCCTGTCTTCTGTGCCCTCTCTTGTTTTTATAATAACCTGCTGGACCCCCTCAGGCCCAGAAGAGGCGATACTCTCCCGGAGTCCAGGTACTCAGTTCTTGACCCACCATGGCCATCCCGTACTCCCTATGTGTCCATCCAACATTTGCTACTGTTTAGAATCCGTGTGGCTGTTGTCTCAGGAGTCACCAGTCTCTGATTTCGACTGCATCTTCACCTTGCATGTTGATTGTTTAGGACAATGAGGGATTCACCAAAGAAGTGGCATGTCTCATGTTTCCTGTCCTTTCATCCCCCTGCCTCTCTGCACTGCCTTAGCACTGGGCTTGTTCTGGAATGGTTAGCTCAGCATTTCTAGGGAAGAATTTGCTCCACGAGCCTATTGGAGAGAGAGGGCCTCTGAAGTAGGCGGGAAAATGGGTGGCATATGGGGAAACTTTCAGTGGGAGAACCTCGCCCTGAGTATTAGTGGGAGAAGTTATGTGTGGTGAAGCTTAAGTGGGCTGGATGGTCTTTTGACTAAGAATAGTCATCTGTGGCTGGAGAACACCACCTTGCAGCCTGGTTCTGGCACTGCCCTTTCTGAGTCCTAATCCATTTAGCATCATATGCTTATAGAATTTTAGAATTTGAAAGGTGCTATCCTGGATGAAAAGATTTCCCTGATTGAACAGGTATTTTCGGAATACCTCTCTGTGCAAAATACTTGCCCTGGGAGGGAAGGGATGGAGCTAAGGTGGACACATGCAGAGAGGCATAATAAATGATTTTTCTCTTCAAGAAGTTGACATGGCAATTACACACACACACACACACACACACACACACACGAAGAAAAGCAACAGTCTTGGGTAGACTGTAAGCGCCAAATGGCGATCTTTGGGAGGACTCCAGTCAGACTCCAGAGTGTCAGAGGGGCCATTTCAGACCCACCCAGATGGGTGCAAGGAGGATTCCCGAAGGCAGGTAGAGAGGTCAGTCACTTCTGGGCCATGTCCCTCGAGTGACCATCTCAGTGTGGGTTCTCGGGGGCTGCTACTGATGAGACAGAGTGGTTGTCTGGTCTGCTGTGAGGAGCTCAGCTTTATGTGCAGAATTCCTGATGCTGTTTGCACAGGTGTTCCTAAGCGTACTTCCTCACCGTTCTCTGCTTTTCCTTCCCTGCTTTCCCAGCGGGTTTTCCCCTACATCTCAGCCATGGTGAACAATGGCTCCCTCAGCTATGATCACGAGCGGGACGGGCGGCCTACAGAGCTGGGGGGCTGTACGGCCATTGTCCGCAATCTCCATTATGACACCTTCCTTGTGATTCGCTATGTCAAGAGGCATTTGGCGGTGAGTCCCTGTTCTGGACCTGTTGGCGATATGGGCTGTCTCGCTCCCGCTTCCGTGGCCTGGCCCTGATTTATCTCTTCTTTTTATTCTAGATAATGATGGACATCGATGGCAAGCATGAGTGGAGGGACTGCATAGAGGTGCCCGGTGTCCGCCTGCCCCGGGGCTACTACTTTGGCACCTCCTCCATCACTGGGGATCTCTCGGGTACTGCCATGTGCGCTCCTTACTTGCCCTGACTGAGGTCACATCTCGATAGGCAGCCTGGGTGAGGCTTCTCAGAGGGGAGAGCCAGCCAGGCGGAGCTCTGGCAAACAAGTGCCCTGCGAGCGCTTATCTTCCTGCATTCTCGTGTCCAGATCCCTTAAAAGCCCAGGCCGGGGGTTATCTAGCACGGTTGTCTTCGGGAGACGTTTGGTGCTAATGGAAGGCAGTGTTTGCCTCTGCATCAAGCCAGCTCTTCCAGCCTGTGTTCTGAGTTCTGTGCTTTCCTGTTTCTTGTGCCTCTTTTTATAGTCAGGTTCCTGTCCTTTCACCTAGTGTGCTTAGTTCCCTTTCTCTTAACAAAGCTTTTCCTTGACTCTGCCCTCCCTCTTCCGACCCTCAGACTCTCCTTTGTGCTCAGACTTTTGGATGTGTTGTGTGTGCAGATGCTTGTGTTTCCAAGACATCCACCTCTGTAAATTTACCACCGTGGTAAATGCTGCACTCAGGCCTGTGTCTCTGCCGTGCTCTTAGCACAAGTATCCTTCTGTTTCTTTGCTGTTCTGTGTGCTTGCTGTTTGTCCTCTCTTCAGCTTGTTTGACCAATTACTCTGAAACCCCTGCCTTCCTTGACTTATGTGGCATTAGCAGTACCGGGCTCTTCTACTGTTCTCTCTCCTCTGGATTTTCTTCCTACTTGTTTCCGATGAGAAGCTTCTTTTATGTGCTTATTCTCTCCCTTGGCTTTAGCATCAATCATAACGTCTTTTCAGAAGAGGTAAAGAATTAAACTTTTGGTTCTTTTGATATAATGTATTATGAATGAAGCTAGGAAGAAGTAGAACTTTCTTCTGGCAAGAAAGAAAGGCAAATACCCATCTGAAATGGGCAGCATCCACTCAGTTTCAGCCATTGTTGCCGATAGAAAATGTGGGCTCAATGAGGCCATGTCTTCTAGTTTTTCAAGAGACGCTGGAAATCTGGATTTTTTTAATGAAATCTGATTTTGTAAATCCTGACAACTAATTTTTTTTAAAAAATCAACCTTATTGAGATATGCTTTCCACATAACAGAAGTATATAGTGTGAAGAATTTTGACAAATATTTACATATATGTAAGCACCATCCCAGTCAAGATACAGAATGTTTCCATCAGGGAAAAGTTCTCTCGTGCCCCTTTGCAGCATTCCTCCCTTACCGTGCCTCCAGGCAATGATTGATCTGCTTTCTGTCACTTATAAGAGATTAGTTTTGGCAGCTAGTTCTAAATACTGTGCAGGTAGGCCAGAGCTGTGGGACATCTTACCTTGGCACAGGTAAAGGGAGGCACAGGCTGGAGATCTTTGCTATGGAATCTTGTTATGCGACTCAAGTTGAAAGAGGTATCCCTGTCCACAAGTTTCCTTTGAGCTTGCAGGCTTCTGGGACCTGCTCAGTTAACCTCCTGTTGTACTTGTCAGTGGGAAGTTGTTCCCAACTGTTGGAAATGGCCAAAGAGAATAATTTTTTGTTTATCCTAAGGAGTCCTTTGTTCTAAGTTCTTGGCGATAATGCCTAGGTTAGTACGTCCATGTTCTCCGCCTGTAGGGTACCCCTAAATACAAATTGCGTCTTTCTATTAAGGCCTTTCTTGTTAACATCTTAACTTGTTTTGCTGTGGATTTTTGGAAACTGCTGAGAAAGGACACATCACAGCGTCCCAGCCTTCGATGCCCCTCCATTGTGAGGAGGATCACTGTGGCTCTTTATCTGTCCCATGGTTTAATCTCAGTCCTGGCAGAGAAAACAGTTTTTCTGATTGAAGGTACATCCAGTTTTTTTACCTGGGGGTCCGCTAAAGAGTCTAAGAGTCCAAGCAGCTGTAAATGCCATCCTGATAATAGAGATGGCAAGAAATCCAGTCCGCAGTTACCAGCCTAGTAGCAATGAACACCCCTAGCACTCATGTTCGTGGTCTCTTCATGCCAGTGCCAGTGCCGAGAGGGGCAAGAGCTTCTTGGGGATTTGGCCAATGCCAGGTCTAAGGTAGGAGATACAGGCTGCAAACTGCTAGAAAAGCAAGGAAGATGCCAGAAACTTCTGGGTTCGCGTAAAAGGACTTGGGAGCCAACTTCAGTAGGCTCCCACTGGATAACGTGGGGTTGGGTTGAGCATCAGTAAGAGATACAACTTCAGTGTGTTGAGACACGTCAAGTATGTTTGACTGTCTGAATTTATAATGTTACTTTAAAAAAGGAGAGAAAAAAAAAAAAAAAAAAAGGAGAGAAAAAATTGAGTCCCTAACTTCTTCATCCTTCTCTGGTAATTAATAGTGAGATTCAGGGCCACAGTTACTGCAAGGAATTAGGCACAGTCCAGACGGGAAGTGTGTTCCAGGCCAATAGCTGTGCCCTGCTCATGGCCCATGAAACAGCTGCTGGGAGGCCCTCTCCTGTCTTGCTTGTGTGTGTTGTCCATGTTAAAGGGAAGCTGTGGGGCTGCTGTGTCTCCTTTCGCTAGAAGGTTTTACGTGTGATGGGGGGTTAGTTCTTGTATCATCTCTAAATTTTATTTTATTTTTACTTATTTATTTTTATAACATTGACTTTCCTTTTTTATATTTATTTATTTACTTATTTATTTATTTATTATGGCTGCGTCGGGTCTTAGTTGTGGCTCGTGGGATCTTCATCGCGGCATGCGGGATCTTTCGTTGTGGCACGCGGGCTTCTCTCTCTCTAGTTGTGGCGTGCGGGTTTTCTCTCCAGTTGTGCACGGGCTCCAGGACGTGTGAGCCCTGCAGTTGTGGCCCCGCAGCTCCAGAGCGCGTGGGCTCTGTAGTTTGCAGCACGCCGGCTCTCTACTTGAGGCGCGTGGGCTTAGTTGCCCCGAGGCACGTGGGATCGTAGTTTCCCGACCAGGGATCGAACTCGCATCCCCTGCATTGGAAGGCGGATTCTTTACCACTGGACCACCAGGGAAGTCCCTCTCTAAATTTTAAAATTATATAGGTAATGCATGCTTGTTGATAAAAACTATAAATACAGGATAATGTAGACTATTCCCTGTTCTTTGTCCTTATTTTTAGATGAGAAACAGAAGTTTCAGTTATTTTTTTTCAGGTCACTGTTTGTTAGCTATGGATTAGAAGCTTGAACCGAGACACTCTTTTCAGGGTGGCTTGAGTAATCCTTGTTCTCTTTTTCTTTAGACAACCATGACGTCATTTCCCTGAAGTTGTTTGAGCTGACGGTGGAGAGAACCCCAGAAGAGGAGAAGCTGCATCGAGATGTGTTCCTGCCCTCGGTGGACAACATGAAACTGCCCGAGAGTGAGCACGGGGGATCCTGGGGAAAGGCCCCATGGCCCGTGAGGAGGTTGAGGGCTGTGGGGGTCTGGGGTGACATGCAGTACAGCTGGCGGGGCTGCCTCTTTTCGGGGTTCTTCTCCGAAGCACTTGGAGCACTTGCCCCTGCTTTCTCACTTGTCTCCGTGTTACAGATGAGCAGACTGTGGGCTGTTTAGGTTTTAAATTGCGGCATCCGGAAAGGGAGAGTCTGAGCTCTAGCTCCCAGAAATGGGGACTTGATAGCTTGTTGGTTGGTCCTTCCCACTGGGCGGGCTCCCTCATTCTGACTTGCTTCTCTCTTGCTTCCTTAGTGACAGCCCCGCTGCCACCCCTGAGTGGCCTGGCCCTCTTTCTCATCGTCTTTTTCTCTTTGGTGTTTTCCGTATTTGCCATTGTCATTGGGCTCATACTCTACAACAAATGGCAGGATCAGAGCCGAAAGCGCTTCTACTGAGCCCTCCTGCGACCACGACCTCTGTGACTGTCACCCAGGAGCATGGGAGGAGCAGGCACCGGCCTGAGCACATAGCCAGGCGGGTCTTCTCTCGTCTCCAGCAGCTGGTCAGGGACTTGGTTCTGTCACTGGAGCTTTGAGTTCAGGGACGCTGCGTTCCCAGGGTCACCCATGAGGATGTCTAACTCTGGATCAGGAAGCCCACCCCCCCCGGGCAACGCTGCTGTGATGTGCCTTTCCCCACAGTCCTGCCACTTGGGAGCGAAGAGGGATGGAGAGAACATAGGCTGTCATGATGCCAAAACCACTGGAAAGAGTTTCATAGCCCAGGCTGCCTTGTTGTTGCGCTCAGAGGACCCTCGTACTTCATTCTTAAATCTGCAAAGACTAGAAAACTGATAACTCCTCATACCTTCCAGCCATCCATCCACTGGTTTTTGCTTTTTGTCTAAGCCTCTCTCCACCTGAGGAGCTTTCCTTGGAAATCTGGATGGAAACTTCTTCCCTGCCTTGCCTTCCTCTCCCTCCATTCATTGTCCTCTGCAGATGCAACCTGAGCTGGAAAAGACACCTGGCTGCCTCTCTATTGGGGCCTGGGGCTGCAGAACAAACTTGAGTTTCACTGACCCTCATTAGGTGGCCGTAGGGAGGGGGCATTCTGCTGGGGCTCACTGCTCTAGCCTTTGTTCCTGCGGGTGGATCTTGGTTCTGTTGGTGTGTTCATGACCCTCGCAATTAGGTCCCTTTAGGCCCTCAGCCAGGTTTGGCTGAAAGCTGGTGTGCAGGTCAAGAGAAGCTTGGGAGACGTCACGGATGCAGTGGGACTAACTGTGAAACTGACTGCTCCACGTTTTGACGCCGAAAGCAACATCTGTCACATGATCTGACCACGTGGAGATGTTTCTGGACTCTGGAGCCCGCTTAGCTGCATGTTTTGTGTTCATCATAATTTTTGGAATCCTACTTAGAGTGTTCAAAATGTAAGGAAACTTTCTTCTTATAGCCTGAGCTTGGATACTCCCCAAAGAGGAAACCTGGCTTCTCCTTCTTAACGGACAAGGAATGGTTGTTGTAAATCTGGAAGCAGTAGACCCCCGTCATCTGTGCCTGGAAGAGTTCACTGTCATTTGAGCAGCCGAGCCTGAGTGTCCTCCTCTGTGGGTCAGCCCTGATTCCACTGCCTTACCTGATGCGGGGTCACGTGCTGCTCACCCGTCTGCCCTGTGATTCCATTGCTAACAGGCCGGAGGCTCCCTGGAGGGCTTGGACTCTGAGCTCTCCTAGCCCTGTGCTCTGTGGCCTGAGGGAAAGTCTCAACATGGCTGATGGAAACCAAACATGAATTCCTGAGTGGCCTTCCTTTTACGGGTGGGTTTGGCTGAGCCTTAAGCCATCCACCCTTGCCCTGCCTTCTGGGTTGGGAAAGCCCGCTGCTCAGCCCTGAAGGAAAGGAGGGTTACCTTGTCTGGCTGTGGGTTTCTGTTGTCTTCAGCTTTCTTGTATCCTTCCCACAGGCGGTAGTGCTCTCGTGCAGGTGGGATGACAGTGGGACCCTCCTGACCTCCCCCCACGGCAGAGCGGCTCCAGAGTGCCAGAGGGTCAGCTGGGGCCCCGGGCTTGGCTTTCAGACGAGGTGGAACTGAGAAAGCAAGTGGCTGTTCTGTGTTTTTGAGTTCCGGGGGAGATTGGCTAGACCCCTGTAGTGGGAGGACGCCGGTGGGCTCGTGAGCTGGCCCGGGCAGGGGTGCAGGAGGGGCAGCTCAGCGTGGAGATCGTCACACTTGTGGCTTTTGTGTGATTCTAGCTCATGAGGTCCTTGAGGCTCTGTGAAGAGGGCGGGGAAGACGTGAAATGCAGTCCCCCCGACCCAGGCCGGCCTCAGAGCAGTGTGTGGTGCAAGGAAACAATCTGACTAGCGTGGTAGGTTCTGCCCTGGCTCTTCCCTTTTGTTCAAGAAACACATGCTTCCCATCGTGAGTGGGGCCGAAGGTCGATCTGGGCGCTGGAGTCCCAGCCGTGTCCCAGAGGAGGGGGCCACCTGGTCACGTGAGGGGTGAGAGTGGCGGCCTCGGCCGGCTGCTTACCCCGCATGAGCCACCTTTCCTCACAGATGCCCTTCCTTGCCTTCTGTTTTCCTGTGACGTCAGGGCCTCTTAGAGTGGAAGAGTCCCTGGAGACTCGAGGAGGTGCGTAAGGGTGACATCATTCCCCATCCTTGTGAGTCTTGTTTGAGAGCCTGGTGTTTTCAGCCTTTCATGGTGTTGTCAACCCCCTCAAATTACATACAGGGTGGCGCTGTTACAAAAGTTGTTTATTTCAGTGGAAAATTACAACTCTGCCCTTCTTGTTGGAAGTGGCCTGAACAGAGTGGTCAGAATATCCCTAGTCCCCGGAAACAAGGAACTGGTAGGAAGCCCAAGGGTAGTGCTGTGGATGGGCAGGAGAAAAGCCTGGCAGACACGGGGGAATTAGTCTGGTGGGGCTGGAAGTTCTGGGAAAATAGCTCGCAGGTGATTTATGTGTCCCTGGAGGAGTTTCAGCTTATGGCCTGTTGTAGATTTCAGGTTCTGATGGGGAGTGGTGAGGTTGGAAGAGTTGGCGTTGCTGGTGTTTAGTGAATTGATGATATTGGTGTATATTTGAATGGGAGCATTCAGCCGAAGTTCAGGCTTGACCCAGCTCATGGCCAAATAGTTCTAGAGAGAATAGGCAACAGTTAGCCTGAAGTAGCAACCTGAGGGCTCTCTCTTGGGTCATCCCGAGAGCAGCTGTGCCTTTTCCCCTGTCTCCAAGGTTGTCACTCACCGGAGCTGAATAGATAAAGTTGAACAGCAGAAGCCCTATAAGCAGTATGATTGAGATGGCTATGATTTTGAAGCGGTAGCGTTTCCAGAAAACATGGATGAACCTTGCAATGGGTGACCGAAACCACATGAGCAAGGTATGGGTGCGTCTGTCCAGGAGCAGAGATGGCAGAGAATGGAGGACAGAGGGAGACTTCAGGTCAAGTAAACCAGAGCAAAGGCCTTTCATTTTAAAAAAGCAACTTCTGCTTCTGCCCTCCCCCCTCCCCAGCTTTTCTCCCCGATTGTAACTGAGCGTTGAGCCAGAGTGGGGAGGTGGGGGTGATCATTATCCCTCTTTACTTGTCAGCCTCCTTCCCCGGTCACCACCCCATACAGACTGCTAGGCCCAGCAGCTCAGCTTTGTGAACGAGGAAGAGACTTGGTGCCTTTGCCCTGCAGGACCCTTACAAGGGAGGATGGAGTGTAGGGTACTGGTTGGGTTCTGACTGGCCTCTTCCTGCTGCCTTGATTAAGGCTTCCTTCTCTGTCAGAATCTCCAGGGTCATCTTCACTTTACCCTAGAAACACCATGGGTGGTGGGAGCTGAGCTCAGATGGCAGGAGCAAGGATAGTTTTAAAGCCTCTTCCCAGGGTCCAGAAAGGGAAAGGGATTTAGCTCAGGCCCCCAGAAGTCTGTCAGAGCCAAGTGATGCGGCACAGCAGTCAGCCCTGTTCCTAGGCAATAGGCACCTTCCCCAGCTCCTACCGACAAGCGCCATTTGCTGCCATCGAGGACCTGGCAAGGCCACCAGCCGCTTACATTCTTCATCTTAAAGAGGGAGCAGTGCTTGTACTGGAGGAAGTGAGGCCACCTGGGGTCAGCATCCATCATCCTGATGGAGCATAGCTTGGCGTGCCGGGCCGGGAGGGGCATGTCAGTCAAATCCAGCTCCAGGACCCCTGAGCCCAGAGAAATGCCGTCAGCAAAAAGGAGCTCCCTGTCCTGTGGTCACGGGCCCTGTGCCAGGATCTCACCTAGGAAGTCATCCGCGGAGATGATGTTATTGTCCCAGATCTGGATGATGAGCCGGGCTGGGAACTTCATCAGCGTGGGGTCCAGGCTCCATATGTAGTCCTGGAGCATGGCAGGAGAGCGTATTTCCGGCCTGTCTCCTCTGAGAGTTCCTTTGGCCACTTAGCAGCCCATCACCCAGCAGTGATGGACCGTGGAGGAGGAGGAGAAAGTCGGGGAGGGGGAGGGGGGAGCGGGGAGTGGTGCCACCCAAGGCCACATTGCAAGTGTCTTGGTGCAGCTTGAAGGCTCTGAGGAGAGGGGGAGGAGTGCACCCCGCTCCTGGGCCTGTTACCTTCTGACTCAAGACGCACGCTTGCTCTGCTGCCAGATAGTCCAAGGTGAAGATGAACCGCCAGTTGAAGATGCCCTCCCCCGTCAGGGAGTGGTAGTGGACATCTGTCTTCTGCATGTCCTTCTCCAGCCCGAATAACCACCTGGGGCCAAAGTCCACTCATCTGGGGTTCACTTGGATTGTCCCCACCCCTGAGCTGGAGCCCTGGGGGGAGGGCTGCCCAGTAGATGCCAGGCATGGGTGGAAATGGAGAGACGTCACCCCAAGATTAGGAGGACCCCCAGGAATGACAGAACTGGGCAAGTCTGAGGGCACTCTGATGGAGCCCCGCTCCTCTCCCTCACCCTTTGACATAGATGTCGCTCATCTTCTCGGTACTTAAACTGTTCTCCTTCAGGTCCACGTGGGCAGTTTTCCAGATAATGCAGCGCAGCTCATACCTGTAGCCACTGTTCTCTGAGGCTTTGCTGAGGAATAGCTCCCCAGCTGCAACCTCGGTGAGGGAAGAGAGGCCTGGGAGGCTGCCCTCCGTGCCCACCCAAGTCATGCTGCGTTTGGGGGACCACAGGGAAAGGAGGCTCCCCAGATTCCCAACAGAGGAAAAGAATCACCGTGACTCAGTGTTGGAGCCCACTGGTGCTCCGCACGCTGGGAAGGCCACACTGAGTGGTGCAGTTGCTCGGGAGATGGGTGTCACTCACCTTCTAGGCTTTCTGGGCCTAATGTTGAATGGGGGGCCAGGAGGCCCAAGCTTCTTGGGGAAGATGTCCACCCACATTTGCACCTTTCCCTAGAGTGGAGATGGATTAGCTGGCTGGGGTTGGCCAGCCCCCGTTCTCGGCATCCTGGCCTGGTGAGGGGGGGGCCCTGTCTCAGCTTCTAGGTCTGCTGAGGCTGTGTTTCCAACACCGAGCGGTGGGGTATCGAGGCATCTGGGAGGTGGGATGGACTTCAGGCCGGAAGTCAGCACACCGCCCATCAGCTTCCACTTGTTTCTTTTTTTGGCTGGGAGAATAGTGCAGTAAGGCTGGGAGCATACAATGGCTACGAGGCTGATGGCTGTGGCGCACGGATGTCACGTGTAACTGGGGTCTGGAGGGTTGATGCCATTTAACAGGTCCTGCTGGACAGCCTCTCTGGATGGGGCTCCAGAATGGGTTTGGGGATGCAATTATTAACCACCTTAGTGGCCCTGAGTAAGAGTAAACTAGGTGATCTCCAGGTCATTTTATGTTGTGGAACCACATCCTAAGGATGTCAAGCTATCCACAAAGCACAGAGGTCTAGGAAAGAAGGGATGAAGCTGGTAAGAAAAGGGGAGACAAAAGAGTTAAAAGGGTAGAACTACTAACAGTGGAAGATAGATCCCTTCAAACCATGTGACCTAGTTTTATTCTTTTGAAATTGGCCCCATTTAATGAGAAAACAGGTTTAATGAGGATGGTTTTAAAAAGTGCTCAGTAGAGAACTTTGTATCTAGAATGTGCTATCAGTTTGAGAGATTTGGAGAATGAGGTGAGCCATTCTGGTGGCTGGAGGGTAGGGGATAATTAGGGTGCCTGTGGGGATTTTTATTCCTCCTGTTTGGGGTTCCTTGCCGTGGAGAAAACACAGCCTGCACTTAACAGCCAAGCCGGGGCTGTGATGCCTGCACTCTGACCCCAGGTGCTGCCTCCCCACCCTCCCTCGGGAGAGGCTAAGGCAGTGCTGGCACCGGCGGGGAAGGCCCCGAAACACTTCCACAGCTGACATGGGGCCTCGGTTTCTCGTCGGTGACTTTTCCAGCTCTGAACTTCTCCATTCTAAGAGACACCACTGCGACTTCTTGCTTATTGACATGTGCAGAACATGCTTGTCTGCTTTTCATGTACGTCTGTGGGTGCCCGGCCTCTCCTTCCCCTCTTGTCCTGGATGGGTGGGCTTCCCCACCTCCTGATCCAGCCCCTCCAGTCGCATACCTGGTCGATGCCCGGCTGGCTGTCGCTGTACAGTGTGCGGGTCTCCACGTGCTCAGGTACCAGTCCCTGAGTGTGCAGGAGGTACAGCGCAAGGCGTTCTTTCTTAGGTCCCAAAAAGCGAGCAGTAGGGGGCTTGAGCTCTAGATTGGAGGGGGATGGAAGGAGGGGATCACGAGGTCATTAGCCTTCCCGTCTCCCACGTAGGCCCCTTCTCCACCCTCAGCCTGGGCAGTGGACTTGGTTGTCCATTACAGGAGAGAAGGGGGGGCGGGGTGCCCTCTGGCAGCTCCTGCATCCTGTAGCCCCACTTGTCGCAGAGGCCCGGCTCTGTGCTTTCTGGCGGTGTGCTGTGCTTCTCACCAAAGCTTTGCAGTCTGAATTTTTTCCCATTGTAAAACACAGAGTCATCCTCAGGGCTGAACAGAGGCGGAGGCAGTCCTTTATGTTTGGCATGGTGTTCCAAGAGCAGGCTTGGGGGCATCTGATCCCGCCACCTAAAGGGCCCTGACCTGTGGGGAAAAGGTGGGGAGATCTGAGTCCTGGAGAAGCCTCTGCTTTGAGCTGCAGGCTGACCAGTGCTGGGAGCAGGGGTGCAGACAGGTACGGGCCCTGGTTCCCCAGCCTGGGATGCAGGCGTCTTTGAGGGGAGCCGTGGGCTTACTGTTCCACTCCCCCGTGCTCCCTTGCCCTGGTTCAGGTCCACGCTTACTGGCAGTAGGATTTGGAGAGCCCACAACGAGCTCCAAAGCCAGACAGGAGTCGGTTTTCAAGGTCGATGACTGTGGTTCCAATCTTATCATCGGGTGAAAATAGGTCAAAGTCATACAGCTGGATCTCTAGGTCCTTCTCCAGGGGGATGGTGCAGCTCATTTCAAACATCCTTGGGTGAGGGTGTTGGAGACACAGAGACCGAGGACCATGTTATCTACACAGCTCCCTCTCCAGCATCCCAACCACACGTGCCCGTGCTCTGCCCCCTGCTGTTTGGCCCTGGTGAATTTGGAGAGCAGAGCCTGGGGTGGCTCTTGTCCACCAATAGCCATCCCTCAGTCGTGGCTGGGAGCAACTTTTGACAGGCCTGGGGTGTGGGACTCTGAGCTCCCTTCCCAGGCAAAGTGCTTGAGGGGGGAGGGGAGAGCTGGGCCGCCCATCGATGCATCTTCCATCTGTTGGACACTGTGCTAGGAACGTGGAGGCTAGAAAGGAACGTGCGAGTTCTCTGCCTTCTGGAACTGCTCCCGGCACAGAGAGCGGGGATGTGGGATTGGGTGCGTTGGGGCAGCTCACACGCCAAAGATGGGGTCCAGAGTGTTGGGCTGGTACTTGTCCCGGTTGCCAAGCTTTGTCTCTCCCAGTTTCAGGATCACATAAGGGTCACACTGGGGTTCAGACAGACGTGAGAGAAGGACGTGGAGAGTCAGCCCAGGTTGGTCAGGGAGGGCAGGAGTGGGGCAGAAAGGAGCCCCTTGTACCAGATGGGGCCTGTGGGAAGTTGGCAGTCTGGGTGTCAGCCTGAGGGAGCTCCGGGATGCTGGGGTGTAGGGTGAGGTGAGGGGGTTGCCCGGGCTGGGGGGCTGGGGAAGATGAGCGCTGCGGTTCAGGGCTGCTCGTTACCAGGCCATTGGTGTCTTGGGGCTGCAGGTTGACTGCTCGCACCACGTACACCCGCACCAGGCACTGCTGAGGGAAGTCCTCTTTCTTAGGCCAAGGCAGGAACTGGCGAGGGGGCTTGGGGGCTTCTGGATTCTCAGGAAAGGGGTAGACACGGAATTGGCCCTGTGTGTGTGTTAGGGAGGAAAGGTATTGGTCTCCGGCCTGGCTCTGTAGAGCCCTCCAGGAGGTGCCCCTGGTCCAAGGTCAGGAGAGTGGGTTGTGTTGAGGGTGGCAGGGACGAAGCCCGTGAGGATGGGTAGGGGCACGTGCCGCAGAGATGCTCTACGGGGACCACGGTGTTGTTTTCCGCTGAAGGGAGGTCTCGTTCCACCCCCACCCACCCCTTGGGGTCCGCACTTGTTTTTGAAGGCTCTCGGGCCTCTGAGAGCAGCACAGGCCCGAGCTGGGACTGAGAAGCCCTCGTCCTTCCTGCGTTGGGGGAGGCCACCCTGAGTCCCTGCAGAGGTCAGTCTCTGCCCCCCACTCCCAATACTGTCAAGCCCTCCGTACTCCATCCTCATGCTGAGCATATAGAACCAGCACTCCTATCAGAGTCTTCCCTGCACAGAAGGGGCACAAGGTGACAGGTGCAGCTAGGCGGGGCTGGGACACGCACCTTGAACTCCCCTACCACAGGGCTGTCTAGCTTGGGCCATTCTTGGTAGAGTTTGAAGGTCTGGCAGAAGTCCTGCAGGCCTTGGAAGGCTGGCACGGCCTCCAGCTCGCAGTCGTATACCTGTGGGAGGGCGTGTGGGACCCGGCTGGCGGGGGGAGCTGGCCAGGGCTTGAGGGGACCATTCCTAGGATCAGGGGGTTGGGGGGCCACCCAGGTCTCGCCCCAGAGCGTCTGCCCCGGGGTCAGCAGAGCTGCTGCTGGGGGGCAGTGGCCTGCGGCGGCATGGCCAGGAGTCTTGTGAAAAGACGAGGAAGCCACCCCCCCGACTTGGTGGTTCCCCAGGGACTCGGGGCTGGGTTTGTTGGCCTCTCCCCGCAGATTTCCTCCATCCCTCAGCAGTGTCCCCTCGTAGGGGCCTGCGAACCTTCAGGGCGTGATACTCTTTGTACTTGTACTTCAGGGACTGGGGGGCATCTCCTGTGGCCCAGAGCAGCTTGCTCCACCAGTCTACTTCCTGCTCGTGTTCATCCTGGCAGGGAGGAGGAGGGGCATTTTGGCCCTCGGGGAGAAGGCACAGTGGCCTTCCTCTGCCCGGAGCCATGCTGCCCCACCTCCCTGAGCTGCCTGGAGTTGTTCCTTATTCCCCGGGGCTGAGCCTGCATCACCTCAGCTTGGCTGGACTTGAACCAGAACTTCTCGTAAAGGTAACCTAGGAGCTGAAAAATGATTGCGGGTGAGCAAGGCAAGGCCTGGCCGCCCAGGCCGCCCACCGCCTCTGACTTCCGAGATCAGAAGGGGCTCGACCACGGCTCCCTTGCCCTTCACAGAGGCTTCTTAATTCAGGGGTCCTCAGACATGGGACTGGGGCGGAGAAGGAGAGTCAGGTTAGTTCTTGGTTCTCATTGCCCACAGCTCCACTCTTAACTCTGGAAGGGCTCAGAAGTTCAGAGCCTCAAGCCCCACCCTGGGCCTCCTGAAGCTGAATCTGCTTTTGCTCAAGATGCCAAAGGATTCCTGTGCATTCAAGGTTGACAGGTGCTGCTCTAGAGCAGCCGTTCTGAACTTTGGAAACACTGGAATCACCTGGGGCGGGGGTGGGGCGTAGGTGGTTTGGGCTTGAGTAAAATAATTGCTGCTCCTGATTCCTACCCCCAGCAACTGGTCAGAAGCCATTTTGGGGGGGGGCGGGCTGTGCAGCACGTGGGGTCTTAGCTCCCCGGCCAGGGATCGAACCCATCCCCCCTGCAGTGGAAGCGTGGAGTCCTAACTACTGGACCGCCAGGGAAGTCCCTCAGGATTTTTTAAACTCTCGGGCAATGCTAACGCGCAGTCCAGGTTGAGATCACTGCTTTCGAGTTCTCGTGAACAAGTAGGCCTCACACTGGGGGCGTGGATATCGGAACTCTGTTTAATCTGTACCCTCCTCAGGCACAAGGGCTGTTTCCTCTAAATGGCACGGGGCCTCCAGCGCTCTACTCACCTCCTGGTACTTCTTCACAGACAGCACTGCGTGGAGAGAGCGCAGTCATGAGTCTCAGGAGAAGGGAGAAGTGGGCGGGGAGGGCCACCAACCCGGCAGGACAGCCAGGGCCTTGGCCACTCCCAGTGCCAGCTTGTTGGTGAGGTCTGGGGAGGGGCAAGGAAAAAGGGCCGTACTTGGAGGCCGTGGGGGCATGTAGTCCTCAGCCCAGGGGTCACAGAAGTAGGGCTGTAGGGAGTCAACGTTGGCCTGACCCACCACGGTCTCCTGGCCGAAGTCCTGGTGGTCCACCACCTTCAGCACCAGGGGCAGCGCGAAGGCCTCGTCCGTAGGCATGTACTGCAGCCCCAAGGAGAGGCCAGAGCGTGAGGCTTCCCACGAGCCGGGGCTGCCCCAGCCCTGGCCCAAGGCCTTCTCACCAGCGTGAGGAAGAGGGCTGACTGGGTGAAGTTGGGATTGGTCTGGAAGTCCCTGATGGGCTCTGTCTGCACAGACTCTTCCCAGCATTCCACCAGGAGCCGGGGCGAACGCACCTGCCTCATGTTCCGAAGGCCCCAGACCAGCATCTGCCAGAACAGAGAGGGAGGGTGGGGAAAGGGGCAGGCGGCCCCTCTGATGGGGTCCTGGCCTGGGAGCAGTGGGGCCTCAGGGGGCCTGCAGGGCCAGGGCACGAGGCTGGGTGAAGGCAGAGTCTGAAGGCTCACCCAGGCCTCCTGTCCTGCGAGGGATGAGTCCTCCAGGCCTGGACGCTGTTGTCGCTCCTCCACGAGGGAGGTGCCCGTTAGGTATTGCCCTTCCTCCCCTGCTGCCCGTCTGGCCTCTAATCATCTCTCTCGGGGGTGACTTCCCGCTGCCGGCTGCCTCCCAGGCCCGCAGCAGCTGCAGTGCCCCGGGGTTCTTGGGCACCTCTGTGCCGTCCAGCTCGTGGCTGACCTGGATCCCACAGGACTCCACGGCCAGTCAGCGAGCCAGCACCCTGGGATCTCACTCTCAACGGACAAACACTGGGTACCCCAGGAGCTGTCCACACCCTACTCATAGGGCCGCCTCAGGGCCAGAGTGGAAACCAGCCAGGTGGTCTGATCTTGGCTCCAGTGCCGGGAGGACCTGACCACCTTCCGCTCTTTGCCAGGTTTGTGGCAGGGCACGTAGGTTCTGACCTGGGGGCCTCCATGCTACTTTCAGAAGAGGTGAGAAACATCCTGGCACGTGGAGTCAGGCAGGGCCGGGCCTAAACTCTGGCGCTGCCACTGAGCCCCCGTGTCACTGTGCGTGGATGTGTTGTTTCTCAGAGCCTGAATTTCCGTCTCTGGAAGGTCGTGCCTACTTTTTGCACAGGGGCCTCATGAGGCTTACATTCGGTAGGTAATGAATGCTAAAGCCCTTTGTCTACGACGCACTGCAGAGGTTTGCATTAAAATACTTTGAAATGTTCTATCAGAACTTCATTTCTCTCCTGTCTCCCTCCATCTCTCACATGGTATCTTCTCGGGGTCCAAGCTTTGGAGCAGGTAGGCAGAAGGCCCAAGAGGGTCAGCAGAGAGCGCGCTGTGTGGGGCTCGACTGCTCTGGGGGTGGCTTGCGCCCTGCCCACCCGCCCTGCTCCACGTTTCATCACCTCAATAGCCATTTTCCTTAGCGTGGGCTGGATGCTCTTGGGGAGGATGTAGATCCCATTCTTCCAGGGAACACTTAAGATTGGCAGCTGCTGTCTGAAACTCTGAAGGGATGAGGTGGGAGAGCAGGGAGCCTGAGGCCCTGTTGGGCTGGTCCTACCGTCCCCCACCCCCCCACACAAGCAGGACCCTAAGAGGCTCAACTGCGGCGGCCCCGGAGCCCTATGGGCAGAAGGTGGCAGGGGAGTTAGGGAGAGGTTGGGCAGGCCGGCACCTCCCAGCCCAGTGTTCTGGTTCCTGGGCCCCAGGACTTTGCTGAGGGGCTGCGGTTGGGGGCCGCTGGCAGGGGAGTGGGGCAGAGTGAGGGCACTGAGTACCATGCTCCCGGCCGGGCCCTCTCTCCCAGCACCTCAGTCTCGAGGATCAGCTCACAGGACGCCAAGATCTCGCCCTCTTCCTCCTCCAACCCTTTTACAAGGGGGTGCCACCTCATGGGGGGCAGGATCCGGTTTTGGACATCCAGCCAGACCACCGGTGACCACATGCTCCGTCCCCACAAGCTCTCATTGCCCTGGAGGGAAGGGGAAGTTCACAAAACATGGAGGCCAGGCTGGCAGGGGTCTGGCTCCTCCTGGGATTCTGACCGCTCTAGGATCAATGCGAAGTGCTCTGCGAATCAGGTCCCGCTGGAGCACTTTCTGAATATTCTCCTCTAAAATAAAAGCTCCTCACGGAATTTCCTGGCCGTCCAGTGGTTAGGACTCCATGCTTCCACTGCAGGGGGCACAGGTTCGATCCCTGGTCGGGGAACTAAGATCCGGCATGCCGCATGGCACGGCCAAAAAAATACATTAAAAACTTCTCAGAGCTCTGCCCAGCCCAGCCCACCTTACCTGGGGGTCCCGCTGCCACAGTTCCAACACCACAAATGGCGGGTTCTCTTTGGTGTCCTGGGGGTTCTCGTACAGAAGAAGGTGCTGGAAGATGAGCGTCTGGGCCCACGTAGGGGCTGCAGAGCTCTTCAGGGTCTGGGTACACTGGCTGTGGTTCAAGAAGACCAACCGAATGAAGGGCACTGCGGGTGGAAGGAGAGCTGTGCCTTTGGGCTGCCGAGTGAGGCTCTCCTCTCTTCTGGCTGCTGCCGCCACTGGACTGGGTACCTGGGGAGGCTCAGGCCAGGCAGCCACAGCCACTCCAGCTCCCCAGAAGGCCACCTCAGAGTAAGCCACAGAGTGCATGGGCTTATAGCTAGAGGCCCCTTATACCATCACGGTTGGGGCCTAGCCGTCACAGACGCAGAGGGCCCGGCGGCTCCTCTGGAGGGGTTCTGGGGACCAGGCTACACGTAGCTGCCCTTCCACAGCATCAGCAAGTGGCCTTGGCATCAAGGAACATCACATGGCCCTCTCGATGAGGGTGCTGATGCCCAGTGGACACAGCTCCCAGCAGACACCCACTGCCCTGGCTCAGACCCTCATCCAACAGTCTGGCTCCCAACAAACAGGGCCACTGCCAGCCCAGGGCAGGAGCACGTGACACCTGAAACCTCCCATGGGGCCTCCACACAGGGCTAGAAATTGCCACACCTCCTCCCCACCCCTCATCTTCTGTCCCTCACAAGGGACAAGTGGTTCCCAAGCGTGTCATCCTCTCTCTTGCCTTTGTGTCTCATCCTCTCTCTTCCTTGTCAAGGCCCAGCAAACTCCTCCTCCCTCTTCAAGGCTCAGCTAAGTGGCCTCCAGTGGGATGAAGCCTCCCCATCTTGATTCCACAGGGTTGGGGACACACCGCAAGAGCGGTCCTGCCTTGTATTCCTTGTTCTTGTGTCTTTTCCCCAAACCAGGGCCATGAGCTGCTGGGGGCAGGGGTCTGCATGTGTGTCACCCCCTCCTCGCCACATCCTTTGTACTGCTGGGTGGCCACATGGAGGGGCTGGGGGAGAAGAGGTGCCCACGCCTACCCTGGAATGTCTGGATGTGGTTGGACATCAGGTTCCGGGCCTGGTAGATGTAGCAGAAGAGCTGGTAGTAGTGGGGCTCTGGGT
The DNA here is from genome assembly GCF_965194825.1 of Balaenoptera physalus. Lineage (NCBI taxonomy): Eukaryota > Metazoa > Chordata > Mammalia > Artiodactyla > Balaenopteridae > Balaenoptera > Balaenoptera physalus. The sequence continues at coordinate 11,558,372 of NC_138894.1, forward strand.
AAGAGAGGAGCCGTGTCCGCCACCCGCCCCCAGGATCCCCACCCCATGCCCCCTGCTCCCTGCCCTCAGGTGCTGGGTGTCTTTGGGGCCACCCAAGCCGACTCTCAGTTGAATGCTCACTGTTGAAGACGCAGTAGATGAAGGGCAGGTTGGGTGGCTGGGTGGTCTCTGGGGGAGCCCTCCAGGAGCTCCTGATTCTGTCCAGTCTCCGTGTCGACGACACCATGTCTGCTTCCCTCTTAGCTTGCTGTTTCATATCTAGACTCTGTGCCCAGGACAGACTCCCTGAGGCTCATAGGTGCCTTTCCTGTTTCCCCCAGCCCAGGCCCAGGTCACCCTTCTCCCCATTCAAAGCCTGAGGATGTGGCTCCGGGGCCCAGGTCCCCCCACCTGCAGTGGTCAGTGCATCTGGCCACACGGGGTGTCTCCGTCTGCCTGGCACACCGGGGGGCCCTGGCTCCGGAGGTGGGGTTGCAGGGAGGAGACACCTAGCCCACTGGGGCTTTACCAAGGATCCCTCCAGGAGGAATATGGGCGCAATGCCCTTGACCTTGTTGGGGGCCAGCCTGCGGTGCCAGCGGCGGCGGCGGAACCGGCTCTGGGGCTGAGGGTGCAGGTGGAACTTGGAGCCGAAGACGCCGTACTCCCAGCCCTCCTCGTCCTCAGCCAGGCTGGGGTGGTGCTGCGGGGAGAGCAGAGTCGCCCTCTCACCCGGCCCAGGGTAGGTCCCACCCATGGTCCCGCCAGGTCCCTGAACAGGCGGCCCCTCACCAGCTGCAGGAAGGACAGGGTCTCCTGCTCGTGGCTCAGCCTCCCGTGGTCCCGGTAGCGCACGCGCGCCCAGCGCCGGCGGCGGCAGGAGTAGTAGGTCTTCTCCACCGAGTTCCAGACCTGGGGCAGCCCCGAGGGCGGGATGCCCACTCCGTACTCCCAGCCTGAGGGGCCAGGACACAGCCCGTGGGTGCCCAGGGGCCCAGAGGCTCGGGGGCTCGGACAGGCCCGAGAGATAAGCCCTGGAGGGGCAGGCCAAAGGGGCAGTGCTGTCCCTCACGTCCAGGTCTCTCCGGCCACAAAGGAAGGTGTGGTTACACTGCGTCACCCGGGTGGCCTGGCTCCACTGCCCATCTTACAGACAAGGAAGGTGAGGCTCACAGGCGTCCTGGGACCCGCACAAGGTCACACAGCCCGTGAGTAGCAGAGGCTGCATCTTGAGCCCAGGTCTTCCGACTCCCAGCCCACCGCCCCTTCCCTGGAGCCACCTGGGGTGAACCAGGCTCTGGACGCGACCCCAGTTCACGTGCTCGGGAGGCGCTTAGCACCTGCCCTGTCTCAAAGCTGGGGCCCACGTCTGTGGCAAGGGTGGAGGCCCCACTCTCTGGAGACTGAGGACCCCCAGGAGCGCAGGCCTACCCCACCCGACAGCTTGGCCACTTGCATTTCCAGGCCCTGCCGCCCTTAGCCGCTGCCCGGAGGACTGACCCTCATTGTCCACCGCGTGGTTCAGCTCCACAGCCCAGTTCTTCTTCACATGCCAGCCTTGGGGGCACTTCACATTCTCCCGGGCCTCCACGGGTTCTCCGTTCTGTGGGTGGACGGAGAGGGCGGGCCACGGGCCGTCTTGCTCGCCTACTACGGCTGTCGTGGCCTCCAGCCCCCAGGAGCAGACCGCGCTTGTTACGTCTGATGCCACCCACATGTTCACTTAATACGCTTTTACTGGCTTGCCTTTCCGAACCGTACGTGTCTTTTTTAAAGGAAACTTTATATAAACACTGTCAGTGGAACCACTCACCATAAATAGGAAACAACTGTACGAATGACTGTGAAAGCAAAATAGTGTGACTGAATCTCAGCTGGACGCTGCTGCCTGCCCAAGGCGGCTCTCGGGAAGGGGAGACCAGCGTGCGTGACAGATGGGTTAAACCTCAATGTCCAATCAGTGGCCACCAGCCTCCTGGGGCTCCTTAAATTTAAGTTCGTTAAAAATGAAACAAAATTCGGGAACTCCCCTGTGGTCCAGTGGTTAGGGCTCCGCGCTTCCACGGCTGGAGGCCCAGGTTTGATTCCTGGTCAAGGGAACTAAGATCCCGCATGCCGTGCGGTGCGGCCAGAAAAAAAGAAACAAAATTCAAAGTTCAGTTCCTTACTGAACTTTGAATTCTGGGTAAAAGCACCACCTTCAAAAGGGGGAAGGAAAGGTGCCCACTCTGTTGTTCTTCTGGTCCCATTTCGGGGACCTTTCCCCACCACCTTGGGATACAAACCCCATCAGCGCTCACCCAAGGTCACACCAGGGAGCAGGGCTCAGATGGTAACGCCTGACCCAGTGCTCTTTCCACTCAGACACCCCAGCTTCCAAGGTGCCCCCCTGGTTGAATCGCTTGGCCCCCCACGCCCCCTGCTCACCGCGTCTGTGTTGGGGATGGCGGCAGGCCCCCAGGCCCCCGTGGCGTCCCGGTGCTGGTTCTCGTACACCTCCTCCAGCACCTGGCTCTTGTTGATGTCTGTGTCCAGGAGGAGCCTGGGGGCAGTGAGACCCCAAGTTCCCAGCATATCTCCCTCAGCTTACAGGCCCCTGGTGTCCTCCTCTGTTGGCTGAGCGCTCCTGTACCTGGCAGCCCCACCTGCTCTGGGCAAGGCTGGGCAGCGGGGCCTGGCATGCAGGGTAGGGTGGCGGACAGGGCCCCCTGTCCTATGCGCCCCAGCCCCCGGGACCAGGCTGCAGTGGCTGTGTGCCCGCCTCTCTGGGCTGCTGCCTACTGGCCCTCCTGGGTAAAAAGAAGTGCCAGCTCCGGTGCTGCCTGTCTGGGGGCACACAGGCTCCGGGTCCCGCATCCCAGCCTTACCTCCGCTGAGGCTCCGCTGTCCACGGCCCCTGCCAGTGCCATCCATGGGGCTCCTTGAAATCTTCCCTGGGGAGGGCCTTGTGCCCCATGACGTCCGAGAAGCTGGGGCAGTGCTGCAGCCACTGCTGTCCCCACTGGTCCTTATACTTGGCCTGGTTCTCGTACTGGGGGAGGGGAGTCCATCAGTGCCTGCTGCCCCCCCTCCCCAGCATACCCAGCACCGGCCTCCTCCCGGGGGCAGGAGCTGCGTTGTCACTTGTAATGGGACAGCACTGCCCCCGCTGTCAATCAGCACAGGCAGCTGCCACTCATCAAGTGCTCACTGTGGCTGGGCCCAAGCCAAGGGCATTACATGAACTATCCCCTTTCAGCCGCACACTCCCATTTCACAGGTGAGGAGACTGAGGCTCAAAGGTCACCTCTACCCCAGGCAGCTCAGCTCTCGAGGAGTGGAGTGGGGTAGATGCCCATGTTAGAGCCTGGTGGCGCCTGCGATGTGACCTGTCCGCCCCGTGTCACTGCTGACCCTGGGGAACCTGGTCCTGCTCCACCACTGCCACGTCTTTGCTGCCTCTGGACCTTTCTTCCACATTCCCCTTCTGGGCACGCAGCCCCTGCTCCCTACACTCAACCTAAATCCCTCTCTGTCTCAGCACCTCCAAGTTCTACAATCTATCCACAACATGCAACTTAGGAACCATGAAAATGTTTTGACAAAGTAAGTTAGAAAGCCCGAAACTCAAAACTTATTTCTCTTCTGTTCTCAGGACCTTCTCCTGAGCCATGTCCTCCCCCTCCTCTGATCATAGAGCAGCCTCTGGCCGGCTGCTCACCCACCTCCTGGGTTTACGGTTCTAAGGGAAGATGCCTCATTTCCGGCTCCTCTGACTGTCCCAGGCCTCCCCCTCCCTGGGACCACCAGGCTGGCCTGCAGGACCCAGCTGGGGTCGGCAGGGGGCCTGGGCTGTCACGTTGATGATGGACGAGACCCCCTGCAAGCAGTTGGAGGCTTGCTCACCTCACATACCCTGAACTAATTGGGAGAAACTCCCAATAAACCTCCATCTGGGTGAGAGTGACCAGCCCCAGGGGACCATTCAGCTGCTCTCCTGTCACCACAGCCTGTGGCTTGTCAACAGGGGACCTCTTTAGTTTCCGCCACCTTTCTCAAGCCCCTTTCACGGTTCTCAGATTCTGCCAGTAATGTTCTTCTCCACCTTCGGAGCTGGGCTGTTGCCGGGTCACCCTCCCGCCGGCCCCACCCGGGGCCCTGCTCACCGTCTCCGCAGACACGACCACTTCGCCCTGGCGGAGCAGCTGCAGATCCTTGCTGTCTGTCACGTTGCCAAGCCACATGCAGACCCGGAGCTGGGCTGGGAGCATGTCCTTCTTTCCTTCACCCTCTGGGTACTGAGTCAGAGGCAGGTCAACAACCACGGGGGTGCGGGTCCCCCAGGGGCAGGGGTGCGGGTGAGGGAGGGGCACACACGGCTGCCCCTTTACCCCGAGCCCTGGGAGCAGGGGCCTCACCCTGAGCTGGGTGATGGGCATAACAGAGGCTGGTACGGGTTGCGGGGGGAGAGGGTCAGTGCCGCTGGGGAACCTGGGAATGCTCCAGGGAGGAGTGGTGCTGATGGTGCCATTGACAATGATGCTTGCTATGCGCCAGGCAACGTGCTAAGTGCTCTGATCCTCACACACCACCGCAGGGCGGGCATCATTATCGCCAGGCCCATTTCACAGAGGAGCAGGCTGAGGCCAGACACGGTCAGGAGTTGGCTCCGGCTCACACAAGCCAGTGAGTGGTAGAGCCAGGATTCAAGTCTCAGTGATCCTTGCAGGACGAGAAGGACTCAGGTGGGCCCTTCCACCGTGGCGGAAAGGGCAGTGGGGAGCCAGGGACGTCTCCGAGACGGAGGCAATGTCCCCCACCTGCCTCCCAGGGGGAGGGCTGGAAGCACAGGGCCGTCTTCAGGGCAGGGGACGTGTGGTCAGTCAGCCTTATTTATGGATTGTGTCTGATATGAGGGGCTGGCGCCCAAACCTTATAGATATTAAATATGCAGATAGCAGCCAATCGTGGTCCAGGGGAGAGAGGACAGGGACAGGACCAAGTGAGGCATCACTTGGATGACGGAGGGGACAAATTTGAGGAATATTTATGGGGGGCATGGACTTGGTGTCGGCCACATGCTGATGGTCCCAGGCCCCCGCCTTCCTCTGGAGAACTGTTTAAACCCCATTTCACCTGGTAAAGGGCCTGGCAGAGAGGAAGTGGGCATGCCCTTGGGAGGCTCATGGGGGCTGCCTGGGAGGGGGGGTTCAGGGCTTCTCCTTTGGGATGTCCTGGGCCCTCTCCTCCCCTGAGGACCCCTGGCCTCCTCACCTGCAGGAAGAGGGTCTGTGTCTTCCCACAGAACCTGCCGGAGTGCCGGGCCCCGGTCGGGGAGAACAGGATGGTGTGGGCGGGCACCTGTGCATAGGCCACTCGCTGCTCCCGGGACATCAGCCAGATCATCACGTCCGGGAGGTTCATCTGGGGCTGCCGGGCGGGAGGGCGTCAGGCCCACGTGGCCGGCTTCAAGGCCCGCTCCCGGCCGGAGTGTCCAGCACCCACCTCGGGGAGCACGGCATTGAGGCGGTACAGCCAGCCCTCCGCGGTGGCCACCATGTCCCTGGGCTGGGCTTCCTTGGCCTTCTGGACCAGCTGCTGCAGAAGGAGGCTGCGGAGCCGCCACCTCTTCACGTCCAGGTCGGTTGCTTTGGGCTGATCAGCCATGCAGGGCAGTGGGCGCCTGTGGCCAGGACCGGGAGGGCGGGGCTGAGTCTCTGTCCACGTCACTTGCTCACCATCCCGCCTGGCCTCAGGGCCCTTCCTAGACCCAAGATCCTGCCCCATGCCTGCTGGCCTGGCCCGGGGAGCCCTGCCCACCCTCCTTAGGAAGCCCACTCACTGCGGTCCTGGCCCCGGGTCCTCATCCTTCCCCTTCGCATCCTCCCAGCCCCTGCAGTGTGCCAGGCCCGCGCTCAGCACCTCCTCGTGGACGGAGGTGTGAGCTGTGAGACAGGGGCCAACCAAACCCGGGCGGGAGGGGGGAGGATCCAAGTGGGCTGCTGGGCCAGGAGGAGCCTTACAGTGGCCCTTCCAGAACAGGCAGAACCCTGAAGAGGGCCTTGTGGAGAGAAGGAGCGGCGGGGAGAAGGTGCGGGCCGGGACCGTGCAGGGCTCGTCTGGACAACGGGGAGGCTGGTTTGGTGGGAGCACCGGGCATGGGTGTGGGGAGAACAGTGATGGGTGGGGAGGTCAGGGCCATTTTGGGGGTCCCTGAATGGGAGAGAGGCAGCTCTGCGGTTTGGGGAGAGACCTGCGCAGAGCTCGTATTTCCTGCGGAGGCAGGGGTGCGGAAGGGTGGCGGTGAGGGCTGTTCTGTAGGGTCCTGTCTGCACCCCAGAGCCTGTGTGAGCCTGATCTGGCTCAGCCCGGGCCCCGGGTGAGGTGCCCACCGCCCCTACTTGCAGTCCTCCATCAGCTCCCTCAGCAGTTTCTCCCACTGGGGGAGCAGAGCCGGGTCCCTTGGATTCCTCATGGATTTCAGGGTGTCCAGATTGGCTTTCTGCCCAGCAGGAGAGAAGCGACAAGTGAGCATGGGGCTCCCTCAGGACAGGCTGCAGGGCCGATTGGCCCAAGATGGTTTCAGCCAGGACCTGGGGACATTTGAGGGGTAACCTGGGAATGTCAGTCCAAAGCTGTCACAGGCCCTTGCAAGGCTAGGATTCCCACCCACCCTCCCAATGGGTGGCGGGACGGAGCCAGGACAGGGTGGGACCGTGAAGAGGTTACAGGGCCCTGACGCTGGGCTCCCCTTCTATCGGTGCGAGAAAGTCATATTTGAGGCGGAGGCACCGGGTGGCTCTCCTGCCTAAAACTGCTTTGCGGCTTCCTTCCTTAACAGCCATGAAGACCTTTTGTGATCTGAACCTTCCCAGCTTCCCTGGCCTTATTTCCACCTCACCTCCAAGCCCCCACCACCCCCGAACTTCCTATCACCATGGCTCTGCCCGTCGTTCCCTTCTCTGTACCCCACCACTGCCCCCAGCAAGACTCTGCTCCAATGTCATCTCCTTTTTGAACACCTCCTCTGACTCTCCTCTCTTCATCTCCCCCACCCCAATCTCTCTGCCCCTATGGTTCTCCTGCATCTCCACCGCAGCCCAACTGCACTGCGTACCGCCTATTTGCACATCCAACTTCCCTGCTGGCGAACACTGTGTCTACCCATCGTTGTGTCTTCAGTGCCTGTGTCTGGCACGTCCATCTCAATTGGCGTGGAATGCATGAGAGAGCTGAGTGACCGGGTTCCTAAGACTGAGACTCATTTTCCCAAGCCTCCCATCAATGACCCTGGTCCTTCCCTGTACCACCACCCCATCCCCCATCCCCACACCACTCACCAGGCGGTCCCGAGTGAACTGGAGGAGGTTGAGGCAGTTCATGCGGAAGCTGACGTCCTCCCAGTAGGAGGTCACGGCCACGACGGGCTTGGTGTTGTACCAGGGCACATAATGGTAGATGTTCCCTGAGACACAGAGACACGAGCAGGGGGTGGGGGCTGGAGGTCTGAGGGACAGTGTTCCCTCACTGTGTCCCCTCAGAGGACCTTTCTTGGGCTACTTCATTCCTCTAGGGTCTGCTACGCATCCTCACTGGACCCCTCCTGCTGGTAGGTGGGCTGCAGGCCAGTCCAGGATGGACGCGCTTTGATGAGCACAGCCGGCTGGCCGGAGCATTCACTGTGCTCAGTGTCACACAGCCTTACAGAGTCCCCAGTTTACAGGTGGGAAAACCCAGGCTAGTGATGGGAAGCAGTTTCCCTGTGGTGGCACAACCAGGTGGTATAACGCAGGCATTCAGTTCCAGAGCCCGTGCCCCTAACTCAGGCAAGATGTCAAGGCCAGGGGCCTGCCCTGAGGTAGGGTCTTCCTTCTGGGTGGTGGGTAGGCACAGGAGGAGTGGGTCCTGGGTTCAGGAGGCCCAGGGTTTGGTTGGCGTGGGCAGACATCTGACATGAAGGTCCTGCCCGTGCAGAGGAGTGGCGTAGAGGAGCAAACATGGACAAAAGCCAGTGATGGGCTTGTTAGGCTGGGTCTCCTGGCCATGATCCTTATTGAAAAGAGCGGGGGGCTTCCCTGGTGGCGCATTGGTTAAGAATCCACCTGCCAATGCAGGGGACACGGGTTCAAGCCCTGGTCCGGGAAGATCCCATATGCCGCGGAGCAGCTAAGCCTGTGCACCACAACTACTGAGCCTGCACTCTAGAACCCGTGCTCTGCAACAAGAGAAGCCACTGCAATGAGAAGCCCATGCACCGCAACGAAGAGTAGCCCCACCGCTCGCCGCAGCTAGAGAAAGCCCACGCACAGCAACGAAGACCCATCGCAGCCAAAACATAAAATAATAAATAAATTTATTAAAGAAAAGAAAAGAGCGGGGAAAAGCTAGATGAAGCATAAAGGAATCTTTTTTTTTTTTTTTTTTTTTTGGCCGCACTGTGTGGCTTGCGGGATTTTAGTTCCCCGACCAGGGATCGAACCCAAGGCCATGAGAGTGAAAGCGCGGAGTCCTAACCACTGGACCACCAGGGAATTCCCAAGGGATTCTTTTTATGAGATGTATTGCTGGGTTAACATAAAAGCAAGAAATCCACAGAAACCAAAAATAAAGTAAAAGCAGAAAGTCTGTGAGGCAAGTGGAAGCAAAGCAGACTTTTGTCCTCTGAGTTTCTGGCAAATCTTGGAGAACCGGTTCTTCTCTTTGACGACTGCCAGGGCCCAGGAGAGAGAGCCGAGCACTGCCTGGGGTGGGCAGTCTAACAGGACACCCCATGTGACATGGGTGGAATTGCAGCCCCTATAAAACTATGTTGAAGTCCCAATCCCTGCTACCTTTGCATGTGACCTTATTTGGAAATAGGGTCATTGCAGCTGTAATTAGGTAAAACGAGATCGTACTGGAGTAGGTTGGACGCTTAACCCATAATGACTGGTGTCCTTATAAGCAGAGGAGAGGGACAGAGAGATGACAGGCCTGTAGAGACACAGAGACAGAGGCAGAACGCCGTGTGGAGATGGAAGCAGAGATGCAGTGATACATCTCCAAGCCAAGGAGCACCGAAGATGGCAGGCAGCCTGCAGGAGCTGGGAGAGACGTGGAAGAGATTCTCCCCCGGGTCCATCAGAAGGAGTCAACCCACCAACACCTTGATTTCAGACTTCTAGCCTCCAGAACTGTGAGAGAACTCATTCGTGTTGTTATAAGCCGCCCAATTTGTGGTACATTCTGATGGCAGCCCGAGCAAACTAATCTGCTATGCAGAGCTGGCACTGCCAACCCTAAACCCTCAATCAGTGAGAAAGAATCCACCACACGGAAGAAGACAGTAAGGAAACTCGCCCATCTCCAGCGTGGCTCCGGGTGGAGGGGCAGGAATTTTCCCGAAAATTTGTAACCACAAGTGAGGCCTCATGCAGGTTGCATTCTGCACTCATGCCACCTGCACGGTCTGGAGGAAACTTGACGCGGTCTCTGGTTGGCAGTGCCCCAGGTAACTAGAGGAGGCAAAGACAAATCCTCACCGGAGCATGAAATTTGGGTCAAGTCCCAAAGGATTCCCACAGATAAAGTTCCAAGAAAACGAGCAGCTAAGAAGCAAAATACATACCCTCTACCCCAGCAATTCTGCTCCTAGGTATACAACCAACAGAAAGGCACAGAACAGCATTATCAAAAGAAAAATGTTCACAGCAGCACTACTCATAACAGTCCAAAATTAGCAACCACCAAAATCTCCTTCAGCAGTAGAAGGCATAAATAAATTACGGTATTTGCACAATGGAATACTATACAGCAATGAGAATAAATGAGCCACAACTACACCCAACAGCATTTAGGTTTGTGAATGCATTTCACAAATAAAATGATGAGCAAAAGAAGCCAGGCACAAAACAATGCATACTATATGATTTCTTTTATATAAAGTTAAAAACCAGACAAAACCAACTGGCAGTTAGGAGAGGGGTAGCAGCCCTCGGTAGAGGGGGGCTGAGGGGCTCAAGGGGCCTCTGGGATGTTGGGACTTTGTTTCGTGGTCTGAATGTTGTTATGTGGGTATGTTTGCCTTGCCATAATTCATTGAGCTGGACGCTTTGGTTTGTGTACTTTTCCATAGATGTGTTATACTTGAATCAAAAGTTTACTCAAGAATTTAAGAAAATAGTGGGAGCAAAAAAGGCAACATACATAAAATACAGTGGGTCAAATGGTGGAAAATGCTATGGAGAAGGATGAAGTGAGGGAGAGGGATAGGGATCTGCCAGAAGTTTTTAATAGAGTGGTTGATTACCTAAGGCCTCTCCTGAAAAATCTAGAAGAAATTATGCAGAATGCAGCCCAGAGAGATGAAAAACGCGGAAGAAAGATTTTTTTTTAATGGTCCATATTAAATGGATGAGATTTGATAGCTTGCTTGCTTGCTTGTTTGCTTTCTTTCTTTCTTTCTCTCTTGGCTGCGTTGGGTCTTTGTTGCTGCCCGTGGGCTTTCTCTAGCTGCGGTGAGCAGGGGCTACTCTTCGTTGTGGTGCGTGGGCTTCTCATTGCGGTGGCTTCTCTTGTTGCAGAGCATGGGCTCTTAGGCGCACAGATTTCAGTAGTTGTGGCACTCAGGCTCAGTAGTTGTGGCTCACGGGCTCTAGAGCACAGGCTCAGTAGTTGTGGTGCACGGGCTTTGTTGCCCCGCGGCATGTGGGATCTTCCTGGACCAGGGCTCGAACCCGTGTCCCCTGCGTTAGCAGGCGGATTCTTAAACACTCTGCCACCAGGGAAGTCCCGAAAGATTTTTAAATGTGCAGAACAGAATGAGAAGTTCCACAGAGGATAGAGTGAATTCGCGACAGAGCTAGGAAAGAAAAGGGGAAGAGGTAATTTTCAAAGAGAAAATATTTTATAATTATCCAGAATTGTTGGAAAGATGCCTGTTTCAGACCCTGGCACTGAGTGAATCACTGGAATGATAAATAAGCAGAGATCCATGACTGGGGCTCTCAGATATGAGCGTGCCAATACAAGATAGCAATTTTCTTCTTCTACTCTTGGAGAGCATACAAAAGCAACAAGGAGAAGGAAAATAACTCAATTTTCAGCAAAACAAGGAGACAGATATAATCTGCAGGTTCAAAATAAACATAAGGGCTGCCAAAAGCAACTGTGAGTGCCCTAGAAGCTGCAAGTGTGGAAGGGTGGCAGAAGTCACCTGGGGGGAATGAATAGCAAGACAGACAGCGAGAGTCACGGCTTGATGGGAGCCGAGCGCAGAAAGTGCCAGCAAAAATACATCCCCAGAACGAACTCAGGAGTCAGACAAGGACATGTGAGCCGGCAAAACTCAGAAAACGAATAGAAAAAAAACAAAAACATCACAGGAAGGAAGACCACATGAAAGGAAGCCCAAGGGACATTAGACTCTGCAGACAATCCAGTGAGAGGCACAGAAATAAGAAAAGCGACCAAAATAAGATGGAAATAAAGAGCCAAGAAGGATCAGGGAGAAAATGACAGATATAGAAGAAAACCAAGGAGAAATGTTAAGCCCATAAATGTAGACCCCAAAGTAGAAAACCTGAACAATGTAACAGAATATTTAAAAATATAATTTAAAAAAACTCACATGGGAAAAGGATAGTCCTTTTAACAAATGGTGCTTGAAAAATTGGATACCCATATGCCAATTAATTCAAAATGAATCATAGAGCTAAATGTAAGAATTAAAACTAAAACATTTTAGAAGAAAAAATTGGAGAAAATCTTCATGATCCTGGGTTGGGCAAAGAGTTCTTAGATATGACGCGATAAAAGAAAAAAAAAATTGAACTTCAGCCAATTGAAAATGTTTGCACTTCAAAAGACACCATTAAGAAAAGGAAAAGACAAGCCACAGACTATTTGCAAATCATATATCTGATAAAAGACTTGTATTTAGAGTATATAAAGGACTCTTACAACTCAATAATAAGACAAACAATCCAACTAAAAAATGAGCAGAAGATTTGAATAGACATATAAGCAAAGAAGATGCATGAATGGCTAAGAGCACATGAAAAGATGCTCAGTATCATTAGATATTAGGGAAATGCAAATTACAGCCACAATGAGATACATATCCACAGTAATAAATACATAAAAAGAGGAAATAACGAACATTGTCGAGGAAATGAAGAAACTGCAGCATCACACGTTGCTGAGGGAATGTAAAATGGTGCAGTCACCTTAGAAAAGTCTGGCAGTGTCTTAAAAAGCTGTTCCACTTCTACCTATATGTCCACACAGAGACTTGTACATAAACGTTCGTAGCAGCTTTATTCATAATAGACAAGAAGTAGAGGTAACACAGTGACCATGAACTAATGAGTGGATTAACAAATGATGAATGATACATGTGTATGACGTAATACTATTAGGCGATAAAAAGGAATGAAGGACTGATGTATGCTACACCGTGGATAAGCCTCTACAACACTATGCCAAGTGAAGGCCAGATGCAAAAGGCCACATATTGTACGATGCCTTTAATATGAAAAGTCCAGAAAAAGTAAATACACAGAGACAGAAGGAGATTGGTAGTTGCGTGGGCCCTGGGATGCGAATGCGAGAATGACTCCAAACAAACATGAGGGATTTCTTGGGGAGATAGGTTCTAAGGTGGGGCACGGTGATGGCTGTCCAACTCTGTAAATTTACTAAAATTTATTGAATGGTACAAAACAAGTGGATTTTATGGTATGTAAATTACACCACTAAATAAATTACTAACAAAAGAAAAGAAGACTTGAATCTACATATTGAAAGGTACACCATATGCCAGGGAAAACTGACCCCAGAGGATGAACATGTGGCCACATCCTACTGAAGTTATTGGACTTTCAAGATAAAGAAAGAACCTTTGGGCAGCTGGACAAAAAAATGAAGAAATTTATAGGGGAAAAAAAAAATCAGAAAGAGAAAAGGTATTAGTTACGAAACTTTAAGAAACCACAAACTTCTAGAAAGAAGCATGAGAGAATTCCTTAATAAATTTGGAGTGGAAAAGATCTAATTATGACTCAGAAGCCAGAAGCCATAAAACAAATAGTTTGCATACATTAAAAAAAAAGTTTTCATGGGGGAATAAAAACCCCAGAACACCATAAGCAAAGCTATGAGACAAATAGAAGATACATATTTAGAGCTCATATCACAAAGGCCTAGTTTCCCTAATACTTGAAAGGATACTAGAAATCAATAAGAAAATGGCTAACATCCCAATAGAATAAAAGAGAAAATTATATAAACAGTCAACTAACACCAAGGGAAATACAAATGACTTTTAAACATATGGAAATATGTCTAGCCTCATTTATAATGCGAGAAATACAAATGACAACTACACCAAAATACCATTTTTCACTTATCGGACTGATAAAAATCCAAAAGTGTATGCCAGATTTTGATAAGGCTCTCACATTTCAGGAGTGTACAATGGTACAACATTTATGGAGGATAATCAGTCAGGGTCCAGCCAGGAAAAGAAAACATCATACCAGATATTTGAAACAGAGGGGATTTGATAGAGAAAATATGTTTATGAAAGGACCAAGGGATCAAAAAGGGGAAACTGAAGTTACTGAGACATTAGTAACTGGAGGAAGAAGCTACTACTTCCATGGCTGGGGGGAAGGGACGCAGTGGTATGACCAGAGACAAACGCAGAGCCATGGCTGCATCACTGAGTTTGCTGCACGGGGTACTGGAACCACTCAGAAAATGATGCCCAACCAGTAGTGAAACTGAAGAGGAGGGGCTGCTTGGCCAAGGCTGGAACCATGGAGAGATGGGAGTCAAGCTGGGGTCTCTGAAGGGATGTAGCTACTTCCAGAGACGTCTCCTGAATCAGAGAGAGAGAGGAAGAGGAAGGGGAAGAAGGAGGAGGAGGGGGAAAGAGGTGAGAGGAGGGGAGGGGAGGAGAGGAGAACAGAAGGGAAGGGAACAAGAATATCTCCCCTTCTACCATCTGGCAAGGGAATTTGGGAAATGGAGTTTGCAGGTGTTCAGCCCCTGAGCTATGGAGTGAGGAAGGGCAAGAATGAAGCTTGATAGAGAACAAAGCATGCAAAGGTCCCCTCTTGCTGGAGGAGCTGAGAGCAAACGAGAAAATGACCAGCACCAAGGGCAGTTTTGCAATATCTGCCAAGATGCAAACACACTTTGACCAGTTCCATTTTGGGAAATGAATCCTACTGATGTACTGATTCATGTGAAATAATTTACGAATAAGACTGTGTCTTAGCAGCATTATTTGCAATAGTAAAAGATTGGAAAGTTACACACACACAACCCCACAGAGAATAAAATAAGGGGAGATATTTTTAGATATTGCACAGATTAAACAGAGAACAGTAAGAAACTATGGTGGAAAATAGTTTGATGGTTCCTCAAAAAGTTAAACATGGAATTACCGCTCCTAGGTATAAAACCCCAAATAATTAAAAACAGGGACTCAAACAGGTATGTGTACACCAATGTTCATAGCAGCACTATTCACAATAGCCAAAAAGGTGGAAGCAACGAAAGTGTCCATCAACAGATGAAGAGTTAAACAAAATGTGATATGTACATACAATTAGATATTATTCAGCCATAAAAAGGAATGCAGTTCTCACACATGCTACAATATGGATAAAAACATTATGCTAACTGAAATAAACCAGACATAAAGGACAAATATTATATGATTCCACGTACACGAAGTATCTAGAATAGGCAAATCCAGAAAGACAAAAAGTAGAATAGAGGTTACCAGGAGCTCGGTGGAGGAGGAAAAGGGGATTTATTGTTTAATGGATAGAGTTTCTGTTTAGGATGATGAAAGAATTCTCGAAATAGTGGTGATTGTTAAACATTGTGAATGTACTTAATTCCACATTTAAAAATGGTTAAAATGGTAAAATTTTATGTTATATATTTTGCCACAATAAAAAAAGTAAAGATATTATGAACAATTTTATGCTGAAATATTTGAAAACTTAGATGAAATTTATAAATTCCTAGACAAATTAAACTTACCAAAATTGACTTTAAAAGACAGAAAAGCTGAACAGGCGTAAAGTAAAATAAATCTGTATTTAAATCATTGCAGAAAAAACCCACCAGCTTCATATTTAGAGGCGAGTTCTGCCAAACTTTCAAGGAATACATGATTCCAGTCTTACCCAAATGCTCCTAGAGAGTAAAAAGAAGAAATGCTACTCAATCAATTTCATGAGGTAGTATAACTTGATATTAAAACCAAACAAGGACATTACAAGAAAAATATTGCAGTCAATCTCATTCATAAATACAGATGCAAAAATCCTAATCAAAGTACTAGCAAACCTTGTGTCCACCTAGAGGCGTGGGATAGGGAGGGTGGGAGGGAGACGCAAGAGGGAGGAGATATGGGGATGTATGTATATGTATAGCTGATTCACTTTGTTATACAGCAGAAACTAACACACCATTGTAAAGCAATTATACTCCAATAAAGATGTTTAAAAAAAAAAATCAGGCAATAAAAAAAAATACTAGCAAACCAATTCGAGAGTGTATAACAAAGGTGAAAATACAATTATGCTATTATAATTGTATTACATATTATATGTAATAAATATAACAATTATTATATGTAAAGTAGCATAATATTAACTCAAGGTAGACTCTGATAGGTTAAGGGTCACTATTGTAATCCCCAAGCAACCACTAAAAATAATCAAAGATGTATAGCTAGTAAGTCAATAGCGAAGATAGAATGCAAAACTAAAACCAAACCAAAACAAAACAAATAAAAGCATTTGATTAAAACAAAAGACAGGAAAATTCCAGCAGGCTTTTTTGGTAGAAATTGTCAAGCTGATGCTAATATTTGTATGAAAATGGAAAGGAACCAGAATAGCCAGAAATTGTATTATTTTGTAAAAGAACAACAAAGTTGGAAGACTTACACTACCTGATTTCAAGACTTGCTTTAGAGCTACCGTAATCAAGACAGTGTGATATTGGCATAAAGATAGACAAACAGATCAATGGAACAGAATAGGGATTCTAGAAGAGACCCACAATATATGGTTGATCAATTTTCACCAAAGGTGTCAAAGTTATTCAATGTGGAAATGAATAGTCTTTTCAACAAATGGTGCTGAATTGGATATCTGTATAGACCAAAAGAATTCTGAGCCCTCCCTCATATTAGATACAAAAATTAAGTCAAGTTAGGCCATAATCCTAAACAAAGAAGCTAAACTTATAAAGTTTATAGAATGAAACACAGGAGAATATCTTCACGATCTTGGTTTGGGGTAGACAATTAGTTCTTAGACCACATAATGCACTACTCTAAAAGATAAGCTAATCAACAAATTAAACATCAGAATTCGAAACTTTTGATCTTCCTAAGACACTGCTTGGAAATTGAAAAATCAAACCACAGAGTGGAAGAAAATATTAGCAGAACATATCTGACAAAGGACTTGTATCCAAAATATAAAAGAACTCCTGCGATGTCATATAAAAAGACAATGAAAGATAGGCAAAAACGTGAAGAGTCCTTTCACTAAAGAAAGATATGTGAGCATGAAAAGATGCTCGGTATCATTAGTGATTAAAGAAATGGAAATTAAAATTACAATTAGGGGGATTTCCCTAGTGGTGTAGTGGTTAAGAATCCGCCTGCCAATGCAGGGGACACGGGTTCAATCCCTGGTCTGGGAAGATCCCACATGCCGTGGAGCAACTAAGCCCGTGCGCCACAACTACTGAGCCTGCGCTCTAGAGCCCACGAGCCACAACTACTGAGCCTGCGCGCCACAACTACTGAAGCCCGTGTGCCTAGAGCCCTTGCTCTGCAACAAGAGAAGCCACCACAATGAGAGGCCTGTGCACCACAGTGAAGAGTAGCCCCCGCTCACCGCAACTAGAGAAAGCCCGTGTGCAGCAACGAAGACCCAACGCAGCCAAAAATAAATAAATAAATAAATTTATTTAAAAATAAATTTAAAAAAAAATTACAATTAGGTACAACCTCACACCCACCAGAATGACTCAAACGAAAAAGGCTAACAATATCAAAAGCTGACAAGGATGAGGAGCAGTGGAACAGTCACGTTGCTGCGGGCGTGTAAAATGGTACAACCACTTTGGAAAAATGTTAGGTATTTTCTTTAAAACCCAAATTCCGTTTATAGGTATTTACCCAAGAGAAATGCAAGAACATTTCCACAAAAAAATGTGTACAAGAATGTTCATAGCAGCTTTACTCATAATACACCAAAACTTTAATCAATCCAAATGTCCATGAACAGGGGAATGGATAAATAAACTGTCATATTCAAATAATGGAATACTATCATATAATGTCATATTCATATAATGGAATACTGAAATATGCAACAACATGGACGAATATCTAAAACACTAGGCTGAGCTAAAGAAGCCATAGGAAAAGAAAGGGTACCATATGCATGATTTCATTTACGTGAAGTTGTAGAACAAGCGAAACAAATCTATAGTGATAGAAAGCACAACGATTGCCCGCAGGGTTTGCAGAGATTGCCTGAAAAGGGGTGCATGGCAGCTTTGTTGGGTGACGGAAATTTCTACCCATGATGGTTACATGGATGTATGTATGTGCCCAAATTCATCCAACTGTACACTTAAAGTCTGTGCATTTTATTGTTTGTAAATAATACCTCAATAAAAAAAAGAAAAAGCCACAATTAAGAGAATGAAAGCTCCAAAGTTGGAGAAGATATTTACAACACACATATATCTGACAGAAGATTATTCCCAGAAAAAAATAACATGCAAATCAATAAGAAAAATACAGCCAGGGACTTCCCTGGTGGTGCAGTGGTTAAGAATCCTCCTGCCAACGCAGGGGACATGGGTTTGAGCCCTGGTCCGAGAAGATCCCACATGCCAAGGAGCAACTAAGCCAGTACGCTGCAACTACACTCTAGGGCCCATGCTCTGCAACAAGAGAAGCCACTGCAATGAGAAACCTGCGCACCACAACAAAGAGTAGCTCCTGCTCACCGCAATTAGAGAAGAGCCCGCACACAGCAACAAAGACTCAACACAGCCAAAAAAACAAAGAAAAAAAGAAAAATACAGCCAAATAGAATAATAGAGGGACTTCCCTGGCGGTCCAGTGGTTAAGATTCCACGCTCCCAATGCAGGGGGTGCGGCTTCAATACCTGGTGGGGGAACTAAGATCCCACAAGCCATGCTCGGCTCGGCCAAAAAAAAAATCTACAAACAATAAATGCTGGAGAGGGTGTGGAGAAAAGGGAACCCTCTTACACTGTTGGGAATGTAAATTGGTACAACCATCATGGAGAACATTATGGAGGTTCCTTAGAAAACTAAATATAGAGCTACCATATGATCCAGCAATCCCACTCCTGGGCATATATCTGGACAAAACCATAATTTGAAAAGATACATGCACCCCAATGTTCATTGCAGCACTATTTACAACAGCCAAGACATGGAAGCAACCTAAATGTCCATCGACAGAGGAGTGGATAAAGAAGATGTGGTACATATATACAATGGAATATTACTTAGGCATAAAAAGAATGAAATAATGCCATTTGCAGCAACATGGATGGACCTAGAGATTGCCATACTGAGTGAAGTCAGTCAGATAGACATAGACAAATATCATGTGATATTGCTTATATGTGGAATCTAAAAAAAAATGGTACAGGGAGTTCTCTGGTGGCCTAGTGGTTAGGATTCTGGGCTTTCACTGCTGTGGCCTGGGTTCAATCCTTGGTCGGGGAACTGAGATCCCACAAGCCATGCGGCGTGGCCAAAAAAAAAAATTGGTACAAATGAACTTATATACAAAACAGAAATAGAGTCACAGATGTAGAAAATTAACTTATGGTTACCAGGGGAGAAAGAAGGGAAAGGGATAAATTGGGAGATTGGGATTGACATATACCCACCACTATATATAAAATAGATAACTAATAAGGACCTACTGTATAGCACAGGGAACTCTACTCAATAGTCTGCAATGGCCTATATAGGAAAAGAATCTAAAAAAGAGTGGATATATGTATATGTACAATTGATTCACTTTGCTGTACACCTGCAACTAACACAACATTGTAAATCAACTATACGCCAATAAAAATTGAAAAAGAAAGATGAGGAAAGACAAATGCTTGGAAACATATGAAAAGGTGCTCAACCTCCATTTATAACCAGGAAATTGCAAATCAAGATCTTGTAATATACCCACCAGACTGGCAGGAATGAAAAGGCTGGGCAAGGTCAAGTACTGGTGAGAACGCAGAGTAATAGCAACTCTCATGCCATGCTGATGAGAGTGTAATTTGGTATAATTACTTTTGCTTTGAATTTCTCTTCCACTCCTGGGTATATAATTTAGAGGAAGTCTTACACTTGTGACCAAGAGACATGTACAAGAATGTTCACAACATTATTACGGTAGATGAAAACGGTACAATCTAAATGTCTACATAAACCACATAATTTGTGGTATAATCATGCAGTGGAATACACACAGAAATGAAAATGAACTTCAGCTTACATACTGATATAAAAATTTAATATTGAGCAAAAGATGTGAAACAGATGAATACAGACTGAAAGTTTCCATATATATAAAATGCAAAAATAGTATGCTGTTTAGGATAGCATACAAAGGTGGTAAAAATTAAAAAAGAAAAGCAAGGATGTGATTATCGCAAGACTCAGGACCGTGGTTATTTCTTGGGTAAGTGGATGTGGGTAGAGCACACAGGGAACTTCTAAGATGCTTCGGCAATTTTCATCCCCTCTAAGAGAATTTTTTACTTTTTAAGCTGGGTGATGAGTTCATGGGTACACATTTTATTATTCTTCTTTAAACTATACATATACATTTCATATACTTTTTGTATATATTTCATAATTTAAAAACAAGTAGACCATTATGCTAAGTGAAAGAAGCAGTCACCGAGGACCATACATTGTTTGATTCTATTTATATGAAATGTCCAGGATAGGAAACTCTATAAGACAGCAAGTAGATCAGTGGTTGCCTAAGGTTGGAGAGTTAGAGGAGAAATAGCTACTGGGTACAGGGTTTCCTTTTGGAGTGATGAAAACGTCATAAAATTGACCACGGTGATAGCAGCACAATTCTGTGAATATACTAAAAACTACTGAATTGTGTAGTTTACATGGATGAATTGCATGGTGTGTGAATTATATTTCAAAAAAAGCTGTTATTAAAAAAACGGGCAGACAAGGGGGATGCATGGAAAGCCCTCGATGGGTGATAAGAGGGTGAAGCTGACAAAGATGAAAATGAGAGAATGTTCCTCTAGAGCAGTGGTTCTCAAACTTTAGCATGCATCCCAGTCACCTGGAGGGCTTGTTGAAACACAGATTGCTGTTCTGTTTTCTGATTCTGTAGGTCTGGGCTGAAGCCAAGAATATGCATTTCTATCAGTTCCCAGGTGATGCTGATGGGGCTGGCCTAGGGAATGCACTTCGAGAAACTTATAGTGCCCCATGGAAGTGTCCAATGAGTATACATTGGATGAAAGGATGGATGGGTGGATGGGTGGTTGGTTGGATGTTTGGGATAGTGGATGGGTGGTAGTTGAATGGATGAATGCGTGGATAAGTGGATTCATGGATGGATGGAAGGTGGGCAGGTGAGTAGTGCATGGTAGCCACATGGCTGAATGGGGGTGGTTCAGAGTAGTAGGAAAGAAGATGAGGTTGGGAAGCTGTGGTGTGGAAGGTAGTGTAGAGAAGGACTTGCAGTCAAAACCTAGTTTCAGTTCTTGTCGTGGGTTCACCACCTACTAGCTAGCTGTGCAATGTTTGGCAGGTAACTTCACCTCCCTGAAGCTCACTTTCCTCACGTCTAATGTGGGTTAACAATGCCTATGAATGTACCATGAGTTAATACCATTAAAAGGACCAACACAGAGCCCAGCATGCACTGGCTGCTCTCTACCCTTTGGTTGGATCTGACTCTTACCATCATATATCACTTGGCTGTACTGTGTGGTGGAGACGAGAGGCTTGTAACTCAGGTCCATCTTGTTTCCATAGTGACCAATGCTGACCTCGAATTGGATCAGGTCCTTAAAGTTGGGCATCATGGTACAGGAAAGGAAGATGACGCACAGCCCATACTTTTGGCGGTTCTGGTGCTTCTAAAACAATAACCCACCAATCCCCAGTATGTAAGCCAAGGGATGAACAAGGCTATAGAGACAGGCAGGGAGGCAAGCATGAGGTGCCCAGTTTCTTTCAAAAGCCACCTTTGCTTCTATTCAGGGTGACCTAGACCATCACTGAACCCCTGCCCCCTCTCAAAATCCTGCCTTGACTCCCACTCACTGGCTGATCAAGGGAAGTTCCTCCCAGGACTTCCATCACCTGGCCCCCTCCACCCAGCCAGTCCTGGTTCCTTCTCTTCCTGAAATCAGGCAGGAGGGTCTTCTCCCTGGTCAGGCTAGACTCTGAGTTGGGCCACCCCACCCCTCTCCTTTTTGCCTAAATGCCCCCCATCGGATGAGACCGAGGGTGGGCAAGGGTGCGTGGCGGAGGATGCATACACACTCACACCTGCTCTTGGCTTTTCTCAAACCCCGTCCTCCCACCGCGGGTCCGTCTGCTCAGGTCCTCCATCCATCATGTGAGCCCCTCTCTCATTTCCGCTGTCCACCTCTGCCCTACTTATGCATTCTCCCAGTCTGTTCACTAGCTCAAGTCTCCCCCTCTTAAAAAATAACCCTCCTTCTCCCGTCTGAGCCACTATTTAGCTGTGACTTGATCTTACCTCCTTCAACTTTGCAGCCAAGTTTCTATGCACTTGCCTCTATGCACCGTCTGTAACTTCTCCCTCCCGCTCACGGCAGCCTGGCTTCTCTCCTGACCCAAGGCTACTGGTGTCTTCCTAATAGCCAGCGCACACTTTTGGGTCCCCAGCCTTTCTCTCCGCCACATTCAGATTGCTGATTGCTCCTTTCTGCAACTCTCCCCTCTGGAGGCTGCCTCAGTTCTCCGCTTTGCAGACACCCCCTCCGTCTCTCTGCAGGCTCACCCTCTTCCTTCTCCAGTCTCATAGGCTGTGCTTCCTGATGGGGTCCAGCCTCAGCTCCCTTCTCCCTTCACTCCACCTACTCCCCAGGGCAATTCCTCCAGAACCTTGGATAGATCCTTGGATGTGTGTTGATGACACATCCGGCTGTCTAGCAGCCTTGGGGACTGGTCTTCGCAGGTGTCTCACAAGCACACATCAAAGGTGGGATTCATCATCTCCCCCAGACCTGTTCCTCCTTTGGGGAGCCCATGTTGATGTACGCCCCCCACTTTCCCACCTCGCCACCTGAGGCAGAAAATGGGAGTCAGCCTCACTTCTTAGTGTCCTGTTGGTCAGTGGCTCTGATCGTTGTTTCCAAAGGGTCTCTGGCACCTGCTCCCTCCTCTCCAGTTCTCCTCCCCTGTAACTGTGTCCCCATTTCTCTTAACTGGGTGGCCCAATTTACTCCCTTCCAATCTATTCCTGACTCTCTTCCTCCTGCCCCAGTGACCCTCCTTGGCCTTCAGGAAGAAATCCAGGCTCCTTGGAACATCATTTCTCCTTAACTGGATTACATATCTCATAAACTGAAGCCTTGTCTTTACTGGGTCCCCTGACCTCCTGGGATTGGCACAGCAGGAAGCCCCCATAGGGGCTTAGCAAAGACTCAGGTGGATCGACCAAACATTCTCACACATCCAAAAAGCGCATTCCCCTGCTGGCCAGGGCCTCTTGCAATGTCAGAAACGGGACCCACAGCAGACTAGGGGCAGGCAGAGGAGCTCTTTCTTCCTGGGTTACCTCTACGCTGATCACATCTCGGGAGAGATCCTTCATCTTAGCATCTTGATGGGACTTGATGTGGGTGATTAACTCCAGGAAGACTCGGCCTCGATAAGCTAAACCGTCCTTAACAATGTTGGGAATAGTCTAGTGTGACAGGAAGGAAAACGGTGAGAAAAGGGAGAGAAAAAAAAAAAAAACAACCAGGAAAGTCTGCCCTGAAACCTCTGTAGGAAGGACAGGGTTGTCCTGTAACTTCCTACCTAGGGCTGACCACAATCCCAGGGAGGAATTCCAGAAACTCCAGTCACGGCCATGCCTGGAAACCTCTGGGCCCTGAGCCGTCTTCTATACCCTTAGGTCCACTCTTCCCCTTCATTCAGTTCTACCTGCTGGCCCACCTGAAGGACCCTGTTCCTGGTAAACCCCTCATGCTTGGAGGGGACCGTGGTACCTACTGAATTATCCCAGCCTGGCCAATCAGGACAGGCCCCGCCTCCTCAGCAACAGTGATTGGTCCAAGGGGAGCACACATGACCTAGGAAGGCCAATTAGAATGCTTCCCTGGCCTTCCCTAGTAGAGGCTTCTATGGTCCTCTTCCCAGCAGGGAGGCCAGACTGCAGTAGGAATGAATGAGGCCCAGGAAAGAGCAGCAGAGATGAGAGATGGAGAGTCTCCTATAATGGCATTGAGGTCCTGGTTTCTGCGGCTCTTCCTCACTCAGAGTCCTTCCCAGCCCCATTCCCTTCTTTTGCCAATTGGCTTTCTGGCATTTACCACCAGTCTTGAATAACCCAGTGCTTTTCCACATTTACCTGTGCTGTTTCTTTTGCTGCCCATGACTTTCCACCTGCCGAAACTCTTACCTGAGGTCTCATCTCAATGTCCCTTCCTCAGTGACTGCCCAGAGCACTCCATCTGTTCCTTTCTTGTGCCGCAGCACAGGCCCCGTATTTATATGGCCGTTTAAGTACAGCCTTCAAGTCCTCTACTGGAGTGTGGTGGGCAGAAACCAGGGCCTGGCCCTCCCCAGGCATTTCCCAGGCCCCGGCGCCTTACACATGGCTGGTTTTACCTCCTCTGTTCGCTAGAGCTGACATGAGAAGCTTACAGCGTCTTCTTCCTTGATCCTGAAAGGGGCCTTTTTACCCCCACGCAGAGTCAGGAAGCTGGGGCCAAAGCAGGGGAGGAAGCCAGAGTACGTGCCTGCAAGGGGAGAGCGTGAGAAGGGTCCCCAGGTCCAGTAGGAGAGGTGCAGGAGGCGGGGCCGGGGGCTTGCTTGCCTTCTATTTCTGCTCCAGTGGACGAGATCTGGTTGAGGGACAGGCTGACCGTCCCGATCTCATCGTGGCACTTGTTCCCGGGGCTGGAGAGAAACACACCCTGCAGGCTGAGCCCCTGGCCCAGCTCTGATTTCTTCCTCCCTGGCGTGTTTTCCAGTCTCCACCCAGTTGCTCACCAGTCCAAGACTCTGAACTTGATGTAGCTGGAGAGGCAGGGCAGCTGCAAGGGGCAAGCGAGAGGGGCAGTGGGTGCCTGCTCCGATGGCCTGGGCCTTGCTGAGACTGGGAGCAGGTGGAAAGTCCTGAGTCTGGGTCAAGGCCTGGCTCGGTTACCAGTGAGCCCAGTGGGACAGGCCATGGGAGCTTATGGACCTTTGGCTGTGGGACCCGCACTGCATCGGCCCTTTGCAAGGGCCTCGGAAAGGCCTTGGACTGTATCCCATGATCATTTTGTATTGTTATTCTTAAAATGGACCCTCATTACATAAGCTCCCTAGTGGACCTGGCTTCCCTGGTGGCGCAGTGGTTAAGAATCTGCCTGCCAATGCAGGGGACATGGGTTCGAGCCCTGGTCCGGGAAGATCCCATATGCCGCAGAGTGACTAAACCCGCGAGTCACAACTACTGAGCCCGCGTGCCACAACTACTGAAGCCCGTGCACCTAGAGCCCATGCTCTGCAACAAGGGAAGCCATGAAAATGAGAAGCCCGCGCACCACAACGAAGACCCAACACAGCCAAAAATAAAAACAAATAAATAAATAAATGTATAACATTTATTTTATAAATTTTATAAAAATAAATCGGGTCCTAGTGGACCCGAGTCCACCCTACTTTGGGCTCCATGATCGCAGTCTTCACACGGCCCTTCAGTCTGGAGGCATGTTTACCAAGCCTCATGGGGAGGTTGTAGGCCTCGAATGTCTTCCTCACATTTAGCAGTTAACCTTTATTTATTTATTTATTTTAATTTAATTTAATTTAATTTTTTTTTGGCCGTGACTTGCAGCTTGTGGGATCTTAGTTCCCCAACCAGGGATTGAACCTGGGACCTCAGCACTGAGAGCGCGGAGTCCTAACCACTGGACCGCCAGGGAATTCCCTAGCACTTAACCTTTAAACAGCGGGACATCTTTCTCCTCAAAGAGTAAATCATCATAGCTGCCACTCTGGGGAGGGTTTCTGTTGTCCCCAGCATGTCCTGAATGGTCTACGTGGATCACCTGAGAGACCCACCCCACCTACAACCCCAGAAGCCAGGAGCTATGATTATTCCCATTTTCAGACAGGAACACTGTGGCACAGAGAGGCTGAGTTCCTGAAGTTCTCATGCAACATGCAGAGCCCCTACCCGCTCTGCCAGAACCCAGCAAGGACTGATTGTCCCTATTTACCGAGCAGGACTGAGGCCCAGAGAGGGACTTGCTTGAGATCGCACGGTAAAATCAGGATTGGAATCCAAGCTTCTGAGTCTTATCTCTGCTCTGCCCTCAGTTATAAAAACAAAAAATCCACGTATAAAACAGAGCTGTTGGGGGTGAGGCCTGAGTGGGCCCCAAATCCTCTCAGCTGGGGCCTCTTCTCTGCTCACAGCAGTTCCTGGGGTGTGGCCTGTGGTCCTCAGTAGGGGGACCTACTCAACGAAGAGTAGCCCCTGCTCGCCGCAGCTAGAGAAAGCCCGCACGCAGCAACGAAGACCCAACGCAGCCAAAAAAAAAAAGATGACTCACGAGGAGGCAGAAGATTCTACGAGAAGCAGGGAGGAGGGTCCACAGAAGGGTAGCTAATTTCACGTCACACAAATGTAAGGTAGGTATAAGGAAAGCAAAACACTCCCTGGGTAGCCAAACAGATGCCACACAAAGTTCTGTACACTCTCACTTATGGGAGCGCCCAAGTTCTCTCTCAGACTGCATACTCTTATTTTACACACAGCTCTTAGAAGCCTGGCTTGGAGTCAAAAGGCAATCAAGGCTCTCCCAGGGCTTGGAGAAAACTGGCATCCACACCGCTGATAGGTGACTGAGAAGGACTGAAAGGCTTTAGAAATCAGACTACAGAACCCCACAAAGAAGAGCATGTTGGGGCCATTTGATGTAGGAACAAACAGCCCCACACTACATGTAGCCCAGCATGTAACTGTGTTCCTGTAGTGCCTCTAAGCCATCAACAAAGAGCTATAATTATGTTCAGGGCACTTTGCCTAGAAGATAAGAAAATGCATAATACAATTTAGAATGAGTCTTGAAAGTGATTACTTTTTTTTTTTTTAATGTAGGTGAAAGGGCACTTTTAAGTTCTCTGGAAAGTTCAGTCGTAGGGTCCATTCATTTCTTTTTTTTTTTTAACCTGGCCTCCTTGATCATTAGCTGAAATCATCTGGGTCATTTATTGATTTCCTTTTTTTTTTTTTTTGGCCTCGCAGCACTGGTTGTGGGATCATAGTTCCCTGACCAGGGATCGAACCCAGGCCCTCAGCAGTGAGGGCGTAGAGTCCTAACCACTGGACCGCCAGGAAATTCCCCCATTCATTTCAAGTAAGGTTCTCTGTAATGTGTCTCGGGCTTCCTCACCCTCCCTATCAGGCAGAGTCCCCGCCCCCTCCCACCGTGCTTCGTGGCCCCTACCTTCCATCCACACCCCCCAACAAACACCCAAACCCCCTTCTGTTCGTGGTGCAGGAGGAAGAGGGTGGGCGTGATGGCACAGCAATACCTGAATCCGGAAGGTCAGGATCTGGTTCCATATCGGGCTCTCGGTTTGCATCTGCACGTGTGTCTTGAGCTGGGAACATCCCAAAGCAGTGTCAGTGCCAGCCTGTCTCCTCCTCCCTCCACTGGCCTCACCTCCCAGCCCTTCCGGTCCAGCCCACAGGTGAACCTGTCTGCAGCACAGGGCTGGTCATGGGAATCCCTGGTCCAAAGACACTTTGACAACTTCTCATCCGCTACAACCTTGGTCCTTTGAGTAGCTACCTAGATCCAGACTCCTTCATATTTTCCCTTAAATCAGCTTTCAATTAACTTTTAAATAGATACAGAGTTACTAACTTTATTACATCAGTGCAAACACATAGATTTTGTTAGATAAACTCTAAGATCCTGACAAAAAGTCAGCAGCAACAATGCTGATGGTATGCCCCTTTCCAAAGCATCACTTGACTTCCTTTTTCAACCTAGCCTTATTCTAAGCAATCATGTCAGTGAAACCAAGGGTTAGTTGAACTGCTTAAACTTTTCCATACACTCTAAGAAAAAAAAAGAATATTAAAATTTTTGAAAAAATGTATGCCTCTACCACCCAACGGTATCTCACCTACTTCCAGGGTTCCTAAACCACTCATTGGGAAATAAATACTCAGTGTGGTGGCTTCAAAATATGTCCACACCTCCCTTTGGTGCTCTCCCCTTCAAAAGGGGGACACTAACCTCCCTCCCCTCATGTATGGGCTGGATTTAATGACTTCTTCTAATAGGTAGAATATGGTGGAAATGATGGTTGATGAATTCTGAAACAAATCTATTTAACTTTAACCCAGCATTCCCCAAATTTGAACATGCGATCTTTTTTTTGCACATAACATCCATCAACACCCTTTGGAAAATGCTACCGTGTGTTCATAGAGGTTCAAGGAATGTCAGCAACTCTCTTGCCCAGAACCTTCCATTTCTAGATGAAGAAACTGAGGTGCAAAGAGGACGGTGACAGTTTCAATGTTGTGCATTTGCAGGCATGTTGTTTCATCCACTTGTCCACTCATCCGTGCATTTGGATGTTTGGTTTTCGGTGGGCATCTTCTCTATGCAGGGCACTGGGCACAGCTCTGGGATACAGGCTGACTAAGCCATGGCCTCCACCTTCACAGAGGCCCGGGTCCAGTGGGATCATATCACCCATAAATGGAAGAACTGGGATACGATTCCTGGGGTCCTGGCCACTTTTCCTCCACACTATTTTTTTCTAGGTGCCAATTTCTCTAAGTCTCAGGCCATTTTTATGCTTACCTTTTCCCCAATTAGCTCCACCTCCAACATAGGACTCACTGAGTGGTGTTTCTCTAAGAGCAAAGAAGTTAAAAGATTTCTGAGATGGCAGCATTTTTCTTTTTTTCAGGAGAAGGAAATGGAGAGGTGACAGAACAACTTAAAACCCTCCCCCATAATTTGGTTTGGTGCCCCCTGGGCAGACACCTCCCATTTCCACTCTGTCTCCATGTGCCGTTGTGTGTCCTGGCACACAACAGCAGCGGGGGTGGGGCCTGGCATAGGGAACCTTGAGTCTGCATCTGGGCATCAAAGACAGGGCAGGGCACATGGCCCATTTTAAAGGGACCTTCATAAAACCATTCTTGGCAGATTTCAGTCTCCCTCTCTCCCCCACCCCAAATCGTAGTGTCAAAACGGAACTGGGGAGCCCCAGGAGAAACCAGAGTGCCAGCGGGTAGGGAAACTCAGGGTCACCCCCTCCCCTGCCCTGACTGACTGAGGTGGAGATCCTCGGCGCAGTAGATGAAGAACTGTAAGTAGGCCATGTTGATGGGCACCACCGATGACTTGAAGATCTGAATGTCAGTGTCATCAGCCCTATAGGTCAGCTTTTGATCTACCTGGAGAGACCAGAGAGCTGATATGGTCAGAGTCTTAGGGAGGTCACGGCCACCAGACTTGGCTTCCCCAAACTTCTGCTTGGTTGGGGTGGGGCTGGACAACCCTGAAGGGACACAGTGGACAAATGAAAGCATGTGAAGAGCAATGGCCTCTTGGGGGACCCACGGGGGGCCCCACGGAAGCAGCCAGGGTAGGAAATGCTCCTGGGGTATTGGGGGGACAGCCTCACCGGTGCCTGGTCTCCCACACCGAGGGCAGAGATGGTGACTTTCAGGTAGCCTCTCACACCACTGCTGGGTTCATTTGGCTGGCAGAGGCCAAGCCATTTCCTCAGGAGTGTGTGACCTGGAGAGGAAGAGGGCCCATGGGAGACCAGCCTCCAGTCTCTATCCTTCTTCCCTGAAACCAGCCTTTGCTTCTGTAGGAGACGGGTGTGGAAACGTGTCTCATATATTCTGGTTCCCAGCCAGAAATGGGAGTCACTCCTACCTTTAAGCAAAAGCTACCAGCTATTGCCTTTAGGAAACAGGGACCCCCCTTTCCCATCCAGGGAACTTATAGTTGCTACTGTCCTGGTCTGAGAGAGGCAAATATTTCCCCCAACCCTAAGTCCCAACCTCAACCTGGTATGTATGTTATGGTCAGGTCTACTCAAAATTCAAACACTGGCCACACATTGTAAATCAACCATACTTCAATTAAAAGAAATGAAATAAACAACAACAACAACAAAATTCAAACACTGGCATAGAAAAATAGAAATTCAACCCAAGGCTGCAATAAAAAATTAGCATTTGACCCAAAGAGATGCTTTGGTTTTTGCAGAAAAAGACGTTATTATAAAACAAGATAAAATACCATGAAGTACAGTAAAATGTTAAGTACAGAAAATAATTCACACCTTCTAATACTCTCCCCCCATGTGTTGAACATACAGGGATTTTTGAGATGATTTCAACACCTGACCTGGTTTTTCTCAGAAGACACACATATTTCCAACAACTGCTGCCTACCTGGAGAGTTGTAGATGAACCCAATATCTGTCTGAAAAGAAAGAATAGAGTAAGGATTAGTTAGGGCCTCCAGCCAACCAACTTGTTGACAATACGAGTACTTGTTCCACCCTAATTCCTTTAATCTTTACAACGACCTGGAAGTTGGGCCATTATGATCTCCACTCTACAGAGGAGGATACTGAGTATGGGAGAAGAGCCCAAAGTTTTACAACTAGTAAGTGAGGTGGCCTGGATTGAAAGGAGTCTTGACCACCACCAGCACTGCTGGCCAACACAGCGTTGTTCTTCCCTACCTCTGGGGGGTGGGGAAAGGTGTCTCCCGTCCTGGGGAAGAGGATGGTCAAGGGAGGATTTGGCAAAGAGACTACGGGTTTTCCCTTTCCCCTGGGAGACAGTTTTTGACTCCCTGAGGCCTGAGGGATGCAGTACAGGATTGAAGGTGGTGTGGGGCAAGGCACCGCAGAACATTCAGGCCACCCTTGGAAGGGTCCATAGAGCAAGCCCCAAATTTTGCATGTAGGCCTGCTTTAAAGCTCAGTCAGCCCCTTGGGTTAGGTAGGCAAAGATTTCTTAGATCCAACAACAAAAACACAATCCATAAAAGAAACTTTTGATAAATTGGACTTCATCGAAATGTAAAACTTCTGCTCTTTGAAAGACACTGTTAAGAAAATGAAAAGAGGGCTTCCCTGGTGGCGCAGTGGTTAAGAATCCTCCTGCCAATGCAGGGGACACGGGTTCGAGCCCTGGTCCAGGAAGATCCCACATGCCGTGGAGAAGCTAAGCCTGTGCACCACAACTACTGAGCCTGTGCTCTAGAGCCCGTGTGCCGCAACTACTAAGCCTGCGTGCCACAACTACTGAAACCCGTGTGCCTAGAGTCTGTGCTCTGCAACAAGAGAAGCCACCACAATGAGAAACCCGCGCATCACAACGAAGAGTAGCCCCCGCTCGTCGCAACTGGAGAAAGCCCGCATGCAGCAACAAAGACCCAACACAGCCAAAAATAAATAAATTTATTATTTTTTCAAAAAAAAAGAACCCTTAAAAAAAAAAAAGAAAGAAAAGAAAATGAAAGGAGACATCATATACTGGGAGAACATATTTCCAAATCATTTATCTGATAAAGGACTTGTATCCAGAATATATAAGAAAATCTCAAAACTCCATAGTAAGAAAACAAACAACCTAATGAAAACAAGCAAAAGATTTGAACAGACACTTCATCAAAGAAGTTAGATAGCAAATACTTGAAAAGATGCTCAACATCATCAGGGAAGTGTAAATTATAATCACAACAAGATACCACCACACATACTTAGAAGAGCCAAAATTTAAAAGATGAACAGTATCAAGTTTGGATAAGAATGTGGAGCAACTGGAGCTCTAATATATACTGCTGGTGGGAATATAAAATGGTAGAAACTATCTGGAATTTTTGGGAAAAAACTGCTAGGAATTTTCTTTAAAAGTTAAACATACACCTACCGTATGAGGTAGTCATTTCACTTCTACATATTTACTCAAGAGACATCAAAGCATAGGTCCATACTAAGACTTATACATCAGTGTTTCAGCAGCTTTGTTTTAATAGCGCCAAGCTGGAAACAATCTAAATGCCCATCAGCAGCTGAATGGATCAACAACCTGTGGTATATCCATAAATGGAATTCTATTCAGCAATAAGAAGGAATGAACTATTGATCCATGAAACAACATGGATGAATCTCAAAATAATTATGCTGATTGAAAGAAGCCAAACAACAATAAAGTACATGCTGTATGATTCCATTTATACACAATTCTAGAAAATGCAAAGCAATGTGTAGTTACAGAAAGCAGACCAGTGGTTGTCTGGGGATGGGAGCAGGCAGGATTGGGGGAAGAGGGAAGAATTACAAAGAGGCACAAGGAAAGTTTGGAGGGTGATAGATATGATAGATATGTTCATTACCTTGATTGTGGTCATGGTTTCATGGTTGTATACATATTTTAAAACATGAAATTATACATTTAAAATATGTATAGGGAATTCCCGGGCAGTCCAGTGGTTAAGACTCAGCATTTTCACTGCCTTGGCCCGGGTTCAATACCTGGTCGGGGGACTAAGAGCCTGATAAAATAAAATAGTATAATTCGTGGTATGTCAATTGTACCTCAATAAAGCTAGAAGAAAACAAACCAAAATGAAACTCAGTCACCCCTAATGAAGCCATAGATCTAGGCAGTGATCATCAATAGCTGTTAACAACATAAAAAGAGACCAACAGTCGTTCTGTGTCTCCTGGTGACATCATCTTGACAACTAATTGACCCAAGTCTGAGCTAGCCTCTAGATAGGAAATGCCTGGGCAGAGAGACGTGAGAAGGGATCCCCTGGAGGTACAACCAGCAAAATCCAGACTGAGGGAAAACTGCAGGACAAACTATCCAGTTGCTTCAACAAATAAACGGCAAGGTAAACTAGGGGGCAGGACCAACTGAATAAAATACACCTAAAAATAACATTTTAACCAACTGCAATGTGTGCACTTGCTTTGGATCCTGATTTGAACAAACTGTAAATGGAATTCACAAGACAATTAGGGAAATGTGAACACTGACTAGATATTTAGTGCTATCCAGGAATTATAAAGGTGTTTAGATGTAGTCATTGTCTTTGGTTATGCTTAATAAAATCTGTATGTTTTAGAAATAGGTAATGAAATATTTAAAAATAAAATGATGTCTGAGATTTGATTCAAAATTTGTAGGGGAGAGGAAGGGGGCCAGGTGTAGATAAAACATGGTGACATGATTGACAATGAATTGGTGAAGGTGAGTGATGGGGATGGGGGAATTCATGACACCATTCTCTCTACTTTTGTGTATGTTTGAAATTTTCCAAAAAAGGAATATATATACCTTTAAAAGCTCAGGTTTTTCCCTGAGCTCTAAAACTTATTCAGCAATCGTTGGTCATCGTCTGGAAGTCGCACAGTGGCCTTTGTCAGAAGCACATTTTGACCTCCTGCTACCTAGCCTCTCTATAATCTCTTAATTTCTAAACCTGTGCTGCTTCCTTGATGGTTAGGTGTGGGAGGGGCAGGTCATGACCCTTCGTGTGCTTATTACAAGTACTGTAGTGAGAAAGAAACCTTACTCTGATTTGCCCTAAATTTGCCTTTCCCAAGGGCTGGGCCCTTTTCCATGAGTTGCCAGATTTAGCAAATGAAAATACAGATGGCAGCTTAAATTAGAATTACAGATAAACAGTGTGGTGCTCCAAGGACAATGGTGCTTCAAGGACAAAGGACGACCCTGCCTGAAAAAGTTTCAGCGTTACACCCCCCCTTACCAGACTCTTAATCACCCTCCCTACCATGTTACAATGGTTACGAAATTTCTGAGCCCACCTGGGCGACGCCTGCCTGGGCAACGGGACCTGTCCCAAATAAGGAAAGGTATCTGCCCTGTCCCACTCCCATCCTATAAAAGGAAGGTATATGTGCCTCGACCAATCAGTAAAGGAAAATTTCACCTTGGACCATTCCTTTGTTTTCTGGCTATAAAAACTGATCAATAGCACATGTTTGGGCTTGACTCTCCCAGACTACGAAGAAGTTGGCCCTCTGTTCTGGTAGCAACCCTTCGCTCTAATAAATTCTATCTTCTTTACATTCTGCCTTATGTCTGGAAATTCTTTTCCAACCCACATTCGGACCACAACAAACAACGACAACTTTTTTAGTATACGTAGGTCCCCAGCAATATTTCATGAAGAGCCATGAAATACTGGGGACATACTTATATTTTAAAAGTACCTGTTGTTTAAGATTCAAAATTTCCAGGGCATCCTGTATTTAATCTGGCAACCCTGCCTTTTCCTCATCTTCCTGGATTTGGAGAATCTTAGTTTAGCCCTTCATGACCATGTGAACTTTCCTCACTTCTCAACCTGGGTCTTTCCCAAAGCAAATCTTTTTACTCTGTCTTCACAGGCAGCAATCTTTCTCTAAGTTTCTCCAGCAATTTGGTTGGCCTTTTAAGTCCTCTGCTTCCACAGTGTTATAAGTGTGGGGGGATTCAACGTGGCACCCAGTGCTTTCATAAATGTTACATACGTTAATCCTCACAATGACCCTGTGGGTTGAGTATATTATTATCCCCATTTTACAGATGAGGAAGTAGAGGCTCTGAATAACTTGTCTAAATCACCCACTTGGTAGGTGGATCCAAATCTGGATCTTTTAGCATCAAAATCCTTTCCCCTAGACTTGGACACAGAGCCCAGGGTGGGTCTCTGTAACTGTTTCACCAAACCGCCTCCTCCATCCAGTGCTCACTTGGAATCTCCCGATCTCTGCATTGAATCTCATCACTGAGGAATTCATCACCTGCAGGGGAGTTTCCAGAAAGATCTCAGTTATTCACAAGCCCAATTTCCCCCAGCCCCATGGGAGGAATCATAAGGGCACATCTGGATTTTCCAGGATTTACTCAATGCTTCCTAATGGCTGACACTTCCATGTAGCTTTTCTCATTTAATTTGCAGAGGAGCCCTGTGAAGTCCATATATTTCAGCTCCATTTTACAGATGAGGAAATTGATCAGAGAGGACAATTCACTTGATCTCCACAAAGCAAATTGTTGCACTCAACTTTCTCCACTGCATGCTGTCCTGGCTATTTCTCAAGAACATGTAAACTCTTCAAGGGAGAAGCCTTGCTCTCCTTAGCCCTGTGCTGGGCACATAGGAAGCACTTGATAAATACATGCTCACCATTGTTACCGGGCTCCCTCTGATTGGAGAAAGGGATGTCCCATGTTGAGGGGACATTTGAGGGGTGGCATGAGAATCCTGGCACATGGGAAAGGGCTGCTTTGTTCACCTCGGAGCTGAGCTCAGGGCCTATCAGTTGGCCTTCCATAACATTTGTTGAATGAATGAATGAATGGGGTGTCTGGTTGCCGGGGTAAAGAAGGTGGCAGAGATGCTGCCTTGGGGTCAGAAAGACCATCTGATGTGACTCTAGCTCTACAGGTAAGGATGCGGGGCTGACGCACTTTCCAGAATTGAGGTGGGACAAGAAAGTGGACCCACCTTGTCCAGCTAGCTCCTCACCTGGATTAAGATGGTCTTGTCGAAGAATTTTGCAGGAACCTCATAAAAATTCTGAAAGAAGATCTGAAGCAGAGAGAGTCGGGGTGTGGGTAGCAGACATTCCTTCCACCACTTCCCCCAGGGACTCAGCAAGCCTGAAGCCTCAGACTAGCAGGTTTCTGCCCCGCTGTTTGCCCATTTCAATGGCTTTCAGCTCACTACCACCCAAACGCTCCTCCCACAGAAGCAGAGGCCTGCCAGGTCCCGGAGGGGTTTTCTCTCCAGAAAAGGGCGCGGTAAGGGATCCCTGGAGGACTTGTCAGGAGCAGCTCAAGGCCCAGCTAACTGCCCTGGGATGGAGATTCAAGCCTCTACTTCTTTCTAGATCGCCCTGGGAATTCCTTGGCGGTCCAGTGGTTAGGAGTCTGCGCTTTCACTGCCGAGGGCCTGGGTTCAATCCCTGGTCAGGGAACTAAGATCCCACAAGCTGAGCAACGCGGCCAAAAAAAAACAATCGCCCTGTCTGTCCACTGCACCCCACTCCCTGCTGCAGCCAGAACCTCCTTCCCCAGATGCAGACCGGGCCCTGTCACTCTCCTGCTTGAATCCCTCCATGGCTCCCAAGTCCCATCCATGACGGGGCCCCAGGGCACTTTGAAGGCTCACCTCCGGCCACTCCCCTCCAACTACACCCGTGTCTACAGTTCTGCCAAACAGTGTACTGCTTCTCCTTTCCAGGCCTCTGAGAACACTATTCCTTTTTCCTGAATTATCTTTCCCCATCCTGCCTTTTCGGAGTCCTCTCCAACCCCTGCTCCCTGCTCCCACCGTGCTTTTATCTTTTCTTTGGTGGTCTAGTCATCAATTAATTCAGCGCATGTGTATGGAGTTCCAACTGTGTCAGACACGATGCTATGAGGTGGGGCTTCCGCAGTGGCCGGGGCTACAGAGGGCCTGCGTTTCGCGGCTGCAATGCCTGTGCACCGCAGCCTTGCCCCGTTGTCATCCTTTACGTGTTCACATATGCGGGAGGCCCCCCACAGACCACCAGCTCCCCCCATGCAGGGCTCGGAATTACTAGCTCTCTATTCCCTGTGCCAAGCCCAGTGTTTGGCCCTCCATGCCCAGTAAGAGTTTGTGGAACAAACAAATGAAAGCACCCGCGTCAGGGAGCAAGCTTGCTGGCTGCCGGCAGGAAATGCCCAGCCCTTGGCTGGCCCTCTTGGCCCAAGTGCCCCATTCGGCTCTGAAGGGCATGTGCTGCCCACCTCATTGAAGAAAGGGTTATTTCCCATCTTGATCCGCGTGTGGTGCTGGTAGCCTCCGATGACCACCTTCACCACCGGCTTGATGTCATTGCCCATGAGCTGCCGGGCTTCAAACACCTTCACTCGGACCTGCAGAGGAGGAAACAGGGGAACTTGACGTTGGGCTCCCCTTCCCCAGTGGGGACTCTTCTCTAGAAGAACAATATGTTCTGATAAGAAACATCTACTGCGGATAGAAAGCGACCCCACGGGCCCTGGGAAGGCCATGGTTCCTTCTCTTTCCTTTTCTGGGAACTGTCACCTCCACTTCGCCCTTTTCATCTTGGGTGTTTCTTGAGTGGTAGGGACTTGTTACAGAATAAAGTCTAACATTTCTCAGTTTGCTGTCTTTTTATGTTTGTCTGTGATCTTTTTAGGGAATCGAACATTTTAAAGTTCCATGCAGTTGAATCTATGATCTGTGATTTGATCTCTGATTTGTGATTTCTTCTTCTTCTGCTTTTATATACTTTCCTGAGACTCAGTAAAGGGACTATGAAGTCTGAGCCTAGAATTAGAAGGTGGGAGGGAGAAGAGCCTGTAAGATCCAGGCTGGCTAAAGCCCCAGGGGAGGGAACTGGAGATGGCGGTGGCTGGCAGGGCACAGTCGTGGGAGCCTGTAGTGACTAGAGGTGGTAACAGCACACAGCTCTCCCAGCCCAGCCCAGCCCGTGGATCCAGCCATTCTCCATGAGGCCTCCTGTGTCTCCATCAAGTCCAAGGGCCCTTCAAGGATTAATACACGTGCAGCTACCTGACCATCAGAGACAAGGGTGGTCAAACCAGGCAAACAGCCCTCATGTCAGAACTTTGCCCTAAGCACTAGTACATAGGAAGGGTAGTGATTTGGGCACGCTGACCTTCTATCCTGTGGCCAGCCAGCCTCGTGAAGAGGGACAGGGCCAATGGGGAGAGGGAATGTTCTCCAAAGGAGGCGACAGCACGTGCAAAGGCCTGGTGGCTACGGAGAGGGTCTTGAGAGTGGGGACTGTAAGTTGTGTAGGATGTTACAGCAGGGCGGGGCGGGGCAGGGACAGGGAACAGAGTGGCTTGCAGGCCAGGTTTGGGTTAT
Source organism: Balaenoptera physalus (assembly GCF_965194825.1). Taxonomy (NCBI): domain Eukaryota; kingdom Metazoa; phylum Chordata; class Mammalia; order Artiodactyla; family Balaenopteridae; genus Balaenoptera; species Balaenoptera physalus. The sequence goes on from NC_138894.1 coordinate 11,595,551, forward strand.
CAAGGGCCTGGGAAGCCATCGTAAGGAGTTTGGGTTATGTCCTGAGAACACTGGGAGTCCTCATTTTTAAGAACAACATTTTTAGGCACACGCATGGCATGATAAGAAGGACTTTTTATTTTTTTTGGCCGCGTCATGCGGCATGCGGGATCTTAGTTCACCCACCAGGGATCGAATCCATGCCCCCTGCTTTGGGAGCATGGAGTCTTAACCACTGGACCGCCAGGGAAATCCCAAGAATGACATCTTTGAAAGACCACTGGGACTGAAAAATGGACAGGAGAGAGCTGGGGGCTGGGAGTTTGGGAGGAGCCTAGTCAAGGTGGTCCAGAGAAGGGATGATGTTGTCTGGGACCAGGGGATGGAAGAGGCAATGGAGAAGTGGGTGCGGTCAGGTGATATTAAGAGCTAGGACTCGGCCGTTGACTGGATGCTGGGGGTGGGGTGAGGAGGAGGGGCAGCCAAGGATAACTCCCAGTCTCCTGAGCACGCGGCTGGCTGGGGAGCAAGTGCAACCATGGCAGAAATGTTAGATCACAGGCTAGAGGTCAGAAGTAGGTTGGTAAGCCATGGTATGGGGGTTCCAGAATCCACAGTGGAACCCGTGGAGCTTCCCAGGGATCCCCTCGAACTCTCCTCAGCCTCTGCTGTGCAGCTCATTTCTCCTTGCCCAAGGCTAGCCTTGTATTGCCACCTCCTGAAGGGCAGGGTCCAGGCCTCAGCCCTGCCTCCCCGGCATGGCCAGGGCCTGGTGTGCACTGCCCACAGTGCTTCCTGTCACCCCCCTGGAGCTGGCTCCAGCCTCAGCCACACGCAGAAGTTTCCCAGAACGGCCCCTGGAGGAGCAGAGGGTGTGGTGAAGATCTGAGGACCTGGAGCCCAATCTGAAGCCCTGACCTTCCTCCATGACCTTGTGGAGAGGCAGGGATGGCCTGGGAACACGGTGAGGGTGTCGGCCAAATCACGTGGGCTTTCACCCTGGACGGCCTCACCTGGAAGTGCTGAGGCTTTGGGGACAGAGCCTTGTGTACGGCGGAGCTGGGAAACGTCCGTTTCTGCCTGGCCACCTCTTGTGCCATGATGGCCAGGTGCTCTTCACCGCCTGGGGAAACATAGTCCAGGGTGGGCTCTCAGAGGCTGAGGCTCGGGAGACTTGGAGGCATTTCCCCCATTTCATTGTTCCATCCCCAGTGACCAGCTCCTGAGTAAAATCACGGCCAAGAGGCCCTGACAAGGGCACATGTCCTCCCCAGACATTCCCATGGTCTCCACCCACCATGGGCAACCCTGGGCCTCACACTCTACATATGGGGGCCCTTGGAAATGGCCATCCTTGCCTCCCTCTGCAGCCCATTGGAGGCTGGGTCTTCTGTCTACAGACAAGTGGACACATTGGGAGGACAGGTGACCTCAGGCAGGTGTCCGGAGATCTGGCCTACAGACCCTAACTTGGTCACTATCCTTCTGTATCCTTCTGTAGGGCTCAAGGGTTGGGTCTCCAAGATCCCCAAGAGCCCATCCAGCTATGCTTGGTGAAATGCAGCGCTTAGCCCCATGGAAGTACATACCTATCTTCTCTATATCCTTGTAGGTCATAAGGGCCACCTGTAGGGTGAGAGTGCACTGCAAGGCAAAGGTAGGGGAGCTGTAAGATCCTGCGATCCTTGGCCACATCATAGCACTGGAACCTGGTCCAGCCTGGCAGGGGCCACACCCAGTCTTCCCGGGCGGAGTGACGCTGGCCATGGCACAGGACCACACCATGGGGGCCTGTGCGGTCTGGGATGGAGGGAGGTTATAAACTGGTGGGGAGAGAGCAATGGGTTACCATGGATGGGGTTTGAAGAATAGAGGAGGCACACATTAGTGGTGGTGACAGAAAAGGATGCAGCAGGGTGGGGAGGAGAGAGGGAGGTGACTTGAGACCAGTCTAGAACCACTGATGCTAACCTCCGAACCCAACGTCTTATGACCTCATGTGGGAACTCCAGCGAACACCTAACTGACCTCCTGCCTGCAAGCACTCTCACTGCCCGTCCATCCTCCAGACCATCGTCAGAATCGACCCCTAAACACTCCCTAAGTGCTCTAAACTATCAGAGTAAAGTCACAACTCATCAGCATAGACCACAGGCCCTTTACCTCTGGCCCCTGGCCGCCTACCCAGTCTCAGGTCTCCCTGACCTTCACACCCCTTCCGCCCCCTCCCCCGGTGCCAGCAGTGCAGGCAGCCCACCCTCCTGAACCTGCAGTGCTGCCTCTCTTCCCTCCAGCCTTCACACATGTACCTTATACCCCTGCCTTGGATTGTCTTCCTTTCCTGTCCATTGGGCAAACTCATGTCCCTCCTTAAAAACCATCCATAAAAATGGAACTCTGACAGGCAATCTGTAGCAATCAGCTCAGGAAACTAACACGATATCTATAGTAACCAGCCCAGGAAGTCAGCCTGCGGTGAGTCAGACTCATAGGAAGTCCAACCACCAACTCTAGCAACAGACAGTCGGGATTTGATTAATAACGGATAGATCCCTTAATTTTGTCCCCACTTCTAGCTCAGGACCAATGGGAGAAAGACAAATATGCACCCCTAAGCGATCACATAGGATGCCCGGCTTCTAGTTGGGCCACTTACAGCTTCCCACACCAACAGCCTCCAATCCGGGCACACCTGAAGCCTTCCCTTTTTTCTACCATAAGGCTTTCCCACTCCTCTGCCTGCCTTTGAGTCTCTGTCCAAACCAAGTGATGGTGGCTGACTCCCTTGTTATATAGCAAGCTCTGAATAAATCGCCTTTGCTTGTTCTCATCTGGTTGGTCTTCATGTGTTTCCACACATCTTAATCACCTCCCCTGTAAAGCCTTCCATTTCCTCCCAAGTGGAATCGTTCATTATCTCCTGACCTCAGTGAAATAGCTCACTGATCTCAATATACATGTGCTGGAGCACTTGTCACCGAGAGTGACAACAGATGTGGGCTTCATTCAATTTTGTATCCCAGGCCTTGCACAGGTGCTGACACCAGTGGACAATCAACTGAATACTCAATCTCAATGGGTGGACGAAGGGTGGAGAGGTGGGTAGGTGGATGGAGGGCAGCCTGGGGAAGCTGGGGAGATGATGGGATGCGTGATGGGTCCTCCGCAGGGCAGAAAGTGTTCTCTGGGTTGGGGGCACACTGGGACTCTGCTGGAGTGGATGCCTCAGCTTCACCAGCTGCCCCCGCTCCTCCACCCACCCTTCCTAGGGCCCGACTCACATCTGTGGGCATCATGGAATGGTTGAGCAGGGTCAGGTCCTTCATGAAAAGGATCTTACTTGGTTTATTCACCAAGGGTTTGAGCAGTATTGTGGCCAGGCCAATGAACCTGGAGAGACAAAGAGCAGGTGTGAGCTCCTGAGCCAGAGGAAACGGTGTCCTTCTCCGTCCCAGGCATGACTTTATCCAGAGATGTCTTTCTCTCCTGGAAGCTGTGCTGTCCACCGAGGCTTAGGGAAGGATGCAGTTGCTGGGAGCATCCACCAGAGGGCTCTCAACTCTCTGGGAATTGGCTTTGGGGCTTCCTGGACAGTGGGCACCCCAGTTACTGGCTCTGCCCTGCCCAGCCTTTTCCCAGAAGCTCTGCACCCACACTCCTCCGGAATGGGACCTGTGCCAAGTAACAGCTGATTGGACCAGGAGGTGGGCACCTGACCAAAGCTGGGCCAGTCAGATTCTCTGTCCTGGGAATTTTGACCTGAGATGCCATAGCCTCGGTCTCCGTGAGGCACTAGAATGGGGCTGTGATGAGAAGCCAGGGTTGGGCAGAGAGAAAGAGATCTGAGATTCTGTGCCTTCAGAAGAGACAGAACTGCCCCTGGGTCCCCAGTTTCCAAGGTCTAGTTGATCTGTCCATCTATACACCTAGCCTTCATATACACCCCCCCGCCTTTTTTTTCTTTTTTTGCATTAGCTGTCTGGAGTGGATTCTGGTCCTTGCATCTGAGTGAGTTACAGATTAGAGACAGGAGATGCAGCATCTGCCGTAGCTTTAGTCAGGAATCAGGCTCCTCCTGCCTCTCTCTCTGCCTTACCTTTCCTTCTTTATTGAGCCCATGTCCCGAAGGGTGATTTGCAGGAAAGAGTCCTTTTGCAGGGGGCGGTTCCAGAGGTGCCAGATGAGGGTCTGTGGGAGACACAGAGAGGTCAGCGTCCTCCCTCTCCCCTCCCTTTTCCATCGTCCTAGGAAATTAGAAAAGATGCAGGGAACGACTGGCACTGTGTTTCTCTCAAACTGAGGAATATCCCTCAAGTCTAATTTCCTAAGAGGATGGCATTTGCTACCTTCACCAAGGGACCATTGGGCATCCTACCTGGGCTCCCACAGCTTAACTACAGTACTATGGGTAGTAGCTAAGGGGTTTGGGGACTGGCTGGGGGGACATGGATGGATGGGAGACGAGAGGGGATCCTACACAGGGAGCCCTGTCTCTATTTCAGGTTTCTGGGAACATCAGGACGGCCGGGTTGGACAAGATGGGTCCACCCCCAGAGTGGGTGAGATGGGCCAAGAGCTGTGGGCAGATGTGGCTGCTATGGCCCTGAGACCTGCACAGCCTTCTCAGCTCAGAGGCTACTCGCAGGGCGTGATGTTCCAGCCTTGGGAAAGGCTGGTGAGGCTCCCTGTCCCCTCCCTAGACTTCTGGGCACGGTCTGGACCCAGCCTCACTGTTGGGCTTGTCATTGCCTCATCTGGGCTTGTCTGATGTGTTTTACCTCGTTCCATATGGGGTGATTGCCTTCCACCTCACGAGTTGTCCTCTTGACATCTGCAAAGACACCAAGGGGCCGGCAATGGTGGTAGGAAATATTTCAAAGTCTAGGTTCAAGTGAGCAAAGAGGGGTAGGACTTATCTTGATGTAGAAAACATCAAGTCTACATTGGCTGATGTGACACAGCACTGATTCTTTCTTACTCTGGAGATTTCAAAATTTCTCACTTTTTATAAGAGTGACATCACCCCACGTGACAGATAATGTTATGTGTTCATTTCATTTTCTTCCTGGGTCCATGGTTCCCAGCCATCTTGCAGCCGGGTGCGGCCGTGTGACTCATTCTGGCCAATGGAGTTTGGGGTCCATGCTCACCACAGCCTGGACTGGCTCCCAAAATCTCCCATGAGAGTCTCCGTTCTCCTCCCCACTCTCCACATGCGCTCTCACCGTCTGCTGGCAGGGTGGTACCTGGTGACTTTGCAGCCACAAGCAAAGAGCAGCTGGTCCCTAAACTGCTGTTTGGAGGAGTCATTCAGGATTGTTGCCTGATCTGCACAGTCGATGCAGCACTTGGTGTGGGCAAGAGGTAAACTTTTGTTGTGTTAAGGCACTGGGATTTAAGGGTTCCGTTGTGACCGGAGCAAAGCTAGTGTACCCTAATACATCCCAAAACATCTCTAATGGGTTGACAGCTCTTTATCCACTAAAATATGCCTTCCCCAGAAATATCTTTAACAAAGAACAGTCTATAGCCCTGCAAAGAACCTCTAAGTTGCTAAATTTGAGATTCTTCCCAAGGAAAGAATGTGTGTGAGAGAGAAGAGAGAGGAGACAGACGGGGGTGGGGATGGGGTGTGGGGAGAAGCAGGGGATTCTCTGTGCCTGTCCAGTAGTGGGGAAGCGGGGCTGGAAACGACAGGTGAAAAAGGAATAAAAGATATCAAACAAACATTCAGTGATAAAAATGTGTAGGCAAATCTGGGGGCAAACCCAGGATTCTGGGTTGTAGGCATCTTTGTAAGAGAGATTTCTAGGGGGAGAAAGACAGTGCCTGGGAGGTGATAGGGAAGATGGCTCGGAATCAGACTTCCCCGGCTCACCGTAAAATTAGTTTCAGGGCACAGACATGCTGAAACTCCACTACACCTCTTTCAACCCACAAACTGGGGACATAAACCTATATCACCCTATGCACCTGGAGTCCTGAGTGTTCCACCTCTGAGTGACAGCACACTCAGCAAGCAGAGTTTCACAGGCCAGAAAAAAATTTAAGGAATTTCAGTCTCCGCTCATTTCTTTTGGAAACTACTGTGTCCTATTTTCTCTTGGCCCCAATTTTCTCACTCCCCACACTTCCTGGAAAACCTCATTTGCCTATGTCCACACCCCTCTTTCTCTCCTCCAACAGACTGTTCATCTTTCTTTCCCTTTTCCCCTTTTTGTCCCCAGCTCTCTGTTATATGGATACACTTAACCTTTTTCATTTTCTCTCATAAATCCTTTACACCACCCCTCCCACCTCTCTTGGATTTTTTCCTTATCTATGAAAAATTGAGACAATAAAACTTGCCTCATAGAATTGTTGTGAGGAGCAAAAATCATTATATTTATAAGACTTTGTTGATTATAAAAGTAATTCAGGGGCTTCCCTGGTGGAGCAGTGGTTAAGAATCTGCCTGCCAGTGCAGGGGACACGGGTTCGAACCCTGGTCTGAGAAGATCCCACATGCCGCGGAGCAACTAGGCCCAGGCCCGTGAGCCACAACTACTGAGCCTGCGCATCTGGAGCCTGTGCTCCGCAACAAGAGAGGCCGCGATAGTGAGAGGCCCGCGCACCGCGATGAAGAGTGGCCCCCGCTTGCCGCAACTGGAGAAATCCCTCGCACAGAAACGAAGACCCAACACAGCCATAAATAAATAAATAAATAAATCTTTTGAAAAAAAAAAAAAAAAAGTAATTCATACAATTGAGCAGTTATTACCAGAAGTTGTACAAAGACCTGTATGTATGTTATCTTTTCAAATCCTCACAGCCATCCTATGAAGCAGGTACTTGGTTTTTTTTTAAACTGTTTGTGGCACAGCCCTAGTTCATAGAAGAAACTCGAGAAGTATTCATCTTCTTTTTTCTCCCGTAGCCATTCACCAGAAAAAAATGGGAGGCAGAGGAGTCATACTAAAAGAAATAATAGCAACAAGGATGGTAAATTTGAAAGAGCCAGATGGTGTCTACCTCACCATTCTGTGACACAGGGCATCTTTTACCTAGTAGGGCACCGATAAATCTAGTTTTTCATTGAACATATGTTGCCTCTTGGGGCTCCTGGCTCTCACCTCTGAAGTACACGGACACACAGGGTCTGGGTGGGGGACTCAGGGGTGGGCTAATGTTGGCCGACCACACGACAAGCCGCAGCATCTCTTCCATCTGCTTCCCTCCGTCCTTCTCTGGCAAAGCTTCCTTCTTGGAGCACCTTGGTCCAAGGCTTCTCCCAGGGCTCAGGGGGTGAGGAAGGTCCCGAGTCTGTTGCTTAGCAAGAGAGGTGATGTCACAAAGGTCAGTGGTTCTTGGGTGGTGGTTCTTGGTTCTGGAGAGGAATGAGGAGAATGGGAGGAAGAAGGAATCACAGGGTACGAAGCCAGTGGCTTGAGGTGACCAGGGCTGTAGAAACAAAACAATTTGGCCGAGCTTCATTTCCTCTTTCCGTTCTCTTTTCTCTCTCATTCTTACTGTCCTTCTGATTTCAAGATCAGGTAGAAGGATAATATCTGCTCTTTATACAAGCAAGTTATCTGGAGTGAATCATTGCCAAAGTCACACAGTTTAGGTGAGAAAATAGAGAAGGGAGGTGAGCTGAGAAAAGAAATAAGGAAATCAAAGACGATTTCAGTGGTGTTTCAGAAGTCCTTCCTAATGTGGAAGCAAACATTTAGGCCTCCTTTTTTCTAAAGGAAACGTGAGTCTAGATATGAGTCTCTCTTTAATCAACAGAAACTAGCTTTCTCATCAATGAGCTCTTACGCCAGCTGGGTTTGTAAGGTTAAAGAAAAATCTCACTGACATATTATCTTGCTGTGGCATCTTAATTGCCATCCTCTCAGCATGAGGATGGAGCGGGGCATTGCTCTTGTCCCTAAGCTTTTTCTGCTTTAGGGTTGAACATTATATAAATTATACCTTATCCAATAGTTAGTGTGAAAATTAATAGATGTTTTAAAAAAGTACATTAGTTGATGAAACAATTTAGCAATAAGCTTACTACCCGTTCTAAAACATGCATGGGTATGTTTTAGAGCAAAAAAAACCAAAAAAACTGAATGTGTGATCTTGGTGTTAGGCCTGCTTTCAGCAGATTTAAAAAGTACTTCCTGACAGTTTTTCTTGAAATGTAAACACAACACAATGCTTGTTGCTTTGTTAATAATTTTCCAAACTAAGCATGACACAAAAGGCAAACCCAGGAAAAGGAAGAGACCGATAGATTTGACTGCATAAAATTCAAGATTCTTGTACAGAAAAATATACCTTAAAAGGTATATCAAAGTAGGGAATATTTGCAACAGCTCTTACAATTCAATAAGAAAAAGATGAATACTCCAAAGGAAAATGGGGCAAAGTGTAGATTAGATGATTGTCCAAATGGACAAAAAAAAAAAAAAAAAGATGTTAAAAAAAATTCAGCCTGTTTAATAATCAAAGAAACACAATGAGAACTTCCCTGGTGGCGCAGTGGTTAAGAATCCGCCTGCCAATGCAGGGGACACGGGTTCAAGTACTGGTCCGGGAAGATCCCACATGCTGCGGAGCAACTAAGCCCAGGCACCACAACTACTGAGCCTGCACTCTAGAGCCAGTAAGCCATATCTACTGAAGCCTGTGTGCCTAGAGCCCATGCTCCACAACAAGAGAAGCCCACGCACCACAACAAGAGTAGCCCCCGCTCACCGCAACTAGAGAAGAGCCCACGCACAGAAACGAAGACCCAATGCAGCCAAAAATAAATAAATAAATAAATAAATTTATTTTTAAAAAAAAGAGAAAGAAACGCAATGAGATACTGTTTATCACTTTGCCAAATTGGACTCAGAAGCCCAAAAAACAAAAAAGATGTTAAAAAGAATTCAACGTCCTTAATAAGCAAAGAAATACAAGATACCATTTATCACCTCCCAAATTGGCAAAGAATGAAAAAAATAATAAGCCTGGTGTGCTGAGGAAGGAAGAGGGGCAGAGAAAAGATACAAATCCATACACAGCACTGATCAGAATATAAAGAGAAAAACAGCAGAACGAAGGCCCAAGATAAGTGCCAGGGAAAGAGAATTAAGCGTGGGGAGAGATGGACCAAAGGCTGCTCTTTTCCTGTCATCCTAATAGTAGTATTAACCTCTATATCTCTAAATAGCATATTTAAATAGCATCCCTTGAATTTTTCACTTTGAGACACTGTCTATCAAGTCATCTCTTTTATATCATCTCTCACTCCTTTCCCACCTCCTAGCTTCTCTCTCCCAAACTTCCCCCAACTCATCACTTCTAGATATTATCTACTGCTGTTTATCACACCATGGCAGCTTTCTTACACCTGCCTTTCCTGCATCCTGTTCTCATAATTGTATCTCATTTGGGAGCCAAATCTATATTCAGTATTTTCATTTTTATAATAATGTATTTTTGTAAACCGCAGATCAAGTAGTACCCTCCAATTCCACATCCTTTCTTTTTTTTAAAATTAATTAATTAATTAATTAATTTTTGGCTGCGTTGGGTCGTCGTTGCTGTGTGCAGGCTTTCTCTAGTTGCGGTGAGCGGGGGCTACTCTTCGTTGCGGTACGCCGGCTTCTCATTGCGGTGGCTTGTCTTCTTGCAGAGCACGGGCTTAGTTGCTCATTGCTTAGTTGTTTCAGTAGTTGTGGCACGCGGGCTCAGTAGTTGTGGCTCGTAGGCTCTAGAGTACAGGCTCTAGCTGTGGCGCACGGGCTTAGGTGCTCTGCGGCATGTGGGATCTCCCCGGACCAGGGCTCGAACCCGTGTCCCCTGCATTGGCAGGCGGGTTCTTAACCACTGCGCCACCAGCGAAGGCCTCCTCATCCTTTCTAATACAACTTTGTGTTTTTCTGTAGTTTACAAATTGCTTCGTTTTTTCATTTGCTTGCTTTTCTTAAAAGTCTGACCAAATCTTCTAACATCCTTCAACAGCTCTGTGATCTCCTTTTAATACAATTTCCCCCAGGTTCAAATGCATCAGGTATTTTACCAGTTTCTTCATTTTCCCTGAGCCCTGGGGAGATCTCTCCTGGCCTCCTCTCCTCTCTAGTCTACACTGGTTGCTCCCCAGCCCTGTAGCACAGCTATCATCCTGGGGCTTCCCTTCTTCACCACCAGTTTTAGAATTCCCCCATTTGTCTCCTGTGTTGGACTCTGTTTCCCAGATCCCTTCCTCTTTCTTGAGTTACTCTCTCATCTTAGTGGAACACGATTTTCCATAGCTTTCTGAATTTTTTGAGTGTTTGTAGGTCTGCACATGTCTTTATTCCACCCTTGCACTTGACTGATAGTCTGGCTGGATGTATCAGTCAGGATGGGCTATGTTATGCTGAGGTAACAAACATCTCCAAAAATCTCAGTGTCTTAAAATAATAAAGCATTTTTTTTAATAGCAGCTTTACTAAGATATAATTCACATACCATAAATTCAGTCTTTTAAACAGTACTGTTCAGGTTTTTAGTATATTCACAAGGTTGTGCAACTGTCCTCACTATCTAATTCCAGAACATTTCATCACCCTGAAAAGAAACCTCATATTCATTAGCAGTCTCTTCCCATTTCCCCCTTCCCATAGCCCCTGGAAACCATGAACCCACTTTGTCTCTATAGATTTGCTATTCTGACATTTCATATGAATGGAATCATATAATATGTGGCCTTTATGTCTGGCTTCTTTCACTTAGCATAATGTTTTCAAGGTTCATCCATTTTGTAACATGTATCAGTACAGTTGGTCGCCCCGAATCCATGGGTTCCACATCCATGGATTCAACCAACTGCAGATGGAAAATATTAAAAAACAAAAATTCCATAAAGTTCCCAGAAGCAAAACTTGAATTTTCTGTGCATCAGCAACTATTTACATAACATTTACCTTGTATTAGGAATTATAAGTAATCTAGAGATGATTTAAAGTATTCGGGAGGATGTGTGTAGGTTATATGCAAATACTATACTGTTTTATGTAAGGGACTTGAGCATCTGTGGATTTTGGTATCCAAGGGGGGTTCTGGAACCAATCTGGATACCAAGTGACAACTTACATCATTCCCTTTTATGGGCTGATAAATCCATTGTATGGATATACCACATTTTATTTATCCATTCATCAGTTGATGGACATTTAGGTTGTTAACATTTTTGGGTTATTATGAATAATGCTGTTGTGAACATTTGTGTACTTGTTATGTGTACATATGTTTTCAATTCTCTTGAGTATATATGTAGGAGTGGAATTGCTGGGTCATATGGTAACTCTATGCTTAACATTCTGAGGAGCTGCCAGCCTGTTTTCCAAAGAGGTCGCACCATCTTACCATCCAATCAGCGATGTACAAGGGTTTCAATTTCTCCATGTACTTGCCAATACTTTTATCACATTGTTTGTTGTCACCATTGATTTTTTAGACATCCTAGCGGGTGTGAAGTGGTAAAGATTTATTTTTCTTCTTGAACCATGTTTCTTGCCTTGGTGTCCCACTGTCAGTCAGTCAACCAACTGATCGGTCATCAATCAGTCAATACAGGATCCATTCCCTATATCCTGGCTATGTTCTCTGAAGGATACAAAGAAGGTTAACATCCCCCACTTTAGGATCTACTGTCTCTTCACAAAACACAGAGGAAAGTTAACTCAAAGCAATCTATGGTCAGTACCAGAATTCTTACTGGGGCATCTGGGGCCTTTTAGGGTCTGAGTTATGTCTGCCTCTCCAACCTCGTCTCTCTCCACATATTGACCACTGCTTCCTAGCTACACTGCTCTTGCCACTTTTTTTTTTTTTTTTTTTAATATTCTAAAGCTGTTTTCTGCCCCAGAGCCTTTGTCTTTGCTGTTCCTTCTCCTGAAGAGCTTCTCACCCAGCATCTACCATGTTACCGTATTCTCTTCCTTTGGTTTCAGCTTTAAGGTCACCTTCCCAGGGACACCCACCCCATCAACCAAGCCAAGGCTGGCTCGCTGTTCTATGTGCTCAGATCACCATCCACTTTTCCTTATTGCAGTAGGCATGGTGGGGAGTGGAGCTGTGAGGAGGTTCTGAAGCCAAGCTGCCTGGTTCCAGTTCTGCCTTTGATACTTACTAGCTGTGTAACCTTAGGCAAAATATTTGACTTCTATGGATATGACTATAATAGAACCTAGCATATAAAGTCACTGAGAGGATTAAATGAAGTAGGTTATTTACGTTACTTAGAACTTGATTGGCATTCTCTAAATACTAGCCCTTATTATCACAATTATAAATTAAAGTGTTTTTTTAATTGAAGTATAGTTGATTTACAATGCTGTGTTTGTTTCTGGTGTACAGCAAAGTGATTCAGTTATATACACACACACACACACACACACACACATATATGTATATATTTTCTTTTTCATATTCTTTTCCATTATAGTTTATTGAAAGATATTGAGTACAGTTCCCTGTGCTATACAGTAGGACCTTACTGTTTACCTATTTTATATATAGTAGTTTGTATCTGCTAATCCCAAACTCCTAATTTATCCCCCTCCCCGCTTTCCCCTTTGGTAACCATGAGTTTGTTTTCTAGGTCTGTAAATCTGTTTCTTAAACAGTTATTTACATAGATTTGAAAAGAACGCAACTATACTCCAATAAAAATTAAAGAAGTATGCCAGCCACCCGGCAAAGCAACAATGGGGGGAAGCGAGAACAGGGGCTGCAGGAGCCAGCCTCCTCCCTCGCCCTAGTTTTCCCTGCTGAAGATGCAAGGGGCCCGAACTCCGGACTCTGCGCTGTCTTGCCTGCGAGACCCGTTCGCGTTCTAGGCTCTTCTCTTCCCCCGCAGCTATTTCCGTTCCGGGTTTTGCGGCTCACCGCCCCTCCCTTCCCGGGCTGTAATCCACTTCCGCGTTTTGTTCGGTGCCCGGGGCGCTGGGGCGCGGAGGCGGTAATGCGCAAGCGCATAGGAATCCGGCCCGGGCTGAGCGCGCGGCCGGAAGGTTGCGGGTGAGGGAAGGGTCGGCCCCGGCGGGGGTGGCGGGCCCGGGGCGGGGGGTCGAGGCCCGGGTCGGAGTGGGCGGGGGTCTCGGTGAGGACCTCCGGGCTCCCAGGGCGCGCGGGGACTGGGCGGCCTGGGTCGGACGGCCGTGTGGGGCCGGTGGCGGACTCGGGCCGCCGTGACGCGGGCGCTGAGCGGGGCCGGGGCGGGCGGGGGGCGGCTCCTCCTCGTCGCGAACTCTTGGTGACCTTGGTTGGTTAAGTCACTCTATCCCCCTGAACCTGCGCCTCCGTCTGTAAAGTGCGAATCACACGCCCTGGCTACCAGCTGGGGCGGTTTTGAGGCTCGGTGGCTGGACCCCCGAAGGGTACCTGGAGTAGAGGGCGGTTCCCCAGGGACCACCCCGGCCTCGGTGAGGGAGAGGGGTCTTCCTCGCATGGCATTGTTACAGATTTTGGGGAGGAGCTCTCACCTGTATATTTTTAAAACTCCAGAGCATTATGAAGTCGTTGCAAAACTTTTTGTTTAACACAAACAAGAGACGTCAAGGGCTTCCTTGAGGCCCACGTTAAGCAGCTGTTCCTGGGATGCTCACGCTCCTGCTGGAGACGCTTCTGGGAAGGTTTCGAGAATGGTTTGCAGCTGTAGAGACCCTTAGCTTCAGAATTATTAGTATTTGTAATTCCTGTTGTTTGCCAAAACCCGTCCCGCCCACGTGGGAAATTGGGGCGCTGGCCAAGCAAGTTTAGTATCTGCCTTGGTGAACATTGGAGTCCCTCGGCTTTGCAGTGGACCAAATTGTAGAGATTGAGGATGGAGGTGGTGCCATAGCCTTTTTTGGTGGTGGAGTGGGGTCTCAGGAACCCTCCCTACGTGGGCAAGGGTCTGTAGTGTGATGGATACTCAATGACGAATGCTAGAAGGGCACAAAAGTAAAAAACCTGTTAGATGTTCTAGGTTGGAAGAAATTCCGAGCATTTGAATTGACTTAAACTGGAACTTTTCACTGCAGGTGACTAGCATGCAGATACCCGTTCTCTGACCTGCTGCCCCTCTTCTGACATGGCCCACCGCGGTGGGGAGAGGGACTTCCAGACATCAGCGCGGCGCATGGGCACCTCGCTGCTCTTCCAGCTTTCGGTGCATGAGCGGGAGCTGGACCTGGTGTTTCTGGATCACAGCTATGCCAAGCCGTGGAGTGCCCACCCAGATGCCAGTAGTGCCCGCCCCACCCGCATGCTCTTTGTTACTCCCCGGAGGCAGCACGAAAGTACCATGTGAGTTTGGGCTCCTCTCCTAAGGGCGGCCATTGCCCTAACTGGGCAGTGATCAGATGGTTGGAGATTAGAGCGGATTTTACTGTGGGAGATTGTAAAGGGGGGTGGGGCTTGGATGTTTAATTCAGGCGTCACTGTTAAACATCGTGAGGTTATCAGGCCTATATGTGGACATCTGCATTCAAGACATCTAATGAGTTAGGAAAGCAAGATGTTCAAAGGAAAGCAAACAACCTGTTGCACTTAGATAACAGGACTTGTGTGGGAAGAGGAATTGAAGAGGATTATTTCAACTGTGAAGAAAAAGACTGAAGAGTTGACTTTTAAAAATTGCCACCTAGGATTAGACTCATTCCTTTAGTCCAGTGGTCTGGCTCCAACAGTGGCAGCAATAACCTTTTTATGGTAATTCGATTTGCTTTTCCTGGCTTCACCTGCAAAGTTGAGGAGCATATGCCCAAGACCTTGCTTTCTCTCTTCCATGGGTTGATCTTAACCCTTCTTAGGTCTGGTTACATATTCAGCCCGTCTACATTATAGGGTAAGGACTTTTTAATAAACTTACCGTGTAATATGTGATACAATTACATTTGGCCTAAATAAACTCATTTAGCAGTTCTTTTGAGCTTTAAGGTGTTCTGATTACTGGTGTTTCAAGATTTGTTGATACATTTTATTTTGATGCTTAAATCATGCCCTTAATAATTTTATAAACTTTTATTGGGAAGAGGTTTTTTTGTTTGTTTGTTTTAATCTGACCTGATGTTTAATCTTTCCTCTGGCACAGGTTTTAGGTTTCTTGGAGAATAGAGATCTTGTGTTTTGCTTTTTTAGATCCCCCAGTGAGCCTTAATGAGCTAGAAGTACCATGACGTGTGTGTTCAACACTTGTAGAATAGTGGTTTTTATTTCTTTTCCCAGTGAGGGCAGCATTTTGTTGGCCTACTTTGAATGTACAGGGCATGGGATCTGTGACTTTAGGGAATAATCCAGCATAATCCTGATGCTTCTGGCCTAGGGCATAACTAAAGAGCTCTTTTAAATAGAATTTGAAGTCTTTCTCTTAGTTATGTATATCTCATGATATTTTCTTAGTGAGATTTTGTGGATTTGGTCATTTCAGTACTCAGAAAATTATTTCCTTTTATAGACTGGCTCCATATATTGGCCCTGAAAGTGGGAGTTCGGCATGTTTTAGGAGCTCTTTTTAGGCCATTGGGTCCGGAATGTGGTTGCAATGGGGGTGTAAGTGGGAGCTAAGGGAGAGGTTGGCTGAGGCCACCTCATGTAGGAATTTGATTCTAAGAGTTGGTAAGAAGTCATTGAAGGATTTTAAGCTAGAGATTGGATTTTTATTTGAAAAGATCATTCTGAATTTTTGTTGAATAGATTATAGTGCAGGAGTGGAATAGAGAAGACCTGCTAGGAGACCATTGCAGTGGTTGGGGCCAGAGATCACGAGCCTGATGGGGCAGGAATAGTACAGGTGGAGAAAAACGGTTGGCCTTGAGGTGTATTTTGTAGGTCGATCCAACGTGCCTTGCTATAGTGAATTGGAAAGAGTGGCCAGGGTTAAGGGGAAAGGCGAAATTAGGATGACTGTTAGATTTCTGGCTTGAGCAGCTGGGTGGTGCCATGAGTTGGGGAAGGCTTGGGGAAGATATGGTTGGAATAGTGAAATCAGGAGTTCTATTTTAGGAATACAAGTCTAAGTATCTTGTCCCATGTCTGGTCCACAGAAGATAATCTGCTCTTTCACCCACCACCAAATCTAGCTGCACATTATTTCACTTCATTTCATAATGATGTAATTATTCCAGCCATTGGGAATGGAAACAACATCATTGAGGTCAAAAAGTTAAAGTGATGTTAGATAGATAGCCAGTAGACCATTTTGATTGACATCGTATTTTGGGTGACAAAGTTGGTGCAGTGAAGGACCCTCATGGCACTAGGATTTCTTTAACATTGTAAAATATGAAAGATCCTTTAGGTATCCACTTGTGTTTGTTTCTGTTGTAGGCTCCTTACAGAGTGAGTAAGCTAAGGTGTCTGCATTCCAGGTGATCTGTCTTAGACAATCATAGGCTTTTATAGCATATCATTAACTACCAGTTGACTTGCTAAGGAAAGGGCAAGTTTGTATGAATTTATTTAAAACTCTAGACCAACACCGCCCAAGAGAACTCTGTAGTGATAGAAATGTTCTATATCCGTTCTGTCCAACATGGTAGCCTTAGGCAGATATGTCTGTTGAGCACTTGAAATGTGGCTTGTGTGACTGAGGAACTGAATTTTTAATTCTGTTTATTTATTTATTTAGGCCACGCTGCACAGCTTGCAGGATCTTAGCTTCCCAACCAGAGACTGAACCCAGGCCCTCGGCAGTGAAAGCGCAGAGTCCTAACCACTGGACCACCAGGGAATTCCCTCTAATTTTTATTAATTTAAATAGTTCCACCTGGCTTATAGCTACTGTACTGGAAAGCACGTTTAGGCAATCAACTATATGCTTAGGGAATATATTTGTCCTTTTTAAAAAAATAGCTCTTTGTCATTTTTGCATAGGTTCATTTTAAAACGACTTTGTGTTCCCCCAGCACATACCAGCATGTCAGAGGGCAGAGATCTAGACAAGTGTGGGAAAGATGACTTTGGATCATAATTTTCTTGTGGATATAATATGCTTATGCATACTTTAAAGCTGAATAGGGACTTCCCTGGCGGTCCAGTTGTTAAGACTCCCTGCTTCGAATGCAGGAGGCACGGGTTCGATCCCTGGTCGGGGAACTAAGATCCCGCATGCCTCACGGCGCAACCAAAACAAATAAATAAAAGCTGATTATATTAAAGAGACATTTTTGGCAACCAGATGATCGTTAAATACCTGTGTTGTGTGAAGTACATGTGGCTGGTCCTATTTCCTCACTTCTTTACAGCGAGTCAGACGTCCCAATAGATGTGGAGACGGTCACATCAACCCCTGTGCCACTTTATGACAATCAGAAGGCACGCAGCGTGATGAATGAGTGTGAACGGCATGTCATCTTCGCCAGGACCGACGCGGATGCACCTCCCCCTCCAGAGGACTGGGAGGAGCATGTCAACAGGTAGGCTGCTTCTAAGAGGACTGGGCGTTACAGGGTTAATAGTCACTGCACTGTAAATATTTTGTATCATTTTCATTGAAGCCTATTTATTAGGAGCTTATTTCATTTGTAGCCACATGAGTCAGAATGTTCTCCTGTCTCTGCATGATACCTCTCAGCTCGCTGTGCAGTGAGCTTCTTGGGAGGAGAGCTTGTGTCTCAGCCATCTTTCCATCCCTGACACCTAGGACATTGCCTGGCACATAGTAGGCATATAGTAAATGTTGATTGAATAAATAAATGAGTTAAATTTGATAAGTATGACTTGCTCTCTAGTGTATATAGTACATGTTATGTTATGTACTAACATACGTGTATGTCTGAGTTACCCAGACTGCTAGAAAAGAACCCTGTTAAATAAATGTCCATTTGTATGACACTGTATTTACATTGTCTGTAATTAGGGTAGTGAAAATGTTCTGGAGTCGTACGAAAAGCTAACAGATGTTTGATTTGAGTGGCTTTTAAAAATAGATTTGTAGTCTGTGGTTTTGGGGGAACACTTCTCCCCATTTTCATGAGTTTGCTGCCTAGTTTTATTCTCTTACAGCCTACTCACTGTGGGGACTCAACACTCCTCTTTAGGTCATTTGTTGTTTTTCATTTGGCAAACATTTATTTATCTTTTATTTATTACATAAAACTTTATGAAGATAAAATTTACATACCATACAATTCACCTATTTAATGTGTACAATCAGTGGTTTTTAGTATATTCATCACCACAGTCAATTTGATGAACATTTTCCTTAAGCCCAAAAGAAACTCCATACCCATCCGCAGTCATTTCCCATTTCCTCCCAACCCCTCCAGCGCCTAGCAACCACCAGTCTACTTTCTGTCTCTCTAAATTTGCCTTTTCTGAACATTTTATATAGATGGAATCATACAGAATGTGGTCTTTTGTGACTGGATTCTTTCACTTAGCATAATGTTTTCAAGGTTCATCCATGTTGACGCATGTGTCAATATTTCACTCCCTTTTAATGCTGAATGATATTCTGTGGTATGGATGTACCACATTTTGTTTATCCATTCATCTGTTGATGGGTATTGGGGGTGCTAACACTTTCTGGCTATTATGAATGTCACTATGAATATTCATATACTTGTTTTTTTAAAAATAAATTTATTTATTTTTATTTATTTACTTTTGGCTGCGTTGGGTCTTCGTTGCTGCTGCGGGCTTTCTCTAGTTGTGGCGAGCGGGGGCTACTCTTCGTTGCGGTGCGCGGCCTTCTCATTGTGGTGGCTTCTCTTGTTGCAGAGCACGGGCTCTAGGCAAACGGGCTTCAGTAGTTTTGGCACGTGGGCTCAGTAGTTGTGGCTCAAGGGCTCTAGAGCTCAGGCTCAGTAGTTGTGGTGCACCGGCTTAGTTGCTCCGCAGCATGTGGGATCTTCCTGGACCAGGGCTCGAACCCGTGTCCCCTGCATTGACAGATGGATTCTTAACCACTGGGCCACCAGGGAAGTCCCCATATACTTGTTTTTGTGTGGACATATGTTTTCATTTCTCTTGCATATATACCTAGGAGTGGAATTACTGGGTCATATGATTACTCTGTCTAACTTGTGAGGAATTTTCAGATTGTTCTCCAAAAGGGCTACATCATTTTAAATTCCCACCAGCGGTGTATGAGAGTTCCAGTTTTTCCACATCTTTGGCAACACTTGTTTTTAGTCTGTCTTTTTCTTATTATGACCATTCTAGTGGGTATGAAGTGACATCTCATTGTGGTTTTAATTTACATTTCCCTCATGGCTCTCTCTATATGTATTTACCTACTAAGGGAATGTTAAGATCTTTATATCAGGGGTTGGTAAGTGGTAAACTTGCCATAATGTTGGAGAGCTCTCACTTTATAATAATGGAAGAAAAAGAAGTAATTTGGTAGGAGGAAGGGTAGGAAAGTTTGAGGCTAATTGGCATGGTTTATGAGTTTGGCTGGAAGCAGGGAATGAGACTGAGCTGGTGTGCTTATGTGGTCAGGATAGTAGCTGTTGAAGGAGGAGCAGTTCTGAACCTTGGCTGAAGAGCTTTTGAAGAAGTTGTTTGGGGTCTTGAATTGGAATTAACATTGTGCCCTAAGAAGGGGAAATGCTCTCTAGAGCTTCAGATAAAGAGGAAAACTGCTGTGAATGAAGATCAACTGCTAGAATATTACCCGAGTCAATGAATTCAGCAAAATAGTTTATCACCATTGTTACAGTTAATAATACTAAAAATACCGACAATGGTAGTAACAAAAAAGAACTACCATTTGTTGAGTGCTTTCTAGGTGCCAGGCATTGTGCCAAGCGCTTCATATGCATTATCTCTTTTAAATCTCACAACTCTCCTAGGCATATCCCTTCTTCATCTCTATTTTACAAATGAAGAAACCGAGCTCAGGGAGTTGAAGAAACCTTAGGAAGTAGTGGAGCAGGGATTTGTTTAAAGCGAGCAGTCTGACTCTGGAGCCCAGTGTTCTCAACTACTATACCTTCTCATTAAGGGTAGTAAAAAGACAGACCAGTTAGTTATGGCTGAACAAGGTGGCCTCACACTTACGTGTCCTTTATGGTGTTGGTTGCCTTGTCCTCAGTTTGCAGTTTCAGAAACTGCATGGGAGAATTGCATGAATTTTTCGATCAGTTTGCCCATGGTCATGATCAAAAGGTTTTGGGTGACTCTTCATGCTTACCAAAGTCATCAGAGACTTAATAATACATATGAATACCAGTTTCTTAATTTGTAAGAAGAGATACAACTGCAAGGCAGATGAGACACTGGGGTGGCCTGGCCCAGAGCTTTGATTCTCAGTAGGAGAGTCTGGGAAGCTATTCTGTTCCAGCAGTGGATGGCAAGTGGACAGCCTGCACAGGAGGCGCCCTCCTTCAACAAGGTAGCTGGATGCACCCATCTTTCCTCAAAGCAAGACGGGCCCACAGAGTTAGGCCAGGGCACACCTCCACCTGCCCAGTCCTGCACAGAAACACTGACAGATTCTAATCTTTGGCTTGTCTTTCTCCATGTGGACCTCCATCCCTGTGTTATGACATTGCCACAGATTGATATGATTAATTAGCGCTCAGTTTATCTCAGATTATTTGTCTTTTAGTGTCTGATGAGATTTTGGAGGCGTCCTTCTCCCATTAGCAACAGGCTTACAAACCATCTCTTCAGGTAGGTTACTTTTGCACACAGCTAATTTCATTATTTGATGGTACTTACTGGCTTCAATTTCAGAGGTCACCACTTTATGACCTTGTCCCCAAGTTCTGGATCTGTAGCCTGTTTGGAGGTTGCAGTTAGTTCTGTCTGCTTGATTATAATCATCTTGTTGCCATTCTTTCCCTTGATTTGATTGTTAAATTGCTGCTTCTTTTCTTCCTGTATAAAATCATGTAAAATTACAGTTTCCCACATCAAGAACTCATGGACTATATAGGACAGCTCCCTAGAAATCTGTTTTTCCTCAGAGAGATTACTGACCTCTCTTATCAGTGGATTCAGAAACTTAATTTTCTTTTTTAGTGCCCTATTTCGCCCTCTTGAATTATTTTAGTAGCAACTGCCTTCAGATAACTTTCTATGTTTAGAAAATGAAGGCCCCCCCCCCACCCAGCCCCAACTGACTCTGAGTTTCTCTAGTAATGCCTGATATTTCATGAAACAGTTTAATATCCCTCTCTTCTTGATTTAATCGTCTACATCAGGGGTTGGCAAACTATGGCCTATGCGCCAAATCCGGCCCATTGCTTATTTTTGTATGGCCCATGAGCTAAGAAATGGTTTTTACATTTTTAAGTGGTTGAAAAAAAATTTTTAAAAGACACAAGAAATTCAAATTTCAGTGTCCATAAATACAGTTTTATTGGAACACAGTCATGCCCACTCATTTAGGTATTGTCTGTAGCTGCTTTTGCACTACAGCTGCGGAGTTGCATAGCTGTGACGGAAACCATACGGCACACAAACTCTAAAATATTTACTATCCAGTCCGTTATAGAAGAAGTTTGCCGACCTCTGGTCTAGATTGCGTTCCTGTGTCTGCATGCCAAAATCGTGTGACCTGGAGAACCTTTGAAAATGTTATACATTTGCTGGTGTAGTAATGTTGTCTCCAAGAAGTTGGACCAGCTTTTTCCCCCAGATGTTTGTCAAATGCCAAGTTTAATTAGATGCACAGCTTTTCAAAGACATTTAACAAAATACTCCTGACATATGATACTTGGGGGCATTGCTCTCAAATGGATTTTAGGATGTTGTCACCATTTCAGTAAAAGAATCTAGTGTCCTAAAGCAGGTTGTCTTATCTTAGAAATCAGAACTTCTGAATTCAATTGAAAAAAATTCTCCTTTTCTAAATTTGCTCTAATTATCTCTCTCAATATTGTATGTATCTATATGTTAATCTCAGATGGATGTTTGAAATTTTGAGTTCAAGATCTTTGAGTTGTTTATTTTCCCTCCCTCTCCCTTCCTCTCTCCCTCCCTCTCTCTGTCCCTGTCATTCCTCTCTTCCTTTCTCCTGGTGTTTAAGCAAAGAATTTTATAATCTGAAAAAGTAAGTGTGACCTTTTTCTTCTCTCTGATGTTCTTTCTCTCTCTCTGCTTGCCTTCTGGTTTAAAAAAAAATCCTTTAGACATTTTAATATTGAATTAGTATCAGAGAAAGAATTACCTTTGAAAATATCAGGTTCTGGGACTGATGTGACTTTCTGGCTGCTTTGGATAAGAGGAGCCGGAAGTCAGAATGTCATTCGGGTTCAGTGGGAGCGTGGAGAACGTGATTGTCTGATCTCATCTAAGCAATGGAGAGAAGGCATTTTTGCAGTCATGAAAATTGAATAGGTTTAGGTGGGGGGAGCGTGTTGACTCACCACAGTTCCCATCAGCTATTTGACTGTTTAGACTTGTATTTAAAATTCTGTCTCCTGTTTTAAAATTTTTCCTTAATTATATCTTTTGCATGCTCTTAATCTTGGGTTAGATCATTTTTTTCTGCCCACTTAATTTTCCAGCCTCCCACGAAACTGGCAAAATATAGAGAACATGTTTCAGTTCTTGGAATCACTTTGTTATATATCCAGCAACAATCCTAAGAACTTTTTCTGGGGGTTTTAGACTCTCAACATTGTGGTTTTTCAGTTTAATTTCAGCTGTCATTGGTGTATGGTCGTAATTTCTAAATAGCTTACAGCCCCCCTCCCATTTTGTTCACATCATTTTCCTTGCTCCTGTCATTTCAGGTTTCAGAATAAATATAGAGTAAGAAAAACAAATGGAGAAAACATCCTGTTGTATAATAAAGAACAGGATAATTTTGGAAACATTGTCAGTACCTCATAAATAAAAATTATACCTCATTCTCTGTCCTTGGGATTAAGGTTTGCAACATGATCAGTAGGCTTTGAGAAAGGTCAAGAGATTGTTGAACATGAAGCAATTGTATTCATTGTTTAACCTGTTTGATTATCACTGAGCATTGTTGCTGGGGGTAAGGCTGCAGTATAATACTGCTTTCAAGATGTCGCAGGTTCTTTATACGTATTATTTTCACAGAACTGAAATTCTAAAATTTTAACACAGATCTTTCATTTCTACTTCAAGAGATTTATCCTTCAGAGATACTTGCACAACCATGTAAAGATATAGATAGAATAGATGTGTGTTTGAGTGTATTGGGGAGAGGAGGGATGGTCACTGTGACTGTTTATAATAGCAATAAAAGGGACACAACCTGAATGCCCACCAATAGGGTAGAACCAGCCATTAAAAGCAAAGAAGTTTATTAAAATGGAAATATCCATGTATCTCCAGAGAGCTTTTTATAACCACCTGTGGATGTCCTCTGTCTCGTCCCACCACCACCAAATCCCCAAGCCCATCCAAGAATCACTATACATATGAGAGATGCTATTCATGTTAGTGTGTTGTACATTTAAATAATGTGAAGGAAAATGAGATTATGAACCAATGGGCTGGAAGATGCTGGTTCCCATAAACCTTCCTGGTCCCAAAGTATCCTGAGTCCCAACTTTGAGTAAAAGCTTCACTCCCCCATCTCCCAAATCCAGAATCTCTGAATATCAAGCCACAGCAAAAACTGACTAGATCCTAATGAAGTAGCAGAAATTAAGCCAAGAGAGCTATGGGAAAATAAGAAAAAGGACAATTCCACGAAACCTGACTGCTTCTAGTATGCCACAAGGGGTTATAAAAGGATGAGAGGCTTTGGAGGTTAAGGCGGAGTTAGCTGTGGCAACAAAAGCTACTAAACATAGAGGGTACTCCTGAAGAATTCTGTGATCATGGACTTCAGCTACTCTCATAGAACTTTTGCTCCCATCCGTAGTCATAGCTACCTGAGCGTTTT
The DNA here is from genome assembly GCF_965194825.1 of Balaenoptera physalus. Lineage (NCBI taxonomy): Eukaryota > Metazoa > Chordata > Mammalia > Artiodactyla > Balaenopteridae > Balaenoptera > Balaenoptera physalus. The sequence continues at coordinate 11,619,330 of NC_138894.1, forward strand.
ATTGTTAGAAGGAACCATAAAGATCATCTGGTCCATCTCTCTTACAGTCAGGGAGACTGAGGGCACACAGCCAGCTCCTGGCCCATAGCTAGTGTTCTCCTGGACTGTGTAACTGTGGTAAGTTGTCAGACTGGAGACGTGGTAGGTGGAGATTTTACTTTACAGAAGGAAAGGATAGTGGGATAACTGTGCAATGTGCATAACAAAGGGTAATTTGCCTTCCATCTGCATGTTTACTGGGCCATGTTGTTGGTGTTAGAGAGATGACTTGTAGAAAAGAGAGTGTCTGGTTGGTGGGTTATGATGGGAAGGATGCTAGTCTGTCATAAAGTAAGAGAAATGGAGATTGCTGAAGTTGTTTGAGGCAACTTCCTTGCGGTTCAGGCACCCTGCTATAGCGAAGGTCTCAATTTACAGTTGGCTCACATGGTGTATCCGTGTTCCTCTGCTGCTCAGGACCCAGGCGCTTCTGTGGTAGGGAGTGAGAGGGTTTGAATTTGTACTGCACTATTTACAGGATTTAGAACGTAGTATGCATACAGTTCACCCGTTTCTTTATTCAGCAGATGTTCAAGTCCCTACTCTGTGTCAGACACTGCTTTATGTGCTGGGGATATAGCACTTAAAATGGATAAAAATCTCTGCCATCTTGGCCTTTACATTCTAGCAGAGGAAGACAAACCAAACAAATAAAATGGATAGAATGTGAGGTCGTGGTATGGCTGGAAGGGGGGATAGGGAATCCCAGGGTGGGAGTGAGGTGTCGGCAGTTTTAAGTATAGGTGAGTCAGGGAAAGCCTCAGTAGGTGACATTTGAACAAGAACCTGGAGATTGGAGAGGGAGCCATTGTTTCAGGTTAAGGGGAGTGGATGGTTAGGGCCCCGTCTGTGCTGTGGGAGCATGCAGGGTGTGCATGGGGGAAATAAGGGGAGGGGGCAGTGTGGGGAAGCACAGTAAGTTGGAGACAGTCACGTGGATGAGGTTGGAGAGGCAGGGGGGTTCCAGACAGCCCATTGCAAGGACTTGGGCTTTCAGCTGATTGAAATGGGGCCATTGAAGGGTTTGAGCAGAGTGACATGATCTGATTTAGGTTTTTGCTTAATTTTTTTCCAAAACTGGTTTTCCAGAAGGTGGTACTAATTTATATTTCCATCAACAAAGTTTGGAAGGATCTATTTTCTTACACCCTCACAACAGAGTACTACTGAACTTCTTATGACTTCATTTTTTTAAAAATTAATTTATTTTATTTTTGGCTGCATTGGGTCTTTGCTGCTACGCGTGGGCTTTCTCTGGTTGCGGCGAGCGGGGACTACTCTTCGTTGCAGTGCCTGGGCTTCTCATTGCGGTGGCTTCTCTTTGTTGCGGAGCACGGGCTCTAGGTGCGCGGGCTTCAGTAGTTGTGGTGCACGGGCCTAGTTGCTCCACGGCATATGGGATCTTCCCAGACCAGGGCTCGAACCCGTGTCCCCTGCGTTGGCAGGCGGATTCTTAACCACTGCGCCACCAGGGAAGTCCCTACATTTATTTATTTATTTATTTTTAAATATTTATTTATTTATTTATTTGGCATCGGGTCTTAGTTGCAGCACCAGGTTCTTCGTTGTGGTGTGTGGGCTTCTCTCTAGTTGTGGCACACAGGCTCTAGAGCGTGTGGGCTCAGTAGTTGCAACGTGCGGGTTCTGTAGTTGGTGGCGCGCAGGCTCTAGAGCACAGGCTTAGTTGCCCCATGGCATGTGGGATCTTATTTCCCCAACCAGGGATCGAACCCACATCCCCTGCATTGGAAGGCGGATTCTTAACCACTGGACCACCAGGGAAGGCCCAAGGGGGTTGACTGCCTTTTCATGAACTGCGTTTTCATGTTCTTTGCCCATTGTTTTTGTTTTGAGTGTTTTGTCTTTTTCTTAATAGTTTTCTAGAGGCTTTTTCTATTTTAATGAAACGGTAGTTATTTTTTCATTGTGTTTTGACTTCATTTATGATACTTTATTTTTTCCTTTACAGAAATTTGAAATTTTTATGTAGTTACATTTATCTTTCTTCTTTTTATGGCTTCTAGGTTTTAGGTCATACTTAGAAAGTTTTACTCATTCTAAGATATAGATTAGATAGGTAGATAGATTTTTTTTAATTAATTAATTAATTAATTTATATTTTTGGCTGTGTTGGGTCGTCGTTTCTGTGCGAGGGCTTTCTCTAGTTGCGGCAAGCGGGGGCCACTCTTCATCGCGGCGTGCGGGCCTCTCACTATTGTGGCCTCTCGTTGCGGAGCACAGGCTCCAGACACGCAGACTCAGTAACTGTGGCTCACGGGCCTAGTTGCTCCGCGGCATGTGGGTCTTACCAGACCAGGGCTCAAACCCGTGTCCCCTGCATTGGCAGGCAGATTCTCAACCACTGCGCCACCAGGGAAGCCTGATAGATTTTTTTAATTACTGTTTTTTCCTAGTACTTTGGTCACTTTATTTTTATATAACTTTTTATTCCACTTGAAATTTATTTTGGTATAAAGAGTGATGTGTAGGAATCCAGATTTTCTTTTTCCAATTGGCTAGTGGTTGTCACAGCCCTATTTACTTTATCCCTACTGATTTGGAGTGCTACCTTGATCTCATTCCAGGTTCTCATTTGGGTCTGGCATCCACCTAAAATTTTTTAAAGGAGATTTAATCACCAGTTTATTTTTATGGCAGGGAGAGTTGGTAAACAATTGGGCATCTTCTGTTACCTTTCTCTTAGTATCTTTAGGAAGATTACTGGCCAGAGTTGGAGTATCAGAGTAATTAAGATGGCCAGGAGTGGGGTGGAGGGGGGCTTTAGTCAGCTCCACACTGCTGTGCTGTGTGTCATTAGGTGGGGACAGGAGCAGTAGGACAGGTTTCTAATTGCAGGGAGTTTACAGCTGAGCTGGAGGAGGAACCACAACGCCTTCCATAAGCAAGGTAAAAGTGTGTCTGCCAGGGTCATACGCAGGGATGATACAGAGTTAACTTATATGGAACAGACCATTCAAAAGTAAATTTGTTAATTGTGTGATATACAGGGGAAAAAATGGAAAAGGGAGAAAGGTTAGGGAGGGGTGGATTATTAAGGAGTGGGAGAATAGCCACTTCATTTGTTATGTTTTTGTTCCTAAAGCTGATTTAAATAGGCCTCTTATCTTAGTCTGAGGTTTTAGTACATTAAAATGCTTTCTCATCCTGTCTCCCTTTTTGTGTGAAATATTAAACTTGTGAAATTCAAATATGTCTGTGCAATGGTGCCATGCTTTTGTTTACTAATGGATTATATTAGCCACTAGGTAATTAATTACCTTTGCTAGCACCAAAAAGACTCTGTTTGTGACTGGTTTTGACTTGTCGCGTGTATGTTAATACAAGTATATGTTGAGGTGATTCATTGGCAGGATTGGGACCAGAGTCTGGGTGTTGTGCTTTAGCTTCATTCTAAGCTACTTTGAGTTATACTGCTTCATAGTGGGAACAAAAAACATGACATAATCTTCTTTGTACAGTGTATATGCATGGCGAGCATCCCCAGGGTTTGACTTTAATTCCTCAGAGTTTCTCTTTTAGGACTGGCTGGACAATGGCCCAGAACAAGCTATTCAACAAGATCCTCAAAGCCCTGCAGTCTGATCGGCTTGCCCGCTTGGCCAACGAAGGGGTAAGACTCTAGAAGCCTGCCCACTGTGGGCTCCCCACTAGTTCGGGCCTCACGGGCTAGCTGACCTCACCCCGCTCCCCCCCCACCCCACGTTGCTAACGAGGTGGCCCTCATACTTTGTCCCCCCACTTACACCTTTCAGGCTTGTAACGAGCCAGTGCTGCGCCGTGTTGCCGTGGACAAGTGTGCGAGGAGAGTGCGGCAAGCTCTGGCGAGTGTGAGCTGGGACACCAAGCTGGTCCAGTGGCTGCACACCACCCTGGTGGAGACCTTGAGTCTGCCCATGCTGGCCGCCTACCTGGATGCTTTGCAGACACTGAAAGGGAAGGTGAGGCTGTGATTGGTGTCTGCCCTGTCCTGGGGTAGCCAGCCTCCGCTGTGGGTTCAAGAAGTGGGGCTGGGCGAGGTCATTGCCTGGTCAGCCTGGAAGGCATGACTGAAGCTAACGGGTTTGTTATCAGAAATAGGAGACATGGTATCATTTCGTGTTTTCACCTGGCGTAAATGTCTCTAGCCCTCCTGTCTCCAAACCAGAGAACATGTTTAGCCTCTACAGCCCTGCAGCTTGTGGTTTGAGGTGAGGTGAGAAAGGAGAAGATGAGGGGTTTACCAGGGAGGGGTGTTGAGAGGGGGGCAGGAAGCAGACCCGTGGTGCTGAGAGTGTCGGGGTGGGCACGGGGAGGTGTTCCGGAGCAGGGAGCGCCCTGATGTGATGCCTTGGTCTCTCCTCATCATGATGAGCCTTCGGTAGCAACACTTTCACTTTAATCACTCTTTATAAAGCGTATCGTTAGCTTTCCCTGCTTTCTTACTTAGACAGTACTGCACAAAGTTAAACTGTTTTTCTTCATGATTGCAGTTTATTTTGGTTGCAGTTATTGCACTGGCCTGTGTTCGGTGTGATTGGAGTACAGGTTCTGGGGGCAGACTGCCTGGCTGACCTCTTCTTGATTACTAATTAGCTGTGTAATCTTGGATTAGTGTCTCAATTTCCTTATCTCTAAAAAAATGGCTGATACTAATACCTATGTAGGATTTTTGTGAAAATTCATTAATTGAGATAGAATGCTTGGCACAATGTTTGGAACATAGGAAACCCACAGTAACTGTTAATGATTTATAAGTGGTACCATCATTTTTAGAGTGTTTTGCTCCAATACAGAATGGCCTCAGGCAACTTGGATTAATTCAGTTCTTGACTTTTTTTTTTAAGTGGTTTTCTTCTACTTTGCAGGAAGCTGGCCTGTTTTTGTTTTTGTTTTTTTTTTGGCCTGTTTTGTTGCTATAATTTACCTGGCCAACAGCTTTCCCCAGCCATATTCCCCCAATTTCCAGACTTATTGTTTCCTACCTGTTTGTTACTTGAAGGTTGCTGAGTTTGTTTGAAAGCAAAAGAAGACTGGTTTAGTGTGGAAATAAAACAAAACTCAGGACCAGATGCGTTAATGAAATGCGTGGTAGGATATTTGACATTAAATTATATATTCAACTATTTTGTGCCTGTAATGTGCCAGGCGCTGGGATGAGCAAGACAGAAATGCTGTCTACTCTGATGGAGCTTATTTTCTAGTGGTGAAAGAGACAGGAGAAAAGATAGTCCCAGACTTCCCCCTGTGCTGCTCCTCTGCAGTGGAGACCCTGGCCCAGGAGGTGAATAGTGGGCAGGCATGGGCACAGGGTGGGTGTGGAGCCAAGACAGGCCCCTGGCCGAGAACAGTGGCTTGTGAGTATTTCAGGCATTTTGAATGTACTCCACAGCATTCCACCTATGGGAGGATTACGGCATTGCTGAATATCCCCTAGGAGATGAGTATTAGTAGTGCCCAGAGCCCACTTCTCTGCCTTACATTGCATGGCCAGTATGCCTTGGAGGTCAATTCCCTCGTAAAGAAGTTGGCCCTGCTCCCCCACTGAAGTCACTGTCTGGATGTTCCCAAGTGAATGAAGTGGTGTAAGTGGTGTTCAGGTTCACTGAGCATGACGGACCACTGGCGGACTCCACAGGTGTGCCCAGTGCACGCTGCCCGGCCCTGCTTCTAGGTCATGGTGTGGGCTGGCTGGAATGGCAGAGGACACATAGTCAGCAGGGTCCCAGACTGTGAGCCGCTGTCTGCTTGAGGCGCTGCTCTCAGTGGTTCCTCTCCCTTCAGGCTCTTATTTTCCCACGACTCTCAGATTCACGACAAATACTTAGGTTGTTTCCCACAACTTCTAATGTTCCTGCTGGATGAGAATGCAGGTGGATGGGATCATGCTCTTGGCCCAGCTACTTTCACCACCAGACCTATTGTAAGGGGAGCAGAGAAGGTATAGACCCTATGTCTGCTGAGAGAGATGCAGTGCTGGAGAGACCAGGGATGCTTGGTCTGCCTGGCTCCAAGCAGACAAGTTGGTTATTGATTAATTATTTCTAAGTATTCTTATTTACAGAAAGTGAGTTTCAAGGCTTTGTCATTTGAGAGGTGTACTCTTATTACTGCCAGCTAAAAGCTTTTAAAGTCTAATTCAGTCAGATCCTCTACCTCAAGGTGTTGAGTGGCTCACAGTGACAAAGTAAGTTACAAGAAATGGCCAGTTTAGGGTGAAGATCCTTTGCAGTTGGGCCCTAGCCTTTGCTACTAGCCTTACATCCTCCTACTTCCTTACTCGAATTCTCGACTTCAGGCCATCTATGCCTAGAATAAACCCTGTTCTTTCTTGCTTATATCTGGTGTCTCTGATTAGAAAGCTTTTCCTCATCTTCTGTCAGAATTCTTCAGAGTGCATCTCACTTCACATGCATCTTCAGATGAAAATTGCCCGCTCGCTTCCCTCTTTTCTGTTAGATGGTTTGAATCATAGTGTGAGGCTTATTTTTCTTTATGGCACTTACCAGCCCCATCTCTTTTGTGGTTTGTGTGCTTGTCTTCATTAACCCTTGTAGATTAAATTCCTTTGCAGTAGGCAGTAGGCTGGTGTCTTGTAACAGCAGTGTTGTGTAAACATTTGTTTCCTGAATTAAACTGAGAAAGTCTCATGGTTATATTCCCCTCATTTCTTTTTTTTTTTAAATTAATTAATTAATTAATTTATTTATTTTTGGCTGCGTTGGGTCTTCGTTGCTGTGTGGGCTTTCTCTAGTTGCAGCGAGCAGGAACTACTCTTCCTTGCGGTGCGCGGGCTTCTCATTGCGGTGGCTTCTCTTGTTGCGGAGCATGGGCTCTAGGCATGCGGGCTTCAGTAGTTGTGCACGGGCTTGGTTGCTCCATGGCACGTGGGATCTTCCCAGACCAGGGCTCGAACCCGAGTCCCCTGCATTGGCAGGCGGATTCTTAAGCACTGCGCCACCAGGGAAGTCCCTCCCCTCATTTCTTGTACAGAAATCTTTTTAGTCTTGCTCTTTCAAAATTAGGATCACTGTCCTTGCTTATCATTGCCGGGAACAGCTTATCTTCTTGTCCTATCTTTGCATTTTTTATTTTAATTGAAGTATAATTGACAATATAGCATTATATTAGTTTCAAGTATACAGTATAATGATTTGATATTTGTATGTATTGCTATATGATCACCACAATAAGTCTAGTTAGCATATGTCACCACACATAGTTACAAACATTTTTTTTTCTTGCAATGAGAATTTTTAAGATCTACTCTCTTAGCTACTTTCAAATCTGGAATACAGTATTATTAACTGTAGTCACCATGCTGTACATTACATTCCATGGCTTTATTTATTTTGTACTTTTTGATCCCTTTTACCCATTTCACTATCCTCCACCCCCTCCCTCTGGCAACCACCAGTCTGTTCTTTGTACCTGTGAGTTTGGTTTTCTGTTTTGTTTGTTCTGTTTTTCTTTAGATTCCACATACAAGTGAGATCATATGATATTTATGTTTCCCTGTCTGACTTAACTTCACTTAGCACAGTGCCCTCAGGGTCCATCCATGTTTTCGCAAATGGCAAGATTTCCTTCTTTTTTATGGCTGAATAATATTCGTGTGTGTGTGTGTAGAAAACGTGGCATATATATATATATATATGCCACATTTTCTTTATCCATTCATCCATCAGTGGACACTTAGGTTATTTCCATATCTTGCCTATTGTACATAATGCTGCAGTGAACATGGGGATACATATATCTTTTTGAGTTAGTGTTGTTTTCTTCAGATAAATACACGGAAGTCGAATTGCTTCATCATATGATAGTTATAATTTTAATTTTTTGAGGAACATCCTTACTGTTTTTCATAGTAGCTGCACCAATTTACATTCTCACCAGCGTGCACAGGGGTTCCCTTTTCTCCACATCCTTGCCAAAATTTGTTAATGCTTGTCTTTTTGATAATAGACATTGTAACAGGTGTGAGATGATATCTCATTTTGGTTTTGACTTGTATTTCCCTTATGATTAATAATGTTGAGCATCTTTTCATGTACCTGTTGGTCATCTGTATATCTTCTTTGGAAAAATGTCTATTCAGATCTGCCCATTTTTTAATCAGATTGTTTATTTTGTTGATGTTGCGTTGCATGAGTTCTTCATATGTTTTGAGTATTAACCCCTTATCAGACACATGATTTGCAAATATTTTCTCCCATTCAGTAGGTTGCTTTTTCATTTTGTTGATGTTTTCCTTTGCTATGCAGACGCTTTTTAGTTTGTAGTCCCACTTGTTTATTTTTGCTTTTGCTGCCTTCACTTTTGGTGTCAGATCCAAAAAATCATTGCCAAGACTAATGTCAAAGAGCTTACTGCCTATGTTTTCTTCTAGGAGTTTTATGGTTTCAGATCTTCATTCAGGTCTTTAATCCTTTCTGAGTAATTTTTGTGTATGATGTAATATAGTGGTCCAGTTTCATTCTTTTGCATGTAGCTGTCCAGTTTTCCCAACACCATTTATTGAAGAGACTGTCCTTTCCCCACTGTATGTTCTTGGCTCCTTTGTTGTAAATTAATTGACCATATATGCATGGGTTTATTTCTAGGCTGTCTATTCTGTTCCATTCATCTGTGATTCTGTTTTTATGCCAATGCCCTGCTGTTTTGATTAGTATAACTTTGTAAAATAGTTTGAAATCAAGAAGCATAATGCCGGTTCCCCGTGCGGCCCCAGCGCCTGCGCGCTGCAGGCTTCGGACCTCCCGGCCTGAGGGAAAGGAGCCAGGAAGATGGCGGCTGTGGTGGAAAATGTAGTGAAGCTCCTTGGGGAGCAGTATTACAAAGACGCAATGGAGCAGTGCCACAATTACAATGCCTGCCTCTGTGCTGAGCGCAGCGTGCGCCTGCCTTTCTTGGACTCACAGACAGGAGTAGCACAGAGCAACTGTTATATCTGGATGGAAAAGCGACACCGGGGTCCAGGATTGGCCTCTGGGCAGCTGTACTCCTACCCTGCCCGGCGCTGGCGGGAAAAGCGGCGAGCCCACCCTCCTGAGGATCCAAGACTCTCTTTCCCATCTATTAAACCAGACACAGACCAGACCCTGAAGAAGGAGGGGCTGATCTCTCAGGACGGCCGTAGTTTAGAGGCTCTGTTGCGCACCGACCCCCAGGAGAAGCGAGGCGCCCCAGATCCCCGAGTTGATGATGACAGCCTGGGCAAGTTTCCTGTGACGAACAGTCGAGCACGGAAGCGGATCCTAGAACCAGATGACTTCCTTCGATGATGAGGACTATGAAGAAGACACTCCCAAGCGTCGGGGCAAGGGGAAGTCCAAGGGTAAAGGTGTGGGCAGTGCCCGTAAGAAGCTGGATGCTTCCATCCTGGAGGATCGAGATAAACCCTATGCCTGTGACATTTGTGGAAAACGTTACAAGAACCGACCAGGCCTCAGTTACCAGTATGCCCACTCCCACTTGGCTGAGGAGGAGGGCGAGGACAAGGAAGACTCACAGCCACCCACCCCGGTTTCCCAGAGGTCCGAGGAGCAGAAATCCAAGAAGGGTCCCGATGGATTGGCCCTGCCCAACAACTACTGTGACTTCTGCCTGGGGGACTCCAAGATCAACAAGAAGACAGGACAGCCCGAGGAGCTGGTGTCCTGTTCTGACTGTGGCCACTCAGGGCATCCGTCCTGCCTCCAGTTCACCCCCGTGATGATGGCAGCAGTGAAGACCTACCGCTGGCAGTGCATCGAGTGCAAGTGCTGCAACATCTGTGGTACCTCCGAGAACGATGACCAGCTGCTCTTCTGTGATGACTGCGATCGTGGCTACCACATGTATTGTCTCACCCCGTCTATGTCTGAGCCTCCTGAAGGAAGTTGGAGCTGCCACTTGTGTCTGGACCTGCTGAAGGAGAAAGCTTCCATCTACCAGAATCAGAACTCCTCTTGATGTGGCCACCCCTGATCCCGCATACATCTAGGGCTGTTTCTCTCCTGTTTTTCATACCCACCTTCCCTTCCTAATCTCTTTCACAAGTCCAGAGAACCTCGGGGAGGTCGTGCCAACCTGCCTTTGGCAGCAGCAAGCTGAGGTGGCAGCTCTGACCGCCTCTGGCCCCAGGCCCTCAGGGAGAACGGAGCATCACACTGCCCCAAGGCATACCTGTGGGCCCAGCTTCTCACTGTTCTCCATGAAGTGCATTCACTCTGTCTGCCTTGGGCCCCGGCCCTGGTATTCACAGGGTTCAAACCGTGTCCTCCGAGAAAGAGTGGGAGAGCAGCTCACTTCTCTCAGCTCTGCCTCCACTCTGGTCCCCAGGGTTTCCCCTTCCCCTGGAGGTGAGCCCGGCTGGGGCCTCTGCCAGAGCAGTTGGGAGTGAGAACTGAGCAAGCTTGCAAGAAGCTTCCGGTGCCCTCTGTGCTGCTTAGCCTCACAGCCTCCTTCCCCCAGAGTGGCTCTCTGCGGCTCTCTGTTCCTGCTACCCAGGATCCTTTGCCTGAGCCAGGATGCTCTTGGTCACCCTCCTGGCTCTATCCCATTCCCACCACCCCACGCCACGGGGAGTAGCAGCTTCACCTGATTGTTCCTTGTGCTTGTCTGGCTCACTGTCACAGGCCCTGGTCTCTAGTGACTGAAGCATTCCCCACCCTTGTTATTTCCTGTCTTCTGCCTCCCCTCCTTATTCCCTTTGGTTTTGTGGGGAGAGGGGAAGCATTAGGGGGCCAGGCCAACTGCTTGGGGGCCACAGGGAGATGTTGGATAATGTGCCTGTTTTTTAACTCGATGAAAAAGCCTACCTCTGAAACCCCCTTTTTGTTCTTCCTGGACCTGGGCATTCAGCTCCTGCCCTTAACTGAATTGGGAGCCTCTGCCTCCTGCTCTGTGTATCCTGGCTCCTGGGTGGTGGGGAAACCACATAGACGTCCCTTTCTTCCCTGGCACACTCACTAGCAGCTGGTAAGGTCTTCGCACCCTGATTCTTCAATTTTCTGCCCGGTGACACATTAAGTAGTGTGGGGGGCGGGGACAGTCCATGCCAGGACACCCTGGAGTGTCCTTCCCCTTGGCTGTGGGCAGGCCCTAATTCACTGTCATTTTGGAGTTGAGGTGTCTTTTTTTTTTTTTCTTTCTTTCTTTAGTTCCTGTATTTTAAGCATTAGTACAAATAAACATTTTTACACAGAAGAAAAAATAAAAATAAAAAAAATAATGCCTCCAGCCTCATTCTTTGTTCTCAAGATTGCTTTGGCTATTCAGGGTCTTTTGTGCTTCCATATAAATTTTAGGATTGTTTGTTCTATTTCTGTGAAAAATGCCACTGGAATTTTGATAAGGATTGCATTGAATTTGTACAGTAGATTGCTTTGGGTGGTATGGACATTTTAACAATATTACTTTTTCCAGTCTGTGAGCACAAAATATCTTTCCATTTATTTGTGTCTTAGTTTCTTTCATTAATGTCTTATAGTTTTCAGTGTACATGTTTTTCACCTCCTTGGTTAAATTTAATCCTAGGTATTTTATTCTTTTTGATGCAGTTGTAAACGAGAAAGTTTTCTTGATTTCTCTATTAGTGTATAGAAATGCAGCAGATTTTTGTATATTGATTTTGTATCCTGCACCTTCACTGAATTCGTTTATTCTAATGGTTGTTTTTGGTGGAGTCTAGGGTTTGCTCTATATTATATGATGTCATCTGCAAATAGTGACAGTTTTACTTCTTTCTAATTCGGATGCCTTTCCTTTCTTTTTCTTGCCTAATCGTTCTAGCTTGGACTTCCAATACTATGCTGAATACAAGTGGTGCGAGTGGGCATCCTTGTCTTGTTCCTGATCTTAGAGGAAAAGCTTCCAGTTTTTCACTGTTGAGTACGATGTTAGCTATGGACTGAACTTTTACAGCCTGCATCACTGTAGTAGTTTTTATTCTCCAGTTTCTCAAAAAAAGTTTATTTTTCTGAAAACTACCTCTAACAGTTAAAAATCTTTCCTTTCCCCTAGGTCATTTTGACCTCTTGTGGGTAGAATGGGATTCACACAGATAATTCTTCTCAGTGTAAGCATCAGCATGTCTGAAACCTATATTTACACATCTGTGAGGTCACATTTTTGGTGAATTGTAATGGTGTAATGTGGAACCACTGATATGGAGGGCCAACTGTAAAGTTATACACAGATTTTCGACTGCATGGGGGGTTGGCACTCAACCCCGTGTTGTTCAAGGGTCAAGTGTATACACGGTATAGTAGGATATATTATTTGGGGCACAATAACATATTTTTTTAACACTCCACAGTTTGAAGGCAGTATATTAGAAGTAAGTGCAGAGTTTTGTTTTGTTTTTAATTTATAAAATCAACTAGTGTTCACTGAGGAAATTTAGAAAATACAGATGTCTAAAGAAAAAAATTCATAACTCCATAAAGTTCATTATTAACATTTTGGCATATTTTCTTGTAGTATTTTTTCTGAGTAGAGATAATTTTTATATTTTCTGTTTACCTTTAACATTTTAGCAAATTACTTCCCTATGTTATTACAAATTGTTTTAAATATTTAAAATTAATCCATAATATCTAATTATGTAGATAGTTTGCTTAACCACTTCCTTGTATGTGCCTTTATGTTGTGTCCACTTTTTGACTATTATTGAGAGTGAATTTGTCTTTTGCTTCCCCCCCCACCGCCGTGTGTGTGTGTGTGTGTGTATATTTCTGATACAGGTTGTTAAGAAAGGGATAAGAATAAGTTTAAGTCTCTTGATGCATGTCACCAGATTGGTTTCCAGAGGATTGTATCCACTTATCTTTAATATGATGGGAGGCATATTTTTCAGCCATGCACTTATTTGTACTTTTCTCGTGAGGAAAGTTTGAGAGGCGTAGTTGAAATCTTTCCTTGGCTCATAGTGGGGCTGTGTCCTCCCACCTAATCCTGGTGGTGGGGTCTCCTACTTCATGCTGGAAGCATCTTTGCCCTCCCTTGCTTCTAGATCCCTACCTTGATTGACCGGATGCTCGTGTCGTCCAACACGAAGACCGGGGCTGCTGGAGCTGAGGCCTTGTCCCTCCTACTGAAGAGGCCCTGGGACCCTGCTGTGGGAGTGCTCTCTCATAACAAACCAGTAAGTTGGACTTAACTGTGGCCCATGAAATTGCTTTTAGAATCCAGTCTTAGAACTTTGGCAAGAGGATAATGGCTTGTTTAACTTGCTTTCATTAATAACTGGCTGGGTGTAGTGCTTAACGTAGTTTCCTGAGCAAATTAGCATTGGTTGGGATAAGAAAGGTATTGGGGTTCCATGGAGGAGCACCTCTCACTCACTGGCTCTCTGGTGGGGTCTTTCTCCTTAGAGCAAACTCCCCGGCTCTCCTCTCATTCTCATTGCCCCATCCGGGCCCTCCAGCTCCGTGTTCCCCACCTCGCGCCGCCACCGCTTCTGGCAGTCTCAGCTGTCCTGCTTAGGCAAGGTATGTACTGGGCAGGAGGAACTCCTCATGGGGAGGATCGAGCAGACAGAAAGGAAGAGGGGGTCAAAACGGATGAACTTAAATGTGGAGCATCCCCCAAATCTCTTTTTGTCTAGAATGCCAGTGGTGCTTATCCAAGGTTGAAGGGATTTAGGTAGGTTAAGCAGACTCGAGAGGAGATTTGAAACTTAGCTCTGCTGCCATGGCTGCCACTCTCTTTCCTTTAGGTCATCCCTGTTGCCACCCATCTGCTGAACAATGGTAGTGGAGTAGGAGTTCTGCAGTGTCTGGAGCACATGATTGGGGCAGTGCGAAGCAAAGTGCTGGAGGTGAGAATGTCCCTATTTCAGTTCACTGTGGCACACCCAACATTCTGCACCAATCTGTGGCCTCCAGTCTTACTGTCTTCTTTCTCTTCCCACAAAGATTCATAGCCATTTCCCCCACAAACCCATTATCTTGATTGGCTGGAATACAGGAGCTTTGGTGGCCTGTCACGTAAGTAATCCCCGTCTTATTTGGAGGTTGTCCTTAGATAGACTGCTGCTGCTACTACTGATAGTGACTGCTGAGCGCTTTTTAATGTTCCAGAGCACTGTGCTGGATGCTTTGCCTACAAACTTTACTTTTTAACTTTATTGTGGAAAATTTTAAGCAGAAATTGAAAGGGAGGATAGACTAGTATAATAAACCCCTTGGGCCCCTCACCCAGCTTTGCCAGTGATCAGCTCATGGCCAAGCTTTTTTCATCTTACCTCTGCCTACTTTCGGTCTCCTCCAATTATTTTGAAGAAAATCTCAAATATCGTATCATTGTGTTTATATATATATATTTCAGCATGTATCTCTGAAAAAATTTTTTTCTTTCTCCCCCTAGACATAAGTACTTTTCTCCCACCTAAACAAAACAAAACAAAACAATAATTGTAGCCAGCAAAAATTTTAATAGCTCTGTAATTTGATGTTGTGTTCCTGTTCTTTCCCTTTCCAAGGCATCAAAGAACCTTTTCTTGATTATTTTACATACACTTGCATGTATATTAGTTTGTATAAGTGCCTCCGACCTGTCCAAAGCCCCAATTCTCAAGTGGATCAAGTAAGCAAAGTCTGTGCTGCTTCATGTAGTGTAAGTCACATCTAGGGGCGTGAGAGGAAGAAGGCTACCTCCCGGTACTCCCTGGTCCCAAGGATGGCAGTACCCTGTCAGCGACTGCTCTTAAGAAATTTGGGGTGTCTGGGAGCTATCTATTAAGTTCAAAAGGGAGAGATTTTCTTCACTTAAGGGAAAAGAGCAACATTTGTGTTCTCCTGATTGCGTTTGCTATTAGTGGAGGGAAAAGGGAGGACTCTAGCCTCGCAAATTGCCAGGATGGAAGTATTAAGCTTCCCATGCTATGGTTCAGCCCTCCCCTGGGGTCCACTGAGGGCCCCAGTTCTCTAGGCGGTGGCTTCTGGTAGAACAGCACGTCTCGTGTTCTTTGCTCTTACTGCTGCAGCTATGGCTGGTGCACCTAGGGGTTATGTCCTAACCTAGTTATGAGCACCTAGGGGTTATGTCATGACAGCGGGGGAGGAGGTGGGACTGGCTGGTGGGTCTGGGCCACCCCTGGATTCTGGGTAGGATGTAGCTGCAGTGAAGTCATTTGACCTTGAGACAAACCGTGCCATTATTTCCAGGTGTCGGTGATGGAATACGTCACTGCAGTTGTCTGCCTTGGGTTTCCTCTGCTTACCGTGGATGGCCCCAGAGGGGTAAGCGCAGGGTGTGGCTGATTTCTGGGTCACTGGCAGGTGAGAGTACGGGAGTGCGTGCCTCGCCCAAGCTGCTGTTCAGTGACTGCAGTTGCCCAGCTGACTCTCTTGAGCGTACTTGCCAGGGCAGTACTCAGTGAATATGCACTGGCTGACTGTAAAACCTGGATCTGTTTTAGGATGTGGATGATCCCCTCTTGGATATGAAGACTCCAGTCCTCTTTGTCATTGGTCAGAATTCCCTGCAGTGTCACCCTGAAGCCATGGAGGACTTCCGGGAGAAGATTCGGGCTGAGAACAGCTTGGTGGTGGTTGGGGGAGCTGATGATAATCTCAGGTGGGTAGGTTCCCCCAGAGCTGCAAGAGTGCCATGTTGGAGAGATGCTTATCAGGTGGTGATGTAATTATAGCTAACCTGGTTCAGTGAAAAGAGGGCATTAAAAAACTTAAAAAATTTTTTTTTAAACTAATTCAGATTTCTAAAAAGTTGCAAAATTAGTACCAAGAAATTCCCTATACTGTTCACCCAGATTTCCCAAATGTTAACATCTTACATAACCAAAGTGTAATTATCGAAGTCAGGAAATTAACATGGATATGATACTGTTATCTTATCTACAGACTCACATTTCATCAGTTATCTCACTAATGTTCTTTTCTGGTCCAGGAACAAATCCAGATCACACATTGCTGTTGGTTGCCTGTCTCCTCAGTCTCCTTAATTTGGTACTGTTCCTTAGTCTGTCTTTGTCTTTCATGACCTCGACACTTTTGAAGACTTCTATTTTGTAGGTGGTCCCTCAATTTAGGTTTTTGACATTATCTTATGATTAGGTTGAGGGTGCACATTATTCGCAGGAATGCTATGGAGCTGATGTGCCCTCAGTGCACCCCTCAGGGGCTACATGGTGTTGATATGCCTTATTACTGGCGATGTTAACTTTGATCAAGGAAGCATCTGCCAGGTTTCTCTACTGTAAAGTTACTATTTTTCTCTTTGTAGTTAGTAGTCATCTTGTGGGGAGAAAATACTTTGAGATATTGTAATTATAGTCTTGGCCATTGTGCTTTCACTGGGGTAGGCATTTCTTCACGTTTTGTTCCTTACTGAGGATGAATGTGAACATAGATTTTATTTGTGTTAAGCATCCTTTTATATATTTTGGAATATAAACAGCCAAAGTTTGGAGAGGATTTTAAATTTATTTTTAAATTTATTTTATTTTTGGCTGCGTTGGGTCTTCGTTGCTGCACGTGGGCTTTCTCTAGTTGTGGCGAGCAGGGGCTACTTTTCGTTGAGGTGCGCGGGCTTCTCATTCTGGTGGCTTCTCTTGTTGCAGAGCACGGGCTCTAGGCGCACGGGCTCAGTAGTTGTGGCTCGTGGTCTCTAGAACGCAGGCTCAGTAGTTGGGGCGCAAGGGCTTAGTTGCTCCGCAGCACGTGAAATCTTCCTGGACCAGGGCTCAAACCCATGTCCCCTGCGTTGGCAGGTGGATTCTTAACCACTGTGCCACCAGGGAAGCCCTGGAGAGGATTTTAGGAGGGCACCTTTAGTCATTGAGATGGCCATTCTTACAAGTCTGGCTGCCTGTAGGGTCTTTAATTATGTTTTTATGAAAGGTACTGAAAAAGAGGTTGTATCCTTTACTGGTCTCCTTTTTTATGTGCTCAGTCTTAGATATTAACTTCATTTGTGTGCTTTAACTGGAGAGCTTAAAGCGAATACCTATTCCCACCTCTCTTGTCAGTTTCTTACCCAGAGATGCTTTGGAGAAGTCCTCCTGGCCTTTGTCATTTGACAGCTTCTTGTGGACCTAGACTCTAATCCTTTGATGCTCAAGGCAGTGTTTGCTTGTAAATACATTATCTTTCTTGCTAATTCAGACATTCTTATCTATAGGAGAATAGACTGTGTGTGTTGAGTCGTGGTGAGGGAGCGGGAGAAATGGAAATAACCCTTAGTGAGAGTTACGTTGTGAGGCTGCTTATGAGACATATTTGCATGGTGCCAAGAGCATTGGACTGAGAACTGGGAGACCTCAATTTAGTCTTGGCTCCCTTGCTAAGAAGCTTGGGTAAAATACTTAACTTCTGGGACTCTGTCCTCATCCATAAAATGAGCATTGTTACACAAGGTCAGAGGCCTACAACCAGTAAATTGGGGTCTCAGAATTTGGAGGCTCAGGATGTTGTTCTTCATCCTGTCACTTGGTGCCCTGTTTCTCTCTCTGCTGAGACCCCCAGTCAGAAGCCAGGGGGTTTAAGGCTGGCTTTCAAAGAGGAGAATGCAGCCAGCTGTGGTCAGTTTCTGTCATCCCTTTAGAACTAACCTGTGGCCACCTTGCCTTCCCTCCTGCTAATCGCATTTCAGTAGCACCCAGTAATCTCAGGGTTTGGGTCTGTGTTGGGGTGCCTCGAGATGAGGTCTTAGCAATCAGATAGAGTTTACCTGTGAAGCCATAGGTATAGGGCTTCTGAAGTGTACCATCCCGGGTACTTTCCATGTATTCTTTGGTTCTTTACATATGTTGTTTTGTGTCATCCCCATTAACTCCATGAGTGAGGTGTTATGGTTCCCCATTTTGCAGATGTGGAAACTGAGGTTCAGAGAGGTTGCAGACCTGCCTGAGGGCTAACATAGTCTTCCTTCTTGGGTCTAGAGAATAACCAACACAGCAGAGAAATGGTGCTGTGGAATGTTTGGAAAGTAAACATTTCCTCTTTTTTGTCTCTTAGAATAAGCAAAGCAAAAAAGAAATCGGAAGGGTTGACTCAGAGCATGGTGGACAGATGTATTCAGGTACACTGTAGCTTTATGTGGTTTTCTCAGCTAGGCTTGCCTTTCTGTAACCTTTTAGGCTCGGTCTTGTTGGCAGCAGCCTGTTGACTAAGGAGGATGGGTATCCGCTGCGGCCTCTGTTAGGCCTAAATCATAAGCAAAGAAAAGGGGGAAAAAGAGAGGGGGAAAGGAGAGTAACGATCTAAGACATGAGCAGAGCATGAGGGGAGGAAGGGTTCATTGGAGGAGTGGTAAAGCGTGACCACCCCAGAGTACTGCCTCACGGGTGCAGGGTGCAGGCTCCTGCTGGTCCTTGGCTGAGGCTGGGGTTTGTGCCAGGCTTTGTGTGGTAGGAGGGACCGGCACACTGACATTAGAGCTGAGGTGAATCGATTTTAGTCGGGACTATCGGGGAGGTTCCTGTTCTCCAGACATGGACGCAGAGGCCTTGACCCCTCTTCACACTAGGATGAGATCGTGGACTTCCTGACTGGAGTGCTCACTCGCGCGGAGGGGCACGTGGGCTCTGAGCCTCGGGATCAGGACGCTGAGAAGAAGAAGAAGCCCCGGGACGTGGCCCGCAGAGACCTGGCCTTTGAGGTCTCTGAGCGGGGCAGTCGACCTGCGTCACCAGCTGCCAAGCTACCTGCCTCACCCTCAGGCTCGGAGGTAATGCGGAAAGGGAGGGAGTGCTTTTGCTGGCGAATGGGGACTGAAGAGTTGGTTCCTTCGCTTCCTGGGGATGCCTGTTGGCCTTGGTGGGCCTGTGAGTTCCTACGAGGGGAATTCCAGGGGGACTTGATGATTGGCAGTCAATCTGGACGACATTGGCTTGGCCCTTGTCCTTCTTATTCTACTCAGGATCTCTCCAGTGTGTCCAGCAGCCCCACCTCCAGTCCCAAGACCAAAGTGACCACAGTGGCCTCTGCCCAGAAGTGCAGTCAGATCGGAAGCACTCAGCTGCTGAAGAGACATGTGCAGCGGACAGAGGCTGTGCTCACCCACAGACAAGCTCAAGGTATAGCTGCCTGGCCCGGTGGCCTCTCTTGGGTTCTGTCTTCTGCAGTTGACGCCATGTGGCAGTTGGGAAGTATTGGCATCTGCAGCTTTTTCCCGACATTTCTGTCCAGGCAAAATTAGGTTGAAATAAATACCGAGAGCTGTTTTCAAGGGTAAAATATCACAAAAGGTGATATTAGTGTGACTGTATAGTTCCACTAATTACAGCTTTGGCTTGGTGTTTGGGGAAGTTAGGCTTTATGAGCTGACTACACGTATATTGGCCTCAAATTTTTTACCAACTCCGGGCCCTGCCCAGCCTCTTCTGCAGTCAGGGAGCTCTTCGGGTCCCGCAGACAAGGGGATTGGCCGTGCTCATCAGATTCTAGGGCAACTGCACTGGTGTCGTGCCCGCCCTTTGTTTTGCCCTTGAAGAGTTAAGATTCCCACACTGGGACTTCCAGTGAAGTTTTTCAGGAGTCTCTGCAGATAGGTTTTCGATTAGGCTGGGAAACATTTGTTTGGTTGAAATTAGAGTTTGGAGAACAGTCAGCACAATGTAGGAAGCTGTGGAAAAGGCGTGTTCGGTGGGTGGGGAGGGGAGCAGCAGCGGCTCTACCCCTGGCCCACTTGGATCCAGTTGGGCAGCCCTGACATGAGGTCTCTTGGGCATTGGTGTTTGGTGATGTATCCAGGAGCGTGTATCATCTGAGGGTCTCAGGTGCCTGGGAAGAGGCAGCAGCCAGAGCTGGCTGTCAAGTAGAGAGACGCACAGGAGACAGGAGGCTCGTCTGCTCTCTTCCCCTGTGTTTCTTTTAGTGGAGCCAAAGGATCAGGACTTAGCCACAGGCCTCCTACGAGGTTGCCCGTGTGGTGGTGCTAACAAGGAGCAGAAGTGTGAGTGGCTTGGTGAAGGCGAAAAAGAGGCCGGGCCCCTAGGGTCCACGTGTGACCTGCATCTTCTTCAGTGGTGGCCAGAGCCAAGTTCCAAGTGGACGTTGTCTTCTTGGGCTTTTGATGAAGAGAGAGCCAGCAGTTTGCCAATAATTAGTGGAGACTGTACGGAGTTCTAGAAGGCTGACTGGTGAGCCGGGTTCGAAATGGGACCCAGAGCATCATGGAGGAGAGCCACAGCACAGCAGCCTGGTTTCGGCAGAGCTCATAGGTGGGGCAGCGAGAACAGCTAATGGTTATGGGCCCTCACTGCGTGCCTCGCCCTCTTCTTGGCACTTGGCTTGCTGTTGCTCGTGGAGTGTGGGCAGTGGCCCCATGAGGCAGGTACATTTATTACCTTCAGTTGATGGATGATTCCATGGTGCTGCTAAATGGCAGAGTCAGGTTTCAAACCCATGCAGTAATTCCAGAAAAAGCCCCTGTTGACCATTTTCCAGAACATTTTCATACCTTTTTCTTACTCCTTCTCTTTTTCTCCTTTCTCTGGCTGGCTGTGATTCTGTAATTCTTTCTGATTCATTCCAGCGCAGTTTGCTGCTTTTCTGACACAAAACATGCTGGTGAGGAAAGCTCTTCCTCCCGGCACCTCCTCCTGTCTCTTTGGTGAGTATTGCTCTTTCCTCACCTTTTCACTCTCTGCTCTCTGCCTCTCTCCCTTTCTCCCTTTTATTTCTTTCCCATCCCTGCCTCTCATTTGTCTCTGTTTGGTTTCCCCCTGTTCTTTTCTCTCTGCATTTTTCTATCTTCTGTTTTTTATTCTTTGCTGATCCTTTTGCTTATTACTCCATGGTCTTTGCTTTTTCCCCATTCTTTCTGTTTGCCTCTCATGGTGTTTTTCTCCTTTTGTCTCTTATTGTGGCTCTTGGCTCTGCTTCTCCTGTGTGTGCCTATAGGCCAGTGCCTGTGAGCCTGAATTTCCCTGTGTTTTTCTCCCTGCCTCTGGTTTCCTGCTTCCATCCTGGCCTCTGCAAGCACTTACCAAGCATAAACCTGTAACTCCTTTCCCTTTTTCCCTCCTTCCTATTCTGATTTTAGTCGATGCAGTCCTTCCTTTCAGCTGGTTGTGGCCTGACTGTGGTCTGGAGTAGCTCCCTGTGGCCCCATGGCATCCCCGCCACCTCCCATTTCTCGTGTGACTCCTGCCTTTCCGCCCCTGGTTGCCTGCGCTAAGAAGAAGGACTTGGGTGGGCTTCTAGGTTTAAAGAGAGGGGATCCATGAGGAAACCCGAAGGATAACTTAAGAGTCTGGGAGGCTTGGCCATGTGCAGGATGAGTCTGTGTGATGCAGTGGAGGGGGAAGCCCATGTGTGAACAGATGGCCTTTCTCTGTACTAGTACAAATGACCTGGGGACTAGCTTGTGACCTGGGCCACTGTTGCCCTGTTACCTCTGGGCAGGAACTGTAAAGTTGTCTTGGCTGAGATAACCTGCCTAGGAGTTACTGAAAGCCAGCCTGAAGTCCTGGTGATGATCCTTCCCATTGTCCCCATTCGGCAAGCAAACCCTCAACCTTGGGCTCTGAGGGCAGGGGGGTACTCAGAGCTTGGAGGAAGTCTCCCTTGTAGGGAGGACTGGATAGCCTGCTCCTCTATTGCTTCTCCAGAAACGGTTTGCTGCCCTCCAGCTGTGTGATGTGGGGAGGGCATGACAGTTGCCACATTCTTTGAGTCTGGGAAGCCCCGCTGAGGTCCACTGTGGTGAGTCCTCTATTGTTTGATTGGCCTTTGCCAGGCAGGGTCAGGATGTCTTCTCCTTTCTTTTTGTTTCCACCAACTCGGAGCCCCTTCCTTCCAACTCCAGGGCAGGGTAAGGGAAGGGGATGGAGCCCTCTTCTGAGAGGGCCAAGGTGGAGTTGCACCGTAGGTGGGCCCGAGTGAGGCAGGACTGAAGCGTTGACGTTCTCCTTGCACGTGTTGGGATGGTTCTTCCTGGTGTTCCCACACAGCCATGCCAGTGCTGGTACTGGCTGTCAGTATCTGTCGGGCTGTTTTGGATTGTGGAGAACTTCACCGCAGCTCCATTTCTTAGTTCCTGTTTCATCAGAACAAACGGAGGAAGCCGAGAAAGAGGATCTCCGGGTCCAGCTGAAGCGGCACCATCCCTCCAGTCCTCTTCCTGGCAGTAAGACCTCCAAGCGACCGAAGATCAAGGTGTCCCTTATCTCCCAAGGGGACACAGCTGGAGGGCCTTGTACTCCTTCCCAAGGAGGAGCTCCAGAAGGTGAGTTTCTCTTGGCCTCCTTAAATAAACACCGACAGAACCGTCCCAGGCGCACAGTATTGCCCCCTTGGTGGCTACTTGCTGGGCGGCTCAGCCTCGCCTTCAGCACAACAGGCACCCGGAGACGACAGCAAAGGTTGCACATAGGGGGAAAGAGGGCAGCAACCTCACCTGAAGTAGGATCAGGGAGGCCGAACGAGGATCCGAGGAAGCTGTGGGGTCATTCAAAGCATCATACATTTTGTTCTTCTTTGGTTTCAATTAAAGATAATAAAATATTCCAGAAGGTTTAGAAAGTAGAAGGAAAAAATAACCCCAACTCTTCCTATTCTAATGTAGTTATCCTTCATTTTTCATCTTCCAGTCTTTTCCATAATATCTTGGATTTAGCCTGGCCTCTGGAACCCTGAAAGGTCAGGACCAAACAGGACTGACCAGTGGCCTTGGGGTTTTCTGTTTTGCAGCCGCAGGAGGCAAGCCCATCACCATGACACTGGGGCAAGCTTCCGCAGGGGCCAAGGAGCTCACAGGGCTTCTCACCACAACCAAGTGAGTCTGTCTCCCGGTCTATCTGTCCCCTTCTTTCTCTTCACGTTTTCGCTGGTCCATTGAGTGCTTATTACTTAAAATTTACAAAGAGTCCTGTAGCCCTTGCTTCAAGGCCTGAAGTCTCTCCTTGAGGCCTGACTTTTTTAGAAAGACTAGAGGCTAGATTCAGAAAGTAGGATGAAGAAACCGAAGTTCTAGCCTTGTGTCCATCGCTGAAAGCCTTGCTGGGCCCCATTCTGGACCTTCCCTGTGTTGGCAGGGACCTTTAGATAATGGAGCTCTTACCTTTGTCTCCAGGTCAAGTGCTGCTGAAGGGGGAGTCTCAGCCAGCCCAGCGTCCTCAGTGGTCTCCAGCAGCACTGCTCCCAGTGCCTTGCACACACTCCAGAGCCGCCTGGTGGCCACCTCTCCTGGCAGCTCCCTCCCAGGTATCTGGTAGCTCAGCGTTCCCTGCCTCCCAGCGAAGTCTGTTTGGGCTGCTGCTGGAGGGTGGTCCTGGGAAAGGCTTGCGGAGCTAGATCTGGAGGAGGACGCTCTGGGCCTCAGGCTCGTTGTAGAAGCTTGGCATGGAGCTGGCATTAACTTTGAGGTAGGGGAGTTTGGGGCCTTCATATCTGCAGTGAGTAAATGTCCCAATCTGCAGGTAATGCCTCCTGTACTGCAAGGAGAAATAGCTGGTGGGAAATGTATGTACTGGTTTCATTTTGGTGTTTTTGAACACATCTGGTTGAATAAAACTGGAAATGGTGCTGTACTGGGCATTAGCAAAATGAGACATTTTTCTGCCTATGCTTGTCTCCTCACTTTCTCCGCCCTCACCCTACACTGAAAGGCTAGTTGCCTGAGCCCAGCAGGGCCAAGGCACTGCAGATGCCCTGATCCTTCAAGAGGACCTTCCTCTTTGCTTTGAGGCCACTGGACTGTGTGTAAAGTGAAGTGTAAGTCAGGTGTTTGGGATTCTTTTGGCTTAAAAAGTCCTTCCTCTTCCCTGGGAAGGTGGGATAGATTTCTGAAAAGTGGGATTCATGTTCTCCTTGGTTTTCCTAAAACTGTCCAAAATTTAGGACAGGTGGTTTGGAGCAGGTTGGGGTGTGCAGAATGAATCCAAGGCAGTGTGTCAGGAATGGTACCTTTCCTCATGTGGGCGTCCAGCGTGCGTGTTTGGGGAGCCCTTCTGGCGTCTTTCTGAGAGCACTGGGAATGTCCGAGGGAAAGAGTGTTGGTGTTTCAGTTGATTGTTGAGGGTGGACAGGCACAGCTGCTCGTGGGGAAGTGACTGAGCCTGTGCTGATGTCTGCTGTATCCTCTCCTAGGGGCCGCATCAGCCAGCAGCCTCCTCCAAGGCCTCAGCTTCAGCTTGCAGGATATCAGCAGCAAGACCTCTGGCCTCCCAGCAAACCCCTCTCCCGGGCCAGCCCCACAGGTGCACATCTGCCTTCCACTGGGCTGGGCAGGTGTGGGAGGAGGCCTCCTCAGCTTAGTTGGTTTTGGCAGGGACGCTGGGTCAAGGACAAATAGGCTTCTGGCTTCACGGCTGGGAACTACCAAAGATTAAGGCTCCACCACTTACTAAGTGGCCTTGGGCAAGTTTCTTGATCTCTCTGTATCTTTTGTTTTCTTGTTTGTAAAATGAGGATAATGATAGTACCTCCCTCACAGAGCTGTTTTGAGGATTAAAGAAGGTAATATATGGAAAATACCTGGCAGAGTACCTTGCATGTGGTAGGCACTGAATACATGGTAGCCGTTAACAGTATGGGCCCTCCACACTCGACCGTTGCTGTTGGCAACAGCTTCTGATCACCTGGGCTTGTGTGTCCCACAGGCCACCAGTGTGAAGTTGCCCACCCCCATGCAGAGCCTGGGTGCCATCACCACGGGCACCAGCACCATTGTCCGTACCATTCCTGTGGCCACCACTCTCTCCTCCTTGGGTGCCACTCCTGGTGGGAAGCCCACAGCCATCCACCAGCTGCTGACCAATGGGGGCCTCGCCAAGTTGGCAAGCAGCCTCCCTGGCCTGGCTCAGATCTCTAACCAAGCCTCAGGTGAGTCTCTCATGAGAACCGTGGGGACTCCCAGATATGGGATCTTCCCCCAAGACCTTCCCATCTCTCATGGTCCAGGTATGATGTTGAACCCAACCCCACAGGGTCCTGGCCTTGACCCTCAGGGATTCAGCTGTGTGGGTCCATCCCCCAGAGATGTTGAGAGAACACAGGCTGTTCCTGTTGCCTTTCAGACTGACTGATAGGGCATAGATGACCCAGCTGGGGAGGAGGAAGCCGAGGCGGGAGGCTGATGGGGGTATGTTACATGGGGAGGAAACTCTCCAGGAAAGGGAAATGGAGGCTGTGACAAAAAAGCCTACTCCTCTGTCTGTCTGTCTCTCTCAGGCTTGAAGGTCCCCACCACCATCACTCTGACACTACGTGGCCAGCCCAGCCGAATCACCACACTGAGCCCCATGGGCTCAGGAGCAGCCCCATCAGAAGAGCCCACCTCCCAGGCGCTGCCCTCCAGCTCACAGGTGAGTCTGCCTGGGAAGACCGAGGACACAGCCTCCAATATTGGGAAGCTTGGGGCCGGCTGGCCGATTGGAGGAGCTGGACTTGTAGGCAGACCAGATGCACATCCACATTCAGAGTTTGTAGCTTTGTTGTTGTTGGGTTTTTGTTTTTGTTTTTTAATTGAAGTATAGTTGATTTACAGTGTTGTGTTAGTTTCAGGTGTACAGCACAGTGATTCAGTTATATATATTCTTTTTTGGATTCTTTTGCCTCATAGGTTGTTATAAAATATTGTGTGCAGTTCCCTGTGCTATACAGTAGGTCCTTGTTGGTTGGAGTTCATAGCTTTGTGACTGAGCAAGTCATGGACTTCTTTGAGTCTCCTTTTCTGTAACGCTCCCTGGATTTTTGTGAGGATTAAATATGTAAATATGTTCAGTGCCTATTTAATGTTTCTGTTTTCTTCCCCTCTCCATCGTTTTCTCCTCTCATTCTTGGTTTCGTCATTCAGAGGTTGGGTAGAGGCTAACTGGCTAATACTCCTTCTTTGACCAACAACTTTCCAGCATTGTGCCATTCCAGATCTTTGTGTTCATTGCTGTCTTTTCAGGGCACAGTTAGGTTTTTAGAGCTCTTACCCGGGAAGTAAGTCACCATTGATTTCTCTTAGCTGATCTAATTTCCATTATGACCTTTTCAAGTAAAATGTTTCTAATCTTAAATGGTGATCTGAGAGCCACCCAAAGATCAGAGGTTAAAGAAAAAAATAGTTTGAGTCCAGTAGTGCATGTCCTTTCCTTCAGTGTCCACTTTTCAGCTGAGGCCGCCTGCACGGGGCCCGGTGCTGTGCAGGCTGCCCTGACTGAGGGCCTGGCCCTGTCCCCTCACTCCCACCACACCAGCCCTGCCCAGGAGCTGGGCACCTGTCCCTTCCCAGCTGTTTCAGGAGCTCTTCTGCCTCTTCCTCTGTAGGGGAAGATACTGCACAGAGGTTGTTCCCTGGCAATCATGGGGATCATAGCTACCGTTCCCTGCCTTTGTGCAGAGAGGCGGAGGTGTTTCTATTTACTTTATCCCCTATTTTTTAAATTACAAAAGCAATCACTTATTTTAAATAACGCAAACATTACAGAAATAATATAATTTAGAAAATGAAAATTTCCCATGATACCACTCCCAGAGATGATATCCCCTTGTTGGTAGCTTGATATGCATTCTTCTAGATTCTTCTTTCTATACAAAGTACTTTATTTTATTTTATTTTATTTTTTTGACAAATATTGGATCACAGAGTATGGCTGTTTCGTAACTAGCCTTTTTTTATAAAACATGTTTCCCTGTTCATTACATAGAGACCTATCTATTGCTTGTCAGTAGCTGTCTAGTATTTCACTGGGTGGATGTACAAAAATGTATTTCATCAGCTCCCGTTAGAGGGTTGGGTTATATTTTGGTTTTTGATATCGTAAATAATGGTACAGCTAATACTCTTGTTCATGATTTTTGTGTACCTCTGGGAGATTTCTACAGGTTAGAGACCAGTAAGTGGAGGGTCTGTGCATCTAACATCTGGCTAGCTGCTGACTAATTGCCCTTCAAAAGGTTTGCTCATTTACAATTCAAGCCACAGTGATGAGAGTATCTCTTTTCCTATGCCTTTGTCAGTTGTGGAAATCAGTATTTTTTATTTTATTAATTTGATAGGTGAAAAATGAAATTGTTTTAATGTGTATTTTCTTGATTACTTAATGAGGTTGTGTGTCTTCTTTTATGAATTGTTTGTCATAGCCTGTATCTGTTTAATTCATAGCAGCTTTATATATGCAGGTGTTAATCCTTTATTTATTATACAAATTGCGTATATTTTATTCCAGTTAATTGCTTATATTTTTTTTCGTCTCTGTTGAAGTATTAAGTGCTTGTCTTTTAATTTTTGTTTCTGGATCTTTTATCAAACAGGCATTAAAAATTTTTATGTAGTAAAATCTTCAAATTCTTCCCTTTATGACTCCAAAGTTTTGTGTCTTAAGAAAGCTCTTCCCATTGCAAGAATATAATCTTATTGTGTTTTTTAAAATTTTTATTTTTAAAACTGTGGTAAAATTTACTTACATACAATTTACCATTTTACCCTTTTCTAGGCTAACAGTTCAGTGGCATTAAATGTGTTCACATTGTTGTGCAGCCATCACCACCATGCACCTCCAGAACTTTCCCATCATCCCATACTGAAACTCTGTTTTTGTGTTTTCTTATATTGCTTTTGTTCATCTGTTTACCTTTAGTTGTTCAGTCCACTTGGAATTTACTTTTTTATGCTAAGTGAGGTAAGGATCTAACTTTATTGACGAGTCCATTCATCCTTCCTCTATTCATTTGAAATCAGCTGCTCTCACATTCTAGATTACTGTACACACAGGGCCTGTTCTGTACCCTTGACCTGTCTGTTTCTACACAAGCTTATTATTGTTTGATAATGCAGGTTCTCAAGTTAAGGAAGTATATCAATTATGTTTCTAGTTTGCTAAGATAATCTTTATTCTCTTCCTTTCTCTTGATAATGGGTTTTAAATTTTGTTCATTGCCCTTTTGGGATCAAATGAGCTGAATGAGTGTAAACATTTCCTTTTAATCAGCTAAAATGATGCATTACTTTCAAAGATTTCCTAGTATCGAACTGTCTAAATTCCAGATTCAGTACTTGTTCAGTATGTCCTATTGTGTTTGTTTTGCACATACCTAAATTTATTGTGCATGTATAGGAAACAAAACTCCATCAAAGGAGAACAAAACAAAAAAAGAAAGAAGCTAAGTGCTTCAGAGGAAAAAGCATGTCTAGTCTTGATTTGCTTTTATTTTACTTAGGATTTTGACCTCTATGTTTATTAGTAAGATTAGCCTATAGTCGTCTTCCTCTCCACCCTTGCTTTTTTGTGTGTATCCTTTCCTTGTCCAGTTGTAGAAAAGAGATAATTCTATCCTTATAGAATGAGATGGGAAACATTTTTTTCCTCATATTCCAAAACATTTATATAGCACAGAAATTATCAGTTTCTTGATGGTTTGACGGAAATGACCTATAAAGCTATTTGGGCCTATTTTCAGGCAGTCTTATCCTTTGCTGGTGCCACATTTGAGGCACAGCTAGAACACAGATCCCCACCATGAGTTTCTTCCTCCTCTCTTAGGTGGTCCTCTTCAGCTTGCTCTGGCCTGGGGGAGCTAGTTAGAGTTGAGAAGAGTAGAGGTCATTGAGAATCCTTTTCCATGGCTAAATTGAAGTACAGAATAAAGATCAAAATCTGACTTCTACCTGATGGTATTAACTTGAGAGCTCAGTTTTTATCTCAGTAAAATGGGTGTATAAAATTAGTAGGAGGGTTCTAGTGGTGATTGTTTTCTTTTAGACAAAGGAGGTGTTATTAGATTAACACTTGCTGACTCAAAAGCGTCTAACAGTTACCTCAGTGTTCAGCCTACCAGACAATGTGATATCAGGGAAAGCATAGGCCCTCTGTCTTCAGCTAGCTGTGTGATCCTGGGCAAATCACCTGACTTCTCTGGGCATTTTCTCATCTAGTCTAGTGAGGAGGTTGGCATAAGTCAGTGATTGTTGTGGTGGTGGGATAGTAGGGGCTGTCTCAGAATGTCCTTAGGTGCTGGGAATATACATTTTTAAAGGTTGAGAAACCACCCATTTTTGATGTTTATAAGACACCTGGAAATTTGAACACTGACTGGATAATTGTTGATATTAAGGAATTATTAACCTTTTTAATATGTGATAATGGTTGTAAGTTTGAAAAATAACCTTTTTTAAATTTTTGGGTTATATACTGTAATATTTATGGAGAGAATGAATTTAAAATGAAAAAAAGTTGTAAACGCTGGCTAGACTTCTCTAAGGTCTTTGCAAGCACTTAATTATGTGTTTTGTTTCTGGCGGTGATGAATATTTACCGTGTGTTTCCTTTATGGAACTGGACCATTATGTACACCCTACAGCTGAGAAGCTGCAGGAGGAAGGGGAGAGACAGAGACTGTGTTGTGCCCTGCAGCGGGGTCCTGGGAATGGACTCCTTGACTGTGATCACAAGGTTTTTCTCCTCTCTGGCCACACAGTGCCCTTGTCAGGCTGGCAGGCAGCCTCTAGCTGCTCCTGCAGCAGCCCCGGGCGAGTGGGCTCACTCTGGAGACCTCCTGGTCAGGATGGAGTGCTCATCTGTGCACAGCCCACCTTTGGGCAGCGTGAACAGATGGGAGGCAGATTCTTTCCAGTTTTGATTGTCAAACCCTGCTCTCCTGTGTCTTTCTTCTTCCCCCTTTTATTGTATCCTCAGAGACCTCTTAGGAGTTTTCCAAAGGTGAAATCTAGAGAGGTGGGGAAAACCTTTGTGAAGAAAGGCCAACTCTCTCTACCTTGCTTGCTTCCTTCTTCCTAAGCTGCAGGGCTCAACAATTCATGGCATCTTCCACAGCACTTAAAAAATGGACAAGACCAGAAACAATGATATCGTCAGTACAGTCATGGAAAACTTCACTTCAACTCTATCACCCTTAACGAATCACCTATTTCCTTTTTCCTGCATTCTTTTCTTGTTCTTATACGTAATAATAAGAGCTAATATTTGTGGTTGAACACAGACTGTAGGTGCTTTATGCAGATTGTCTCATTTAATCTCACAACAACCCTGGGGAGGAGGTGCTGTCTTCTCTGTCTCACAGAGGGGGGGAAAGGAGGCTCAGAGAATGTAAGTCACTTGCCCTAAAAAGTAGTAGAGGTGGGTCTCTACTTCCAGAGTCCATGTTCTATTCATCACTTGGCTGCTAGAACACATATCCTTGTGCATCCAGCTTTTTCCCTATTGAGCATCATTTCTTCGGGATAAATTCTCAGGAGTGGGATATTGGGTCAGAGGGTCTGTATGTGTTAACCTGGCAAACTTCTGACCCTTGTTCCCTACCTCTCCTGCCACAGCGCCTGCCTCCAGCGCCCTGAAGATGCCATGCGATATGTCCTCCTTTACCAGGTTGGTGACGGCTGCTGCACGGTGAGGCCTGGCACGTGTGCTGTCCTGCTGAGCTGTACACTTGTCTGAAGACCTCTTTAAGACAGTCATTTTTGCCTCTCTGCCAACTGTCTTCAGGGTTGGGCCTCTGGGTCTTATGTAACCATTAGACAAGGTGATATGGCGCTGGCAAGGGGGGCCTTGTCTTTTAGCATCTGCAGATCTGGTTCCCAGAATCTCCAGGTCCTCAGCAGATCTGGCCGTGTATGGATTGGAGGCACTTCTTCCCCAGCATTAGCTGTAATGACCCAAGTAGCAGTGTTGGACTGCTCACTGCATTTTAATAAAGGAGCTCCTCTTCGAAGTCTGTACTGCCCCGTGCCAAGTCGGGAGGAGACGTCCATGTGGTCTGGGGCTGCAGGAGTTGGGACTGAGAGCCCTATGCTGAGGACCGGCATCATCCTGGCCCCCTGGCCAGTGGTTCAGTGCCAGAAGGGCTTGTTTTGTACATCACTGTTGCCTTCACCAAGCAGCCATGGGAGAGTGCTCCCCGTGCAGCTCCCTCCTTAGGAGCCACATTGGATACTGAGTACCTGCTGAGACCTGGGAGCTCCTCATTTCAAACCTACGATAGGGCACAGAGAACTGGGCTGTCATCTTTTAGTCCCTTTGGCCACCTATACATGTTGGGACCAGCAGTCGCCAGGAGGTGAAAGCTGGCTTCTTTCTTTTTTCCATCATGCTTGGGGCAGTTCTTGTATCCAGAAAGCCTGCAGGTCCAGAAAGGCTGAAGAAGAGGAAGGGAACAGCAGATGAAGTGGCTTGAAGGACATGTCAGTGGTGAAAACGATTTGGGCTTGAGGCTTTGCATCTGGTACCTAAGGAGCTGTTGATTCAACTGGAGATGAGGAGAATTTGCCAAGCCAGAGGAGAGAAACCCCAGCCCCTGAAATTTCTGTCTCCAGTGCTTGGAAGTGGAACAGGGGTAACTGCTAAGTTAACATCTTGGCCGTCCCGTGAAGCTCAGGCATCAGGATGACGAAGGCCATGCTTCAGTGTTTCTGTTTCAGCTCTGTGCAACTTTTTGTCTTCTTGCTTAGAAGTGGGAAAATTACTGGTATTGACTCTGCTGTGCAGGGCTCTTGGTACCAGCCTGAGCCCTGGAGGTGGAGGTCCCTGGAGAAGTGATCACTGAAGATGGAGCTCTGAGCCCCTCCTTACCTCCTCACAATATTTGTGTGCAAAAGTATTTTAGATTTGGCTGCCAAGCTATCCTCCAGAGCAGGCTCCTTTCCCTTCCCTACTCTAGAATGTTTCCAGCCAAGGCGATAAATAAGGCAACCCAGATATAACTCTTCAGTATCTGTACTGAAGGCAGGGAGGGCCCACAACGTGCCATGGCTGGACTTGAGGTCCACGGTCCTGACCCGTAGTGCATCGTATATCCAAACCAGGCCACCTGCGTTCAATCCAGGAGCCTCATCTCTAGTATGAGTGGCAGCCAGGAGGGAGTACACAGCGTGCAGGAGTCTCAGACAAGGCAGCTTGGGGTGGTACAGGCAGGGCCAGGGGAGTGTATATGATAGGAGTGGAGTGGGCAGATTATACACCATACCCTTCCTCCCCAACCTCCTGCAGAGCTGGTCTCAGCAGTGATTCACACAGAATTAGGCTGCGTCCCTGTACTAGCTGGCAGGTAACTGCTTTCTGAAATTCAGGAGGCATTTAGTAAGTTTAAGGAAGATACGAAATCTGAAAGAGACATCCAGTGTCAGGGGTTTAATAACTTTACAGGTAGGATAGTAACACACCAATAGGAATTGAGCACAGTGAAACTGTGAGACTATACGAAGCTTTAGGAATCATTCAGGACAGAGGTTCCTGAACAACCCATTCATGACTTAGAGTGCCGTCTAGACAGCACTGGAGGGGCTGCTCCTGAAAGATGCTGGCCCTGTGTGTGCTGGGGCCAAAGGAGAAACTAACGCATCATCCTGCGTTTGTGTACATCCTAGTATGCTTCCCATGGATGATTTCCTGAGGCTTGGGTTGTACACCTTAAAGAATGCCAAAACGAGAAGGGAAGTTGTAAGAACATTGATTCTTCTGCACCGTGGATGGACAGGCTAAAGGAGGAAGTGGTTGAAGTCTGTACAGTCATGTTCCCCAATTCCATACTTCTCCAACCACACTTCTTGAAGTGTAAAAGGAAGCTTTCCTCTGCCTACCATGTAGCAAACCTGGAGTCCATAACCTCAGAAGGTGATACTACTGGCCGAAAGTGTAGAAGGATGAAGAGGGCTTTAGTTGATTTCTTGGATGACAGATGCATGTTGATGCCCTATGGAAGATGTCCTTGTTTTGAGAAGAGGTCACTGATGGAGGAAGACCTGTCTGTCCTTGGCTCTACCACTAGAACAGTCTTGGGCTGGATGGGTTATAGAGCTGAGCTGCTGTGACGGTTCTGTTCTTCCATTAGCCAAAACAATAAAAAACAAAAATAAAAACAAATTTGGATTGCTTCAATGTATTTTTAGTTGACTTCTTATGTTTATTCTGGTAACCACCCAATTGAGTGGCACAGAAAATAAAAGCTAAGATATTGTGGTAATTCCAGTGATCATCTTACTGTTGCCTGGAGCCATGAGGTGGGTACTGTAATTCCCTTTAAGGTAATTCACTTGTAAGGTGAGGAAACTGAGGCACAGAGAAGTCACACAGCAGGAAGTGGCAGAAGCAGGACTGAACCCAGGCAATCTGATACCAGTGTCTGTCTCTTCTGCACTGTGCTGGGGTTCTGAGATGGGAGACCAGAAGTGGAGATGAGCACAGGAGGTGAGGAGATGGTGGCTTGCCCTTCATGTGACCCCTTTCAGTTTACCTCCCACCAAGCCTAGCGTGATTATTGCTGCCCTGGTGGGCTCTTGGCTATGCCTGAGTCAGTAGGTGGGGTCCCTCACCTTTGGTCTTGAGAGATTGAAATCCCTATACCTCTACACCCTCCAATAAATAAATAATGACTTAGAGATGAATGAATGAATGAATGAATTCCAACCTCCACATTATTTGTAAACTTGTATCCAAAAAGACCTTCCTTCTTATCCTTAAATTCCAGGTCTCTGCATTAAGCATTGGAACCCTCTATGGGTGGAAACTGTAGTTCTGATATACTGGTTGGAGGGTCTAGTATGCATGAGCTCTTCTTGTTTCCATCCTTAATAGAGACCTGATCTTTCCCTCACTTTCAACTCTGGTCTCACTGATTTGGGTGGGTCAGAGGAAGTGAGAGATGAGGATCAGATTGTTTAAATGATAGGTGTCTTAAACTTTAGCAGTATAGGGACAGGGCCATAGCAAATTACGATGCAGAAGAAATTTTGTTACCTTTTTAATCTTCCCTCTCTACAGTGTGTGTTTTAGTCAGGGTTGATGGTTGCAAGAAGCAGAAACTATTCACCACCTATATTAGTTCTAAAAGGGAATATTCTCTCCATTGACATTTTCTCTGACAGGCAGCCTGACAGTTTCTGCTTCTTGCCGCATGACGTCAACTGACTTGGAATGGCCAGGGACCAGTTTTGATCCTGTTTTCACAGGATTTTTTTCATCCCTTTGCGAATGGCCAGTTTTCTGTCTTTCAATTCAAATTCTGAACACAGTGAACCTGATTGGCTCAGTCCCACTTACGGGTTGGTACTTCTTATCCTCTCTTACCCCAGTCTAATAATAGCATCCAGAGGATGAAGTCGTATGGTTCATATTATTGCCTTTCTAAGAGAGAAGGGATTTCAAACAAACTTGGGCTATTTAGATGTGTGTGTGTGTGTGTAACTTTCAGTGATAGTGTGTGTGTGTGTTTAACTTACAGTGATAGCATAGGGAGCTCCCATGTTCACTTCATCCAGTTTCCCCCAGTACTTAAAGCTCACATAAGTATAGTACAATATCAAAACCAAAAATTAACATTGGTACAATATGTGTGTCTAGTTCTATGTCATTTTATCCCAGTAACCATAATCAAGATATAGAACAAATTCCATCCCCACAAAGATCTTTATAGTCATATCCATCCCCTTCCCCTCACCATTCCTAACCTGTAGCAACCACTAATCTTCTCTCATCTCACAGAATTGTATAAATAGAATCCTACAGTACATGACCTTTTGAGATTGGCTTTTTTTCTACTCAGCATAATTCCCTTGGTGTCCAAGATGATGTGTGTTTCAGTAGTTCATTTCTTTTTACTGCTGAATATGAATGTTCCATGGAATGGAGTACCATAGTTTCTGTAACCATTCACCTATTGAGGGGCATCTTGATTGTTTCCAGTTTGGGCCTATTGCAGATAAAGCTGCTATGAGCATTTATAAGCAGGTTTTTGTATGAACATTAGTTTTCATTTCTCTAGAACAAATGCCCAGGAGTGTGATTACTGGGTCATGTAGTAAGTTTTTATTTTTTAAAGAAACAGTCAAACTGTTTTCCTAAGTAGCTGTACCATTTTATATTCCCACCAGTAATGTAGGAGAGATCCAGTTTCCAGCATTTGATACTATCTCTGTTTTTTTGTTTTAGCCATTCTCATAGGTGTGTTGTGATACCTTATTATGGTCTTTAAAAATTTGTTGAGGTTTGTAATACGGTCCACGATCTGATGGTCTATCTTGGTATTTTCTGTAGGCTTAAAAGGTATTCTGTTGGGTGGAGTTGTTTGTAAATGTTGATAAAATTCTGTCAGTTGTTGGTTTTATTGAGTTCTTACACCCTTGCTGATTTTCTGTCAAGTTGTTCTATTGGTTGTTGAGAGAGTGGTGAAATTTCCAGCTATAATTGTGGAATTGTCTGTGTCTGTTTCCAGTTTTTGTTTCATGTATTTTGCAGTTCTGTTATCTGGTGCATACCATTTAGGATTTCTGTGTCTTTTTGGTGGATTGACCCTTTTATCATTATGTAATGTCTCTCTGTACCTGGTAGTTTTTTTTTGCCCTGAAGTTTATCTGACATTCACATGTCACATCTGATGTCAATCTCTTGTTTTTTAATTGGTGTTTTTTTAAGACTTTTTACTTAATGTAATTGTAGATATGTTAGGACTTAAGTCAGCCATTTTTAGTTTTTGTTTTCTGTTCTCTGTTTTTTGTTTTTGTGTTTCTTTTTCCTGCCTTCAGGTGATTTACTTGAACTTTTTTTTTTAGAATATTGTTTTGATTTATCTCTAGTGTTTTTGAATGTATCTCCTTGAATAGCTTTTTCAGTGGTTTCTCTAAATGTTGCATTACATATACACATAAGTTATTACAATCTACTTGTATCCACATTTTACCAGTTTAAGTGCAAGTGTAGAAGCCTATCCTCCCTTTTTGTCCCTTTACCTTCTCCCACTTCTAATACAATTGTATATATGTTGAGAACCATGTTAGACAATGTTCTAAAGTTTTGCTTCAAACATAATTTGGAAAACTCAAAAGAAGGAAAATCTATTGTATTTACATATTTTTATTCTTTCCATTTCTCTTTCTTCCTTCCTGATGTTCCAAGGCTCCTAATTTTACCATTTCCTTTCTGTTTAGAGAACTTCCTTTAGCCGTCCTTTTCAAGAAGTTCAGCTGGCAACAAAAGTTTTTAATTTTCCTTCATCTGGCAGTGTCTTATTACTGAAGGATATTTTCTCTGGAAATAAAATTCTGAGTTGGCCATTCTTGTCTTTCAGCCCTTCAGAAATATTAAGCCAGTTCCTTGCTTTCTGATGAGAAATCTGCTATCATTCAAATTGTCTTTTCATCCTATAGGTAAGGTGTTGTTTCCCTCTTTGTGCTTTCAACATTTTTTTTTTCTTTAATTCTCAGACTTGACTATGATATGTCTTGGCATGAATTCCTTAGGGCTTATCTTGTTAGGGTTCACTCAGCTTCTTGAATCTGTAGGCTTATGCCTTTTTGCCAAATTTGGGGAATTTTTAGCCACTATTTTTCAACCCCACTCTCTTTTTCCACTTCTCTAGACGCCAATGACATGAATGTTAGATCTTTAACATTCCCACGGGGCCATGAGACGCTTCCTTTTTTTGCCCCTGCTCTATTTTCCCTCTCTTCAGATTGTGTAATTTCTATTGTCTGTCTTTAAGTTCACTAATTCTTTCCCCTGTCCCCTCTATTCTGCTATCGAGCCCATCAAGTTTTTCACTTAGGTGATTATATTTTTCAGTTCTAAAATTTCTATTTTATTCTTTATATCTTCTATTTCTTTGCTAAGAATTTTTTTTTTCCTTTTGTCTCAGGTGTGTTTGCAATTGCTCACTGAAGCATTTTTATGATCACTACGTTAAAATTCTTGTTCGACAGTTCTAATATCGACGGCATCACAGTGTTTACCATCTGTTGATTCTTTTCTCATTTAAGCTGAGATTTTGCTTGTTCTTGGTATGTTTGTTAAGTGATTTTTATTGAAATCTGATGTCTTGTGTATTATCTGTGAAACTCTAGATCTTATTTAAATCATCTGTTTTAGCAGGCCTTGTTTGAGACTGCTCTGGTAGGATAAAGAGGGAGCTGCTTTGATACTGCTAGGTGAGATGGAAGTCTCGAATCCCCACTCAGCTTTCATTGACACTGGGGTTGGGGTGGGAGGCAAGCTTCTCTTTACTGCTGTGTGGAGGTGAGAATTTCAGCTTCCCACTTAACCTCTGCTGATGCTAATCCAGCTGGGGAGGGGTTACCTCGTTACTCTTCCTCACATGGCCTCGGTTTACACCAGCAGGGGTTATGTGTCATTACTCCTGGGCAGTGGCGAATGTTCTGACTCTCCCGTAGGCCTTTGCTGATGCCACTCCAGTTGGGAAGGGAGCGTGACTTGTTACCTCGAGGTGGGGTGCTTGTCCAGCCCAACCATATAATCTCCCATAACACAGTAGGTATAGAGGTTGGAGGCCTCACCCCATTCATTGGAACAAAAGTTTTGGTTCCCCACTTGGCCTTCTTTGACACCAACCCCTAAATATCTAGACAGTTGAAGAGACAATCACCTTATAAAAAGGCAGCATGCTGGACAACATATGCCTTCTGAAGAAGATTATTGGAAGAGATGGACAAAGAAGTTAATATATGATTAATATATGTGGAGTTAAGGTTAGAAATTATCCAGATGGAACAACAATAAGAAAACATAAAAAAAGAACCAGATAGAAATATTAGTTATGGGAAATATAATATATAGAATTTGGAAAAAATAGATAAAATTAGAACAAGATAATAATGGGATAAAAAGTAGGAATATGGCTAAAGAATGTATTAATGGCTTGGAAGGCTACAATTAGGAACATTTCCAGGAAGCATCAAGTAAAGCCATGAAATATAGAGAGTAGAAGTAGAAATAGTACAACACAATTAAGAGTCTTGGAGAGAAAAATGAAAATAAAACCAAGGAAATAATTTTTTAAAGAATGGAGAATTTTCAGGAATTAAGAGAAAATAGGCCTCAGTTTGAAAGGGTTCACATGGAGTCCCAAACGGAGCAATAAGGAAAACCCAAATCTATACATATTATAGTCAAAGACAGAACATCTTAAAGGCTTCCATGGAGAAAATGCAGATGCACCACAAGGTTTGAACCAAAATCAGACTGCTGTGACACATCTCAACATGACTCTTGGATTCGAGTCACTCATTAATACTTTTTATGCATTCAAGGAAAAGAGCGTAGAATTTAAATGTAAGGACATGATAAAAATGTTCTCAGGCATACAAGGCTTCAAAAGTATGCCACATAAAGACTCACATTGAAAGAAATATTTAAAAGTACTCAGAAACAAAGATACCAAGGTGGTGGAGTAGGAAGACACAAAGCTCACCTCCCCCAGTGAACACATAAAAAATACATCTACACGTGGAGCAATTCTCACTGAAAACAAACTGGAGACTGGCAGAAAAACTCACACAACTAACTGCAAGAAAGATCCACATGGAATTGGGTAGGAAGGAAAGAGAAGCAGTTGGGTTGGGACCTGTACCCCTGGGAGGAGACACAAGAGGAGGAGGATTACATGGGCTTAGAGATCCTCCCTGGGGAGTGTGCGGTTCAGACTACACATTAGGTGCCCCTGGGGTCCAACACTGGGAGGACAAGTCCCCTTAGCTGGTTTGAAAGCCAGTGGAACTGACAGCAAGGCTGTAAGAAACCAAGACTCCACTCGTGAAGAGTGTGCACATGCTTGCTTACTCCCAAAACAAGGTGGAGGAAGCAGATCGAAACTGCCTGGGGCTCTCGCTGGTTTCCTGCAACTGCCCAAGCACACGCCCCAGTCTGAGCTGAGTGCCCATTACAGCCCTGCTTATTCCGCAGTACAGCTCTCTACTAGGGTGAAAGCTGCCAGGGCTGAGGACGTTGTGCAGCTGTGGGGGATGGAATTGGCTCAGACCTAACACGGCATTTGAACAAGGCAATGGCAGCCATTACTGGTGCTTGCAGAGGCAGCAGATCAAGAATAGTCCAGAACTCTGACTGCTAGGACCACCCCAGCCTATGCCCTGACCCCTGCCAAGGGCCTGCTCCAGCCCCTCTCGCTCCAGCATTGCTTCTCTCTGGGGTAGAGGTGCCAATGCTGGGGTGAGGGAGAGCACACACTTAGAGGGGACAGAGCCAGCTTGGACCTGACCCTCAGGGCTTCTGCTTCAGCAACTTGGGACCTGCCCCCACCACCAGTAGGGTGATGTTGGCCACTGAGCAGAGGAGAAGCCCTGGCTCTAGCCCCTTCATCTCCAGCCCCACCTCCTACCAAGGTGATTGCTGCCAACACACCCTGAGGGAAGATGTGACTCCTGCTCACGTCAGATCCAGCTCTCCCACCAAAGCAACTGGGCACATGCAAACTGTATAGGGACACACCCACGTAAGGACACCCTTTCAAGACTGTGATAGGTAACTGTTTTACCTAATTTCATAGAGACAGAGAAAGTTAAGCAAAATGAGAAGACAGGAATTTCAAATGAAAGAAGAAGAAATAAAAAAAAAAACCAAAGAACAACTAATGAAATATAATCTACCAGATAAGAGTTCAAAGCATTAGTAATAAGAATGCTAACTGAATTAGGGGAAAGAATAGATGAGCGCAGTGAAAATTTTAACAAGGAACAAGAAAATTTAAAAAAGAACCAATCAGCACTGAAGAATACAATAACAAATGAAAAACGCACTAGAAGGAATGAACATCAGACTAGGTGATGCAGAATGCCTAAATGATCTGGAAGATAGAATAATGGAAATCACCCAATCAGAAGAGCAAAAACAACAAAAAAAATTTTTTAATGGCACTTAAAAAAAAATATTTATTTATTTGGTTGCACCGGGTCTTAGTTGCAGCTCGCTGGCTCCTTAGTTGCAGCTCACAGGCTCCTTAGTTGCAGCATGTTGGCCCCTTAGTTGCAGCAGGTGGGCTCCTTAGTTGCGGTTTGCAGCCTCCTTGGTTGCGGCTTGTGGGCTCCTTAGTTGCGGCACATGGGTTCCTTAGTTGTGGCATGCCAACTCTTAGTTGTGGCATGCATGTGGGATCTAGTTCCCTGACCAGAAATCTAACCCGAGCTCCCTGCCTTGGGAGTGTGGAGTCTTATCCACTGCACCACCAGGGAAGTCCCAAGAAAAAAGTTTTTAATGAGAATAGTTTAAGGAGTCTCTGGGACAATATCAAGGATACCAACATTCGCATTATAGGTATCCCAGAAGGAGAAGAGAGACAAAGGGGTCAAAAATGTATTTGATGAAATTATGGCTGAAAACTTCCTGAACTTAAAGAAGGAAATAGATGTCCAGGTACAGGAAGCACAGAGGGTCCCAAACAAGATGAACCCAAACAGACTCATACCAAGACATATCATAATTAATAATGGCAAAAGTGAAAATTCTAAAAGCAGCAAGGGAGAAAGAGTCATAAACAAGGGAACCTCCATAAGACTATCAACTGATCTTTTTGAAACTTCAGGTAAAAAGGGAGTGGCATGATATATTTAAAGCACTGAAAGGGAAAAACCTAATCGTAGGATATTCTGCCCAGCAAGATTAGCATTTAAAATTGAAGGAAAGATTAAAAACAAAAACAAAAAGCTTCTCAGACAAGCAAAAACAAAGAGTTCATCAATACTAAACCAACCCTAAAAGAAACATTAAAGCTCTTTCTATGTGGAAAAGAAAAGGCTACAAGAAGAAGTAATCTATCAGAAAGGGGAAATCCCACTAATAAAGGCAAATATATAGTAAAGGCTGTGAATCAACCACTTAAATAAGCTACTATGAAGACTAAGAAGTAAAACTATAACTACAGTAAACAATTAAGGAATAGACATGAAGATGTAAAATATAGCACCAAAAACACAAAACGTGTGAGGAAAACACAAAATGTAGATCTTCTAGCAAGTATTTGAACTTTAACTACCAGTTTCAAACAAGTAGGTATAGGTCAACATGTATGAACCTCTTGGTAATCACAAATCAAAAACCTACAATAGATAATCAAAAACTAGAGAGAGGAACACAAGCATACCACTAAAGAAAATCATCAAATCGCAGGGGAAGAAAATAAAGAAGAAAACAGAAGAACTACAAAAACAACCAGAAAACAAGTAACAAAATGGCAGTAAGTTCATACCTATCAGTAATCACTTTTAAGTGTCAGTGGACCAAATGCTCCAATCAAAAGGTGTAGGGTGGCTGATTGGAATAAGAAAAAAAAAAGCCATCTATATGCTGCTTACAGGAGACTCACTTCAGAGCTAAAGACACACAGAGACTGAAAGTGAGGGGGATAGCAAAATATATTTCATGCAAATGGAAATGACAAGAAAGCTGGGGTAGCAATACTGAGATCAGACAAAGTAGACTTTTTAAAAAGTTTATAGCAAAAGACAAAGAAGAACATTATATAATGATAAAAGGATCAATACAAGAAGAGGATATAACACTCATTAAAACATATGCACCTGATGACACAAACAGATGGAGAGATACACCATGTTCTTGGATTGGGAGAATCAATATGGTTGAAAATGACTATACTACCCAAAGCAATCTATAGAATCAATGCAATCCCTATCAAATTACCAGTGGCATTTTTCACAGAATTAGAACAAAAATTTTTACAATTTGTGTGGAAACACAAAAAACCCGAGTAGCCAAAGCAATCTTGAGAAAGAAAAATGGAGCTGGAGGAATCAGGCTCTCTGACTTCAGACTATACTGCAAAGCTACAGTAATCAAGACAGTATGGTACTGGCACAAAAACAGAAATAGGGATCAGTGGAACAGGATAGAAAGCCCAGAGATAAACCCACATACCTATGGTCACCTAATCTATGACAAAGGAGGCAAGAATATACAATGGAGAAAAGACAGCCTCTTCAATAAGTGGTGCTGGGAAAACTGGACAGCTACACGTAAAAGAATGAAATTAGAACACTCCCTAACACCATACGCAAAAATAAACTAAAAATGAATTAAAGACCTAAATGTAAGGCTGGACACTATAAAACTCTTAGAGGAAAACCTGGGTAGAACACTATTTGACATAAATTGCAGCAAGATCTTTTTTGACCCACCTCCTAGAGTAATGAAAATAAAAACAAAAATAAACAAATGGGACCTAATTAAACTTAAAAGCTTTTGCACATCAAAGGAAACCATAAACAAGACGAAAAGACAACCCTCAGAATGGGAGACAATATTTGCAAATGAAGCAACTGACAAGAGATTGTTTTCCAAACTATACTAACAGCTTATGCAGCTCAATATCAGAAA
The DNA here is from genome assembly GCF_965194825.1 of Balaenoptera physalus. Taxonomy (NCBI): domain Eukaryota; kingdom Metazoa; phylum Chordata; class Mammalia; order Artiodactyla; family Balaenopteridae; genus Balaenoptera; species Balaenoptera physalus. The sequence continues at coordinate 11,661,394 of NC_138894.1, forward strand.
AACAAACAACCCAATCAAAAAATGGGTGGAACAGTTTGCAAGGCAGAAATAGAGACACAGATGTAGAGAACAAACATATGGACACCATGGGGGGAAAGTGGCGGGGGTGGTGGTGGTGGGATGAACTGGGAGATTGGGATTGACATGTATACACTAATATGTATAAAACAGATAACTAATAAGAAAAAAAAAGTGAGAGTAAAAAGTTTTGCTAAAAATAAGTCCAATGAGAATGAATTGTCCACAGTCTTTTATTTAAATTGCATCTAAATATTTAATGTGGTTGGAAAAACTACTTTTCTAAATTCTTTTGTGACTTTCAATAAAAGTTTCCCTTAACTGACGTCCACCTTAAAAAAAAAAAAATGGGTGGAAGATCTAAATGTGTCTTTAGATCATTGTCTAAACACATTTCTACAAAGAAGATGTACAGATGGCCAACAAACACATGAAAAGATGCTCAACATCACTAATTATTAGAGAAATGCAAATCAAAACTACAATGAGGTATCACCTCACACCAGTCAGAATGGCCATCATCAGAAAATCTACAAACAGTAAATGCTGGAGAGGGTGTGGAGAAAAGGAAACCCTCTTGCACTGTTGGTGGGAATGTAAATTGGTACAGCCACTATGGAGAACGGTATGGAGATTTCTTAAAAAACTAAAAATAGAGTTGCCATATGACCCAGCAATCCCACTCCTGGGCATATACCTGGAGAAAAGCATAATTCCAAAAAATACATGCACCCCAATGTTCATTGCAGCACTAACAATAGTCAAGACATGGAAGCAACCTAAATGTCCCTCAACAGAGGAATGGATAAAGAAGATGTGGTACACATATACAATGGAATATTACTCAGCCATAAAAAGGAACGAAATGGTGCCATTTGCAGAGACATGGATGGACCTAGAGACTGTCATACAGAGTGAAGTAAGTCAGAAAGAGAAAAACAAATACTGTATAATATTGTTTACATGTGGGATCTAGAAAAACCAGTGAGTCAATGAAGAAATCAAAGAGGAAATCAGACAGTACCTCAAGACAAATGAAAATAAAAACACAACTTTCCAGGACTTCCCTGGTGGAGCAGTGGTTAAGAATCCAACTGCCAATGCAGGGGACACGGGTTCGAGCCCTGGTCCGGGAAGATCCCACATGCCGCGGAGCAACTAAGCCTGTGTGCCACAACGACTGAGCCTGCCCTCTAGAGCCCACGAGCCACAACTACTGAGCTCGCCCGCTGCAACTACTGAAGCCCGCGCACCTAGAGCCCGTGCTCCGCAACAAGAGAAGCCACCACAATGAGAAGCCCACGCACCGCAATGAAGAGTAGCCCCCGCTCGCCACAACTGGAGAAAGCCCGTGCACAGCAACAAAGACCCAACACAGCCAAAAATAAATAAATAAATAATTAAAATTTTTAAAAAACAAAAACAAAACACAACTTTCCAAAATCTATGGGACACAGCAAAAGCAGTTCAAAGAGGGAAGCTTATAGCAATACAGGCTTACCCAAGAAACAAATATCTCAAATAACCTAACCTACCATCTAGAGTAATTAGAAAAAGAACAAACAAAGCCCAAAGTCAGCAGAAGGAAGGAAATAATAAAGATCAGAGAGGAAATAAGTAAGATAGAAACAAACAATAGAAAAGATGAATGAAACCAAGAGCTGGTTTTTTGAAAAGTAAACCAAAATTTATAAGCCTTTAGCCAGGCTCATCAAGTACACAAGAAAGAGGATTCACATAAGATAAGAAGTGAAAGAGGAGAGGTTATAGAGATACAAAAAAATCATAATACTACAAACAGTTATATGTCAACAAATTGGACAACCTAGAAGAAATAGATAAATTTCTACAAACATAAATCTTCCAAGATTGAATCAGAAAGAAATAGACAAACTGAACAGACTGATCACTAATAGTGAAATTGAATTTGTAATTAAAAAAAAAAATCCCAGCAAATGAAATTCCAAGAATGGATAGCTTCACAGGGGAATTCTACCAAACATGTAAAGAAGAGCGACTACCTAGCCTTCTCAAACTATACCAAAAAATTGAAGAGGAGGGGACACTCCCAAATTCATTCTACGAGGCCACAATTATCCTGATACCAAAACCAGACAAGGACACTGCCCCAGAGAAAAAAAACTACAGGCCAATATCTTTGATGAATATAATTCTGAAATGCAAAAATCCTCAACAAAATATTAGCAAATTGAATTCAACTATGTATAAAAAGAAACAAACACTATGATCAAGTGGGATTTATTCCATGGATGCAAGGATGGTTCATTATTCACATTATCAATCAGTGTGATACACCACATCAACAAAAGGAAGGATACAAATCGCATGATCATCTCGATAGATGCAAAAGAAGCATTTGACAAAATTCAATATCCATTCGTGATAAAAACTCTCATCAAAGTTGATATAGAGGGAACATATCTCAACATAATAAAGGTAGTTTATGACAGACCCACAAGTAACATCATACTTAATGGTTAAAAGCTGAAAGCTTTCCTCTAAAATCAGATATAAGGCAAGAGATAAAAGGAAATGTAAAGCACGCTGAAGCACTTGTCCTGTTATGGGAAGATGTTAAGATGACGATGAGGGTATATGAATATGAGAATGGATATTAAGGCAATTAACCACCCTAAGAACAAAAATAGAATGTAATCTTTTTAAGCCAATAAAAGAAAACTTGCTAGGGAGTTCCCTGGCGGTCTGGTGGTTAGGATTTGGCACTTTCACTGCTGTGGCCCAGGTTCAATCCCTGGTTGGGGAGCTGAGATCCCGCAAGCTGCACGGTGCAACCAAAAAGAAAAAAAAATTTTTTTTTTGCTAAATCTATTGGAAGGTAAGAAAGAAGAAAAAAAGAGAGAGAGAGAGAAATACCCTAAGCAGAAAATACAGAATAAGTCCTATTACAGTAATTATAGTAAATACAAATGAATTAAATTTACCAATTAGAGTCCAAGGTAACTCGCATCTGATAGGGGCTGTTTTGTCTCAGTCTTTGTGATCCAGAACCCTGAGCCCCAAGAACCATGGGGGCAAAATGTCAGATAAATAACAGCTGGTAGGGTCCTTGGAGATGATGCCTTGCCATGTTTTCCACACACCTGGCTCACTGAATTATTTTGGGATTTAAAATATGACCAAATCCCACTCTCGTAGCTTCTGATTCAGGTCTGGGGTTGTGCCACAGAATTTGCATTTTATTTTATTATTATTTTATAGTTATTTTCATTTACTTATGTATTTATTTATTTTATTTGGCTGCATCAGGTCTTAGTTGCAGCATGCGGGATCTTTTGTTGTGGTGTGTGGGCTCTTCGTTGTGGCACGCGGGCTTCTCTCTAGTTGTGGCACGCAGGCTCCAGAGCACGCGAGCTCAGTAGTTGTGGCGCAGGAGCTTAGTTGCCCCACAGCATGTGGGATCTTAGCTCCCTGACCAGAGATCGAACCCGTGTCCCCTGCATTGGAAGGCGGATTCTTAACCACTGGACCACCAGGGAAATCCCAAATTTGCATTTTAATAAGTGCCTTAGGTGAGCTTTGGTGATCTCTGGCATCTGGTACCCTCCCTCAATTTCCAGAGGAGGGATCTGAGTCTTGGAGAGAGGAAGAGAATTTTCCAGGGCCACACAGCTCATGGTGGAGGGCTGGGAAAGACCAAAATGTCTTCAAAAAGGACCCATTCTGTTTCACTGACCCTGGCCTAACAGCAGGTGGCAGAGCTGGTTCTGAGCAGTACTTGCTACTGCTTCTCTAGACTGTGGCCTCACTCTGGGAGTGCTTGTTGTCTCATGGGCTGGGAAGCTGGATACCAGGGGGCAGACAGAAAAGTCTTCTACCTCCTATGGAGCCCACTCGAGACAAAGGAAGCCCTAAAACAATTTTCTGGTACAAGACTGTCTCTGACATGCAGCGATTCCACATGGCACTTTCTAAAATGTAAACTTTTAATTCAAATACAATGTACATGCAGAATAGTGCACAAGTAGAAAGTGTACAGTAATGATGAATTTTCCCAACACATGAACACTACCACACTGTCCCCCTCCTACTTCAGAGTAATTTCTTTCATGACTTCCACCACTTATAAATTGGTTTTGCCTGTTTTTAAACTTTATAATGATGGAATCATGTACCTTTTTGTGTGTCTGGCTTTTTTCAACATTATGTGAGGTTCATCCATGTTCCATATATCAATAGATCATTCTTAATGTTGTATAGTATTTCATTGTATGAATGTATCACCATATGATAGTTCCTAGTTTGGGATTATTATAAATAATGCAACTATGTTCATTCCTTTTGATGAATACATGTACTCATTTCTTTTGGTGGAATGGAATTGCTGGGTCATAGGGTATACTTACGTCCAGCTTTAGAAGGTACCACAGAACCAATTTTTTTTTTTAATTTATTTATTTTATTTATTTATTTTTGGCTGAGTTGGGTCTTCGTTGCTGCGCGCGGGCTTTCTCTAGTTGCGGTGAGCAGGGGCTACTCTTTGTTGCGGTGCGCGAGCTTCTCATTGCGGTGGCTTCTCTTGTTGCGGAGCACTGGCTCTAGGTGCACGGGCTTCAGTAGTTGTGGCACGTGGGCTCAGTAGTTGTGGCTGTGGGCTCTAGAGCACAGGCTCAGTAGTTGTGGCATGTGGGCTTAGTTGCTCCGCGGCATGTGGGATCTTCCCAGACCAGAGATCAAACCCGTGTCCCCTGCATTGGCAGGCTGATTCTCAACCACTGCGCCACCAGGGAAGCCCCAGAACCAATTTTTGAAGAGATTGTAGCACACAGCACTTTTTAAAGGAAAATTTTCGATGGCAAGGACTCTGTCTCCATGAGGATAAGAACTGGGCTGGAATTCGTCCTCTCTCTGAGGAGGAAGCTACTGTGCAAGCCATCAGCAGGCAGTAGGACAGGTTCTTTTCCTGTTTAGGTGCCAAGAACTGCATATGTGCTTGAGTGAATCAACACAACTTTCTTTCAAATCTTATGCCACTCTGAATGATCAGGTGTGTCTTCTTTCAAAGAGTTTATTAATAGAGTTATCAGTTAACACCGTTGCAAGAAGAGATGGCATACTCAAAGAGCACATCAGAGTTAATGAAGAGACCATTTAGTCAGGGTAAGAGAAAAAACAAGGAATGGTGAAGCACCCAGGGACTCAACAGTGGAAAACTGTTACCACCCATTGACCCAAAGGAGCACTGTTACTGTAGCCCTGTAGAAGGGCCACCTGACTTTGCCTGGAAGAGGAATACAAGAGGGAGTGAGGTAGGTGTGTTACTGAGTCCAAGCTCTACTGCCTGTCACACAACAGGCCAATAAATCGAGAGATGAGGTGTTGGGATAAGGAAAAGTGACTTTATTTGGAAAGCCAGCAGACCAAGAAGGTGGCAGACTGGTGTCCCAAAGAATCATCTTAACTGAGTTAGAAGTCAAGCTTCTTTTTCTTTTTTTTTAAATCACATTGAGTATTTATTTATTTATTTATTTATGGCTGCGTTGGGTCTTCGTTGTTGCGGGCGGGCTTTCTCTATTTGCGGTGAGCGGGGGCTACTCTTCGTTGTGGTGCGTGGGCTTCTCATTGCAGTGGCTTCTCTTGTTGCAGAGCATGGGCTCTAGGCGCACAGGCTTCAGAAGTTGTGGCTCGCCAGCTCTAGAGCGCAGGCTCAGTAGTTGTGGCGCACGGGCTTAGTTGGTCCACGGCATGTGGGATCCTCCCGGACCAGGGCTCGAACCCGTGTCCCCTGCATTGGCAGGCGGATTCTTAACCACTGTGCCACCAGGGAAGCCCCTCAAGCTCCTTTTATGCTAAGTGGGGAAAGGGTGTGGCTGGTTGTTGCCCTAGGAGTGCTGTGATAATCCTTTGTTCTTACAGCTGTCCACCTAAGTCTGGTCACAATGTTCCTGTAAACCTCCAATAAGACAAATGTTATTCTCTATTCTGCAACTTTTTATCTCTGTATGAATGAAAAGTGTCATACCTTTAAAGGTCAAGCCTGGGAGACAGCCTTGAGAAAGGGCTATGATGTATATTTCAGGCTTTAGGCAACAGTCTTTTATTGTTTGAGACAAAGATGTAGAGCCAGCATGACTAGTACAGGCAACAGAGCACAAAGGTTAGAGCTAAAGGAATAGATCCAATGTGGAGTCAGGTTTGTTTTCTGTTACAGGTGGGCATTAGGAACAAATACTCCAGTCTCCTCTCCTCCCTGTCATCTCCTGCTGGTGCTTCCCATGGGCTAAACCCAGGTGGAAGCTAGAAGGCGAAGCAGAAGTCCATATAGGTCAGCAGCCTAGAATAGTGTCCTAGGACACAAAGCAGGACAGAGAGGGAGAAGGATGAATCTGGAGGGGCAAACAGAATAAGCAACACTATATATATACATTTTTTTAAAGGATCCCCAGGGGGATCCCCTTCTTTTTAAATTAATTTATTTATTTAATTTATTTATTTTTGTCTGTGTTGGGTCTTCGTTTGCTGCACGCAAACTTTCTCTAGTTGAAGCAAGTGAGGGCTACTCTTAGTTGCGGTGTGCAGGCTTCTTGTTGCGGTGGCTTCTCTTGTTGTGGAGCACAGGCTCTAGGCACGCGGGCTTCAGTAGTAGTGGCACACGGTCTCAGTAGTTGTGGCGCACGGGCTTAGTTGCTCCGCGGCATGTGGGATCTTCCAGGACCAGGGCTCAAACCCATGTCCCCTGCATTGGCAGGTGGATTCTTAACCACTGCGCCACCAGGGAAACCCAATAGATATATTTTTAACTATAAAAGGCATATATATTCGGCATAGAAATTTTGCCAAGTACAGAAAAGTGTAAAAAAGAAAAGAATGCTTATAATCTCACAGCCAGTTGCACCAGTTGCATCATTCATTCATATGTTGATGTGTTTGTTTCCAGTCCTTTTCTGTACATATTTTAAATAGTTGAAATCATACCATACAGGTTGCTTTTTATTTGTAATGAGCTGGCATTAGAATTTCTCTTGGGGAGAGAACTTGTGGTTTAGGGAAAGTTTAAGAAACTGAAAGAGGTGGTGTGTCTCTGACTACCTGAGTATTAGCAGAAGCTCAAGCAAACAAAGAGTGAGGAATTAATTTATATTCACTTGTGCTTCTGAGGGAGGTGGGACTAGGGAAGAGTCTTAATGGTAGGGTGGCCAACGGATGTTTTAAGAATGGTATAGCAAAACTGATGGCTATTCTCCCATTTTCCATACTAATAAAATTCCAGTTTTGTTGAAGAATTGGGGGAAATCATTTTCTCAGGGAAAGAGAACTCAGCCCTTACCGAGAGGTGGGCATGTATCCCAGTCCTGGCTAGCAAGTTGTAAGAGGAATGGGCCAGGGGCTACTAGAAAGGGTTTTCCCTCTCATAAAAAGGGAGAGGTATTTGAGGAGAAATTCTCTGCCCTCCATTGACCTCTGTTTCCTGCCCTCAAAGGACATAGCTCTAGGAGCTGCTGCAGTCATCTTACAACCAGGAGAAAAAGGCCAAGACAGTATTGAGTTATTGTTAGGAGCTGCACAAGATCAGGATTCTGGCCCCCAACTCAGCTCTGCCTCTGCATCATTTGTTTGTTTTTTGTTTCTTTTTTTTTTAATATTTATTTATTTATTTTTGGATGAGTTGGGTCTTAGTTGCAGCACGCGGGCTCTTCGTTACGGCGCGCAGGCTTCTCTCTAGTTGTGGCGCGCAGGCTTCTCTCTAGTTGTGGTGTGTGGGCTCCAGAGCGCATGGGCTCTGTAGTTGCAGTGCACAGGCTCTCTAGTTGTGGCACGTGGGCTCAGTAGTTGCAGCGTGCAGGCTAAGTTGCTCCGCAGCATGTGGGATCTTAGTTCCCAGACCAGGGATCGAACCAACATCCCCTGCATTGGAAGGCGGATTCTTAACCACTGGACCACCAGGGAATTACCTGCCTCTGCATCATTTGTTGATGCTGAGTCCTGCTTGCATCTAGGCCTTGATTTGTCCCCCTTAGTAGGGAGAATAATAGCAAACACTTAGCGCTTGAATTCAGGCTTTTTTCCAGGCAGTTATTTTTTCTTACTGTGGTAAAATACACATAAAATTTACTGTCCTAACAAATTTTAACTGTACAGTTCAGTGGTATTAAATACATTCCCTTGTTGCACAACCATCGCCACCGTTTACACCAATAACTGTTTTCATCTTGTAAAACTGAAGCTCTGTAACTATTAAACAGTAACTCCCCATTCTTCCCTCCCCTTAGCCCCTGGCAACCACCACGATACTTTCCGTCCTTATGATTTTGACTACTCTAGGAAGTACCTCATATAAGTAGAATCATACGGTGTTTGTCTTTTTTGTGACTGGCTTATTTCACTTAGCATAATGTCCTTAAGTTCTTCCATATTGTAGCATATTGAAGAATTTCCTTCCTTTTTTTTTTGGCTGCGTTGGGTCTTCGTTGCTGCGCGTGGGCTTTCTCTCCAGTTGTGGCAAGCGGGGGCTACTCTTCGTTGTGATGTGCAGGCTTCTCATTGCGGTGGCTTCTCTTGTTGCAGAGCACGGGCTCTAGGCACGTGGGCTTCAGTAGCTGCAGCACGCGGGCTCAGTAGTTGTGGCATGTGGGCCCTAGAGTGCGCGGGCTTCAGTAGTTGTGGTGCGTGGGCTCAGTAGTTATGGTGCACGGGCTTAGTTGCTCCGCAGCATGTGGGATCTTCCCAGACCAGGGATCGAACCCGTGTCCCTTGCACTGGCAGGTGGATTTTTTTTTTTAATTTAATTTATTTTTGGCTGCGTTGGGTCTCCGTTGCTGCACGTGGACTTTTCTCTAGTTGCTGTTGTCTTCGTTGTGGTGCTCGGGCTTCCCATTGCGGTGGCCTCTCTTGTAGTGGAGCACGGGCTCTAGGTACGTGGGCTTCAGTAGTTGTGGCACATGGCCTTAGTTGCTCCACGGCATGTGGGATCTTCCCGGACCAGGGCTCGAACCCGTGTCCCCTGCATTGGCAGGCGGATTCTTAACCACTGCGCCACCAGGGAAGCCCTGGCAGGTGGATTTTTAATCGCTGCGCCACCAGGGAAGTCCCTTCCTTTTAAGGCTGAATAATATCTCATTATATGTATATACCACATTTTGCTTATCCACTCATCAGTTAAGGGACACCTGGGTTGCTTCCAAATTTTAGCTGTTTAATAATGCTTCTGTGAACAAGGGTGTACAAATATTTCTTCAAGACCCTGCTTTCAATTCTTTTGGGTATATACCCAGAAGTGGAATTGCTGAATCATATGGTAGTTCTATTTTAAAATTTTTGAAGAACCACCATATTGTTTTCCCCAGTGGCTATGCCATTTTACACTCCCACAAGCAGTGCATAAGTGTTCCAATTTCTCCACATCCTCTCTAACCAACACTTGCTGTTTTCTGGCTTTTTTTTGTTTGTTTGCTGTTTAATAGTAGCCATCCTAATGGGTGTAAGCTGGTATTTCACTGTAGTTTTGCTTTGTATTTCCCTAGTGATAGTTGAGCATCCTCTCCTGTGCTTATTGTCCATTTATGTAGTTTATTTGGAGAAATGTCTGTTCTTTGCCTATTTTTGTGGGGTTTTTTTTTATGTTGAGTTTTGGAAATTGTCTATATATTCTGTATATTAATCCCTTATCAGATGCATGATTTGCAAATATTTTCTCCCATTCTGTGGGTTGCCTTTTTACTCTGTGGTTTATATCTTTTGATGCAAAATTTTTAGTTTTTTAAATTTTCATGAAGTCCAATTTGTCTTTTTTTTTCTTTTATTACTCATGCCTTTGGTATAATAACCAAGAAATCATTGCTGAATCCAGTGTTGTGGAACTTTTGTCCTGTGTTTTCTCTAAGAGTTTTATTGTTTTAGTTCTTACATTTAGGTGTTGATCCATTTTGAATTTCACTTTTCTATATGGTGTTAGGTAAGGTCTAACTTCATTCTTTTATGTGTGGATATTCAGTTTTCCCAGCACATTTTGTTGAAAAGACTATCTTTTCCCTATTGAATAGTCTTGGCGCCTTTGTCAAAAATCATTTGACCATATATGTGAGGGTTTATCTCTGGGCTGTTTATTATATTCCATAGGTCTATATGTCTGCCTTTATTCCAATTCCACACTGTGTTGATTGTTATAGCTTTGTAGTAAGTTTTGAAATGAGGACTGTGAGCCCTCCAGTTTTGTTCTTTTTCAAGATTGTTTTGGCTATTGGGGGTCCCTTGAGATTCCATGTGAATTTTAGGATGGGTTTTACTATTTCTGCAAAAATCATCATTGGGATTTTGATAAGGATTGCATTGAATCTGTAGATTGCTTTGGGTAATATTGACATTTTAACAATACGTCTTCCAATCCCTGAACATGGGATGTGTTTCCATTTACTTAGGTCTTCTTTAATTTCTTTCAGCAGTGTTCTGTTATTTTCATTGTGTAAGTCTTCACCTTCTTGTATTTTGAAAAAGTGGGAAGGATTGGCATTAGTTCTCCTTTAAATGTTTGGTAGAATTCACCAGTGAAGCCATCACATTTTCGATTTTTCTTTGTTGGGAGATTTTTGTTTACTGATTCAATCTCCTTACTAGTTACAGATCTATTCAGATTTTCTATTTCTTCGTGATTTAGTCTTGGTGTTGGTTTTGTGTTTCTAGGTATTTCCCCATTTCATCCAGATTATCTAATATTTCGGTGTGAAGTTGTTTATAACACTCTCTTATAAGTCTTTTTATTTTGGTAATGCCCCCACTTTCATTTCTGATTTTTAGTAATTTGAGTCTTCTCTCTTTTTTTCTTGGTCCATCTAGCTAGAGATTTGTCATTTTTAAAATCTTTTTGAAGAACCACCTTTTGGTTTTATTGATTTTCTTTTGTTTTTTTATTCTCTGTTTTGTATATCTCTGCTCTAATCTTTATCATTTCCTTCTGCTAACTTTGGGTTTAGTTCTTCTTTCTCTAGTTCCTTAAGTTGTTGATTTAAGATCTTGAGGGGGTTTTTGTTTTTTGTGTGTGGGGAGGTTAAATTGAAGTATAGTTGATTTACAGTATTGTGTTAGTTCAGGTGTACAGCAAAGTGATTCATTTATATATATTTTTTCAGATTATTTTCCATTATAGGTTATTATGAAATATTGAATATAGTCCCCTGTGCTATACAATAAATCCTTTTTGCTTATCTATTTTATATATAGTAGTGTGTGTCTGTTAATCCCATGCTCCTAATTAAGACTTTGTCTTTTTTAATGCATTTATAACTATAGATTTCCCTCTTAGCACTGCCTTTGCTGTGTCCCATAGATTTTGTTATATCATGTTTTCATTTTCTTGGGGTTTTTTTCAAAGTTTTATTTATTTTTCCTTTTTTATTGAGATACAATTGACATATAACATTGTATTAGTTCTAGGTGTACAACATACTGATTTGATATATGTATATATCATGAAATGATTACCATGATATTTAGTTAATATCCATCACCACACACAGCTATAAATTTTTTTTCCTTGTGATGAGAACTTTTAAGATTTACTCTCTTAGTAATTTCCAAATGTACAATACAGTATTGTTAAGTATAGTCACCATGCTGTAAATTATATCCTCAGGATATAATTATAACTGGAAGACTGAAAATTGTACCTTTTGACCAACTTCACCCATTTTGCCCACCCCCTATCTCTCACCTCTGGCAACCACTAATCTGTTCTCTGTATCTTTGAGTTTGGGGTTTTTTTAGATTTCCACATATAAATGAGATCATATGGTATTTGTCTTTCTCTGTCTGATTTATTTCACTTAGCAAAATGCCTTCAAGGTCCATTCATGTCAAAAGGGCAGGGTTTCATTCTTTTTTATGGCTGAATAATATTCCACTGTGTATATACACCACATTTTCTTTATCGTCATTTGTCACTGTACACTTAGGTTGTTTCCATGTCTTAGCTATTACAAATAGTGCTGCAATGAATAGGGGGGTACATATATCTAGATAGTGATTTTGTTTCCTTTGGATAAACACCCAGGAGTGTAAGTGCTGGCTCATAGGGTAGTTTGTTTTGTTTTGTTTTGTTTTGGTGTGTTGTATGGCTTGCAGGATCTTAGTGCCCCCTGCAGGGGAAGTGTGGAGTCCTAACCACTGGACCACCAGGGAATTCCTGTGGTAGTTCTGTTTTTAAGTGTTTCCATTTTCATTCATCTCTAAGTATTTTCTAGTTTTCCTTGTGATTTCATTTTTGGTCCATTGTTGTTTAAAAGTATATTATTTAATTTCTACCATTTATGAATTTTCCAGCTTTAATTTTGTTACTGATTTCTAACTTCATCCCATTGTGGTAAGAGAAGATACTTTTAATGATATCTATCTTTTGCTATCTATTGAGACTTACCTTATGGCCTATCATATGGTCTATCCTAGAAAATGTCCCATGTGCACTTGAGAAAAATGTGTATGCTGTTGTTGGGTGAAGTGTTCTGTATATGTCTGTTAGATCTAGTTGGTTTATTGTGTTAAGTCCTCTATTTCCTTACTTTTGTCCGATTGTTCTATCCATTATTGTGAGTGGGATATTGAAGTCTCTATTACTATAGAAATATTTATCCCTTCAATTCTGTCAGTTTTTGCTTCTTCTTTTTTTTTTTTTTTTTTTTTCTGATGAAGCCTCTCTTCCTGGCTTGAAGATGGCTGTCTTCTTGCTGCATCCTCACTTGGTCTTTCCTCTGTTCAGAGAGAGAGAGAGAGAGGGAGGGAGAGATCTGGTGTCTCTTCTTCTTCTTCTAAAGACACCAGTCATATTGAATTGGAGCCCCATCCTCATGACCTCACTTAACTTTAATTACCTCCTTAAAGGCCCTATCTCCAAATATAGTCACATTGGGGGTTAAGGCTTTAATATTTGAATGGCGGGTGGGGGACACAATTCAGTCCATAACAGATTTCAATGGCCAGATCTGGGTCATGGCTCCCACCTGCCAGGAGACTGGAGAAGTGGGGAACAGAAGTGTTATGATTGGCTTACATCCCATGCACAGATCTGACTTGTGCTTTCCAAGGCCTGGTTCTACTCTAGTCCTTCATGTTTATGAGCCACCATCTCCTTTCCATCCTTTTCTTAAATTACCCAACTGGTTCCTATTGCTTATCTTCAAGGAATACTACTAAATACTCATTTAAAAAATAGTAATGACATGTGAGATATATATATATTTCCATTTTGCTGCATTGGGAGCTGGGAGCAGCACCTGCCACATGGGTGGGGTTGAGTAGCAACTTCAAGAAGCAGTTATGGCTTGTGTCTTTGTTGTGTCTCCCTTCTGTTTTTCCTGAAAGTTTAATAAAATCTTGTTTCTCTCCCTGCCTAGTTTCAACTCTGTGTGTGTGTGTGTGTGTGTGTGTGTGTGTGTGTGTGTGTGTGTGTGTTTAAGGGGGAAGGGGATGGGGCTTGGCCCATATTTCTGAAGCAGTAGTCAAGAGTTGGTTCTATCCTTTCTCCAAAGCCAGGTGGGGAGTTGGCCCAGGTCACTCCTCTCCAGGGCCACCAGCATTCTGGGCTGATGGGGTGAGGAACAGTTCTCCAGAAATAACCTGGGGATGGCTCCTGCGCATGTAAGAACCCTCTGGGAACCACTCAGAGGCGGCTGGGGAACAGGGTCCTGATGTTGACTACGAGGCACAAGTACCATAATAATTATTTGGGTGGGCCTAGGACACCTGTCCTATGGAGGTGGGTAGGATTGGGGATTGGTGGTGAACGGGAAACACTGACTGCCCTCAGGGAGCCTACCGTCTGGGGGAAGGTACAGACTTGTAATAGGTCCTGCACCAGCAGGATAGGAGAAGCACTGGGTGCCGTGAAGGCACATGGGATGGGTACCTGAGCCAGTAAGTCTTCCTCAGAAGGCTTCTGAGCGAGGCTGGAAGGAAGAGTGGGAGCCGTGAAGAGAATGTTTTTCAGGTCAATGTTTTCTGTGCTTCCAGATCCGAGGGAGGGCCAGGCATGCAGGGGAGCTGAGGTGGTGCCTCAGGGCTCAGCCCAGACAGAGGTTGCCTTGTCGGGTGGGGATGCCATGGGGGTAGGGAGTCAGGAGACTGGGAGGAAGCAGGGCCAGTAAAGAGCCTTCCACACTAAGACCTCTGGGGTTTAACTTGAGGGCAGTGGAGTGCATGGGCCAGGTTTATGCAGGGCGGTGAGCTGATCAAAGTTGGAATGATTCTTTTATCATCTCCTGACTTCCCCAGTACCCAAGGCCATCTCAAATGCACCGCAGTTACTCCACAAGGGACGCTAGAATTGTTCCACTCTACTGTTGGAGTTGATCCTAGATAATCTCTCTCCACACAGCCCACGTGGAAAGACTTTTTTTTTTTTTTTGTACAGTTGGGGCCAGCCTACCTGGATCTCTCCCAAGAAGCTGCCTCCCTGATTACTACCCAGGCATTCAACTCAGTAGCTCATGGGCAGGTGATGTCCAACCCAAGCTTCTAGGATTTGGCTCCCCAGCCCAAACACTGCTCCTCCACAACCATTGCTTACGTGGGAGGGAAACCAGACAGCTCCGCACAGGACCTGCGGCTGAGACGTGGCCGTGAGGTCAGGGACCTAAGCGTAAGTTAGACAGCCCACGTTCAGGTGGTCACCAGCTAGTCATCATGCGTGCATATGGCAACTCTGGCAGGTGAGCATCCTGTCTCTCCTGGGCCCTTGGCAGACATTACTAATCAGTTATATCACTTTCACACTGAGTCAGCCCAGAGCTGCAGACAAATCACCATCATTCAGAGCTGGTACCTGGGATGAAGCAGATACGCCATTCTTGTCCCAGACCAGACAGGATCCAAAGGTCAGGGTGACTCTGAGTCAGAAGCCAGGCTGGAGAGCAGCGGTCAGTGCCCCAGGAATTTCAAAGGCCCTGAGGTAAGGAGCTGAGCAGGGGGTGGTCAGGCTGGCCAAGCAGAAGTGCAGGGAAGGAGTTGATGATTCACATTCATCCATAACTTTAGTTTACAAAGCACTTTCACTAAATGCCCATGACTCTTGAGGTAGAAATTACTTACTTCCATATTACAGGCGAGGAAATGGAGGCCCAGTGAACCCTATTCGTCTGGTGTCACCAGTGTGGCAGCTACTGTTTTGGTCTACCTGGCAGACACACTTCCTGTGAGGTAACCCAGGTAAGCACAGGACCTGAGATCAGACTCTCTCTCCTGAAACATCTGTCCTTACCCTGAGACCCCCCTGGGGGAGAAGGCAGCAGAGCTGAGCCAGATGGCAGTGGTGTGCTGGGAAATGCTGGAGCGCCGGCTTGGGGAGGATGCGAATCCTCTCACTTTGGCCTAGTTCAGGCTACCAGCGTGATGTCATTGAGTGCAGGGTTGGGAAGAGAGGAGCCAGTGGGAGCCAGCTCAGGGCAGTGCCCTGGAGAGGGGCGCAGGGTCAGTGCCCGCACAACCTGGTTGGTCAGCTCTCCCTGCAGTCCTGTGAGCCGCGCAAGCTCTTTCCTGCCTGGGTGGGAGTTCATTCCTGTTGTTTGCAAGTAAAGGGCCTGAGCATCCTTCCTGAACCCGTGGGGGAGTGGGTCTCAGGGCTGGGGATCTGCCTTCCACCTCCTTGAGCTTTCCTCCCCATCCCCTGCTCCCTCAAGGGAGGGGTGACCAGGCCAGGAAGGTGGTAGGAATGCCAAACATCAAGCCAAGAACCCGACAGTCAGGATCGTCAGTCGGGTCGTGGAAGGGGTGGAGGCGGGGAGGCAGCCCCTCCCTGCCTGGGAGCCCCTTCCTGCTCTCCCTCCAGCGGCCCCTTCCCTCCTGGGCGGCCTCACAAACACAGCTGGGCAGTGGCTCCACTTGACATGGCCCAGAGTGGGGCAAAGGCTTTTGATACCTGAGGAGCCGGGCAGGGGGTACCTGTGCCCTTGTCCCGTCCACCCATCACCACCTGCCCCTGCAGCCTGGAAACCAGGGGACACTGCACAGGTGAATTGGGTCACTGCAGTGACCCAATTATGCCCTGCCCTCCTGTCTGGAAGCCCTGTTGAGTTTTCCAGCAGGACATTCTTGGAGTTACTTGCTTAGGAAGCAGGCCTGGCTGACCTTACGACAACAGAGCAAAAGCCGCCGCCTAGCGTCTGAGCGGCTGCAGGGCTCCAGCTCGAATGTGGAAATGCCCGTGTCCTTGGGAGACCAGGTGGCCAACCCAGGCTGGGTCCCTCGGGCTTGGCAACAAGCAGGGCTGTAGTGGATGGGCAGGTATACCCTGACCAAAGGGCAGCAGCCACCACTGAGCTTCAGGCAGTGACCTCCATGTGTCTGGAAATTCTGATTTTTAAAGAGAAGCCCAATACCCAAATTTTTATGTGAAATCTCCCGATTTTTAAATGCTGGCAACTAGTTACAAAAACATTTTTTAAAATTACATGGGTCCAACTAAACACATCTTCAGGCCACCATCTGCAGCCTCTGGTCTTGAGCCTAAATGGAAATCTCTCACTTCCCTGTGGGGTCTTCCCAGCCGGCCCTTCTAGTACCTCCCTCCCCCTGCCAGCCCATGGCTGTGCCCACCCTGAGCCCGCTCCCCTGCAGCCCCTCCTACGCTACCCTACCCGCAGTGGCCTGAGCCACCCCCTGCTTCAGACCCCCTGGCTCCCCGCTTTGAAGGTCACACCAGAATAGGACACCCACCCCGTGTCCTTGCTGCAGTCGCCCACAGACCCTCGTGTCCGCCCCAGTCCTTGCAGACAGCAGTCCTTGCCCCAAACTGCTGCTGTCCTACTTGCGCTGATTTTTTGTTTTTTTAATTTTTTTTTAATTAAAAAAAATTTTTTTTGGCTGCGAGGCATGCGGGGTCTTAATTCCGCACTCCCTGCAGTGAAAACTGATTTCAAGGCTCCCACATCTCAACTTCTCTGGTCCCGACCTCCTCTCCTCCAGTGATTTCTCTCCCACCCTCACACCACTCAGTCCCACGAACTCACCCAGTAACCGAAGTGATTTCAGCCGCCTCCTTATGTTCCCAGCTCACCTCCTCTGGTGCCCATGGTCCTCTGAGCCCACAGGGACCTGTGTCCTGGGTCCCCCACTCCCTGCCGTCCTCCCCTCCCCCCCCCCCCCACTGCTCCCCGGGCTCACACTGCTCCAGCCTCGTAGCCTTCCAGATCCTCAGACATGTGCCTGCTCCTGCCCTGGGGGCCTTGACCCTCCCCGTCCCTGCTGCTCTGCCCCCAGAAGCTCCCAGAAGCCTCTGTCTCCTCCTCCAGCCATTGCTCACATGCCACCTTCTACCTCTCTGGCCGCTGTGTTCAAAACGCCACACCCTGGAAATGGACAGTGGTGATGGTCACCCACCATTGTGAATGTACTCAGTGCCGCTGAATTGTACACTTAAAAATGGTTAAAATGGTAAAGGTTATGCTAAGTTACGTTTGCCATAACAAAACTGCACAACCCACTCCCAGCCCTATTTTTCTCCCCAACACTTCTCCTGACACTCCTCCTGACACTCTGTATTTTATTCATTTTTTAATTTACTGCCTCCCCCATAGGGCATCTGCTCCACGAGGGCAGAAACTTGAAGGTTCTGTCCACTGGGGTGTCCATCCAACACCTAAAACAGCGCCTGGCACCCACTGGAAATAGACAGTGTTTGTCAAACGGCCTCTACTTAGACTGTCCCTGGGAAAAGGGCTGGGACTGTGGGGACATCCCTTTCAGAGTCATCTCCGCTCACCACCGCCGACAGCTCAGACACCACAGATGGTTTGGAAGGAGTTCTGAAAGGACCCTGAAACACGGTTTATGCCTCAAAGGCAGGTGCTGGCCTGTGGGTCCCCAGGGCAGAGTCAGGGACTGTTGGGACAGGGCAGGTGATGCAAAGGAAAGAGTATAAAAACCACGATGACCTGGGGTGCACCTGTCTGCCTAGGGCAGCAGTGCCAGGAAGCATGTACAGGGTGCCCTTCCAGCGAGCCAGGCACTCCATTCAGCCCAGCCTGGCATCTGAGGCTACGGGACCTCTCAGAGCTGCTGCTTCATTTGTAAATAGGGATGGTGCCATCCCCGGGAATTGAGAGGAGTGAGGAAAATCATGGAAAGCTAGCACGCCGGAGCTGCAGGGCACAGGGCATAGAGGTTTTCCAGGAAGCTCGTCCACTTTCAGCCCTGGTGTTTGCTGATGCCCAAGCAGAGCCACAGCGTCCCCCCCCCCCCCCCAGCCCCGGGGGACCAGCTCAGCATGAAGATACTCACATGGGAAGTATTTCCCAGAGCAGCCTCCAGAGGGCGCCACCATCACGGCTCTGAGCCACCCGAGCTCAAGTTTTGCTGCCAGGCCACCAGCCCACCTCTGTGCCAGGGTGAGGCCACTGTGGCTTTGCAGATGAAGGGGACCCCAGCAACCCTGCCCCATATCAGGCAGCGCCCACCACACAGTAGATGCCCCTACCCAGGGGGTCTGACCCCAAAGACCTGTAGCCCAGCACCCAGGGCACTTGCAGGGAGGGTGGCCAGAGAATTCGGTCCTCCCTGCTCCTCGTCAACCACGGAGACTCCAGAGGCTCAGAGGGATGGGAGCACGTGGGTGCCTGCGGGAGCTGGGAGCTCGGGCTACTTGGGCTGGCACCTGGCTTCTCCCCAAAGAAAGGAGGGGAATCCAGAGATGTCCCTGCAGAGCCTGAGTGTTCACAACGGCGGTGACCACCTGCCAGCTACCCCATCGCCAGCTGATAAATGTGATGCCAGAAGTCAGGACCCTGAGGCCAATAGTGGCACTGCCCTTCCAGGAACCTGTATGAAGCTCGGCAGGCAGCTGTGCCCGGCTCCCGAGAACAGGCAGCCTGAGGAGGGGAGGGAAGCAGTGCCTCTGACAGGGGCACCCCTCCCACTGAGACAGGCAGGGGCACACTGCTCCCCAGGCAGAGCCTGTAGGAAGGAGCGCGTTAGGCTGCAGGGTTTGAGCCCCTGGAGCAACCACATCTGAAAAAAGGCAGATGCCCCAGGCCAAGATTGCGGCCCCTTCACCCCTCTCTTTCCCTCCAGGTGCCCCCAGTAGGAACCTCCTGTGCCCCACCCACTTGTGTGGCAGGCAACTGGGGGTGCAGCGGGGGGCTCACCGGGAAGATTCAGCAGCAGCCCGGCAAGTCTGCATCCACCACCAGGGCGGACCAGCGCTTCCTGCTCACGCCCTCAGCCCCCAGGGGTGCTGCAGGGCATCCCGCCAGCCAGGCCCTGTGGCTTAGCTCAGAGCACTGGAGTCACGCCCGAGTACACAGCTCTGCTCCCCCACTTACCTGCGGGGGAACCTGGGCACGTCCCCAGCCCTCTCTGAGCCTCAGGCCCCCACCTGTACCATGAGGTAGGTAAAAGGCAGCTGTCCTGAGGCGCAACTAGCCAAGCGGATTGAAGGCACAGGATGAAGGGCACAGCCTGCTGAGGTATGAGCGGGAGGCTGGGTTTGGCTCTGGGTCCCACTCTTCATTGGGGTGATGGCATCCCAGGCCCGAGCAGGTGCTGGGCAGGTCCCTCTCCTTGGCTCCCCTGTGTCACCCTGTGGGAGGCGCCACCCGCAAGGATGCCCCCACCTTGCCCTTGCAAAGGTCCACGCCACACATACCTCAGGGCTGCGTGGATTCACAGGTGTTTTATTGGCTTTTCCGTAGGCAGCCTGGATGCCTCACGCTGCTAACCAGCCCCTCGACCCCTCACCCCGCCCCTGGCCTCTGCTCTGGGGCCCCGGCTGGGAGCCATCAGCCTTAACATCTTCTCCCAAGGCCTTGCAACCACTGGGCCCCCAGCCCCTGGGCTCAGGCTGCCTCCTTGAGAGATAAACCCACTTTTCTCACTGCTTCTCTTTGGGCCAGGCTCCCAAGCCGAGGGCGCATCCCTGCGTCAGGCACAGCCGAGTTCTCCTGAGGAGTGGGCTCCAGCCCAGAGCCCCTTGGCAGTGCCTACCCATCCCAGGCTGAGTCAGACCCTGTGCACAGTGTTGCGGGCTCAGGCCTACAGCTTGGTGTTGAGGTGGAAGGAGAAGTGGGGCACTGCATAGGTTGTGGCAGGTGGCACGTGCCATGCAGACGAGGCTGGGCAAAGTCTGTGGCGCAGGGCACTGTTGAAGGATGCGGGGGGGAAGTGCATCAGGCCAGCGGCCATGGGTGAGGGTGCTGCAGTGGCCAGGAGGTGGGCTGGGAAGGCCGGGATGACCAGGGGGCTGAAAGGGAGTGTGGCCTGGCCCTTTAAGGGGTCCAGGGTGCTGGCGAAGTTCAGTGGGCAGCGCAGCATGGTGCCCCTGTAGGCCTCTGGAAGGGTGGGCCCCAGGGCCGGGCCCAGCAGGCAGGAGACGGCCAAGTTGGGCCCCACAGACTTGGTCCCGCACTCCTTGGTATCCACCTCCTTAAGAAAGGGAGACACTGCCCGCAGTTTTTTGCCGCCATGGACCAAGCCCTCTTCCTCCAGGCTGCGCTTGTTGCCCAGGCCTGGGCTGCTTGGGAAGGTGGTCAGGGGCACGGGGCTCTCGGCAGGGACCTTGGTCATGGGGGACACCCAGCAGGCTTTGGGTTTGGGGTAGAGGCCGCCCCTTCTGGAGCCGCCCTTGTGGAATGCAGAGGGGTGGTCGGCATCCCCGCCCCACACCAGCTGGGGCTCTTTGGCTGGCAGCCCTTCCTCTTTGCTAGGAGGCCCTAATAACACCCCATCTTTAAGACTGGGGAAGAAGTTCCGGGGGTGCTGGCTGATAGGCTTCAGCACCTCGGTGGGGTAGGCGTGGAAGCAGCCAGTGAAGATGGGGGCCGACGGGCGAGGGCCCACCTGAGCCTCCTCCTTGAGGCTGCCACCAGGGCCCTGTGTTCCCTCCGGAGGCGTCAGCCGGTGCCTGGAGTTCTCAGCCGGCCCTCCTGGGCTCCGGGGATTCTCCAGGGGCCGAATAGCTGGGGGTGCCTGGGACTCCCCACCTGCCCCGTGGCGACAGCCCTCCTCCTGGCACTGCAAGGCCTCCGCCTTGCTCACCTGGGCCAGAAGCTTCTTCTTGGCCAGTGGTGACATGATACCATGTGTCCCTTTGCAGTAGAAGCTGGACAGAAGCCTCCTGTAGGCCTCAGGGCAGCCGCTGGCACCCACGAAGGGCAGAGAGGGCCCAGGGGCTGGGCCTCGCTGTTCCATGCCGTCCCTGGAGGGCTCCTGGCTAGGAAGACTTGCCAGGTCAGGGGCATCTGTTTTGGTCTTTCCTGGCATCATCTGGAAAGAGAGAAAAGGCCAGGCCTCAGGGCTAGGTGTGGCCATGCACCCAGACCTGGGGACTTGGTGACAGCAAGGTCCCAAGGGGGCACCCAGGAGCCTCTGCTAGCCCTTCCAGCACCTTTGTACAGAATTTTCAAAAGGTGTCCCGTCCTCTGAATAGACGCAGCCTGGGGTCAGGACACAGGGACTGGTGAACGGGGTGCAGACTGGAGTTCAGACCCCACCCATCGTACCCACCAGTGCCGCCCTCAGAGGAGGTTCTGGGTGTTCTAGGCAGGGAGCCCTGCGGCCAAGGTGAGGACAGGTAGGGGGCGCTGTGAGGGGCAGGGCACGAGGAGGCCAGGGTCAGCTGGTGGCCCCAGCCGGGCTCAGAGCTCACCTGGTCCACCCGCTTCTCCTCCTTGGCTTTCTTTGGCCTCTCAGTGGCCCCGTCATCCCCCCGAGGCTCCTTGGCCATCTTGTACTGCTTCCTGGGCTTGGAGGGGGGTAGGGGCTTGTCATCCTCTCCCTTCAGGTGCCGCACATATGGGAGGACCAACCTGAGGAGGAACCGGGCACACTGACCAGGAGGCCAGGCTGGCAGCAGGCTCCCACCGCTCCAGGCCCACCCGGCCTCCTCCAGCCCCAGACCGCGAACACCCCTGCCCGGCAAGCACACAGACACCCCACGGGGGCCCGCGCTCTCCCTCGTCTCGTCCAGGAGGCCTGCAGTCTGCTCTCCCCCCTCAGGGCCCTGCTGGTCCAACCCTGGGGGGTGAAGGCCCAGGTCCTGTGAGCCGGGGGCCTGGCCGTACCTCTCGTAGTGGCGGCGCGTGCACGTGGCGGCGCTGGTGCTGCCCGGGCTGCCCCCCAGCTCGTCATACACGTTCTTCCAGAGGCGGCGGCCAGTCACCTGCAAGGATGCCACGTGAGGGCATGGCCGGCGGGCACCCCCTGGCCGCGGGGTCCTCACACCTCGGAGTCCCCACTTGGATGCAGTTTTGCAGCTGCTTCTCCAGTAGTGGGACGGAGAGGTTGGAGGGGGCTCCCCTGGCCGCCAGCCAGGTCTCCCGCCCAGGGGCCGCCCGAGTGCTGGCCCAAGCAGCTTTCCAAGCACGAGGACAGAACAGATGGGAAAGAGAGGAAATCTTGCTTTGAGCAGCAAAGTAGCAGCGTGCAAGGCGGGTCCCTCCTTCTCCCCGTAGCACACAGGGGAACTGGGGAAAGGGCAGGGTTTGGGACGCTGCCTCGTCCTCCTGTCTAGGGGTGAGGGCAGCTCTGTTGGGTTCACTCTCTTCCCCAGCTTCCCTGGGGGTGCAGCTGGGACGTGCCAGGAGATGCAGCAGGGTGAGGCCTCAGAGGTGCTGTGCTTACCAGCTCATAGGCCCCCAGCTTCTCCACAGCCTTGTAGATCTTCCACAGGTTAACTGGAGAAAAGAGAGGGCAGGGCCACTCTCAGTCACGGCGGGAGGAGGGGGTAGCCAGCAGCCTGTGCCCCTGGCCCTATCAGGCAGGCACAGAACCAGCACATACCCAGACAGGGCCACTGGGATGGCTAGGCAGGCCACGCCCCGTGCACTGGGGGCCCAGTGGCCTGTGAGGATGGAAATCCAGCCCCACCCACTGCCAGCCCTGTGCCTGGAGGGGGGCACCCTTTCTGTGTGCAACCCCCGTGGGCTGGCAGCGTCCAGTGTCACCCAGAACGGAGGTGCTCCCCGATGCCCTGCCTGGGTGGGGGTCCCCTGCCGGGCGCACCCCCTCCCTGCCTGCACCCCAGGGACGCACTCTGCTTGAAGCCGAGATGGGGCACCCTCTCGATGGGCGTGTGTCGCTCCTTCATGAACTTGTAGAGGCTGACCAGGAAGGCCTGCTCCTCCTCCCGCTCCCCGCCTGCCTCGGGGGAGTCCTGGGGAAAGAACATGAGGCAGTAGGATGAGCCCTCACCTGGTGGGAGGCTGGGACAGGCGGAACCACTGGCTGGTGGGGAGGAAAGAGATGCGTGGCCCCCAGCCCCAGGCTCCCACAGGAGGGAGCAGACCCCCAGACCCAGCTCTGGGCTGCATTGGTTGTTCCTGGGGTCAAAAAGGCACAGGTGTCAGCTATTAGTGCCCAGAACCCCAGGTCAGGGTCCACAGAGGCCCTGGGAGCAGCCCTGCACCTTCTCCAAGCTTCTGACCACTTCTTCAACTTGCTCTGTATTTGTCACATCTGCATCTCAGCTCCTCTACCAGATTGTGAGTTCCTGGCGGTAGGCACAGTGTCCCCAGGGCTCCCAGTGACCCTGTGATCCAGGTTGAAGGAACAAAAGTGTCTGGTGCTCCCTGGCTCTGTGGTGCCATGCCGCCAGGCCTGACTCTGTGACCCGCCCGTCCACGTGCTTAACTCAGGGAGGGGAGACCCTGTCCTGGGCTGCAACTGGCACTTCTGTCAGATGCACAGGTCTTTTGGTTTCTGCTCTCAGGGGGAATTTCTGCCGATGCTGTTCATGTGGCTGGTAGCTCAGGGCAGGGGGCTACTGTTAGGCTGGGGCTGAGGTCCTGGCAGGGGAGGCCCCAAGCACAAGAGGGACAGAAAACACCAGGGCCTAGAACCGTGCAGAGGGCCACGTGCTCCAAAAATACTCTATTCAAGTACCATGTCTGTGATTTTGACTAATCAAAGACCTCTGGTAATAAACAAGCCAGCTCATATGTTAACGCACGAATTGGAATACACTGGAGCCCAAGGCAGCTGTTTTCTGGGGCCTCAGAATGAAGGCGCTCTGACCACAGCTCTTCAAATGAACGTGCTCTTCTATTCCTCTTCTCTGAACTCCAGGCAATCTGTTAAAACCTGTTCCCCCTTGCAGCTACTTTTCTACATGAACCAGGATTTCTACTCCAGCCTGTGCCACCGAAGCGAATGGCTGAGAAGCGCGACGCTGAGGAGTGGAGGCTGACCGCTCCGACCACGCTGGTCATCACAGCTGCGCTGACCTCGTGGGGCGACTTTAAGGTCCATGTTATAAATCTGGATGGACGGAAGGATGTAAATGTAGTTTTACATCGTAGAATAGTGCTTTTATCTGTTTCATAGATCAGGGTTCCAGGTAATCCTCATCTGATAAAAGGGTTCTGCTATAGAAACCAAGCCTGAAACCCTAGCCAGGGGTGACGGTGAGGCTTCCTGTCTGCCCAGCGCCCAGCGCCCAGTGCAGGGCCCAGGACAGCGGGACTGGGCCCCTCTCCAGCCTCTCTGCAGGATGGGGGGCAGGGAACACATCTCCAGGGAGTCTCCACGTTCACCTGGGAGGCTGCACACAGGTGGGGCGGGGGTGAGGGTGGGGCAGGGAAGAGGGCCCCGGGGGGGGTCGTCCGACTCACCTCCAGCTGGACGGGGCTCTGGCTCCTGTTCTGCTCAGCATTGGGTGGAGGAGACACAGGTGGGTCTAGGGGGTCACCGTCCTCTGACTGTTTCCTTTTGCCTTTGACAGGAGGTGCTGGAAGGAGAGGAAAAGGGAGAGAAGCGGGGAGGAGGGAGAGAACGTGAGATGCTGGCAGGGAGGAGCGGGCGGCAGGAGGGCCAGGTGGGGGTGAGTCCTCGCCGCCGTCCTCTGCTGTGTGTCCTCTGCACACGGTCCCGGCTGCTGCAGGCAGCCCTCTAAACGCACACAGGGCTCCCCCAACTCTGCCCTCCTCCCCTCTCAGCCCCACCAGGCCCCGCCCACGCCACACCTGCCACTTTTCCTTCCTCCATTCCAGCCCTCTGCCCACAAATTTGAAGGAAACCCTAAATCACTTTGGGGTCAAGTGAGAGGAGACCGGGGCTGGGGCTGTGGTGCTCGGGGAAATCACGTCTCCAAAACCCGCCCCACATTCAGGCAGAAAGTTTGGGAAAGCTGCGGAGGCGTCCATGTTTGTGGACCCCCAAAGCACCACGGGGGGCTGCTTGGACCATAAACCGTCCAGGAATAATCAAGAAGAGAGTAAGTTCCTATTTGTGAAGCACCCAGCCTTTGCCTGAGCACCAGCGGAGTCCTCACTGCCCCTAATTAGGCCACACGCTCCCCTCACCTGCACGGTTCCTGGTGACCCTTCAGGTCTCACCCGACAAGTCGCTTCCTCGGGGTGGCCCTTCCCAGCCCCCAGCCAAGCACAGCACTTCTCTCTAGTCATCCTCTAGCCATCCTCACACCATCCAGATGGGCCTTCCAGACTGAGATGCCCATGGCTCGTCTGGCCTCCTGAGAGCTTCGTGAGGCCGCCCAGCAACCCACAAAGTAGGTGGCAGGTAAGCGAGAATGAGTGAGTCTCACAACAACCTGACAGGGGAGGGAGGAGCCAGGGGCTTGGTTTTACTAAGGGCGTCCTGAGAGCTGATGGCTGCAAAGACACAGCACCCCTGCCGCTGCCAAAGCACAGCCACTGGGAGCTGCTCTGGCTGGCAGCAGGTGTGAGACCGGGAGCCCATGTCTTCTGACCACCTTTTCTTTTTTTTTTTTTCCTTTCCTTTCTCCTTTTTGTTAATCTTGCAAGAACTGTCCTGGTTCGCTCCAACTCAAGAAATTCTTACTGCTGGGAACCTGCAAGATTCCCCCTCCAACCCAGACAGAAAAAGAATCTCCATAAGAACAAGAAACCCGTGCCAGAGTGACCCACAAGGTTAGCAGTACCCAGAAGCACGAGCTGCAGAACCTCCGGCCGCTGGACAGTGTCCCCTTGGGTAGCTGTTCACAAGGGCGCTGTGCAGGTTCTTGGCTCTGTGTCCCTGGCCCTTTCATGTATGCTCTCTCATTGAGTCCCAGAGGAATCCCATTTTAAGGGAGGCTTGGGAGACTGAAGCCAGAGAGGTTAAGTTGCTTGCCGCCCTGGGGGACCAGATTCAAAACAAGGTCTGTCTGACCACCAGTCCAGGGGCCTGGCCTCACCACCACTGCAGCTGCTGTATCACCAACATTGCGAAGCCTTGGTGGAGAGTCCAAATAAACCTGGAAGAGAAACCGAGCCTAACACTTGTCAAGCATGAGTTGGGCCTGGGCCGTCCTTGCAGGCTGGCTCCTGACCACTGGAGACACGGTCTATCTCCAGAAATAAGTGGGTGCTAACGACTGCCCCCCCTCAGACTGATGCCTTTCCAACCACGTCCTTGGGCGACTCTGTGCCTCAGTCTCCCCTTCTGTGAAATGGGGAGAGAAGGACGCTGGAGTCCTTTGCTAACTATCTGTGAATCCCGAAGCCTTCCAGGTCATGGGCACGCCTGCATCCTCCTGCTTTTCTCCTTTCCCTTCCTGCCTTCTCTGCTCTGCTTTCACATCCTCTCTCCCTTCTTGCCTGAAGGGAAAATGCTCAGCTCCGAAGGAGTCTCTCCGTCGTGTTCCTGTGATGGGGCTTCTCACTGAAGCCCTCTCGCAAATCCGCTACAAGTCAAAGGCACTGTCCTCGGGCCTCAGAGAAATAAGGCGGTGGGCCCAGGGCCCACTGGAATCACCCGGGGAGCATTTAAAAGACATGATGCCTGTCTCCCACCCCACCCCCACCTGAGTTTGATTTAAGGTCCTGCAAGGGGCATCAGAGTTTAAAGCTCCCCAGGGGAGCTGAGAGGGCAGACAGGTTGAGAGCCACCAGGCCAGAGTGGCCCTAGTCCCTCCTGCTCAGTTCCAGAGTTGGTGAGCTCTGCCTGGGCCAGTCTCTCCTGGGAAAATCTCCTGGAGTCGGGCACTTGGGTTACCTGGAAAGGAGGTCACCAATCTGAGCTGTTTAACTCCAGACGGGAAAGGGATTATAGCTTCCCTAGAGCCACAAAGGGAAACACTCTATCTCTCTGTGCGGCTGAGTCCCAGAGTGAAGCCGGCCTCCGTTCTCTCCCACCCAGGACTGGTGTGCTCACTCATCCTGGCAGGGCCTTCTGGGCCCACACCCTCGCAGCCCTGGATGAGGCAGGGTGGGGAGAGTCTTCGCCCTCCTTCCCCAGCCTGTCCTGTCCCTGGCTGTCCTATCCTTCTCTTCCCCAATCATTGGTAGATCAGGGTTCCGGGTAAATCTTCATTTGGAAAAAGAGTTCTGCTACGAGAAATAAGTTTGAAACCCCCTGCTGTAGGTGCCGGGTGAGTCCTCCTGCCTCCCAGCTCTCACACCTCGCAAATGTAGGGCCCGAGACAGCGGAGCTGGGCCCCTTTCCTGGCTCTGCAGGGAAGGGAAGGGGCTTACAGACAGGCCATCCCAGTCTCCCAGCCACATCCAGCCGCAGAGGCAGGAGAAACCCACCTGCCGCTGAGTGACCGCTGCTGCCATGAGCCACTGAGTTCCTGTCTTGCCCCGAGCTTATGGGTATATAGATCCCCTCTGAGCACAAAGCCTCAGATGCCCTGTTGTAATGGAGGTGGATTCAGTTACAAAAAGAAAACCTCTGCTCTCCAAAGGCATGCCCTTCAGACATCGCCTTTTCCATCCAGGAAGCAATAATGACAATAATGGTTATTATTTATCTGTTTACTTTAATCTGTCTGGAACCTGTAAGGTATGAGGGACTTCCCTGGTGGCGCAGTGGTTAAGAATCCGCCTGCCAATGCAGGGGACAAGGGTTCGAGCCCTGGTCCGGGAAGATTCCACATGCCGCAGAGCAACTAAGCCCGTGAGCCACAATTACTGAGCCTGTGTGCTGCAACTACTGAAGCCCACGCGCCTAGAGTCTGTGCTCCGCAACAAGAGAGGCCACCGCCATGAGAAGCCCGCGCACCGCAATGAAGAGTAGCCCCCATTCGCTGCAACTAGAGAAAGCCCGCGTGCAGAAACGAAGACCCAACACAGCCAAAAATAAATTTATAAGGTACGAGATAGGGATTTAACCATACTTCCCCATGGGTGGGAGGTCCCAGTATTGACTGAGTGATCTCCTCCCCCAATAATTTGAAACGCTACTTTTCCCACAATCTACAGGCTTGTAAGGAACACTTTGGGGGCTGGTTTTGGACTTTCTATTCTGCTTGATTCACTGTGGAATGCTGGACCCATGTACAGTTTTAATTTCTGTAGCCTTGTAACACAACTTACTATTCAGAGCATAAGTCCCCCATCATTACTCCTCTTAGAAAATTCCTTCTGAAGTTTAGGATAATTCTGTCACATAGAAAGGAAGGAATAAAAGAAGGAAGGAAGGGAGGAAGGAAGAGGGGGGTAAGGGAGGAAGAAAAGAAAAGAAGAAGAAAAACCACTGAGGTTTTGACTAAATTGCGCTTACATTTAGAAATTACTTTGAAAAATAATAACACCTTTCTGATAGTGCATCTTCCTCTGCAGGACCATGTGTCTCCACAGATTCAGGTCTCCCTCTGCAGTGCTCAGAGGTTCCTGCTCACAGGCCCTGTGCATCCCTGTTGAGCTTACTCCCCGCGTTTTGTGCAGCTAGACAATAGTGTGAGAAGAGCCCTGACAACGACAGCAGGACTAGGCTCACAGCCCCCTGCCATTTCCTCATCTCGGGGGCCCCTGTGACCCAGCCCCTCTTCGGCAGCGAGGGGGCGTGGCAGGTGCTGGGCAGTGGGATGGCTCAGGCCCCTCCTGTGTTAGGAATCTGTCTCTGTTCAGCTCCATGGCTCTGTGGAAGTCAAGCTTAACCCTAGATCCTAAAACCGCAGCAGTGAAGAGGTTACTTTCAGTCGCTGGCTGCAAAAGAGGAGATTCCCGAAGTGAAGCCCACCTGTTCTCAGGCCCCTCTCTCCCTCTCTTTCCACACTATGTACTCCACCAACTGAAATCAGTCTCTGCTAGGCCCTGGACTAGGCAATTCTGTACACTAGCTCACTGCATCTTCCCAGCACCCAGTGGGTATTATTTCCCCCCTTTAACGATACAAGACCTGAGGCTCTGAGAGGGTCAGTAACTTGCCTGAAGTCACACAGCTTACTAGTGGCAAAGCTGGGATTTGGAACCAGTGCAGTCTGCCTGTCCCAAGACACTGAACGCTGAGATCTAGAGTTTTTTAATGGGAGCAGGGAGACCCCAAGTTCCTTCTCTGTGCTCAGAGGGTACCCATTTGCCCACCCTCCCTGGGGGATCTGCAGTCTCCCACCACAGCATTCCCGTTAATCTGCTGCCCTGCCAGATTAACTGAAAGCAGATGAGAGTGGGGCAGGAAGAGGGATGGGGAGGGGGCTCTGACTCCACACAGGTGTTTCTGTACCTTAGTTTACCTGTCTATAAGGTGGGTGTGTTAGACCCCACGGGCCCAACGTTCTAAGCAGAACAAAGCGAGAAACGAGGCTCCCCCGACAAACCACAGTTGACTGTGTGCACGTGTGTGCGCACATCCCTCAGTGAGATCTGAGGTCTGCCTGTCCTGCTCACTCCCCGGTGTATCTCAGCGCCTGGAGTCCTGCCCAGCAGAGAGCAGGTGCTCCAAAAACACAAGCCCCGCTGAGCCTCACGGATGCAGTATGAGCTACCTGACCTCAGATAGTGCTGATGCTGAGAGCCGCCTGGCTGTGACTAGTTCAAGGCCTGCCTCTCTCTCTCTTTCTCTCTCTCTCTCTCTCCTCCCCCCGCCCCCTCCCCCGCCTCATTCACCCTTGGTGTGATGGAAAGGAAGCGACACTTCCTTTCATGAAAAGTCACCCACTGGGAGCACCGCGTCAATTACGACAATAATGGTAACAGCAGCCTCAGTAACACCCAGCAGATGCAGCCACACCTCCTCGCCTGAGGCCGTTGGCTTAAGTTTCTCTTAGCTTGAGCTGGAGCTGAAACAAAGACAGCCTTTGAAGCGGCCAGTCCACTCTGTGGCCCAGGAGCCCGCTGCCTGGCAGTCTCCGTGTGGGGCTCGCTCCAGCGTGGTTTGGGGAAGGGGGACCTGCCAAGGGCTGTGCTCCAGCCAGCGCTAAGGACAGACGGACGACCTGGACATGAAAGCCCAGAGGGCACAGGGTGCAGCTCCGACCCAGCCCTGCCTCTGGGTCTCAGCTGGGGGAAGAGGGGGGTCAGGGTCTAGGAACATCTGGGGCCAAGATGACAGCCTTGAGTGTAGAAAAATGGGGGCATGGGGGCACCAAATATGACACTGCCAACTCCCAAGGCCTGCTGGAATTTGGCCGCTCTTTAGCCAGCTCTGGGATATCCTAAAAGACCCTTTTCCAGGATGGGGCTGAATCCCCACTGTCCCTCCCCTCCAAGTCTGGGTGATATTTGACAGTAACAGTAACGGCGCCATCTATGGACCGTTTCCTGTGTCCCCACAGACTACATTTCCTGCACCTATTCCACCTATGGGGGAACCAGGCTTGGCAGCAGCTTGTCCAAAACACTGGCCAACAGTAGAGGCACAGCCAGGACGGAGCTGTGTCAGCTGCCTGACCTCTGCCTGGGGCACTCGTTTGCCTCTCAGCTTTTCCGCTCCGCTCCTAGAGCACCCCACACCCTCCGCCAAGGATGGCTCTCCAAGTCGGTACCGCAAGGTCCCAGAGGGAGGGTGGGCCATCCCAGGCCAGTCTCCAGAAACTATTGCAAAGGGAGAGAGGGGCGGGGTCTTAGAGGCCTGATTCGTCCTCACTGCCAGACCAGGGCTGGTCTGTAAGCCTCAGTTTCCCAGACTGTAACTCAAAGAAGAAGGGGATGATTCCCTGAGGTCTTTTCTGCCTCTGCCGTTCCAAGTTCGAGGCCCCAGACGGGTCCCCGGGGCTTGTACGGACTCTGGAACTCCACTCCCGTGGCCCAACCCACTAGCTGCCATCTCCCATCCCTCCTCTGCCCTAACACGGCCTGTGGGCGCAGAGACCCCAAGCCACCAACACTGGTGCTCGGGAGGGGACAAGAAGCACCTGTTATCCTCTCCTCGGCCCCGAGGACCCCTCCTCGATAGCTGACGACCCCGCAAACAAAGGGACCCTGGGTCTGGCCAGCGAAGTGCCGCCGGACCCGCACCCTGAGCCTTCGGGGGTCCGGCAGCCGGCGACTCCCATCCCTATCCCAGCGTCCGCAGGTCTGGAGGACGGGAGCCCGGCCTGGCCGCGCCCCCTGAACACCCTACTCAGGGACCGAGACGAGGCAGCCGTGTCGTGGTTCCAGGCTCGGACTGAGCGCTAAGCCAAACACTTCTCGCACGCTCGCAGCCCGCGCACCGCCACTCCTCTTCTCTCCCCCACCCCACCGCCCCCATCACTCCCGGGGCCGCCACCCTGTCCCTCCTGGAGACCCGAGGAGAGAAAAAAGAGACAAGAGAAAGATGAGCAGAGCAAAAAGGGAAGCTAATTCTTCCCTGCCGGGGGGAGCGTGGGGGTGGGGGCGGGGTGTGTAGAGGAGGGTGGACAGGAGACAAGAAGAGGAGAGACCAGAGAAGAAAAGAAAAAAGGGAAGAGAAAAGGAAAAGAGAAAGGGTAGGGGGCGAGCAGCCGGTAAGCGCCGAAGGATCAGCACGCCCCTCGGCTGAAAGAGGAACAGTTGATTCTTCAAAATGCATTGAGCAAGTTCTTCAAAGCCCGCGCAGTCACTTTCAGGAAACGGCGGCCGCAATGGAAAGCGTCCCGCGCGCCCAGCGGACCCCGGTGCCCCTTTCTCGGCGGCGCCGGCGGGTTCTGAGAACCACCGGGATGTGACGGGGAGAGGGGGTGGGGGGCCGGGTGGGTGCTGCAGGCAGAGAACTGCTGCGGACAGCTGTCACAACAAATTAGCTGAGACCAGCTCGAGATTGAAAACCACAGCAGGAAGTGGGATGACAGAACCGTACAGGACTTGGTAAATTTCAGTCAAAAGACGACGAAAAGAGTTTCGAGATAAACGCCCGGGAAGCCCCTGGCCGCCAAAACTTTTTGTCTTTCTTTTTTTCGAAGAGCGCGCGCCGACACCGGGCCTCACCCTCCCGCTCGGGGCAGGGGGAGCGGGCGCCCCGGTCCAGGCTAAGTCCCCGCGTCCTCGCCCTCGAGTCCAGCCCCGGCCCCGCTAGCCCCCCAAGGCAGCACCGACGGCTACGAGCGCCAGGGGAGACCTGGCGCCGCAACCTCGCCCTCCCACGGGGTCGCCAGCCCCATCCCGGGCCGGTCCACAGAGCTGCTTACCCATGGCCCGGCGAGGTCCCGCAGCTCCAGCCCGAGACCCTCCGCACACTCCTGCCTCCCGACCCCGCGCTCTCCGCGCGACTGACCCGCCGCGCAGCTTGCCAGCCGCCTCCCCGCGGTCCCGCCTCGCCCCGCCCCGCCTGGCCCACCCCGGCTCCGCTCTGGGCTCCGGTTGGCGGGTCCGATTCTTCCGCGAGGGGCAGGGACCGCCCCCTGAGGCCGGGGAACTCTGGGGGTTGTAGTGTGCTCTTCCCCTCCCCAGGCTCAGAGACCTGGAGGGACTGAGGCAGGACACCCAGGAGTCACTGGTGCCTTGTGCCTCTGGAGGCAAAACTCGAGCCTTGGAAAAATCCTCCTTGCTTCTCAGCAGGGCACTGGGCGTCTGGGTGGGGTGAGCAAAGCCCTTCTGACTTTGACTTGAACTCCGTGGAAGGCATTGTCCATCTCCCTCCCAGCCCAGCATATAAGTAGAGATGGTTGGTGTTAGCTAAACAAGGACCCCGCCCAAAGTAGCAAGTCTTTGGCCAAAGCTCTGTGGGGTCCCAGAAATGCCTGGAACAGGAAACCTGATAAATGTGGATGGCCAGTGTCCACATATATCTCAACGACAGAGAGGACAGCTACAAAGTGAGCAGTCGAAAGAGGGGGCATGACCCCTGCTTGGAGGGGTGAGGCTTCGGGTGGAATGGGGGCCCGAGGAGATGCTGAGCCAGCTGCAGCAGGGCTTCTGCTGGAGGGAGAAGTAACTCAGCCATACTGACGTCACAGAAGAGGAAACCGAGGCTTGGGTTTGAGAGCTCAAGGTCTGGAAGTATCACTCACAATAGCCAAAAGGTGGAAGCAACCCAGAGTCCATTGATGGATAAATGGGTGAACTGCGGTTTGTACATACAACGGAATATCACTCAACCTGAAAAAGGAAGGAAATTCTGACATCTGCTACAACATGAATGAACCTTGAATAGACCAGACACAAATAATAAATACTGTATGATTCCACTTATAGTACTTAGAGTCAAATTCATGGAGCCAAATAGTAGAATGGTGGTTGCCAGGGGCTGGGGGGCAGGGGGAATAGGGAGTTAGTGTTTAACAAGTACAGAGTTTCAGTTTTGCAAGATGAAAAAGTTTGGGAGATGGATGGTGGTGATGGTTGCACAACAATATGAAAGTACTTAATGTCCCTGAACTGTACACTTAAAAATAGTTAAAATGGTAAATTTTATGTAATATGTATTTTACCTCAATTTGAAGAAAGAGCCTAAGGTCTCAGCATGTGGGTAGCTAGGACTTAAACCCTGCTCCTAACACAAGAGTAGGCGCCCACAATTTTATTGATTAGTTTTCATACAAACAGCTCTATGCATTTCCTACTTTTATAGGATAAAACTGAGGCTCTCAGGAATTCCCTGGCGGTCCAGTGGTTAGGACTCCACGCTTCCAATGCAGGGGGCATGGCTTCCATCCCTGGTCGGGGAACTAAGATCCCACAAGGCTTGCGGCCAAAAAACAAACAAAAAACAAAAAAACTGAGGCTCTGGAGGATTAATCAGCTCAAGTAAATCGCTGGTAAGTGGTGGAGCCTGAGCTAAATCCAGGCATCAGAGCTCCAGTACAGGCCCCTTCAACCATTTCCCTCATCTCTTGGCAGTGCTGTTAACTGAATCAGGGACCACGGCCTGAGGAGGAGAAAGCGTAAGGGGGAAGATTTGAGTGCTGGTGAGGACATGGTGGGTCAGCAAGATGTCGAGTGGTAGCTGGCACTGAGGCCTGGAATCCAGGAGCAAGGCGCAGATTGGAAATACAGATGGTTAAGGAGCCCTTGTACCCAGGCACCCACCAACCAGGTTTGCATCTATTACTGCCCAGCCATCACCCTAAACAAATGGACCAGGGTTGTATGTTGGTGACCCTGAAACCCTGTCCCTTACCCTTTGGCTCTGAGATGGAAGAACTCTCCAGGCTCAGCCCAGAGTGAACAACACTGTGGGCTCCCTTGTCTACCCCATAATGGGTTGGTTTGTAAAAGCCAGTGCTTGTAGATTCGGTAACAGACACATCATCAACAATAGTAACGGCCTAGAACAATTGTTATAATGGTGATTATAATAGTGCACCCCACTTCCCAGTTTACAAGCTCTCTCCAGGAGAGCTGAGGCCGTGGTGGCAGATGCTATGTGGAATGCCATCAGGTAGCTTTGTCCATTCTTTTTTTTTTTTTGCGGGGGGGCGCCGTGCTGCACGGCTCGCGGGACCTTAATTCCCCAACTGGGGATCGAACTTGTGCCCTTGGCGGTGAAAGCTCGGAGTCCCAACCACTGGACCACCAGGGTATTCCCTCGTCCATTCTATAAGGATTGTTTGCCCAAGGTTCAGGATGGAGACCAGGACGCTGGCCTCACCGTCCCAATCTAGGCCAACCCCACCCTCCCAGATTGGATAGACTCACTGCCTGACAAAGCAGCAGCTCATCCCACACGGGATAGAGTTATTCTGCCATCCGGGCAGCCCAGCACACTCTTACAGGCAGTGGCTGCTGTGCAAAGCTTCAGCAAGTCCACACCTGCCTGTGCCAACCTGGGAACAATATGATCTAAATTTAATTGCCACCTGCGGCAGCTGTTTGCAGTAGAAAATAATTTACAACAGCCAATAAATCTTGCACAGGAATGACATCTCCATTTGCTTCCCTAAAAGCATAAATACATCCATTGGTCAAGCCACTATCTCACACACCTCCACCTCGAGCCCACAGGCACCCTCCTCCTGCATCTACCAACCATCAGCTCCCAGCCCACGATGGGCTGAGAGAAGTAGCCTAGGCCCTCAATGTCTTGGTGTCTCTCTAAGTCTCAAATAAATTAATTTTTTTAAAAAAGCACCACTAATGAATGCATTCCTCCCATAAAGACATTACAAATAAGTCGGTCCTCTCTGACACCACTCCAAACTCAATTCCCTCCCTGACCCAGAGATAAGGACTCTATTATCAGATTGGGTAAAAGCTTCCAGAACTTTCCCTATGTATTTTCATAAATACGTGGTGTAGAAAAATATGTAACTTTGTTTTATGGGTGTTTTTTAAAAAAGTGATACAATTCTAATTGTTCCATTCTGCAACTTGCTTTTTTGCCCAACAATGTATCTTGGAGATCCCTCTTTGTCAGAACACAGATCTGGTTCTCTCGCCTGGCTGTTAGGCTGCGTGACTTGGTATGGATCTACCAGGGTCTTTATTTAAATCCCCTCTTTGTGGTGTTTGGTCTTTTTGCAATTATGGGAATCCTCTGAGGACATTCTGGACCCCCTTAGAACATTTACAAGGCTCCAGAGCTCACAAAGTAGTCCAGGAGATTGAGCTAAAAGCTGCTTTCTCCTACCTCCTGCCTCCAAATCCAAGAACCCCTTGCTGGCCCAGTTCTAGGAAGAAAACCTGGTCCTGGCGGGGGTGGTCCTCATCCCAGAGCTCTCAGAGCTGGAGGGACCATTAAAGATCTTCTTTCCACCTGGCCTCATTTTGGAGAGGAGGCCAGCAGGCCCAGAGATGTTAAGCGAGTTGTCCAAGGTCACACAGCAAGTCCGTTGCTTCTGGGACCCACAAACCCATCCAGCACACTCAGGAAATAACACACAGCCAGTTTTCTGCTCTGGGAAGCTCCGTTCCCAGGCTCGGCAGTTGCAAAAGGCCCCCAGGGCTTTGTTTTCAAAGGAGAAATGAAGCGGGAAGTATTTTTAACCGCCGGCCCCGCCTGGCTCCTGCCTCGCTCCCTCGTGCTTGCTGTCCAGGAAAGGCCGGCTTCATAGTGGCATTCGCAACTCATGGAAAACAACAAACGCCCGAAATAGACGATACCCAAGCTCAGGAATGGAAAAAATTGGCTCATGGCTTCAAATGCCTCTTTTAGAAAAAGCCGAGAATAGCTTTCGGCCTTTGGGGAACTGCCGGGGGTGAGGGAGTGGGGAGGTGGCGCTGGGAGGGGGATCTGAGAGCTTTGGTCACTTTGCCCCCGGGGGCACGTGAACACTAGCTTCCCCAGCTTTGTCCACTCTGGGAGCACATCCGCACCTGGCTGCTGCCCCTTCCCCCCAACCCCCTCCCCACCCAGCCCTGCCCTCCAGCCCAATCTGGAACAACATCCTTTGTTGGGCTGGGCCTGGGTCCCAGCTGGGTAGAAACCCGAGATTCTTATGCTTCTAGAGCCTGAAGGGTGAAAGTCGAATTCCCATGCGTGTTGGGGGGAGGGGGAGAAGGGAGGGCGACAAGGAGAGAAAATGTGGGTTTTCATCTCCACACAGACAGCCCAGCTGCTGTGTGACCTTCTGCAAGTCACTTGACCTCTCAGAGCCTCTGGTTCCTCATCAGCAAAGCAGGGGTAATGCTTTTTTTTTTTTTTTTTTGGCAGCGCGCGGCGGGTTATGTGGGATCTTATTTCCTGGACCGGGGATTGAACCTGTGCCCCTAACCACTGGACCACCAGGGAAAGTCCTGGTAATTCTTCATTTTTTCATTTATCTGACATTTGTGGCGCAGCTATGTGCCGGCACTGGGCTAGGGCTAGGCACTGGGGACATAGCCACGACCAGAACAAAGCTCCGATCTCGTGGAGCAAAAGCTATAGCTCTTGCCAACCTCACAGGTGCCAAGAATCAGCCATTCCTTCTTCAAACAGTTCCTGAGCCACGGCCTAGTGCTGGGAGGGATGACGGTACCTTTGACCAGTGTTTATCAGCCACTGCACCAAGCATCTTACACGGATTATTTCATTTACTGTCACCCCAGCCCTATGAAGTGGGCACTATATTTATGCCCATATTACAGTTGAGGACACCGAGGAGCAGAGAGTAAGTGTTGGATGAGATCGTAGACTCATCTGGGCAGAGTAAGGAGTAAGGAAAGGCCAGCTGTAGACCAGCTCCCTCTTAAGCCCTGGAGACCTGGATAACCAAAGCCTGGTTCTTTGTGACACAAAATAGTAAGTCTAGACTGGAGGTCAGTACAAATGCACTGGATAAGGTTGTTTTTTTGTTTTTTAAAAAAAACGTGGGGTCTGTATAGAGTTTTATTTAAAATAAGATCTCCGCTAACCTTTCATCCCTGTCGTATGACTGTCTCCCATTTGACAGATGAGTAAACCGAGGCATGCAGCGCTTAAGTAACTTGTCCAAAGACTGGCACAACCGGGGTTCCTACCGCAGGGTTTCTTACCACCCGCAGGTTCCCAGGACTCCGAGGCGGGGGCGGGGGCGGGGGCGGGGGCGGTGGGAGGGGCCCGCGCCCGGGCCGGAGAGAACTACGTCTCCCAGGATGCCGTGCGATGGGAGTGTAGGGGCGGGGCCGTGAGAGCACAAGGCTGTCATTTCTTGGTATTAAAAAAAAAAAGTAGCAAAAGAAAAGAAAGAATCAAAGCCTCAAGCGTCACGTCTAGGAATAGCCTCGAAGCCAGGCCAAGTCATTATAGACGATGAGTAATCCGGTTAAGTCATTTCTCTAAACACCATTGCTTGTAAGAGAATTAAAATATCAGCTTACATCAGAGGGGGAGAGGCAGGCTCCAGGGGCCCGGGGCGGGAGCGCAGCCAGGAGGGGGCGCGGCTGGCGCGCCTCCGCCGCTCGGCCCTGCCCGGGGCGGAGGCTGGACGCCAGCGCCCTGACAGCTGGGCCCTGGGCTCGGCCTGGCAGCCAGCTAGGGGATGGCGGGGGAGCGGCCCGCCAGGCCTCAGTTTACCTCATTGTTAAGGGCTTCGAGGAAGGTTTGGGGCTGCCTCCTCTCAGGAGAATCGGTGCCCTTGTGGGGGCGGTCCTGCAAGGTGAATGAGGGCCAGGGGCCTAGGCCAGACGGGGCTGGGGTTCCCTTGTCTTCAGTGTCCCCCCTTTCTCCCGGATTCCAGAGTTCATATCTCGATAGCTGCAGGAGCAAAGGTCTGGGGACACTTGGAGGGTGTGAAACGAACCTCACGGAGGTGCCAATTTTGCCCTAGACTGCAGGAGTCATCAAGGATTTTGGCATCCCGAGGTCAGGATTGTGATGAATTTGGGTAGGGCGAGCTGATCAAGAAGCTGCCTCTACAGTCCAGCGTTTAAGACTCTGTGCTTCCACTGCAGGGGGCATGGGTTCCATCCCTGGTCAGGGAACTAAGATCCTGCATGCTACAGCTAAAGATCCCACATGCCGCAACTAAGACCCGGTGCAGCCAAATAAATAAATAAATATTAAAAAAAAAAAAAAAAAAAAAAAAGACACCACTCTTCCACTGCAGGGGGCGCAAGTTCCATCCCTGGTCGGGGAACTAAAATCCAGTATGCTGTGCAGTGTGGCCAAAAAAAAAAAAAAAAAAGCTGCCTCTAGAGCTTGCCCCCTAAGCCCTGCTCCAGGGCCAACAACATGAACTGGGGCCTGGCCATGAGCCAGACACAGGTATCATCTCCCCCTCGGTGACCCTAACCTGGGACCCTTGGCAGATAAGGCTACTGGGCCCCAGAGTCTTCCCACTGGCTTCTCACACCAGTCCCCAAAGCAGTAGAGAGTAACTCAAGCTTACAGCTGAATGCTTGAGGCAGGCCAGACCCAGCTTTAAGCTCCTTACACACGTTCACTCTTGCAACGAATTGGGCACTTTTGAAATTCCCTTTCCACCGAAGGACAGAGGGAAGCGTGGAGAGGTTCACGACCTCCCAGGAGGCTGCACTCCCTCTCAGCCAGTCCACTGGAACAGGAGCCTCCGAGGCTCTGGGGTCAAGCTGACTGCTCCCCAATCCTGGCGCCCTCACTTTCAGGTGACCTTGGGTGAGTGACTCACCATCTCTAGTCCTCAATTTTCCCACGTGTAAGATGGGTTTAGCAATACCTACGTTGCAAGATTACTGTGAGGGTTAGAAATAACGGCCTTCAACAAACACCTTCTGTTGTGTCGGTGGTGTTATGTGAAAATAGCCTCCGACCAAGCAGATTCTACGTACTTCTGAGCCTGTGGAAGAAAGAAGTAAATACTTAAATCCCGCCCCCCCAAACCCAACGATCTCTTAGCACAGCAGGCATCTTCCCTACACCAGGGGACCGAGCCCTGGTCACACTGCTGGCTCCCCTGCACAGCGCTGCCCTGTGTGCACCCCAAGCCCTGGCCTTAGTGACCTGGGCTGGGCCCTGAGACTCCCCATCTGATCAGGTTTTCTATGTTTGCAGGTAGCAGCTTCAAGGTCCTGAGGTCCCCATTTGGGGTCTTAGGGTTTGGCCAGGATGCCAGAATGCTGGGAGAAATTGTGCTCAAGGTAAATGATTTCTCTCCAACCTGAGTGGGCCCCATTAACCCCTTCAGTGCTGGAAGCCTAGGCTTGGGTTGGGGGGGGCGTTGCTGCTCTAATTCCTGCTCCCCAAACGAACTCGTGGGACTTTGCTGATATCACAGTGAAAGCTTCTAGACTTCCCTGATGGCGCAGTGGTTAAGATCTGCCTGCCAGTGCAGGGGACACGGGTTCAATCCCTGGTCCGGGATGATCCCACATGCTGTGGAGCAACTAAGCCCGTGCGCCACAACTACTGAGCCTGCGCTCCACAGCCCACGTGCCACAACTGCTGAGCCCACGCGCCGCAACTACTGAAGCTCGTGCGCCTAGAGCCCATGCTCTGCAACAAGACAAACCACCGCAATGAGAAGCCCGCACACTGCAATGAAGTCCCAGCATAGCCAAAAAAAAAGCTTCTAGGCTTGGGGTTGTCTGGAGAACATTGGCTCTAAGAATTCAAGATCGCATAGAAATTTCATGCTCTCCCTGCACCTCTCCCCACACCATACCTGAAGGTCAGGCCTCTGCTTTCATCTTCTTGGTGATGAAACTGCCACGGGGTGGGGAGCGTGGGGTGCTGCCGTCCCTTCCCGACATCCCGCAATGTTTGTTGGCAGGGAGAACCCAAGGGGAACTCAGGTCTAAATGGTCCTGTCTATACCCCAGGCCCTCCTTCCTTCCCACTCTGCCAACCAAGAGCTCAAATTCTCCCCACACCTAGTGTACATCCTTTCTGCTCTTGCATACCCAGGAGCATGTGTTCAAACCCGTGTACACCTGTGTATCTGACATGCATCCTGCATATCGACGAACCTGTAGCTCACACATAGAAGCACACATGCACATATACACACTCAACTGTAACTCACCTGAGAGCCCACAGCCCCTGAGGCTTCCTTTTCCACATCTGGGGCACCACCTTGGCCTACCTTGGGAACGCTGAAAGGGGACAGATGGTTGTCTAGCCCCCCCGCCTCTCCTCAGATGCCCACCTGTGCCTCGGTGTCTCCAGCATGGGGCTGGCCTGTGAGATTTTGCTCTGTTGCAACTGCCTTCTCTCCCTGCCTTGGCCTCAGCAGGCTCTACCAGGCCACATTTGAAGGGAGAGGGCTGCATGTAGGTGGTTTCCCTGGGCGTCGACCTGGGGTAAGGACAGCTCCTGGGCATGGTGGTAGCTTGGCGTCCACCCCTCCCTGCCAAATCTGACAATATGGTCACACTGGGAGGACTGTCCTCCCCGTGTCCCAAGCTCTGTTCCCGACACCAAGTGTTTGCACGTGCTATTCCCTCTGCCCAAGTGCCCTTCGCTGGCTTGGGAGTTCCCACCTTATCCACCTAGAGAACGAACCTCTGCTCATCCTTCAAGGCTCCCTCCAAAGCACACATCCACACCAGCTCTGTGTCCCAGCGCTCCCAGCATACACCTCTGCTTGACATTTGCCACAGTGAGGCTCCCGTGGTCAGTCCCATGCCATTATGTGACTGGCCAGCATCTACTGAGCGCCTATCCCCAGTGAGGAGTGGTCCTTCCTATCAGCCAGCACCATGCTGTTGGCAGGCCACAGCCCCAGGCCTCTGCTCTTCCAGAGAGGAGACCCATGTTCGGAGATGGAAGGGACTTGTCTGAGCTCCGGCAGTAGGTTCAGGAGATCCTAAAGCCGGTGAATAAAGGAATTGGGAAGGAAGAGGAGGAAGTGAGAGGCCACAGAGGGCAGGCACATAGTAGGTGCTCAGTGGAGGTCCACAGAAGGGGGATGAAGGACACACAGGAGAAGGGAAGAGGAAGGGGCAGGATATCCATTCCCACCTCCTCGCACTGCCTTCCTCACATCACCATATACCATCCAGCCCTTCCCCAGGGCAGCACTTCCTAATTTTCAAGGGCAGGATAGTCTGTGATATTTTGGCCTTGAGGTATCACATGTTCCCGTCTTTCTGGAGCCCCCGGGCCGGGTAGCTCTACAGGTCTGGTGGTCATGCCATCCCTCTGGCCCCAGGCTGGCAGCTGGGATCAGAGCCCCTACACTGGGTATCCCTGCTGCTGCTGGACCCTCAGTGGAGCCGCGAGTAGGATCTGGGGCCTTGAACTCCACTCTGGGCAGCTCCTGCTCAATCCTCTAGGGGACTCAGAGTCTCCCAGACCCTGACCCACAGAACTCTGCAAGAGGGAGGTTCCAGACACCCCCTAGCCTCACTCTGGTGAATGAGGCCTCCTTGTGGCTGAGAGGGAT
The DNA here is from genome assembly GCF_965194825.1 of Balaenoptera physalus. Taxonomy (NCBI): domain Eukaryota; kingdom Metazoa; phylum Chordata; class Mammalia; order Artiodactyla; family Balaenopteridae; genus Balaenoptera; species Balaenoptera physalus. The sequence goes on from NC_138894.1 coordinate 11,703,143, forward strand.
CTGACTCCTCCGCGGAGTGGGGAAAGTGATGGGCATTCTCCATACGAAGACTGAGTGCCCGAAATCAGTTAAGTTCTTCATGCTCAGTTTTCTCATCTATAAAATGGGCATGGCATAATAAAAGCCCGCACACCTGCTAGTGCAGTTATGTGCACTGGATGAGTTATTTCTTATAAAGAGCTTAGAACTGTGCCTGGTGGGAGGAAGATCTCCATAAATGTTAGCTCTTATCCACAGCCTGGGACAAAGCAGAAGGCATGGGGTGAGCCAGGGCTGGGGGAGGGGCACAGGAAACCTGGGATTCAGGTCCTGCTCCAAGGTAGCAGACAGGGTGTTCCTTCTCTACCTACCCCAGCTTCCCTCCTTATGTTTCTATGTGTCAATGTGTCATATTTTGTTGGCTTTGGGGCTTTTTTTTTTTTTTTTTTTTAAATAAACAAGGGCTGCCTGAAACCCCTAATATTCTGGTTAAGTTTTGAAACAGCTCAGAAATCCCCTCCTCCCCTTGTGAGTCAGAGGCAGGAGCATTAAGCAGAACTCCTAGTGGCCTGCTGTGCTAGAAACTGCAAAATAACAGCTGGGCAGCCCTGTGACCCCAGCATCTGAAATGGGGGCTCGAAAATATTAGGGTGCGCTGGTGAGGCACGGAGGCCTGAGGGCTAAACCCTAAAGGGATCACGATGCCCACCCGCTCGCGGAATTTGAAATAACAACTCTGAACGGTTCGGTTAGTGTAAGGAAGTCCCACAAGACTGGCTTTTCCCGGAACGGTGATTTCGATGCTTGCTTGGAAATAACGAATTCTTTCCAAGCATTTTTCTTTTTCCATTTTGGTGCCTTAAGCACGTGCTTTGGGGAAGTGATGGGCAGCTTTCTCTTTCCAACCAGGCCCGCGCGCGGGTCCTCACCGACGCGGGACCGCTGCCTCGCCTGCTCCGGGAAGCGAGCGCTCCCGCCGCGCCCGCCCTCGGCGCCGCTCCACCCGGGCGCGGGGACTGCGGGGTCCGCGGGGGGGCGCCGCCCCGGGGAGCCGAGCCGGGGTTCCGGGGCGGGGAGCGCTGCCCGAGCGGACCCGCGGCGCGGCGCGGCCCGGACACCCTCCCCCCGGGCGCATTGAGCCAGGGGAGACCGGCGCGGGTTTCGGAAAGCGCTTTCCTTGCTCAGCGGATCTGAGTCAAAAGGGGGAGCTGGTTCAAACCGAAAGAATAATTCGGCTAGCCAAGGCCGCCAATATTTCTCTGGGGTCCAAATTTTTGCCAGACAGGGAGCTGCAGAGCCGGAGCATCGCTGGCCCCTCGGGCTTCACTGAAAGCCCCGGGCCCCCAAGTAGTTCCTCTTTTCCCCAGAAAAGGGACCAGGGGGGCTAAAGGCAGAAAGGGCGGACTGAGGGGAGGGTGCTTCCTCCAGCCCCACAGGCTCTGCCGGGTCCCCAGGACCCTCCCCGACCCTCCTTGAGGCCCAGATGATTGGGGCTCTCTGTCAGAGGTGAGTGAGGCCTCCCTCTCCTGCCCCAGTAGGCCCTTCTCAGGTCGTTCAAGAAGTCCCTCATGCCTCTGTGCATTTGCACCCTCTGTTCCTTCTACTTTTCCCTCTCCATCAGCTTGCAAATCCTTGCACACCCTCCTGGGGGTAGAGATGTGAAGCTTTTCAGAAAAAATTCTGGGAGTCTCATATTGACCCTCTGGGACCTCTATCTCCTCTTAGAACACGCCTGGCTTCCTATTCTAGAGACCTGCTTGAAACCAACTTGAAAAGAACCCCTCAAGTAGGTTCAAAATCCCCGACACTGGCCCCCTCCCCTCGATTTCACTGCCAGGCCCCTTGGCTCAGCAGGGCTTGCCCTCTGACCAGCATCCTAGTGGACACAGTGAGGCCCAAATTAACAAGGTTTTTTGAACTGACATTAACAGGGAGAGAAACGTTGATCTATAGTAGTAGCTAATCATTGTTTTTTCAGGCTGGACTCCCAGCAGAGAGTGGGTTAGGGGGGGCCCACTGGATTCTGACCCTTCCAACTCAGCTTCCTCAGCCTTTGCAGTCACAGAAACTCTCTGGCTCAGGGACCCTGTTGGACCCAAGTTCGTTCTGACCTCAGGACAGGTGTGGCAAGGAGATGCTGATGGTATATCTTCCTGGGCCACCCAGAACACCTGGCCTGGCCTCTGCTGCACTGCTGCCGCAGCCCAGCTCGCCGACTCAGCACAAAATTCGCCCTGTAAGCAGGACTGCCGTGAGCTCCCAGGCAGGGCCAGCTGGCCTTCTGAGGAAGAGCCCTGTAGACAGCAAGATGACTGTGGCATAGAGGGCCTGGCTGGTGCACACAGCACACAAGGACAAGCACAGAACATGTCCAAGGTCAGGGTCATGCAGGGTCAGCTGAGCGTGTGAGGAGGACACAGATTCCCGCCCCCCCGCCCCCGCCCAACACACACAGGCTCATGGGCAGGGCTGGCAGGGTGGGGTCAGCATGGCCACTGACCCATCAGAACACCTGGCATTAACCTGGCATTACCTCCCTGTGGTTGCTGTGTTGTGGGAAAGTCTGGGGTTCCTGCAGCTCCCCTCTAGAACATCGTGCTCTGGCCAGCGGTGGAGACATACACATGCACACATCCGCACGTCCAACATGCTCCCGCATCAACTGTCGGGCCCACCTCCATGACCGGGAGCATCTTTCCTCTGTGTTTAGCGGTCACTGTTTCAGATTAACTCTAACCCCGTGAAAGGGAAGTGGAGATCAGGGGTGACCGAGAATACCAGGCTGTCTGCCAGCTGCAGGGCCGGGGCTGCCCCCAGTCCAGGAAGCCTTGTGGAGGGAGGAGAGAAGAGACCTCAGGGATCACTTCCTGTGAATGCTCCCACTTCCAAGAGCCCTCTGGACAGGGGAGTCTCCCAAAGGACAGGGTTCTGGGGTCATCATATAACTCCCTGAGGTTTCTCTTTTGTTTGGGGAGGGGCTGGCTGATTACGTGCACGTGGAAGACTCAGGCAAATAAGGCCCAGAGAAGTTTTATCTCAAGACTCCCAACAGTTTTTTTGTTTTGTTTTTGATCTAATTGTCAACATAAAAAAAAAAACACAAAACGGGGGCGCAGGGGGGAAGTACCGTATAAAATTCTAGATCTTGGACTTCTCTTAAAATCAGATCTGCTTCACCAGCCACAGTGCCCTGATGGGGCCTGAGTAGCAGCTGCCCCTCACCGTCGGGTGGACGGTCTGTGGTTCCCTCAGCCCCTGGATGGCCTCCCCACTCTGAGGCCATTTGTCACTGGGCTTTGTCAGTTTTGTTATCCCCCAGAGGGATTTGAGTGTGGCCAACCCCTGGACGAAGCCTCCGTTTTACAGAAGACTTGGCTGGTTTTTGTTTTTAATCAGTGCTTTAGAGCAGGGGAATAACTGTTAATCCAGAGGGGCGAAGAGAGACCTGGCTGCCAAGAAAAAGCTGGGAGCATCTCCATTTTAAGGGGCCGAGTGAGAACTTGGAGTTACGATGGCAGGGAGCAGAGGTGGTTCTGCCTTCTTCTGGTACATTCTGGGAAGCCTCTCTGGCCTGGTTCCATTTTTATAGGGTTTTATATTTTTAAGGGGTTGTACAAAAACAAAAAGCAAACAAAAATGAAGAATATGTGACTGAGATCTAAAGCCCCGAATATTCACTATCTGGCCCTTTTCATAAAAAGTTTGCTGACTGATGATTTTACACATGGGAAAACTAAGCTCCAGAAAGGCCACACAGCAGATTGACGGCTGAGCTCTGCCTGTATCCACCAGTCTCCTGCTTTTCCTTCAGCCTTGCAGTGAGCACAGGTAGGTGGCCCATCGCCCCCGGGTCAGCCACCTGTGAGAGCAAGGGGTTGGAGGGGGGACCCAAATGGATGCTTGTGCCCCTGATGGTGGCCCATGCTTCCTATCCTTTCCCTGACAGTTGCTTTGAATGAGGTATGTTTTGTTACCTTTTACCTGGGGATCTCCAAGCACACGACTGAATTCAGAGAATATAGTTGCTGGTTTCTGTACATTTTCCCCACTGCGGTCTGGCCTGTTCATCAAGAACTCTATGAATCAGACAATTCAAGTGCGTGCAGACACACACAGGCGTGTGTGTGTAGGGGAAATGACTTTTCTGGGTAACTGAGGGTTAACTGGAAACCTGTGTTCTTAGGCCTTGTTGAAATTTTTTCTACAAATGATGAGCATTTCCCCAACTGAGTATTTTGAAAAGTTCCACCACTTTCTAAATATGTGACCTTGGTCAAGTTACCTAACCTCAGTAACCTCAGTTTCCTTATCTGTAAAATGCACCCAGTGCTGCCTCTCTAGGCTGTGAAAGGCACTAGAAAGACGAGTACGTGCTCGAGCGATGGAGCCGCCCTCACTGTTGTTATTGTTCTTAGTGAGTCAAAGGAGCGGCTGGTCGGCTGAGGCTCTTTGCAGGTATTTAGGATTATGGTTTGGAATCCATTGTGCATTCTGTACACGTTGATGTGGCGATTGGCCAGAACTGGCATCAATCTGCCATTTCTGTCCCAACTAAGTCCTCCCAAGGAGATGGTTTTCTTATGATTTGCCGCTTTCTCATAAAAGCCAGTGCAGTCAGGGCTGCCTGCAACGAACCAAGGACTCTCAGTCTGTTGGGAGCCTGAATGCTGTCTTTATCTGAAAAAGGGTCCACAGATAGAGTGCAGGGCTGGGGCTCAGCGTTCCCATCATGCCATCGCACCCCCATCCTTTCCCATCCTCCCTGCACACGACCCAGGACCCACCCCCTTGCTGAGGGCCAGCTGGGAAAGAGACAGGGAATGGGGGGCCTTGGCTGACCACTGAGAAGGAAAGAAGCTCTGGGGTGAAGGCCCCGGGAGGGCTGTGGGTTCCCAGCAAGTTTAGGGGGTGCTGGGGGTGTTTGGGGAGGTCCAGGTCTCCGTCTTGGCCGGGTGCCTTCTGGGAAGCTTTTTGCGACTGGCCGTCAGATTGAGAAGTTGAGGGGGCTTCCCTGAAGTGGGGAGCCTACAGGAGCCCGAGCTCTTGCCATCTGTGGAGGGGAAGGAGGCAGCCATAGACAGGGAGGGTGGCCACCAGGCACCCCACCCTGCCGGGCCCTCTGCTCTCCGGTCTGACCCCTGCTGCTCCAGCCACTTGCCCCCCTCGGGATGAGGCCGAGGAGGCTGCTGGTGCCGTGAGTAGGAGGCACAGCGCCCACCTTTGATGAAAAGAATGAGCTCAGAGTCAGATCAGCTGCCAGCCCCGCCCCTTACCGTGTGGCCTTGGGCGTGCCACTCTGCCTCTGGGCCTCACTCTCCTCATCTGTAAAATAGGAGCACTTACGTCTTGGTGTTGATGTGAAGACAGTGAGATTCATGTGTGAGAAGTCAGCCCCATGGGGTCTCTAGGCTGACAGCCTGCCCTCTTCTCAGGGCTGGGCAGCGCTGCATCCGGCCCTGGGGCAGGCAGGGTCTTCCAGACCCAGGGCGGAACACCGTAGGCTTTGGTTTCTGGGCTGGGGACAAAGGCTTTCTCTAATCCTCATCTGTGTTCAGTCCCTCCAGGGTCCCCCTCCAGCTCAGTCTGTCCCGGTCTCTCCACTTCTCGCTCCACACAGCCCACCCGATGGCAATGTAGATTTCAGCTTCTGTTTACCCTACAGCGTGCTCACCAGCAAAAGTTTAGTTTCCACCTGTCACCATACAGTTGACCCCTTTACTCATTTCACCTGCCCCTGGCTTCCCCCGCTCCACTTCCCCTCTGGTAAACACTACTCTGTTCTATGTATCTACATGTTTGTTTTTGTTTGGTTTGGTTTATTCATTTAATTTGTTTTTGTTTGTTTGTTTTTAGATTCCACATAGGATTGAAATCATACAGTATTTGTCTTTCTCTATCTGACTTATTTCACTTAGCATAAGATCCTCAAGGTCATCCGTGTGTCGCAAATGGCAAGATTTCATGTTTTTATGGCTGAGTACTATTCCATTGTATACATAAACCACATCTTTATTCATCCATTGATGGGCACTTGGGTTGTTTCCAAATCTTGGCTATTGTAATTAATGCTGCAGTGAGCATGGGGGTCATATGTCTTTTGGAATTAGTGTTTTCGTTTTCTCTGGATAAAAACCCAGAAGAGGAATAGCTGGATCGTATGGTAGCCCTATTCTTAATTTTTTGAGGAACCTCCATATTGTTTTCTAGAGTGGCTGCACCAATTTACATTCCCACCAACAGTGCAAGAGGGTTCCCTTTTCTCCTATGTGGATTGACTTTTATTTTTCCTGCCTAGGACTCAGTGTGCCTCTTCAATCTGAAGATTCATGCCTTTTTTTCCATTCTAGAAATTTTTCATCCATTTTTGCTTTGAATATTGCAAATATTATTCCTGTCCCATTCATTCTGATTTTTTCTTCTGCAACTTCTATTTGTTGTATATTGAACCATATCATTTTATCATCTGTGTCTCAACCTTTCTTTCAAATGTTCTAGTCCTTTGCCAGAGTGTTGCATTCTGATTAATTTTCTCAGATTTGCCTTCCAGTCAATTCGACTATGTCTAATCTGCTGGCTTGCCTGTCCAATCTGTTTACAAATTCAACGTCTATGTCTTTCATTTCCTTGCTTCCTTTTCAAATCTGTTTCATCCTTTTCAAATCTTTTTCATAGTATCCTGATCTTTCACTGTCATTTTTATTCCTCCCTTTACATTTTTAATTTTTAACATACCGATTTGATCTCTTTCAGCTTGTCCTGTTACCACAAGTTCTCAGAGATGATTTTCCTGTTTGCTGTACTGCTGACTCTCTTTCATGGTAGATAGTTTCTTTGTGTAATTTAATTGGTGTTTGTGAGCTCGTCTTCAGTGAGATTGTTTTGCTCTGTGGGAGTCCTATGTGTCCTGGGCTGTGACAATGGCCTCAGAGGTCTGTTTTGTATTTTTTCATGCCAACTGCTCCAAGGGCTCATCAGGGGAGCATTTTTGTGTAAATTTTTCAGCTTGGGAATTCTTCGCCCCATGGAGAGTGTAAGTTTGGATGCCACCTCCATGGACAGTTTGGGTTTTCAGCTCTGATCTTTCCCAGGAATCTTTTCTCCCACCCAGAGCCATAAGGTAAAACCAGATTCACTGTCCGTTGCCTAGGTTGTTGAGTAGATTCTTTCCTGATAGGCAGCCTTTCCAGGGTTCTAGCTTGTATAGCGGTCTCAGTTCCTTTTCTTTTAAAAATTTATTTATTTATTTATTTATTTTTGGCTGCGTTGGGTCTATGTTGCTGGGCGCGGGCTTTCTCTAGTTGTGGCGAGCGGGGGCTACTCTTCATTGTGGAGCACAGGCTTCTCATTGCGGTGGCCTCTCTTGTTGCAGAGCATGGGCTCTAGGCACACGGGCTTCAGTAGTTGTGCCACGCAGGCTCCGTAGTTGTGGTGCACAGGCTTTGTTGCTCCACGGCATGTGGGATCTTCCCAGACCAGGGCTCGAACCCGTGTCCCCTGCATTGGCAGGCAGATTCTTAACCACTGAGCCACCAGGGAAGTCCCACAGTTCCTTTTCTTCTTAAGGCCATACCTCTTGACCCTGTGTGGCCAGGGTCAAAGCTCAATTCTGACACCCAGTCCTCTCTGTACACTCAATATCGGGGTGTCTCCCCACACTTTTTTCAAATTCTCCTGTGGTTCGAACGTCTATTCTGAATTTCTCAGTGTTTTCTCAGTGTTATTTCCGTCCGTGGTGTTGCCAAAACCTGAAAGCAGTGGTCTTGGTGTTTGGCGGAGTACCTGGTGGGGGGGTTTGGGGACCTGAAAAACTGGTCCTGGGGAGAGTATCGGTTCATAGGGAGAGCTGAACATCTCTGCGTGAGAAATAAACAGAGACGGCAGGGTGAGGAGAGGGGAAGAATAAAGGGCCTGGGGGTAGGGACGTCCCTGGAGGTCCAGTGGTTAGGGCTCCGCGCTTCCACTGCAGGGGGCATGGGTTCGATCCCTAGTGGGGGAGCTAAGATCCCGCAGGCCGCCAGGTGTGGGAGTGGGCGGAAAGGCCTGGTGTATGAAGGGAGGTCGCGGCTTGTAAAGTAAGAACGGTGAGACACCCCAGGGGCAGAAAGAGGACCGTGAAAATACTGTTTGATTGGGCTTTGATTTAACTTTGTTCTTTGTGCCGAGCAGCGCTGTAAATCCCTGCTCTCCCATCACGCACCCGGTGACTGCCACCTTCAAGTCGCTCACAAATGCCTGGGTCAGTGGTACCCGAGTAAAATCAAAGAAAAAGAGCCTATCTGGGGTGTGCTGGGCTACAGGGAAGAAAACCTCCACAGGAAAGGAGACAGGGGAGGAGGATTCGGCAGAAGGAGGCAATGGGCAAGAACTGGGGGGAGGGGGAGGGTGCTTTGTTAACCTCTCCCTGGGGTCCCTGGAGCCTTTGAGGGGAGGCACTGGGTTCCTCTCTGGACCTAAAGAGAGGGCTCAGGAGTTTTACCTGAGCTCTGAGTAGCACAGCGCACTGGGTGAGGCCTGGGGGAGCTCACAGATGGGCCCCACAAACACAGGCTCCATCAGAAGAGGCAACACCTTGCTTATCCAGAAGCCTAAGGTTTAGCCATCTCATCTATCCGGAACAGACCTGAGAACAAGGAAATGTGGTTACAAAAATACCTGGTGCCAAGAACATGTACTGAGCTTTTTTTTTTTTTTTTTTTAAATTTCACTTGATAGTAGAATTTATTGTACACATTTCTACTTCTGAAAGCGTCATTCTTTTGGTTTTTATTTTTTTATTTTTTGGCCGTGCCATGCAGCATGCAGGATCTTAGTTCCCTGACCAGGGATGGAACCCGGGCCCCCTGCAGTGGAAGTGCGGAGTCCTAACCACTGGACCACCAGGGAAGTCGCTCCATGTACTGAACTTTTGCACATTTTTCAAATGCCTTTGGGACATTTACTCAGGTGACTAGTTATCTTTATTTTAGAATTATTAAAAGGGTGGAGAACTTTGGTATCAGTTCCGGTGTAACCTCTACTAGCTACTCAAGCTTGAGCCTCAGTTTCCCCGTCTGAAACGCACCCAGGTCACACGGCCAGTGGCGGCAGAGACCCAACCCTGTGATGGCACTAAGCTATCCTGTGTACTTAGCACAGGACCCTGGGAAGGTCTGCTGACTGTCCCACTGAAGGACTCAATGAGTTAATGAAGTTCCTGGTAAGGCCACACACGAGGGACGCATGTCCTCTCACAGATGGAGAGAATGAAGTGCAGGGTGATGCCCGGAGCACTTGTCTGCGGTCGTTACCAAAAAGCCCCCCACCCCGCCCTCAAAATCAACCCTCAGGACGAGCTAGACCCACAAGACAGAATTCGAGGACCTGTCTTCCTTCCCTCGATCATGTTTTCACACATAATCGGAAGCTGAGAGAGGCAGCAGAAGTCAATGGGTGCACAGCCCAGCGAGGGCAGAGACACCCTGCTGTTAACCCCTTCATCCCTGGGGGATGGGTCAGTTCTTATCCTGCGTCTGAAAGCTCAAGGGGTGGGTGGAGAGGCCCCTAGGGAGACAGAATAGGCCGGAGACCACTCTGGTGCTGGACATCTGGGGTCCCATCTCTGCACCCGTGCTCGCAGGTGTTCCATGCTCAAAGCTCTCTCTTCCCTTCACCGCTCCCGCTGGCTGCCACCCCCTTTTCCCTGCACCCTGTGATTGCTCCTCCCCCTCCAATATCCATTCTCTCCTTCTCTCCTAGGATAATGGCTGGCCCCCATTCCTAGATGGGCACAGAACTGTCCAGAATAAAGGCTATATTCCTAGTCCCTGTAGCTGGATGTGGCCAGTGGGAGGTGAGCTGAAGTAAGGGGTTGTGTGAACCTTCCTGGCTGTGCCTTAAAAGGGAAGGGGCAAGCTGTGCCCTGCCTGGGCCCCTTCCTCCTGCTGCTGGCCCATGGCTATGGGGCAAGCACTCTGGGCCACGTGGAGGGAGCAGGACCCCAGGGAGGACAAGCAAAAGTTGGAAGTGGCCTGGCCCATGATGACTTCCTAGAGCAGAGTTCCCACCTCCAGACTTGGACTTGGAAGGAAATGAACCTCAGTCTTGAGCAATTTTGAGCCTCTGTCAAGGGCAGCTGCCCTCACAGCCTATCAGATACAGGTACACATACGAATCCATGTCTCCAGCAGCCGCCCCTGGCTTCCGCCTGCACCCCTCCTCTCCAACCACTGACCTCCTTCCCGACAAACCCAATGGCCTCTTCCCAGCTGTCGTCCCGCCGGACCCCTGGGTTGAGCTTGGCAGCCTCCTGCTCCCCCCTCTCGGCCCATCCTTAGCTTCTGGATGTCACGCTCCTTGCACCTCCCATGTCTCTGACGTCCCTCTCCGTGTCCTTTGAGGGCCTTTATTCCTGTGCTTGTCCCTGACATGTTGGTTTCTCCAAAGTTCTGTCTAAGATCATTTTGGGGATAAGGGCTAGATTGGCCTTCTAAATGGAAGGGGGGATTTCTGGGCTGAGCGGTGGGGTACTGTCCACTCAGACTCCAAGCCGGGCCTTTTCTCCTGGGTGGACATTGCCCATGCTGTAAGCTGGGCTCGTGCAAACGTACGTGGGCCACTGCTCTGCTCACGATGGCTGGCTGGACTTTCTCCCTCTGCGCCAGCAATTGTTATGTTTTTTTATTTTCCAGAATGGGACTGGGTCTCCTTAGAATCATCTCTGTGGGGCCCACGGCTGGCCCTCACCCTCCTGCTCGGCTGTGTCCTGGCACGTACATAACTCCCTTCCCAATCCACCAGCTTGGGCTGCTGGTGCTCCTGCCTGGGAGATTTGGTCGAGCCAGGGGCTGCCCTGGCCCTGCTGGGTCAGAGGTCCTCAGGGCCCTGGAGATGCACAGTGCTGGTGACTCACTCCCCAGCGAGCTCACATGGGGCTCTGGGTACCCTGCCCCGCAGCAGGAAGACCGTAGGGCACTCGCGAGGCCCCAGGAAAGGCACTGATGTCCCCTCCAGTAAGGGGAGACCCTTACTGCCCCTTTAATGGTAAGAGCTGATATTTACTGACAGTTCCTTTGCCTGTGCTAAGCACTCACCCTTCAGTCCTCCTATCAGCCCCAAGGTAGGCACAGGGAGAAGGAAAACAGGAAACCAAAAGAGGAGAGGGTATGCCTCTCCCCTCCCCCTTTCCCTCACCTCTGGGCTGCCACACTGGCCTCGCAGCGGTGCCTCCTCTCCCCCGTCCCCACCCCGGCTCCCCTCTCCGGCCGGCGTCACACTCACAGGATGGGGGGTGCTCTAGTGCTGGCACGGCAGGAGCCAGGGGGCCCAGGGCAGTGGAAGCTGTAGCGAAGTCAGGGCCCAGGAAGATCTGCACGGGGCAGAAGTGTGTGGACGTAAGAGCACAGACCTAACTTGGGGCTGGCTACTTTGCGGGCACACCCTAGCCTCCCTCTCTGACCTCTGGACCTCTGGGTCGGGTCCAGCTATTGACCAAGAGGATTTGGTTGACCCCCAGAAGTGCTGGGGGCTCACTGGCAGGAAGCGAGTGGGCAGAGAGAGCCACTGCCGGGGGACACAGGTGGGAGCCACTGCGGTCCCAACCATTTCCTTCCAGGGTATTAGATCCACGGTCAGTTCCATTTCTCTCCACCAGGTGGCAGTGCTAGCCAAGCCCTCTGGCTTCCAGGGCGGGGGTTTTTCCAAGGGAGTGTGGATGCACGACCATTCATCAGCTCACTCAAAATCAGAGTCAGGTATTCACCCAGGAGTGGAATCGCTGGGTTGTTAGGTAAGCTGATGGACAATTTTTAAAGAAACTGCGACACTGCACTGTTTGGCACTGACAAATCCTTGCTGACTGCCTCCTGTGCACACGGCCCTGATTGTTCTAGGGGCTGGTCTCCAGGCCTGGCAGCCCCCTGCCGTCCGAAATTTCGGCTTGACGGAGAACAGTTGAGCACAGGCAAGGGGCCTCAGGGCCCTGAAGGCAGGAGACACCAGGGGCTGGGCTGCCTAGCGGGGTCCCAGGTTGGTCTGGATTCCCACTGGCTTCCCACTTCTGCTTGACTGAAGGCTGGCGTGAACCCTGGGCAAGAGCTCAGCTTCCTCGGCTGTGTGGTGGAGGCTGAAGCAGCTGTCCAGAAGCTTCTCAGAGCACTTGAGGCATCTTAGGAGATGACCTGTAGGACAGCCCTTTGTAATGATGGGAGTCTGGGCAAACTGAGGGTTGACTGCTAGTGAGGGGACCCTGGTTGGGGAGGGAGGGATTGTGGGGACCTTCAAGGTGGGGGGAAGAGGGGCAGAGGTCTCAGAAGCCTCAGCCCCTCTGACCTCTGGTCCTGGGGGCGCCCATCCTATTTTTGAGGGCTCACGTGCTCGCGCCTCCTGCCGTACCGGCTACAGCCAGCAGGGGGCGCCTCAGAGCCTGCCCTTCTCTTGGAGGGCCAGTCATTGCCTTCCAGGAACAAACGTTTGCAGAGGCCTTGCGGCCAGGCGGGTGGCCTGGAAGGGAGAGTAGGGTGCAGTCTCCATCGTGGGATGGCCTCTGCCTCACACTCGGGCAACCAGTCAGCAACTATCCCTACTAGTGTCAGTTGAATGGGGAAGACGTTAAAATGCCCAGAGGAGCCGTGACCTGAAAGAGGATGGTGCAGGCGGCACAGCATGGCGGGCAGGGCACCCACTCTCCAGCCAAACAGCCTGGGCCACACCCTGGTCTGTCACTTGTATTTGTGAACAAGTTGCTTCACCTCTTTGTGCCTCAGTTTCCCCATTTATAAAATGAGAATGACTACAATAAATAGAACCTTTTCAAGAACTTGCCATGAGGATTAGCAAGTTAATACAGCACTGGACTTAGAACAGTAGTGTTTATTAAATAAATAAATGGTGGAGTGTGTGATGGGAGGGGCGGCCCGGGCATCCCCATCCCCTGGATTTCAGTTCTTAGAACGCCTACCCAGCTGAGGTCCTGACCACCTCAGCCTGCTGGCACTGGGCAGCCTGATATCTGCAGCTTGTCCAGTAATTTTCCTGATGGGCTGAAGCTCAAGGCCTGATTTCCCTGATAAGACTCCATAACTATCTCTTTGATGGGAATGTGGTTTATCAACAAGCTGCTCTTGACGCCAGCCCTACAGGCGGAGACCGGGTGAGGGAGGGGGACGGGGAAGAGGCAGGCTCTCTGGCTCCAGCACTGCCCAGAGACAAGGGGATGCCCTGAGCCCGGATCCCTCAGGCTGGGCCAACAGGACCATCAGCCGTGGACTCACTGTGATGGTTGTTGACTTCTCACCAGTTTGCCTTTGACCTTTGGAAGACAGTTTCTAGAGAGCCTGGCAGGGGGCTTGGTGTGGAAGAGAAGGTCCAGGGTCACAGCAACATCTTCTGAAGTCAACTGGGGCCAAGCAACAGTCACCAGGACCGAAGTCACGGCACATGGGGGCTGGAAGGGACCCACAGACCAGCTCATCTGGGCTTCCCATTTTACACACGGGGACACCAGGGCCCAGGGAGGGTAAGAGAGGGCAAACTGACACAGGGGACAGAATCCGGGTCTCCAAACACCCACCCTTCCCCACGCCCCCTAAACTCCCCAGCCCAGTCAAGAGCACCACTGTCCCCACGTCCTTCTGGGACATGCATGGGGCATATCCACCCCTTCAGCCGAGTTCAGAGCAGTCACTGATCATGGCCTTGATCCAGGGTCTTGGGAGGGCCTTAGCCTGGAGGTCAAGGGCCAGGGTACCCGCCTGCCTCCAGACTAACCTAGGGCTTGTCACCTAAAGTGGGGTCTGCAGAACCACCTTGTTTGAAAAGCAGAATCCCACAGGTGCCCCAGAGCTTCTGAATCAATCTTCATCTGAATAAGATCCCCGCGCTAGGTTCATGTGCACATCGCAGTCTGAGAAGTGCTCTGTTAGAGCAAAAGCCACTTTCCCGCCACCAGCCTCAGTTTCTCTCACGGAAGGGGCAGAAGATCTCTGACCTCTTTTCCACCTCTACCACCCTGGAAGCAAGGCCTTGGGCGTGACCTCCTGCGGGACTCTCTGCGTTTCGTGGGGGATTCTGGGAAGTGGAATTCCAGCTCCAGCAAAGCTGAGGAGCAATCGACATCTCTCCCATTCCGTCTTGCTGGGCCCTCTCCTCTCTGCCAGAGACCCGGGCCTGGGGCAACTTCACAGGTCCTGGAATGCAGCTAATTCAATTCAGTCCACTTCACCAACACTGATTAAGCGCCTCCTGTATGCTGGGGTCAGTAGCAGTGAATCATTGCTACCCTGGCTGTACATTAGAATCATCCGTGGTGCTTTTATTTTTATTAGTTTGTTTTTTGTTTATTTTATTTTATTTTTTACTTTTTGGCCATGCTGCACGGCTTCTGGAATCTTAGTTCCCTGACCAGGGATCGAACCCGTATCTCCTGCAGTGGAAGCACGGAGTCTTAACCACTGGACCGCCAGGGAAGTCCCTGGGGTGCTTTTTAGACATGCCAGTGCTGGGCCCCACCCCAGGCCACTGGGATCGAGGTCTCTGGGGGCAGGTCTGGGGACAGGTACTCATTAACGTGACTCAGGCAATTATAATGCACAGCCGGGTTGAGAGCAACTGGCCAAAAGTAAGAGAGAAATCTATGCCAAACCCTACCCAGGCCATCTCCTCAGTCCCCGCTTCCTCCAGGCCAGCCAGCTGCAGCAGGCCTGTTGCAAGCCAGAGGAAGTCATCAGGAAATTCCCTGGATATGGTAACCTGTGACTGCAATCTCTAATTAATCATCAACAGTGTAATATGATCCTGGCGCATGACAAGGGGACCTGCTGAATCCTTTGAAAACCTGTCCACTGGCCTTCTTCAGACCCAGGGACCAGTGTCCGAGGACCCCAGGCTGATGGGGGCTCAGATCTGCTCCCAGGCTGGTAAGTGGGAGCCCCAAGCTTGGTCCCTGGACCAGGAGTGCAAGAAGCAGAGGGGGTGCTCTGTGTTATCGCTGGGGAAGAAGTCTCGGGAGGTAGAGGTATAGTCAGTGTAAATATCGCTCAGGAGGAGTTTCTGATACAGGCTGGGCTGACCTAGGTAGTGAACTATTAGGAGGCAGTGAGGTAGCGAACTTCCTTTCCTTGCAAGAATCCAAGAGAGGCTGAGTGACTCGGGTCCAGAATCCCTGCAGTGATGCGACGACCCACATGACCCACTTGCCTTTGGATCCTGCTTTGCAGAGAGAAGAATGGCTGGGGTGGGAACAGGGTAGAGTGTAGGGGGCCTGGTGGAAGACTAGGGGTCCCAGCTCTGCCCCATGGAGCTGTGGGACCTTGGGTGAGTTCCATTTCTCCCTGGGACCTCAGTTTCCTCACCCGCAGGCTGGGGGCCAAGCAACACACCTTGCCGGTTACAGAGCTGCCAGAAGCACAAAC
Organism: Balaenoptera physalus; assembly: GCF_965194825.1. Classification (NCBI taxonomy): domain Eukaryota; kingdom Metazoa; phylum Chordata; class Mammalia; order Artiodactyla; family Balaenopteridae; genus Balaenoptera; species Balaenoptera physalus. The sequence goes on from NC_138894.1 coordinate 11,718,508, forward strand.
CACAAGCTCACCAGGCACCATGGTTCTCTGCCAGCCTCACCTGAGGCCACAGCGTCCCCTTAGTGTGCGGGGCAGGAGATGGAGAACCGGGTCTTTTACCAACAGAGGTCAGGGATGGGCGGTGACCCAGCCAAGTGAGGGGGGTGGCCCCCACCCTCCAGGAGCCCCTACCCGCCCCCCGCTCCCAGCCCGATGCCTGTCCAGGTGGGCACTGAAGTCCTCACATTCAGGATCCCCAGACAAGTACCTGGAGACTCCAGGCCTGGGCTGTCAGGCATATCATTCCCACTGTGGATAAGGGACCAAACCCAGAGGGGCAGTGACCTGCCTAGGTCAGCAGCAGAGCCGCGGCTAGAATCCAGGTGCTGGTCCTCACTGCCCTCCACAGGGTCTCCTGGCTGCCCCAGCAACTTGAGTGGATGCAAGGACAGGTCCACCTGATGTCAGGACCCTCAATTCTGGCTCCTGGTCACCATCTGTGCCTTCTCTGGGCCTCCCTTGCTGGTGCACAGCCTGGAGGAGCAAGGGTTGGTGGGCCAACCCTTTGGGAAGGGAGGGAGAGACCAGGGCATTCCCGGAAGGGGTGGTGGCATGGGCAGGGGCGTGGGTGAGGGTGAGGGAGGGGTGAGCTTGGATAGCAGGGTGGGTTCAGAGGCCCCCCAAGCCAGGGTGAGCGCTTGTCTCTCACACCTTGGGTGAGGGAACCATGCCAGGCTTGTCTTTGGCCTTTGGAGGTCAGGGATGGATTCACTGTGACCTTAAGGGTGTCCCTTGTGCCTGACCAGAAGGAGCCTCCCCTCCTTGTGCTGGGCTGGAACCTTGCAGGCATGTGGGTGTCAGAGAGAAGGGCCAGGAGGGAGGGGCCTTGCTCCTTGGGGCTGGGGTCTGGCTCAAGTTTTTTTTTTTTTTTTTGGCTGCGCCGGGTCTTCGTTGCTGTGCGCGGGCTTTCTCTAGTTGCTGAGAGCGAGGGCTACTCTTTGTCGTGGTGCGCGGGCTTCTCGTTGTGGTGCCTTCTCTTGTTGCGGAGCACGAGCTCTAGGCGCACAGGCTTCAGTAATTGTGGTATGTGGCCTCAGTAGTTGTGGCTTGCGGGCTCTAGAGCGCAGGCTCAGTAGTTGTGGCGCACGGGCTTAGTTGCTCCGCGGCATGTGGGATCTTCCCGGACCAGGGCTTGAACCCGTGTCCCCTGCATTGGCAGGCGAATTCTTAACCACTGCCTGGCTCAAGTTTTGACTGAATTCACCTCTTTTAATTTTTTATTTCCCTCTTCCAACCCAGAAAGAGCAGGGCCAGGAGGGGAGGAGGAGGGTATGGGGAGAGAGAGAAGGCCTATGGAGCTAAGAGCCGTTCTGGGGGCAGGAAGCTCCGCCAGCTTCCTCCAGGCCTCTGGGGCTGAGAGAAAGGGCTGCCCAGCAAGGAACTTACCCTTCCTGGCTGCCAAGTGGAGTCAGGTCAGGAAGTCCCCTGATTTCAAAGCCTACCCAGGCCTTGGCTGGGCCCAGCCCACGATTCTGAAGGGCTGACCTGGGACTCCCTGTCAACAGGCTTTGCCCCCTCACCGGATTGGGAGTTGCCAGGCACCTTCTTTCCCAGGACAAGAAAGTCACCCTGTTTGGGGGCCATGGGCTTCACAAGTCACGCGGGTTCTCTGTGGGAAAATCAGAAAGTCACACAGGCAGAGAGGAAAACACAGCACCAGAGATGACCACAAAAAGCATGTCAAGCCCATTTCCTTTCAGGCTGTTTCTAGAAACAGATGAGATATACATGTATATAGTAAACGTATAAGTGTATGTGTCAAAACCAGGGTCATATTCTGTCTACCGTTCTAAAACCTGCTCTTCCTAGTTAACGGCAATAATAGCCATTACCAGGTATCCAGCGCCGGTAAGGCCATTAAAGGAACTGCGGTTCCTTTAATTTTTACAACATCCCAACGGGAGGGGAACTGAGGCTTGGGGAGATTTACGAGGGAACTAAGATCCCTGACAGGCAAAGCGGGCTCCTCACTGGTTCTAATGTTGGGGGGAGGTGGGGGGGGTAAGAGTGGGGACAGTGGCACCGGGGAGCGAGGGTTGGTGGAAACGCCCTCTCCCCTGGGAGGGGGTGGGGTGCTGTGATGGCCTTTGCAGCCCGTGGGTCCGACCCGCCCCGCCCCGCACTGACACCTCCCGCCCCCGCAGACGCCACGATGCCCCGAGAGGCGGTCCGTTTCCACGCCGAGGCCGTGGGCGCGCAGGTGTGTCTGGACGCGCAGCGGAGCACCGCGCGCAGGCGCGCCACGTTCCATGACGGCATCGTGTTCAGCCAGCGGCCGGTGAGGCCCGGAGAGCGCGTGGCGCTGCGCGTGCTGTTTCACGAGCGCGGCTGGGTTGGCGGCCTCCGCGTAGGCTTCACGCGCCTGGACCCCGAGCGGGTGACCGCGCCCAGCCTACCGCCCTTCGTGTGCCCGGACCTGGAGCAGCAGAGCCCGACGTGGGCGGCCATGCTGCCCGACGGCTGCGGGCTCACCGGGGACGTGGTGTGCTTCTGGGTGAACCGCCTGGGCCGGCTCTTCGCCCAGGTAAACGCGGGCCCCCGGCTCCTGCTGCGCAAGGGCGTGCTCATGGGCGCCCCGCTCTGGGCCGTGATGGACGTGTACGGGACCACCAAGGCCATCGAGCTGCTGGGTGAGGCCACGAGTGGGGACCCAGGCTCCTCCCCTGGGCGGGAGGTGGTGGAGGCTCGGGCGGTACTTCACCTGCATCCAGAGCCGCGGGGAGAACTGTTGTTTCATTCATATGCGGTCAGTTTTTACATCAGCTCATGTCAGGGTATGAAAATGGGCACTGGGGACCAGACCTAGTCATGGTGGGGGGGCAGCCTTATCTCTGAAGAATGAGAAGACGTGCTCAGCACCCCAAACATCTGTTAGAGGGCTGATCTCTTTCACAAAGGAAGAAATTTGGGGGCTAGGCTTTGCAGTCTAAGTAGGAGTTTGCTGAGACAAGGGTGGCAACAAAGGGAACGTAGGTGTGAGAGTTAGAGGTGAGTAAGAAGGCAGCCTGTGGGGCAGAGGTGAGATGTTCAGGTACTGGGTGGGGAAACAAGGACCACCTGAAAGGAGAGAGGATTTCAGGAGAGGGAGGAGTTAACAGGAACACTCATAAAAAGAAATTTTGGCATTCTGGGCTGGTGTTCCATTGGCTTGCACAAGCATTCCAGACAGCGCCGCGCGTTTGTTTTTCACACTGCTTGTCACAGCTGCTGGAGCCTCACCTCTGGAGCACCTGAATTGGCAGGTCTGGAGTAAAGCCCCAAGCACCTGTTTTCCCTCCTGGGGGATTCTGAAGCACAGCTGGGTTGGGGACCGTGAATAATGCTGAAGGTCTCCACTCAAGCAGCGGAAGTAGGGCAAAGGGGAGCTGTCTAAAGGAAGGATGGATTAGGAAGAGGAACCTGCAGTGCTACAGATTCTCCGCTGGGTTAAACTGGGAAAGGGGCGGCCAGGACAGGGCTGGGTGACCAGCTTGGAGCTCCAGCATTGCACCCCAGGAAAGAAAGGGGATGGACACTTTGCTTTAGGGGCAGGGACTGGGGAGGTGGGAGGGAACGAGGACACCCTGACTTTGCTTTCCCCAGGCCCTGACTTTCCCTTCCTGCCTTAGATCCTACCGTCAGCGCCTCCACCCCAACCATGCCATGGGTTCTCAGTGATGAGGCTCTGCCTGAGCCCAAAGGTGAGTGGCTTCCCCGAGCCCCAGGGACTCCCCAGGACTCCAGCACTCGGGGAGCTGGGGGAGGCCCCAGCCCTGGGAACTCAGTTAAGTCTTTCCAAGTCCTATCAAGTCTCCCACGGGCTTCAGGCCAAAAAGATTCGGCTCCGCCCCTGGAAACCTAAAAGCAACTTAACAGCTCTGCCTTCTGGGACATTGGCTAACTTCACAAGTTACTGGAGCACATTCATGAACAGATGTTATTTTGTCCGTCTGCTTTTAAAAAAGCAATCCACGTTCATAGTAAAAGCTTTGCCAAACAGAAATAAAATACGTATTAAAGGATAAAAAAGGAAGTAAAACAAAAACAAAAAACACCTCCCAAACCTCGCATTACCTGTTAGGTGGATTTCCTCCCAGCGTTTTGTGGACTTCTATATGGGGAGTTATTTGTGCTTTGTTTTCCTTTTTTCTAAATTGGAATCTTATGATATGTATGTTTGTACCTTACGGTTTTCGTCCCAACTTTTTTCACTTGATTACATTGTGAGCATTTTCTTACAAGGTAATATTCTTCAGAATCCGACTGCAGAGTTCTCTGTCCTGTGGTTATATCGTGAGTGGGCTGCCCACCCCTTGCCCCCAAGTGCCCCTGACCTCTGTTGTCCCCTTTCCCAGCCACAGCAGGAGAGGAGTGTGCCATCTGCTTCCACCAGGCTGCCAATACCTGCCTCGTCCCCTGTGGCCACACACACTTCTGCAGCTGCTGTGCCTGGCGGGTCTTCAGGGACACGGCCAAATGCCCCGTGTGTCGCTGGGAGATTGAGGCGGTGGCCCCGGCTTGGGACCGTCCTGCTCTGGGCCCTGGTATAGGTGCACAGCTCTGAGCCCGGCCCCTGCCAAGGGACGAGGTGCAGCTCTGCCCTCTTTCTGGAGAAGAGTCAGAAAGCCTGGTTAGCAACAGGTGTGGCGGAGAGACAGAGTCAGTGCTGCAATGGCTCTTCCCCCTCCTCAGCAGGAGGGGGCCAGTGGACCAAGGAGGTGCCCCTTTCTGCCCACATCAGAACTACCTCCCTGGTGGGTGCCTGGCTGGAGAAAGTGGCTCAGCATGGGCCAGCGGGGTTCTCACCCCTCTGCCTAGCTCCAGGTTCATTTTTGCATGCCAAGGCTTTTGGCTGGTCACCTGGTTCAGCCACCATGAACCTAGCAATCCCTGGTACATCGGAGTCCCAGGAACCCACATGTGTCAGTGAGAAGGGTCTTTGTGTAGAGACGGGGCAGCCTGATCCCTGGTTTTATGGCTAAGGAAGTTAAGGTACCTGCGCGTGTCTGGTGAAGCCCTGCCAGCCCCGGGGTATTGAGGAGCCTGGACCAGATGCAGGGAGCATCTGGGTGGAATTTTGTTTATTTATTTATTTTTTTAAATTGAAGTATAGTTGTTATACGGTATTAATAAGTTATAGATGTACAATATAGAGATTCACAATTTTTAAATGTTATACTTCATTTATAGTTATTATAAAACTATTGGTTGTATTCCCTTGTTGTACAGTATATCCTTGTAGCTTATTTTGTACCTAATAGTTTGTACCTCTTAATCCCCTACCCCTAAATTGCCCCTCCTTGTTCCCTCTCCCTACTGGTAACCACTAGTTTGTTCTCTGTATCTGTGAGTTTGCTTTTTTGTTATATTAACTAATTTGTTATATTTTTTTAGATTCCATATATAAATGATATCATACAGTATTTGTCTTTCTCTGTCTGACTTATTTCACTTAGCATAATGTTCTCCAAGTACATCCATGTTGCTGCAAATGGCAAAATATAATTCTTTTTTATGGCCGAGTAGTATTCCATTGTATATGTATACCAAACTTCTTTATCCATTCATCTGTTGATGGACACTTAGGTTGCTTCCATATCTTGACAATTGTAAATAAGGCTGCTGTGAACATTGGGGTGCATGTATCTTTTCAGTCTGTGTGTCTCTATATCTGAAATAAGTCTCTTGTAAGGCAGCACATATGGGTCTTGTTTTTGTATCCCTCAGCTACTCTATGTCTTTTGGTTGTAAATTTAGTCCATTTACATTTAAGGTAATTATCCATATGTGTTCTTATTGCCATTTTGTTAATTGTTTTGGGTTTGTTTTTGTAGGTCTTTTTTTTTCCTTCTTGTTTTGTTCTCTTGATATTTGATGACTATCTTTAGTGTTATGTTTGGATTCCTTTTTCTTTTTTGTGTGTTTATCTGTTATAGATTTTTGGTTTGTGGTTACCATGAGTCCATACATACATACATACATATACATATATATATAGACACACACACACATACACATATATATGTATATATATGGTTGTTTCAAGTTGCTGATTTCTTAATTTGAAACACATTTTAGCAGATATAGAGAACAAACACCTTGGTGTATGGACACCAAGGAGGGGAAAGGGGAGGTGGGATGAATTGGGAGATTGGGATGGACATATATACACTAATATGTATAAAATAGATAACTAATGAGAACCTGCTGTATAGCAAGGTAACTCCACTTTGCTGTACAGTAGAAACTAACAAAGCATTGTAAAACAACTATACCCCAATTAAAAAAAAAAAGAAATGCATTTTAAAAACCCTGCATTTGTACTGTCTTCCCCTCACAATGACTGTTTTTGATGTTGTATTTTGCATATAATTATTTTGTGTATCCCTTAACTGCTTATGTGGATAGAGATGATTTTACTACTTTTGTCTTCTAACCTCCCTACTAGCTTTGTGTGTGGAGGATTTCCTGCCTTTACTGTATGTTTGCCTTTACCAGTGAGCTTCCTCATTTCATAATTTTCTTGTTGCTAGTTGTGGCCTTTTCTTTTTAACCTAGAGAAGTTCCTTTAACATTTGTTGTAAAGCTGGTTTGGTGGTGTTGAACTCTTTTAGCTTTTGCTTGTCTGTAAAGCTTTTGATGTCTCCATTGAATCTGAACGAGAGCCTTGCTGGGTAGAGTACTCTTGGTTGTTGGTTTTTCTCTTTCATTACTTTAAGTATATCATGTCACTCCTTCTGGCCTGCAGAGTTTCTGTTGAAATATCAGCTGATAGCCTTATGGGATTTCCCTGTATGTTATTTGTTGCTTTTCCCTTGCTGCTTTTAATATTCTCTCTTTATCTTTAATTTTTGTCATTTTAATTACAATGTGTCTTGGTATGTTCCTCTTTGGGTTAATCCTGTATAGAACTCTCTGTGCGTCCTAGACTTGAGTGACTGTTTCCTTTCCCAGGTTAGTGAATTTTTCAGCTATTGTGTTTTCAAATATGTTTTCAGCCCCTTTCTCTCTTCTGCTTCTGGGGCCCATATAATGCAAATATTAGTGCATTTGATGTTGTCCTAGAGGGCTCTTAAACTATCCTCATTTCTTTTCATTCTTTTTTCTTTTTTCTGTTCAGTGGCAGTGATTTCCAGTACTCTGTCTTCCAGCTCACTGATCTGTTCCTCTGTATCATTTGGTCTGCTGTTGATTCCTTCTAGGGTATTTTTCATTTCGGTTATTGTATTCTTTGTCTCTGTTTGGTTCTTTATATTTTCTAACTCTTTGTTGAAAACCTCTAACTGCTTGTTCTGTGCATCCATTTTTCTCCCGAGTTTTTTGATCGTCTTTACGATTAATTGCTCTGAACTTTTTCTTCAGTAGATTGCCTGTCTCCATTTTACTTAGTTCTTCTTCTTGGGGTTTTATTTTGTTCCTTCGTCTGGAACACGTTCTTCTGCTGCCTCATTTTGTCTAAAGTGCTATTTGTATTTTTATGTATGTGGTAGGTTAGTTACATCTCTCGACCTTGGAGAAGTGGCCTCCTGTAGGAGACGTCCTGTGTGTCCCAGCAGTGGACCCCCCTCTCATCACCCAAGCTATATGTTTTAGGGGTTCCCCCTAAGAGGGCTGTGTGGATCCTTCCATTGTGGTAGGCTATGTGAGCAGTCTGGTACAGGCTTGGTTGGCCCCTACCCCAGTTGGTTGCCAGGCCCTGCCTTGCGTGCATGCTGCTGGCTGCTGGTTAGCAAGGCTTGGTCATGAGGCAGCTGGCTGAGGAACCCCAGGGGGCCCTGGGGCTAGTGTTGGCTCACTGGTGGGCAGAGTTAGGGTCCAGAATACTCTGGGGTTGTTGCCTGCCCACTGGTGGATGAAGCCAGGTTCTAGGGTTGGTGCTAGACTACTGGCAGGCAGAGCTGGGTCCTGGAGTCTGGCTGCAGGGCCCAGGGATCCCAGAGCTGGTGTTGGATTGCTGGTGGGGTGAGGGGAAGGGCTGGTCCCTGACACAGTTGGGTATGGAGTCCAAGGCGTCCCAAAGCTTGCGTTGGCCTGTTAGTGAGCCAAGATGGCAGCCACCAGCAGCCGTGTTCACGCGGTAGAATGAGTGCCCCAAAATGTTTGCTGTCAGTGTCTATGTCCCCAGGGTGAGCCACAGCCGCCCCCTGCCCCCACCTCTCCAGGAGACTCTCCAAGACCAGCAGGTAGGTCTGGCCCAGGCTCCTATCACATTACTGCTTCTGCCCTGGGTCCCAGTGTGTGTGGGATTTTGCATGCACCCTTTAAGAGTGAGGTCCCTATTTCCCCCCATCCTTTGGGACTCCGGAAATTGAAGTTGGCCTTCAAAGCCAAATGCACTGGGGGCTTGTCTTCTCAGTGCCTGACCCTCAGGCTGGGGAGCTTGACATCAGGCTCAGAGCTCTCACTCCTGTGAGAGGAACCTCTGCAGTTCCTCTCCAGCTTGTGGGTTGCCCACCCAAGGGCATGGGACTTGATTATATGGTGAGTTCGCCCCTCCTACCCATCTCAGTATGGTTACTTCTTTATGTCTTTAGTTGTAGAAGATCTTTTCTGGTAGGTCTGGTCTTTTTCATCAATGGTTGTTCTGTATATAGTTGTGATTTTGGTGTGCTTGTGAGAGGAGATGAGCTCAGGGTCTTTCCATCTTGGCCGCTGTCTGCCTGGTAGAATGTTGACAGTCTGTATGGAAGCTGGGTCACTTTAACAAGTCCTCTGTAAAGGCAGTCAGTAGTCACCTGCCCCGCCTTCCTTGCAGGGCAGTTGTGAAGTCCCAGTGAGAGCGTGCATCTGAAGATGAGTCAACGTATGAGAGTGCACTGTTACCATTGTGCTTATTTCCTTGCCAATTTCTGAGATATCAAAATAAAGTTTGTCTTTTATGAGTGATTTTGTAATGTGTATGTCTGCTTTGTTGCAGTCAGTGGGAGCGAGTAGGGCTGGGGACTGGTCAGGATGCAGGGGCGTGGGGACATGCCTTCCTCTTCTCCACAGAGACATCCTGGGCTTGCGGTGGACTAGGCGGGGTCTGGGCCCTCAGGCCTGTGGACTCTATTTTGCTGAGCGTGTGAAGGGGATAGTCCTACAGCTACAACCAGGCTCTGCCCTTGCCACCCTTGACTTGTGAGGACTTCTAGAGGCTCTGGCTCTTGAGTGAAGGGAGGAGTTGACCTGGGGACCCCCTCCTCAGCTGGTGTTTGTGGCGGGGGATGGAGGAGGACAAGGCATACCTGTTACTTTGCTCTTGTTCCTGCTTCATGACCGGTGAGGGAGAGAGCTAATAGGGAGTTTGAACCTATTGTGCCCAAAATCATGATGATGGGCACCTCCGCAAACTGCGTCCCTGCACCGTGGCCAGCCAGAGGGTCAAGACTTTGGGTTAGGTGACCCCAGAATAGCTTTCACTCTGGAGTGGGATCTCCTCTCTGCCACCCTTGAGTGTTCTAACCTTGGTCATGTGAGCCTCAGTTTCTTCATCTGTAAAGTGGAAAGAAGATAATTTTCTTTGCTGGTACATTGTGAGGATAGTGAATATGAATGAAACTTGTAGCTTAGAGGAAGTACTCAAAATATGGCAGCTTCCTTTCCCTGGAAAAGACATCTCCCAGGAGAAGCAGCCAAGAGATCACTGGGCTGGCTGTCGGGGGTCTGGGGGGGTGGTCCCGGCGGCCCCCACATCACCCCAGTATTTTGGAATGATTCCTATGGATCCTAAGACAACTTTTTTCATCTTTTTTTAATCTTTTAAGTGTCTTTTTTTTTTTTAAAACCCAAATACCTCCAAGGCGAGGGTAGCACTTTAATCCTACTTCCAGTGAATACCTCCTTATTAGTTAACACCTAGCAAAGCCTTTGAAATGATATAACCAGAGGGGGGACTTCTGGAGTGGTGGCATAAGGACTTCTGTAAAGCCATTTCTCCATAAAAGCAACAGAAATATTGGCAAGATTATAAAATTCAACTTTTCCAGAACTCTGGATATTAACCAAAGGCTAACAAGGTTTATCCAAGAGAATTTACTCAATTTTGGTAAGAGCAGTGGGGTTTGTGGTGGTTTAACCTGGCCTGCTCCCATCCTTCTAACCTCAGCTCCACAGTAGCCTTAAAACCCAGCAGCCTTGCAGCCACCAGAGGGGACAGGTTGTGTTGGGAACTCCTCAGAAAGCTCTGCCACCAGAGCGTCATCGCTGTTTGGCCTGTACTACACTTCCCTGGAAAGTCTTCATTTATAGGGTGTTGTCATGACTTAACCCAACTTGGAACCCTCTCCATGGGAAAAGCCCTATTCCCAGGGCATTTGTCAAACATCATCAGCTTCAGTTGTTTAACGTTGGCAGCTGCCTGAAACCGTGATACCACTTGAGACAGACAAGGGCAGCCAGGAATGTTTATCTCAGGCAGGCAGTGAGCCACAGTGTGTCTGACCATGAGCAGGAGTAGTGGGGGGTGGATGTCTGGGTCAAAGAATTAAGGCAAAGCCCCAGATACTGACAGTTTCCTAAGGGAACAGAAGCCTCTGTATCCGGAAGGCCAATTTTTTTTTAAATAAAATTTATTTATTTGTTTATCTATTTATCTATCTATCTATCTTTGGCTGCGTTGGGTCTTCGTTGCTGTGCACGGGCTTTCTCTACTTGCGGTGAGAGGGGGCTACTCTTCGTTGCTGTGCCTGGGCTTCTCATTGTGGTGGCTTCTCTTGTCGCGGAGCACAGGCTCTACGTGCGCAGGCTTCAGTAGTTGTGGCTCACGGGCTTCAGTAGTTGTGGCTCACGGACTGTAGAGCACAGGCTCAGTAGTTGTGGTGCACGGACTTAGTTGCTCCGCGGCATGTGGGATCTTCCCGGACCAGGGCTCGAACCTGTGTCTCCAGCATTGGCAGATGGATTCTTAACCACTGCACCACCAGGGAAGCCCCAGAAAGCTAATTGTTGACTCATTTTGTCCAGCAGCACATACATTCCATTTCTCATTATCACTTTAGGCAGATGCAGTGTAATTCACAGCTGAATATTCTATTCTTTGCAAGCAAGGCACCCAGGCTAACCAGGCATCTCAGTTCCAGGGGAGATGACACCCAAGAAAAGCCAAGTATTTGAGGAAAGCTAGCATCATGGGGGAAAAGGCATCCAACTCAACAAAAAGAGGACTTCATACCTGAAAAAAAATATACAGTTAATAGAGCAGACAGACCTGGGCTTTAGGACAAATATAATTAGATGCAAAAAGATATTGCATCAAAAAATCTAGGTACCTTGGAAACAGAAAACTAAATCATTGAAATAAAAACTTATTAGATGGACTGAACAGCAGAAAGATTATAGCTGAAAAATAATTCATGATCTGGAAGCAAACAGAATGGACTGCAAAGTTACAAAGAGATGAAATATATGAAATAAAAGAGAATAGATGCAGAAGTTCAAATATCCAGAATTTCAGGAGAAAATAGAGAAAATGGAGGAAAGAGAATACTCAAAGAAAGAAAAAAGGAAAATTTATATTGAGGAAAGACATGACTCTTCATGCTGAGAAAGCATACTAGTTGCCAAACAGAATACATGAAAAAAAAAAAAACCTTGACACATACTGATGAAATTTCAGAGCATTGGGGGTAAAGAGAAGACCCAAGGAGGAAAAAAATAGATCACATACAAAGAATGTGAATCAAATGGACAGTAGACTTTTCCTCAACCATACTGGATGCTGAAAGACAATGGAATAATATCTTCAAGGTTCAGAGAGATTTTTAATTTTATTAAGGTATAATTTACATACACTAAAACCTACAGATCTTAAGTCTTCATTTTGATGAGGGAATAATTTTGAAATTTAAAATTCTCCAAGCAACTACTCTCTCATTCAAGCATGAGAGAAAAATGAAATTTTCAGATATAAACTTGGTTTTTCACTCACCAATATTTTTATGAAAGAATTTTTAGAGAAATTGCTTCATAAGAAAAAACAAGAAAAGTTAACTTTTTATGATCAGTGAAAGCACAAAAAGTTGAGTCTAAATAAGTGTTAGTCATTAAAAAAAAAAATCAGTAAAAATCTGGAGTGAAAACCACAGACAACATCATCTTGGATGGAGTGAGGGGAAGCAAAAGCATGCTAGGTTTCTTTTCTCACTAGGAAGAAATAATTATTAACAACAAAAATGAGAAAAATGTAAGTTGATATGTTGAAGAACATACAGAGTGTAGAAGACTACAAACAATATATAAATTCCAAATATTAAAATAATAGAACTCCAATTTCAACAATCCAACAAAAGACAGGATAGGAGATAAAAGAATAAAAAGTAAAGTAGATAGGTACAAGTCCAAACAGAGCAGTACTCACAGTAAATGTGAATGGGTTAAATTCACCTCTCAATTGACAAGGATTTTCAGTTTGGGCAAAGAAAAAAATATAAACTAAAAAAATACAATCCTGTTACATTCTATCTCTGAGAGGTGGACCTAAAACAAAATCCAAAAAGACTAAAAATAAAAGAAAAATATACCAAGCAAATATGAAGAACACACAAACACGTTGTGGCAGCCCATGATCAGGCTTGCCTTGGAGATCCCTCAAGGTAACATAAATGGAAAATGCCTGGGCCTTGCAGCATAAGAGCAGATAGGAAGAGATTGCCCAGTGCTGACTCAGAAAGAGCCCAGGTATCAGGCTGGGGACTATGCTCCCTGATGGGTTGAAGTTCTGCTGTGTATGTAGTATTGATTGTTTTTGATACTGAAGTGAGACCATGATTCTACACTTCTCATACGTCTTACTCCATGTAAGACCATCAAACTTTGGGTGTATCTCTTGAGACATAAGAGATGTCATAAGAGATGTGGCAACCAAGAGCCACCTCCCCCCTGAATCAATATCCTATGTAAATCCTTTGATCTAGTTATTTGTAAACCAAAAGTAAAGGTTTCCTTAAACTAGGTCCAAGTCATTATTCTTGTTCATCATAAAAGACAGATTAGGCTCCTTGGTCTTAGCTTCTGCTCAGTTGTAGCTGTATTAGCATCAGACAAACTAGAATTTAAGGGAAAAAAAAGATTATAGGGGATAAAGAGGGAATTCAACTAGAGATTATCATACTGAATAAAGTAAGTCAGAAAGAGAAAGACAAATACCATATGATATCACTTATATGTGGAATCTAAAATATGACACAAATGAACGTATCTACAAAACAGGGACTTCCCTGGGACTTCCCTGGGAAACAGGGACTTCCCTGGTGGTCTGGTGGTTAAGACTCCATGCTCCCAATGCAGGGGGCCCGGGTTTGATCCCCGGTCAGGGAACTAGATCCTTCATGCCGCAACTAAGACCCGGAGCAGCCAAATAAATAAATAACTATTAACAGAAAGAAAGAAACAGAAACAGACTCATGGACATAGGGAACAGACTGGTGGTTGCCAAGGGGGAGGGGGTTGGGGGAGGGATGGAGTGGGAGGCAGAGGGTAGCAGATGTAAGCTTTTATATATAGAATGGATAAGCAGCAAGGTTCTACTGTAGAGCACAGAGAACTATATTCAATACCCTATGATAAACCATAATGTAAAAGAATATTTTAAAAAAAGGAATTATATATATGTGTAACAGTCACTTTGCTGTACAGCAGTAATTAACACAACATTGTAAATCAACTGTACGTCAATAAGAAAGTAAAAAATAAAAATAAATATGATTACAAAAAGAATTATTCATAATAGTGCCAAAGTGGCAAACAATCCAGATGTCCATCAGCTGATGAATGGATAAACAAATGTGCCCTGTCCACACAGTGGAATGTTATTTGACCATTAAAAAAAGGAATGAAGTGCTGATGCATGCTACCACATGGATGAACCTTGAAAACATGCTAAGAGAGGGAAGCCAGTCCCAAATGGCCACATAATTGTATAATTCCATCCATATGAAATGTCCAGAATAGGCAAATCCATTGAGACAGAAAGTAGATTAGTACGGGTGCCAGGGGCTCGAGAGAGGGAGGAATAGGGAGTGACAACTAAGGGGTATGGGGGGACAAGGAAGATGTTTTAAAACTGATTTTGCTGATGGTTGCACAACTTTGTGAATGTGCTAAAAACCACTGGACTGCACACTTTAAAGGGATGGATATTATGGTATGTGAATTATATCCAACTTAAAATTATGAAAAACTACACACCAAAATAGGTGAATAAAGCTGTGCTAGTGGAAGAAAAAGAAGAGAATATTATCCCTGGGAGCAGGAAAATCTTCAAAGAAGAAGCAACATTTAAACTGTTCTTACAGGGCTAATGGCTATTTTGAAGGCAGAGAGGAGGGGAAAGGGTATTCCACATAGTGGGCACAGCACATGCAAAGATGGACAAGTGCAGGACGGGTCCGGGGAATTACGAGGAGGTCACATTGGCCAAAGCAGAAGGAGCAGGAAGCCGCAGAGGAGTCCAAGGGGAAGGTGGGCTGGAGCCAGCCATTGAGAGCTCTGCCGGCCGTCGAGTGGCTGCAGGGGGTGCCTTTGAGGTCCAGGCTGACTGCAGGAGGGCTAATCTGTCAGTGGGCCTGTCTCACCTCAGTCAAACACACTCTGCTTGTAAGGCACCTGAGGAGAGAAACAGGCCCCTGCTAAGTTTCACTTTCCTAGAAATCCAAGATTTCTAGGTGTCATAAGAAGTCACTGGGTCAAAGCAAACAGAGGTAGTGTATAATGAATCATCATCATGAGGATAATACAGAGCGAAAGGAAAGTAAAAGTGCAACCAAGGACTGTCAATATTTGCTTGGCTTAAGCAGGAAGCCAGCCTGGGCTGGACGAGGGACCTGCTAGGGGACTTTCCCAGAGAGTGAGAAAAATTCCCTTGCTCAGGTGGCTTTCAGATGAAGCTTCCTGTTACACCGACTGGGGTGTGAGAGGTCAGTCTGGGGAATAACAAGCCGTCCCTCCAGGGGCCAGGACCACTGTGTCCCCTGTCCATCCCCCACCCCCTCACATGGCCCCAGCACGCCACCATCTTCAGTGCCCCCCAGCGTTATTGCCTAATACCTGCTCCCCACCCCTACCCCCAACCCCCCAACCCCACACAAGCAGAGGCTTCCTGCCTGCTGATAACCTGTTCAGGAAATTCCACTTGGAAGAAGTCCACGAGCAAAGAGTGAGGAGGGTAGTGGGATAATCCCTGAGCCTGTGGCAGAGTGAGGAGAACGAGGTGCTGTCTCGTTCCTCCATCGACCCACACACCAGATCAGCGTCCTGTCTTCCAGCTGCCCAAGGAGGAGAAGGTAGAGGTACCCTCATGACCCTGGAACTGGTGACTTTGTGATCCTCTGGGTCGGCCAGCCTGTCCCTCTCAGGTCTGCATGAAGTAGGTAAGCCACAACACAGATGATAATGTCCCCATTTTATAGCTAGAAAGAGTGAGGCCCAGAGACTGTGTCTGACTTGCCCAAAGCCACTCAGCATTTCCTGGTTTGTCAGGACTAGATCCCAAACCCCTGAATCCCAGCCGAGGGACTCCTCTGCCTCAAGCTGTACCATTTACGGTTTGACATAAATGCAGATCACCTAGTAATACCACCTCTTTATCCCCCCAAAGTTCCCCAAAAAAGGGGAACAATTTGCCCAGTCCCACCCACTAGCAGGCTAGCAGCCTCTACACAAGGCAGGGCCTGGCAGCCAACTGGGCTGGGAGCCAGCCTTGCATACCAGTGCACCCATAGTAGTCAGCCCACCACAACAGAAGGGGCCATGCACAGAGGGGGCACCCCTGGAGCATATAGCTCTGGTGACCAGAGGGAACTGTGCTGCAGGGTGCCATAGGACATCTCCTGTATAAGTCCACTCCTCCAAGGTTGGGAAACATAACCCAACTACCTAATACATAGAAATAAAAACAGAGACTTAGGCAAAATGAGGCAACAGAGGAATATGTTCCAAGTGAAGGAACAAGATAAAATCCCAGAAGAAGAACTGAGCAAGGTGGAGACAGGCAATCTACCTGATAAAGAATTCAAAGCAATGATCATAAAGATGCTCAGTGAACTTGGGAGAAGAATGGTGAACACAGTGAGAAGTTTAACAAAGAGTTAGAAATATAAAGAAGAACCAAACAGAGCTGAAGAATACAATAACTGAAATAAAAAATACACTGGGAGGAAAAAAAAATACACTGGAAGGAATCAACAGTAGATTAGATTATACAGAGGAACGGGTCAGTAAACTGGAAAACAGAATAGTGGAAATCACCCAAGCTGAAGAGAAAAAGGAAAAAATAATTTTTTTTTGAAATGTAGATTTATTTATTTACTTGGTTGCACCAGGTCTTAGTTGCAGCAGGCGTGCTCCTTAGTTGCGGCCAGCAGTCTCCTTAGTTGTGGCATGCGAACTCTTAGCTGCAGCATGCATGTGGGATCTAGTTCCCTGACCAGGGATCGAAGCCGGGCCCCCTGCATTGGGAGCATGAAGTCTTAGCCACTGCGCCACCTGGGAAGTCCCGAAACGATAATTTTTAAAAATGAGGATAGTGGACTCCCCGGGTGGTGCAGTGGTTAAGAATCCACCTGCCAATGCAGGGGACACGGGTTCTCACCCTGGTCCGGGAAGATCCCACATGCCACGGAGCGACTAAGCCCTTGTGCCACAACTACTGAGCCTGTACTCTAGAACATGCGAGCCACAACCAGTGAAGCCCACGTGCCTAGAGCCTGTGCTCCGCAACAAGAGAAGCCACCGCAATGAGAAGCCCGTGCACCGCGACGAAGAGTAGCCCCTGCTTGCCACAAGTAGAGAAAGCCTGTGCACAGCAACGAGGACCCAACGCAGCCTAAAATAAATAAATAAATTTATTTTTTAAAAATGAGGATAGTTTAAGAGACCTCCTGGACAATATTAAGCATACTAATATTCACATTACAGGGGTCCCAGGAAGAGAAGAAAGAGAGAAAGGGGCAAAGGACGTAGTTGAAGAGATAATAACTGAAAACTTCCCTAACCTGGGAAAGGAAACAGCCAGGTCCAGGAAGCACAGACAGTCCCAAACAAGATGAGCCAAAAAGAGGTCCACACCAAGACACATTGTAACTAAAATGGCAAAAATTAAAGATAAAGAGGGGAGCTTAAAGCAGCAAGGGAAAAGCAACTACATGGGAGTGACACGATATATTTAAAGTGATGAAAGGAAGAAAACCTACAAAAAAGAATATTCAGCAAGACTATCATTCAGATTTGAAGAAGAGATAAAAAAGTTTTACAGGGAAGCAAGAGCTAAAAGAATTCAGCACCACTCAACTGGCTTTACAAGAAATGTTAGACTTCTTTAAGCAGAAAAGAAAGACCACAACTAGAAATATGAAAATTATGAAAGGAAAAAGCTCTTTGGTAAAGGCAAATATACAATAAAAGTAGTTAGATCAACCACTTATAAAGCTAGTAGGAAGGTTAAAAGACAAAAGTAGTAAAATCATCTATATCTACAATAAGTAGTTAAGGATATATAAAACAAAAAGATGTAAAATATGTCAAAAATATTAAACATTTAAAAAATAAAGTTTATTTTAAATTTTTAAGTAATTTTTATTTAAAATTTTAGGTGAGTAAAAATGTAGGGTTGTTAGAGTGCCTTCAAACTTAAGAGATCATCAATTTAAAATAATCATATCTATATACGTTGTATATAAACCTCATGGTAACCACAAGCCAAAAATCCATAATAGGTATACACACACGAAGAAGAGAAAGGAATGAAAACATAACACTAAAGGTAGTCATCAAATGTCAAGGTGTCAGGCCTGCATCACCTTTGAAGATTTTCCCCTCCTTCTCCAGCTCACTCCCCTTTACCCTTTCCTAGGCATTTCCCCCAATAAATGCCTCATGTGTCTAACTATGTCTTGGCATCTGCTCCTGGGAGGACCTGATTACCACAGTGTCCATTAACAGGAGAATGGCTGAGTTGTGTTGTGGTCACACAGTGGATGAACTGGAGCTACGAGTGTCACCTAGACAAACCTCCAAAATACAATGTTGATTGGAAAAAGCACGTTGCAGTAGGATGTTTCAAATCAATCCCAGCTCCAGCCCACTAGCGGTTCTAAGCACTTTACAGGTGTTCATGTATATGATGCTCACACCAACATTCTGGAGGAGGGCCTATCATCGTCCCCGTTTTACAGGTGAGAAAACAGGTGAATCACGTCACTTCTCTTCACCTCGATTTCCTCATCTTAAAAAGAGGATGATGGTAATGCCTCCTTCACAGGATACTGTGAACAATCAACCAGCGTAAAACACTGAGTATTGTGCCTCCCATATAGTAAGCATCTACCATCACCATGCTTTTTATTTACTTTAATTCTGTTTTTCTCTCTGGAGGACCACACCTCCCTTAGATATTTCATGGACATTGTCTTGGTATGTGCATCTCTCTTGTGGTTTTCCCTGGCTCTAAGGTCCTTCAGGCCGACAAAAGCTGGCAGAGGCAATTAGAAGAAATTGGGTGTCTGGGAAGGGCATGATACAGTCATGAATTGTGCACGAAATCCATATCAGAGGCATCAGTCCTCTGGAAGGAAATAAGGGGGAGAAGCTTGTTTGTGTGCTTTCAGGGGAGGTGAGGCAGCCAGGTGGGCTGAGGACCACCTGTGCCTGCCCTCGAGGTTGGGAGCCAACAGGAGGAAAGAAATGGGAGTACAGCCCCTGTTGTGCTGCTGGCACCATGCCAGTCCCTTTCCACAGTGCTCTCATTACATCCTTGCAGTCATCTCCTTTTCTGGAGCAGAGCAAAGGTCACTGGAAGAGGAGGAGCCACTACAGAACTTAGGTCTGTCTGGCTCCAAATGAAGTTTTGATTCCTGCCCAGTGGCTGGAACCAGGCCATCTCACTTTGAAGCTTGACCTGGGGACATTCAAAGCATGGCCCCTTATGATCTAATCTCCTGTATTGAATAGAAGGACAAGCCAGAAGGCAGTCTTCTGGAAAACAGTAAGTCAGGCCATTTCTATAAGGTTTCCTGGGTGTGTTTGTTCACTCCAGACTTGCATAATTTTAGGACAGCTATTTTAAGAATAAAAACTCCATTTGCCTTATGTCCTTATCTCTAGGAATTTCCAGATTCTATCTTGATCAAGTTCTGATGAAATATAAACAAAGACTAGGTGGAAGCTCAGTGGGGAAGTAGAGTAGATACTTTATCCTAAATGAAAAAATGCACATCTGTATTTTGTGCAATATCTGTATGATTTCCCTCAGGTAACCCTATTTTTACTTCACACCTACTCTGAAGCAGGATTTGTCGCTTTTTTTTTTTTGGCCACACCACGTGGCATGTGGGATCTTAGTTCCCCAACCCGGGATTGAACCCGCACCCCCTGCATTGGAAATGTGGAGTTTTAACTACTGGACTGCCAGGGAAGTCCAGGATTTGTCACTTTTTGAGATTTTTCCAGGAGAAAATCTACCCCCAAAGCATTGGTGAGAGATGCCAATTTGATTGAAGATGCCAGAGCATATCAAGGAGTGAATGAACTGAATGATAATAAAACTACTACTCAAAATTTGTGGGCTATAGCTAAAGCTGTATATAGAGGGAAAGTCATAACTTTATATTACATTCACCTGGAAGCAAGAAAGTTTAAAACTAAATGAGGGACTTCCCTGGTGGCGCAGTGGTTAGGAATCTGCCTGCCAATGCAGGGGACACGTGTTCAATTCCTGGTCTGGGAAGATCCCACATGCCACGGAGCAACTAAGCCCGTGCACCACAACTACTGAGCCTGTGCTCTAGAGCTGGTGCACCACAACTACTGAGCCCGCATGCTGCAGCTACTGAAGCCTGCGCACCTAGAGCCCATGCTTCACAACAAGAGAAGCCACTGCAATGAGAAGCCTGCGCACGGCAATGAAGAGTAGCCCCCACTCGCCACAACTAGAGACAGCCTGCGTGCAGCAACGAAGACCCAACGAGGCCAAAAATTTTTTTTAAATTAGAAAAAAAACTAAATGAGCTAAACATTCAATTCAAAAATTTGGAAAAGAGCGTCAAAGCATACCAAAGAGAAGGTTAATAAAAATATAAAGCTGATTCTTTGGAATAACTAATAATATCTTTGGCAAAACTATCAAGAAAAACAGAAGATGCAGATAAAGAAAAGGGGAAATAGCAAGACATACAATAGATATGTGAAAAACAATAAAAGACTAATATGAATAACTTTACACTATAAGCTAGATAAAATGAGTATAATTTTAGAAAAAAATATAAAAATTGAGGAAGTGACACAAGAAGAAATAGAGAACCAGAATAGGACAGTGTCTTTTTAAAATAGAAATATTAAACAAAGATGCCCTTTCCAAAAAAGGCCCAGTTGATTTTACTGTTGAGTGCTTCTCAAATTTCAAGAAACAGTAAAATCTTCTTATAGAAGTAGTTCTGGAAAATACAAAAATAGCCAAGCCTCCCCAGTTAGTTTTATGAGGCTAATGTTGATTCCAAAACTAAATAGGATGAGATAAGAAAATTATGTGATTATTTCACTTAAAAATGTAAATGTAGGGACTTCCTTTGTGATCCAGTGGTACAGAATCCGCCTTCCAATGCAGGGGACATGTGTTCCATCCCTGGTCAGGGAACTAAGATCCCACATGCTGTGGGGCAACTAAGCCCATGCACCACAACTACAGAGCTTGTGCACCTCAACTAGAGAGCCTGCGTGCCGCAAACTACAGAGCCCACGTGCCCTGGAGCCTGCGCGCCACAACTAGAGAAGAGAAAACCTGCACGCCACAGCTATAGAGAAGCCACCACGCCACAGCAAAGAGCCCGCGCATTGCAACTAAGACCTGACGTAGCCAAAATAAATAAATAAACAAATAAATAAACAATAAATACATCTTTTAAAAAAGTAAATGTAAAAATAAAAAATAAAATATCTAACTGAATCCAACAGTGCATGTTTTAAAAGATTCATGATAATCCAGTAGGTTTATCCCAGAAATACAAAGATGGTTCAATGTCAGAAAATCTACTCATGTAATTCACCACATTACTCAACTAAAATAGGAGATAACGATTATCTCAATGTAGAAAAAATCATTTAATAAAGTTCAACACAATTTATGATTAAAAATTCTGAGCAAACTAGGACTAAAAAAGGAACTTCCTAAACTTGGTAAAGATTATAATATTAAAATTTATAGCATATAATATACTTAATAGAGAAATTTTACATGGATTTTCTCGAGGCTCAGAAACAATTTTGATCAAAAGCGTTAAGAAGAGAAAAATAAATAAAATTGGTAAGAATTAGAAGATCAGAGAATCAACTATCATAATTTGTAAATGATATGACATCTCCCTAGAAAAACAAAATCAACAAACTTTTAGAACAATTAAGAATCTTTACCAACTAGTAAGGATCTTGCTGGATTCAAGATCAACCTGTGCTGGCAATTGCCAACTAAAAGTTTTAATAAAATATAGGATACAGTTTTTAATATTGACAAAACCATAAAGTATCAGGGAATTAACCAAGAGATCTGTATAGAAAATACTTTAAAACTTTAATAAAAGATATAATAAGGATGATCTAAAAAATCCTGAATGGGAAGTTTAATAATTATAAAAATATTGATTCTCAGAAATTAATCTATAAATTCAGTACAATCCAATACAACTTCCTGTTGAATTTTTTTTTAAATTGAGAAATTAACTATACTGGATTAAATAGTGTCCCATCAAAATGCATGTTGCCTGGAACCCCAGAATGTGACCTTATTAGGAAAAAAGTTCTTTGCAGATGTAATTAGTAAAGCTGAGGTCATACTGGATTAGCATAGGCCCTAAATCCAATCACTGGTGTCTCTATGAGGGCCATGTGAAGATGGCCGCAAAGATTGGAGTGATGCAGCTACAAGCCAAGGAATGCGGACTAGCGACAGCCACAGAAGCTGGAGGAGGCAAAGAAAGAGTCTTCCTTGTAGCCTTTGGTTCCAAGCGTGGCCTTGCTGACACCTTGATTTCAGACTCCTGGCCTCCAGGAGAGAATAAATCTATAGGAGAATAAATTTCTGTTGGTTTAAGCCACCAAGTTTGTGGTACTTTTATTACAGCAGCCCTAGGAAATGAATGCACTAACTCTGAAATTTATCTAGAAGACTAAAGATCCACAAGCAGGTAAAATGTCCTACCAGATAGTAAGATACACAACTAAAAAGTTTGGTGCTGGAATAAGAACAGTCGAACAGAACATGAAACAGAATAGACAGAATAGAAATATTAGAGACAGACCTATGCATAAATGAGGATTTAGTATATAAAAAGGGGAAAGAAATGATTGTCTAGTATTTGATGTTAAAAAATTGACTCAGGGGACTTCCCTGGTGGTCCAGTGGATAAGACTCTGCACTCCCAATGCAGGGGGCATGGGTTCAATCCCTGGTTGGGGAACTAAGATCCTGCATGCCGCAGGGCGTGGCAAATAAATAAATAACAGTGGCTATTGTAAATCAACCATACTTCAATTTAAAAAAAACTTTTTTTAATTGACTCAGTATAGGAAAAAAATAAAGCTGAATCCCTACCTAAAGCCATATTAAAAAGTTGTATTCCTGATGAAATAAAGACCTAAAACCATAAACTAATAGAAGGAGATGTAAGAGAATATCTTTTGTGACTTAGGTATGGAAGGACTTAAAATATCAAAAGCAGAAATTATAAGGGAAAAAACTAATTTTTGGTCACGTCAGATTTAAAGATTTCTGTTCAACAAAGGACTCTGTGGACAAATTTTAAAGATTGGTGCAAACTGGGGAAAGATATTTGCAATTTCTAGGGCCTACTATCTACAACGTTAGTCTAGAATAGCACTGTCCAATAGAACTCTCTGCAATGAAGCAAGTGTTCCATACCTGCTCTGTCCACTAGGGCAGCCACTAGCCACATGTGCCTATTGAGCACTTGAATTGTGGCTAGAGTGAACCAGGAACTGAATTTTTCAATTTTCTTGAGTTTTAATGAATTTAATCTTAAATAGTCACATTTGCCTAGTGATTACCCTATTGGATGGTACAGGTCTAGAGTATACAAGCAACTCCTACACATCATCAAGAAGAAGATAGGAACGGCAACCGAAAAATAGGCAAAGGTTATATCCAGTTATCCAAGAGTAAACCCCCGAGGCTAGTAAACATAAGAAGGGGTGCTTAGACTCATTAGTAATCAGAAAAAGGCAAATCAAAACAGCAATGAGGAAATTAGACCTACAAACTGGCAAAAATCAGCTGGATAATGCAGTCTTTGTTGGAGTTTTGGGGGGTAGGAACTCTCAGGCATTGCTGGGCGCGTGTGAAGAGGGCGTGTAGACAGACACCACCATTCAGGAGTCCATCTGGCAGTACTTGGTCCAAGTAAATATTGATATATGTGTACTGTACAATCCAGCAGTTCTGCTCCTGAGTAACTATTCCAGAGATATTCCCAATCTGGTCCTTAGAGAGATATGTAAGAATGTTCACTGTAGCCAGGGCCAGCTCCATGGGTGTGCTCTGTGTCGCCATCTTGAAATTCTCAATGATTTTTGATCGAGGGGCCTTGCATTTCATTTTGCACTGGGTCCTGCCAACGATGTTGCTAGTCCTGACTGTAGCATTATTTGTGGTGGTTAGAAGTTGCCAATTTGGAAGAGTGAAGGATAAAATGTGGTGGGGTAGGGACTTCCCTGGTGGTCCAGTGGTTAAGAATCCGCCTTCCAATGCAGGGGACACGGGTTCGATCCCTGGTGAGGGAACTAAGATCCCACATGCTGTGGGGCAACTAAGCCTGCGTGCTCTAGAGCCCACACACCACAACTAGAGAGAAGCCCGCGGGCTCTTCGCGCTGCACCAAAGAGCCCGCACTGCAACAAAAGATCCTGCATGCCGCAGTGAAGATCCCGCGTGCTGCAACTAAGACCTGATGCAGCCAAATAAATACATAAATACTTCTAAAAAAAATGTGGTGGGGTATGGGGCTTCCCTGGTGGCGAAGTGGTTGAGAATCTGCCTGCCAATGCAGGGGACGCGGGTTCGAGCCCTGGTCTGGGAGGATCCCACATGCCGTGGAGCAACTAAGCCCGTGCGCCACAGCTACTGAGCCCGCACGCTTAGAGCCCGTGCTCTGCAACAAGAGAAGCCACCGCAATGAGAAGCCCGTGCACCGCAACGAAGAGTAGCCCCCGCTCGCCGCAACTAGAGAAAACCCACGTGCAACAATGAAGACCCAATGCAGCCAAAAAATAAATAAATAAAGTTAAAAAAAAAAGAAATAGGTTTCTTATTATTCTCTTATCTAATGTAACCTTTAACCCAAGAGAGTAATTTCAGTGTGTTTGCAATGTAGGTTTGTTATAGGAAATGGCACTGGTTAATATGTTATAGGTAATTGTGTTTTTATTTCAGAGTTAAACTATGTTATAGTTCATAAGACAGGTTTCCACCACTGTTTGGAAGTAGAGTGTTCCTGTGAAATCTTTCATAAGCCAAAAAGGTGTAAAGTGAAGAAGCCTTAAGACTCATCATGCCAACGGATACTTAAAATAAATCGAGATAAAACACAGGTGCTCACAGACACAGTTCAGAGCTATGCCAGCTTGAAGCTGCGATGCTGAGGGTGGTTCCCAGGCAAGGAGCTTGGCGGAGCCTCTCTCGGTGCTCAGGGTGCCCCCCGTCTCTGTAACGGCTACTGCAGAACAAAAGCTGAACGCTATTTTCGATTTTCGCCTTTTTTTCCTAAAAGCAAAAACCCTGTTAGGATTTCTCTTGGTTAATGAAAACAGGCACTAACGTAGGTCTTCAATAAAAGCCAGTCGGTGGAAAGCGAACTTTCAAAAAGTGAGGGATACATCACTGCTTTTGATATAATTAACCCAACCAATATAAAAACTGTGTAGAATCTCCAGGAATAGGAAAAAATTTCTTCTTTGCAGAGGTTTATGCAAATTTTTAAAACAAATGATTTGACCCACAATGCAAAATCTCTTTCATGACGCTATGAACATAAAATTCAAGGAGAAGGCAATACAAATGGCTTTTTTTTTTCATTGTTAATACTTTTATTTAAATGGTCAATTATCTTTTTTATTGTGGTAAAATATACATATCATAAATTTTACCGTTTTAACTATTTTTAAGTGTACAGTTAGTAGCATTAAGTACATTCACATTGTTGTGCAACCATCAATGCTATCCATCTCCAGAGCTTTTCCATCATCCCTAATTGAACAATAACATCCCCATTAAACAATAACTCCCATTCCCACCTCCTCCCAGCCCCCATCATTCTATTTTCTATCTCAATGAATTTGCCTGCCTACATGTTTCATATAAGTGGGATTATATAGTATTCGTCCTTTTGTGTCTGGCTTATTTCATTTAGCATAATGTCCTCAAAGTTCATCCCTGTTGTAGCATGTATCGGAATTTCTTTCCTTTTTAAGGTTGGATAATATTTCATTGTATGTATAGGCCACAATTTGTTATCCATTCATCTGTCCATGGACACTTGGGTTGTTTCCACCTTTTGGCTATTGTGAATACTGCTAAGAACATTGGTACACAAATATCTGTTCAAGTCCCTGCTTTCAGTTCTTTTGGAAGTGGAATTGCTGGATCATATAGTAATCCCAAATGGCTTTAACATATGAAACAATACTCAACTCAAGAGAAAGGAGAATTAAAACTCTGAAGGAAGTAGCTTTCATGCATAAGACTGACAGAGGTCAGAAGGGTCGTTAACAGCCGTGCTGATGAAGGTGTGCCGGCATGGGGCGGGGTGGAGCTCACTTTTTCATTGTGTTCCCTCTTTGTTCCTTTCGGCTTATACTTCTTTGTGCACAGTTATGCCTATTCCCGCACTCGGTGGTGTTGACTTCAGCTGCCCGGCCAGAGTAAGAGGCGGGAGCAATTTGGTTCCAGGCCACCTCCCCAGATTCCTGGGCGCCCCACTGATGTGGGGGAAGGACTCCCACCAACGTGGCCTTGGTCCCTGTGGTGTCCTGGAGGCTGGAGGGAGCGCTTCCAGCTGGCACCTGCAGCCGGCATTGCAGACCTCCCTGCCGTCCTGCGCTGACTGCCCGGGGTGGGGAGGTCACAGTAGCCTGGGGCATAGGGAGCAGGCCCCTGTCCCCACTCCCGGTCTGGAGGGGCCCTGGGTTACCCCGTCCTCCTCTTCAAAGGTTGCTTGGGACTGGGAGGCCACCAGGGACCCCCCCCTCACAACTTCAACACCACCCCCTGCCGGCAGGTCACCCTGTTTCTCCAGCAGCTCTGGGGGCGGCTTGGACAGTGCATCGATCAAGAGTATTTTTTTTTTTCTTTTGGCCATGCCACGTGGGATGCGGGATCTTAGTTCCCCGACCAGGAATCAAACCCATGCCCCCTGCAGTGGAAACGCAGAGTCTTAACCGCTGGACCGCCAGGGAGGTCCCCAAATAACTCTATTTTAAAGCCCTGATGACACCACCATCTCGTCAAAGGTTTCCTCCTCTTTAATGGTTAATTTTTCTAACTCTGATGGACCCTCGTTTATCAGTGGCTTTGTGTTGGTTCAGGCAGTTCCCCCATATCATTCTCACCCACTTCGTGACTTTCCAGCGTCTTTTGTAGGATTTCCATTTCCGTTTTGCAGTCATTTGCGTTATTATTTTACAGCATTCCCTATCCAGTCATCAGCAAGAGACTGGCCATTAAAGCAGCCTGGGTCGGGGGTCTGCACAGAGCCATCCATTGGGGTTCTCAGGAGGGGGTGACAGAGTGGTCAGATCATCGCTGAATGGCTTGGGCTTGATGGCTGTTGCCGCCCTACGCATCTTCATCACAGCAAGACTACAGATGGTGAGCACCAGGTTGGGACACTGACCATCCTCTCCCTGCAGGAACCAGCACTTACCACGTTCCGTTAATAGCCCTGTTCTCAACCTTGGCTGCACATTAGAATGAACTGGGGAACTTTCAAACAATTCCCATGCCAGGGCCCCCACTGAGACGTTCTAACATAATCTGTCCGGAGTTGGGCCCAGGCCGAGGTATTTTTTAAAAGTGTTCCAGCTGGTTCTAAAGTACAGCCAAGGTTGAGAATCGAGTGACTGAGTGAGGAGGAGCTGGAGGACCACATGGCAGAGATGGACATTTTGGCCAGCAGCGACCACAGGCACACTGGCTGGCTGCCGGTTACCCTCTTCCTGGGAGGCTGTATTAGTCTGCTACGGTTGCCATAACAAATACCACAAGCTGAGGGGCTTAAATAAGAGACATTTATTTCCCCACAATTCTGGAAGCTGGAAGTCCTAGATCAAAGTGTCATCAGGGTTGGTTTTTTCGGAACCTCTCTCTTTGGCTTGTAGATGTCCGTCTTCTCCTCGGTCTTCCCTCTGTGTGTGTCTGTGTCCTAATTGCCTCTTCTTATAAGGACCCAGTCATACTGGATTAGGGCCCATTCGTATGACCTTGTTTCACCGTAATGACCTCTTTAAAGGCCCTGTCTCCAATACAGTCACACTCTGAGGTACTGGGGGTTGGGACTTCAACATAAGAATTGGGCAGGGGGCACACAGCGTAGCCAAGAACAGAGAGTAAACCTGGGCGGGTCTGGGGCAGGCAAGGAGGAAGTTGTGCCCAACCAGGGCAGCTCAGTGCATCTCCCACACCTTACCAGGATTGGGGCTGTTTGTGGACTCAGAAAGCATGTACTCAAACCAAGAGCCGTTAGCACCCAGGTGTGTGCCCAGGGCTGTGTGTGATGGGGCAGGCTCAGCTGGCTTCCTCCCCGAGGGCTCCGGGAGGACAGGGCCTGGGAAGAAGTCTGTCCGTGTGGGCATGACCCACACAGGTGTGGGGGACCACTTCCAGGGGCTTCTGAGGAGGGTCTGTGCTTGTCTTTGGGTCTTCTTGCTCCATTTCTCTCTTTTCTTTTCTTTGGCCACACCACATGGCATGTGGCAACGTAGTTGTTCCCGAACCAGGGATCGAACCTGCGCCCCCTACAGTGGGAGCGTGGAGTCTTAACCACTGGACTGCCTGGGAAGTCCCCTCTTGTTCCTTTTCTACCTGCAGGGGCTGCTCCAGACCTCTGGCAGGTCCTTCCTGGTGGCAAGGCCTTCACTCAGTGCTCTCATACCACTGGCTGAGACTCAGGAACCAGAGGGAAGCCAAGTGGAGCTCCTTTGTTTGATGGGAAAGGGTCTCGAGTGCCCCAAGCAGGGATGGGGGGAGGCGGTCAGAGCCTTATGCCACTGGCTCTCAAAGCACAGCAGACCTTGGAATTTCTGGAGGGTGTTTGTAAAAATGCAGAGTTCCAGGCCTCACCACCAGGGGTCTTCTCCATAGAAAGTGTGTTCCAGGAGGGTAAGGATTTTTTTTCTGTTTAATTTGTGGCTGACTCCTCAGCCCCAAGACAGTGCCTGGCATAGAAAGCAGTCAGGAATGATCTGTGGAATGATTTGGTAGGCCATGGCATGGCCTGCAAATCTGCATTTTTAAAGCTTCTCAGGTGTTTCTGTTGTACGGGGGCCTCCACCTACACTTTGAGTAACTGAGCCCCAGATTCTGCCTCTAGGAGCTGAGATGCTCCCTTAGTAACTATCCAGCTGGTGTTGTAGAGAGCTGGAAAGGAGGGAGGTTTAGAGAGCCCAAGTCCAAAACAGAGCCTCTGAGTCTAGCCTGGCCAGCTATCAGCCGGGCTTCCTGTGTCCCAGCTCTGTATGGACCACAGCTGGACATGCAACTTGTCAAAAAGAGGTAGTGTGTAGTCTTAAGAAAGAACAGAGCTGGAGGCATCACACTTCCTGATTTCAAACTATATTACAAAGCTATAGTAATCAAAACAGTATGGTACTGGCACAAAGTACCATGGATTTAAAAAATGTGAGATCGGTATAGATATATAGTTATATATAATAGAATATATTCAGTCATGAGAAAGGAGGACATCCTACTGTTTGTGACAACATGCATGGACCTTGAGGCATTATGCTGAGTGAAATAAGTTAGAGAAAGACAAATACTGTATGATCTCACTTATATGTGTACTCTAAAAATGGTGAACTCAAAGAAACAGAGTAGAATAATGGTTGTCAGGGGCTGGCAGGGTGGGGGATGATGTTGATCAAAGAGTATAAACTTCCAGTTATAAAATGAATGTTTTGAGGATTTAATGTACAGTATAGTGATTATAGTTACTAATACTGTATTATAAGGGACTTCCCTGGCAGTCCAGTGGCTAGGGCTCTGCACTTCCACTGGGGGGGGGGGGCACAGGTTCGATCCCTGGTCAGGGAACTAGGATCTGCATGCCGCATGGTGTGGACAAAAAAAACCACAAAAAACTATTATATGCTTGAAAGTTGCTAAGAGAGTAGGCCTTAAATGTTCTCACCACAAAAAGAAAAGGTAATTAATTGACGTGATGCGGATGTCAGGTAACACTACGGTGGTAATCATTTTGCAGTATATAAGTATATCAAATCAACATGTATACCTTAAACTTACACAATATTATATGTCAATTATATCCCAGTAATGCTGAGGGAAAAGAAAACTTCCAAGTGGGGAAAAAAAATGAGCTAAGGAAAGTCAAGATGCAATCACAAATCGATTTTATTGTTCCTCATCACTTTCCATTAATTTGCTCAGTAAATTTACTGCTTTCTTGTCCTTGGATGCAACTTTGGGTAATTCCCATAGCTCTTCTGATCACTCTTAGATAATATACAAATTGTCCCATTGTATTGGAAATTTTAAAAATGCAGTTTCAAGAAATAATAAAACTTTTCAATTTCATTCAAAATTAAAACTTCTGGAAGCCTGAAGTGGAGCAAACTTCTTCATCTCCATGTTTTGCTCCTCTGCTCTTTCTAAAACTAGAAATTCGACTTGGAAATTTAAAAATCCTCTATTAAACAGCTCTTGGGATGAAAGGGGAAAAGTTTTAATTGCAGAATTTCTAAAAAAGAATCATAAAACACAAAATCAATAGAGGATAGTTAAACCAGTGATCACAGAAAATATGTAGCCTTAAATCCTTGAGCAGCAACAACAAAAATAAAATAAAATAATGAAAACAAATAAATTGAGCTCCCATTCTAAAAATTAGAAAAGAGCAACAAAGTAGAAGAAAGAACAAGGAAGGAAATAAAGTTAAAAGCAAAAGGAATGAAGTAGAGAACAGAAAAATAGTAGAAACTAATAAACCAAAAAGCTGGTTCTTTGTAAAAAGAAATCAACAAAATATATAAACCAGTAGTTAATCTAATAAAGGTAGGAAACACAATAAGAAACAAAAAAAGAAATAAAAATGAGGTGGTAACCAATGAAACAGAAAATTTTAAAAATCAAAAGAGACTACTTTGTACAACTCAATACAAATCAAACAGAAAACCTAGATGAATTGCATTATTTTCTAGGAAAATACAAAACAAACCCCCCCAAAACAAAAAACAGACACATGGGCAAACAGAACAGTACCGAGAGCCCAGAAACAAAGCCACACATATATTGTCAATATTTGGCAAGGGAGCCAAGAACACTCAATGGGGAAGAGAGAGTCTCTTCAGTAAATGGTGTTGGGAAGACTGGATATACAGCATGCAAAAAATGAAATCAGATCCCTGTCTTACATCACTCACAAAAATTAACTCAAAATGGATTAAGGACTTAAACGTAAAACCTGAGACCATAAAATTTCTAGAAGAAACATAGGGGAAAAGCTCCTTGACATCAGTCTTGGCAATGATTTTTTTTTTGCATATGACATCAGAAGCACAAGGAACAAAACCAGTAATCAACAAGTGGGACTGCATCAAACTAGAAAGCTTCTACACAGCTAAAGGAACAATTAACAAAATGAAAAAGCAACCTACTAAATGGGAGAAAATATTGGTAAATTATATATCCGATGAGGGGTTAACATCCAAAATATACAAAGAACTCATACAACTCAACAGGAAAAAAAAAAAGTCTGGTTAAAAAATAGGCAAAGAACTTGATCTTTTTTCAAAGAAAGCATGCAAATAGACAGCAGATACATGAAAAGGTGTTCAACATCGTTAATCAGGGAAATGCACATTAAAACCACAATGAGATAATCACCTCACACATGTTAGAAGGGTTATCATTAAAAAGACCACAAATAACAAATGCTGATAAGGATGTGGAGAAAAGGAAACCGTTGTGCATTATTGGTGAGAATGTATTTTGGTGCAGCCACTATGGAAAACCGTATGGAGGTTCCTCAAAAAACTAAAAATAGAGCTTCCCTGTGATCCAGCCATCCCACTTCTGGATATATATCTGAAAGAGAGGAAATCACTATCTCAAAGAGATATCTCCACTCCCATGTTCACTACAGCATTTTTCACAATAGTCAAGACATGGAAACAATCTAAGTGTCCATGGCCAGGTGAATGGAGGAAGAAGATGTGGTGCATATACACAATGGGACATTATTCAGTCATGAGAAAGAAGGAAATCCTGCCGTTTGCTACAATGTGGATGGACCTTGAGGAATGAACTAAGTGAAATAAATTAGAGAAAGACAAATACTACTGTATGATCTCCTATATGGAATCAAAAATATTGAACTCATATGTTGTGGTCATCCATGTACAATGCTTGGTGTCAGTCTATTTATCTCTTGTAAAAATAAAATACAGTGTGTGTGTGTGGAAAAAAAAAAAAAAACGAAAAAAAAAAAAATATTGAACTCATAGAAACAGGAAGTGAAATGGTGGTTGCCAGGGGCAGGTGGGGAGATGTTGGTCAAAGAGTACAAACTTGCAGTTATAAGATGAATAAGTTCCAGGATCTAATGTACAACATTGTATTGTGTGCTTGAAAGTTGCCATGAGACTAGAGCTTTAAATATATTTTTTTTAATTTTATAGCTACTTTTTATTTTTATTTATTTATTTTTTTATTTTTGGCTGTGCTGGGTCTTTCGGTTCGCGCGAGGGCTTTCTCTAGTTGCGGCAAGCGGGGGCCACTCTTCATCGCGGTGCGGGGACCGCTCTTCATCGCGGTGCGCGGGCCTCTCATTATCGCGGCCCCTCCGGTCGCGGGGCACAGGCTCCAGACGCGCAGGCTCAGCAGCTGTGGCTCACGGGCCCAGCCGCTCCGCGGCATGTGGGATCCCCCCAGACCAGGGCCCGAACCCGTGTCCCCTGCACTAGCAGGCAGACTCTCAACCACTGCGCCACCAGGGAAGCCCGAGACTAGAGCTTTAGTGTTCTCACTGTAAAAACAACAACAACATGGTAATTATATGAGGTAAAGGAGGTGTTAACTAACCCTATTTTGGTGAACACTTCACAATATATGCGTGTATCAAATCATTGCACTGTACACCTTAAACTTACCTTTTCATCAGAGCGCCCTGCTGGTGAGGCCACCAGCTCAGCCTGGACTGTGGGGCAGCGCTGGGGGTGGGGGTGGGGGCTGGGAGGGGAGGACAGGGACCAGGGGGGCGCTCAGGGACAGCACCTGAGGGGGTCAGAGCGAGACCTCCCAGGAGGCGCCCTGTGGTCAAGAGCTGACAGCGCTGCCTGAGCATTAGTTGATGGAGATGGAGCCCTGCACTGCCTGCTGAACCCCACACCCCAGACAGCTCAAGGTCTCACGTCCCTCCCGCCCATCCAGACTGCCTGGGGCATGGAGGTCGGGGCGTGGTGAGTGCCCTCATCTGCCCCAGAGAAAAGGGGGGTCCTACCCCCCAGCAGTGGTGAGTGCTCCCTCCCCACATACCCACCTCACCACCTGCCTTCTCCCTCCCAGCCCACAGGGTAGGAATAAGCCACCCTCCTTCCCCTCCCCAGTGAAAAGGCTGGCTGCACTCGGCCCTCTCCACCCCCCAGGTAACAATCGTGGGTGCCCCCGCCTCCCCCGCTCAGGGCAGTGCTGGGTCCTTCCTGTCGTGGTCCAAATGCGGGTTGGAGAAGAATTTCCAGACGTAAGGCAGAATGTAAAGAAGATAGAATTTATTAGAGGGAAGGGTCACTGCCAGAACAGAGGGCCAACTTCCCAGTAGTCCGGGAGAGTCGAGCCTAAACGTGTGCTATTGATCACTTTTTATTGCCAGAAAACAAAGGAATGGTCTGAGGTGAAAATTGCTTTTACTGATCGGTTAAGGCACATATACCTTCCTTCTATAGGGTGGGAATGGGACAGGGCAAATGCCTTTCCTTGTTTGGGACAGGTCCCATCGCCCAGGTGGGCTCAGGAATTCCGTAACCATCGTAACATGGTAGGGAGGGCAATTAAGAGTCTGGTAGGGAGGGCAATTAAGAGTCTGGTAGGGGGGTGTAACGCTGAAACTTTTTCAGGCAGGGACGTCCTTTGTCCTTGGAGCACCATACTTCCCTCTGTCCCCACCCCAGCAATGGTGTGGCCTCCCCTCTTCCGCTTCCTCCTGCTTCCTAAGGTCACCCCACTTCTGCACAGCGAGCCCTGGGATCCCCAGCACCAGTAAGTTCAGGAAGCACACAATAACAACCTGGGTGCTGGAGAGAAAGTCAGGTTTTCCCGGGCCTGATGGCGAGAGCGCTTTCTCCCACGGGACTTAATAAAGGGATATGAATTTATGGGCACCGGTGGCTCCATTCATTAGGCAAATTTTTTTTTAGTGTTTATTTATTTATTTGGCTGTGCTTGCTCTTAATTGCAGCATGCAGGATCTTCGTTGCCGCGTGTGGGATCTTTAGTTGCCGCGTGTGGGATCTTTAGTTGCGGCATGCGGGATCTAGTTCCCTGACCAGAGATCGAAGCGGGGCCCCCTGCATTGGGAGCGTGGAGTCTTAACCACTGGACCACCAGGGAAGTCCCAGGCAAATGTTTTTGAACATCTCATGTTCTGGGAATACGGCAGATAGGGCCAAGGCGTGTGCCTGGAGAGACTCAGAGGTGCAGCTCTGCAGGGGTAACCGTGGGACCCTGAATGTGTGTCTCTTATGTTTGGATTTGACCATGAACTTTAAATTCTCCAAGGTTGGTATCGCCAGCATTACTGGGGTTTGGCTGGCATTGAGCTAAAAAAACAGTGGTCTGTGTATCTTCCATTGATCCTTCCCAAACATTTGTTGAAATTTAAGACTGTTGCCAGTTTTCCGGTATTTGGATTTGCATTGCAGTGAGCAGCTGTCTACCACTCTTGCAATTAGCCTTCTTTGTGCAGAAATCTTTTTCTGTCTGGGGTTTTGCTTCCTTAGTATATGCACTTTGGGGAGAGGGAGGGGTACTTGGAGCAAAGAGTGTGCATCAGTGCCTTCAGCGTTCCCACAACTAGCTTCGGGAACATTCCCTGTTCAACACGCCCCAAAATGTTCTGGTGACAGTGAGATACAAATTTTGGCTCTGCTTCACTTGCCTTAAACTGAGAAAAGAGAAATTAGAACCACCTCAGAAGGTCCAAAATATATGTGTGTTTACACGCAAGAAAATGTCTCCAAGGTACAGAACGGAGTATTAAGAAGAAAAGTAAGACGCTATATTTGTATGTGCTTATATGCATTAAAAAACTCAGAAAGTCATGTCTTCCTGATTCCTCAGTTTCCTCAGCAGTTCTGGAGCCCAGAGTTTAAGATAAGCCTGAAAAGTGTTGAAGTAAGCCCGTTCCCCAGCACACTCCGACGATGTCCGCACTTCTACCGACCCCCCAGGCAGGAGCAGCCCCAGAGGGTCATTTAGTTCAGCGGGGAGAGCCCTGTCTGACCCTGGTCTTGTATATCGCACATCAGAGACCCACGTCCCATGTCTCAAAGGAAGGGGTGACAGCACCAAGGGAGAGGCACATAAAGGCCCCTCTGCTCTTGAGTTCTTTCATTCTAAGCTGGGATTGTGGAGACTAGGGGTCTGCCCCCTCTGTAAGAGGCAGGAATGGGGACAATTTGGGGCTGGGCTTGGAGCCTGGGCCATTTGACAGATGAGGAAACTGAGGCCCAGAGAGGAGAGGGACTTGCCTAAGGGCATGTGGCCATTTACCAGGAAGCCGGTCGCAGCTGTGGTGTCTCGGCACCTCCCCAGGGCTCCTGCTGGCTCCTGGCACCCCAGCGCAGAGGCAGGGGCTCATGTGTCCCCTCTCTGGCCCTTCTCCTCCAGGAAACCCTCGGCTCCTCAACCCCCAGGGAGCTCGTCCAGCCCTGGATGAAAGAGCCCAGCTGCTGCAGGAGGGGAGGTCCTCCACCGGGTGCCCGGAGATGGCGCAGGCTGGGCCCCTGAGGGAGGGCTGGGCCAGCAGCACGGGTGCTGGAGCAGGGAGCTCTCCAGGGGCTTTCTGAGCCCACTGCCATAGGTGAGCCCTGCCCTCCCTTGACCCTCTTCAAGGCCCCCCAGGAGTCACCCAGCCCATAGCCTTGCCGGAGCCCACCATCTGTTGGGTC
The DNA here is from genome assembly GCF_965194825.1 of Balaenoptera physalus. Taxonomy (NCBI): domain Eukaryota; kingdom Metazoa; phylum Chordata; class Mammalia; order Artiodactyla; family Balaenopteridae; genus Balaenoptera; species Balaenoptera physalus. Next base: position 11,753,899 of record NC_138894.1, read on the forward strand.
GGGGAATCCAGGCGGGTCAGTCACACAGGACCTGTAAGCCAGCTGGCCAGGTGTTAACTTTCTGGGGAAGAGCATGTCTTTCTACGCTTGTGCCCGCACTGAGAACCCCCTCGGTATCAATCAGAGAACCTGGGAAGGTGAGTTAGGAGCCAGGAGGGCGCTCAGTGCGCAAATCACCTGAGCCAAGAGAGGGGAAGAATCTCCATCAATGAAGGAATTTCCATCAATGAAGCGCCCTCTTCACCCCCGCAGAGAACCAGCTAGACCCCAGGTCCCAGCCTTGCCTCCAGGACCCCCAGCCTTGGTTCCTGTGCCTCCTTAGGCTCTGGCTGACCCAGGAGAATGGGTACAAAACACGTGATTATCTGTCAGTTTCCTGCAGGGACTGGGGCTCTTTCTGTTCTCTGCTGCATCCCCCCCCATCTGTCCTTTCCTCTGCCAACACCACACCGTCTTCCTTTCCGCAGCTTTACCCCGTGTTTGTGCGCCCTCCGGAAGGCTAGACTCCCTTCCTGCTCTTTTGCTAGTTTCCCTCGGGAATGATCCTGTCTTCATCGCAGCCATGCCTGGCCCTCCCTGGTCTCCCGCAGGCCGACCACGTCCTGGATGGGGTGCAAGAAGCCCCACTGCTGGGGTCGGGGGTGCTGTGTCCTCACCTCCAGGCCCAGTGGGAGTGGAAAACTCACGTGGGCCCTGGGCGCTCCCCGAAGATCCCTTTAAGGGCGTGTGCGCGTGGCGGACGCGTGCAGAGTGGTGCACGTTCGATGGGTGCGCTCCCAGCTTGAGTTTGAACAGGCAGCGCTCTGCCTTCCTATTTCAGCTCCTACTGTAAACAAGCGTCCTTTTCAGGGTCTATTTGGGGCTACGTTTTTCTTCTTTGCATTTTTGTGCTTTTTGTTGGTGATTTCCCTGTTTAAAGCGGCCCCGAGAGCAAGGCTGAAGTGCCATCTAGTGTTCCTAAGCTCAGGAAGGCCCGGGTGTACCTCCCAGAGAAAATACACATTAGATAATCTTCGGTCCAACGTGAGTTACAGCGCAGCTGGCCGGGAATCCAGTGTTAATGAATCAACCACGTATTAGACAAGATGTCTCTAAACAGAAACACACATCAGACAAGGTAACCACTGTGACCAGAGGCTCACAGGAACCTGACTTCCTGTCGAGGCAGTGGTTCCGTGTTGGCCGCGTGACTCTAGAACTACTACGAACGATGAGAGTTCACTCTATGTATTGGTACAAAACACCTTTTGTAAGCATCTCCTTTAGAGGCTGTAAATGTTGTATTAGCGGGCGCTTTGGGGAGGACTGTCGTGGCCCAGGGGACAAGTGCCTCTCCTTTCGCATCCTCTGAGCCCCCAGGTGGCAGTGGCTCCCTGTGTTGGGGATTAGGTGCCGCTGAGCAATGCACTGGGGCCACTGCATCACTGAGGCTGTCATTCCAGAGAAAGGAAATCTCCCCAACCATCCCGCCATGAGGGATAAGGGCAGGAAGTAAAAATTCCTATTAAATCTACACTTTCCTATGTTTTCCTTACTGTCCAAGTGCTGCCCCCAATCCACCTCGCTGTGCCCACCTCCTCTCAGCTCTCCCACATACAGACTTTTCTGGAACCTGGGCTGGCAGTGTCCCATACCCACCAGTGCAGTCCCTGGAAGTTGGGTGTCGGGCTGGCTACAGGTTCCACTGTGATAATAACGGCAGACGGTCATCAAGAGCCTGCTCCGCGCCCAGCACTGTGCAAAGCGCTTTATAAAGATGAGCGCAATCTTCTCAACACATCGGTCCTGTTATTACCCCCACTTACAGAATCTAGGATTCTTGGATTGCTTGGATTTCCTGACTGGAACCCTTGGCCATGGCCCAGTCCCCGCTCCGTCCTGCATCACGAGGGGCCCACAGACACGTATGTGAACACCCCGCCCACTCGTTGTCACACCGCAGCCACCCTGCAAACAGCGGCCCCTGGCACAGCGGCGTGTCCTCCGGCAGCACAGCCCTCCTCGGAGGATGCGTGCTGAGCAGAGGTCTGCAAGGACCTGGCAGGAGGCATGAGGCTGTTCAATCTTGAACTTCCAGCATCCAGGGACTGGCCCCTGGGGGGACGTCTCCTTGTCCCAGCAGAGAGGCTGGCAGAGGCAGCTCTGAGGCTCAGGTCCCTGGTCTGGTCATGGGTGATTGACAGGGCATGACTGTCTAATGTCAAACTATCTTTGAATTCCTGGGACAAATATTTGATATGTCTTAGTCTGCTCAGGCTGCCATAACAAAATGCCACAGACTGGATGGCTTAAATGACAGAAATTTATTTTCTTACAGTTTTGGAGGCTGGAAGTCCAAGATCAGAGCGTGTGGACCTGGTTCCTGGCTTGCAGACTCCAGCACTTACACAATCTCACTGTGAGAGAGAGAGAGAGAGAACTCCTCCTCTTCTTATAAGAGACCCTCATCCCTCACAGCCACCAGCACGGTCCCAGGTGGGCACCTCCAAGGGACACGTGTTTGCCCCTGGAGATGGGTGCATTACCCACCCAGGGGAGCTGGGGGTGCAGGTTGGGCAGAAGTGAAACCCCCTCTCCTCCCATTCTCAGCATGCCTTGTGTCCATGGTCCGCAGCAGCAGCTCTTGGTCAAGGCAGCAGCCCAGAGGAGTGTGGGGAGGAAGAAGGGCAGGCCCTGCGTGAGTGACAGCCAGGCCATGGCATTTCCCTTTCTGGCACCGGGTTCCCTCCCCCACCCTACCCTCACCGCAGGGTCAGATATGGTCAAAGTCCTTTGTATGCCTGGCACTCCTCCTTGGCAACCTCCTCCTGGAATACAGCAGCCCAGAGCCAGTCTCCTAGCAGTGCCACCAGGAACACCCCTGAATTGCTGGAGCACGCCCCAGGTTCCCCAGGTACCCAGCTAAGTACCCCAAATGGTACCTCCTTTCCCATAGGCTTAAGGGAGGCATGTGCTTTCTGTGATCCAATTTATTTCTGATGGCTACAGTGTACCCTACGGACTGCCTCCTGGACATTACTGTGCACAGGGGAGCACCGCGTCCCTCTGCCCTGCGGCTGGGCTAAGCCAAGTGCTCTGGCTATAGAGGAAGTGTCCAGCTGGAGGTTAGGGGCCTCAGCGAGGTGGGGCCCAGAGTGCACGAGGCTTAAACCGGCAGCGATGGCAGGAAGGCCTGACCTCCCGGTGCGCATGCCCACTGGGTCGTTCCATAAGGTTGTTATGGAGGCCACTGCTGTGTGCCCGGCACTGGGCAGCAAGGATGCCTGAGACTGGAGCTTGGCCAGTGGGAGGCTGGCCAGGGACCCGATGTAGTGAGGCAGAAGCTGCTCTGGAAGGGCAGGCAAGGCGACAGGGCCCGGGAACCAGGGACTCAGATGACAGGGGAGCAGTGGGAGCTGCGTCATGGGCTGGGGAGGGGGTGACGAGCCCTCAGGAGCATGGGGATGAAATGAGAGTGAAAAGCTTCAAAGAGAAGGTGGTCCTGACGTCCTGGAGGGAGGTACTCATGTTACCGACTCGGGTCCTTGGACTCTTTAATCAATAGAAATTGATAAGAGGCCAGATGAGAAATTCAGGCAAGGCTTTATTTATTGAGACTCACGCTGCAGCACGAGGGAGCGAAAGCAAGTAACAGGTGCCCTTGCTCGCTCGTTGAGGGGGTGGGGTGAGCTGGTCCCTCAAATGGGGTGAGGGTGGGGGTGGATTGGTGGGTGGGGCTTGTTGAGGTGGGTGGGGCTTAGGTGGTCTGCCCACCCCCTTGGTGGTGCTGTGTGCAGGGGTCATGCGCAGTTCCCTGCTTTTGCTCCCGGTACCTCAGAAGAGGCAGTTGGGTTTTGGCCTTTTTGCATTGTATTATTCATTATTGCCACAACTGCATGTGTGTGCCGTTATTTTTAGTCCCTGATAGTTTCTTTGTATTCTGTTGCTGGAGGAGACATTTGTCCAGGTGCAAGTACTCCAGTAAAGGGTCCCAGGTCCCAGCCTGTCTCATCAAGAGGAACAGTGACTTGCTTAAGGTTGCAGGGCTCAGCAGGACTCCTTGAAACAGACAGTCCAGATGCCCCCTTAGTCCAACAGTCCACCTAATGGGCTTAATCCTGCAGCCACATGCAGTAACAAGATACCCAGCACTTCCTGAGCACGTACAATGAGCCAGACACTGAGTCAGCCATGTCCTCACAGTCCTGTGATGTACATATGGTTATTATCATCTTCCTGTTACAGCTGAGGGCACTGAGGTCAGTGAGGAAAGTGTCCAAGGTCACACAGCTAGGAAGTGGAAGATCTGGGATTGCCAGCCATGTAACTTAGCCATGTTACTTAGCCTTTCTGAGGTTCAGCGTTCGCAAATGAAAATAAAGATTATAGCAGGGCCTAAACCTTGGGGATACTGTGAGGGTTCACAAGTTAATAATGTGAAAATTCTAAGAACAGGGACTTCCCTGGTGGTGCAGTGGTTGAGAATCCGCCTGCCAATGCAGGGGACACAGTTTCGATCCCTGGTCCGGGAAGATCCCACATGCCGTGGAGCAACTAAGCTTGTGCACCACAACTGCTGAGCCTGCGCTCTAGAGCCCATGTGCCACAACTACTGAGCCCACGTGCCACAACTACTGAAGCCTGCATGTCTAGAGCCTGTGCTCCGCCACAAGAAAAGCCACCACAATGAGAAGCCCGCACACCACAATGAAGAGTAGCCCCCGCTCGCCGCAACTAGAGAAAGCCCACGTGCAGCAAACAAAGACCCAATGCAGCCAAAAGTAAATTAATAAAATAAATAAATTTTAAAAAAATTCTAAGAACAGGCATAGAGATGAGATAGGCTAGGACCTTGGACCCTTTGCTGCAGTGCTTGCACCTGGACAAACATCTCCTCAAGCAACAGAGTACAAAGAAACTATAAGGGACTAAAAATAACTGCACACATGCACAATTGGGGCAATTATAAACAATAAGATGCAAAAAGGCCACAAACCAACTGCCACTTCTGAGATGGCAGGAGCAAAAGCAGGGTCCTGTGCATGATTCCTGCACACAGTGTTACCAAACTCAGGTTTGGCTGCTCGCCGCTTGAAAGCAAATACTCAAGAGGCAAGTGTTGGTAGAAAGGAAAGTTGCTTTAACCAGAAAGCTGGCAATCTGGGGGGAAGACTGACTTGTGTCCCCAAAACCAACTCTCAAGATTCTGCTCAGCCGTGACAGTTTTTAATGGGAAAAGGGGGAAAGAATCTCAGTGAATCATCGAGGCAGGAGGTCAAGCTCTGCATCATTTTCCCTTGCATGCAGGCTGGCTGATTTCTCTTTCTTCAGATGTTATCTTGTCTGTGTGGTCTGACTGCAGGATTGCTAAGGGGGCTGCTGGGCGTAGAGAGCTAGTCATCCTTTAACTACTTAATTCTTCATTCCTACTTCTTTTAGTCTAAGAAAAGAATCAACAGGTTAGGCAAGGCATTGTGTGCACTGAATAGAGCGTAAGTCAGGAATTAGGTTAAATGTTACCTAGTGATCTCGTTTTTATAATTAAGGTTTAAGGGGAATAGAAATAGGCAAACAGGAAAGGGGCAAAATAGCTGCTTACAAATGCCCACTTGCCAGACATTGTTCCATTTCTGTGGGGTTAGGGGCAAAAGTTCATCTTCTGTAATTTCTTCATGCTGACATAGGGCACCATATTCTCAGAGTGGAAGATGCGGACATGTGTCTGTTGCATCTATTTGTTGACAATTTAAGTTGCCTGCTTACATATACAGACAGAGCCAGCTACAATTATTTTGATGGCCACAAAGATACAGATTATTATGAGCAGTAATGTTAATTCCATTCTCTTGAGGCCAGTTCTTGGAATTGTGCCAGCAGTGGATTCAGCATTGCTGAGGATGGAACAGCTGTGTCATGGCTGTAGTCTGGTCTTCATGCAGATAACTTTTTCCCTCTGGTGGCAGTTGTAGTATCTGTAAAACTACTCAGGAATGTGCATCAGACACTGAAAGATTCTGTGACTCTATTGTCCTAATCATTAGCTACTTGAGCCCGCTCTTTTGTGACTCAGGGAGGCCTGAGAGACTTCAGCTTTTCTACAAACAAGAGGCAGGGGACAGGGAGGGGCCTTTGTGCTTGGGGGAAGGGGGGTACAGGGTTCTGCTTGGTTCCAACAGCACCACCAAGGGGGTGGACAGACCACCTAAGCTACCCCTCTGGCCCCACCCATGGATCCGCCCCTACCCTCGCCCCATTTAAGCTCGCCCCTCACCCTCAGGGAACAAGCAGGGGCACCTGTTACTTGTTTTCACTCCGTCATGCTGCAGCATGAGTTCCCAATAAAGCCTTGCCTGAATTCCTCGTCTGGCCTCTTATCAATTTCTATTGATTAAAGAGTCCAAGGACCCAGGTCGGTAACAGAATCAAGCCAAACCACGGTTAGCTGTTGTTAGCTATTATGCAGATTCATTTCTCAATTTCAAACCCTGACATCACTGAGCCCTTGAAATTGAACTTCAAGGAGGCAGTGACTGGAGATGGAGCAAAAGGAGGCTTTGGAGGCATGTTTTCCAGCACAGGAGGCTTCCATGACCAACAGGACTATTCATCTGTACCTGAACTCATTTCTTTGCAAGTCTAGTTGACTTGATTGAAAACAATCAGTGGAGACTTACATGCTTCCAAGAGTAACAGGAACTAGATTAGATTACCCTCCTGGATGAAACAACTGAAAAGAAAAAAGACAGAATATATAAAATAATGGTTTTTCAAGATGTTGGACAGCAGGCAATGAAAGACAGTAACCCTTGAGAAATGGAAAACAAAAGATGTAGCCTTACTGGCCACTAGAGCCAGGCAGTCAAGGGGCATTGCCTGGGCAGAAGCTGCGGAGACCAGGGCTCCAGACAAGGATACCAGCTCCTTTTTGGGAGATGCGAGTCACCTGGAGAGAGGCAGAGGGAGAGCGCGAAGATGGTGCCCACCTGCCTCCGTCTTTGCAGAGTGTTTCTGTTGGCCCCAGGTGTGTGTTAAATTAGATGCCTGCCCCTCAGGCCAAAGCTTTAAGATCAGCAAATAAGACTCTTTCACAGGAAGTCTGGGCACTTTTCGGTCGGCCGCCTCTGCTCTGCTTCTCAGTGCTGGTGAGTCCACACATGCTCCCTTTAAGAACCGTTTCTCTGTTCGCCGTAACCGTGCAGGGCTCGTGATATAAGTCCCGTGGGCTTTTAAAGCTAGATGTTTGGGGGGCTTGTCTCTCAGGGGCAGGTCTTAAAAGTTGGGGCACCAGGTGTGAGGTTCAAGCCCTTCGCTCCTCAGGGAGAAGCTCTGGGTTTTGACCTCCTGCTCGTGGGTCACGGTGTAGGAAGCGGGATCATCACAGGATTGCGTCTCAGCCTTTCCTGCCGGCTTCCAAGTGAATTTTTTTCTCGCTTATCCGATGTGCAGGAGTTGGGTTTCTCTCAGAAGAAAATGTTTCCTATGTGGCTGCAGATTCAGTGTTTCTATGGGAGGGGGTGAGTTCAGGGTCCTCCCACACGGCCATCTTGAAGCAGAACCAGTTTGGCGTTTTGTTTAAAAGGTAGACATACGCATCGGGTCCAACCATTCCACTCCTCGCTGTTTACTCGAGAGAAGGAAAGCAGATGCCCACACAGAGACTCGTGCACGAATACTCATAGCAGCTTCATTTGTAACTGCCCCAAATTGGAAATAACTCACATGTCCATCGACAGGTGAACAGGTAGACACATTAAGGTATATCCACACATGGGAATGATACGGGGCAAAACAAACAAACAAACAAACAAAAAACTATTATCAAAGCAACCACAGGGATGAATCTCTAATAATGGCAAGTGAAAGAAAACAGACAAAAATTTCTAGAAAGTGTAAACAAACCTGTGAGGGGTGAGGAGAGGCAGAAGGGAACTTTGGGCAGTAATTGCTATGTGTATGATCTTGATGGTGGTAATAGTTTTACAGGCGTATATGTATGGCAAAATTTGTGAAATTGCACGATATAAATATATGCAGTGAACTGTATGTCAATTATACCTGAAAGCTGTTTCTGAAAATCCAACAGTGAGTATTCCTCACCTGAGGGGAAGCTGCAGCCTGGGTGAGAATGAGCCTGCCCAGGGCCACTCCCAGCCAGGGACAGAGGTGGAGAACCCTTGGCCATGGGCCTCAGCCCAGAATGCCATTCCATACACTGCACTGCCACCCTCTGGCCAGGGCCAGGCTTCAGTGCTGGGCAGGCAGGGTGGCCTGACAGGGAGGCCACAGGGCTTAGAAACCTCTGCCCAGGGGGACGTCTCCTCAAGAATCGTGGGTGCTGCTGTCCTAACCGGGGCCCCAGCTGGAGCAGCAAACTCAGGTGCCACAAGGGCCAGGTGGGCAGTGCAGCTGAGTGGGGGTGTCAGGTAGGGAGCCAGGGGTGATGGGGGACTGTGGGGACACTGAGGGCAGCCACTGCTCAGCTCCACACACTTGTTGCCAGAATCAGGACCCAGTGTTGCCAAATCTTTTTTTTTTTTTTAAAGAAAAGCTAGAAGTCCAGGTTTATATGGAAAACCTTCCAATTTTTTAATGGCAAATGTATTCACTGCTTGCGCTAGTGCAGACCTATCAAAACATGTCCATGGGCCAGAATCAGCCTGGGGGTTGCCCGTTTGCAACCTCCGTGCAAACACCTTGGATTTTCTTCCCAGGAGCCAAGCCGTGAGGCAGGAAGCTGTGCTCACTCTTGTACGACACAGAGGAGGAGCCCAGGGCCAGGAGAGCAAGACATCCATGTATCTATCAAAATGTTACCGACCTGGGTTCGTTAATCAATAGAAATTGATGAGGCCAGACGAGGAGCTGAGGCAAGGCTTTATTGGGACTCATGCTGCAGCACGAGGGAGTGTAAAAAAGTAACAGGAGCCCTTGCTTGCTCCCTGAGAGGGGCTAAAATTGCTTTATAGGGGCCCTTCTACTTTGGCAATAGTTGATCTTCAGGAGACCCCTTTTTTCCAGGTTTTAAGAAGAACTTGGTCCCCAGTGTTTATTTGTGAAGGAACTGCCAGTCTTCCCCCAGGTATGTCCCTCGACGTTCAACTGGCCTGAGTAGCGAAGGGAGGATTGCATGGGCCTGTGGGTTATTACCGGCACGCAAATCACAGGCAAGCGTTACTTTACTGTCCTTTTGAGCCCCTTCCCTGAGCCCCTTTCCTTTTGCATCAGTCCCGTGGTGCCATCCCTCCCATAGTGGGTGGCATCATGTAAGCTCTGAACAAGTTTCCATTGTTGGGCCTCAGTGGTTAGAACCTTGTTATCCTTTTAATACCAGCCTGTGCTTCCTTCTCATAGCCCTATTTCTCAGCATTTTCTTGTTCTATGGGGAATACTGGGGGAGGCTAGGGCGTTCAGGGGGGCCAATCACTAGGGCCATGACTTGCTCAGGCTTCTGCAGTCAAGCTGCCTGTTTCGCAGTTCAAACACCTTTTCTCTTCCCGTGGCTCACAAAAGATCCATCCCTCTGATAGTCCCTAGAGTGTATTACTGCCATCTGGGTCGGGAGCTGCCCTGCTTTTAAAAATCAAAAATTCAATCTTTGTTTTATGGGAGAATTTTAATTTTTTAATTTTTATTTTTTTAAAGATTTATTGATTGATTGATTGATTGATTGCTATGTTGGGTCTTCGTTTCTGTGCTAGGGCTTTCTCTAGTTGCGGCAAGCGGGGGCCACTCTTCATCGCGGTGCGCAGGCCTCTCACTATCACAGCCTCTCTTGTTGCGGAGCACAGGCTCCAGACGCGCGGGCTCAGTAGTTGTGACGCACGGGCCTAGTTGCTCCGCGGCATGTGGGATCTTACCAGACCAGGGCTCGAACCCGTGTCCCCTGCACTGGCAGGCAGATTCTCAACCACTGCGCCACCAGGGAAGCCCAGGAGAATTTTTAGCAGTTAACGTTCCTCTTTCTTTCCAAATGGCAGCATGAGCATGTGGAGCCCACATTTAGAGTCAGTAAAAAATACCTGATTTCTTATCCTTCCCTAATTGTAAAGCTCTCATCTCTGCAATTAGTTCGGCCTTCTGGGCCGATGTCCGGGATGGCAGGTCCTCAGCTTCTATGACTTCATCTGGACTAAGGCATACCCCACCTCTTGGGTTTCCATTTCTATAAAACTGCTCCCATCAGTAAACCATCTGACCTCAGGGCTGTCAAGAGGCTCATCTAGAAGATCAGGAGTAAGTTTGTTCTCTGGTCTCTATACACTGATGCAATAAGTCTGCACTCCTGACAGCTGGAAGCAGAGTTGCTGGGCTCAGGGTTTGGCACACCTTTAAGGTAATGTCAGGGTGTCCATCAGGAGGGCCTGATATCTTGTTAACCTTCCCCCTGTCAACCAATGATGTTCTTTGACTTCCAGCACAGATTGTACCTGATGAGGGGTCAACACATCTAGGTGTTGTCCCAGGGTGAGTTTGGGAGACTCATTAACCAACAGGGCTGTGGCTTCTACTGCCCGCAGGCAGCTTGGCCATCCCAGGGCTATTGAATTCAGTTGTGATGAAAGGTAAACCACTGGTCTCTGATCCAGTCCCAGCTTTTGGGTCAGGACTCCTAGTGACTCCCTGACCTCTCGTGAACATATAGGGTGAAGGGCTTGTCCAAATGTGGAAGCCCCCTTGCTGGTGCTGTGCTCAACTCAGTCTTTAGAGTCTCAAAGTCCCGCTGGTGGTCCTTATTCCATCGAAGGGGCTCCCTTTCTTTTTCATTTAGAGCCTCATATAGGGGTTTGACTATAAGGCCATAATTTGGAATCCAGATATGTCAGAACCCAGCCATCCTGAGAAAGCCTCAGAGCTGCCTCCTTGTGGTTAGAGATGGTAATGCACTCGTTGCTGTTTTTCAGTCTATGGCCAGGGCTCGTGCCCCTGGGGTCAAAATACTTCCTAAACACTGAAACCGTTGCTGTGCGATCTGAGCCTTGGTTGGAGAGATTTTATATCCCCTTTCTGTCAGAAAATTGAGGACCTTAACAGTATTCTGATATGAATCTTTGTCTCACTACTTAATAAATCATCAACATATTATAGCAGAGTTCCCTTTTCAAGGCTCAGTTCCCTCAGCTCCCTTGCTAACACGTTTCCAGAAAGATGGGGGCTGTCCCTAAAACCCTGTGGCAGCACTGTCCCAGTATACTGGGTAGCCTCCAGGGTGTCAGGGTCCCTCTATTTAAAGGTATTGAGAGTCTGGATGTGGGGAAGTACAGAAAAATGCATCTCTGAGGTCCAACAGAGAGAACTACTGAGTGCTGTCTGGCATTTGGGCGAGGAGGGTATATGGGTTTGGTACCAATGGGTGAATAGGGCTGACAGCCTCATTTGCTGCTTGTAAGTCTTGCTTCAACTGATATTCCCTGTTAGGCTTGTGAACGGGGAAAATCGGTCTGTTGCAAGGGGATTGGCAGGGCCTAATGAGTCTGTGTTCTAGGAATTTGCTGAGTAGCGTTGGATCCCCCTCAGAGCCTCAGGCTTTAAAGGATATTGTCATTTTCAGGCGTACCTTTCCCCAGGCCTTAATCTTATTTCTATCGGGGGAACACGTTTTGCCCTTCCTGGCACTGAATTATCCCAAACTGCAGGATCTACTTGTTCTGTAATTTCTTGGGGGATGTCTTGGGGAATATTTTGATGACCAGCAGGTGGGTCATCTGCGGCTACTAATAGATGCATTCTCTGTTTGAATTCTCTACCTTCTTGGACTTCACCCTGTCCTAAGACTATACTAGCTCCTAATTTATTTAGCAGATCTCTTCCAAGGAGGGTGACAGGGCATTCTGGCCTTTACAAAGAGGAGTGAGTAATAATAATGGACCCGACTCCACAGGCAAGGGGGGATGTAAATCACCTTCCGTTTGGCTGTCCATCGGCTCCCGCCACAGCACAGTCTTGGTTGGAAGGGGGGCCAGCTGGCCAAGTCAGAGCAGAGCAGGCAGCTCCAGTGTCTACAAGAAATTCACTTCTCCTCTCTGACACATCGAGGGTGACCCAAGGCTCTGCTTTTCTTTATTAGCCTCTTATCCTTCTTGGCCTCCTGTTAAGTCTCGGTGATGATAGACCTTGAAGGCCTCCTCTGCCGAGGTTGACAGTGGGGTTTGGGGCCCAGGCTCAAGCTTTTGTAATTTTCTCCTGGTATCTGCAGCGGACTGGGTGACAGATAGCCACCTCCCTTCTGCAGACTCAGGGTCTGTACTGGCGTCCTTCCTAAATGCCTCTGTCACCCAGCTCAGGAAGACCATCAAGTTTTCGTCTTTTTTCCTGTGTCACTTCTTGGACCTTCTCATAATTTACAGGCTTCCCCAAATGCCTTTTCATTCCTTCTGATAGACAAGTAATGTAATGTCTCATCCTGGCCTGGCCTACGTGATCTTCATAGCCCCAGCGTGAGTCATGATCTGGAAACGCGTCGCCACCTGCTTGATAAATTTGGTGGTGCGGATCGGTAGCCAGTAGGCTATCTGTGTGTTCCTCGGCCTTTTTCCGTACACGCTGCTTTTTATCCAGGGTGCAACAGTGGGCCACAGTAACCCTGAGGTCCTGCCAGGTCAGGGAGAACATCAACCCCCGCCTGATAAATTCATCCCTAAACTCGTCAGGGCTCTCTAAGACCCTACCAAACCCCTCCTTACAGACTCCTAGGTCCCCCACCGAAAAGGGGACACGTACTCTAGTCACCCCTCTGTTCTCATCAGTTACCTCCCGGAGGGGGTAAAGGCCTGGTGGGGCAGGAGTGGGCGCTCACTTTGAACCTGGTTGGAGCCCCACTGGGGAAAGCACTGGGGGCTCCAATTTTGGGGTTTCTGATTTGACAGGGTAAGCTGGGGGTCCCGGGGGCCGAAGATGATGGTGGAGGGGAGGAAACAGGGGCCTGAGAAGGAGGCTCAGTGTGCCAGTGGGTAGTTGGCAGTTGAAAGAGGGGGGTCCGTGAGAAGGTCTGGCTCCGACTCTTTTGGGGGTGACACAGGAATAGAGGCTACACACACACACGACAGAAATCCCTAGGATTGGGGTCTCGATAAAGTTTCATAAAGGCCTGCACATACGGGACCTCTCCCCATTTTGGGGACTGCTTATAAAATAGGTCCAGTTGTAAAATGGTGTTAAAGTTAAGGGATCTGGGGGACTTTGCTGGCGGTCCAGTAGTTAGGACTCCAAGCTTCCACTCTGAGCAGGGGGCCTGGGTTCAATCCCTGGTCGGGGAACTAAGATCCTGCAAGCCACAAGCACAGCCCTAAATAAATAAATTAATTAAATAAAGTTAAGGGATTCATTCTCTGGCCACGTCTCCTGGTCACCCAAGGCATATTGGGGCCAGGCTGTGTTGCAAAAGAAAATCAGCTATTCCTTTTTGAACCGTCTAATTTAAATTGTCCCCAGTTGTTAGGAATGCCACGCAGAGGAGAATCTCTGGGGATTCCCTGAGTGTTTTCCATGTTAACAAATAAATCTGGGGGCTGACAACTAGAAATCGGGGTGGGGGGTGTGGATGGGTTGAAGCCTAGCATAACGACAAAGGGGGTCACAGAATTCCCTCCCCAGAGTTAGTGACACAAACAAGGAGTCTCCAGGATGAAAGGGACAGGGTGTAAGTATGAGGACCAAGAGAGAAGTAAAGGGAGGAGGAACAGAAAAGACAGAGAGAAAGAGATTGCTGGTTCAACCTGCCCCCTGTGGGTGTCTATTCCGGCACCAGTCTGCACGCTTCCAGAAAGATCCAGTGAAGGAGGGAGCGCCCTGTCCACTGCCCACCGGGGTGATCAAGCCTGGCAACCAGCCAGTTGTACGTCGTCTGTGAGACTGCAGCCCACAGGTGGGACCCTCACCCACGAGTATATACGTCTGTGGGACTTGAACTTATGGGTTTATATAGAAATCTGCTGCTTCAGCCAGTTTTCGACAGGACTTCTCTTGGCGGCGGGGAAATGAAGGTGAGAGTGTGATGATAATCGAGGTTCCAGCCACTACAAGATTTGAGGATTGAACCTCTATCACTCTCAGAAATCTCCCATCAGGGAGAGCCCGACGGATGAGGGTCTGCACGGTGTGAGGTGAGCCTCTCCCATCTCTGCTTATCACCCGTCAAGGATGGGCCGTTGCCAGTTGAGATTTCCAGAGGTTGGGCTCAAGGATGGGAGTGGCAATCCAACGAATTTCTTGGTCTTCAATGTGAATGACCTTGGTGATGGCAGTGGTGATGTGGTGAGGTTTCTGAGTGGCCCACACCGCAGCAGGCGTGAAGGTGGTTTCTTTGAAGTTTCTATCAAGTCATCCAGCCTGGCTTGCAGGGCTTCGGGAAAAGGGCAGTTTTAGTTCTCAGTGATGCCAGGTCAGGAGGGTGGGAGAAAAATTGGAAACGTTAGTTCGGAGAGTTGTAGCCAGATATTGGGGGAAACTAGAAAAATTAAGAACTTGTTTAGAACTGGCAAAATGTGCAAGGTGGAATCCACAAGGGTGCGCTCTAGTTTTCCATTAAAATAGCGGTCCCCAACCTTTTTAACACCAGGGACCGGTTTCATGGAAGACAATTTTTCCACGGACTGGGGGATGGGGGAGGATGGTTTTAGGATGATTCAAGTGCATTACATTTATTGTGCACTTTATTTCTATTATTATTACATTGTAATATATAATGAAATAATTATACAACTCACCATAAGGCAGAATCAGTGGGAGTCCTGAGCTTGTTTCCACTTGCCACTCACTGATAGGGTTTTTGGGTTTTTTTTACAATTTTCTTTTTTTTTAATTTATTTATTTTATTTATTTTATTTTTGGCTGCATTGGGTCTTCATTGCTGCGTGCAGACTTTCTCTAGTAGTGGCGAGCGGGGGCTACTCTTCGTTGCAGGGTGCGGGCTTCTCATTGCGGTGGCTTCTCTTGTTGTGGAGCACGGGCTCTAGGTGCGCGGGCTTCAGTAGTTGTGGCTCACGGGCTCCAGAGTGCAGGCTCAGTAGTTGTGGCGCACGGGCTTAGTCACTCCGCGTTATGTGGGATCTTCCCGGACCAGGGCTTGAACCCGTGTCCCCTGCATTGGCAGGCGGATTCTTAACCACTGCGCCACCACTGATAGGGTTTTGATGTGAGTCTGCAAGCAATTGATTTATTATGGTCTCTGTGCAGTCAAACCTCTCTGCTAATGGGAATCTGTATTTGCAGCCGCTCCCCAGCGCTAGCATCACCCCTCAGCTCCACCGCAGATCATCAGGCATTAGATTCTCATAAGGAGAGCACAACCTACATCCCTCGCATGCGCAGTTCACAGTAGGGTTCGCGCTCCTGTGAGAATCTAATGCGGCCGTTGATCTGACAGGAGGCGGAGTTCAGGCCGTAATGTGCGCGACGGGGAGCAGCTGTAAATACAGATGAGGCTTCGCTCGCTCGCCTGCTGCCACTCATCTCCTTCTGTGTGGGCCGGTTCCTAACAGGCCACGGACCGCTACTGGTCCGTGGCCCGGGGGTTGGTGACCCCTGCATTAAAACATAAAAATTCCTCTACAGTCACCTCCTTTTGATCCTTCTTTACCCAATAAGCCTGGCCTCATTAGATTTGGCTTGATTGTTTACATACGTGCAGCAAGAATGATAACTGGCTACATAAGCAGTTTTGAGTTTGCTTTGCTGGAACTTTTCATAAGGAATCTCAGATTAAACTTTTAAAACCCTCTGGTGGCTAGGAAGCCAGTCTGGGAACTCTCCAGCAGATTTCCCTTGCAGTACCTATAGATTTGGATGTCTTCCTCTCTTCTCAAGTCCCCAAGGCATCCTGAGGTTCCTGGGCCCCTCAGGAAGGGACCTTCCTTACTAACCTGTAAACCAGGCATCAAGCCAATTTTTCTAAGAGGCCTTTGTAAGCCTTGGCTCCACAGTCAACCTTGGTTCCTTAGAACTGTCTGCTCATATCTGATTCTATGCACCATTCTGAAATATGACACTCCACTCAAAACCTTGGTTCTTTAACCAGTATTTCCAATTATGCCCTGTTAAAAGAACAACTTTTCGGGTAAGACTATTGCCCTGCGTTTGCATTCGCTTGGGATTCTAAATAACTTGATTTGGGGAGAGAAGAGGAGCCTCACCTAACTTCTTTGCAGTTAACATTTAATGCTTTCGGGTCCTCTATTTGGCAGGGAGAGTTGGTAATAGTAATACACTCTTTTTGGAAGATAAGCCTGGACAGTTTGAAAATGTTAAGTATGGGCACAGTATTTAACCCTGGAACTGCACCTTAAAAACCAGCAGAGTAATAGAATGTTCTGTTGCCCAGGTGCCCATTGAAATTTATAAGGAATTCCTGAAGACACTTGAGGGTGGGCAGGTCTGCTAAGACAGTATAGTC
Source organism: Balaenoptera physalus (assembly GCF_965194825.1). Lineage (NCBI taxonomy): Eukaryota > Metazoa > Chordata > Mammalia > Artiodactyla > Balaenopteridae > Balaenoptera > Balaenoptera physalus. The sequence goes on from NC_138894.1 coordinate 11,770,265, forward strand.
TCATGACTGGGGTGCCCAGGGACCCTTTCACATTTCCTATGCGGTGAAGGCTTGTCATAATGACACTAAGATATTGGCTTTTTTTTTTTTTTAACCATTCTCAAGTAAACGATGGATTTTCTCTTTTTTTTTTTTTTTTTTTAAAGTGGACCATTTCTTTTAAAGTCTTTATTGAATTTGTTACAATATTGCTTCTGTTTTATGTTTTTGGTTTTTTGGCCGCGAGGCATGTGGGATCTTAGCTCCCCAACCAGGGATCAAACCCACACCCCCTGCACTGGAAAGCGAAGTCTTAACCACTGGACCACCAGGGAAGGTCCCCAGCAGTGGATTTTTCTAACGAGTGGAAAGCAAATGCCCATGAGAATCTAGATCCATGTCCGTTTCTAATATATTCATGAATTATAATAAAGATGACTATATACATAAAAAAGAGAACAGATTCTTATTGAACTTATGCAAATAATTATATTGCCATGGGAATAAGAATGTTCAATAAGAGTTTCTAAATTCTGGAGGGATCAGGTAGGGAGAAAAGATAGGTGTTTTATTTCTGTTAACAAAAGTATAAGCTAGGACTTCCCTGGTGGCACAGTGGTTAAGACTCTGAGCTCCCAATGCAGGGGGCCCGGGTTTGAGCCCTGGTCCGGGAACTAGATCCCACGTGCGTGCCGCAACTAAGAGTTCACATGGCACAGCTAAGGAGCCCGCCTGCTGCAACTAAGGAGCTCACGTGCTGCAACTAAGGAGTCTGCCTGCTGCAACCAAAAAAAAAAAAAAGTATAAGTTATAGATAGCCTAAGTGAGAGGGATTCCTTATGTCTGAAAAATAGAACTTTAAAGAACCAGCAATGTTCCAAAACAATAAACCTAATCATCCTTAATCAGCTTATTCAGTCCCATGTAATCAACTCTTGTTCTACTTGATCCTGGCTTAGCAGTTTCTTGATCCCATCAGCTTCTAAATATCTGATAAAGAGTTTATTTGACAAGAAAATTTGGTTGTTTCTGTGACACACAATAAAAATAATAACCAGAAGTATGAATGATAGCATTATACCAGGACATATGTGGATGGCAGGGTATTAACAAATTTCTGTGAACTTTATACAACTTCTGAAATAGTTATATTAATAATGTTTGCACGTACAATATAACCTAGGAAAGCTTAAAGTATCTCTTCTTATTTGATAATGCCTTTTCATGCAATTTAACATGTCAAACAAACCTAATTAGTTTAACAACTCTCTTTTAACAAGGTGAAAGAACAAAGCCTTTGAGATTTTCCAGGAACCCTCTGCGAAATCCCAAAGTTAGTTCAAGGCCAAAAAACTTCATTTAGAATTTTATTTGGGAAGACAAAATTGTCAAAAATGTAAAAACCCTTAGCTCTTTTAAAAGTGAGAAGTCTCGGTTCTCTTTAATAATTGAGTACATGATAAAGATTAGCGTAAAGCATGGGAAGTTATTCTGAAAAGACATAAGATCTTGGTGTCGTAGGCACATTACTCAAAAGGTAAAGAAAAGATCTTTTACAATCTCTTATTAAGAGCAGACCAATAATCCAAGAAAACGTTGTCATTCTGACAGAGAAGACTAAATTCTAGTTTTGCACCAGCGTACTCTTGATATTAAGGCTCATTTTTAAAAAACTTTTATTGAAGTATAGTCGATTTACAATGTTGTGTTTAATTTCTGCTGTATAGCAAAGTGATTCAGTTATACATATATATTATTTTCCATATTTTTTCCATTATGGTTTATCACAGAATATTGAATCTAGTTCCCTGTGCTATACAGTAGGACATTGTTGTTGTTTATCCCTCCTATTTATAATAGTTTGCATCTGCTAATCCCACACTCTGAATCCTTCCCTCCCACAGTTCTCCTCCCCCTTGGCAACCACAAGTCTATTCTCTATATTTGTGAGTCTGTTTCTGTTTCATAGATATGTTCGTTTGTGTTGTATTTTAGATTCCACATATATGTGATATCATATGGTATTTGTCTTTCTCTTTCTGACTTACTTCACTTAGTATGATAATCTCTAGTTGCATCCATGTTGCTGCAAATAGCATTATTTCATTCTTTTTAATGGCTGAGCAGTACTCCATTGTATATGTTTATACCACATCTTCTTTATCCATTCCTCCGTCGATGGACGTTTAGGTTGTTTCCATGTCTTGGCTATTGTGAATAGTGCTGCTGTGAACATTGCGGTGCATGTATCTTTTCAGATTATAGTTTTGTCTGGGTATTTGCCCAGGAGTGGGATTTCTGGATCATATGGCAACTCTATTTTTAGTTTTTTGAAGAACCTCTGTACTGTTTTCAATAGTGGCTGCACCAATTTACATTCCTTCCAACAACGTAAGAGGGTTCCCTTTTCTCTACACCCTCTCCAGCATTTATTATTTGTAGACTTTTTAATGTTGGCCATTCTGACTGGTGTGAGGTGATACCTCATTGTAGTTTTGATTTGCATTTCTCTAATAATTAGCGATGGTGAGCATCTTTTCATGTGCCTATTGGCCATCTGTATGTCTTCTTTGGAGAAATGTCTATTTATGTCTTCTGCATATTTTTCAATTGGGTTGTTTGTTTTTTTGTTATTGAATTGTAGGAGCTGTTTTAATATTTTGGAAATTAAGCCCTTGTTGGCCACATCATTTGCAAATATTTTCTCCCAGTCTGTAGGTTGTCTTTTCATTTCGTTTATGGTTTCCTTTGCTGTGCAAAAGCTTGTAAGTTTGCTTAGGTCCCATTTGTTTGTTTTTGCTTTTATTTCTATTGTTTGGGAGACTGACCTAAGAAAACACTGGTACGATTTATGTCAGAGAATGTTCTGCCTATGTTCTCTTCTAGGAGTTTTATGGTGTCATGTCTTATATTTGTCTTTAAATTAAAGCCTACTTTAAAAAAAATAAATTTATTTATTTTTATTTTCGGCTGTGTTGGGTCTTCGTTGCTGCGCGTGGGCTTTCTCTAGTTGTGGCGAGCGGGGGCTACTCTTCATTGCGGTGCGCAGGCTTCTCACTGCGGTGGCTTCTCTTGTTGCGGAGCACAAGCTCTAGGCGTGCGGGCTTCAGTAGTTGTGGCACGCAGGCTCAGTAGTTGTGGCGAGCGGGCCCTAGAGCACAGGCTCAATAGTTGTGGCGCACGGGCTTAGCTGCTCCGTGGCATGTGGGATCTTCCTGGACCAGGGCTCGAACCCGTGTCCCCTGCATTGGCAGGCGGATTCTTAACCACTGAGCCACCAGGGAAGCCTCCTCATTGTACTTTTGATTTGCATTTCTCTAATAATTAGTGATGGTGAGCATCTTTTCATGTGCCTGTTGGCCATCTGTATGTCATCTTTGGAGAAATATCTCTGTAGGTCTGCTGCCCAATTTAAAAAAAATATTTATTTCTTTTATTTATTTATTTGGCTGTGTTGGGTCTTAGTTGTGGCACATGAGCTTCTCTAGTTATGGCGCACGGTCTCTCTAGTTGTGGCATGCAGGCTCTAGAGCATGTGGGCTCAGTAGTTGCAGCATGCAGGCTTAGTTGCCCCACAGCCTGCGCGATCTTAGTTCCCCGATCAGGGATCAAACCCATGTCCCCTGCATTGGAAAGCAGATTCTTAACCACTGTACCACCAGGGAAGTCCCTTCTGCCCATTTTTTGATTGGGGTGCTTTTTTGTTATTGAGTTGTATGAGCTGTTTATTTTGGAAATTAATCCCTTGTTGGTCACATCGTTTGCAAATATTTTCTCCCATTCCATAGGTTGTCTTTTCATTTTGTTTATGATTTCCTTTGCTGTGCAAAAGCTTGTAAGTTTGATTAGGTCCCATTTGTTTATTTTTGCTTTTGATTAGGTCCCACTTGTTTACTTTTGCTTTTATTTCTTTTGCCTTGGGAGACTGACCTAAGAAAACATTGGTGTGATTTATGTCAGAGAATGTTTTGCCTATGTTCTCTTCTAGGAGTTTTATGGTGTCATGTCTTATATTTAAGTCTTTAAGCCATTTTGAGCTTATTTTTGTGTATGGTGTGAGGGAGTGTTCTAACTTCATTGATTTACATGCAGCTGTCCAGCTTTCCCAACACCACTTTTCAGCTGGGACTTTTTAACAAAAAGACAGATTAGGGCTTCCTTGGTGGCACAGTGGTTGAGAATCCGCCTGCCAATGCAGGGGACATGGGTTCAAGCCCTGGTCCAGGAAGATCCCACGTGCCGCAGAGCAACAAAGCCCGTGCGCCACAACTACTGAGCCTGCACTCTAGAGCCCATGAGCCACAACTACTGAAGCCCGCACACCTAGAGCCTGTGCTCTGCAGCAAGAGAAGCCAACGCAATGAGAAGCCTGCACACTGCATGAAGAGTAGCCCCCGCTCGCCACAACTAGAGAAAGCCCGCACAAAGCAATGAAGACCCAACACAGCCAAAGATAAATAAATGAAATAAATAAGTGTATATTAAAAAAAAAAGACAGATTAACAAAGAAAAACAGTGTATTAGCCTGCACAGGGGGAGAAACCCACATGAAGAGTAACTCAAAGTGGTAGCATAGAACTCTGGGTTATAGAGCATCTTCAACAAAGAACAATCAGCTTGTGGAGAAATGACAGGACAAAGCAAAGCCTTCCAAACTGTGGGAAGGTAAACATATGAGAGGAAATAATGGAGTGAGGTTTGCTTGCAGATTTCTCTGGTACCACCTCTGGGCTGATAAGAGTCTGTCTCCAGTAAAAGGAGAATTTATAACCCGCCTTTAGGTAAAAGGGAGGACAGAGACAGCTTTTCTGCATTTGATGCCTCTTCATTGCCTTCAGCTCCAAATTATTTTTATGTCAAAAGGCTTATTTTGGAGTGACGTTCTGATTTCCTTCACTGGCTTAAGGCTTATTGTATAATAAAACTGTTTTTCTTTTTCTACTACCTTTGTGGAGTGTTACGGGTTGGGAGAAGATTTCACTTTGTATTATATTTTCCCAACACTGCCTTCTCCAAGGCTGCCCCTGAGTTCTTGGGAGGAGCCCCTCCTTGGCCCTCTGACCCCGTCCACTGGATCATGCACGCCCTGAGCACAGGCTCTGGGCTCCAGAGGTCTGCATGCACTCCAGGGCAGAGTGGCCAGTTGGAAACCAGGAACAGCAGGATTCAGACATATGGAGTCATCCTTGAGAACAAGAGGACAGGACAAAGCAGGAGGCTGGACTCCAGGAGGCCAAGCTGAGGCCCTTGCCAGCCTAGCTAGGAGCCCCACCAACTCTCAGTGCCCTGTGGCAGGGGCCAGCCTGGATCAACTGAGCAGAGAGGCACAGGGGCAGGACCCCTGAGGGCAGGGCCTGCCTGGTGGGCGCTGGGCACAAGGCTGACTGCATTGTATGCAGGAAAGCAGAGGAGAGACCCTCGTTCCAGCGTCACATGTCCTTTCAGATAACCGTTTAGTTATATAACTTGAGCCTGGAGGGCACGGGTCCTTTCAGCCAGTTGTGGACGCTGACATCACCAGTCTGACATGAGTGTCCCTGTGCCCCGCAGTTCCTGAGGCTGAATGAGTCTGAGTCACGAAAGGCATGCTTTTGCCTGGCTGGTACACTGGGGCCATTGTTTTCAGCAGATGAAAATCAGGCCAGTTGGAAGAGGTCCATTCAACCCCAGTGTTTACAGATGAAGAGCCGAGGGTCAGAGCGACAGGAAGTGACTTGCCCACGTCACAGAACGAGCTGGTGGCAGAGCCAGGGCTTGCCTGTGGATCTCAACCCACAGGCCCAGGAAACTCCCTCCATTCTGCATCAAGATAACTTTCAGTGTGGCCATCCCAGATGGACATTTGGGTTGCTTCCACCTTTGGGCTATTGTGAATAATGCTGCAGTGAACATGGATGTGCAAATATCTCTTCAAGACCTTGCTTTTAATTCTTTGGAGTACATACCCAGAAGTGGGATGGCTGGATCATACGGTAGTTCTACTTTTAACTTTTTGAGGAACCACCATACTGTTTTCCACAGAGGCTGCACCATTTTACATTCCCAGCAGCAGTGCATAGGGTTCCAGTTTCTCCACATCCTCACCAGCACTTATCTTCTGTTCTGTTTTGTTTTTTTTGGATAGTAGCGATCCTAATGGGTGTGAGGTGGTTCTCTTTTTGTAAGGACACCAGTCACATCAGATTAGGGCCCACCTTAATGGCTTCACCTTAACTTGATGGTTAAGATGCAAAGACCCTCTTTCCAAAGCAGGTCACAGTAACAGGTACTGGGGGACCTCAACATCTCTTTTAGGGACACAATTCAACCCATAACACATATATTCATATATACCAAAATATATTGTTTATGTTTTGTTTTTTTACATAAACAGTATACTTTTTTACAATTTTTTTTTTCACATAACAGTATGTCTTGGAGCTCTTTCCACCTCAGGATGTTCATTTTAGCTGCTGCATGTTAGTACATGATATGGATATTTATTTAACAACTTCACCAATGGTAGATACACATTTAGCTATTTGGATATTTCAAGCAATGCTGTAAAGAACATTCTTTACAAGCCTCTCTGTGCATCTGAGTATGTCTTTAAAATAGAGATCTAGAAATGTTATTGTTGAGTTGGAGGGTGTGTGTGTTTCTATTATGAAATATCTACTGCCCAGTTGTCCTCCAAAGAGGCTGCACCAACTTACACTTCCATCAGTTTTGCCACAATCTTGCAAACCCTTGATAGTATTATCTTTCATTCCCTGTGGTTTGATCCCTTTGCTGCCTTGATTTGTTTTCCCACGCTGGCCTGCATCTTCTCACCTGCTCTTGGTACGTCCTCTGGGGTGAACTGCCTGTTTGCATCTGTGTCACTGAGGATGAGATTCTGCTGCATTTAACAGAAAGGACAATGTCACAGTGGTTTAAACCCATATGTGTTTTGTTTTGTTTTCACATCAAAAGGATCCTATCATAGGCCTTGGGGGGCTGGCTTGGCAGCTCCAGGGTCACTAGGACCTGGATTCCTTCTGTCTTTCTGTGTCTTCTGCATCCTTAGTATGTGGCTTCCACACTCAAGGTTGCCTCAGGGTCACCTCACACCCATAGTCTAAACTGTGGTTAGGAGGGAAACAGAGAAGGATATCCTTCTCTGTGTCTTTCTGTGTCTTCTGCATCCTTAGTATGTGGCTTCCACGCTCAAGGTTGCCTCAGGATCACCTCACACCCACAGTCTAAACTGTGGTTAGGAGGAAACAGAGGACAGGTTCTTTTAAAGAACTTTTCTGTTGGTCCCGCTGACAAGACACTGGCCAGAACTGAGTCACATGACCCACTTAGGCGCAGGGAGTCTGGGAAACGTAGTTTTCCAGCTGGGTACACTGCCAGGAAGAGGGGCTGGGTAATGGGTAAGTGACAGCAGTCATTGCCCCAGGATCCTGTCCCGTTCTCAAAGAATGAGGAAACTGGAAAGAGTTGTAGGCGTGTTGGATCAGGGCCTGGCGGTAACGGCGGGTGACAAGGAAGGGGCTCTTGCTTCCACTTCTGACAGCACCTCCTTCCTGTCTCAAGAGCAGGGTTCCCTCCAACAGCAGCAATGCTTGCGGGGGCCCCAGCACCCCAGCGATGAGAAGGCCTGCGGGGAGGAGGATGGAGGGGGCAGAAGAGCAGCCCCCGGGACACTCTGCACCCGGAGTCAAGGGGCGTGACTGCTGGGAACAGATAATGTGGTCCCGGGCCCCCAGCCCTGGCAGTGGAAGGCGAGGTTAGACTAGAGCAGAGGCTGGAGGGAATGTGGGTGGGGCCCAGCGGGACCGTCGGGGGCCGGAGGCTCTCCTTGGAGTTGGGGTGCATGGCAGCAGTCCTTTGGAAGGAGGCTGGGGAACCAAGGCAGACGGTGGAGGTGTCTGAGGTCCCCGGGGGCGCCTTCACCAGGAGAGCCTCTGAGGTGGGGGAGGGGTGAGGGGCCCAAGGGGGCACACGGCCCGCAGCGGCTCCTGTCTGGGCCTCGAGACAGGTTTCTCCGAAGCACAGAGCGTAAGAGGGAGCGGAGGGGAGCCGGGGGAGAGAGGCCGGAAGGGAAACCCAGATGAACGGGGCCGATCAGATGGAGCTTTTTGCTGGCGCAGTAGTGGAGATTAAAAGGAGAGACATTCTAGGCTTGGAAAGATGAGGGAAGAGGGTGGGGCAGCTGGAAGAGGGAAGGAGGCTGTGCCGGGGGTTGGGGATGGCAAAGGGCCGCAGTGCCCCAGCCAGGTCTGCACCCCTCACTCAGTCAGTGCCTCTGCTCCTGCTGTCAGCCTGGAACACCCTTGGCCAGTCTCTGCCCTGCGAAGGCAGATGGGCATTTATCTTTATTTATATTTATATTGCGTTGGCCAAAAAGTGCATTTGGGTTTTTCCATACCTTTTTGGCCAACCTAGTATTTATACTTATATTTACCTATTCTCCGTGGTCAAGAGCAGGTAAACAAATATAAATAAATACTATTTCAAACAAAAGTAGGAAGTGATGGAATAAAATTTATATTTTACCGCAGGACAAGAAAATTTAAGCATAACATATTCCCTGCCCGTACTGGGCCCTCCCTAATGTGCAGTGTGCATCTGCACTGTACGTTAATCAGACCTCCCCTCAAAGGTGGGAACGCCTGTCCACCGAAAAGATCAGTGTTTTATTATCCTTCTTCTCATGCCAGCAGTTTAACTCCTTACAAGATGAATTTTTCCTTCCTAATCCTGTGAGGGGTCATGGTCACCTACTTCACCTTGTACAGGCAGATCTGGTCTTTAGTGAACTTTATGTAAAATGTCAGTGTGCTATGTGATGTACGATCCCTTGTCTTGAAAATGTACACGACTGTGCCTTCGACTTCTAACAGGCAGAACCGTCTTCAAGAGTTTTCTGAAAGACTATCTCCCACGTTACAATCCTCAGGTTGGCTCCAGTAAGATGCTCTATTTAGATCGACTATTGATTAATTTTTTGGCGATAGAAGGAAGGAAGGATTTTAGAAATCCTTAGAGATGAGACCCACCCTGTGTCAGATATTAAGTAACCATCTCTCAGCTCCACACCCACCGCCTATTCTCTGCTGGGTGATACTGCGTCTGGCGCTCTGCAAATCACGTTTCTACCTTGCCAGCCACTCCCTGTCAGTTGATGCCTAGGAGAGGCATGTGAGGGAGACTGCAGGGCTGGAGGGAAAGGGACCTGCCCCCTGACCCACCTCCCCACCCTGTGAGGGTCCCCAGCCACCCTTCTTGCCCGCCCCCAGCAGCGGCTGTTCCTTCCTGAGGCTGCAGTTTGCAGATTTTCTAACCCTCAGACCCAGCTTCACCGTGTCCCGTGGAAGACACTAGCATCAGCCGAGCAGCACCCCCTCGGGGGTCACAGTTTCCACTCTGTGGAGCCCCTCTTCGAAGTCTCTGAGTTTTTCTCTTTGTCCCCCTCCCTGGCTTTCCCAGCCCTTGGGGTGGTTGCTTCTGGGAGTTGCTACTTACCCGATACCTTAGAGTGAGTTCTCTTTTTACCCTTTCAATATCAACAACTCTGTATACCCAGTAAGCAGTTCTTGTTACAAGTAAGTTCCCTGTACATGTATCAGGTTTCTGTCTCCTGACGAGACACTTGCTGATACAATGCCCATCTCGATTTTAACATAGGAGGTGACTGAGATCCAGAGGCAGTACCATGAATTCAGTGCTCTTATTCATCTGTAAGAACAGAGAGATGGTTTCCCAACTGGGCTTCCTTTTTTTTTTTAATTAATTTTTATTGGCATATAGTTGAATTACAATGTTGTGTTAGTTTCTGCTGTAAGCAAAGTGTATCAGTTATACATATACATACATCCACTCATTTTTAGATTCTGTTCCCATATAGGTCATTACAGAGTATTGAGTAGAGTTCCCTGTGCTCTACAGTAGGTCCTTGTTAGTTATCTATTTTATATATAGTAGTGTGTATATGTCCATCCCAGCCTCCCAATTTATCCCTCCTCTTGCTGGGCTTCCATATTGACAAAGTGTAGCCAGGATGCCCACCGTGTAACTCAGCATGTCCGTCTCAGTGTCCTCCTTTCTTTCCACACTGGCCGCCTCTCCTACTGGCACACGGGGACTTTCCACCTTCATGTCTACAGGTGCCCACTCTCTCCCCATGACCTGTGTTCCTGCCCCAGTTGCTCCTTCGGCAAGAGGGAGGGCAGCTCTGATCCCTTCACCTTGCCCTCCAGGGCAGGGTCCCCCTGTTCTCTGGTTCTGCAATATTTTTAATTCCTGAGGAACTGGCACCAGATCCCACTTGGGCAAACCCAGTTGTATACGAATTCCATTCATTCTCATCCAGGGAAAAGTATCTCTAGGAAAAAGATTTCTGTTAGGAAAAATAACTCTGGGCTTGGACTCAGAAGATCTGAACAATTGGCCCCAGAGCCTCCTGGCAAGCAGGGAAATTTGGAAGACTGTTCTGTTTCCTTCCTGGGGAAGTAAAATAAGCTTGTGTAGCAGAGCTCCAGAAGGAAACTTTCCAGCCAACCATCCCCAAAAAACAAAGGAAGTTTATGTTCATTGGAAATGCGACCGCAACTGCCCACTGCAGCTCCACACAAAGTCTGAAGTGTCATTGCTGAGATGGGGCAGGGATATCATAAACAAGAAGAGACATTTAATCCAGAATGAACAGGGTTGAGATATCAACCCACTGAGAGAGAGGCCCTGCATGGCCTGTGAGAGTTCTGCTACAGAGAGATACAAATGTGATATTGTCCCATTTAATCTGACAAAGAGTTTTTTCCTCCCTGATTTGAGGATTTATTCATGTGAAAATCTTACAAAGGGACACAAATGCAATCCCAACCTTTTATTTCATAAATCCTTTTTTTTTTTTTTTTTTTTGGCTGCATTGGGTCTTCGCTGCTGTGCGCGGGCTTTCTCTAGTTGCAGCGAGCGGGGGCTACTCTTGGTTGTGGTGCGTGGGCTTCTCATGGCGGTGGCTTCTTTTGTTGTGGAGCACAGGCTCTAGGCATGTGGGCTTCAGTAGTTGCGGCATTTGGGCCCTAGAGCGTGCTGGCTTCAGTAGTTGAGGCACGCAGGCTCAGTAGTTGCGGCGTGCAGGCTCAGTAGTTGTGGCACACAGGCTTAGTTGCTCTGCAGCATGTGGGATCTTCCCAGACCAGGGATCGAACCCACATCCCCTGCATTGGCAGGCGGATTCTTAACTACTGCGCCACCAGGGAAATCCCTCATAAATCATTTTTAATGAAAAAAATAAAATGTGATGAAGTCAGGGCTGTCGCAAGAATCCAAGGTGAACAGTGTGTTGATGGTGGAGCCCAGAGGAAGGCGGGTTGCTTCTTTAGTCAGACGTCAACAGTGCACCCAGCACATCTGAGGTGCTGATGAGTAAACGGAGACTTCCTCTTTGCTTTGAATCATCACTAGGAAACAGGACTCTGGCCTGGAAACGGATCCTGGAGTCCTAGTCTTACAGAATAGCAAATGTGTAGCAAATTCTAGTAGGAAGCAGTGAACTTCCTATTTGCCTCAGCAGGGGATTAAGAAAGAATATTACAAAAAAAAAAAAAAATAGAGTATTACGTCTGTAAAATTACTGGAGAAGGTCCTCTAATAGGTATCATATTATGCTTGTACAACTTCAACTTTCCCCAGACCACCTCTCTACATACTAGGCCTGTGAATTAGGCAAAGAAGGGATGATTATGCCGATTTGACAGTTGAGGAAACTGAGGCACAGAGAGGCTAGGGGTCTGGTCCAGCTTCCCATTGCTGGGTCCTTTTAGAGCTATGAACACACACACACACACACACACACACACACACACACACACACACACACGTCTTGTGTTCTATGGTTCACTGATCGTCACATTTTGTTTTTTCGGTTTTACAAAGGGATCACTTATTCATTCAACACATATTTGTTTGTTTGTTTATTTATTTTTGGCTGCGTTGGGTCTTCGTTGCTGCGCGGGCTTTCTCTAGTTGCAGAGAGCGGGGGCTACTCTTCGTTGCAGTGTGTGGGCCTCTCATTGCGGTGGCTTCTCTTGTTGCGGAGCACGGGCTCTAGATGCACGGGCTTCAGTAGTTGTGGCACACGGGCTTAGTTGCTCCACGGCATGTGGGATCCTCCCAGACCAGGGCTCGAACCCGTGTCTCCTGCATTGGCAGGCAGATTCTTAGCCACTGCGCCACCAGGGAAGCCCTCAACACACATTTATTGAGTACTACTATGTACGTTTCTCTCTTTTTTTTTTTAATTGAAGAATAGTTGATTTACAATGTTGTGTTAGTTTCAGGTGTACAGCAAAATGACTTGGAGATATATATATATATATATATATATATATATATATATATATATATATATATATACACATACACACACATATTCTTTTTCAGATTCTTTTCCATTATACATTATTACAAGGTATTGAATATAGTTTCCAGTGCTATACAGTAGGTCCTTGTTTATTTTATATATAGTAGTGTGTATCTGTTAATTCCAAACTCCTAATTTATCTCTCCCCACTTGCCCCTTTGGTAACCATATGTTTCTTTTCAATGTCTGTGAGTCTATTTCTGTTTTGTCAATAAGTTCATTTGTATCATTTTTAATTTTTAAAAAATACTTATGTATTTGGCTGCACCGGGTCTTAGTTGCAGCACGTGGGATCTTCGTTGCCATGTGCAGGATCTTTGTTGCAGCATGCAGCATCCTTCAGTTGCAGCATGTGGGATCTTTTTTAGTTTCGGCATGCAAACTCTTAGTTGCAGCATGCATGTGGGAATCTAGTTCCCTGACCAGGGATCGAACCTGGGCCCCCTGCATTGGGAACACCTGAGCCCCCAACCACTGGACCACCAGGAAAATCCCTGTATCATTTTTTTAGATTCCACATGTGATATATATTTGTCTTTATCTGACTTAATTCACTTAGGATGATAATCTCTAGGTCCATCCATGTTGCTGCAGTGGCATCATTTCATTCTTTTTATGGCTAAGTAATATTCTATTGTATATATATATACCACATCTTCTTTATTCATTCATCTGTTGATGGACATTTAGGTTGCTCCCATGTCTTGGCTATTATAAATAGTGCTTCAATGAACACTGAGGTACATGTATCTTTTCATATTATAGTTTTCTCTGGATATATGCACAGGAGTGAAATTGCTGGATCATATGGTAATGCTGTTTTAGTTTTTTAGGGAACCTCCATACTGTTCTCCATAGTGGCTGCACCAATTTACATTCCCACCAACAGTGTAGGAGGGTTCCCTTTTCTCCACACCCTCTCCAGCATTTATTTGTAGACTTTTTAATGATGGCCATTCTGACCAACGCGAGGTGGTACCTCACTGTAGTTTTAATTTGCATTTCTCTTAATAATTAGCAATGGTGAGCATCTTTTCATGTGCCTGTTGGCCATCTGTATGTCTTCACTGGAGAAATGTCTAATTAGGTCTTCTGCCCATTTTTTGATTGGGTTGGTTTTTTTGTTGTTGTTATTGAGTTGTATGAACTGTTTGTATATTTTGGAAATTAAGCCCTCGTCAGTAGCATTGTTTGCAAATATTTTCGCCCAGTTTGTAGGTTGTCTTTTCATTTTGTTTATGGTTTCCTCTGGCTGTGCAAAAGCTTGTAAGTTTGATTAGGTCCCATTTGTTTATTTTTGCTTTTATTTCTATTGCCTTGGGAGACTATCCTAAGAAAACATTGGTTCACTTTACATCAGAGAATGTTTTGCCTATGTCCCAAGAGTTTTATGGTGTCATGTCTTATATTTAAGTCTTTAATCCATTTTGAGTTTATTTTTGTGTGTGGTGTGAGGGTGTGTTCTAATTTCATTTATTTACATTGGCTGTCTAGCTTTCCCAACACACACTCTCCATTGTATATTCTTGCCTCCTTTGACAAAGATTGACTGTAGGTGTGTGGGTTTATTTCTGGGCTCTCTATTCTGTTCCATTGATCCATATGTCTGCTTTTGTGCCAATACCATGCTGTTTTGCCTACTGTAACTTTGTAGTATTGTCTGAAGTCTGGGAGGGTTATGCCTCCTGCCTTGTTCTTTTTCCTCAGGATTGCTTTGGCAATTCTGGGTCTTTTATGGTTCCATACAAATTTTAGAATTATTTGTTCTAGTTCTGTGAAAAATGTCATGGGTAATTTGATAGGGATCGCTTTAAATCTGTAGATTGTTTTGGGTAGCATGGCCATTTTAACAATATTAATCAGAAGAGATTTTTAATTAAACACAGAACAAAAATACCCCAACTGCAACTAGAAAATGTACACGTTGCAAATTTGTGGTTTACTGGCCCAAGGGAGCTGCCCGATTTAACAGCTATGGCTGTGGAAGATGGTGTGTTATTGGCTAAAGGGGCCAGAACTCAGAGTTCAGGTTTAGGAAAAGCAGCTGGGAATTTGAAAGGGAGACATCCTGGCAGTGTGAGACCCTGAGAAGAAAAAAGATAGAAACTCTTGAGCATCAGCTGCCTTCCCCAGGTGACAGTTCAACTAGGTGTCTATGCGGGGACACCTGGTGAAGAGAAGCTTACTCTTGGGAGAGAGCTGTGTGGAGCAAGAGCTGTGAGTTTGATGTTCCTTTCCCCTGGTGCATTCCCCAACTACTTGCATCTCACCTGGAAAAAAATATGAAGCTGGATGGGCTGGAAGGACAGAGCCCAGAGGGGGTGGAGGAGCTCGAAGATGGGGGAATCTCTTTCCTAACAAGGAAGTCACGGAAAGGATGATCCCATCTCTGCCCAGATCCTTGTTCAATCTCTAAACTTTGCAGGCAGAGGGAAGACCTACGGAATCAGGCCTTAAAAGCAACAGTGGGTAGCTATAAGAACAGATACCAATAACTTCATACCATAGGGGATACAAAGTTAGCAGTTTGAATCCAACTCTTACTTGAGTAAATATCTAAGCATCTTCAGAAGAACATGATAGAATCCAAAGTCACTACAACGTTTTATCTACGATATCCGATTTTTCAACCAAAAAGTACTAAACATGCAAAGAAACAGGATTATATAATCTATATTAAGGAAAAAGAACATTCAATAGAAATTAATGCTAAATGGGCCTGGATGTTGGATTTTGCAAAGACTTCAAAGTAGCTTTTACAAATATGTTGAAAGAGTTTAAAAGAAAGTATGTTCAGGGACTTCCCTGGTGGCGCAGTGGTTAAGAATCCACCTGCCAATGCAGGGGGCACAGGTCCGATCCCTGGTCCAGGAAGATCTCACATGCTGCAGAGCAAATAAGCCCATGCATCACAACTACTGAGCCCGTGCACCACAACTATTGAAGCCTGCATGCCCTAGAGCCCGTGCACAACTACTGAGCCCACGCTGGAACTACTGAAGCCCACGTGCTCTAGGGCCTACCTGCCTCAACTACTGAGCCCATGCGCCTAGAGCCCATGCTCCGTAACAAGAGAAGCTACAGCAATAAGAAGCCCCTGCTCACGGCAACTAGAGAAAGCCCATACACAGCAACAAAGACCCAACACAGCCAAAAATTAAAAAAAAAAAAAAAGTTCAAATAATTGAAGGAAAATATATAATCAGTGAAGAAATAAGGAATCTCAAAAGAGAAATAAAAGCTACCTTAAAATGGAAATCCTATAGCTGAAAACTGTAATAATGAAATAAAAGTTTTCCTATATAGGCTCAAGAACAGATTGGAAATGGCAGAGGAATCAGTAACTTCAAGAGAAACTGATACAAATTGAAGAAAAGAGAGAAAAAAGATTGAAAAATGAATACACATTCTTAGCCTTCAGGGAAATACAAATCAAAACCATAGTGAGATATCACTTCACACCCACCTGGATGGCTAATAATAAAAAGGACTTGCTAACAACTATTGACAAAGATGTGGAGAAACTGGACCACTTACCTGGACACTGCTGATGGGAATGTAAAAGTGGTGCAGCCAGTTTGGAAAACAGCCTGGCAGTTCCTCAAAGGGTTAAACTGAGTTACCATATGACCCTGCAATTCCACTGTTAGGTATATATCCACAAGAGTTAAAAATATGTCCATACAAAAACGTGCTTGAATGTTTATAGCAGCATTATTCCCAATAGCCAAAAAGTAGAAACAACCTAAATGTCCAGCAACTGATGGATAAACAAAATGCAGTATAGACATACAATGGAATATTATTCGTCCATAAAAAGGAATGAAGTGCTACAACATAGATGAATCTTGAAGTGAAAGAAGCGAGTCACAAAAGACCACATATTGTGTTATGATTTTATTTATATGAAATGTCCTTAAAAGGCAAATCTGTAGACAGAAAGTAGGTTAATGGTTGCCTTCCCCTCACAACCCCTTATCTTGCTGCCTAGAATATAACGTGATGGCTAGATTCCAGCAGCCACATTGACACACAAGGATGAGGGTTACACATTAGGGATGGCAGAGAGGAAGCTGGAATGATCCTTGGTCTCTTTATGAGTTCATGGAACCGCCACACTAGCTCTGGACTACCCACCTCCTAATGTACTTTACATGAAATAAACTATCTCACATACCCACTTATTTGGGTTTTTTATTATATGCAGCCAAATGAATTCTGACACAGCAACCATATAAATGAGGGAGAAGCTTGCGAGAAGCAGAGTGGAGGGGAGGGGAGTTCATTGAAGAAGCTGTTACCACTCTTGCCAGTTTTTATCGGCAGCTCGGCCCCTGCCCAGACCCCACTATGGAGAAGTATGCTGGACTGAGAGAAGGAGCGGGCTTGGCTAGTTCTAATCCTGGGAATAAGAGCAGAGCAAGAGGACCAGCACTCCCCCGGCCTGCGAAAAGATGCTGGAGGCTTCAGCCCCAGCAGGACAGGGTGTGAATTTATTTATTTAGCTGCGTTGGGTCTTCATTACTGTGCGCGGGCTTTCTCTAGTTGCGGTGAGCAGGGGCTACTCTTCATTGCAGTGTGCAGGCTTCTCATTGCGGTGGCTTCTCTTGTTGCGGAGCACAGGCTCTAGGTGCGTGGGCTTCAGCAGTTGTGGCACGTGGGCTCAGTAGTTGTGGCTCGTGGGCTCTAGAACGCAGGCTCAGTAGCTGTGGTGCATGGGCTTCGTTGCTCCGCGGCATGTGGGATCTTCCCAGACCAGGGCTTGAACCCGTGTCCTCTGCATTGGCAGGTGGTTTCTTAACCACTGTGCCACCAGGGAAGTCCAGGACAGGGTATGGATTCTCACTCAGTGTCACTGCTTTTCCTGCTAAAGCATGTCCACAAGTCTAACCCTCTCAATACAGCAGAGTGGCTAATATTTTGGACACGATTTGGAAAGCACATTCCTAAGGGGAAGGGATTGATTTTTGTTTTGTGTCGTTTTTGGCCTAGGAGCAAGTTCTTTATTATCAGGAGTAATTACCAATTATATCCTTCACTGCCTCTGACCTATCATCCAAGCTCTGTTTACCCAATGAATGGTGACAGGATGCTCTGGCAGAGACCCAGGACCTGACAAGGACAGAATTACTTGGATCAACATCTACAAGTATTGAGCCTGTGACTTGAGCACATATAGTGTAGTAGCTAATAATAAAGATCTAGAAGCAGATTTCCTGGTTCAAGGCCAACCTCTTGACAGCTGTCTGCTCTTATGTGAATTACTTTACCTTTGTGCACCTGTTTCTCCTCTGTAAAATGGGAGACGTAACAGTTAACGTTCCTTGCAGGGATGCTAAGAGGGCTGAAAAGTCATCCACAGAAGGTACTTAGCAGCCACTTAACGTTCGCAATTTTTACTATTATCACCCTTCAGCAGAACTGATAGGCCCAATGGACCCAGTCTTGAAATCCCCACTCTGCTACAAGACAAAATCACCTCAGCCCTTAAGCACTTCCTGCCTTATACTGACACGTGGGTCTCTTGTCCAGCTAACGAGTCTGCATCCCCCTTGAGCATAAGGACTAGGTCTGATACTCATGTAGTGGGCACTCAAATAGTTTACCAAGCAAATTATTCCAAATGATTTTATTTTTAAGCATTATATAAACATTTATAAGCACACTTATGATGTATTTTATACACATGGATTTGGTAGCTGTTAAAGGACAAGTGCCTACTGGGAAATTCTTTTCTACAAGAATAAAGTATGGAAACAGAGCAATTTAGGAGACAAACTATACATGGATACAAAGAATGGACACAGTTGCCTAATCAAGGATAGTAAGGACCCTTTCCTCCCTCCTAGGTGGTCACCACAGAACAGAAAACTTTAATCAAGGACAGAGTGTCAGGCAGCTGGTTCCCAGACAGTGAAGGAGAGAAAGGAAAAGCAGCAGACACGCAGCGCAGTCAGCCGCAGCCTTGCCACCAGCCCACGGCACTGAAGCACCAAGTGCAGGCATCCTGGTCACTGAGGAAGCAAGGGCTTCTCTCCCCGCGGACTCAATCCCCCTGCCGCACCAGAACATCTGAAAGATCCTCAGTTCCTTCCAGCTTTAGATTCTGAAGGAAGATCAAACACACATGAACTTTGGTATCCACAGGATACAAGAATCAGAAGACAAACTCTGAGGTAACAAGGTGGTGACTACAAAGAACGAGGTTTGTCCCATGACTATAAGTAAAACTGTCACAGCAAATATAATCTGCATGAAAAAGCTGGTTCCAAATCCTTGCCAACTGCAGGGGGAAAAAAGCAAGCCTGCTCTGATTTCTGCAACAATCTCCGTCAACGGTCTAAGAGCTAAGCTCTCGGCCCTGGAAGGAGCTGTGGGAAGTGATAGGGAGGCCACCAGGGGCCATGGCACACGTGTGTCAGCCCTGCCATGCATGACCTTCTCCAGGCCCTTCCCTCACTGCTCGGGAACCTCAACCCTTGGCGATGGCCATGACGGCCACGCTCTCCCTCCCATCCCTGCACAGGCCTTTTCCCTGCTCCCACTCCCTCCCCGAGCCTCCCATCCGCTGGATCCTCCACCAGCCCCAGGCAACCGTCCCCTCAGGACTAAACAGCCGTCAGAAGCCCTTCCTCACACAGAAGACTAACTGCACCAGGACCATCGCTCCCTTGCCTGGCGCTGGAGGTCGGCATGGTGTGGTGGCGCACCTTCCTCTCCTGCTAAAGACGGAAAGCACAAACCTCACCTCCCAGGCGACAGCCGCGGGGGAGCTCGTTACCAGAGCGGTAGACGACGAGTCCAGATGGGAGTGAAAAAGCGGGAGCAGGCAGGCCTAAAAGGGGTCACATTCTGGCACAAGGTGTTGTAAGATTTCTCTTGGTGGCTCTAAGCTCTGAGTTACCCCAGATCCCTGCAGATTATCTGGTAACTTGGCCAGTGTTACCAGTCAGATCTTCTCAAATAGCCCAAAGCTCAGCCCAACAGCTCATGGTCTCGGGCCATCTCCTGATTCTTCAAATGCTGAGCCCCCTGGGGCCCCTTAGAGAGACTTGGTCACAGCAAAGCAAGAGAAGCTGGCTCTGCCACTGGGGGAGGCGGGGTGGTGCCACAGCCAGAGCACATGGACCTCAGTGAAGCCTGGAGTCACTTGTGCTTTCCAGCCGTGTGTCTGCTTGGCCCCAGCCTACCGGGAACTGAGTGGAGGCGCTAACGCCGCTCTCTCACAGCAGAGACATGCGGCCCAGGGCAGCACTGACCCTCCAGCTGCTGCGACTCAGTGAAGTCACTAACACTTAGAATTTGGACTCAGGCTAAGTTTCTGAGCTTTGGTGGCACCCGACATTTTGGGGGACTGCACGGGCTAGGGGAACACACCCCGTGGGAGAGTCCACCAGCACCTACGCCCACTAGGATGCTGTGAGATTCCAACCTCACTCAGAAAAGTTTAGCAGGGACTACCCTGGTGGCGCAGTAGTTAAGAAACCGCCTGCCAAGGCAGGGGACACGGGTTCAAGCCCTGGTCTGGGAAGATCCCACATTCCGCGGAGCAACTAAGCCTGTGCGCCGAAACTACTGAGCCTGCGAGCCACAACTACTGAAACCCGCACGCCTAGAGCCCGTGCTCTGCAACAAGACAAGAAACCACAATGAGTAGCCCACGCACCGCAATGATGAGTAGCCCACACACCACAATGAAGAGTAGCCCCCGCTTGCGCAACTAGAGAAAGCCCACTCGCAGCAACGAAGACCCAATGCAGCCAAAAATAAAAATAAATAAAAAATAAATAAATTTATAACAACAACAAAAAGCTTAGCAGCGTTACTTTGAACGTGTCTAGCCCCAGCACTGGTGATGCTCACGGCCTATGCTACAGCCCAGCCCACAGTGCCAGGGACACTAAAGGACACCAAGTCTCAAGCAGCACCAAACGCACGGGTTTGCTGGCTGCCTCGCCGGGGTGCCTCCCGGGACGCGTCCGCCGGCCCGAGAAGATGGGTCTCGCCTGCTCCTCAGTGACTGCCCCACGGCCGCTCAGCCGTCGGCTGGCACGGCACGAGGAGGAGCCGGCACACTGTCACGGTCAGCTCTCCTGCTGTCTCCCTCCTGCGACAGACGTCTCTGGTCCCGAGACATCCTTCACAGCCCATGGCGGCTCAGCGCTGCTGGCGCTGCCTCTGCGTCTCTGCTCTCTCCCTGCGTCTGTTTCCATCCGGCCTCATCTCTCCCCTCTTTTCTCCGCCACGTTTCCCGCATGTCCTGACGCTGGCACTGGCAGGATGGGGCCTTTAAAGCCTTTGACACCCAGTGATGCAAAAGCACCTTATGTTTCAAGGTGGGAACTGAAAGATCACAATTTCAGCATCTAAAATTTTCCCATTTGGGTCCTCCTCATAATTTTCATTTCTAATCATACCTGTTGGCCTTTTTCTAAGTTAT
Source organism: Balaenoptera physalus (assembly GCF_965194825.1). Classification (NCBI taxonomy): domain Eukaryota; kingdom Metazoa; phylum Chordata; class Mammalia; order Artiodactyla; family Balaenopteridae; genus Balaenoptera; species Balaenoptera physalus. The sequence goes on from NC_138894.1 coordinate 11,791,075, forward strand.
TTTTAGGTGTCTGGTTAATGCTCTGGGTTGAAGGTACTACATAAGTTTCTGTATTTAAGATGTCCTATGAGGCCACCCATGAATAATAAAAAGCTCCAGTAGGTTGACACAGAGAACATGCCCACGCTTACCAGATTTACCCACCTTTTCATTGGCTAAATGTAGGAGACACGCAAAGGCCAGAGGTATGGAGAGGTTCTGAGCCATGAGGGGAGGAAGGCTGTAAAACAAAGAGGCTAGTAAGTATTTAGCTGTCACTGCAATTCGAGGAACAAAGGCTCTTTCATCAAGTATGAATACACATGGTCAGTGAATAAACTAATGAGAAATAAACATTTCAGATGCCTTTTAGAAGCAGGTTTTTCCAGCTTCTTATTTGGAAATAAAATATTTCCTGTTCCATTCCAGCCACTGGTGCAGAAAAATGCCTTTTTAAAGGTGGGCTACATTAATTCATTTATCAATGCAGAGAAGAAACAGAAAAACTGTGAGAAGTGTGAAAATGGCAGGTCCGTGTGCAGAGAGGGGTCTGTCATACCAACAGCCTGGGCTGGCGCTCCCTCAGCTGGGGCTTGGAGGACGAGGGGGCTCGGGGGGAAGAGGGGAAGGGGGAGGAGGAAGGGAGGAGGGGGGAGGGGGAGGGGGGAGGGGGAGGGGGGAGGAGGGGAGGGGAGGGGAGGGGGGAGGAGGGGAGGGGAGGGGGAGGGGAGGGGGGAGGAGGGGAGGGGAGGGGGAGGGGAGGGGAGGGGGAGGGGAGGGGGAGGGGAGGGGAGGGGGAGGGGAGGGGTCTGTTGGCAAGCACCTCTTCTGCAGGTCCTTTGTGAGCCCACTGAGCTTCTTGTCAGCCACCTGTACTGGGTCCCCTGCTTCTCCATTTTCTCTGTGGTTTGCCTGACAGAAGAAAGGACACTCAGAGATCAGACTGGGCCCAGTTTACTTTCGAGAGAGCAACATAAGCTTATAAAGCTGTATCTCTAAAAAGAAAAGCCTACATCAGAATGAAACCAAAACAATTTCTTCGGTACATTTTGAAGAAAAAGGATCCATAGAGGGACCCAGTGCCTCAGCCCTAGACCCTAACACTGACATCGATGGGGGTGGGGGTGGGCGGGCGGACAGGACTGGGTGATAATATAGATGAAACATTGATAATGGGCATTGAAGTGGTCATTGATTATACTATTTTCTCTCTACTTTTGAATATTGTCATAATAAAGAGTTGTTTGTTTAAATAAACCTATATTAACCAGAATCCCTGGAGGACAGGGTATTATGAGTCATTTAAATTCAAAGGTTAAACAGAACCCTCTTCCTACTCTTTAAAAAGTACATTTCTCTTATATTTGCATCCCATCCCACTTTAATTGATAAAATCTTATGAATATGACTGAAGCTTTATCTGACATCCAAGACTACAGCTCAGGGTCCTTAATCAAATCATGCATTTTCACTTCTCAACCAGCAGGGGAAGGTATAATAGAATGTGTTGAGTTTGGAAAGCTCAAAACATTCTCTGAGCAGAAGTCTAGAAGAGGAGATGGAAGGATTCTAGTTAACCAGAGAGTTCCATTTATCTGGAACAAGTTAATCAGGGTTTCACTTTGCTCTAAAGGAGAGACAATTTGACAGCATCATATATATACATATATATGTATACATAATATATATAACTACTTTCCTACTTTCCCAAATCAGAATTATTAGATCAAAGAGCTTAAACATTTTTGGGGACCTGAGATGTTAGAAGCTGCTTTCCAAAAGGGTTATTTATCAACTTAATTTGCGCCAGCAGCGAATAAGTACTCCAGTTCTTCCTCTAACTCCATACTGAAAAATGTTCTTTAATTGCTAAAGCTGTTATTTTAAAGCAGCATAAAGATGCCGTCATTTGTATTTTTTGATTACGAGCAAGGTTGAGTAATGTCCCATACCCTAGTTTACCATCTGTATCACCTTTTGTGTGGCCTGCTTGTTCATATACTTGGTTCATTTCAGAGGTGTGATGTCTTTCTTGTATTTTTGAATGAATGCTTTCCACGTTAGTGCTACTGATCTAGGAGCTCAGACACAAGCCGCACCCTCCTCCATGCTGGGCACCTACAGATTGAGTGGAACCCATTACCTCTGCATCCGCCTGCTTGGGGATCTCCGTCAGCAAACTCCACATGCTCTGCTTCAACTTCTTCATGTCCATCTTTTTGGCAGCCTTAGCATACTGAATTTCAATTTTATTTACCTGAAATAGGTATGTAACGAGTAAAACTAAGCAGAAGAAAGAGGCATTTACCACCAGCTCTTTGTAAAAAGAAAGTCTGGAGTTCAAATAATGAAAAAATCTAGTTTATACCACAAAGTTATAGAGCTTTCTTTGGACATACACAGAGTCCCTCATTTCAATCTAATTTATTTTTGATCAAGTACAGTCTTCGTTAAGGATATCCTGGAATTCCAGTGTAAGAGATAAGTGAATCAAATATATATGAAAGCACCAAGCCTGTCACTTGGTAGGGAATAGATGCTTGATGTATGATAATTTAATATGAGTTGAATCTGGCCAAGATTTTCCAGAGCCAAATAGCTAGCCTTACCCAACCAGCATAGAAACCCATTTTCTCTGCCTGCACCCTTCATTCACACAGTTTGCTTGTGTGACTGGCTCACCCCTAGTCATACGGCTTATCACAATCTTTGGAGAGATGGCTAGTTCCACACAAACACAATTAGCATAATTAGTCCAGTGGCGCAGTGGTTAAGAATCCACCTGCCAATGCAGGGGACACGCGTTTGATCCCTGGTCCGGCAAGATCCCACATGCTGCACAGCAACTAAGCCCGTGTGCCACAACTACTGAGCCTGCGCTCTAGAGCCTGCGAGCCACAACTACTGAAGACTGCGCCTAGAGCCCGTGCTCCACAACAAGAGAAGCCACTGCAATGAGAAGCCCACGCACTGCAACGAAGAATAGCCCCTGCTCATCACAACCAGTGAAAGCCTGTGCGCAGCAACAAAGACCCAACACAGCCATAAATAAATAAATACATAAATGAATGAATGAATGAATGAATGAGCCACTTATAGAGCAATGGGTTAAAATCGAGAAGGAAAACAATCAAGCTCAGACCAATGTGACTCTCACGAGAGATGCAAATTAAACAGATCTCAGGCAAACAATATCAGATATAATTCTTGGCTTCCTCTTTACCTTCTGGGGCTCAGCTACCAGATTTGACTCCCCGTAAGTGGTGATATCTAATCCTTGGACTTCAGGCGCGTCATCGTTGTCTTGTGTTGCCGTAGGGGGATGGCCAGAATGGTCAAAGGTCCCAGCTGGTCCCACAAATAAGTCATCTGACTCTTCATAATCACTGTCAGCAGCCTGAGCAAGGAAACAGCTCTTCAAGTTCTCGGCAGAGCTGTTTGGGGGGCTTAGAAATATCCTTGACACAGATTCCGTACACAGCAAGAGCAGAGCACCTGAGAGTTCGTGACACTGAGTCAAACCTAGAATGGACTTCTAGGTCCTCTAGTCATCTTCCTGTTGCACATGCACCCTACTAGAGAGGCGTCTGTTAACTGAGCCCTCTGGAGTAAGAGAGCTAAAAGGAATTCAGTAATCACAACAGCCAGTGTCCCTCTGCTTCTAATGGATTTAGGATTTCATTTTACAGAAAGCACTCCTGAAACACCAGAGACGTGACCTGTCGGCTGGCCACAAGCAGGGGTCCTGCTGGGAGCCGGTGAGAAAGTCACTCCTGGACTGAGCCCAGCAGGACAGACCAGGTCTCTGGGGTGGGGCCCAGGAACCGGTTAACAGGCTCTCTGGGTGACTCTTAGGCCTACTGAGCTTGAGGAGCACTGCTCAAGAGGCCAGTCTGGATTTTTACTAAAATGTAACAACCTAATTCTCTTCCAAGCAAGAAAATAAGGTGAATAAACTATTCTTCCAATTCTTTCCCTTCTCCTCACTTGCAGGGACACAGATGGGGCCTAATATTTCCCCCCTTTCTGTTATATTTCCATCTGCCATCTCATTCATAGAGTCAGAGAAGGGATTTTGAGATTATTTAGTCTAAGTTCTAAAGATGGGGAGTAGTTTGTACAAGTTCACAATGTGAGAACCAAAATCAGAGCTACAAACCTGGTCCCCTGAGATCCACCCTCTACACTTTCTTTTTCCCCATTAGGACACAACCTCACAACCGTCTTCACATGTCTATGTGCTATGTCTCCCCAGCCAAAAAATATTAGCTCGTAAGAGTAAGAAGAGTGTTTCTTTTCCTTTGAAATCCCAAAAGAGCCAAGATAAGTGCTTTGTACAGGCTCAAGACTCCATCCGCATGTTGACGGTTTACTGGAGTATGTCCACTCTTTTCCTGTGTACAGAGCTTAGAGTAAGGCAGGCCAAGGTTCTGGCTGTTGCCTCAGCTCTGCTCCGTTCTCTGATGCCTGGGGCAGGGCAAGCGTCCACAGGCCCCCGCCTGATTCAGAATTTCCTCTAGTCATCTGCCCTACGGGAAGGGGCGAGAAGGGAAGCGGAGAGAAACACTCTGCCGCTTAGAAGAGAGGACGGCGCGCTTGCCCCGTTTACCTGGAATCCAGGGCAAAAGTTGGAGGTGTCATTAGGGTTGTTGTAATCGTAGTCTTCAATTTCTTCACAGTGCTCGGTCCCTGCCCTCTGGCCGTGGGCCATCTTAAGTAACTAGAATGAAGGAAAAAACAACTGCAGAAAGCAATTTCTAGAAAAGCAGCTAGTAAACTAGGTTGGGGAGATAACCTTAGTTCCTACGATCATGTCCCAGAACATTAGGGTTATAAGGGCCCTGAGAGGTCATCTAATCCAGCCAACTTCCAACTAACCACACAACTCCACTCTAGAGCAAGCCCAGGGCAGCAGGGCTCCGAGCTGCCATCCATCCAAATACACCAGAGCAGCTGGTTTGCAATCAGGTCTGCACACAACTTCATTTGAAAAAGTGTTCCTTCACTAAAAACAAAACCACCTACAACTATCTGAAAAGAAGTCCACTTGTTGCTGCTTGAAGAACTCTGATGGAAAACTCAATCACTACTTTAATTCACAGGCAGCTGGTCCCATTCCTGGACCATCACTGTTCCCCACATAGCTACAGGGAGAAACCCGAGCTCTGCTCCCTGTCACCACATCTGCGGCTCTTGTTCCGCCTTTGAGGGCCTCACAGAACAAGTCTGCCTCCTCTTTTGGGAATGTCTGTCGACCAGAGCCCTTCAGATTTGCAGGCCCTTAGGCCAGTGATCCTCATCTGGGGTGTGTGTCTTTGGGGTGAAGGAAATGGAATTAAAGGTGGGTACAGTTTACAGAAGCACATTGAATATTTTAATATAAATATATACTCCAAAATAGCCCCCCAAAACCCCTCAATGGTTTTGTATTACAAATCCAAAAATAAACAATAGATATTAAGAAATGCCCACTTTCTTCCACTTTCCTTCATATGGCACAATTTCTAGATCCCTCTCCATTTAGAATAATACTCTCCTCTGGACACACTCTAAATTGTCCATCGTCTACAAGAAATGTTTCAGGAAGGGTATGTGACCCCCCTCATGTATTGGCTGGTTGCTATTAGAATCACCCTTTAAGATATTAAACTGGATGGGTGGTTGACCTGTATAGTCTCTAGCCAGACTGAGTGTTTAATAGTCCAGTGTTTACTTTCCAGTGCTTAATAGCCATTGTCCTAGTGTAGCTCTACTGGAAGGACGAGGTGAGGAATCTCGGGATCCTGCTGCCGGGCTGCCCTACTACACATGCAGGGAAATTTGTCCCTGTGGATAATCAGAAGCAGGAGTTCCTTCCTCTATAAGAAACAATTATGGAAAAAAAAACACACAAAACACAGAAAACTCCTGGAGTGCAAGGATCAAATGACTTTCTACAACCTTCACATCTGAATATGCAAATTACCACCTAAGCCACATTCTTCAGTGTTCATAGTAAGGGCCTGAGGAAGGAGAAGGTGGCTTGTGGCCATGGAAAGCAGCTGGAGTTGGGCCGGGCTTGGCGCAAGTGTCCTACCGTCTCCCTTCAGCTCCCCAGCAGCCTGGCTCTGCTCCTCCGCCCCAGGGCTTTATTTTCTGATTACAGTAAGCAGCTGCTGGCATCTAAGCGATACTGAACCATGACCACAGTTGCTACTACTGCTGCAACTTTGTTATCTTTCTGCATTTTTTTCTTTTTTAAAATTGAGGTATAATTGACATGTAACAGTAAATTAGTTCTTTCTGCATTTTTAAGAGTATTTTTCCTAAGTGAACAGTATTGATTATAAAGAAAATTATGAGTGTTGGATTATCAAAACAGAACGTGAGATATCAGTGAATTCAGGGAACTGTATACATATCATTAAGCCTTGTGGAGAAACAGGCAAAATAAGGAAGAGGAAACTGTAGACTGTTTGTATACTTGACACCACAAGATTAAAACAACCAGGAATGCAAATGAGTAGAGGGTCCAGATAAAACAGAACTTAGCATGACCCACTACCTGGTTACCCTGGCAACAGGAACACCCTCTTGCTGCTTAGCACCACCAGAGGGGCCACAGGCAAATGAAGTGAATAGCGACTGGGGTGCACACTGGCTAGTCTAGAGAGCTCACCTGAACAGTCATGGAAGGAGCGCAGGCAGGCTGTGCAGCGCTAGGGAGCCCCCGAGGACTGGCACCTACATCGCCCTGCATGTCACAGTGGGCTCACATCTACACCTTGATCATGGGGAGGCAATGTGGGCTGGGGAAAGCACCTGGCTAGTAAATCCACAACTATCATGAGAAAGTGAAAGAATCAAGAAATAACTAACAGCTTGTAAAAGCCTTGACAAAAGGTTGTTTATCCCCCTTGCATTTCGGCAAGTAGGCCAGAGTGTCCAGCAGTCCAACCAGGTGAGGTATTTCCAAGTCTTGAGTGTGCATCTGTCCTGTGAGTTTTTCCCTCCGGCTCTGCCTTACCCAGGCGATCTCCCGGTAACTCCGCTGGGCTAACATGAATTCCTCCTCACGTGTTCTCCTTCTCCTGAAGGGCACTGACAATCACACTACCCGCCACTTGATACCTCTGATGCTAAGAACAGGTTCAACAACAACATGACCTCAAGGAACCTAAGAACAGCCTTACCCTGGTGCCTGGTTTGAGATGCAGCTGGACAAGATTTTCAGTCTCATAGTGGAAATCTGTAGGAAGAGTTGTGGCTCTCCAATTCTGGTTCTCCAAAGTGGACTTGGTCAGAACAGTAGCAGCCTATTAATTAAAAAAAAAAAAAAAGGTAGTTTTTAGGCATCTTTAATAAAAATGGTATTTATATATATATACTTTTTTTTTTTTTTTTGGAAGGAGCTTGGGAAGGGTTTGAGCAGCACTGATCTTCCTACTTCTGTGTAAAGGAGTGATTCTCTTAGACCTTATTCACATTGATTCTCTCTGCCACTGAGTTTGGGACTATTTCTTAATTCCTCCAGGGATTGAGGGAGAATGAAGCCATCCATTTACTCTAAGAGTTAAATTTATAATGAATTTTTTAAAACCACATCTAAAAGGGAAAGAGGAGTGCAAAGAGTAATTTAAGAAGCACAAATGATAATAAATCCAGCACAAACCTTTGTTTTTCGAAAATATACATCAAAGTCAATATCATCGTCAAAGTCGATTTCAAAATCCTTCTTTGTGCTCTTCTTTCTGTTCTCTGATTGCGAGGTAGTATCCTCTGCAGAAATGAACACAGATGTCAACACTGCTCACTTCTGTGGCCTATTTACTCATCTTGCAAGATCATCTGACAGCCTTACCAACCACAAGGCAGCATTTGTGTCTGAGCATCATAACAGCACTAGGAAAGGCAAATCATACACCTAATATTTATCCCTATAATTTGTGTTTTTGACAAGAAAACAATATTAAAAAGATATGCTAATTAATCACTTCTTTTCAAAGAGAGAATGCAAACATTTAACACTGGCACAGCACTTCAGAGGGCTGCGGAGTGCTGCCGGTGCAGTAACTCGCACGGCCCTCTGGAGCCTGGGGGCGCATTCCCACCTCTAGCCACTGTTTGAAGTCACATGGGTGCTGGGTCAGGACAAAGTCACAGGCCAGCTCTCCTGACTCTGGGCACTCACTCTTCCCACTCAGAGGCTTCAGTCTTAACTGATCCCTCACCCCAGGCCAGGCCAACTGACTGTCCAACCAGGAGGCTGCTTATCTGTGTATTTCTACAGCTTGTCAGGAGATACAAGACAGTGACTGGCATTTCCCTTCCTAGGCTGAACTGCTGACTGGCTGGTCATCTGCCCTATCTCTTCTTAGAGTTCCATCTAGAAGTACATACGTTTGTGCCGGAGTCTAAAGCGCCAGTGATCCGGGCCAGCCCACATCGACATGGTTCGGGGGCTAAAGTAGGAATACTCTCCAGGTTTCATGGATAGAAGGGGACACAAGCTCCAAATGTCTCCATCCCCGAGGGGAGTCATTTCTTCTCTGCAACACATGTGAAATCATGTTTTAACATGTACAATCATGCACGTGGTGATACAAGACAATTGTGTATTTACACATAAAGCAGCATGTGACGCAGCTGCAGACTCTACCTACTTTTCCACAAATGGGCAACATTTCTAAGAGTAAGTCCAACATAAATCATCATTAATAAGCCATTAGTTTTTACTTAATCAGTGCTTTTGCTTCTCTTCATTTTATAATATGATCGTATCTATATAAGTACTTTAGATGTTTCAGAGTGCTTCATAAAATGAAGTTTACCCATTTGAGAGACAAGAAAACAGAAAGAAATTGAGTTTTTATATAAGACTGCACAGCTAGTAAAAGCCAGAACTGGGAGCTGGACACCATCCCCTGAATCCCAGCCTCAGGGTCTTTCCACACACAAGGCTTCCTGCCACGTGACATGGTAACCGCGTTCCTTCTTCACCATGCTTCCATAAATGAGGGCTCCACTCACACTGCTGTACTTCCTACTGAAAGTGAAAAACATGTTATTCTAATTTATGTTCCCCACATGATTGGGGGCCCCCCTTATAATCTATCTGTTAAACCATCTAGCTTTACTCTTTGCTGTGTGTGAAGTGCCTAACTGGCCCATCCAGCATGGCAATTTTGGGTTGGTTTTTCACCCTCTCTGCAAGGTACTAGAATGTGTGAGGTAGCTTTCACCTAAAGGCCCCTGCCAGGTCAGAAAGCCTATTAGTGCTGCTGCAGTGCCCTCTAAAGGTAATGGCAATGAGGAAACTTCACACGGCGAGGACCTTTTCACCTGTATTGAGCCATACATAAAAATCTCCTTTACATCAAGCCTATGGAATAAGCTAAAAAAGCTTTAAAAGAAGGAATTTGCCTTTATCTACAGAATCTTTTTTTAAAAACCAGTAAACTGTATTTGTATATTTACTGTGTGATAAAAACTTAATTTTAAAAATTAAACTATACTAGGGACTTCCCTGGTGGTCCAGTGGTTAAGACTCCTTGCTCCCAACGCAGGGGGCCCGGGTTTGATCCCTGGTCAGGGAACGAGATCCCGCATGCCCGAATTAAGAGCCCGCATGCCGCAACTACGACCCAGCGCAGCCAAATTATTAATTAATTTAAAAATTAAATTAAAATATACTTAAAAATCCCCACTTTTAGTCTGTAACTGCCTAGCCTGTGTTGTTAAGTAATAACTGTACTGCACTGTACTGCATTTCTCCCAGAGGGAGAAAGAAGACAGCTTCAGGAGCATCCCCACTCAATTCTCAGATACTCTCCTGTTAAAGCGATGGCGACTGGGAGGGCAATTTATTGGGAACTTACAGGCAAAGCTCTAAAGAGCTTGGCTCCCATCTTCTGAGAGTCTGTGGGCCAGAACCAGACTGAGGCCCTTGAGGCTTGAACTCTAGCCTTTTAATAATTCTTTCAATACACAATGCTATGTGGCAGGTACCCTACTGGTCCCAACTCCCCCACTCACCAACTAACTTAATCCATAGCCCACCCCTCCATCAGGCTTCTCTCTGCCCTCTGGAGGGAGTCTTTGTTTCTTCTACCCACCCCCACAACCACAAGTCCCCTCCTTCAATGTAGCACCAGCTCAGTCATGCTGCACTACTAACCGCAGGTTAAAGGTCTCCCCAGTTAAGTGCTCTGGGGTGGATCCTACCATCCACAGCTCATTACGTGCAGCCAGGATTGGCCAAGGGTGCAGGGCAACTCCCAGCTCCACCCCATTTCCTACCCTCTCTGAGCCTGTTTCCTCACCTGTAAAACGGGGATAACAGGACCTAATTATAGGGTTGTTGTAAGGATTAAGTGATTGTATTTTATATATTATATAAATTATGTGAAATAACGCAGGTAAGGCACCTGGCAGAGTGTCTGGCATGAAGTCAGGATAATAAGGAGCTCAGTAAACATCAGATACTACTATTATCATCTAGTCCGAACCGTTCACTTTATGGGTGAGAAAACAAAGACCCCAAAGGTGATGCCACTTGTCCCACATCTCACAGCCATCCATGGCAGGGTCAGGCTTCGTTCAGTGCAAACACTTGCTGAGCTCCCGGGAAGCTCCCTATCCTTATGCCAGGGGTAAGGATTTCAAGATGGACAAAACCCTAGACTAGAACCTAAGTCCCCTGCCCCTAATGTGCTCGCTCAGTAGGATGGAGTCTAAGATTTTGTTCTGTCTGGAACTGGGGAGAGAAATGGAGACATTTGTTCAAAATTTGTTCAAAATAACCATCTACGGTTATACGGTTATAACAAAATAACAAAATGGAAGTGACTAAAGTCCTTCACTACACCAGTTCCTCAGATGTCACCTCATTGTTTAGTAAAAGTGATAGCTCTTCTCTGACATTTGAAAATGGTATTAAAAGAGCTCATCCCTCCAACCTGCCTACCATTTCCCACTTCTTAGAAGACAGGATGGGAAAAGGGACAAAATCACAGGTCTGGTAATAGTAAAAATCAGGAGAGGAGGGTTCTAAAAGGGCCTAGGGGGGTAATTTTTCCTTGAGATCCAAACATTCAGCCCCTTGACTTCTACTCAGATTTGAAGAGGCATTATCAGTCTAATCATTCCCCCCATGGGCAGACAAAGTGAGCTCAGGAAAGCAATCTCATCCTGGAGACACTCAAGCAATGCTCCTGAAGGGATCTCTGCCTCGGTGGGAAATTATACTGGACAACTTCTAAAGTTTCGCACATACTAAACCAGCTTGCCTGTCCCCACTCCCAGGTTTGCCAAGCTGCTGCTACAGGCACAGGGTTATCAGGGGGTCTGTTTGTTCTAGTCTCGTGGAATCTGCTACACCCAGGCCCACTCAAGACCTTTAGAGGCCCTCGGCACTGCAGGATTGTGGGATCCTGCTTCCCGATCATATTCCAAATTAAAATAATACTAATCTATTAAGTACATATAATAAAGGCCAACAAAGTTCAGATTGTCTTATGGTGCTTACTAATCAAAAATCTAAATTACTAGAGACCAATTCTACCATCTCCCACACCCCATATGCTCATTTTTACCTGCTTTTTTAGTTTTCCTTGCTTTGCTCATCCCCGGTCTACCTATCTTATGACAACACTGCCCAGACCCATCTTTGCCCTTTAGGCAGGGGCCACTTTTCTCTGGTAATCAACACGTAAGCCTGTTTTCTGTCTGTAACTGACGGAGTGACTCAGCCAAAAGCCAGACCACGGCAGGGCGTCGGAAGGGAGCACCCTCCACGCTACCAAGACGGAGGTGGTGGGGACAGCCGCCAGTGAAGCGGCCACTATAACCCAGCACTTTATGTGTTTTAGTTCTATGCTGAGGGACTCCTGCAACGTCAGGTTTACGACCACTAAGCGGCTGAGCTGGCATTCAAAGGCAGATTGATTCCACGGTGAGTCAGAATGGCTCAGCCTGTGTGACAACACAGTACACAAGCCCAGCCAGTCACAGAGACGAAATCAGACTGTCCCAGCAGGAAATCTGGGAAAACTCCTACGGGAACATTTCCCGTGGCCCTGAGTGCCTTACTGGCAGCTCTGAACGTGGCAGGGCTCCTTCCAGCTCCCGGACTTGGTGTGGTCCCCAACTGCGGTGTGGTCCGGGTCATCATTGGCATCAAAGTCGTCCTCCAAGGCCCCAACAGGGAAGTCCCCGCAGTCGCTCTCCTCCACCTCGGCATTGATGTCAAACACCTGATCGTTCTTCTTAAACTTGTCCATCAGGGCCGACACCGACTGGAAGGGACAAAGAGAGCCCCCAGTTCTCTGCATTCCCATCACCACCCCCGCCACTGCTGGAGGACCCCCCCCCCCCGCCTCCTCGGAGCCAGTGTTCTCACGACAGCAAAGCGCTGAGGAAGTTTATATTGTGCGGCACAGGATGAAGCTGTATTGTCGTTAGGCACATTTTGTAAAACATGGAACAGGAATCTGCATCCTTTAACTACATGTTTAGAGAAGACAGTTTTCCATGGAAACCATTTACTTTGGAGGTTGTAGTAAGTAGGCTAAAGGGGGCCAGGCTAAAAATACACAGAGGAAAGCTTTACACATGATAATTTCTCAGGAAACTCTGTGCCAAGGGACTCAACCCTGAAGAGGAGGAAATTCCTCGAGCTTGACAGCAGCCTAAGAGACCAGAGGCCACTGGGACAACCATGTTTGAGAGTAAATCTGATAAAAATCGTGCACCCAGGAATGGAAGGATTGCCTTACCCTGGGGAAGCAGACACGAAGTTGATCCCAGTACTCTAATCCCAGCTGGCTAGTGGGCCTGCTGCAGCACACAACACCACTCCCAACCCTGCCCCAGGGTTTAGTCCCTTCGGAGGAGCCAAAGGAAATATTTTCTATACTGCTGGCTAAATAAAAACGATGCCACAGTTTTGGTTCCCATTGGGCAGAACTAATCTTAGGCCATCTCACTGAAACCACAAGCTGTTGGAGAAATGCCCAGAGCCCTCAGAAGCCCAGAAATTGACCACACCTCATTATGCGTTTCACTGTCCCATTTAGTGAACTGGAACCCCGCCAGGGAAGGGCAGATCTGGCGATCTTCCACACACTGCTGCAGGGGCGCTGGGAGGACAGGAAGATCACAGAGAGGGTTCAGAGCAGGATGGAGACACGCCTCACCCCCTCAAGATGACCAGAGCAGCACCACGGAGGGAGGGGCACGGCCACCTCCTGTTTCTCGGGAAGAGGCTGGCTGGCAGCCGATCTGTTCGCAGACCACTCTCCTGGGAGAGGGCGTGCACTCAGGCACATGCCTGCACTAGAGGCAGGCTCCACACTGGCATCCCAGGAATTAGGAAAACACTAGAGCAGAAACCCGAAGCACAGACTCTGACTCTGAAATAGACTCCGTGCCCTATGCTAGAGTTGGGAAATCAAAAACCCATCCTTAAAGCATAGTTAAGTGCACAGCCAATCGTGCAATGCCACTTATTCTAGTCCCAAATTAAACTAGGTACAGATTACCTACCTCAGTTGAGTGCATACACCTGGACAATTGTTAGTACAAAATAGTTATACTCAGCAAATTTTAGACAAGAATAAACAGGAGGAGAATGGGCCCCGTAACATCTGCGTAGCCCTGCAGAGGGGAGGAACAATTTCATGTAACACACGAAAATCATTCCACGGGAGAACAGCGCCTGGCCCTCACAACACCCTGGGCCTGTCCTCAGAGGATCTCCCAGAGGGGGGCGTGGGAGGGGGATAAAATCACTGCCAAGCCAGTATGAGGGACTGATAACAGGACAGATCTGTTCCCAGACCACCACGGCGGATTCTGAAAACAGTTCACAAAGCCCTCTTCTCCTCAGGACCCCCTGGGTTAGTAACAGGCCTCTGGCTCAACAAGTCTCTTAAAGCCCCTCTCCCAAGTCCAAAACTCTGACACTCCAGGGTGACTGTGAGAACTGACTGCTAGCAGGGCACCTGAAGGACGTGGCACATACAGACCACGAGCACTGGCTACTACTGTTGAAGACTCCATGCTGCAGACAGGACGAAAACTTAGTTTCTCCCGAAAAAATGCCCATTTTGTCATTCCATAGGAACCTTCCGGGCAAATAAGCAACAGAAGATCATGATGGGCTTACTACACCCATGGTTATGTAGAAACTTCTCTGATGACTGAACTGCTCTGCTAAAAGGCATCACGTGGACCTACCTTTTAAATCGGTCATTTCCACCCAACCTAAATCCGGCAAGTCAAGAGGTTCTCCAGTGGAGAGAGTCTGGACATCGGAGGGAAAGAGCAGCTCACTTCTATAGTCGTGGCAGTGGAGGGTGGAGAGAAACACCCCTGCTGTACTGCACTCATCAAACGAGGCTGCCGTCTTCTGGAACATGGGATCGATCTGAGCAGAAAAACAGAGGGAACCCAGAATTATGGGATGTAGCCAAAGGAAATAGAAAATCTCATTCACTGGACCCTGCTCATTCACAGCTGCATATACTGGATTGAAATGTCTCTGCACATGATCAAAAAAGGGGGAGGGCCTTTCTAATTGATCAGGTAAAATCCCATCCCAGTTCAAAAGGAGGGCTGTAGGTGGCCAGATGGATAAATGTACACAGTAAATGGTGACAAGCTTATACCGTGTCAATCTGTTTGTTTACAAACAACCCAATCAAAAAATGGGCGGAAGACTTAAATAGACATTTCTCCAAAGAAGACATACAGATGGCCAACAAACACATGAAAAGATGCTCAACATCTAACTATTAGAGAAATGCAAATCAAGACTACAATGAGGTATCACCTCACACTGGTCAGAATGGCAATCATCTAAAAATCCACAAACAATAAATGCTGGAGAGGGTGTGGAGAAAAGGGAACCCTCTTGAACTGTTGGTGGGAATGTAAGTTGATGCAGCCACTGTGGAGAACAGAATGGAGGTTCCTTAAAAGACTAAAAATAGAACTACCACTTGACCCAGCAATCCCACTCCTGGGCATAGACCCAGAGAAAACCATAATTCAAAAAGATACGTACACCCCAATGTTCATTGCAGCACTAGTTACAATAGCCAGGACATGAAAGCAACCTAAATGTCCATCAACAGAAGAATGGATAAAGAAAATGTGGTACATATATACAATGGAATATTACTGAGCCATAAAAAGGAAGGAAATTGTGCAATCTGCAGAGACGTGGATCGACCTAGAGATTGTCATACAGAGTGAAGTCAGAAAGAGAAAAATATTGTATACTATCACTTACATGTGGAATCTAGAAAAACGATATAGATGAACTTATTTGAAAAGCAGAAATAGAGACACAAACGTAGAGAACAGAAGTATGGATACCGGGGGGGGAGTGGGTGTGGGATGACTGGGGAGATTGGGATTGACATATATACACTATTGATACTATGTATAAAATAGGCAACTAATGAGAACATACTGTACAGCACAGGGAACTCTACTCAATGCTCTGTGGTGACCTAAATAGGGAGGAAATCCAAAAAAGAGGGGATATATGTATACATATAGCTGATTCACTTTGCTGTACAGCAGAAACTAACACAACATTGTAAAGCAACTATACTCCAATAAAAATTAATTAAAAAAAAATCTGGTTATTTACAATATACCTGGACAGTATCCTTCTGCTGGTCTCTTTCCACGGTCACCGTTTTTAAACGTCTATCTCTAGTAGAATGCTACCACAACAAATTCCGCTGACTTAAAAAGCCTGCGTGATGGATCTGTTCGCAGAATCCCATCACTCCTCTGAACAGAAATATTTTCAAAGATTTGGAAGAACACGAGTAAGAGATCCGGGCAAAGGACAGGCAGAGTCAGCAGGGTTAGATGTCCGGGTTAAACATGGGAGAGGTTATCAGAAGACCCCCAAGGCTGGGGTCAAGGAGCAGGAGTGGCATAACCATGTGTCACCAAGCCCCAAAGGAGAACAGGGCAAGGCACATGCATGTGTGGCAAGAGGGCAGAAGCCACCTGGGACTCTACAGGAGGCCCGGTGACAGGAAAAAGGTCAGGTACCAGGTTCACAGGTCTTCCTCATGTCTCAGGATGTGGCTACTATGGAGAGAGGGGCCCTTAATTCTGAGGACAGGTGTGGCTCTCTGGCTCTTTTCCGGCACCCTTAACCCTGAGCCCAACCTCACCGGAACTGAGAGTCTTCTCTCGCTTCCCGATAAGCCGGTCCCAGAGCAGCACCTACGGCACCTCCACGTTCTCCGTCTCCTTACCCCTCACCCGGTCAGTTACATGGCCTGGTGGGTTTTCCTCCCAGTGTGTCTCTACCACCTACCCCTTCCTCCCATCCTCACTGCCACCAATATAACCCTCGCCTGAGTTAACCCTTGTCTCTGGTCTCTCCTACTTCTTTTCCTAAAAATACCAGTGGTGCTATTCCCATTCCCTTCCTCAAATGCTCACCAGAGCAATGGTTTCCCACCTGGACCCCAACATCCCTAGAGGTCTCATGTAGTTAATGAAACTCAGCCTTTCAAAGAGTCAACACGGAAACTGTACACTGACCCACATTAAAGCTGAAACGCTAAGATAACTTTCCTCACTTTTGCCTAGAATTAGATCATGTCAGTGTGAGAACAATGGTTCTTTCATGTAAATTAGCTTTGACTTACATCTTTGAGTGATTTGTGGGAAAATGAATTATTGACGACTGTACAGTCTGGATAAATGAACTTTTTGAAACAAGGATCCCAGCAAGGAAGAGAAACAGTAAGAGAAGGCCTTGGTAGACAGCAGACTGCATGACAAAGTCTAGGGTTGTTTCAGCCTTATGAGAAAATCCACAGCTGTAGCCCAACTTGCACACTGTCCAGCTTCCTAAGGAACCAGAACTTTTCCTGCTTCGTGACCTTTGCTTATGCCTCTGCCTAGAATCACCTTCTTGTCACCACCTGACAAACACCTACCCTCCCTTCACAGCCCAGTTCAAATCTCACCTCTTCCGGAAACTCTGACCTCCACCCACTCTGGTCTCCTGAGTATGTGCCTTGACCTGCCTTACACTGTGTCTATTTGTGCCCTCCTGGTCTGAAGGACTGGAGCATAATCAGGCTGGAATCCCCGTGACAGCAAGAATTCTGCACACAGCAGAGAGCTGTGTCCAAATTAGATCAGCTCATATACAAACAAGGGTTCTCAGCTGGTCCAGACACACCCACAGAACACCTGCTGTCTAATCTCCCGCCATTGCCAAGAGAATGCAGGTTCAATGAACAGCTGAAACTTCAGATTTTAAGTTTGTGCCCACCACCCCCCCTTCTTTTTTAGCTTCCAAACGTTCAGTTATTCTACGTTTACCACAGATTACAGAGCAAAAAAAGCTCCCCAGGATCGGGGTTCTCGGTGTTTCTTCAAGATTCTGCTGTCTTCACTTGCATAAATAGACCAAAGCCCGACAGCCGCAGGCTTGAAGGGAGGAGCATTGCTGCTCTTTCGTTCTCTCTTTAGAACAGTGGGAGAGGCCAGTGCAAGCCTCCTCAGGCTCCCTAGAATCGGGTCTACCTGGGAAGACACAAGATGGTAGGAAAAGAGAATTTCCTACCATGCTGTTGAATTGAACATTTCAGTGCAGAACCAAAAGCACAAGCAAGAATGATGGTGAAGTAAATATTCAGATTACCTGGGAAGGTGAAAAAACAAGGAGAATCGGGGAAGGTTAGGTGGGAGAGGATTTTATGGCTCCCCTTCAGATGTGTACAACATATTACCATGGATAAAGCACTCTGACAAATACTGACCCACTAACACAAAACTCAGGGGTATCTGTTTTCAGTTTGACAAAGTGAGATTCGGAGACTTTTCCCAGGCTACACAACTAAGACAGTAAAACCAGGATCTGAACTTTACATGGTCTGCCTCCAATGCTGACCCATAGATAGAAAAAAAGAATACAACTCCCTCCCCTAAAGAGCCTGGCCCCCTCACCTCTACCCTGGCTCTTGGGCCTCGGCCTCGGGGCCCTGCCCCGGCCATCCCCATCCGCACCCAGTCCTCACCCCAACACGGGCTGGAGAACCGTCCTGCCCGGACCCCATCAGCCAGAGTGACCGCAGCCAGGCCCCTCACTCCCAGCCACCACACGCTCAGCCTCACCACTACCATCTGCCTGAGACAACATCCTCTCAAGGGGGTGGGAACTGGTTCCTGGGGGAAGGTGAGAAATATCTTAGAAATTACAATAATTTTTGCCTCTCCAACCTTGACCTTACCTGGCAAAATTGTATTCCTTTGGAATCAATTTCAAGGAAGAGGGATAGGAACAAAACATCTAAAAAGGCTCAGTGGTGTGTGTGTGGGGGCGTGTCATGACGAAAGCCTGGGAAGCACTGCTCTAAGGAAACACGGTATTGCCCGAGGACACCGTCTCCCCAGGACGGCTGCTTCCTCTCCCGCAGCCCTCAAACCGCTGGCCCAGACGTCAGATAGGTGATTTCCTTGCTCCTCATCGCAGCTTCCAGACTATTCTCCTTCCAAATTCCTACAACCCTCACCTTTGAATGTAACATCAGACCCTACCACCCTCTGCCCATCAGACTCTACCACCCTGTTGCAATCACCTTCTAGTCCCCAGGTCACAACCCTACCCCCTTCTTAGAAGATTTTAATATTAGCTCCTGACTCACTCCTGTTCCAACATTATTGCTGTTGTGGTTTCCGGTAATTTCACTATCCATGTAGACCCATCTAATATTCTGGCCTCTCAGTTCATTGATATCCTCTCCTTCAGTGGTCTTGTGCTTCATCCTAAGAACCCCAAGACTCATGGGATCCTACCATGACCCCCTGCCCCTTCTGCCTTTTGCTCCCTGGCCTGTTTTCTGAATTGAATCATTAACCAGGACTGCAACCTCTCTGTATGCTCAATTCCAAGTGCCCCTCTCTGACAATCACCCCTTGTCTTTCCAGCCTACACTTTCTTGTCTCCAACGCCAAGAAGCCTTTGGTCCCATCAGGCCCTACACTCTACTGGTCACATGGCTTTACACTGTCCTTCACACACCTCTTTTCCCAGCTAAAATCCCACAATTCCACAATGATCACAACCACCCCCTTGCACACACTCTCAGCTCCAGCGCCCCTTTCAGCTGTGTCACATTCACTCAGCTAAACACAATCCTTTGTTAAATCTAACTTTCTGCCTACTGCATGCTTGCACCCACACAGCCAGTCATGGCTGGAGAAAGACACAAAGTCATGGGACTTCCCTGGTGGTTCAGTGGTTAAGAATCCACCTTCCAATACAGGGGACGCAGGTTCCATCCCTGGCCAGGGAACTAAGATCCCACATGCTGCGGGGCAACTAAGCCTGCGCGCCGCAACTACTGAGCCCGTGTGTTTTGGAGCCTGTGCGCCACAACTAGAGAGAAGCCCACGCGTCACAACAAAAAGCCTGTGCACCTCAACGAAAGACCCGCATGCTGTAACGAAGATCCCATGTGCCGCAACAAAGACCCGACAGAGCAAAAAAAAAAAAAAAAAAGACACAAAGTCAGGCTGACTGACCTCACTGTAAATCCATCCTCCAGTGCCCTCAGGGAAACCCTAAGTGTTGTCTGGCCATTAAACTACATTTCCCTAGTCCCTCCACTCCCCCATCCTCTTACATGACTCCCTACTACTACCTTATCCTCTCTTCAAACCTCCAACACTTTCCTCCTCTATACTCACTGTCAGTTGAAGACCTGGCTTGTTTCACTGATGGGGGTGGGGGTAGGGGGTGGAAGGGGAAGCACAACCAGAAGAGAATATCCAGAATGCACCCATGTGCACACATTCAAGCCCCACCTCTCATCAGCCACTGTGCTCCTCAGACAAGCCCCATCCAAGCCGTCCAATCCTTGCCCTTCTCACCTGCTCGAACACCACCCTAGCATTTCTCCTCCCTTTTCTGCATCATCAATAATTCCTTCTCCACTAGACTGTTGCCATCAACAAGTAAACATGCTATTAATTCTCCCATTTAAAAAAACAAACAACAACAAAAAGGTATTTTTCACAGAACTAGAACAAATAATTATAAAATTTGTATGGAAACACAAAAGACCCCAAATAGCCAAAACAATCCTGAGAAAGAAGAACAGAGCTGGAGGATTCACACTCCCAGACTTCAGACTATACTACAAAGCTACAGTAATCTAAACAGTATGGTATTGGCACAAAAAACAGACACATAGATCAGTGGAACAGGATAGAAAGCCCAGAAATAAACCCACGCACTTATGGTCAATCTATGACAAAGGAGGCAAGAATAAACAATGGGGAAAAAAATGATCTCTTCAATAAGTGGTGCTGGGAAAACTGGACAGCTACATACAAAAGAATGAAGTTAAAACACTCTCTAACACCATACACAAAAATAAACACAAAATGGATTAAAGACCTAAATGTAAGACTGGAAACCATGAAACTCCTAGAAGAATACACAGCCAGAACACTCTTTGACATAAATTGTAGCAGTTATTTTTTTGGATCTGTCTCCTAAGGCAAAGGAAACAAAAGCAAAAATAAACAAATGAGACCTAATTAAACTCAAAGGCTTTTGCACAGCAAAGGAAACCATTGACAAAATGAAAAGACAACCTACTTGACTGGGAGGAAATAACTGCAAATGATATGACCGATAAGGGGTTAATATCCAAAATATAAACAGCTCATACAAGTCAATATCAAAAAAAAAAAAAAAACCAATCAAAAAATGGGCAGAAGATGTAAACAGACATTTTTCCAAAGAAGACACACAGATAGCAAACAGACACATGAAAAGATGTTCAACACTGCTAATCATCAGAGAAATGCAAATCAAAACTAAAATGAGATATCACCTCACACCTGTCAGAATGGCTATCATTAAAAAAGACGATAAACAGGGACTTCCCTGGTGGCGCAGTGGTTAAGAATCTGCCTGCCAATGCAGGGGACACAGGTTCAAGCCCTGGTCCGGGAATATCCCACATGCCGCGGAGCAACTAAGTCCGTGCAGCACAACTACTGAGCCTGCGCTCTAGAGCCCGTGTGCCACAACTCCTGAAGCCCGCATGCCTAGAGGCCATGCTCCGCAACAAGAGAAGCCACTGCAATGAGAGGCCCGTGCACTGCAGTGAAGAGTAGCCCCCACTCACTGCAACTAGAGAAAGCCTGTGCGTAGCAACAAAGAACCAACGCAGCCAAAAATTAAAAAAAAAAAAAAAAAAAAAGACCACAAATAACAAATGCTGATAAGGATGTGGAGAAAAGGAAACCCTTGTATATAGTTGGTGGGAATGTAAATTAGTGCAGCCACTATGGAGGGTTCCCAAAACACTAAAAACAAAACTACCATTTGATCCAGCAATTCCACTCCTGGGTATATATCTGAAGAAAACGAAAACACTGATTTGAAAAGATACATGCATCCCAATGTTCATAGAGGCATTATTTACAAGAGCCAAGATATGGAAGCAACTTAAGTATCTGTCAACAGGTGAATGGATAAAGAAGATGCTGTGTATATGTGTGTGTGTGTACGTACACACACATACACACACACAATGGAATACTACTTAGCCATTAAAAAAAAATGATGTTTCGCTGTTTGCAACAGCATGGCTGGACCTCGACATGGCTGGAGGTTATTATGCTTAGTGAAATAAGCCAGAGAAAGACAAATACTGTATGTTATCACTTATATGTGAAATCTAAAAAATAAAACAAAGGAACATATATAACAAAATAGAAACAGACTCAAAGACATAGAGAACAAACTAGTGTTTACCAGTGGGGAGAGGGAAAGGGAAGGGGCAAGATAGGGGTAGGGGATTAAGAGGTACAAATTACTATGAATAAAATAAATAAGCTACAAGAATATATTGTACAGCACAGGGAATAGAGCCAATATTTTATAACTTTAAATGAAGTATAATCTATAAAAATTTTGAATCACTATGTTGTACATCTGAAACTAATATAACATTGTAAATAAATTACACCTCAAAAATAATTTTTAAAAATTAAAAAAGAATATACTGTGCAAATATTCCCATGTCAATAAATACTACAACATCATTCTTTAAAAAAACAAAAACAAAAAACACAAAAACTCAGGACCTTACTTTCCCCTCCATTTGCCATTCCATTACTCTGCCCCAATTTATAGCAAAACTCTTCTAAAAAACTGCCTCCCTTCCCATTTGTTTCCCACTGCCCAATTCATTTTGAAAAATTTCAAACCTACAAGAATGTTGAAATAGTAATATGAATCTCTGTGTAACTTTTACCTAGATTTCCCAACAGGTAACATTTTTCATATTTGCTTTCTCCCTGTCCCCGTCAACAGAACCTTCTTGGAAGTAGATATTACAAGACTTTGCCTCTCTGGCAGTTATTAAGCTATTGCCACTCAGCGCCAAACCTACCTTCTATACTTTGCTCTGTGATGCTGGGTTGGAGACCACACTTCAGCTGTGCCAGCAGCTCCCTACTGGGCTCCACCAAAAGGGGGCACTAGAGGGAGATGGCAGGGCTGGAGGAAGGAGAAGGGACCCACTTCTTTCTGCAGGATTCCTGTTCCCGGGAGTGTCACCCAGCAGTGATTCACCACCCCAGCAGCAGCAGGTCCTACCTGGGCAGTAGCTGAATTTAACTTGTACTTTTTCCTTATACTCACAGAACCAACCTCGTTGGGTGCCAATAAGAGACACCAGCACCAGTGGGCATTCCCTCCTCAGACGTCTGGGTCCTGGGCCCCCAAGCCCCTCCTCGAAACTCAGGGACACCAGCATCAGCCAAGCAGCACCCCTTCCTTGGAGGTCTGAGCTGCAGCTCCCCAGGGCCCCTTCGCCAAGCTCACCATGGCCTCAGGCTGCCATATTTGACATGGTTGACCACTCCATCCTCCCTAAAACTCTCATTTCAATACCACACTCTCCTGGTCTTCCCCCACCTACTGGACGTTTCTTATTCAGCTCTCTGAACTGTTAAGACAGGGGTATCCGGGCCCAGTCCTTTTTCCACATACACTTATTCCCTTGGTGATCAATTCCAGTCTCGTGACCTTAATTACTAAGGTAAGAGAAAGAAAGAGAAAGGTAAGAGAAAGAAATAATCTAGTCCATCGTTGGTGGGAGAGTAAGTTGGTATAACCTTTTTGTGAGGGCAATGGAAATTTCATGTCTCAGAATTTTCTTACAAATATACTCCCAGAAGAATGCAAACAGGTACAAGAATGTTCACTGAAATTGTTTTTAATAGCAAAAATTTTTTTTTAAATTGTAGCAATATCTGTTTGCTTTAAATTAACTGCTAATTTATAAAGAGGCCTCTGGTACCATTCCTTTAAGCAGATTCCTCAGGATTTGCTAAATCATGTAAGGTTGTTTAGAGCATGGATTCTGGAGCCAGACCACTTAGTTTCAAATCCCAGTTTACTTACTAATTACATCATCTTGGACAAGTTACTCCACAGCCCTGCACCTCAATTACCTCTTCATAAAATGTAGCAAGGATGTTGTTAAGGATAGAATGGGTTAACACAGGTCACGGGCCTTGGGCAGCACAGTGTGCCTGGGAGACACACAATAAATGTTAGCTGTCATCACCACTGCTGCATGTACTACAGAAGAAAATTAATATTTTAATCAATTGGTTTTCTCAGTAATTTGCCATCTCGTTCTACTCAATCATTCTGAAATATTGAGGGAAAAGCAGGGACCTACCCCTGTCAGTCTTCGCTGTAAAGCTAAAGGATGACAATGCAGAGACACCAGTTGAATATTTCACTCCCTGGAGGCCTGAACAAGCACATAGCAGCAAGTTTCTGCCACTGAGCCTCTGAATTAGTCAGAGACTACACTGGGCACACAGTTTCTCACCTCACACTTTCGATCTGCTTCGGAGACATTGAGGTTGTTTATATTCTGCTCGATGGTTTTGTACAAGTGCTTCTTCCTTGGCTTTGGAGCCTTCTTGGTTGTTCCTGTTTCGGTTGCACTTCCATCTACAAGGAGTAAGACCGTGCACTGCAGGGGCTGCTTTGGAGCATGTAACTGAACTTATCAATTCAAGTTCTTCAACACTCTAGAGAGTGATCATAATTAAAACACATGCCATCCCCTCAAGGCAGCAGGCACGTCTAATCTGCAGCTTAGGGAGAAACCAAACTACTAGGTTAAGTATTTGGTTTCTGATACAAGTCAATTTCCAAAGACCCCCCCCAAATCAGAAGCTCCCTAGTTGGTGATGTTTACTCAATCTTGTCTAAATAAAATCTAAAAGCTTTTATAAGGTCCTTCTTTTTTCCAAAGAAAAACAAATCTAGTGTTTGAGTATCTTCTCAAATATAATTCTGAAAATGTCCATGTCTTCAACAGAATGAGAGAAGTGATTTCTTGTGACTTCATTTCAGTATGTTACTCAAATAACTACCTGCTACACCCTTTAAAAAAGCCCCTTACATCCAGATCCCAACCCATGTACCTGCACCATGGCCCTCTTCTTCTTCCGGAGATGGTGCATCCTTGCCCAGCCCACCAAGGACTTTGTATACATCAGCATGGACGGCATCTACGCGCACAGCATAGATCTTGGTGCTGGCATCCAGAGTGCCAGCAGCCACCTAGTCAAACAAGCAGAGCTGTACTCATGGTGAGCATAAAAAAGGAGCAGCTGAACAGGCAAAACACAGCAATCTGCATAAAATATGTACTTGCCCTTAAGAAAAAAATGACAAAGATTCCCCTAACACAGGGAATAAAAAAAAACATAACAGAAAGATATTTTCTCTACATTTCATCAGTTAAGGAAAGAAAGTAAAGTAGCTAATAAAATGTCTTAAACAAGGAAGGCTCTCATGTATTTGTAGAATTCAATTATTGTGCTATGCTAAGGATTAGCAATCACTAGCATTAATTCAGATGCAAAAGAAGGTGAACATCCTTCTTACTTTAAAGTTGGTCGGTTCGGCATCTTTCTGTTTAAGAATCTCTGACATAAAATCAATCAAGTGCAAGCCAAAAGCGTTCTTGGTGGTGATTTTCTGAAAACAGAAAGTTTTAGAAAGGTTTGTTATTTATAGCCTATGCTCACATAAATAATGCCACCCTGTCATGGGAAGCTAAGCTTTTAAACAGGAATATCCCACATCTCAACACAGATATCCATTCCCACAAACGTCTGGTGATAGAGCTAAATCCATGTGTGTACTTCCTCATTCTCAAGGTCTGGAGTGACGGCACACAATTCCTGAGTGTTCTGTGTGCAGGTCCTGTTCTAAGCACTGACACAGAGGGGCTCAGTGACCCTCAGAACAACTCTCAGGCAGGGACTATTCTCATTCCCATTTTACAGAGGAGGACCACCCTGCAGCACAGTGGCTGAGTGACTTGCCAAGGCCACACAGCTTTGTAAGTGACAGGATTCCAACTCAGGCTAGATCTAGGGCTCACAATTAGCCCACAACCCTACTATCTATCTACTATCTAGCTCCAGAACTACACCATTAACCCCTAGTGTGCTGCCTCGTGACACACCGCAGGGGGCAGGCAACTTGTCAGAGGGGCACCAAAGGCCTATAAGAAACAGTAAAACCACACTGAAAACACCAGCACTGAGAAGAGTCGCTAGAGAATAAAAGTGCACAATCACTGATCATGCATTCTCTACAGAATCAAGAAGCCTCGATTTCCTCTCTGATCAAGCTGCAAAATCTTCACTGATTAAACCGGCAGGTACTCACATTTTCAGCAGACAGTTTGATACAGGTGGAGTAATGCTCAGTAATCTGTGTGTTTGTAAACTTAGGAATCGTAGCTGAAACATCAACATTCCTAAAGGAAAGAAAAAACAAAAAACAAACAACTCTGGCAAGGATCAACGACACTGGATCTTTTCAAAATCCAGACCCAGAACCCACAAGGTATTGTGGTGATGCAAACCCACGTAACTCACGTCAAGGTGGCCACCACAACAAGGCAGCCCAGCGCCCACTCACCTACTGGAGGGGGAGGCCAGCAAATGAGGCGAGTCTGTGCTGAACTGCAGGTCAAGGACCCTGGAGCGCCTCCGCTGCAGCCGCTCCTTCTCGTCATCATTCTGAGGAAAGTCTTCAAGGACTGGGGTGCCAGGAGTACTGAGAGGGGCCTTCCTGGGCAGGGCCATGGAGAACACCTGCTCTGAAGGTGAGGAGGTGCTGTGGTGGCATCCACGGGTCCCTGAAGGAGAGTTCTTCATTGTGGCTGACAGCAGTGGAACAAAACACTTGCTCAGGAAACCTTCAGCAGGACATTTCCTACGTCTAAACAGGGGCTGGGACCTGTCCCAGGGTGGAAGTTCACAGCACATTTCCCACCAAGATCTTTTCCAACTCTAATATTCTATGGCTAGAACCTCTGTAGTTCGGGTTTCTTGTGGGGTGATGGGTTTCTGATGCTTCCTGCCAATCTGGACAAATATCCACTATGCAGCTACTGTAAACCTAAAGCACTATATGGGATATAACGCTGGTAAGAAAAAGTCGCTGCCTCTGATAAGCTCACAAACCAGCAGAACAACAGATATATATAACCATGATGCCAGGCAAGAGAGAAAAGATAAGATGCTGACATAAGGATGAGGGATGGGCTATCATGTCAGACAGACTAGGTTCTAATCCCAGCAGGGAGACAGAATAAGCAACACAAATATGTAAACTAAATAGAATATTCCAAAGAACTGCCCACAGATTACTTGCTAACTGCAAAGGGAAAAATGTCTTTTACAACGAAAGACCTAGCAGTCACCACGTTAACCAAACAATCAGATGTAGCCTCTCTAAAAATGAGACAACTTGAAACTTACTCATCTCCTTACGGGACAAAATATGAAATTCAGAGCATCATCCGTAAAATACTTTTGCCAAATATGCTTAACCTAAATTTAACCAAGACTTTAAATCTAACTTCCAGTTTATAAGAAATATAAGGGCTAGAGGAACAAGTTAAATGATATCAGAAGAAAACATTTAGACAAATCCAGAATATGGGACAGTTAGCTCTTAAAAAAGTCGATGTCAAAAAAAAAAAAAAAAAGAAAAAAGAAAAGTAGGGGATTCTTCTTGAGCAAAAGAAACCAAAGAGTCATACAAACCAAAAACAATGTCTGAACTTTCAGCCAATCCTTGGTCAAACAAAAAAATTAACTATAAACAACATTTTGGGGATAAACAGCGATATCTGGAATATAGTCTGGATATCAGGGAACATTAGGGAATTGATTTTTATTTTCTTAGGTGTGATAATGATATAATGGTATGTAGAAGAATATCCTTACTTTTGGAAGATGCATAGGAAACAATTTAGGGGTGATATGACATGGTGTGTGCAACTTTCAAATGAATCAGTCAAAACTGTGTGTGTGTGTGTGCATGTGTGATAGAGAGGAAAAATATGGCAAAATGTTAACAACTGGGTTTAAGTTGTGAGTGTGAGGCTATTTACTGTCTAAGTCTTTCAATGTCCCTGTATGTTTGAACACTTTCATAATAAGAAGTTAGAAAATGGATGGCATGTTAGATGGAGATAAAAGCCATGGGGAAGGGCTTCCCTGGTGGCGCAGTGGTTGAGAATCTGCCTGCCTATGCAGGGGACACGGGTTCGAGCCCTGGTCTGGGAAGATCCCACATGCCGCGGAGCAACTAGGCCCCTGAGCCACAATTACTGAGCCTGCGCGTCTGGAGCCTGTGCTCCGCAACAAGAGAGGCCACGATAGTGAGAGGCCCGCGCACTGCGATGAAGAGTGGCCCCCGCTTGCCACAACTAGAGAAAGCCCTCGCACAGAAACGAAGACCCAGCACAGCCAAAAATAAATAAATTAATTAATTAAAAAAAAAAAAAAAAAAGCCATGGGGAAAAGTAAAGCATGGAAGGGGAATAAAGAAGACTGGGGAATGGAGGTGGGAGGTCATTTTTAATATAGTGGTCAAGGAAACGTTTCAGCAAGAAGGTAACATCAGAATCAAGACCGTGCAGATATTTGCAGGAAGCTACATGGAAGCAGGGGAAACAGCAAGTACAGAGGCAGGAACATGCCTGGCACGTCTGAGGGGCCAGTGTGGCGGAAGCAGTGAGAGGGAAGCACGGAAGTGAGAGAGGTCACAGGGTGTCAGACTTGCGGGGCCTGGTAGGGCAGGAGCACCAATCAGTCAGAATAAGGGAGGGACAACCGGTAGGGGTGTATAAGCCTTACTTACGGGCCACTGTAAAGACTTGGGCTTTCATGAGCAGTGAGAAGGGAAGTGATTGGAAGGTGGTGAGAAGAGGAATAAAGTGATCTAACTTATGCTTCACGAAGATCCCCATGGCTATTATGTTGAAAACTGAAAGGACAAGCAGGAAGACCAATTAGGAGGCAACTACCAACAACCAGGATAAGAGATGCTGGTGGCTCACACCAGAGAGGGGGCAGTGGAGGTGGTAGGCAGTGGTCAGACGCCGGATATGGTCTCAAGGTACAGCCAACGTGATTTCCTGATGGATTAAACGTGGGGCATGAGAAAAAACAGAAGAATGAAGGATAACTACAACACTACCCTGAACAACTGATAAAATGGAGTTGCCAGGACCTGAGAGAGGAAGACTACAGGAGAAGCATATTTGTGGGGAAAGGAGGCAAGGTCAGGGCTCAGTTTGGGGCCTGCTGGATTTGAGAGACTTACTAGTCATCCAACTGGGGTAGAGAGCCAGATATTTAAGTCTAGAGTTTAGGGGAAAGTTCTGGGCTGGATATATAAACGTGGATGTCGTAAGCATAGAGAGGGTATTCAAAGCCATAAGACTAGACGAGAAGACCAAAAAATGAGGATAGATAGAAAAAAGCAGAAGGCTGAGTCCTAGAATACTTCGAAAGTTTAAAGAGAAGGAAACGAGGAATCTGTGAAGAGATGGGGAATGTGTAACTAGTGAAGGAGAGTGTGGCATTCCACAAGTAGGTGAAGAAGATATTTCAGGGGAGGAAGGAGTAATGAACTATGTCAAATGCAGCTGACAGGTCAAATGCGATGAGGACGGAGAATTGATCATTAGATTTAGCAACCTAGAGGTTACGGACAAGAGCAGTTTTTCTTCAGTGCAGGGTGACAAAGAGAAAGCCAAATAGGCACAGATTCAAGAGAAGATAGGAGGGACAAAAAAAGAGAGAAGATGGAAGAAGAGAAATTGGAGAGAGAAAACGGAGACATGGTTTTCAAGGACTCATGCTGTAAAGGAAGAAGAGAAATGGGAGGAAGGCAGTTGAAAGGGAAGTGAGGTCAAGAAACTAATTTTAAAATGAAAAAAGGGGCTTCCCTGGTGGCGCAGTGGTTGAGAGTCTGCCTGCCAATGCAGGGGACACGGGTTCGAGCCCTGGTCTGGGAAGATCCCACATGCCGCGGAGCAACTAGGCCCGTGAGCCACAATTACTGAGCCTGCGCGTCTGGAGCCTGTGCTCTGCAACAAGAGAGGCCGCGATAGTGAGAGGCCCGCGCACCGCGATGCAGAGTGGCCCCCACTTGCCACAACTAGAGAAAGCCCTCGCACAGAAACGAAGACCCAACACAGCCATAAATAAATTAATTAATTAAAAAAAAAAAAAGTAAGATTACGCTAGGCAGATAACTTAAAAAAAAAAAAATACAAGAACAACTTCACATGTTTCCCTGATAGCTTCCCACAAGCTAAAGAGTATAATTAACATGACTCTCAGCTGAGGTCAAAACAAACAAAAAAGAAGAAAGTAAAAATAGGAAGGAGGCAAGAGACATTTTTAGAGACTGAATCAAGAGGACTTGTGACTAATTGAATGTGGGCACCGCAACCAATGTAAGTAAGGGAGTTGGACCTTGGGATAAGAGAAAAAGAGAAATAGAAAGCACTAAAGGAGGAATGTGTCCAAGAGGGGAACTCAAAATGGGAATTAGAGGCACGCCTTATTTCTCAGAATTGTCTTTCCCTGATTTCTCTCCTTCCCTTTATCATTATACATTCATTCATTCAGCAGATGGTTACTGAACTCAAAAACACTTTTGGTATTCACTTCCTCAACTCCTACTCATTTTTCAACCCCTCTGTTCTGGCTCCCACGCCCACCACCACAACTTCATGTTGCCAAACCCAATTGTCACTTTTCGGGCTTCATCCCTCTTGAGAGTCAACAGCACTTGAAACAGTTGACAACACTCTGCTTCTTGAAACACTCTTGGCTTCTATAACACCACTCTTTTCTGAATTTTTCTAGCTCTTCCTTCTCTAACCAGCTTCTAAATGTTGGTCCCAAGTATTTTCTCTGCAGGGTCTTCCTAGTGTCTCACCTGTTCCCATGGTTTTGCCATCTATATGATGATGATGACCAAATTTACTTCTCAGTCCACAGGCCACTTCCCTGAGCAGCCCATATCACTGCCCTGAGTGTCCAGCTCTTATCCACGTGATTATTGACCCTTTCACCTGACTCAGGTAAGTCACTTACCACGTCCAAAATGTAACTAAATTTCCAAACCTCTTACCAAGACCTACAAAGGCCCTGACTACCTGCCCGACCTCACTCACTGTTCAGTTACAAAATCCTGGTCCTCGCCCATGTCAGCCTCTTTCTCTTTTGCCCGTTTTTTGTACTTGCTCCTGCCTGAACACGTTCCCCAGAATCTGCTTAAAGATCTTCCCTGACTCCCTAATCTAAAGTGACCCTCCCCCGACTCTGCTTTTCTCAATCTGAGTACTCAGCCTCATGTGTAATTATTTCGTTTCCTGTCTGTCTCCCGAACTAAAACACATGCTCTAAGAGGGTGGGATCTTATCTGTTTTGTTCTTTGCTATATCTATGCATCTGACAAAGGTTCTGGCCCGAAGGGGGCACTCAATACTAGTTGAATGAATGTAAAAATAAATGCATACGTGCTAAACATACAGCAGTAACCACAATACTTCCATGGCCCTGAACTAACGTGCATTCCAGGAAAACCTCCTTTTAAAGGAAGAAACACCGCGCAAAGTGTAGGAGCCCGGGGGTAAGGCGTCCCACTTCCGGCTCACAGCGGGAAGAGCGGCGCGGGCCGAAGCCGCGTCCTGATTGGCCGAACGCACCCGTCCGCCCACCCTGCGCCGGCCCTCCTCTCCCCCAGCCCGCCTGCCTCTACTTCAGCCGACGGAGAACAAGGCCAACGACGAGGCCGAGAATACCCGCTCTCCCAGCTCAGGCCAGCCCGCCAGCCCCGCCGCCCGGAGCACCTCTTCGCACCGGGCCCTTCCCGCCACGCCTCCCACCCACTCAGCCTCACCGGGGCAGGGAGGTCCCATCTTCTCCTCCGCGTCTCCAGAGTTGGTTTTAAATCGCGCGCCGAGACGCCTGAGCGCAATAACGGCCGTGATGACGCCACTGTGGGCGGAGCCAGAGGCGCGCCTGCGCAGACTGCCTTGGTCCTCCGCGCGGAAAAGGTAGTGCGGCGCCGCGTGGAAGTGAGACGGCAGGTATTGAGCGCTCCGAGCTCGGGTCCTGTGGGTGGACTGTAATGGATCCATGGACCACCCCCCACCCAACCTCCCCGGAAATAGTATGAAAACTCCCTCCTTTGGAGCGCTAGACGCGGAACTGGGCGCTAGGGACCCACCCAGCGTGGAGCAGAGCGGGCGAGGGCTTTACTTTCACGGAATTTACATACTAATGGGGGAGGCAGGTGACCGAGGAAACAAAGGTTGATTTTCCCATCGCGACCTGTGCTATAAGGGCAGCAAAACACTAGGAGGTAGAAAGTGATGATGGGGTGTGGGACGGAGGTGAGAGGTAGCCGACACCCGAATGAGGAGTGTTCCAGGCAGGGGAAGAACAGATGCAAAATGTTGTGAGTACATTTTTTTTTTTAATGAAGACCATCGTTTTTATTGATTCGTGCGAAAAGATTCCTGGATATCTTCCTCCCTTTCAAAAAACATAAGGTTAAGTTCGGAAGTGAGACGAGTGTAATGTGCTACCCATCCGTTCATTCTGCTTCATCTCATCCCAAGAACTGTATTACAGGAGAAAAGGCCAGGCCTGTTCCCCCAAATATCCCTTGAACATCCTATAATGTCTTAACACACGTATGGCATTTTATACAGTGCTTCTTCTCAAGGGTGCTATTGGCATTCAGGGTGAAACAACGCTTGGCCTGTGGGACTCCTGTCCTCTTTGTAGGACTGCTCAGCGTCCCTGACACGATTTTCTCGCTAAATGCCAACGGTGCCCCTCAGTCGTTTTGGCAACCAAATAAGTACTACCTTGTTGAAAACGACTTTTTAAGCCTATTTATTTTTTGCACGAAGTTGTTCTCCCAGTGACCACCTTCAAATCTTTAGTGTAAGGCAGTGTGGGATAGAAGAAAGAAAACAAGTTTACCCAGGGACCCAAATCAGCACCCAGGGGTCATCCTGGACGCCTCCCTCTCCCTCACCTTCACGCACAATCCATTGCTGGGCTCTTTTTACTTCCTAAAAATCTCTTCTATTCCGCATCTCTTTTCCTCCATATTTTCTTCTCGCTGGTCTGCGGCAGCCCCAAACCTGCTCTGACCCGCTTCTCCTTGGGCCCAGGGTGGTGGTTGCTAAGTACAAAACCGACCTGTCGCTTCCTCCCAAAGTCTAAAACGCTTCAAGGGTGCCATTGCTCAGGGAGCTTCTAAAATGATCTACAAGGCCCTCCTGGGCCTGGTCCCCACAGCCTTTCCAGCCTCACTTTGCACCTTGCCTCCATTTTCTCCTTGCCCTCCAGTTGCTGGGCCTCCTCTCAGGCTAGCCCTTACGGTGCCAGCTGCCACCACGGGGCCTCTACATGTGCCACGTCCTCTACGTAGGATCCTCTTCATCCATCTTCACCCTCTTCATCCTCATCTTCACCGAGTTAACTCCTGTCAGGTTTCAACTCATATCACTTCCTCAGGGAGGCCTTCCCTGATAGGCTCAAGTGTCCTTACTGGAGGCTTTAGTGGAACTTGTCACCCTTGTTTTTTTTGTTAATTTTCACTGGAGTATAGTTGATTTACAATGTTGTGTGAGTTTTAGGTGTACAACAAAGTGAATCAGTTACACGTATATCCACTCTTTTTTTAGATTCTTTTCCCATATAGGTCACCTTTTACGTCTGCTGGGGTGACTATTTCATATCTGTCTCCTCCATAGACTGTCAGCCCCATGAGGATAAAGCGTGTCTTTGCTCACCATTGTTTTCCCAGGGCCTGATGGCTAGCCCCGGATACAGCAAGTGCTTAAATATGTATTGAATGAGCAAAGTTGGAAGACAAGCTTAATCCTGGATTGGGCGTCTTAACCTCTCTGGGCCCCATTTTCTTCCCTATTTATAAAACAGTGATGATAATACCCCCCCCCCCCTTCCACTGGGCTTTATGAGGAGTTAGGTAATAGATCCTGTGAGCACACGGACTCCGTGTATGCTAGGGTGCCAGTCATTGTTCTCTAAGTGCATTTGAGTGGGAACGGGTTGTGACCCTCTGGCTTCCGTGTATGCACCATCTAAGAGAAGTGGGGGCCGGGAGGGTAGCAGGTAGCACTGAATCTAGAGCCTCTGAAGAACTGGCTTGGAACTCTTAGCAGAGGAAGGCTCCTAGGAGACCCATCAGCCATTGGCTGAGGTGTGAAGCTGTCCGGTGGTTGTAGTGGAGCCTCCTGAGCTGATTGCCTGGGGCTCCGTGTGCAGTGCCAACTGCACCCCCTGCATTTCTGTAGGCCAGGCCTGCCTGGTGCAGGCAGGTCTTTTCACCTCCCATTCTGAATGCCTTCTTTGTCTGGGGGGATTAGGACTACAGCGGGTGCCAAGAGATCCGTTCAACGCTGGTATCAGTGGCGTGCAAAGCTCGACTCTTCTGTCTACAAAAGTAGTGGGGCCCCTCCTCCACCCCTCATCTGCCAGAAAAGTGCTGGAGCCATTCCCCTTCCCTATTTTTCACTCCTCACCCAGATTCTAATTCCCCAAAATGGATGCCAAACAGCCTTAGTTTAGGTGAGGAATAATAGTGTTATCAGCTGGCTACCTGAACAAACAGTCTTTTGGCTGAAATTTGCCCCGACCTTCCAGCCTGCAGCTGGCTTATATCAATGTAGTTCATGATATAAACCACCAAGTCACTGGGGTTCAACAGGGCATGTAGTTGAAATGGCTTTGCATTTGTTTTGGCCTCTGAGCAAATGCCTTTAATTTTTGTATGTGATATAAAATTCCTGACCTCCTAAGGACTGGACTAAGAACCAACAATTTCTATCTTCCAGAATTCCCAAACAATAACATACCACCATTTATCTTAAAATTAATATAGTTTATCTTAAAATTAATATAATGCTTTTTGCTTTTCAAAACACTGTAACCCCTACATCTTATTCCCAAGATCGTGCTGGAAGGTTGCTAGGACGGGTACTTTCTTCCAGGCTCTGCCACTTATGAGCTATGTATACTCCTTCTGAGCCTCAGTTTCCTGGTAGGCAGAATGGAGGGGTTAAAGCACCCACTTCGTGGGGTTATAGTGTGAAGATTAAATGAGTTACCAGATGTGCAGAACAGTGCCTGGACCATTGGCAATGCTCAGTGAATGCTAAGTATTCCCATTACGATAATCGCTGTTATATCCTGGGTGCCAGCCAGGTATTGTTTAGAATAAAATTGAGCTTCCTGAGTATCTGGAAGCTTCCCCTTTCATTGTAAGAGTATTCCCAGAGCACAACAGCTCTGTTCTTCCCATTAATACTTGTTTTTTCTATACTCTTTCTTATACTCTCTGCCCCACCCAAGCTTTGCTGACTGTTCCCTTTGTATTCTTCCTTGTCTTGTACTAGACTGGAAACCACCCAGTCCTAGATCATACCACCTTCTTTCTACCTGACAGGCCTATGCCTTCTGGAGTTTATATATGTTGTTTGTAGACATTAAGACCTTTTAATTTGGCTGATATTTTGGTTTGGACACCATGAAAATGAATAACTTGGGTGTTCCTTAAGATTCTGAATTACTCTTTCCTGGTTACTGGCCATGCCACTGGGAAACCACAGGGCAGACTGGTTCAAAGTACATTGAGAAACACCAGGATGTACTGGATGAAGCGATCAGGGTAACGTGCGCTTCTTGGGAACAGGCATGTGAGAATGCTGATCTGCTGTTATTGCAGATTCCAACTGATACGGGAAATAATCTTCTTCATTGATTTGGAAGTAAAACACCAGCAAATTATTTTCTAAACAAAAAGCATATGTATTTTTTTAAATTAATTAATTAATTTATTTTTGGCTGCGTTGGGTCTTTGTTGCTGCACGTGGGTTTTCTCTAGTTGCGGTGAGGGGGGGGGCTACTCTTCGTTGCGGTGCGCGGGCTTCTCTCTGCGGTGGCTTCTCTTGTTGCGGAGCATGGGCTCTAGGCGCATGGGCTTCAGTAGTTGTGGCACGCGGGCTCAGTAGTTGTGGCTCGCGGGCTCTAGAGTGCAGGCTCAGTAGTTGTGGCACACGGGCTTAGTTGCTCCGCGGCATGTGGGATCTTCCCGGACCAGGGCTCGAACCCGTGTCCCCTGCATTGGCAGACGGATTCTCAACCACTGCGCCACCAGGGAAATCCCAAAAAACATGTGGATGTTTTAAAAACACCAAAATCCCACCAGCATAGAACCAACCATCATTGCATCTGCACTTGAAAGCTGTACCTGGCAGATATCAGCAGACAACGCGAGAACACAGCAGCTCTTGTGCAGCAGTGGGAGCCCCAAATATTGGCTGGCATCAGCTTCTGGGACACTTGTAATTTATTTTTGCTGGGGGGAGGGTGTGGATTCTATAACCAAAGGCTACGAGGCCAGCACCTAAACCCCCAAGGAGGTCACATTAAATGTGGGCCAAGGTTCTCCTCCCCCGAAGATCTTCCTGGCAGTGCTGGGTAGGAACAGCACTGGTATTTCCAAAACAACCACACCCACAACTAGAGTCACATTTCTTACCACTCCTCCCCAGGATGCCCAGGGTTTTGAAAGAGGGGGAAATATACCAATCATATCTCCAGAATTATGACTTTGTTAGAGCTGAACTGCTTCACAGTCCCTTCCTGTCCAGCCCTGGCAGTGGGCCTGGATTGTGATGACCCCGCTTTGCAAACCCACAAATGTAGTTCAAATAATCCCTTTGTCTTCTTTGAAAAGAGAATACAAAGGCATTACCAGACTGAGAAAAAGCACAGCTACACGTGGTAGCTAAACCTCCTTTCCATTTAACAAATAAGTGGCTCCCCTCAGAAACCGTAATTGTTCATCTCAGAGCCCCCCAAAAGACTGTCCTCCTTAAGGGTTTTATAATGTTTCCAGGCACTGAGGAGGTCATCAGATGTTGACGATGTAATTAATTTTAGTAAATACATTATTTCAACTATGGGACAGGCCACTGTTGACTTAATATTTGTCTGTGAGTCAAGTTATTTGGGTAGTATTGGAGTTCTTTTCAGATGCATAAAACAGCTATATTATATTGCACATATCATATGAAAATAGGGCTAAATTAAGAAAATGGCAAATAAACATCTTGGTTATATCTTCAAATAGTGGAGGTCTGAAAAATTCGATCCTAAAATACGAGAAGCTACCATCACAGTATTTGGGATAAAATGGAGTGCTATCAGCTTGGATATGAGTTGGGCTGAGTTCAATAAGGAAACCAGTTTACAAGGGATGTGCTCGGAGTCGTTCACAAAAGAAGGAATAAGCTGGAATGGAAGTGTTCTCTGGTTCTCTGACTTCCAGTGTTGCTACAGAACCCAACTTCACAGGCCTCTTCTGGATCTCAACTCTAGCAGCAAGATCCTCCCATAACATCTGTTACCCTGGGCCCTCTTTGGGTCATGATGAAAGTTAAGTCAGGAGAAGAAAACTTCAAAGACCCAGCCTTGATTAGGCCCTGCAGACTGGACCCCTCCTCATGACCACTTCACGTACTCCTAAGTGTCTTAATCTGTCATAGCCCCCACTGGCAAGGTGAAGATCACGTATACTGCTGATGTGTCTGAAAAATAAACTCTTTTGCAGCCTGAGAATCAGAAATACCTTCTCCCCCTTTTTAATGGCCTGTACATTAATGTGCCCCAGCCAGCGAGGCACAGGGCAGAGCTTTCACCTGGGTCAGAAGGTTGTGGAACTCTTCCACTGCCTGTGAATGTGCCATGGGATTTAGCACCAGGTGTTGGAAGAGATTGACGGGCTCAGCATTACGAAATGTCTTAGGGATCGGGATGGTCAGGGGCAGGAAGGTGTTACCAATGAGGAAATGATGGAGAGACCTTCGCTGGAGGCCTCGGCCCAAGAACCAGAGGATGTCCTGGAGCCGCTGGGAGAGCATGCCATGCTGCCAGTCTGTTAGGGGCAGCTGCAGCAACAGGTGCATGAGGGCTGTTTTGAAGTGGTAAGAGGTGAGGATGGGGTGGGAAGCTCCCTGGGGTAAACTCTGAAGGTCCCGGAGACTCAAAATGATCTGGAGGCACTTGAGGTGACAGGTGTTCTCGGGAGCAAAACGCCCGACCAGCTTTAGGAACAAGTGCTCACAGGCTGCAAAGGACTCGGGCCAGTCCACGCTGGTGAACTGTTCCTGGTCAGGGGCCTGACTCACCAGGTAGACCAAGGTGTCTTCCCGTTGCACACCCAGGACCAGGCGGATTGAGAGAAAGCGGCCTGAGCGGTAGTCCAGCCTGAGCTTGCAGGAGGTGGTGGACGGCGGCAGGCTGAGCTTGAAGTCATACTTGTGGGCCACGAGGGCCCAGGCATTGCCCACCATGTTCCGGAACCACTGCACGGTCTTACACACATCCAGGTAGGAGCCAGTGCAGAGAGCCGCCTTGATGGAGCTATTACACTTGCCCAGGAGGGCTGAGTGGTCCCTGTGGTGGTGCACCAGGCACAACACGTCCCCCAGAAGCTTCTCGCGCTTGCACACGCATTCCGACTCGACCAGCACGCAGCCACAGCGGCGGCCTAGGGCCAGATCCCTCATCTCCAGCACAAACATAGTGCCCTGAGGGGGAACAATGGGCACCAGGATGTCAAATTTCTGGGTCTCGTGGAGGGTTCCCCATTTCTCGAAGGCAGCCCCGATGCCCAGGCAGTCCTCCAACTGTGGGTGAGCCTCCCGGCGGCTGAGCACCCGACAGGCCTCGATGAGGTCGTCCACAAAGCTCTCCACGAACTCGCAGGTGCAGGGCAGGTCCCGGGTGACGTTCTGGATGTGGTGTTTGTGAAAGGATTCCAGCACCTCCCTCGGGGGGAAGTCGGTAAGCCAGTTGTAGGAGGTGACAGGCACGCCACGGACCTCCTCCTCCTCCTCATCGCTGCTGGAATCAAAGGCCGGCTCATGCTGCATGTTCTGTCGCAGGAGCTCAAAGATGAGAAAAAAGCAAAAGAGGCCAGCGTTCCACAGGTTTCCCAGCATCCAGCCCAGCGGCCCCTCCTGGCCATCCGCCTGGAACGGCCACCCCTTGTCTTTCTTCCCCAGCACTAACTGGTCACTGGATGTGTCTCCTCTCCAGAAGTTCTCTGCCTTCTGCTTCTCCTCAGCTGCTCGCTTCCTCTGTTCAAACTCTAGCTCTAACTGGCGCATCTCCTCGCTCATCCGCTTCTCCAGCTGCCGACTCCTGGCTAGTGTGTCCAGGTCCATCCGGTCACTGACCATCAAGGGGTGGTGCACAACATACATCACTGCCAAGAACAGAAGGCTTATCACAGCCATGGAGGCCTCTGCATCTAGAGAAGTAGGAGGGTGGGAGTCAGTGGTGATCTTCGGGACTCATCTGCTCTCCAGCGTGTATTCCCCATAGCCCTGGAACCCCAAATCCTGGAAGTCAGCTACTCAGGAGGAACAGAAAGCTCACAGAGCTGGGGTTGGACAGAGCAAGGGCGGCCTGCCTGGGAGGATTTGGGGGAAAAGGGGGGCAGCAGGATGTGCCACCCAGCCTCTCTACTGCTTTCCTTCCACATGGTGTGGGTGGTATTTAGGCCTCCAGAATGTGGACATGGGACTCTCTTCATTCCTAGGATGGGGAGGGGGACCCTGTTCTAGGGTGGCCTCACCCAACTCATCAGTCCACCATGGGCACCAGGTGTGCCCTGCTGATCCCAGAGGCTCCCTTCCATGGGCAGAAGGCACTGGTCTGCCTGGGCAACACCTTTCTTCTCGCCAGGCCATCAGCCCCAGGCCAGGTGGGATGCTGTAGCATCCCACTTCCTCTGTCACTTCACAGTCCTCATTCTGCTCAGTCTGTGTCATCGGACCACTCAGCAGCTCCTCCTCCCCCGTGCCCAGTGGGCCAACCCCCCGGGGGGGAGGCGGCCAAGGAGGCACAGTGCCACCAGCCACTTCTCCACTGCTGCTGCTGTGCTCTCAGAGGTCCTACCGGGGCTGCCGGATACCCCATTGGTGGGCCAGGCCCAAAGGCAGGCACAGCTCCACCTCTTGGCCCAGGAAGCTTCGTGAAGAACCGGATGCCCAAGGACTCCTGAGAGCCCGCAGTAGTGGGTTCCTCTGCCTACCCATCCACCACAAAGGCCTGAAGCTTCCTGCACTCACCCAACCTGTTCACAAGCTACTGGGCTTACCGAGATCATGAAGGACCAGCCGCGTGGGCGCTGAAGCCAGGTGGGGGACTCTCCTCCCTTTGGAACTCGTCCTTGCTTAGTCTCACCGCCCTCTCCAGGAGCCCTGTTAAAATTTACAACGTACCTGGGGGCTTTGGCTCAAAGCCATGTGCCGCCCCACCCCCCCCCCATTCATAACTTACCCAAATTCCACGCCTAGAGATCTGAACTCTCATCCTCCTATTTAGACCAAGCCAACTCAAGGTTTCTCCCGGGACCTGGGACCAGGTTACTCACGGTCGGCGTTAGCACGAACACGGTCTTAAAGAGCCCGCGCGGCCTGACCGTCCCCGCCTTCTCCCCCGCACGGAGGGGGCTCCGGGTTCCTCGCCGGGTCCGCCCGCGGACATGGCCCCGCTCCCCTCTCCCGGGGAGCACACCATGTTTATCGAAGGGTCCGATTGTCTGTGAGCCGCGGGCCCCGAGACCCCACGGTGCCGCGCGCCGCTCCGAAGGCGCCAGCCGGACAACGCGCTCCCGCGGTCCAGGCTCCGCCCAGCCCCGCCCAGCCCAGCCCCGCCCACCCAAATCCCCGCCGCGCAGCGAGCGCGCAGCAGGAGTCCAACCCTGGGGCCGGGTGACCCTCCTCGTCAGCGCGCGCCGTGTGTCCGCCGCCTCGCCTCCCGAGGCCCTGCGGAGGGGCTGTGGCCACAGACTTGCTGCTGAGGGGCGCTCACGCCGCAGCCGATCAGCCTCCCTAGAGTCGCGCAAGGGGGCACTGCAGGGCCGGCTGTCCGCTTCACTCAGCTGGGTTCAATGGAGAATACACTTAATGGGATTTTAGAATAGATTTACAGTGAGGATGATGGTGGCATAACCAAGAAAGCATGGGGGGACCGTCATTCCCACTTCAGGCTGGCCCTGCGCAAAATGGTAGTTCCCAACCGGGGTCCTTGGACTCTTTAATCAATAGAAATTTGTAAAAGGCCAGATGAGAAATTCAGGCAAGGCTTTATTGGGACTCCTGCTGCAGCAGGAGAGAGAGAAAACAAGCAAGTTTCCCTTGCTCATTCCCTGAGCGGGTGGGGGGAGCTGGTTTTTCAAATGGGGTGAGGGTAGGGGTAGGTCCAGGGGTCTAGGGGGAGGGGTGGCTTGGGTGGTCTGACCACCCTCTTGGTGGTGCCCTTTGCAGGAATCTTGCCCAGGACCCTGCTTTTGCTGGGACACCTCAGAAGTGGCAGTTGGGTTTTTGGTCTTTTTGTATCTTGTTTATAATTTGCCTCAAGTACCACATGCATGTAGTTATTTTTAGTCCCTTATAGTTTCTTTGTATTCTGTTGCAGAGGAAATGTTTGTCCAGGTGCAAGCACTGCAGCAAAGGATCCCAGGTCCCCTCTATCTCAGTACAGCAGGTGAAGTGTGTGGTCAGCATCCTTAATGTGCCTCACCAGACTCAGGTGTCTTTCCCCAACCCCTTTCTCCTATCAAAGTGACTCTCATGAAAGGACCAGACAACACCCAAAGACCTGGCCTGAGGCCTTACTAGCCTCTTGGGAATAAGAATCCTAAATCTACAGGGTGACTCAGGTGATAAGATGGGTGTGTAAAAGAGAACTTTATAAAGTGTGGAGACCAGACGAGCTTATGATTCGCTAAGGAATGCCAACGGAATGGGCTTTTTGAAAAGGATCTTAGAGTCTCAGACAGAACCCCAACCTTCCTTCCTGTCCTGTGTCAGCTATCCAAGGAGAAAAGGAAGTAATGATCTCTCCATAATTACCAATTAAAGTCCTTCTGCTGAAAGACAATCAAGCTTCACGCTTCCTTATCCAGGGTCAATGCAGAGGGGACGTCAAACAATTTGGACAGTACTTCCAAAAATACTGATGTATGTAATTGTGGAGGGGGAAAGAAAGACCGTCTTCTGGCTGACCATGATTGAAGTTCCAAAGTTACTTTTTTATAAACTTGCATGGTGAAGAATAGACCACAGGCTACTCCTACTAAGCATCAGTGCAACTGAGCAATAATAATGAAATTATCATTTTAAAAGTTATGACATGACAGTGTCAGGATGAAAAAAATACATTTCAGAGTGGGCAAAACAATGGTGTTTAGAGCCATGTGTTTAAAGGTGTGTTTTCATGATCAACTAAGGGTTTGCTTTTAAAGTGATTGTCAGGTTAGAAGACATTTGCTAATTCATGGTCTGCACAGAAATTAAGTTGGTTGCTATATCAAAATAGAGACTCCAAGCTAGAGAACTACTAATCCGTTGAAAGATTACACTTAAATCAACAAAAAGCCCTCTAGCAGTGGACATTTCTTGGTCTGTTTTCTGGTGATTTTTCTTCTTCAACATGAAGTTGGCTTAGTGAGTGGGATTAATAGGAAACCAAGTCATTCGGACACCTTGTCATTCACAGTAATTGGTGATTGTACACAAATGACACATGAGTAAACTATAGCAGCGGTCACTCATTTAACAAATATGGTCGTTTTCCCCAAAAATAAATTGAATGGATTTATTTTCATCACTAAAAAATAAATACATGGAAAGTAAGTACCTACGTAATTACTTGATTCTGCCTCTTGGCCTGCAAAACCTAAAATTTGTTGAAGACTATTAGCCTTTTGGGGAGAACAGTTGCTCAAAGACTTGAGAACATTGGAAGAAACATCAGTCATCAATTAGAAAACATGGCAAACAGTTTTGAGTGGTTTTCCTAGGCTTGATGAATCTACAGATGTTACTGATACTGTTCAGTTGTTGCTGTTTATTCAAGAAGCCAAAGCAGAGTTTGTAGTTACTGAAGAAGTAGATTTTATGAATAGTCTGCATGGGACAACTAGAGGCAAAAATATTTCAGAGTTGAGGGACTTCCCTGGTGGTGCAGTGGTTAAGAATCTGCCTGCCAATGCAGGGAACACAGGTTTGATCCCTGGTCTGGGAAGATCCCACATGCCGCGGAGCAACTAAGCCCATGTGCCACAACTACTGAGCCCGTGTGCTGCGACTACCAAAGCCCACGAGCCTAGAGCCCGTGCTCCACAACAAGAGAAGCCACCGAAGTGAGAAGCCTGCACACCGCAAGGAAGAGTAGCCCCCGCTTGCCGCAACTAGGGAAAGCCCACGCACAGCAACGAAGACCCAACAGATCCAGAAATAAATAAATAAAATAAATTAATTTAAAAAAAAAAAGTGAGGGAGCCATTATTAGCCTGTCTCAGGTGATGTTATAGAAGGTGGAAAGAGGCCACACAGAGAAGACTCCCACTGCTAGAGTGGATGGCAGATTATTCGTGAAAAGATAATTATGATCATTGGGATAAGCTGAGCCATAGGTCTGTGAAGATATTTTTAAATGATACACAAACCATAAAGTTTTTGTAAAAGAGTCTTGTGGTGCACCCACGTATTTCCAGTATGTTTACCAAAAATAATCAAATCACTACATAAATCTTACACTCATGTTTTGGTCATCACACAATACACCTATAAAAACATACAAATATACTGTATATATAAAAAATAGAATGTGTAAATCTACATCAACATGGAAAATAGACCATAATATATTAAGTGGGGGGGGGGGGGAAGCAGGTTACAAAAGCATGCTATGGTTTAATACCACTGTGTTATGTGTTGTCTTTATATACTACCTAGGAAATATGCTTAGGAAAAAAGTTTCAAAGGGTAAATTCCAAAATATTTACAGTGATCTTCTAAGGGTGTAGGGATTGATTACGGGTGACTTGTACCTCTTTCTACGCTTTTGAACTGTTTAACAATGAGAAGGTACTATTTTCACAATATAAAGATAACATTCAGACAATGCCCAAATTATGAATGAATGGGCTCTGGTGTGTCTTATTCGAATGGAGCTCAAAATGCGTTTTCTAAAGAAACAGGTGCGCCCAAGCTGGCATGTGTAACCCAGGACCTGATTTGTGCCTGAGCGGCGTCCTCCGGGTTCCGGAGACCCGGGGAAGGGGCTTCCTCCTCCCGGTCAGTTCTGGGGGCTCCACGAGCGCCCTCCCTTCGCCCCTCAGAGGCAACTGTACCCGGAGCCGCGCCTGCACCCTCCTACGCCCAAGCCCCCCCCCCCAATCTCCGTGCTCTCAGCCGGGTCCGCTCCTCCGGGACACATCAGTCACCGCGGGCGAGATTGGGGGCTCACAGTGATGGGGCGCATGGTTGCGAGAAGCTCGCGACCCTCCCGAAAGTGGAGAGCCTGTGAATGAGGGTCTGAGCCATCACTTCCCTGTGCTGCACTAACGAGCAGAGTGCTTCTGCGGGGGAACCTTCGCGGACTTTCCCAGGAATGCCAGCTCCCACCCCGACCCCAGCAGCTCGGCTCGCCCCTGCGCCTTCCGGGCGATCTTCCTCGGCTGGGACATGTCGAAGTTCTCACTATGGTGTTGTAAATTACTTTCCTTCTAGTTCTCATTGTGTTGCAGTTAGCACTTCGTTTAAGTACTGTCCGTGAGGAGCGGTTGTTTTGTTTTTGGTTTTTTTTTTAATTTAATTTTATTTTTTTTGACTGCATTGGGTGTTCGTTGCTGCGCGTGGACTTTCTCTAGTTGCGGCGAGCGGGGACTACACTTTGTTTCGGTGCGTGGGCTTCTCATTGCGGTGGCTTCTCTTGTTGCAGAGCACGGGTTCTAGGCGCGCGGGCTTCAGTAGTCGTGGCATGTGGGCTCAGTAGTTGTGGCTCACGGGCTCTAGAGCGCAGGCTCAGTAGTTGTGGCACACGGGCTTAGTTGCTCGGCGGCATGTGGGATCTTCCCAGTCCAGGGCTTGAACCCGTGTTCCTTGCATTGGCAGGCGGATTCTTAACCACTGCGCCACCAGGAAAGCCCTGACGAGCGTTTTAACTAACGACAAATTTCATTTCAGGATAAAAAAGGCGTGCTTTCTTCTGGGCGGCCGCTACGGCA
Source organism: Balaenoptera physalus (assembly GCF_965194825.1). Classification (NCBI taxonomy): domain Eukaryota; kingdom Metazoa; phylum Chordata; class Mammalia; order Artiodactyla; family Balaenopteridae; genus Balaenoptera; species Balaenoptera physalus. The sequence continues at coordinate 11,835,596 of NC_138894.1, forward strand.
GGGGCGGGTCCTTCCTCCGAGGGACCTGCGCCCCCAAAGGAAGACCCTTGTAGTCCGGATCTGGAAATGAGGAGTCTCAGGTTGCAAACCCAGGTCAACAGAAGGCCTGCGGGCAGAACCAAGGAAAGACGAGGCGGAAGGACTGAGAGCCCTCGCGTGGATCTGGTCCCCCTATCCAGACGCCAGCTCTCGCCCCGGGGGCCGGACATAGCTGGGAGCTCAGCGAGTCCCCTTGCCAGTCCCCGTGGGGGCGAAGAAAACTCCTCCTTTGCACGATCCATCCTTCCAGGTTGGCAGGATAAAGAGCACAGGGACCGGGTCTCTGAGCCATGTCTCGCTGCCTGCTATCTGGGGCCTGGAAAGTTCTGAACCTCCCAGAGCCTCAGCTTCCTCATCTGATAAACACGATGATAAAAGTCCTTTCCTTTTAAGGTTTGTGTGCAGATTAAATAACCCCATATATTTAGAGGGCCTTGCTCACGGGTTAGTCACCCGCCCCTCCTGGGTGTTGATATCTCATCTGTGTTCACATTACAAAATATGGCACGTACCACAGAAATCTGCACCTTGCTGAGTTGGTTATCTGTTGGTATCTCTAATGAAATTCTGAGAACCTCAAGGGCAAAGACTAAAATTAGACCTAGTTCAGTTCTGGTTGTGCAACAGCTAAGTGTTTTTGAATGAACGAATGGAATAAATGAATGACACAGGTTTGAATAAATGATACAGAGTGTTCCAGCCATGAAAAATAGGAGAGTGTTTGGGTAGGGTAGGGATCATACCTTTTTGCTTTTATAGGCTGTTTGGAAGTTGGAGATAACTTACAGGAAGCAAGCCTAGGATCCACACAGAATCCTGACCAGGATGATGCAGAAATTGGGTCTATGGCCAAGAATTAGATAAGCAAATAAACAAACATTTAGATCTTAAATAAAATATTTGGTTTGGGAGCTATGGGTGGTAGATCAGGGAAGCCAAGGCAAGATAACGGGATACAGTAAACAACTTTGTGAGAAACCATTTTTATCAACCACAAATTTCAAAAAATCATTTTTTTTCACAACTTCAAGGTTTTCATCAAACCAGCTTCTTGTTATCACAAGTTGCAAAAATTATCTTGCTCTGGTGACAAACATTTTTCGAAGCTTGCTGTGCAGTCAAGGCCTGTGTGGACAGATTTGTATGTTGTTGATGCTTCTGAACGTAAAGGGGAAGTTGAAAATTGCTGCCTTGTTTTCAATCAGCCAGGAATGCCCTGTGGAGGAGGAGAATTATTAATAGAAGAGCTGCTACCTGTGCATAAAATGCACCACTCCTGATTGATCAATCTGAATGGCATATCATTGCACATTATTTACTTCTCATATATTTCTTCAGAAAAACAACAGGCTCTCTCCTCTCAGATGTAGCACTTGTACTGTTGGGAGGACAACAAATAGATGCTAATAATTAAATGGAGATTTCAAAGATGTAAGCAGATTCTGTCCAAAGTCTATCCAGATGAATTGTTCATTCATTCAAAAAATATTTATTTGAGCATTTTTTATAACCATGGAAAGTATGTTTGGATCAGATACAATGAAACGTATGAGAACAGGAACTAAGTCCTCAGCAGGGATCTCACCTATACACACATATTTCCGGTTTGTTCTCCCATCTTGCTCTCAGTTTGCTAATTACCATACTTCTCTCTCCTAATGTTCTGATCTTCATCATTACAGAGTTTTCTTTCCATATTCTGATCTACTTACTTTTTCTTCTCGTGTTTCATTAGCATTTTTCCAAAGTTTTTTAGAGTTCTTTCGTAGATTTTCAGCCATTTATACATTTCTTAAATATTTAAGCCTTTGAATAAAACAAACATTCAAAAAATGCATAAACATTTTTATCAAGTAAATACTGGTCAAAAAGGCATTCTATCTCCCCACAAATTGATTATTAATTACAAAAGGAAAAATAGTAGCTTCACAGCAGAGAGATCTGGCAAGAGGTCAAAATTAACATCACCATGGTGTGCTTCCTGGGACATAGAAAGGACACAACATCGCCCACATAATATTCCTGCCAAAAGTGCATAACTTGTATAACCCGTACTGTGGGGAAACATAAAATCAAATATAAAGATATTTTACAAAATAACTGGTGTTTACCCTTCAAAATGACAGTGTCAAGAAAGACAAAAAAGGGAATTCCCTGGCTGTCCAGTGGTTAGGACTCTGAGCTTCCACTGCAGGGGGCACGGGTTCCATCCCAGATTGGGGAACTGAGATCCTGAAAGCTGCAAGGTGCAGCCAAAAAAAAAAAAAAAAAAGAATGGTGAGAGAGGAATAGCTCCAGATTTAAGAAAACTAAAGAGATAAGACAATTAGTGAAATGTATAATTCTGCATTGGATATTGGAAGCTGAAAAAGTGCTATAAAAGACATTATTGAGATAACTGTCTAAGTTAGAATATGGCGATAGTATTGCATTACTGTTAGGTGAGAAAATGGATAGGTAAGAAAATGTCCTTATTCTTAAAAAGTCCACACTGGTGTATTAAGGATTAAAGGGGCATGATGTATGCAACTTTAAGTTATTTCAGAAGAAAACACATAGAAAATAGTAAAAACAAATGTGGCAAAATATTAATAATTGGTTAATGTGAATAAAGGGTACATTTAAGTTTGAAATTACTTCAAAATAAAATTTTTAAAAAGAAAAATGAATTTTATCCATATTAACACTTTAAAGTATTAATTTCAAAACGCAGAGCACATCTTAAGCAAACATGTTACACTTTAGAGAAATTCTATGCTTCATTTTATTTATTTATTTTTAACATCTTTATTGGAGTATAATTGCTTTACAATGGTGTGTTAGTTTCTGCTTTATAACAAAGTGAATCAGCTATACATATACATATATCCCCATACCTCCTCCCTCTTGCTCTATGCTTCATTTTAAGAAGAGCAAACATTCAGAAACCACGATGAATCAGTCACTTCCTGCCTCTCACCCACCCATGGTGACATCTGTCAACTAACAGACATGGTTCTCATGTGACACTGGATGTTTGCATGTTCGTTGGTTGAAATGATCGATCACATGAATATCACACAAAGGTGAACCTTGGGAAGACACACTGTGATGCAGAACGTGACCATGCTTCAGCTTGGCAATATTCAAGGGTTTGGCTGTGAGTGTGAAGAGAAATCGGGTGAGAGGGGTGTCATGACTTAGAAAAGAGTAGTGTTGGGCCATATCAGGAATATTTTAAAGTAACTTTTGGAGTTTTAGGTATACAAGCAAGAGGTGTAATATATGTTCATTGAAGAAATCTTAGAAAATACAGGTAAGCAAAAGGAAGAAAATAAAAATCACCCACAACCCTACCACCCAAGATAACTGCTGTAAGCGTTTTGAAGTTGACATAGGTCTGAAGGATGTTCACACAGAGGCCGAAGCGTCGTTAACAGCGTGGCTGTGGGGCCCTACTCCCCCATTCTTCAGTTGTGAGGCCTTGGCTAAGCTATTTGGCCACTTTACATCTCAGTTTTCTTTATCTGTAAAATGGAGAAAATACTACTACCTTGCTCAAAGTATTGATATGAGTAAGTGAGGTAATATTTCTAAAGCACTTTAGAACAATGCCTGGCATATGGTAAAACAATATGCCTATTATGTAAATTTTCTTTTTCTCTTCTTTTTTTAAAACTGAAATACTGGGACTTCCCTGGTGGTCCAGTGGGTAAGACTCTGCGCTCCCAATGCAGGGGGCCCGGATTCGATCCCTGGTGAGGGAACTAGATCCCACATGTGCGCCACAGCTAAGAGTCTGCATGCTGCAGCTAAAAGATCCCCCCATGCGGCAACGAAGATCCCCCGTGCCACGACTAAGACACGGCACAGCCAAAATAAATTAATTAATTAAAAAAAAATAACCTGAAATACTATAACAGGTAAAACTAACCTATGGTAGAAAAAAATCATAACAGTGAATCCCCCTAGGGGCAGAGATTGATTAAGAAGGGCATGAGGGAACTTTCTGGGGTAATGATAATGTTCTATACCTTGGTGGGGGGGTTGAGTTTACACAGATTTATGAGTTTGTCAAAACACTGAGAATTTTACACTTAAGGTCTGTGCATTTCATTACATGTAAATTTTATTTCAAAGGAACAAAAAACTGTAAGCAAATATTGAAATATTGTTAATGATGTTCATGCTGAAGTATTTAGGGGAAAGTATACCGGTGCCTGTAATTTACTTCAAAATGCATCAAAAAATAAGGTGGATTGATGGACGGATAGAAGGTTGGATAAATGGATAGATATGTAATAAAGCAAGTATAGTAAAATGTTAATGGTAGAATTGAGGTAGTGTTCATCATAAAATTCTTTCAGTTTTTTGGTATGACTAAAATTTATAATAATATATAAAAAATGGGGAAAATAATATATAATACTGTGGTACTAACTTGCTGTTTCTGCTCTAAGATGTATCATGATAATCCTATGTTATTAGTTTTTTCTATGAATGTAATCATTGTAATGTCATATTCTATAGATTGATGTAATTAACTAAACCACTATTACATATTTCAATTAATTCTGAATTCATTACAAAGCAGTGAGAAGAATGCTTCATGAAAGAACTCTCATTAATACCCTCAAAGATTTACGAGAAGACATTTTCTCCATGAAACTAGAACAAGATACCCTTTAAAAAATTAGAGTCCTGGGGAGGGAGGGATAAATTAGGAGTTTGGAATTAACAGATACACACTAAAACAGATAAACAGCAAGGACCTACTGTATAACACAGGGGACTATATTCAATATCTTGTAATAACCTGTAATGGAAAAGAATCTGGAAAAGAACATATATGTATATGTGTATATATATAACTGAATCACTTTACTATACACCTGAAATAACACAACATTGTAAATCAACTATATTCAAATTAAAAAATATTAGAATCCAAAAGGATTTTTTGGAAATTAAAAACTTGATAATAGGAATGAAAAACTCTGTAGAGAGACTGAACGATAAAACCAAAGAAATCTCCCCAAGTTAGAGTGAACATGCAAAGGGCTGCAAAAGAGTAGAGAAAAGTTACAAGGGTCAGCCAAGTAGGTCCAACATATGACAATTTGGTGTCCCAGAAAGAACAGGGAAAAAGTGAAGGAGGAAATCTCATCAAAGAAATAATGAAACAAGTACCCACAACTGGAGGACATGAGTTTTCAGATTGAAACTGAGTGCCCAGCACATGGACGAAAATAAACCCACACCAAGGTATCTTCAGAACACTCAGGACAAACAGAGGATTCTACAAGTTTCTGGACAGAAACAGGTCACATACACAGGATCAGAAAGAATGGTGTCAGACTTCTCAGCACAGCATTAGAAGCAAAGAGATGAAAGAACAATGCCTTCAAAGTTCTGAAGGAAAATGGTTTCCAAGTCTAGAATTTTATGCTCAGGCAAATTACCAAACAAGAGAGTAGGAATAAAGAGGGTTTTAGCCATACAAGGTTTAAAAAGAAAGTACAACCTCCCGTGTAACCCTTTTCTTTCTTTTTCTTTCTTTCTTTTTTTTTTGTTTTGAATTCTACCAGTCTTTGAGCACTTCACCTACTATATGCTGTGTTGAGTATTAGTTTCATACCTTTCATTTTTTAATTTTTTTTGGCTGTGGAGCTTGTGGGATCTTAGTTCCCAGGCCAGGGGTCAAACCTAGGCCCCCTGCAGTAGAAGCACGGAGTCCTAACCACTGGACTGCCAGGGAATTCCCTGTACCCCTTTTCAAGAAGCTGAAACCACCACCTTGCTGGCTGCCCAACTGCCTGTGCTTCCAGGCCTCCTCGTGGCCTCGCCTGCTTGGTAGACGCCCAGGGAAGCTGAGGCCAGGCTTTTAGGCAGACATTCTGCCTCATCCGACCTTCTCCTGGTGCCTCCGTCTATTGGGACCACATTGCCCTTTCTTTGCACAGCTGGGTTTGTGCTTGCTACCCGTTTTCTCAAAACTGAGCAATATATATATATATATATTTTTTTTTTTTTAAATAAAGTTATTTTATTTTAATTTTCGGCTGCATTGGGTCTTTGTTGCTGCACACGGGCTTTCTCTAGTTGCAGCGAGCGGGGGCTACTCTTCATTGCAGTGCACGGGCTCCTCATGATGGTGGCTTCTCTTGTTGCGGAGCATGGACTCTAGGTGCGTGGGCTTCAGTAGTTGTGGCACGCGGGCTCACTAGTTGTGGCACGTGGGCTCACTAGTTGTGGCACACGGGCTTAGTTGCCCCATGGCATGTGGGATCTTCCTGGACCAGGGCTCGAACCCGTGTCCCCTGCATTGGCAGGCAGATTCTTAACCACGGCACCACCAGGGAAGCCCCCTGAGCAATATATTGATTACAGATCATACACAAGTAGTAAATTTATAAACAAAAGCAAAAGAATGGCTCACATAAAAGTCAGGAAAGTGGTTACTTCTGGTGGGGGGAGTGGGAGGAACCACTGGAAGCCCCCCATGGGGTTTCTGAGGTTCTAGGGTGATGGGCACATAGGTGTATGATCTCTTTTCCTATTTCTTTGGCACCTTGGTCTCTGGCAGGAATTAGTATTCCAAGCCTTCCCTAAACCTGCCCTCAGCTGTGCCTGCCTCTGAGAAGGGCTTACGCTTGGTGATCCTCCTCACAACGGGCACAGTCACGAGTACATGGCAGGTATTGTGTCCATGCTTGTTGGCTTATTAAAAAGTTGGTTGCAGGGAGTTCCACGGGCAGTCCAGTGGTTAGGACTCCACGCTGTCACTGTTGAGCGCCCGGGTTCAGTCCCTGGTCAGGGAACTAATATCCCACAAGCCGTGCAGTGCCGAAAAAAAAAAAAAAAAGTTGGTTTGATACACAGTTGGGAAGACTATGGTGCCTCAGGAAAAGATTATTAGGGCTTGGGATTTGGAGTTCATCCCAACCGGCAGTCTGGGCTGGGGGCTTGGAGCTGCCAAGATGAAACCAAATTGGCGCCCAAAGAGAAAGGTGGGCAGGAGTGCAGTAAGACGCAATGCAAGTATGGTTTTTTTCTTTAAAGGCTCCACTCTGCCATAGAAATTGGAGGGAATAGCACGGTAGGAATCGGGGAGCCTGAGAGAGGATCTGCCCAGTAGGAGATTCAGCCGGTCACAAGTCTGTCCTCCGTCTGTGATAGAAACCAGTCCTCCAAACTGCAAGCCACCAGCTGCCTGCTTGGTTCTATCAAGGAGCCAGTATGAGCCATGCCTTAACACATGACTTCCTTTGCAGGGGGTCAACATTTCTATATAGTTATGATGTTATTTCATTTTTAAACGAGCATATGGCAACCCACAGGCAAAAATGAATTCTCAGTCCCTTCAAGTCAATCACCTGGAGAGGCCACATATTCAGACCAACAGTGCATTCTGGTACAGCCCCCAACCTACAGCGATGCTGCTGGATATACCTTATGCCAGCAAACTGCCATCTCTGTGAGGGCTGTAGTTTGGGGAAGAGCCAAGAGTCATTCAGAACCCAGTGCGCTGTGTGGAAGGGCCATCAGGTTTGGTAGGACCATTTGGGATAAGAAAAGAAGGATATGGCAAAGAATGAGGCAGTCTTCCTGTGTTTGAGCCACAAACTGTCTCCAAACACAAAGTGTTTCATAAATACTTTTGAGAAGCACTATTTCCTGGCATAGTTCTAGGTGCCCAGCAGCCCTATGGAGTAGGTAAAACTCTCCCCGTTACACAGACAATGCACCTGAGGCACAGAGTCACTAAGAACTTACCCAAGGGAATTCCCTGGCAGTCCAGTGGTTAGGACTTTGCGCTTTCACTGCAGGGGGCCCGGGTTCAATCCCTGGTCAGGGAACTAAGATCTCTCAAGGCGTGAAGCGCGGCCAAACAAAAGAACTTACCCAAGATTGCACAGCTAGTAAGGGGTGAACCTGGGATTTGAACCCAAGCAGTCTGACACAAGACTCCATGCTTTTTAAAAAAAAAGGTGTTTTTTTGATGTGGACCATTTTTAAAGTCTTTATTGAAGTTGTTACAATATTGCTTCTGTTTTATGTTTTGGTTTTTTGGCCCCAAGGCATGTGGGATCTTAGCTTCCAGACCAGGGATTGAACCTGCACCGCCTGCATTGGAAGGCGAAGTCTTAACCACTGGATTGCCAGGGAAGTCCCAAGACTCCATGCTTTTAATCACTACGTCAAACTGCCTGGAAGGGAACAAAGCTTTTTTAGAAACATGCACCAGATGAAATAATTAGAAAATCAATTTTGTCTCTACATATTTAAATCATATATATATATATATATATATATATATATATATATATATATGAATTCTGTCTGGTTTCCTGGTACAGTCCTGGAACTAGTATAGTGACTGGCACATAGGAGAGAGTAAATTTTGCTATATGAAGAAGTGAGTGAATGAATAAAGTAGTTCAAAGTATGCATTACTAGGTGAACTGATGTTCTAAGCAAATAAAGAGGGAAGTATCATTTATTGATTCCCTTCTTGATGTAGGACATTGTGTTTCCTGGAGTCATCTGATTTAGCCTCACTCTAACCCTATAAGGTGCATGTTCAATCCTAAGTCAGGAGCCATTTCACCATCCAATATGCAAGTTACCTTTAAAGGGCTTTTGGGTGACCCAGCACTCCTCTTTCTCAGCCCCAAGAATTCAGGCAACTTAAAGGCTTCCGGGACACACCGAAGACAATCACCTAGTCCCTTGGTGTTTCACTCTCATTTCTAACAGTCCGTAACCCCTGCCCATGGTCCCTCCATCAGGTGTACCTAATCTCCTGCTCCACCTCCTGCAGTGGCCTCCCAGCTCTACTGCCTGTCTCTGGTTCCCCACCCCTGGCTCTCCCACTATCCATCTTACCTACCACTGTCAGCATCACTTTCTCCATAACTAGCTCTGTGAGGAAACCCCCGTAAAGAGGATCTGGAATGAGATGGCCCGGCTTTGAGGCAGGTGAAGCCAGGCAAGTCATTTATCTTCTATGGGCCTCAGTTCCTTCCTTGGTAAAATGGGAAAAATCAATATATTTCATAGAACTTTATGGGAATTAAATGAGATTATGTGCGCTAAAGTATTTTGCAGGGACTTCCCTGATGGGTAAGACCCTGTGGGGAACTAGATCCCACATGCCACAACTAAGACCCAGTGCAGCCAAATTAATTAATTAATTATTTTTTAAAAAATAAAGTACTTTGCAAATGCTTGCCACATGATCGATAGTATTTTTTTTTCCTTTGCGTAATCTAAATGTTGGTCCCTCTAATCAAACACCTGCTATAAAGTTGCAAGAAACAAAATCTCCCAAACCAGAAACTTGCTAAGGCTTCCTACTGTCTCCTAGGATAAAGCAAAATCTCTTTACAATGACATTATTTTTTCAAGAGATTCTAAGTTATATCTATCCAAGTTATGTCACATTGTTCCATTCCTTACATTTGCCTTGCACTCAGCTGAATTGAACTCTTAACAGTTCCTGGGACTTGCCTCTGTCTTTCCACATTTATACTTTTGCTTTTTCTGTGTCCCCCTGAAATCTCCTCCACTCCCTGCCTCTACTGAAATCCTGATCGGCCTTTTTACATCACAACTGCAAAGCCTCAGCCAGTCTCCTAAATTAGAAGTGAGCTCTCTGATCTTCCAATGCCCCCTTGTGGCACTGACTGCATTCCGCTTTTTAATTGCAGTTATTCGTATGTTTTATTTCTCCCGCAAGACTGTAACTTCTCAAGGGTTCTAACTGTGTCTCATTTTTCTCTGTGTATCTAAAAGTGCTCACGGAGTTTACTGCACATATAAATATCTGAGAGGTAACTAAATGAAGTGACAGACCTTAAGGTACAGAAATGTAGGGCCTGGGAGCCTGGGTAACCGTGTATCTAGGTCCGGGAGAGGCAGCACAAAGGGGCACACGCAGACTGGAATGAGGCTAGAGCTGAGCCCAACTTGGTAACTAATGTCCCCTCAAGGGTCTGTGCCTGCTGCGGTGCTCCCAGGTCCTTCAGCTTCGTGGGGATAATCCTGTTTTTAATTTTTTTTCAAATAAACCTTATTGAGATGTAATTTATACACCATACAATTCTTCCATTTTTTAAAAAAAGTATTTATTTATTTATTTTGGCTTCACCGGGCCTTAGTTGCGGCGCATTTAGTTTCAGCATACAGGATCTTTAGTTGCGGCATGTGGACTCTTCGTTGTGGCATGCATGTGGGATCTAGTTCCCCGACCAGGGATTGAACCCGGGCCCCCTGCATTGGGAGCGTGGAGTCTTACCCACTGGACCACCAGGGAAGTCCCAATTCTTCCATCTAGAATTTACAGTTCAATGGTTTTAAATCTGCATTCAGAGTTGTGCACCAATCACCACAGTCGAATATTAGAACATTTTCATCACCGCAACAAGAAAATTTGTTCCATTAGCAGTTACACCCCATCCATCCTCTCCTACACCCTCCCTTACCTCCACCCCATTCCCACCCCACTGGCAACCACTCTACTTTCTGTCTTGATAGATTTGCCTATTAATGAATTTGTGCATTCATTCATCAGTTGATGGACATTTGGGTTGTTTCCACTTCTTGGCTATTATTATTATTATATTTTATAAATTTATTTATTTTATTTATTTATTTTTGGCTGTGTTGGGTCTTTGTTGCCGCGCACGGGCTTTCTCTAGTTGCGGCGAGTGGTGGCTACTCTTTGTTGTGGTGCGTGGGCTTCTCATTGCGGTGGCCTCTCTTGTTGCAGAGCATGGGCTCTAGGCATGCGGGCTTCAGTAGTTGTGGCTCGCAGGCTCAGTAGTTGTGGTGCGCGGGCCTAGTTGCTCCGCGGCATGTGGGATCTTCCCGGACCAGGGCTCGAACCTGTGTCCCCTGCATTGGCAGGCGGATTCCCAACCACCGTGCCACCAGGGAAGCCCTTCTTGGCTATTATGAATAGTGTTTCTATGAACATTTGTATATAAGATTTTGTGTAGACATCTGTTTTCAATTCTCTGGGTAGATAGAGCCCTAGGAGTAGAATTGTTGGGTCAAATGATGTCTGTTTAACTTTTTGAGGAACTGCCAAACCATTTTCCAAAGTGGCTGCACCATTTTACATTCCCACCAGAAATGTATAAGATTTCCAATTTCTCCATATTCTTGCCAACACTTGTTACTGTCTGCCCTTATTATAGCCATCCTAGTAGATGTGAAGTAGTGTCTGAAAGTGGTTTGACTTGCATTTCCCTAATTACTAATGTTGTTAGCATCTTTTCATGTGCTTATTGACCATTTATATATTTTCTTTAGAGGAATATCTGTTCAAATCCTTTGCCCATTTTACAATTGGGTTATTTGTCTTCTTATTGACTTGTAAGAGTTCTTTATATATTCTGGATACTAGTCCCTTATCAGTCTTTTCACTTTCCTGATGGTGTCCTTTGAAGCACAATCATTTTCAATTTTGATGAAGTCTAATTTATCAGTTTTTTCTTTTGCTGCTTGTGCTTTTGGCATCATAACTAAGAAATCAATGCCTAACTCAAGGTCATGAAGATTAACACCTATGTCTTGTAATAATTTTACAGTTTTAGCTCTTATATCTAGGTCTGATCCATTTTGAATTAATGTTTGTGTATGATATGAGGGAGTAGTGCAACTGAGCAGGACCCTGTGGGGCCCTCCCAGGTACAAAAGCCTTTACAGGTCTCCTGTTTCTTATTTGTAGGAAAAAGGCTTCAGCCTCCTAGACTTTCCCTGAGTTCCAAAATGCAGATTCAAACAGTTACTAATTAGGAAAGGGAGGGAATGCAGAAACAAAGGAAAAACAGTCAAGAAACAATAGTGGGCTTCCCTGGTGGCGCAGTGGTTAAGAATCTGCCTGCCAGTGCAGGGGACACCGGTTCGAGCCATGGTCTGGGAAGATCCCACATGCCCTGGAGCAACTAAGCCCGTGCACCACAACTACTAAGCCTGTGCTCTAGAGCCCGTGAGCCACAGCTGCTGAGCCCATGTGCCACAACTACTGAAATCCGTGCACCTAGAGTCTGTGCTCCGCAACAAGAGAAGCCACCACAATGAGAAGCCTGCGTACTGCAACAAAAGAGTAGCTGCCGCTCGCCACAACTATAGAAAGCCCACACACAGCAACGAAGACCCAACACAGCCAAAAATAAATAAATAAATTTATTTAAAAAAAGGAACAATAGTACAGCAGTAAAGCAGAGTCCTAGTTCCTCCTCAAGGGATATACATAACAATATATTGGAACTTCCCTGGTGGTCCAGTGGGTAAGACTCTGCGCTCCCAATGCAGGGGGCCCAGGTTTGATCCCTGGTTGGGGAACTAGATCCTGCATGCATGCTTCAACTAACAGTCTGCATGCTGCACCTGAGAAGTCCGCATGCTGCAACTAAGAGTCCACGTGCCACAACTAAAGATCCTGCATGCCACAACTAAGACCCAGTGCAGCCAAAATAAATAAATAAAATAATAAACAAACAAACAAACAAACAAATAAATAAAACAATATATCTTTGAGTTCTTCTGCAGAAACTAAGGCCCCCACCCAGGTGGAGGATGGTAACTTCAGGCTGAGCACAAGATTCCTGGAGCACTGCCTTGTTACCTCACCACCAGGCAATTAGAAGAAGTCACACACTCTGCAGCCCTAACCACAAATTTTGCCTTTAAAAACTCTTCCCTGAAAACCATCTAGGAGTTCAGGTCTTTTGAGCACTAGCCACCCCTTCTCCTTGCTTGGCCCTTGCAATAAAACTTTCTCTGCTCCAAACTCCAACATTTTGGTTTGTTTGACCTTACTGTGCATCAGGCACACAAACTTGGGTTCAACAAAAGGGGGTATAAATTCATCCTTTTGCATGTGAAAATCCAGTTGTCCTAAAACCATTTGGTAAAAAAACTTTTCTTTCCTCATCACACTGTCTTGGTACCCTTGTCAAAAATCAATTGCCCAGGGAGTTCCCTGGTAGCCTAGTGGTTAGGATTCAGCACTTTCACTGTGGAGGCCCGGGTTTGATCACTGGTTGGGGAACCATCCCACGTGCCAAGTGGCATGGCATGACCAAAATACAAAAAAAAAAAAAAATCAATTGCCCATAAATGCAGGGGTTTATTTTATTTTTGGATTCTTGATTCTATTCCATTGAGCTATGTGTTTATCTCTCTTTCAAATTTACAACACATTGGATCAAGCGTCATTCTACATGTATGAGGACAACAGCTTTTCCCCACTGCCAGGGGTCTGGGAATTCTCAGGGACACATTCCCTGCCCCCCTTACCTCTTGTACCAATTCCTTGTTTTCACTGAATTCTCTCTCAGCTTTGAGTCTTGTCTTCTATAACCTAGACCTTCCCACTCCATTTCAACTTTCCCTGGATACCACCTCCATTGCTTCATGCCCTAGAGTACCACAAACACAATAGTGTGTGGCAAACTCCTACTCAGGATTTGAGTAAATGAATGGAGAATCTTGCAAAGTTCATACAGGCAGCAACTTAGAAAAACAATTTAGATATCACTGCCTAAAAGTGCATCAGACAGTTTCTGTGATGGTAAATTTTTCCTTGTTTGTGACTCCTTTAGGTCCTGGCTAATTGTCATCTTCCTGGGCTCTCTTGCTTCCTGGATACCTTTCTTTTTTCTTTTTTCCTTTAACATTGCTTTACAATTTTGTGTTAGTTTCTGCTGTATAACAAAGTGAATCAGCTCTATGCATACGTATATCCCCATATCCTCTTCCTCTTGCATCTCCCTCACCCTCCTTATCCCATACCTCTAGGTGGTCGCAAAGCACTGAGCTGATCTCCCTGTGCTATGCAGCTGCTTCCCACTAGCTATCTATTTTACATTTGGTAGTGTATATATGTCAATGTACTCTCTCACTTCGTCCCAGCTTACCCTTCCCCCTCCCCCTGTCCTCAAGTCCATTCTCTACATCTGCATCTTTATTCCTGTCCTGCCCCTAGGTTCTTCAGAATCTTTTTTTTTTTTTTAGATTCCATATATATGCGTTAGCATATGGTATTTGTTTTTCTCTTTATGACTTACTTCACTCGGTATGACAGACTCTAGGTCCATCCACCTCACTACAAATAACTCAATTTCGCTTCTTTTTATGGCTGAGTAATATTCCATTGTATATATGTGCCACATCTTCTTTATCCATTCATCTGTTGATGGACACTTAGGTTGCTTCCATGTCCTGGCTATTGTAAATAGAGCTGCAATGAACACTGTGGTACATGACTCTTTTTGAGTTATGGTTTTCTGAGGGTATATGCCCAGTAGTGGGATTGCTGGGTCATATGGTAGTTCTATTTTTAGTTTAAGGAACCTCCATACTGTTCTCCATAGTGGCTGTATCAACTTACATTCCCACCAACAGTGCAAGAGGGTTTCCTTTTCTCCACACCTTCTCCAGCATTTATTGTTTGTAGATTTTTTGATGATGGCCATTCTGACTGGTGTGAGGTGATACCTCATTGTCGTTTTGATTTGCATTTCTCTAATGATTAGTGATGTTGAGTATCTTTTCATGTGTTTGTTGGCAATCTGTATGTCTTCTTTGGAGAAATGTCTATTTAGGTCTCCTGTCCATTTTTGGACTGGCTTGGTTTGTTTTTTTGATATTGAGCTGCATAAGCTGCTTTTATATTTTGGAGATTAATCCTTTGTCAGTCGTTTCGTTTGCAAATATTTTCTCCCATTCCCTGGATAGCTTTCTCTTCCCCTCTCTACATGCCAGCTTCCAACCCCCATTCCTCCTTTTCTGATGAAGGGCACTTTAGTTCTCTCCTTGACTTACCTTCACCAAGACTCCCCAGCCTCACCCTTTCTAATAATAAGGCCCATGAAGTTTTCCTGAGTGTTTCCCCCAACAGAACTCCCATCTCTGACGTAAACACTGCCCCTTCCCTAGAGTGAGGAAGCACAGTTGGCATTTTGTTTTCTAAGTCACAATATTTTTCTTCCTGTTTCAGTGTGACAGTCCTCTTTTGGCTGCAGCCTCCTCATGTGGGAAGCTGAACTACTCCATCTCCAAAGCTCCTTCCAGTTCTGATGTCCAAAGCCATCTAAATTACTAACTGGAAAATTATATTTGATAGAGCTTGCTTAGAGAGGAAAAGGGAAGATGGGGAATTTTCCTTTTTTCCCTGCTTCACAGATTTGCCAGTGGCCCAGGCTCAACTGTGGACCTGAGTACCACGTCTATCTAAATGCAGAGCAGAATCCCTAAAATACTTTTCAGACCCTTTTGTGTCATCTGTGTGATCCACAGCATGGCCACGGAATGAAAGTCAGTCCTGAGGATTCAGATTTAAATAATCTTCAGTGAGCCCCCACCTTGAGTCAGGCACTTTGTATGTGCTTTTAATCACACCACCTCATTTAATCATAAAAGTCCTCAGAGGAAAGTTTCATTGCCTCAAATTTAAGGATGGCAAAATGACACTCACATAAGAGACAAGGTAGCCACTCAAAGTCATATAGCTGCTGAGGAGCAGAGCCGTCATAGGACTTGACTGTGCCTTGGAAGGCCCAGTTAGATATACAAAAATACGGTCAGGGTTGCAAACTCCATGCCCACAGGGGCCAGGCAGCTAACACCAAGGAGTGAGGGGTTCAAGTAAGAGAAAACAGGTGCAGTGGGAGGCGCATATACATCCTCTAAGGGTGGCAGTTGCTGATTAGCACTGGGCAAGCAGCCATGTAGGAACGTGTGTCTCATGTGGCTAATATTCTGATTCTTTCCTAGATGCTGGAAATCCAGATTGTGTGAACTATCCCAATTTTTTAATAAGGCACCAATAATGAGTCAAACAAAATACCCACACAGTCAAATTTGGCCCAGCAGACGGCTATTGAGGATGAATTCCTTTAGCCTCCCTTCATTCATCTTTCAAAAGCAAACAGGCTGGACTTCCCTGGTGGCACAGTGGTTAAGAATCTGCCTGCCAGTGTAAGGGGACACGGGTTTGAGCCCTGGTCCAGGAAGATTCCACATGCTGCGGAGCAACTAAGCCTGTGGGCCACAACTACTGAGCCTGCACTCTAGAGCCCGCGAGCCACAACTACTGAAGCCCGCGCGCCTAGAGCCCGTGCTGTCCAACAAGAGAAGCCACCACATTGAGAAGCCCGCGCACCGCAACGAAGAGTAGCCCCCGCTTACCACAACTAGAGAAAAGCCTGCGCGCAGCAATGAAGACCCAATGCAGCCAAAAATAAATACATAAATAAATTTATTTTTTTAAAAAAAGCAAACAGGCTCTAAATGAGGTAACCATTCAGCTATTCGTTGCCATTCCACAGAGCAGAACTGGTTGATTGGGGGAGGGCAGGGGTGCCTTCCGGCCCTGGGGGGCTTTGTTGTTGAAGAAATTAAGTCACTGTCTTCAAGGAGTTGGCCCTGCTGGGAGGGCAACTGCTTTCCCTGATGTTCCTTGCGCGGTGGAGAGGGCCCTGCTGCGGAATGTGACAAGCGTTTTGGGGGCAAAAAGGGGTTTCCCGGATGCCCAGAACGAGGGTCTCGGAGGAACAGGTTTTAAATGGGACGGGGGGGAACAGAGCTTTCTTTCAATTGTTCAATATAGAGGAAAAACCCAAAGGAAGATATCAGATACCAGAAACACACACACACACAGTTCAGTCCCTCGCAAGGAGCTTGAGTTTCCTCAGCCGGAAATGGGGCTCATTAGCCCCTCCTTGCCTGCAGAGCTCACAGGACTGTTACCAGGGGAAGAAGCGCGTGGGACAGGATAGCGGGCTAAGCAGGCATACGTTTCGCTAAGATGTGAGGAGTCCTGCGGGACGAAGGCCGGAACCCGAGATAGCGAGAGTACTGGCCTTGGCCCGGACCCGTCGTTCGAGAGTCCCGGGATTTGCCGGTCCCGCCCTCCGAGCCCACACGGTCGCAGAAAACCGGGGCGCATCCGCCGGAGATATGCCCCACCTGCACTTCCCGGCGCGCGACCCGGAAGCGGAAGGGAGCCAGTCTCATTTTTTTTTTTTCCTCCTGTGCGTGTTTCCTGCGTCAGGCGCGGCGGTAGCGGAGAGCGGCGGCAGTCTATAGCGTGTGGTGGGGGGAGCGGAGCTCTGAGACCCCTGAACATCCGCGGCCATGGCGGATGTGACCGCTCGGAGCCTGCAGTACGAGTACAAGGCGGTGCGTGTGGGCTCGGAGGAGGGCTCTGGGCTGAGGAGGCCGGTGGGGAGCGGGAGGCTGAGGAAGGGAGTTTCACTCTGAAGGCCTACGGGAGAACCGCGAAAGCAGAGGGGAAATCAGATTCAGGCGAAGGAGGGGGTACACGACGATATGAATAACCCCACTGGTGACTGGGGCGAGCGGGATGGGCTAAGAGCTCTGCCAGGAGTGTTTGTTCCCTGTCCCCTCGGCCCTGTTCCCGCCCCCTTCCGTATGTCATCCCCAGCGTGCCCGACAGTGTTCCCAGGGCGGAGTTATGGGCAGTGTTAGGAGCAAGGATTGTTCTAACGATTTGATTGCCCTTTGCTTATGCGCAATTATATGATGCGCTTCTTAAGGAAAACATCTTTTTATTCCGACTAGTGATTTTCGTCACTTATTTGCCCCAGTTCTTACTTCCTTTGTTATCAGCTGGTATCCCTTTGGTACCGGCATTGGCTCTGCTCCTGTCAGAGTTTCGATAACATTGTGATCTTTTCAGAACTCGAATCTTGTCCTCCAAGCTGACCGCTCTCTCATTGACCGGACCCGCCGGGATGAACCCACAGGAGAGGTTCTGTCCCTGGTTGGGAAGCTGGAGGGCACCCGGATGGGAGATAAGGCTCAACGGACGAAACCACAGATGCAAGAGGAAAGAAGAGCCAAGTGAGTAGCAGGGGGAAAATGATTTTTCTTCAGACTCAAAGTCCATTTTCCCTTGGCATTTGAGCAGTGGTTTTTTTTTGCTGAATTTCTTGGTGCAAGTGAGATGTCAGTGGCATTAAAACAATTCAGTAAAGATAAAAACAGAACAAAGAATCGAAAGGTTCTTTGGCCTAAACAAGTGTATCTGAAGTGGAAAACAACTTTTAGATCTTTTTTCAACATGTGTTTCTCATCCATAGAGAGATCTTAATTTTCTTCATGGTATTTTGAAGATTCTTGGTAAATTCTTTTTGTTGTTGTTGTTGTTGTTTATCTACTTTACATATAGTAGTTTATCTGTTAATCCCTTACTTTTTTTTTTAAATTATTTATTTTTTGGCTGCATTGGGTCTTCGTTGCTGCACACGGGGGTTACTCTTTGTTGTGGTGCGTGGGCTTCTCATTGCAGTGGCTTCTCTTGTTGCAGAGCATGGGCTCTAAGCGTGCGGGCTCAGTAGCTGTGGCTCGCAGGAGAGCGCAGGCTCAGTAGTTGTGGTGCACGGGCTTAGCTGCTCCGCGGCATGTGGGATCTTCCCGGACCAGGGCTCGAACCTGTGTCCCCTGCATTGGCAGGTGGATTCTTAACCACTGCGCCACCCGGGAAGTCCCGTTAAACTCTTGTCTCAGTATCTCTTCTCACTCTTCTCTTTTATTACTAACTAACCACCCCTACTTCTTTTGTCTGCTGTTGCCCACTTCCAGTTTTGTTGTTATAAACTACCGTTCAAGCATGAAAGGCAGGTGTTTTGTTTTGCTTTTTTGTTGTTTTTTTACTTTTGCGGGGTGATATATTTCCAAACTTAAAAAAAATCATTGAACTTTATCTCACTGTTATCTTTCAACCCTGATCGTCTCTGTCTTCCTCTTCTCTCATGATGAAGTCTCAAAAATTCTAGGCCCGGTTTTGATTAAAGCAGTTGTATTTGAAATGAGTTACATATCATTGGTCCTCCACTTTGCAGAGTATGACTTCTTTTCCAGGAATTGATGGCAGTAGATTCCTTTGGAGCTTCGGTTTTCTGGCTAGAAAAAGAAAATGTGTCTGAGGGATAAAAAACTAGTCAAAATCCAATCATATATTGTCAGACAAAGTAGAAAGGGTTGTCTCTTTTAAATGAACGTGGAGGATGTCTCATTGTAAAATTTAGTGCATCTAGTGAGAGAATGTCAGAGTATTCCCTTTCTGTTACTGTGATCCCATAAAGAAATACTCCTGCAAGTGACTAAGGCCAAATGGGAATCATTTGCTGAGATACAGATTTGTGGTTTTAAGTATTACCTGTGTGGAGGAGGGTGGGGTGGGCTTCCTTTAGTCTTGCCTTTGAGAGGGAAGGTTCTGCCCGTTCAGCATCACACTCTGTCCATTAGGCGAAGAAAGCGTGACGAGGACCGGCATGACATCAACAAGATGAAGGGTTATACTCTGCTCTCGGAGGGCATTGATGAGATGGTGGGCATCATCTACAAGCCCAAAACTAAAGAGACCCGGGAGACCTACGAAGTGCTGCTCAGCTTCATCCAGGCTGCACTTGGGGACCAGGTGAGGCAGCCAGAGGGTGAAGCCATGTTTTTGGAGAGGGAGGAAGTCACAACTGGGAGGCACCAGAGGAACCTTGTCTGTGTATTTTCCTGTGTGGGCTATACCGATATGCAGAAGTGGCTAATATTTATGGAGCACTTACTTTATATGGGATAGCATTTTACATGTGTTCTCTCTTTCAGTTCTCATGTTAGCTCTATGACCAGGTGCTATTAATATTTACTTTCCA
Source organism: Balaenoptera physalus (assembly GCF_965194825.1). Taxonomy (NCBI): domain Eukaryota; kingdom Metazoa; phylum Chordata; class Mammalia; order Artiodactyla; family Balaenopteridae; genus Balaenoptera; species Balaenoptera physalus. The sequence goes on from NC_138894.1 coordinate 11,855,302, forward strand.
TTCTACAGAAGAGAGGTGTGAGGCAAAGAATACTTAAGTAATCTTCCCAAGTCACAGAGGTAGTGTTTGGCAGAGCCAGGATGTAAGCCCGGGTCGTTTATATCCAGAATCTGTGCTCTTAGCATTATACATGTGATTAGATTAAGGACTTCTGTGGGTCTCTGAGAGACTCTGGTGAGGTGGTTGCTAGAGGAGGTGAGGATGAAGAATTGCCACAAGTTTGGCAGGCTAGGGCAGGACTGCAGAGTGCCTCTCCCGTCTGGAGAACTGTGGCACGCTGCTGTGGAAGCCGTGTCTGTCTTCCTAAGACCACTTACCTGATTTTTTGAAACAGATGAGTCTTCCTTCAATTTTGTGACCTTTGGTGGCATTTTTAAATTAACATTAGTGAAAATGGTCGGAACCTGGTATGCAGGTTTTAAAGAGATACAGCTCTTCACATCCTATTGTCACGTAAAGCTGGTCAGTGATGTTCTTTGTCTTTGTCTCGTTCTGAATTTTTTTTTTTTTTTGCCGCCAGCCACGTGATATCCTTTGTGGGGCAGCTGATGAAGTTCTAGCTGTTTTAAAGAATGAAAAGCTTCGGGACAAGGAAAGGAGAAAGGAGATTGATCTGCTGCTGGGTCAGACAGATGATACAAGATACCATGTGTTAGTGAACCTGGGCAAAAAGATCACAGACTATGGTGGAGACAAGGAAATCCAGAATATGGGTAAGTGAGCTCTTTGTGTCCTGACCATATTAACTGGATGCTCGTTGACCCCTAAGGTGATCTTCTAGCCTCAGCCATTAAAGCATCTGAAAGATGCTTTACAAGGTTTCCATAACCTATTTGGTCCTTTTGGAGGGGTTATGATTGATGGACACCAGAATCCCTGGATTCCGGTAGCCATTTCTCATTCTGAGACCCTTTTATTGTATAAAACATGGGAGAAAACTTGGATAGGGCCTGGGTGGAGGGTGGAGCAGGCAGAGCAGGACCATATCCACGGCCGGCAGATTGGAGCAGGCCTTGGTGGTGGCAGCACAGGAGGCTCTCTTTTTTTTTTTGTAAATTTATTTGTTTTATTTAATTTATTTTTGGCTGCGTTGGATGTTCATTGCTGTGCGTGGGCTTTCTCTGGTTGATTCGAGCGGGGGCTACTCTTCGTTGCAGTGCGCGCGTTTCTCATTGCAGCGGCTTCTCGTTGCGGAGCACGGGCTCTAGGCGCGTGGGCTTCGTTAGTTGGGGCACGCGGGCTCAGTAGTTGTGGCTCGTGGGCTCTAGAGCTCAGGCTCAGTAGCTGTGGCGCATAGGCTTAGTTGCTCTGTTGCATGTGGGATCTTCCTGGACCAGGGCTCAAACCCGTGTCCCTTGCATTGGCAGGTGGATTCTTAACCACTGCGCCACCAGGGAAGTCCCAGGCTCTCTCATGTTGATCATTTGTCTGTTAGTCCTTAGACCTTAGGTCTGTCCTGAGGAGAGGCAAGTCAGGCAGTTAGGGAGGAAATTAGCTCCCTAGTGCCTCATTTTACTAACTGTTCCCTGTCCTCTTTTTCTAATCCCTCACCGTTTCAGATGACAACATTGATGAGACATATGGTGTGAATGTACAGTTTGAGTCTGATGAGGAGGTAAGTGATAAGCAAACAGACCCAGTCTCGTCTTTTTTTTTTTTTTTCAGTTGTTAAGGTGAGGGGACCACTTCTGATATAAAGAAGTGCCCTAACTTAAGCCAGATAAGTTTTATGGTGTTGTATTGGTGTCAAACTTGGGCATAAATATTATTTCGCTGAAAAATTGTTATGGTTATTTTTTGGTTTTATAAAGCAAATTTGAACTTATAAATGTAAGTTAATATAATAATTGAAGATAAACCAAGTGGGTCAGCAAAAAGAAAGAAAAAAAGGTAAGTACAGCGTATACTTCATTTCGGGAATGTGCTGTCCTGTTTTACTGCATTTTAACCGTACTGTGATAGTTTTCCTCTTTCCAGTACTGTGTCATACTGCCAATTTCAAAAAAAAATGCACATTTGCCGCAGAGCATGGGCATATTTTGTACATGGTTGTGTCAGTAATAGTTGCAGCAGCCACTGAGGTTTACCATCTAATTAGAATTCTTGAATATAACTAATAGGAACAAGTGGGGCACTTGAAAAAATGTGCAGAGCTGCATTCGAGTTCTCAGTGGGTGTGTTTGGCTTCCTGAAAGGTAAAACGCCAGCTTTGGGATATCATAAACTAGGACAGGAAGAAGGGGTAGCAAAGGAGAGTCAGAGGAGAGAGCACAAAGCTGGGAGCCGAGAGGGCTGAATTTTGGTCCTATATCGGACAGGTCATTTTGCTTCAGTGTCTCCACCTTTCAAACGATATGATTAAGTAGATGACTGCTGAGCCCCTTCCTCCAGTAGAGTTAGTAGAATTTCTTTATTTTAAGTAGCAACAAACTAAAAGAATGCTTTGCTCATAGCATTCATTCATTGAACAAATGCTTATTATTAAGGACCTGCTTTTAACATGACCCTGTGCTCAGTACGCAGTACACCTGTTGGCAGGTGTGTGAGTAAAGACAGTAGTGAGCAAGCGAAGTGTGGCCTCTACATTTCTGGTCACTGTGTGCTTTCCCAAGTGTGCTTCTGTATTGGTCCTTCTGATAAATGTACTCTGGAATGAGGCTGACCCTGGTTCCAGTAAGTTGTTGGTTCCACCGCAGAAGCCTTTGCTCTAACCATGGAGCTTATTTTAAGTGACTTGAGGGAGAGGTTCTGTGGTGATGCCAGGATCAGCTCCAGGTCACGAGTTGGGGTTCGGGCTGTTTCCACAGGAAGGTGATGAAGATGTGTACGGGGAGGTTCGAGAAGAGGCATCGGATGACGATATGGAAGGGGACGAGGCGGTGGTGCGCTGCACCCTCTCGGCTAATGTGAGTACAGCTTGCTCTTGCCCGCCGCTGCAGGGCAGGTTATTTCTGGGTGTAGCACTTCTTTCCCATACCTAGGTCCTGTCATGTATTATGTATTTCCCATGCCTTTCCCATAGGTCCTGTCATGTATTATGTATTGAGCTACCTTTTCATAGGGTGAGCTGTGATAAACATTTCGTGTCTTGATTTTTCTTAAGGTTTCAGTCAGTCACCCTCTTTCTCAAAGGCGTGTGTTGATGAAGTCTTGGTGGGTTTGGTGTGCTCATGAACTCAGTACAGCAGAGTCGTCATCCCCCCCGCCCCCTGCCCTCCCCCCCACCCCGAAAGTCCTCAGAAGAGGGTAGGCTGTGGGTGGGTGGTCTGCAGAGCTTTGTTGCAGGATGATAAGAAAGCACATGGGGCAGATGGAGACACAGTGAGCTTAGTGCCTGGTTACTTTGTAGCTTGTGGCCTCAGGGGAACTGATGAGTTCCAAGAAGAAGGATTTGCACCCTCGGGATATTGATGCCTTTTGGCTCCAGCGGCAGCTCAGTCGCTTCTATGATGATGCCATTGTGTCGCAGAAGAAGGCAGATGAAGTCTTGGAGATTTTGAAGGTACAGCCGGGATAATGTTTTTGTGTTCCGTGTGTCTTAGCAGATGGGGCAGTGTAGGAAGCAGATGGCTGTGTCCTTAATCGTGGTGTTACCTTCTCCCTGCAGACGGCCAGTGATGACCGGGAATGTGAGAACCAGCTGGTTCTGCTCCTTGGCTTCAACACTTTTGATTTTATTAAGGTGTTGCGGCAGCACAGGATGATGAGTGAGTATATATGGAGAACGCTTTTGGGTTGTAGGTAGGTGTGTGATAGAGGTTGTGTTGCTTTCATAGCCTCGCCAATTGTTTCATGTATTTTTCTTTCTACTCCAGGGTTGAAGGTTGATTTTGTATCTCACCTTCCCTTTCTTCCTTTTGCTGTTGGCAGTTTTATACTGTACCTTGCTGGCCAGTGCACAGAGTGAAGCTGAAAAGGAAAGGATCATGGGAAAGATGGAAGCTGACCCAGAGCTGTCCAAGTTCCTCTACCAGCTCCACGAAACGGAGAAGGAGGATCTGATCCGGGTAAGGGCTGGGTTGGTTTGTCTGTCTGACTCCTGAGTTAGAGTGTTTGCTTTGGAAAAGAGACGCTAGTTAGAAGATTGCAGCAAAAAGCTAAAGTCCTGTTAAAGCAGGAAGTTGAAGAAGTGAATTATTTCTCGAGATTCTTTGAGTTTGGTCATTGGTACAGCATGGAATCAACACCTTCACGCTGGTGTGGTCGAGAGACTGCTGACCTGCTGCTATCGTCACCAGCACCTGGGCCCTTTGCTGTTTGTTCACACAGTAAGTCATGGTGTCTGCTGGTAGTACAGGAACACAACGCGTGTTTGCTGAACACAGAACCCACACTCTGTCCCTGAAGGATAGCCCTTGATGTTGCATTGTTGAACATCGACTTTTGAAATCCCAGGACTATGTATTGTCCCTTGAAAGTGGTTTGATTTCATCATTCTGGTGGTCCTCAAGGGTCTGAACGTAAAGGGCCACCTTTCTGTTTCAGGACTTACTAGTCAGCACCTGTGAGTCAAGCTCAGCCAAGGGACTGAAAAGGACAAGAAGCTGGGATGGTGATGAATCATTGCTCTTCTTTCTGTTTTTCCGCATCACAGGAGGAGAGGTCTCGGAGAGAGCGAGTACGTCAGTCCCGGATGGACACAGATTTGGAAACCATGGATCTGGACCAGGGTGGAGAGGTAGGTACCAAGGCCATTTCCAAGGCTGTGAGGGATGGAAACTCCTTTGCTCAGCTTGCTCACTTTATATTCTTGTGTTTCATACTCCCAGGCACTGGCTCCGCGACAGGTTCTGGACTTGGAGGACCTAGTTTTTACCCAGGGGAGCCACTTCATGGCCAACAAACGCTGTCAGCTTCCTGACGGATCCTTCCGTCGCCAGCGCAAGGGCTATGAAGAGGTGCATGTACCTGCTCTGAAGCCCAAGCCCTTCGGCTCTGAAGAAGTGAGTGAATTGCTTTTCTAAGTTTTCTGCTCACTTCGCCTCCCTTCCAGTTTGGATTTCCACCCATTGACCAAAGTGTGGCCTTGTCTCACAGATAGTTTATTCCAGAAGTGGAAGCTGCTGCAGAGTTTTCCCGTTTTGATTTTGAGCCCTGGGGACAATACTGATCTCTCTGGTCTGGCCTTTAGTGGAGCGTTATGCAGGGAGGTTGCTGGAAAGTGCAATCTCGCAAAACCACAGTCTGCTCAAGGGTGCTGCTCATGTGATGTGCATGGCATTTTTTTCTAGCAACTTCTTCCAGTGGAGAAACTGCCCAAATATGCCCAGGCTGGATTTGAGGGCTTCAAAACACTGAATCGGATCCAGAGTAAGCTCTACCGTGCTGCTCTGGAGACGGATGAGAATCTGCTGCTCTGCGCTCCTACCGTAAGCACTGCCCTGCCTGCTTTTTTCTTGTGGAATGCGGTGTATATTTTAGGTGGCAATATTGTTCATTTCCATCCTTACCCCCTAATTCTTCATTTGGTGGAAGAGATGTTAAATGGTAGGGTAAAATCCGCAGGACGTGCTCTGTTTTGGTGATAAGCCCTTAGAAATTGGGGTAGCGAGCATAACAAGGTACACAGGCCTTCTTGTCCTTGACCTCCCATAGGGTGCTGGTAAGACCAACGTGGCCCTGATGTGTATGCTCCGAGAGATAGGGAAGCACATTAACATGGATGGCACTATCAACGTGGATGACTTCAAGATCATCTACATCGCCCCCATGCGGTCTTTGGTGCAGGAGATGGTGGGCAGTTTTGGAAAGGTAAGGGGGTAGAACCTTCCTCCAGAAGATATTGGGTGCAGCTATCAAAGTACTGGGGACAGGCCTGGTGCTTCTCTGCTTCTAATATTAGGGCATTTCTGGAATGCCTTGTGTGGTGTTTTTTTTCTCCTTCGAACGTGGAACTTGACCCAAGTACAGAGTGTTTGTGAAAGGAGAAAGTTCTGGATCTGTTCTGGGCTTTTACAAGGGTTTACCATCTTTTTAATCTTCCCCTTAGCAATTTTCTGCAGTTGGTATCATTTGCATTATCGGAGTATTTATGAAACACTCACATGGGTGGTTGATAATAGATCTAGTGTTATTCCAGGTCTGTTGTCTGCAAGCTTCCATTTCCCCCTCTTGTGTGCAGAGCTCCCAGAGAGCATTTTTCTGCTTCCTTAGCCTGAGTGTAAACTTGGATTTGTTTTAGAAATAAATGTTCATATGATCGACCTCATACACTTGATATTTCCCTGAAGGGTTGATACCTACCTCCAGTACCCCACACTCAGACTTCACAGACAGAGAGTGTGGAGTCCAGGCCCCCTCCAAGCATTCTTGCCTGATGTGCCTTTCCTACACCCAGCGCCTGGCCACGTACGGCATCACTGTTGCAGAACTGACTGGAGACCACCAGCTGTGCAAGGAGGAGATCAGCGCCACTCAGATCATCGTCTGCACCCCTGAGAAGTGGGACATCATTACCCGCAAGGGTGGGGAGCGGACCTACACCCAGCTCGTGCGACTCATCATCCTGGTGAGCAGGGGGTCCTTGTGGGAACGCAGAGCCCAGGCCTGGTTGAGGAGGGGTTGGTGGGTTTTAATGCTAAACTTTTCTTCAGTGCCTTTCCTCCAGTTACTGGCCTTCGTAATGGCAGCTATTGTCAGCATTGCTCTTACCGCTAAATGAGAATCTGCACCGAATTGAAACACTTCCCAGTACGTGCATGCTCCTTACCATATCATTTATACTTCTTTTATGTCAAATATTTTGAAATAAATGTAAACAGACAATTAAAAAAACTGTTGATGCTTATATCCTCCCAGAACATTAAAGGGCTTTATAAATAATCCATTCTCAGAGGGAATGAGTAAAGAGTCAGGATATTGTGTCCTGTATACACAGAAGCCCCCAGGGAGGAATGACAGTCTGAGTGCTGTTTCTTTTGGTTGTCTGGGGAAGCAGAAAGGAGACCTTGCTTGTTGATTTGCAGCATTCTAGAGCAGGGTTGGCAGTCTGTGGCTACTGATTTTTGTTTTATTGGAACACAGCCATACCCATTTACATATTGTTCACAGTTACTTTTGTGCTGCAGTGATAGAATTGAGTATTTGTAACAGAGACTGTATGGCCCACAAGCCTAAAATATTGACTCTCTGGCCTTCAAGAAAAAATTTGCTAGCCCCTGCTTAGAGTCTGCTACTCAAAGTCTTGTTAGAAATGCAGAGTCCTGGGACGTCCCTGGTGGCACAGTGGATAAGACTCCATGCTCCCAATGCAGTGGGTCTGGGTTTGCTCCTTGGTCAGGGAACTAGATCCCACATACATGCCTCAACCAAGAGTCTGCATGCTGCAACTAAGAAGTCAGCATGCTGCAACTAAAGATTCCCACGTGCTGCAAGAAAGATCCTGCGTGCCACAACTAAGACCCAGCACAGCCAAAATAAATATTTGTTTTAAAAAAGAAAGAAATGCAGAGTCCCTGTCCCCACCCCCACTTACTGAAATATAATCTGCATTTTAATAAGATCCCCTCCTGCTTTGTATGCCTGCTGAAATTTGAGAAGCACTGCCTTAGGCTATGTGAATTCTTCATTTGATGCATTATACAATTCGTTCTTTTTTTTTTTTTTTAAACTCCTTTATTGTTTCCATTTTTTTTTTTTTTAATTTTATTTATTTATTATTTATGGTTGTGTTGGGTCTTCGTTTCTGTGCGAGGGCTTTCTCTAGTTGTGGCAAGCGGGGGCCACTCTTCATTGCGGTGCGCGGGCCTCTCACTATCGCGGCCTCTCTTGTTGCGGAGCACAGGCTCCAGACGCGCAGGCTCAGTAATTGTGGCTCACGGGCCCAGCTGCTCCGTGGCATGTGGGATCTTCCCAGACCAGGGCTTGAACCCATGTCCCCTGCATTGGCAGGCAGATTCTCAACCACTGCGCCACCAGGGAAGCCCCAATTCGTTCTTGGTAAAGATAACTGCCCAGAGGTAAAACCTTATATGATATAAATATGGTCTGATCAGAAGCTTTATCTTTAGTAAAGAAATTTTCCTTTGAGTGGAGTTATGAATTCATTTACCCGAAGTATCAGATTTTCTTACCGTAAAGCATTGTTTCACTGAACTGTAGCAAAGCAGCTCGTGGTCGGAGCATGTTATTTCCTGGGGTATTTCACGGTGAATATTATCTCATCCTTTGGGTTTCCTTGGCTTTGGGGTCCCTTTTCTTCTTTATTTGGCATATTAGGTGTGTACCTACAAAATGGGAATACTCTCAGGAAAGGGGGCCACATTTCTCTAGTCCTACAGGTAATTTGCTGCCCTCCCATTCTTTAGGATGAGATCCATCTTCTCCACGATGACAGAGGTCCTGTCTTAGAAGCGTTGGTGGCCAGGACCATCCGGAACATTGAGATGACCCAAGAGGATGTCCGACTCATCGGTCTTAGTGCCACCCTCCCCAACTATGAAGATGTGGCCACCTTTCTGCGTGTGGACCCTGCCAAGGGCCTCTTCTACTTCGACAACAGGTATAAGAAAAGACTGGGAGAAGTTTAACCAGGGTGACCTTCCTGTTGTCCTTCTTTTCCAAGGAGCTCTATTAGATTGGGTTTTAGAATGGCCTTTGGGTTTTGATGTGATATGAATCCAAAAAGAGGAATATTGCTCCATGGCAGTGGAAAGGACTGTTTATTTCCTAAGTACTTTTGTCTCAGAAGCCTCATTTGTCTAACTGTTGAACTTCTAGCTTCCGCCCAGTGCCTCTAGAACAGACTTACGTGGGCATTACGGAGAAAAAAGCTATCAAGCGTTTCCAGATCATGAATGAAATTGTCTATGAGAAAATCATGGAACATGCTGGAAAAAATCAGGTCTGTCATAGTTTCTCGTTATTCTTGAACTCTGTTCTTTTGAATTTTTGACTTACTGATAGCCAAGCAAGACTGACAAAGATAGAGAAGACACAAAACAAATCACCAGTACCAGAAACGAAATGGAATATTACTACAGAATCTGTTACATTTGAAAGGATAGTAAAGGAATACTGTGAACAACTTTACACATGAATTTGACAGCCTAAAGGAAATGGGCCCATTTCTCAAAAACAACCAACTACCGAAACAGCCTTGATGAAACAGATAATCTGAATTGTCCTATAACCATTAAAGAAATTGAATTTGTAATTTAAAAACTCAAAAAGGAAATCACCAGGCACAAATAATTAATTTGTCTATCTACATTATCAAGGGTTCTTCCATAAAAGATTTGGGTGACTTACACTAAAAACATACTAAAAATGAAGATAAAAATTAAAAACTAGTGAAAGGGCATTTTACTAGTAAGTATGATCTAATTTTTTTATGGAACATTGACTACTTTGCCTGATTAAAAAACATAAGAATTTACATGAAGACACAAATCTTTTCTTGGCAGTAAATACTTGGAGGACTTTATTTCCTACAAAATAGTGCCTGTCTCATACTGAGACTTACTTCCTAAGTCCATTTATAAAGGCCAGTGCCCGTTATTTTATATAACATTTTAGCAGCTGAGAATCTCATCAGGTACCTGAACACAAATTAATTGAGATTCTTGAATGTGCATTCATATTATATTTAAACTTGCTGTGAAAAGATGGGGTGCTAAGAGTTAGTTTAGTTTCCCAGTTACAGGACCCTCATCACTGTACTTGGTAGGTTCGTTCGCTTAGGGTCTTGCGGGCCCTGTTAGGCTTCTGAGCCAGTGTGCATTACTGCCATCGCCCCTTTTTAAGACCTCAGTTTCCTGCCTGATAATGGTGCAGCCTCTGCTTCTGCTGGTTCCTCAGGGGCGTGGGGGTGACTGTCGGAGTTGTGTCTCTTGACTGTGGCAAACTGGGGCTTCTACTCAGGTGCTGGTGTTTGTCCACTCCCGGAAGGAGACTGGGAAGACGGCCAGGGCCATCCGGGACATGTGCCTGGAGAAGGACACGCTGGGTCTGTTTCTGAGAGAGGGCTCGGCCTCCACAGAAGTCCTTCGGACAGAAGCCGAGCAGTGCAAGGTGAGGCGAGACAGGCCCGGCTCTCTCATTCCTACCTGGTAACTGGCTCAATCCGAGTTGTCCCAGTGGTCCTCCGGGAGTGCGTGGTGGTGCTTTTTCACACAGGGTGAGGTTTGATTGGCTGTGGATATGTGGGTAGATGAGGGGCAGAGTCTCAGCTGAAGAGATTTGCTTCATCTCTGGGGGAGTTCCCTCAGGAAGGCTCACCTCATCACCTGTTCTTTTCTGTTCCCCAGAACCTGGAGCTGAAGGATCTCCTGCCCTATGGCTTTGCTATTCATCATGCGGGCATGACCAGAGTTGACCGGACACTTGTAGAGGATCTTTTTGCTGATAAACACATTCAGGTGAGGGTGGGCAAAGCACAGATGGAGAAGACTGGAAACATCGGACGTTGGGCCATATGTTTGTGCCTGGTACTTCGTTGTTTCTGGCTCAGTTAAACCAGGTCAGAGGGTTGGGTAGGTACAGTCAGTGTAATGTCATACCACCTCTCCCAACTCTTCATGTCCTGCACGAGGGAAGATGAGTGAGTTCAGGAAAGCACCTGAGAAGCCCAGCAAAGCAAACATGTTGGTGACTCCAGATATTGTCAGACATAGGTCAGGACCTTGTTCATTCCCTCTCTCAGGAGAGCCTGTGTTTTAAATTGTCTAGTAACCTTAAGTTGATTCATATAGGTCTGCATATCTGTCTCTTAAGTGTCTCTAGAACCTTGAAATGTTGATTCTTGAAGAGATGAGGAACCTGTGGACTCCTTTCCTCTTTATTCTGGTGTTACGTTGGCAAGTACGGGACCCACCTCGGTGCTGCTAGAAGCTCTGAGGCCAGTTGCCTAGAGAAGTTGAGGATAGTAATCCGTGGTGGTAACGTCCGTTTTCCTTATTACCTTGCCTTGCCTCTGTAGGTTTTAGTTTCCACGGCAACCCTGGCTTGGGGTGTGAATCTCCCCGCGCATACCGTCATCATCAAAGGCACCCAGGTGTACAGTCCGGAGAAGGGGCGCTGGACAGAACTGGGGGCACTGGACATCTTGCAGGTATGGAGCTTTTGAGTTTATTCTCAGTGGGGAAAAGCATGCTGTGTCTTATACACAGGAGGCCCAAAAGATGGCAGATGGAAGGTGAGGTTCCATAATGTAGAAGCCTGGAATCAAACCCAGGAGCTCTGTGGCCATAGCCCTCTTGGTTGCTGTCTCTGACCTATAGATGCTGGGACGAGCAGGAAGACCGCAGTATGACACCAAGGGCGAAGGCATACTCATCACTTCTCATGGGGAGCTGCAGTACTACCTGTCCCTCCTCAATCAGCAGCTTCCTATTGAGAGCCAGATGGTATCAAAGCTGCCTGACATGCTCAACGCGGAAGTCGTGCTGGGGAACGTCCAGAACGCAAAGGTAGGGGAGGGCTCTGTCCTTGGCGCCTCTTGCCTTCTCCAGAGAGGCCAGGGTACCAGGAGTGAGGTGGTCTCGGTCATTGTGCTGTGGGCCACCAGCATCGGCGTCCTCCAACCCTGGGCCCCACGTCTCTCAGTGTAAGCAGGCTCTCAAGCTTCTTGGGTCTCTGGCTGACAGCTCCCCTTGTTGCCAAAATCTTAGAAAAGACTCTGTCTTCTTAATAATGAAATGTTATAAACGTTCACAAGACAGTATAATACATATCGTCATAGTTGGGAATTAATGTCTAAGTGCTCTGTGGGAGCTTTTCACTTGGACATCAGTTCTGCATGCTAAGGCCCATGATCTGTTTCTTACAGGATGCAGTGAACTGGCTGGGCTACGCCTACCTGTATATCCGAATGCTCCGATCCCCAACCCTCTATGGCATCTCTCATGATGACCTCAAGGGAGATCCCCTGCTGGACCAGCGCCGACTGGATCTGGTTCATACTGCTGCCTTGATGCTGGATAAGAACAATCTGGTCAAGTACGACAAGAAGACGGGCAACTTCCAGGTGAGTGGGCTGAGGGACGGAGGTCCCTGCAGAAGTTGTAGCCCCAGGAGACAATTTTTCAGATCACTGTCTTGATTCAAGTACTGCCTAATTGCCCACTGCTTGGAACAGCAGAAAAACAAGTGGCATTGGACTGTGCCCTTTGACCCTGGGAACTTCTAAAATGGTATAAAACCTGACGGTGCTTCCTTTCCATATCTTGAGCTGTGGTAGCTGATCCAGCTCTCTTGTCTGTGTGGGCATCAAGTCACACTCTAGGTCAGTTTATTGAGCCATCCTTCTTCCTGTGCTTGGGCCAGGCACTTGTATCGCTGTGTGTTCACCCAGTGGGCCCCTCTTGTCCACAGTGAGAGGTTGCCGCTTGTTACTGATCAGCTTTGGATTGAGTCTTCCTTCTTTGTAGGTGACAGAACTCGGTCGTATAGCCAGCCACTACTACATCACCAATGATACGGTACAGACCTACAACCAGCTGCTGAAGCCCACCCTGAGTGAGATTGAGCTTTTCAGAGTCTTCTCATTGTCCTCAGAGTTCAAGAACATCACCGTGAGAGAAGTGAGTCCACTCAGCATGTTGGAACTGGAAGTTGGCACCCACTGCCACGTCACTGGTTGGTTCTCTCCTTGGCCTCCTGGCTTTTTCTTGACCTGTTTCCTTCTTGTGGCAGGAAGAGAAGCTGGAGCTGCAGAAGCTGCTGGAGAGGGTGCCCATCCCTGTAAAGGAGAGCATTGAGGAACCCAGTGCGAAGGTGAGCGCAGCTCCTCTCTGCTTGGGGTAAGGATCAGGTGGTTTTCCTAGTCTTCTAAAAGATGAACCTTAGAAAAGAATTTAAAAAATAAAAAGATAAAAAAATAAATAAATAAATAAAAGATGGCCCTTGAGTTTGGGTTTGTTCTTGGTAATCTGCTCAGTTCTCCGAGTTTCTGCATCCTTCTCACATGTTCTTTTTACATGGAGTAACAATTATTTAATGTCTGCAAATCAAGAGCTCTAGAAGGTCTTACCTGGCATGGATGCCCAGAGCAGAAATGTATTCACTTTTTTTGGATGGTTCAATGATCGGCCTCCTTCTGGCTGATTTGCTTTTTTCCAGATCAATGTGCTTCTCCAAGCTTTCATCTCGCAACTGAAATTGGAGGGCTTTGCGTTGATGGCCGACATGGTATATGTTACCCAGGTGAGGGCAGGGTTGTGCCACCCCTGGTACGTTCCCATCCCGTGTTCTGTGTGTGTCTGGTAAAAAGTAGGCCTGACACGAGTGAGGGAGGAGGAATGCTGAGTTGTGCCCCAGGTGGCTTGTCGGCTGGTGCGCGTGTGGTACGGCCGCTCTGTTTTACTGATCTTGAGCACGTGGGAAGGTGAGGCTTTTACGGAGATGCTGGGGAGGCTCCACATGGAGATCGCGAGACACAGTGTCTGCTTCCCTGTGGAGAGGGACTTCCCATTACGGCTGCTGGGCTCCTAGATAAACCCAGAAACGGCAAAAGGCTTTATTAACTACTCTTTGTCTTTTCCTCAGGGCAAGTCACTAGCACCCTTACTCTTGCTAGGACTCTAAATGCTAAATGAGTCAAAAGCCTTACGATCACGCAGTGAGAGGAAGGTTACAATGCTGGGCGCTGAGCTCTAGCTGCACTTCTCTGACTGTCCTGCGTCAGCCAGCGTCTCCTGGGGGCGGGGGTGGGTCATGACAGAGGGACTTGGGTTTTGAGTTGGTGTAGCTGGTCGTATCAGAGCTTGAGGTAATTAAACCCTGTGTCAGGTGGCTGCATTATTAGGTCTGGGGACAGTGCAGACTTGACAGGGGGAACGCTTCATCTTTCCCCAGTCGGCTGGCCGGTTGATGCGGGCCATCTTTGAAATTGTCCTGAACCGAGGCTGGGCGCAGCTTACAGACAAGACCCTGAACCTCTGCAAGATGATTGACAAACGCATGTAAGGCCCAGTGAGCTGGAAGCTGCTCACACGGTGGGGGTCCCCGGGCTGAGGGTGTGGTGGGAAAGCCTTAGAGGCGTCAGATCTCGCCCTGATGTGTGAAATATGCACCTGGGTGAAAGTTGAGAAGGGGGCAGGCCCTTTGGGGTGGAGCTGAGGAGTCGGGGAGGGTGGAGTCGGGGAGGGTGGCATAGTTGGAGATGTCTGTCTTCAGCATTCGTGCTTTGTGGGTCACAGCTCATCCATTGGAAGCCGTGAGGAGGGCAGTTTGTTCCAGGCCCCGCACAGGGGACTAATAGTTCTGTTTCCTTCCTGGACAGGTGGCAGTCCATGTGTCCTCTGCGCCAGTTCCGGAAACTCCCTGAGGAAGTAGTGAAGAAGATCGAGAAGAAAAACTTCCCTTTTGAGCGTCTGTATGACCTGAATCACAATGAGATAGGTGTGTGGGAAGCCGTCCTCCTGCTCGTCCGCACAGCTCAGATGTCTCCCTAAGCCTGCCTGCTTTCCAGTTCCTAGGCCTCGTGCCCTGACATCCTGGGCTCGCTTGTCTCGTCCCACTAGCAATAGGCTTGCTCTTGGTCTCGGGGCTTTGAATCCTCTGGGCCCACTGAGAGTGGAGGGAAGAGCCTGCCCTTCTGGAGTGGAATCCGCCGGTTCCCCTTGGTGGCCCTCAGGGCTGGGTTTGCAGGTACATCAGGCAGGCTGGGCTGCAGCCCCGTGCTCTCTTGTGTCCTCGCAGGGGAGCTTATCCGCATGCCCAAGATGGGGAAGACCATCCACAAATACGTCCACCTGTTCCCCAAGCTGGAGTTGTCGGTGCACCTGCAGCCTATCACGCGCTCCACGCTGAAGGTGGAGCTGACCATCACGCCCGACTTCCAGTGGGATGAAAAGGTCAGGCTGTGTGAGGCAGGGGCCTGGTTTCAGAGGGATCTTGAGGAGAGCGGGATTGGAGGGCTGAGTTCCCGCCAGCTCATGCTCCTGTCACTTGTGCCCCTCTGGGCAGGTCCATGGTTCATCAGAGGCGTTCTGGATTCTGGTGGAGGATGTGGACAGCGAGGTGATCCTGCACCACGAGTATTTCCTACTCAAGGCCAAGTATGCGCAGGACGAGCACCTCATTACGTTCTTCGTGCCCGTCTTTGAACCGCTGCCCCCTCAGTACTTCATCCGTGTGGTGTCTGACCGCTGGCTCTGTGAGTGCGTCTCCTCCGCAGGGTCCCCTGGACCAGGTCCTCCCGGGGCAGTTAGATGCGTGTCTTGCCCCTTGTACTGCGCCAGACTTGGTTGGGGAGAGTGCTGTGTATGCTGCCTTGGGGTTCCCAGTGTGCTGACTGCCCTTCCCGTTTCTTTTCTGGCAGCTTGTGAGACCCAGCTGCCTGTCTCCTTCCGGCACCTGATCCTGCCAGAGAAGTACCCACCCCCAACCGAGCTTCTGGACCTGCAGCCCTTGCCCGTGTCTGCCCTGAGAAACAGTGCCTTTGAGAGCCTTTACCAAGATAAATTTCCTTTCTTCAACCCCATCCAGACCCAGGGTAGGTGTTTCCATTTCCAGGCGGGCAGTTCCTTTGGAGGCCTTTTAAGGTCCCCTGGAGACAGGTAGGTTCTGCGGGAGGAGGGGGAGGAGGGCCCTCAGGTGCTTGGCAGATGTGGGAGCTCATCATTGCCAACTGTTGGAGCAGCTGGGACATTTTCTGTTCTCAGAAGCCCTTGTTTACTATTAGATTTGCTTCGCTTCTTTGCACGTCTCCCTGAGGAGGGTTGGTAGAGCAGGTCTTATTATCATGGTGCACTGTCATTTCTCAGGCTCAGGAGGCTCCAGTATTGAACCAGAGTGCACAGCGTTGACTGAGGCCTCCTCCGCCTTCATTGCTGTAAACGACAGCTGTGTTCCCAGAGCATGCCCTGTGTTCTAAGTACTCTGGGCTGGGTGCATCCCAAGTGTTTTCTCTTTCATTCCTCCCACAATCCTGTTTGAGATACTAGCAAACAGGGATTTACCATTTGAGATACTACCATCAGTGTCCTGTTCTACAGATGAGGAAACCGAGGCAGGGAGAGGCACCCCAATTGAACCAGCCTAATAAATAGTAGAACTTGATTTTAACCCAGTCTGGATGCCAGGGCTTACTTATTAGGCTTTTACCTTCTCTGTGTATTTGACTCTTTCCAGGAAACATGGGAGAGGGTTGGAGGGGCAGAGGAGGGGAGCCAGTTCCCCTTGTTTCGGCATCCTGTCCCTGAGAAGCAAGGAGGGAGCCCTGACCTCCTTTGCTTCTGTTGTCCTCCTGCAAATCTCCAGGGACCCTGAACTCTTGCTCTTGGTCCCTTCTCCTCCTCTTGTGTGGGAAGGAGCGGATGAAGGGGAGAGATGTCGCAGGCCCGACTGCAGCTGGGGGCCCTGTGCCATCACCACTCATGGTTGCCATTCTGGGCTGACTGGCTGAGTTTCCTGCGTGTCCGAGTCTCTCTCGGTGTTCACGCTGCCTCTCTGTCACTTCTCAGTGTTTAACACCGTGTACAACAGCGATGACAACGTGTTTGTGGGGGCCCCCACGGGCAGCGGGAAGACCATCTGTGCGGAGTTTGCCATCCTGCGGATGCTGCTGCAGAACTCAGAGGGCCGCTGTGTCTACATCACCCCCATGGAGGCTCTGGCGGAGCAGGTGTGTCACGTGTGAATTTTCCCAGAAACCGTTTTCATCTCTGAGTCCAGATCAAGGTTTTCTGAGCCCTGAAATTCGCAGAGCCAACTGGGGCAAGACTGTTTGCCTGCTGGTAGCCATTTCCTCAGTCGTATACTAAAGGGAAGCTCTCCGGTCACTTATGGGTTGGTGTGTGATTACGAAGTATTTAGCTTGAGAGCTACAGGGCGACAGGCCTCTGTGTTTGGCTTCCCATGTTTTTCTCATAATTCGTGAACTGAAGCCTGACGTGGCCTGATGTTTTCTGCCCGCCCTCTGCCCGCCCGCCAGGTGTACATGGACTGGTACGAGAAGTTCCAGGACAGGCTCAACAAGAAGGTGGTGCTCCTGACGGGGGAGACCAGCACGGACCTGAAGCTGCTGGGCAAAGGCAACATCATCATCAGCACCCCCGAGAAGTGGGACATCCTTTCCCGGCGGTGGAAGCAGCGCAAGAATGTCCAGAACATCAACCTCTTCGTGGTGGATGAGGTCCACCTTATCGGGGGCGAGAATGGGGTATGGCTTGACCTTGCAGCATAGGAGGGGGGCTGGGACCGGCAGAGTAGCCTTGGCCTTGGGCCTTAGGTGAGGGCCAGAGACTAGGGCTTCTCCCAAGAGGATTCTGCCCGTCACCTTATTCTGAAAGGATGATCTGAGACTTTTTTGTAGTTTTCTTGGAGAATAGCATTGCTTAGTGGAGATTGGCCATGGAGGAGGTGGACCCAAAGACGGGAGAGCCCCTAATCACAAGGAAGGGTTAGGAGATCATCTCGAGGTTGTTGGGCTACATATGAAGGTAGCTCAGGGCCGAGGATGGAGCGCCCGGGCCTGCAGTGACTCCCGCTCCTCTTCCCAGCCCGTCCTAGAGGTGATCTGCTCCCGGATGCGCTACATCTCCTCCCAGATCGAGAGGCCCATTCGCATCGTGGCCCTCAGCTCCTCGCTCTCGAACGCGAAGGACGTGGCCCACTGGCTGGGGTGCAGCGCCACCTCCACCTTCAACTTCCACCCGAACGTGCGCCCCGTGCCCTTGGAGCTGCACATCCAGGTGGGACCCGCTCTTCCTGTTCCCACGTGGCCTCATGACATCCAGGGCTCCCTGGGTTTGTAACCTCCTTTCTTCCTCCTCGGTTTCCAGGGCTTCAACATTAGCCACACACAGACTCGCCTGCTGTCCATGGCCAAGCCTGTGTACCACGCCATCACCAAGCACTCGCCCAAGAAGCCCGTCATTGTCTTCGTTCCGTCTCGCAAGCAGACGCGCCTCACCGCCATCGACATCCTCACCACGTGTGCGGCCGACATCCAGCGGCAGAGGTGGGCGGGGCCTGGCTCCTGGGGGCCCGTGGGGAGGTGAGGGTTGGCTCAGGTGAGACTGGCCTACCCTGCCGGGTGTTCTGTTCACAAGGGTGGGGTGGCCCCCGCCTGGCTCGGGGCTGGGCGACGCACAGCTGGAAGGGTCTCTGCGGGGGCGGGGAAGCGCTCCGGGCTGAGTCAGTGCTCATGCCGCCTAGGTTCCTGCACTGCACGGAGAAGGACCTGATCCCCTACCTGGAGAAGCTGAGTGACAGCACGCTCAAGGAGACGCTGCTAAACGGGGTGGGCTACCTGCACGAGGGGCTCAGCCCCATGGAGCGGCGCCTGGTGGAGCAGCTCTTCAGCTCAGGTAGAGGGCAGCCTTGAGCGCAGGGTGAGGCTAGATCCAGAGGTGTCACGGGGGCGTGTTCAACTTCTGGGTGTGGGTGATACTTCTTTACAGCACATTGGTCATTTTCAAAATATTGATACTTACCAGATTATTTTATCTGTTATCTCATTTGATTTCAGTATCCTTGTGGTGAAGGTGGGACAGATATTACCCCTACTTTCTGGGTGAGAGAGCAGGCAGGCACATAAGGTTGTGCTCTTTCAGAACCTGGTTTTTTAGACCAGGATATTTGGCCATTAGACCTGGTTTTCTACGGATAGCAGGCTCGGCAAAGTGGCTGGGCCTTAGAGATGGAGTAAACTCTGTTTCCCTTGGGTGGCTGTGTGCCTCTGTCCCTTGTTGACGTCAGGCATTTCACGCAGAGTATTATTTTGACAGTGCTTAGTGGAGCTGCAGTGGAGATTCTCCTGCCAGAATCATTACTGTCACTCTTTGACCCCTGAATCTGTCTGGTTTGGGGCACCTTCAGAGCTCGATTTTGCCACCATGTACTGAGCCAGCCCGTGGCTGAGTCAGCCTTAGCCCTTTCCAGTCAGCAAGGCCCATCTGTCAGGCAGGAGTGTGAGCCTAGCTTTCCCTGGGCTTGGGACTCTGTTCCAGGATTACCTCATTTCCTTCAGGGTAGCCCCCCCCAGCAGAGCAACAGTGACATAGAGCCACCTCCTGTAGTACCGAGGTAGCCCCTTAGTCATTAAACCTTGTTCCTGGTAAGCTTTGCTCTGAGTTGTGAAACGTAACACAAGATAAGCCACTACCTGCCCAGGAGGCAGCAGGTCCTGCCTCACCCAGGGAGCCCTGTGCTCAGTCTCCTTCTCCCCTCTGCTGCTCAGGGGCTATCCAGGTGGTGGTAGCTTCTCGGAGTCTCTGCTGGGGCATGAATGTGGCCGCCCACCTGGTGATTATCATGGATACCCAGTACTACAACGGCAAGATCCACGCGTGAGTACAGCCGTGCTCTTGCTCTGTGTTAATCAGACCTTCCTTCCTAAGATGAACGTAACACCTGCAAATCCAGAAGTTCACTATTGTGAAGAAAAGGTGTTAGGGAAATAAGCAGCTAGCCGAGATTCCACCCCAGCCAGGGTTTTATTTATATGGACTTATTTTTAATGTCTGAACCTGCTTCTAGATTTGGATTTGAGTCGGGTGACTTGATTACTCATGAACTATATAGCTGAAAAGTTTGGAAGCCTGCCTTACATATTAGATCCTTTAATGGGGACTTATTTGGCTGTTGGCATCAGATGGGTTAATAGCTTTGGTTCAAGGACACCGAGCAACAAAGTAATGACTCTTACACTTGAAAACTAAAGTGATGTATAGATAATGCATGAAACTAGCGCCTGAGCATGGGAACTCATAAACAGAGTTTTGCTGTGATTGGCCCACGTCTCCCCGTGTTTGCACTTTATTCTTTGACATTTAGGGAGTCAGCCTCCTGGGTGTCTGTTGCTGCAGCTTTGCCTCCTCTCCCCTCCTGTCTCTAGGTACGTGGATTACCCCATCTACGACGTGCTGCAGATGGTGGGGCACGCCAACCGCCCTTTGCAGGATGACGAGGGGCGCTGTGTCATCATGTGCCAGGGCTCCAAAAAGGTCAGCCTGGGCCTCTTGCACTGCCTTTTGATCCTGGGCCTCAGAACAGATTCTTTAGTTTCTCTTTCGATAGATGTCTTTACTTATTTTTTTACATTCTGTCTGTCAACTTCTGCCTCTTTTATCTTCCACGTTGCTTTGGTAACAAGCTTCTTGGCTGCGTAGAATTTTGTAGCCTTTGGTTTTTGCTACTGCTGTTGACTATGTGTTGAGGTCTTCTCCCTCTGGCTGGTTCCATCTTCCCTCATGCTCTGCTCAGCATGTGGGACGTGGTGTACCCCCTGTCTCTGCTGTAGAAATACCCAGTGATGCCAGTGGGAACAGGCATACACACCCAACTCTCCAGGTCCAGACCCAGCTCACCTTGTCTGTGCAACTGGTTTCTTCCATTTTGATTAGCTGTGTCTGTCTGTCACACAGGGGCCACATTTTCCCTTGGCCTTTTTTTCCCCCTTGACCTATCTCTGTGACCATATTGTCATTGACTCTTTATTATCTTCTTTCCCATAGGATTTCTTCAAAAAGTTCTTATATGAGCCTTTGCCAGTAGAGTCTCACCTGGACCACTGTATGCATGACCACTTCAATGCTGAGATTGTCACCAAGACCATTGAGAACAAGCAGGACGCCGTGGACTACCTCACCTGGACCTTTCTGTACCGCCGCATGACACAGAACCCCAATTATTACAACCTTCAGGGTCAGTGGCTTTGGAGCACACCTTATCCTTTTGCAGTTTTCACAGCCCTTGCTCGCCATCTCCCTGTGACTCCCCACTTACCTCTCACCTTCACAGGCATCTCCCATCGTCACCTGTCTGACCACTTGTCGGAGCTCGTGGAACAGACCCTGAGTGACCTGGAGCAGTCCAAGTGCATCAGCATTGAGGACGAGATGGATGTGGCGCCTCTGAACCTGGGCATGATCGCCGCCTACTATTACATCAACTACACCACCATTGGTGAGGGCCGGCAGGGGCTGGGTCTGTGCAGAGCCTGAGCTAGAGGGATCTCAGGCAGGGCCTGCAGCCCATGGGGCATGAGAGATGATGATGCTTCCAGTGCCCCATCCGGTGTTTGTCAGAGGCACGCATCGCAGGGTGGAGCTGGGGTAGCCCAGGAGTTAACTCTCTCCTCTCTGCTCCTTTTCTGCCTGCTTTGACTCCTCTCAAATCTCCTTCCCTACCTCTCTCAGAGCTCTTCAGCATGTCCCTGAATGCCAAGACCAAGGTGCGAGGGCTTATTGAGATCATCTCCAATGCGGCCGAGTATGAGAACATTCCCATCCGGCACCATGAAGACAATCTCCTGCGGCAGGTGAGGGCACCTCGGCTTCAGGAGAACATGCTTGGAGCTGAAGCTTGGCCCGTGTTCCCAGAGCGCGCGATGCCCCGTCACCACAGGAAGACACCGACCCCTCCTGCCCCAACCTCCCTCACGCACCTCCACACGTCTCAGCCCCACCACCCCCAGGCACCCAGCCGCCCCTCTGAGTTTTGAAGGGTTGTGAGCCTGGGACAGGTGGTGCCTGAGAGTGGGTCTCAGGCAGGGTCACTTCTTCATCATCGGCTCTTTTTCTTCCACTTTCCAGTTGGCCCAGAAGGTCCCCCACAAGCTGAATAACCCTAAGTTCAACGACCCGCACGTCAAGACCAACCTGCTTCTGCAGGCTCACCTGTCCCGCATGCAGCTGAGTGCTGAGCTGCAGTCGGATACAGAGGAGATCCTCAGCAAGGTATCGAGTGGGGTCGGGGGGAGGCCCACGTGGCCCGTGAAGCAGCAGTTCCAACCCTGCCTGCTCTTGCTCTCTTGTCCCTGTTCAGGCCATCCGGCTCATCCAGGCCTGTGTGGATGTCCTCTCCAGCAACGGGTGGCTCAGCCCGGCTCTGGCAGCCATGGAGCTGGCCCAGATGGTCACCCAAGCCATGTGGTCCAAGGACTCATACCTGAAACAGCTGCCACACTTCACCTCAGAGCACATCAAACGTTGCACAGACAAGGTGAGCCGGGCCGGAACCCGGAGTGTCGGGTGGCCGAGGCTGTGGCCGAGCTTCTTGCACTGGGGGCGGCTGTGGAGGGGAGCCTTCTCATTCTGGCTTCTCTGGAGGTGTTAGCCCTGGAGCTGCTAGAGGGCCTGACAGTTGTGGGCCATGTTCTTTCTGAAGCCGTGTCTTCTTTAGATGATCTGATGGCATAGGAAGTAAAAGTAGCCGCTCTTTGGAGCCTCTTCCCTCTGCTGCTAGTCTGCATTCTCTCTTCTTCCCTGACCTCTGACACCCGCTGCAGGGGGTGGAGAGTGTTTTTGACATCATGGAGATGGAGGACGAAGAGCGCAACGCGTTGCTTCAGCTGTCCGACAGCCAGATCGCAGACGTGGCCCGCTTCTGTAACCGCTACCCCAACATCGAGCTGTCCTACGAGGTGGTGGACAAGGACAGCATCCGCAGGTGAGCCAGAGAGGGCCAGGTGCCCCGCCCCGGGTCCTTGCTGGGCACAGCTGTGACGTGCGACCTGCGTTTCTCCCCACAGTGGCGGGCCGGTTGTGGTGCTGGTGCAGCTGGAGCGAGAGGAGGAAGTCACAGGCCCCGTGATCGCGCCTCTCTTCCCACAGGTACATCCTGGGAGCGGCTTCCCAGGGGTCCACTTGAGGCCCTACCCACTGGCTAGAGGCTGGGCTACAAGGGTACATAGTCACTGAGGGAGGAAATTTAGGGTAATAACGAAGCCACAGGCCTGAGGATTAATCTTGGGGCCATGGGTGTTTTCTGTTTTTGGTGGTTTTTTGCTTGAAGGCAATTTAGGTGACTGGTCGTTATTGAACGCCCCAGTCGCGCGGTGTTGTTGACGTCTGTGGCTGTGAAGAAGCATTTATCTTTAACTCTAAATGGCTCCAGGGGGACTTCCCTGGCGGTCCAGTGGTTAAGACTCCCTGCTACCAATGCAGGGGGCGGGCACGGGTTCGATCCCTGGTTGGGGAACTAAGATCCCACGTGTCGCTCGGCCAAAAAAAAAAAAAAAAAAGTCTCCAGGACAGTTGGGCTTTTCTAGTTGGTGTTTCTTCGCTCTCGTTTCTCACAGCCACTTACTCTGCTTCCAGTGCTTGGTTCTTTACCACCAAAGAGGAAATCTGATCCCTTACATGGGAGAATAATTGAAGGCTGAAAGGAGAAACCAGATACACTGTAATGTTTAAATTTACAAACTATTCGTTTAATAGGCTCTGAGGAAAGAGCGCTTTCAAGTGGAATGCTTGGGTTTTCTGACAGTGGAGCGGCCAGCAGAGGGGGATTCTTGGTAGACGCAAGGCCTACTTTGGATCCTCTGTGCTGGCAGGCTCACCTCTATATTAACGTGTTTTTCTCCTCCGGCATATATGCCTTTTATTTGAAAGAGTCTCTGAGGAACTCAAAGCTGCGAGGCCCCAAAGACTAGATGTCTAATAGTGGAATCTTGGATTTAGTGTCAGGTACTAAATGGGAGAAGGTACTTTGGGACAAGGAAATGAGCCGAACCAACAAATGAGTTCATCTGCCTACTTAAAGATTCATGTGAGACACCTCAGACAGTTTAAAATCTTAGGTATATCCAATTGTAGTTTGGGAAGAAGTTTTAGAAAGCTTTCTTTCTGGTTTCTGGTTTCTTACTTTTGTAACTTTTCTCCTGGTGTCATGATCATCAAGTTTTATGTGCTGACATTGTTGGCTTTTGGTCACTACAGAAACGTGAAGAGGGCTGGTGGGTGGTGATTGGAGATGCCAAGTCGAATAGCCTCATTTCCATCAAGAGGCTGACCCTGCAGCAGAAGGCCAAGGTGAGTGTGTCCGCTGGCCCTCGCGTGCTGTGAGATGGGGCAGGGTGAGAACTCTTCCTGTGTCTGAGCTGGCCCTGAGTTCTGCCTGCTCTCTCCAGGTGAAGCTCGACTTTGTGGCCCCGGCCACTGGCGCCCACAACTACACTCTGTACTTCATGAGCGACGCTTACATGGGATGTGACCAGGAGTACAAATTCAGCGTGGATGTGAAGGAAGCTGAGACAGACAGTGACTCAGACTGAGTCCAGAGGCCTTTGCTCTTGCACAGAGAGAAGAGTTGAACCTGTTTGGTACATGTACACTGTCATGGGACCTCAGTCTTGGAGACCCGGTCTGTGTGAGGTCTGGCCAGCCAGTGCTGTCGCGGTCCCAGCCCACCCCACTACTTTCCTCTCCATCCAAACTTCGGATCTAGTGTCTGCAGGTGTCAGGCATAAACTGTGTACACCATTTTTAGGCGTGCTCTTTGCAGTTCCTTTTGAGTCACACATTCTAATAAAATGACTTGGAGAAACCATTTGTCTTTGCAGTGATTCCAGATTAAAAGTTTCCTTTCTCGGACTTCCCTGGTGGTGCAGTGGTTAAGAATCCGCCTGCCAGCGCAGGGGACACGGGTTCGAGCCCTGGTCCGGGAAGATACCACATGCCGCAGAGCAACTAAGCCCGTGCGCCACAACTACGGAAGCCCATGCACCTAGAGCCTGTGCTCCACAACGAGAGAAGCCACCGCGATGAGAAGCCCACGCACCACAATGGAGAGTAGCCCCCAGTCGCCGCAACTAGAGAAAGCCCGCGCGCAGCAACGAAGACCCAATGCAGCCAAAAAAAAAAAAAGTTTCCTTTCTCCAACCTAAGGATTATTTTTTTTCAGCCAGTGAACTTGCTCACAGCGAGCGCTTCTAGAGGATGAGGTTGCCCTTCCGTTGGGCTGCCATCTGCACCATTTCAGTCAGCGCAGAGGGGACAGTGTTGGTAGCTTCTCTTCAGTCAGGCTTGTGCCCTTGGTCCCTTCCTCTGTATCTGCCCTACTGCAGGAACTAACTGAACTTTGCTGGAGAGATCAACAGGTTAGAGCTTTCTCAAGATCAGCAGTGTCCCTTCCCATAATGAGGCAGCACCAACTGGGTGCTTAAACCGATTTTAAGATCCAGATCTACAAATTTTTTTCTCAAATTCTTGCCTTCTGGTTTTTGTAGGAATAAATATGCATAAAATTGAAAAATGATTCTGAAGGGTAATTTCCCTAGGTTGGCAGTTTTCAAATTTAGTCTTAGGACCCCTTTACACTACAAAAAATTAAGAGCCCCGAACAGCCTTTATTATCTGGGTTATAGCCATTGATGTTTATTTACTATAGTAAATGCATTTTAAAACAACAGTAACTTATGTTAACTTTTTATGAAAAACAACTTCCAAAACAAATCCAGGGAGAAGAGTGGCATTTTACATTTTTGCAGATCTCGTTCATGTCTGGCTTAACAGAAGACAGTTGGATTCTCATAGCTGCTTCCACAACCTGTTGTGTGTTGTGCTGACGTAAAGCTGACTTCACACAGATATGAAGTTGGAAAAAGGTGTTTTTAAATAGGCTTCTCAGGTAATTGAGGCTATGTGATGCTACGTCACCACTCCACAGGTGGTAGTTTCTTAAAGGCAATGTGGATCTGAAACCTTATGAATGAGCTTTTTATACTCTTACATTAAAACCCACTGGCCTGTCTACGTCACCACTCCACAGGTGGTAGTTTCTTAAAGGCACTGTGGATCTGAAACCTTATCAATAAGCTTTTTATACTCTTACATTAAAACCCACTGGCCTGTCTTAACACTTTTAATGAGTCTTACCCGTGAGTGATTTTGTAACATCATGCATTAGGCATTTGGAAAATGCTCATTCACTGAATTATGCAAATCTTCCAAATGTCAATACATTTCATCACACAGATCACGTTTGTTCATATCACCACCAGTCCCCTCAGAAAAGTCTAAGCACTGAGAACATGTCAAGCTCATGGCGGCAATACAAGTTTTCAAAGATTCTGATTTTTGCTTGAAAGCTTTTGTTACCATTGGCAACACTATCAGTTTCCCTTGAAGTGGAAGGCTCATTCCGTTCATTTTCCAGAAAACATCTCCCAAATAGCCAAGTCTAAATACCATAATTTGCTCGTTCTTTCAAGTAGAAATGGTTATGCCATGAACAACACGGCTGATTCAGCTTACACCTGCACAACTGCTTTTCCTCAAGACAGCCGCACCTCAGTGCGCAGCAGGAGTGCTCGTGTCATCGCAGAACATGAGCTGTATGCTCAAGGGTCGAGATTTAATACAGTTTATCTCTATTAGTTCTACTGAGGACATTTCTTAGGGAAGTTGGCAGTTTTTTCACTGTGAGAGCAAGGCATGGAGACACGACTGTAGTATTGGTGCCATTGCCTTGCTTCCTGCCCAGGTGCCAATTGCTGAAAAAATCTAGGGATTTCCAGTGACCGGCAGACCACATCTTGCGAACCACTGCTCTAGGTACTGCCCCAGCTGTCTTTTCAAAATCTAAGGTCATGATTTGTTTGGTGTAAAAAATCAAGTGAAGGCTGTGGGCTTGAAGACAGGCCTCAAGTCAAAACCCACTTGGAAGTGCCTGTCAGAGGATAACGTGAGACTAAAGCACTGACTACCTGTGCCAGCGTTTCTCTACCATTTTTTCATCATCATTGCCTTAAGGTGCCTTAATCGGCATCTTTTTACTACTCACCCCCACTATGAAAATCTAATATGACAGACCACTGCATATTTATGTTCTGTGGTCCTTTTGAGGGCCACAAATTACTGTCTCTAAGATTTTTTTTTGCCCCTCACCCAAGACCCAATTTTCATCCCCACTGAGAATGCATGACCTGTGGCCACCAATAACTCTCGCTTCTAGGGGTCATGTCCTCCCCATTTATTTCTCAGCACTTCCTGGCTGTCATCACAGCACATAGCACAGAAGGTACGTTAAGGGTTTTGAAGGGAAAGCAAGAGGTGTTTCTCACTCTAAACCAACCTATATCAAAAAATTTCCTTCAGGCCTTCCCTGGTGGCGCAGTAATTAAGAATCCGCCTGCCAATGCAGCAGACACGGGTTCGAGCTCTGGTCCAGGAAGATCCCACATGCCACAGAACAACTAAGCCCGTGAGCCACAACTACTGAGCCTGCGTATTAGAGCCCGCGTGCCACAACTACTGAAGCCCGCGCGCCTAGAGCCCGTGCTCCCCAACAAGAGAAGCCACTGCAATGAGAAATCTGCTCACCGCAACAGAGTAGCCCCCCGCTCGCCACAACTAGAGAAAGCCCACCCGCAGCAACGAAGACCCAACACAGCCAAAAAAAAAAAAAAAATTTCCTTCAGTATTGACTGAATGTCTGTCTTAAATGCAAGGGTTTGCCCAGAAATCGAGAAGGCAGGACCTACTTCAGAAAAGGACTCACCATGGAATTCTTTTAGATTGTGAATGTCCTTATAATATAAAACAGGACTTGGGACTCAGATGGATTATTTCTATAAAGCTTATAGTTTCACAAAGGGCTGAGATATATCCCTCCTACATATAGATATGATGATTATAAACAGTATACTCACCACCACCCCCAAATTTAACACTGTGCCCTAAAGCAAGCAAAATCTGGCTTAAGTACAATACACTGATGTTCTGTAGCTGTTTACCAAGGACTCTGTGTCAAAGGAGGGAAAAGAGTGAGTGGTTCTGTGGCCTGCACTTCTACCCAAGTCTGCATGGAGGAGGGCCAAGTTAAAGGAAGGTCAGAGATGCTCCTCGGGGTCCTCTCAGGGCCTGGGAAAGTCTTATGACATTTTCTGGGGAACCATGATTCTGTCCAAAGTCAAGGTGGCTCAGAGGCCTTCAGACAGCTGATATTTCCAGAAGGCCAACTCTCCATCATCACTGCAGGAGGCCAGGAGCCCCCGCTCCTTGGGATTCCAGGCCACACAGTTGACATCCTGGGAATGGGCCTGAGGCACGTGGGCCGTCACGGAGAAGGTGGGCTGCTGCAGATCTGAGCCGGGATCCTCCTCGAATACTCGGATGGCATCATCCCCACAGGCGGTAGCCAGGGCCCCTGTCAGCTGACACCTGGGACGAACGTGTGCGTCAGTGAGTATGCAGGTGGCTCCTCCCCCGCCAACCTGGCAAATCAGGTAGGAGGGATTGGTTCTCTAGTCCCCCGGCCTGCTCCCGTCCCAAACTTCAGGCCTCGGCTATAAGTGTCTTTATCGAAGAGCCTCCCTAACAAATATGTAGCCACAAAAATCACCCCAAGCTTCAAGTGCCGCCATCTAGGTTTTCCTCCAATACAATTAACCTAAAAAACTACATATAACTCTGAATTGCACTTTTCTCACTTGGAATAAGCAGTTTCCCTGTAATAAAGTATTCTTTGACCATTTTTTTAAAGTGACATAATAGGCCACTGAATTCTATCATACTTTTACTTGAGTCCATATTTGCTATTCCCAAATGTTTGCTAATATAAATAAAACTTAGATGCACATCAGGTTTTTCCATTATTTAGGATTATTTCCTAGGGATAGATTCTCAGGGCCAGAACTGCCCTCAGGTCGAATCTCCTATATGAATGGTGTCGTTTTTCTAGACTCCATAAGGGTAGAAACAGCCCTGTGGATTCATGGCTGGATTCTCCAGCCATGAATCCAGTTTCAAGAATAAATATTTCTGGATGGTATGCTGCTGTGTGACCCCCAAAGGCTGGAGCTGCCTTCATAGCCTGGAATCTTAACACAGGTGCAGGCCTGGGTCTAAGCCTGTCCCCTGCTCCTGTGTACCCCACACCAGCCAGCTCTGAGCCAGCATGGAGACAGTCTGATCTGAAGACTTGAGGGTGGCTACTCTCTATCCCCATGTATTCCCAAAGGTGAAAGGGAGCAGCAAGGCTTTAGACTTCTCTAAAATCTCTCCAATGGTTGGGGTGGCAGGGTTGAGGCGGTGGGGAGGTCTTACCAAGCGACATCGTAAATGGTCCTGGAGTGGAAGCCTGACAAGGTGCAGATACATTTCCAGCTAGGGTCAGAGCCGCTGCACGCCACCCCTGCATGACAGACTTCTCTTGAGCCTCAGGCATGTCCGTGTCCTGGGCATCTCAGGGGATTATCTAACCCGCCCCAGAGGAGACCCTAATTTGCTCCGCCCCACCCCACCCTCAGTCATGAGGCCTCATCTTCATTGCTCTGTCTCCACCCTCACTGATCTGCCTTACACACTGCAGCCAGACTGGCATCTTTACAGCAGAATTCTGAGAAGGATATGTCCCGTTCCTCAAAACCCTTTTGCTTATAACTGATTCACTTTGTTATGAAGCAGAAACTAACACAACATTGTAAAGCAATTATACTCCAATAATGTTAAAAAAAAAAAGGGTTGCTAAGCAAGCAAAAAAACAAAAACAAAAAACAAAAAAACCCTTTTGCTGCGGACTACGTCTGACCCATTAGCCTGCCTTTTAAGGCCGCCCACCAGCCAGCCCAACCCACCTCATTTCTCTCCAAACCCTTTATGCTTATGCTCCAGCGACACGAATCACTGTTCCTGGCGTAAGTCTAGGCTGTCTTTACCTTCAATGCCTTTGCTCGTGCTGTTTGCACCTAGAATTCTCTTCTCGTGTTAAAATCCTACACACTCTTTCAAGTCCAGATGAAACGGCCCCCCTTCCTCAGAGGCTCCCCTGACTCTTTCGGCACTCTACCTGGAGCCCTCTGGTGGCACACCTGCCTTTCTACCCCAGTTTCCTGTGACCCATCTATGTGTCTCAGCCCCTCAGTAGACTAAGCCTCGTGAGAGATGGGTCTTCCTTAGCTCCCGGGCTGGGCCCTCACCTTGCTCATTGCCTGGTAGATACTGGTGCCAGATGCGCACGGTACGGTCATCACTGCAAGAGGCCAGGCGCTGGCCACTGGGGTCAAAGGCCAAGCTCCACACGGTGGATTCGTGGCCTTCAAGGGTGGCACAGCATACCCAGTCATCCTCTTCCTCCCGGTAGAGCTTCACTGTGTCGTCATAGCTGGCAGAGGCTAACAGCTGTGGGAGAGGCCAGGGAAAACACAGCACGTGTCTGTAGGGCCCAAGAAGTGTCCGTGGTTCCAACACTTCTCCCTCCCAGGACAGGAGAGTCCCAGGGATCTGCTTTTATAAAGGCATTGATGTCTCTGGGTCACAGACAGAGATCCCTGGAAAAGCCAGGTTGAGACCGAAGAGCAGAAGAAGGCTGGATACAACCCTCCACATCAGAATTCCTTCCCACCAAGATATCTGACTCTTACCTCCTGGCTCGGGTGCCAAACCACATGCTTGACATCCTGTGTGTGAGAGTTGAGGACACTGACACATTCATACTCGTCTTCTTCATCAACTGTGCAAGAGAAAAGAAAGGAGCCCTTGAGCTGACCGACCCTGTCAGGGACACAGGGGGAGATCTGGTGGCAGGTTCCCAACTGCATCTGGAGGGACCTGGACTCACCTTCCCAGACCCACACACTCTTATCTCGGCTGCAGGTGGCAAGCAGGTTGCCAGATGGGGCCCAGGCTACTGACTTGACCTCATTTTCATGGCCCTCCAGAGTGGTTACACACTGTGAACCGGGGAGAGGGACAAGAGTCAGCGGCAGCTAAGACCCCTGCGGTCCTTCTCATGGGCACAGCCCCACTGGCCCAGGCTGGCTCATGTTCCTCAACCAGCCCTGGCTGGGGGGCGGGGAACAAGCAACAATCCTGGTCCCATCCAGCCCGGTTACCTCAAAGTCATCATCCTTCTTCTTCCAAATGCAAGTGGTAGCATCAAAGCTGGCAGAGGCCAGGTAATTCCCACAGGGAGACCAGGCCACCTTCCGCACGGTGCGCTGGTGGCCTTCACAAAGGACAGATTTGCAGATCCAGCTGCCACCTAAAAGCAGAGGACAGGCCAGGCTCTGGAACTGGGTGCACGAGAAGGGGCTGAAGCACTATCAATGCCATTGGGTAATGGGGACCAGTACTGGAGCCGAGCTGGGGGGCAAAGCTCAGTGGGTGTATTTAACAACATGCTTTCAGAAAGTCAGCATATTAACTGACTCCACTTCCTCTGGAGACATCCTTCTAAGACAAATCTAAGGAGTCACCCTCCCAATTTAAAACTGTCAATAGCACCCAAACGCCCTTGGGATAAAATTTAAACTTCATCATCTATAGCAAATTACTCTGCAGGCTACTTTCCGTCTTCTCTCCTCATTTTCCTACCTCAGCAACTATCACAATCCCCTCAACAGTTTCAGCCTATTGACATTTTAGCTTCTAGTATTTGCCGACTCCTTTGCCAGAAAAACCTTCCTCAGAGTGGCTAAGGAGGCCCCCCCATCCTCTCCCTTGGCCTGCGAGCCCCGTCCAGGGTATGCCTGCCCCACAGGCTGCGCACTCCCCGAGCCTGGCACCCACACCAAGCGCACGTAGGCCCCTCGGCGGCAGGGGTCGCGCAGCCGGGCCTTACCCTCCCTGCCCCAAATGCGGACACTCCGGTCGCCCCCGCACGAGGCCAGCAGGGTTCCCGCGGGGTTCCAGGCCAGGAACCAGCAGCGGGAGTCCGGGTGCGCCAGGATACGGCCAAGCAGCACCAGCGAGTCCTTCATGGCTGCCCGGCTCAGGAGGAGGCAGAGGTGAGCAGAGCCAGCCGCGCCGACTGCGGCTCCCACCAGGCAAATCCCCTTCCTCCTGAGGGCCGGGGTCCTCCTTGGAACTAAAGCACCCGCGGCTTCTGCCGTGCTGCCCTCTGGGAGTTGTAGTCGGCCTTTCACACCCCTCCCCCACAGCCCCCCACCCCCATCGGAAAGCATCGCGGGACTGCCTGAAACTACAAGTCCCGTGAGGCCTTGCGCAGGGAGCCGGCGGCGCGCCCGGCCTGTGTCGCGCGCGGGGACGGGGCGGGGAGCCGGAGGAGGCGGGGGCAGAGGTGGAGGAAGCCGGAAGTGGATCGGGCCCGGGTTGGTTCGGGCGTTGCGGGTTTGGGGCCTGGGATCACTCGGACCCGGGCAGCTGAGGAGCCCGTGACGGGACGGAACGACGCCATCCCGGCACTGAGGCCTGCTGACCGGTGAGGATCAGGAGTCGGTGAGGGGTGGGTCCTCTCTGGGCATAGGTCGCACCTCAGAGCGTTGTTCCCAGATCCTGGGTCCCCGATCCCTGCGGCCCAGCCTGGTCCTCCGCCCCTCGGCACCCTCTGCCCAAGACTCCTAGGCCGGGTCTCTCTTCCACCAGTAACAGATAACTCCGCCCCAGCCCCCCTCCCCACTCTGCTCTGCCAAGATCCAGAGGGCCCCCAGCCCTCTCCGGGTCATCATCCTGCACCTCCGCAGCCCCACTCCAGGGACCCCGTCCCCGCCCCCCGAACCTCTGCAGCTCTCCTGTCTCTGCTCTGCCCTCGGTCCCACCCCCATCCTCCGGTGTCGGCCCTGACAGCCTTGCGCCAGCCTCACCTCTGCGAACCCAGTGCGTTGCTCTCCTCCCCCCGGACAGGCAGGCTCTGTGCGCTCGGCGGAGGTCGGCGGCGACCAGCAGCGACCGCGGAGCGACGGCGGGCGGCCCCGGGCATGTACGCCCCCGGAGGCGCAGGGCTGCCTGGCGGGCGCCGGCGGAGGAACCCGGGAGGCAGCGCTCTGCCCAAGCAGCCGGAGCGTAGCCTGGCCTCGGCCCTGCCGGGTGCCCTGTCCATCACCGCGCTGTGCACTGCCCTCGCCGAGCCTGCCTGGCTGCACATCCACGGTGGCACCTGTTCCCGCCAGGAGCTGGGGGTCTCCGACGTGCTGGGCTCCGTGCACCCGGACCTGCTGAAAGGTGAGGGCGCTGCGCGCCGGCCCTCTTCTTTCTGGATGACAGGGCCTCCTCGGTAGGGTGCCGGCTGGAGCTGAGATAGCCTGGGGCAGGCACTTGGTTGAAGGAAACAGCCCCATTCTTGCCTGGTGTTCATGCCCACCAGGTGGCTCTGTTTGGGGTCCAGCCCCTCATTAATTCTGATGTTATTCAGCCAAGCACCCACTCCTCAACGCCATGCTAATCTGGACTGCTATTTTAGGCTTCTGCCGGGCGAAGGGCGCCGTATATGGAGAGAAGATAAGGGTGCTAGGCATCACAATTAGCTGTCTCCTTCTGAGGAGCCTGTGGGATACAGGAAGGTTTCTTTGGGACAGCCTGATTGATGGAGAAATAGGAACTTTTAAATATGGCTAGATTTTAAAAGATGTTTTTGAGTTGTACAGTAATTTGATTGTTGTTAGAGACAAAGGGAGTCTATGGTATTTTCAATAACCAGAAGTCAGTTCCATTGCCACCCTCAGTAAAACAATAGGAATTTGGCTCTTGGAACCCTCACAAGTGTGCCCGAATGAGGTAAGTTTGCTTTGTTCGTCATCCTGCTTTTCAGCCAGGGAGGCAGAGGAAAGGGGAAAGGGACCATGGTCCTTACTGGACCCAGGGGAGGCCTGTAGCTCATCCTGCCCACCCTGTCTGTAGTAATGAAGGTAAAGGCTGTGTGGTGTGGGGGGCAGGATGGCACTGCCTGGCTTTTACAGGGAAAATGGTCAGTGGATTCCAAACAGCCCTTAGTAACAGCGGAGTTCATTACCCCCAAGGCCTTTTGAACCATTCTTGAACGTTTTCTCCCTGTGCCACTCCCTGGCTGTAACTCATTCCAGATGTTTACTGCCCCATGTATCAGAAGCCCGTCCTGTTAGATATCTTCACGTTGCCTTTTTACGGATTCAGGCACTGGGATTTGGTGAAAAGGTCAAGTTTTCCTTTGGAGAACTTGGATCATATATACCACTTCTGCAGGTTGCGGCTGAAAAGCCGTATCCTTGTGGCCTAATCTTGTTTTTCTCTGAGAGTTCTCTTGCTGTTTTGCATTTCTCTTGAGTCTTTGAAGCTTTAGGATGATTTTGTAGAGAACAGGTTGGGGGCTTCTGGTTTGTTTCTAGATTTCACCTTGATGATAGCTTTCTCTGCATTGGCTCATTACGAGCAAAGTTATCCACACGATGGAGGCCGTGTGACATGCAGCTTTTTCTGTGGCGTGTAGCTGATGGCAGAAAGCCCATCAAGCTTGAGTTGAGTCTGGATGGTTTTTCCCTTAGCGCGTTCCCCTGCACTTGCCTTATTTTGAGGAACAGCTGCCACCTTTCCACCGCTTCACCCAGACCTTGGTAGTTGATCCCCTGGTGGTCAGTGTTTCAAGGGCTTGGTGTCATTTCCAAACTGGGAGAGAGTTCACGATGCTTCTCCATTTCAGATCATTCCTAGGGAGGCTCGTGAAATTCATGCCATGAGGGGAGGGGCCATCTGATCCCATGTCCTCATTCCAAAGGTCCAGGAAACTGGTGTCTCAGAGAGGTGAAGTGATCTCTCCAGGGCCACACAGCTGGGAGTGGCATAGCTGAGTGTACCTCACCGTTGACTCCAGTTTAAAGTGACGCTGTCTCTATGTTTTGTAACCTTTGCTTTACTTCAGCCGTCATAAGGAATGATCTCATGATTGTTCAGTCCACTCTGGCGTGCATCCTTGTCAAAGCCATGTCAAAAATAAGAATAAATTCTTGGTGCAGTTCTCCTTTGTTTACACATATATTTACCTTTTCTGAGAAATAATCCAAGCCAGGTTTTGTCTTTTATAAAGCACGTCGCCTTCACCTTTACATTATGCTTGTTCGTGTGTTTAGGGATCTTAACCCATGAATAGTTTCGGCCTGGTTTTCCTTGGCCATCTTCTTGGCCATTACAAGCTGGGAACACTTGGTGTCCATTAATAAAGGAGTTGACAGTGGTACCTCCTGAACTACCACAGAAGAAGGCGAGGAATCCAAGGGTCCCTGTTTCTCTTCTTCTTCTTCTTTGTACCAGTTGGTTTTTTGGTGCCCAGTGGGCCTTCAGATGTACGCTATTCTGTGGGATTGTGCTGAGCCTCAGGGCCTGGCAGATATCCTAGCATGGAAGCCTGGGATGTTCCCCATCTCAGGAGGGAGCAGAGCTGTGGGGTACAGATCCAGTGCCTGTAGATGCTTCCAGAGGGAGAACAGACTCTGCCAGGTATCTGCAGGCGACAGGGAGCGGCCAGGGCCAGCAGGCTTTGGGACGGTGTCTTCCCATTTCTTGGCCCCCTGCCTGAGTGCCAGGCATTGTGCTAAACCCACTTCACGCCTGGCTGTAGTGTCCCCTAAACAACATCTTTATTTGGTAGGGACTGTCATCACCCCACTCCCCGCCCCAACACACACACACACACACACACACACACACACACACACGTCTCAGGCTCAGAGAGGTCAGGTCACTTGCTCAGGGACACACAGCTGATCTGAGTGGCGTGGACTCCACTCTCACCACTGTACCGTAGCGCACACTGGGCTTCTTTCTCCTTCCATCAGAGCTGTCCCAGGCCTCTTATTTCCCCATTCTAGTTGAGTTTTTATCACAAGCCTAGACAAAGCTGCGCCTTTTTATTCCTCATCACCTTACGTTGGTGAGCTGAGGCAAAGCCACTCATCCTCCCGCTGTCATTCCCAGAGCCCTGAAGGCTTTAACAAATGCCGTCGGCTTAAAAGATCCGACCAGAATTCTGCCACTCCCCTGCTCCTCACAAAGCTCTTCTTCAGTCTGGGCCCGGGGGGGTGGGGGGGCGGGCAGAGATGTGCCCAGACCGATGGTGGCCCCCAGCAGGGGAGCCCAGAGAATCACTCCTTCTGAGCCCCAGTCCCTCTCTGCCTCTCACGCTTGCCCAGCAAAGGGCAGCAGGGACCACAGCCTCAGGAAGCATCTCTGGAGAATGAGGGAGTTTAGGATGTGAAGTCAGGGGAATCACGGTTGACAGCAAGCCACGGGAAGATCAAGGGCCTTCCAGGAAGGGCCGGAATGTCTGAGGGGTGGTGACCGATGCAGCTGGCATTTCCCGATCCTGTGGGGCCTGTACTCAGAGGCAGCTGGGCTAGGACCATTGGTATCTGTGAGATGACCCTGCCAGGCACTGGAGGGCCCTCTTGGAGTCTTGTGCCAGAAGCCTTGGTTGGAAAAAAAAGTCACACTGGGGAGTGGCTGCGCAGGTGGGTGCTGGAAGGACTGGGGCCTCCGGGGACGTGCCTCTGACTCAGGGACTCCAGTGAGGGGGGAAATAGGAGACGGGACAGAAGGGAACTGGCCAGAAGCCACTTTAAGCGTCCTGCCTGCAGCCTCTTTGGGTCAGGAGGGGTGAGAGCCATGGGCAGGTAGACAGGAAGAGCCAGGGCCTTCAAAACAAATCCAGCCCAGTGACTTACCAATGACCTTGGGCAAAGTCAGTTCCTTGGGATCCTATTACACAGCAGCTGCCTTCTTGCCCAGTGACTGGAGGGGACAGTCAAGCAATAGTTACCAAAATAAACAGGCCACAGCACAACTGGAGGGTTGGATGCATTCTGTCTTACTGGAGTGTAGTGGATGCACCACCGTTTTGTTTTTTTTAAACAATTTTTGTTTGTTTGTTTATTTGTTTGACTGCGCCACACGGCTTGTGGGATCCTAGTTCCCCGACCAGGGATCAAACCTGGGCCCCCAGCAGTGCAGCACGGAGTCCTAACCACTGGACCACCAGGGAATTCCCTGCACCACTGGTTTGAGTTTAAAATTAGGACCCTGCCCCATGTGCCGTTTCTCTCCACAAATAAAATAACACACACGTAACATTTGAGGATTTTGCTTCTCTTTGGCAGCCCTCTCAATGGAGCAGATATTCATTGCCCTCCCTGCCATACTGATGTCTGACAGGGAGGAAAGAAAGGGACATTGAGATCCCGACCCCAGGAGAGTCTGAGCTGGGTTCTAAGCGTGTCAGGGATAACGCTGCCTGTCTTCCCTGTGTGCTCTGAGACCGCTGTGGGGTGTAGGGCAGGCTCCTGGGGTATTAGCATCACTCCAAGGAAAGTCCCCACTTGGCTTCCCCGCTGAGCCTGAAGGTTTGCTCAGAGCTTTGGAGTAGAGAAAGGCAGAAGGCGTCACGTAGAAACAAAACCTGTCTGAATTGTGGGTCCAAAGCCCCTCCTCTGTACTGCATCATCACCCTGGTGGCACAGGTCCTCAGTCTGGCATTAGCGGGCTCCTCCTTTGGCCCACACTGGCTGACGTGTGTGGACGGGGCAGTCTCGGTGTAAGGAGGAAAGGCACGCCAGAGAAGAGACACTGCTGTGGCCGCCCAGCGCAGAGGGAGCAGGGCGGCTCATCCCCGGCACTTTGTGATTTGGCTCTCCCCATGCACCCCTGTGCAGGTGGGGCAGGTGTTATTGCTTCCCTTTGACAGGGTGAGCGCAGAGGCCAAGGGCATTCAGTGACTTGCTCAAGGTGACATATAATCTGTGGGAGGGCTAGGATTGGGTGCCAAGTCCAGTGACTTCTGCTTTTAAGAGCCAGGCTCTGATGACTGCAGAAGCTTAGACCACACCCAGCAGGTTTTGTCCAATAATTCCCAGTATGAGCTCCTTTCATTGCTTAACGACCCGAACCTTTTCTGCCTAGAAGAGATTTCATGCTTCCAGCTGTTCCCTTAGTGAGCTCAGCAGCTGCTGGCACTGACGATGGCTCTGCCAGCATTCATAGCCACTTTTGACCTTTCATTCAAATACAGCTCTTTAGGATTTGATTGATTAGCTCCATCGGGGAAAAATGAAAATGGCTAACTGGTGCTTGGTGATTGGGAGCATCATGAAGCAAGGGAGCCTGACCCGGATTTGGAGTCTAGCTCTGTGCCGAGTGACCTGCAGGAAGTCACTTAACCTCCTGGAGCCTCCAATTCCTCGTCTGAACCATGTGATGAATCCCCCAGAGTGGAGTGAGGCTTAACTAAGATAACGTTTGCCCCACCTGCGTGCACAGGCAGGAATACCTGGAGGGGCACACAGGGAAGTGCCAACAATGTTTGTCTCTTGGGAGGGGCAGCTGGACATCTGTGCAAGTCTTCCTTATTACTAAGATAAGTGTATTCTGAAACATGAGACACATAGAAGTGTATCCAGTGGATGTACGTTTTAAAGGATGATGATCAAATGAACATCCTGTACTCACTTATGCAGCCAAAGAAAGTATCTTTGAAGCCCTGTGTGTTACATTTTTCAGTTAAAACTAGTTGCTAAATTAAAACTGAGTTGAGGGCTTCCCTGGTGGCACAGTGGTTAAGAATCCGCCTGCCAACGCAGGGGGCACGGGTTCGAGCCCTGGTCCGGGAAGATCCCACATGCCGTGGAGCAACTAAGCCCGTGTGCCACAACTACTGAGCCTGCTGTCTAGAGCCCGCGAGCCACAACTACTGAAGCCCATGTGCCACAACTACTGAGGCCCGCGCACCTAGAGCCTGTGCTCTGCAACAAGAGAAGCCACCACAGTGAGAAGCCCGCGCACTGCAACAAAGAGTAGCCCCCACTCTCAGCAACTGGAGAAAACCCGCGTGCAGCAGCGAAGACCCAACGCAGCCAAAAATTAAATAAATGAATAAATTAATTAATTAAAAAAAAAACAACACTGAATTGACTTTAAGTACCACAATTAAAGCATCACTCAGAGGGCCAGGTCACGCTGAGTAATGCTGGAGGAATCTGAACACGGCCTGCTGCAGAGCAGAGTGTGATGTAAGCCCCTATACCCTGCCACTCGCAGGTTATTCTTGGAAGCACTAGAACACTTTCGTCCTGCCCCATCCCTGCCTCGCGCCACGTGGACCCCAGAAGAACTGTCTCAGAGAGCTTTTAGCAATATTCAGAATGCAGCCAGGAAACAGCCCCCGTCTCCAGGAGCTTTGGTTTCAGAGAGGCCCTGTGGGTTTCTAGACCCCTTCAGGCCCGCAGGGCCGGATTAAATGAAGGCTGGACCTGGTTGCTGGCAGAGCTAACGCACAGGCAAGCCTCCTAGCAGCAGGCGATCACTCAGGCTGAATGATTGGGCCCCAAAACAGATGGTTAGCTGACAGGAGAGTGACAGGTAGCTCTGAAGCCAGATCAAGGCGTATGAGTCATGTGTGGGCTCAGGCAACATCTGCCTGGTGAATTCTGAGCCTGAGGAGGCAGGGAGTGCGTGCTGTCACAAAGGCCCAGGGCCTCTGCATATCTGGTCTGGTTTTTCCGCGTGGGAGGTTGCGCCCTCTGTCCAGGACCCCATGATGCCGATCAATGTCGGTTGGTTTGAGTCCGCTTTGTTGATCTCAGGTGCCCTCCCCAGGTTTTTGGACTCTTCTTCATCAGTTCACCTCCCTCTAGGTCCAGGATCAGTGTTTCTTGGGGTGTAAGGCTCAGGCCCCCTGCGCTGCTGATAAAAATCCAGATTCCTAGGCCCTGCTCCAGACCAAGAGCTGAGAATCTCTGGAGCTTGGGAACATGCTCTCAACCAGCACCCCGGTGATTCTCCTGTGCACGAGGGAGTGATAACCACTGTCCAACAGCCTCTCAGTCTGAGATCAAAACTCAGGAAAGCCCAGCAGGCCAGGCTCCTGAGGAGAACTTTCAGCCAATAAAGCTTGTGGTTCCCCCACCTCCAAAAAAAAAAAAAAAGCTCGGGAAAGGAGCCTACAGTGTGAGTCTTGCCAGGCCTTTGCAAATTTTCCCAAATCACTTGGTGACCCATGGCCTAAATAAAAGAAGAACTTGCCAGTGGCTGAATAGAGGAAGTTAAGGCCCATTTCCTACTTTTTATCACAGCTTAAAATGGTATCTTTTTGGACCAGCCTTTATTCTGTCTGTGTGTTTCTAGAACTATGGCAGTTTGTGTAGATATCAAAGGGAACTGACCGTATGGTCTAGATGGAATTTAAAAAAAAAAAAAAAGAAAAAAGGAAAGAATGGTATTAAAGTCCTGGAGGGACATGTAGGTTGCTTGATGTGTCCGGTGTGTAGTTGTCCTCCTGGTATCTTTCACTATGACCGTGGGGGCTCTTTACCCTTTGAATGTTGGGTCTCCTGTTTTAGTATCCTCCTTTTTCTTGGTTCGTTCCCTCATTTCGGTAGAGCGAACACCCCCCCCTGTGGCTTTGCCCTCATTTTAGAAGGTATTTGGGGCTGTACGTTTCTGAGCCTTTCAGGCTTCTGTGGTGTAAACCTAGTTGCTTCTTAGCTTTTCCCATTTCCGGCTTATACTTCAGTTTATCTATTCTGTCAAGTCAGTTCTAGTTCTAAGTCCCGTTACTTCCCAGTTTTCCGGAATTTTGTTTTTCCCTTCTCCTCTTTGTGTGGGTTTATGTCTTAATCTTTTTTTTCTTTTGTTTTAGTAGGGTTCGGGGAGGGAGCAAAAATAAATGTGGAGGTCCAGTCTACCAGCTTTCCCCATCTATTTAGTCCTCCCTTGTAATTACAAGGTTCTCTAAACTGCTTCAGCTTCTTTTTGAACAAAAAGGTGGTGAATGAGTGACTGGATAGAGAATGGACTTGAATGGGCCTCTGGCCTTCGTCCCTTTGGCCGTCTCAGCTCAGAAGTCAATAGACTTTTCCTGCCAGCCCAAAGCATGCTTTAGCAGAATGAGTTAACATGTCTGATTAATTGGCAGGGTCTTTAAAAATGGCTAGGAGAGCATGGCAAGTACAGTTAACCCTTGAACAACAATGGGGTTAGGGATGCTGACCCTCCCAGCAGTTGAAAATCTGTGTATAATTTGTGTAATTTATAGTCGGCCCTCCGGATCCGTGGTTCCACATCGCAGATTTAACCAACGCCGATCGTGTAGTACCGTAGTATTTACTATTGAGAAAAAAGTCCACATATAAGTGGGCCCTCGCAGTTCAAGCCCATGCTGTTCAAGGGTCAGCCGTACACTGAAGTGGAGCCCTGCACTTGGACTAGTCTTGTTGGAAAGGGAGGAAGGACTCGAGGCACACGGGAGCAGTGACCCAGGGGTCCTGTCTTCGAATAGGGGGGCTCCTCCACCCCCTCTGCAGTCCCACTGGGAGCAGGAGCTGAGACCACGCCCTCCCTCCAGTCCTCGCCTGGCTCGCCCGGCCTGTGGTGGAGGGGAGAATTCCTCCCAGGTGGGGACTTCCTGCCCCAGGGTGTTGCCTGGGACCCTGAGGATTTGGTTCTCCCCCTACAGATTTCTGCATGAATCCCCAGACGGTCCTGCTCCTGCGGGTCATCGCCGCCTTCTGCTTCCTGGGCATCCTGTGTAGTCTCTCCGCCTTCCTTCTGGATGTCTTTGGGCCCAAGCATCCAGCCCTGAAGATCACCCGTCGCTATGCCTTCGCCCACATCCTCACGGGTAAGCTCGGGCTACTCCC
This sequence comes from Balaenoptera physalus, assembly GCF_965194825.1. NCBI lineage: Eukaryota > Metazoa > Chordata > Mammalia > Artiodactyla > Balaenopteridae > Balaenoptera > Balaenoptera physalus. Next base: position 11,896,307 of record NC_138894.1, read on the forward strand.
AGTCGGGGAGGAACTGCCACAGGGTAGGGGCGGCATCCTGTCTGGAGTTGCAGGTGGGGGCGAAGGGGTGTCAGGAGCAGACACTGTTCCCGATGCTCATTTCAGCTCTAGCCTTTCACAGAGCACTGGCGTGTGAGAGCAGCTTGCTTCCGTCATTTGCATGTATGCCTGCCAGGACCACAAACCCACTCGGCTGAGCTGTAGGGAGAGAATATTGTTAGGATTTACATCATGGCTCTCGAAGAACAGGATTTGAAGCTCAGCCAGGCTCATGGGGCCTGGAAGGAGCAAGGGAGGAACTACGGTGTCTCACTGTGTCTCCCTGGAATACATGGTCTCTGACTCTCTCCTCCCCCTTCCTGCTTCCCTGCAGACCAGGCTTCTCTGCTCATACGAGGCTTCTCTCCTCCCTCTGATGGGGCTGGTGTGTTGATTTGACCTAGGGTATCAGCGACTCTAGCTCCCAAACTGCACGACCTTGTCTCTTCCTCTCGAAGCACCCAATGACTTCTAGCAGCCCTAGTATCCCAATTCCAAATTCTTTTTTTTTTTAATATTTATTTATTTGGCTGCGCCGGGTCTTAGTTGTGGCACGTGGGATCTTCACTGCCACGTGCGGGATCTTTAGTTCCGGCATGTGGGATCTTTAGTTGTGGCATGCAGGATCTTTAGTTGTGGCACACGGGATCTAGTTCCCTGACCAGGGATCGAACCTGGGCCCCCTGCATTGGGAGTGCAGAGTCTTAACTGCTGGACCACCAGGGAAGTCCCCAATTCCAAATTCTTAAGACAGAGAGAATCTAGTTGGCCCGGGTGAGGTCAGGCCTCTGTCCCCAGCCCTGGCCACGAGAGCTCCCCCTTGCAGTGTCTGGGGCCAGGCAGGTTCTCTGAAAATGGGGTTTGGGTAGAGAGACTGCAGTTGATTCCTCAAGCATCCGGGCTGCGGGGTCCCTGCTAACCTCCTTTCTCTGCTGTCCCTCTGTCCCCCAGTCCTGCAGTGTGCCACCGTCATCGGTTTTTCTTACTGGGCTTCCGAACTCATCCTGGCCCAGCAGCAGCAACATAAGAAGTACCACGGTTCCCAGGTTTATGTCACCTTTGCTGTTAGCTTCTACCTGGTGGCAGGCGCGGGCGGGGCCTCAATCCTGGCCACAGCAGCCAACCTCCTGCGCCACTACCCCACGGAGGAAGAGGAGCAGGCGCTGGAGCTGCTCTCGGAGATGGAGGAGAACGAGCCCTACCCGGCGGAGTACGAGGTCATCAACCAGTTCCAGCCGCCCCCGGCCTACACACCCTAGTGCCCGCCGTGGGCCCTCCTCCTTGGCAGCCCTCCCCACTCTGCAGCGCCCTCCACACCCAGCGGTGCTCCTTTCCCCAGCAGGCCTCACCGGGAGGATCCTGACCGTCTTCACCAACCGTCCCCGGGAGAGACTCTGCCTTTAGCGTTGTTCATGGATCCCCGCTCTCAAAACCTGGGGTTCACTGGTTTTAGATAATGGCACTGTTTCCCTTCTTTCCACCCCCCTCTCGTTCCACGGTCACTCGTCATTACCAACCAGGGATGGTCGTACACGTTTTCCCCCTTCGTGGTCCCTATCTCTGAGACTGAGACTTTCCTTGGGGAGCTGTTGACAGTGGACGGTCCCCGCTAGAAGAGGCGTCCACGGGGCCCAAGGGAAAGGGGACCGTGCCCTGCGGGCTCGCCTCATAGCTGTCCACGTGTGCCCCGCAGCGTAGCTCTGGGCTGAGCCCTGCCCCTGCCGCTTCTGGGAGTGCCCAGTACCGGGCTGCCCGCTCTGTGGAATTCTCTGCACTTTAGTCTTTGGACTGCCTGTCACGTGTGTTCTGGTTCTGCAGGGAGAAGGGGTGGCTGCTGGGAAGCAGAGCACCTGCTCTCCCCGACCCGCCCCTGCCTGGTGGCCGGCGCCCCGGCGTGAGCCTGAGGCCCCCCGGAAAGGATCAGTGTGAAGGGGGCCAAATCTCCCCAGCCCTGTCACCTTTTAAAATGTGAGTGGTTTTAAAAGGGAAAAACAAAACTGAGCAACAACACCAATACTCTCTTTTTAAACTAGCGACAAGACTGTCATCGTCGTCCTTCAGCTGTTTATCCCGTCCCTTCTGGCTCTACAATGTTTGGGTCCCGCAGACCCTTCCAGCCCCCGGTAGTTCCTCCCCGAATCCCTCCTGGCAGAATGCAGCCCTCCTCCTTTGCTCCCCCCTCCCAGTGACCATGGCTCCCCGCGGCCTTCCTGTGGAACCCAGAGCCACATCGGCCTGGCTGGCTGGCCAGCGTGGTGCTCCTCAGGACCGCGGCACTGAGACGTAACCTGGCCTCCGTGCAGGAACAGGGGCCGCAGCAGGGCAGGGAGCCCGCCGCTCTCCATGTAGGAACTGCAGCCAGGGGGGCCCTGCTGCGTGAGGTGTCAGAACCCCCCGTCAGGCGAGCGGCCCTGGCTGTGCCCTTCAGGCTCAGTGTGTCCCCTAGACTGTGACCTGGGGCAGCAGCTTGCTGCGTGCCCCTCTCCCCTTCTTGAATGTACTCTGGTCTTACAGTGTGCTACCGGCTCTTTCTTGCCCGGCCATCACTCAGGCTGTTCTGTTGGCCACACGTGGCTCTGGATCGGCTGAATTTTCTGCCCTGAGATATGGGGTGTAAAGTGGGAGAAACCGGAGAGACGTATGGTGTGGATCCAAATGGCCAAGCTTCTTTGGAATCAGTGTCCAGTGTTAAGCCGAAAGGCAGATGGATCCCCGTGTCCTTCACAGGCGATAGAGTAAGACTGGAGAATGGACACCATTGTTGACCTGTGGCTAGACAGGGACTCTCATGTCCCTTGTCCTTCTTTGACCAGACTGCCTGAGGATGTCTGGACAGACGCCTGTGTCGGTGGTGAAGGCCATGTCTGCGCCTGAGTGAGTGGCCATGTGGGGTTCACTGTGATGCCAAAGTGTGTCCCATGGTGACTCTCACACTATTCTAGACTGTTCTCTTAGGCAAGAAAGACTGCCGTGTGATACCTGAGCACAAAGCCAAGGAGCTAAATTAAGTCTTGACTTGCTGTAGTCTGAGTTTGGCAGATTTCCAGGGTGCAGCCAGCTCTCTCTGACCCTGGGGGTCCGAGCAGGCGGACCAGGAGACCGGGCACCGAACACGCATGCCAAAGTGACCGGTCATCTCATGAGGACCCAGACATGACCCTGTGGACCGTTCCGCGTGGTTCAGAACCCACTTTTTATTAGCTACCCATGCCTCTGGGCTTTCTTTCTCTTTTCCCCTGCCCTCCTGACACTGATAGTTTGTCATATAAATTCCCTTGGTTGTGTTCCTTTTTTTTTCTAGAAAAAAAAATTAAAAGCAAAACAAAACAAAAAAACCAGAAACCACAAATAAGAATGTAAATGCCAATGGCTCCCTGTCCTTTTTCTGTCGCAGCTTCCCTGAGTTGGTTCGTTCCCTTCCTCTTAGAGAGGCAGGAGAAATTGAGGAAGTGTGGGCGTAATTTTTAAAAAGTTAGAAGGGACTTGAGTGTGCCTGCTCCATGCAAGGCGTTTGCACCTGAATGGTCCTCCTAATCCTGACAACTTCCGCACCGAGGTCCCGAGGCTGGGAGCCATAGATGCCTCCGCCCAGGTCCTTGACTTCAGACCCTGAGCTCTTCCCTCTGTATCCCGTGAGCTGCAGGAGAGAGTGTGGCTTCTGAACTCCAGCCCTTGTGTGGAGACAAATAGACTTCTGCAGGGCCAGGACTTGCAGAAGAAGCTGCACTTCCTTTTGAAGCCACGGGGAATGATCACTGACTTCCAGGGAGAGATGTGTGAGTGCAAATGGCTCCAGGAGCGTGACCAACGTCAACGCCTCCAGCGGTTACCCACGTTCCCTTCGTCCATTCACCCCTTCAGCCGACACGCTGGGCCCCAGTGTGCATCACAGTGAAAGATCTCAGGGCTCCCTTGGAGGAGCAGCCCACTTGGGCGTTCTTTTTTTATTCCCAGGAAGAGTACGTGTCTTTCTCGGGAGCTGGGAATGGGTTCGCTCTCTCATGTCATTTCATTTCAGACACTTACGAAAGGCGCCTTGTGTACAAAGCACTGTTTAGGCACCGTGAGAGAAATGTGATGACCTTCAGGGGCCCTGTCTCCAAAGATTTCATATTCTTAGTCCGGGAGATGGACTCGACCACGGAAAGGTAGAGCGAAGTAAGTGGTCTACTGGACAGCTGGGAAAAGTGCTGCGCCCAGAGGGGAGGCTGGTTCCTACCTCAGGGACTCCGAGAGGCTTCCTGGACGAGCTTAGTGTAAGAGGGTGTTTGGAAGTGGGGTGGGGGGAATTCCTGCTGAGGGAAAGCAGAAGCAGAAGCACATCTGGCGGCAAGGACGTGGTGAGAGAAGAGGCGAGAAAGGCAAGGGGGCCCCGTTTAAGGATCTAAAAGCAGTGGAAAACCCTGGAGGGATTTTGAGAAGAGAAAGGAGGGTTTATTTGAATGACTGGTGACTCTGAAGGAGGGTCAGCCTGGTGTCAAGTGGAAGAGTCTGAGGGTGTGCGGAGTGGGGGACGGGTGGGAAGTGGGGTGGAGGCCCGGACCCCGAAGAGCAGGCCCAGTTGGCCCCCAGGGCCTGGAGTCTCAGCCAGGTGACCGAGTAGGGAACCCAGGAGCCACAGTTCCTGCTGACCCATCACGCGATGGGAGGCGGAGCCAGCGGCGCAGGCCTAGTGGGCCGCACGCATGAGAAGACTCGGGATGTGAAGGGCAGCAGGGGGAGAACCTTGGGGAACAGAGGAAGAGGTGGTTGTGTCTTGGGGGAGAGCAGTTTTCTCAAGATCACTAGCGAATCTTTTCAGCTGACATCTCGCCCACAGCTGTCCACGCTCTCAGCCACTAAATTAATGGGTCACAAAGCTCTGTCCCCACAAAGGACCTTCCGATCCAGCTGTCAGGAAGGCAGAAACCTGACAAAGGGCACTTGATGCCCCTTGAGACTGTAGGCTCAGCCTTGAGACAGGAAGGCTTCATGGAGATGGAGACACTTAATACGGGCTTTGAAGAATGGCTTTCCTGAGAGAACGATGTTGTCAGTGGAAAGGGACGGGCTTTAGGGAACACTGAGCTGGTGTTCTGAGCAGTGATGACACCCACTGGAGGGGGGTGATTAGGTGGATGGACCCAGCCTATGTGGGTCTGGAATGTCAAAGTTATTGTCAGAACACAATTGCAAGATACGGAACTCTTAACACAGAACCATCTTAATTAAATGGAATTTACTGGTTCCCATAACTGAAAAGATGACTTGGCTAGATATTGGGACTCAAACAATGACGTGAAGGCGCGATTTCTCTCCGTCTCTTTGCTCTGCTCTTTGACTCAGGCAGTCTCTCTCCAAAGGTGGTGAAGATGGCCCCCGGCAGCCCCAGGCTGACACTAACCTCTTGTTTAAGGACCAGGATGAGTCTCTTTTGCCCAGCTGAGATCATGTCCCTTTCCCTAAACTGTGGCCAAGGACTTGGAGCTTCATCCTATCGCCGGGGATGTGGATGGTTACACATGGGGTCTTGGATTCAGAGATGGCGCCACCAGTGTTGGTTGGGATATGTGAGCACGAGGGCGAGGCCTACACCAGTCAGAGATCCTTGCTGGCATGAGCCTACGAGATGGAGATGGGATGCCTGTAATCTCCCCCTCAGCCCTTCTCACTGTGACAATAGGACATGTGGGCACCAACCAGCTCTGCTCTCTTGCAGAAGTTCCGTGTGTCCTATCTTTCTTGGAACAGGACTGGGCCTTGAAATCAGGCTTGCCCACTTTCAAACAGGCAAACTGGGCCTTGATTACCCTGGCCCTGTCCTCAGGAATTGTGTCTCTTCCTTCTCTCTTACACTTGCCCCTTTCTTCCGGCTCCATTCCCGGGCCCACCCAGCTTCTGACTTTCCCGTCTTTGTTCTTTTCTACTTTGAGCTCAGTGCTTCTCTTGAGTAGTGCTTGGCACCCCTGAAGACACTGCCTGCAGGCATCCTGGCTGTTTGGGGGAACCACCCACCTAAACCCAGTCCCACCCCGAAGTCTCCATCTGGAAGGCAGCCCAGTGGGATGGGGAGGGAGCAGGCCCCAGCGCACGAGCAGAAAGCAGCGGGGCTGATGCCACGTGCCAGCATTAGGGTACGTTTTTGCATTAATTCCTCAGAACTCCTGAAATTTCTTCTGATCTTGGAGTGATGCCTTCTTCACCACATGTTCAGTAGCTAACATACGTCTCTATGGTGGGTTTCCTTCCCCCAACCTTGGACCTACGTACTTCAGAAAGATGTTGAGAATTTGGAGAGAGTCCAGGTAAGCATTCTACGTGGATGAAAGATTGGGAGAAAAGTAAGCAGCTCTAGAGAAAAGGATGGAATAGCAATCTGAAACGTGTGAGGAGATAGTTACCAACAAGATGTGTGATCTTTAAAAGGCACTGCTCTCTGGGACTCAGTTTCCTCATCTGTAAATGAGGGGGTGACCTGGATGACTTTAAAGTTCCTGCCATCCCTAATCTCCAACTACTGAGAGGGGGATCCCACCCTCCAGATTCACTCTGAGGGATCAAGAAGGAATGACTTTGAATTTATTTTAAGCATTTAAAAAATATATCTATTTATTTGGCTGCATCGGGTCTTAGTTGCGCCACGCAGGATCTTTCATTGCAGCACACGGGCTCAGTAGTTGAGGTGCATGGGCTCTCTTGTTGTGGCGCGCGGGCTTAGTTGCCCTGCGGCATGTGGGATCTTAGTTCCCCCGACCAGGGAGCGAACCCGTATGCCCTGTGTTGGAAGGCGGATTCTTAACCACTGGACCACCAGGGAAGTCCCTATTCTAAGCATTTAAAAAACAACTTTGTTTTGAAAAAAATTTGTACTTGCTAAAAAGTTGCAAGAATGGGACAATGAATTCCCATATACCTTTCAGCTAGATTTACCAACTGTTAACATTTTGTCACATTTATTTTCATTAAGATATAATTCACCTACCATGAAATGCACCCTTGTGAGGTATAATTCAGTGGTTTTTAATATATTCACAAGGTTGGGCAGCCATCACCACTAATTCCAGAACATCTTTCTCACCCGCCAGAGAAACCAGTGCCCCTCAGCAGTCACTCCCCATTCCTGCCCCTGCCCCAGCCCCTTACAGCCACTAATCTACCTTCTGTCTCAATTGATTTGCCTATTCTGGGCATTTCCTTTAAATGGACTATGTGGCATTTTGTATCTGGCTTCTATCATTTAGCAAAATGTTTTCAAGGCTCATCCATCTTGTAATATGTATCAGTCCTCCATTGATTTTTATGGCTAAAATTCCACAATAGGTATATACCACATTTTGTTTATCCATTCATCAGGTGATGGACATTTACATTGTTTCTGCTTTTTGGCTATTGTGAATAATTCTGCCATGAACATTTCTTTTTTTTTTTTTGGCTGCACCACATGGCATGCGGGATCTTAGTTCCCAACCAGGAATCGAACCCGTGCCCCAGCAGTGGAAGCGCGGAGTCTTAACCACTGGACTGCCAGTGATGTCCCAGCCATGAACATTTCTGTCTTTGTGTGAACATATGTTTTCAGTCCTCCTGGGTATATGTCTAAGAGAGGAATTGCTGGGTCATGGTGACTCTAATTTTTTTTTTTTTTTTTTTTTTTTTTTTTTTTTTTAAATTTATTTATTTATTTATTTATTTATGGCTGTGTTGGGTCTTCGTTTCTGTGCGAGGGCTTTCTCTAGTTGCGGCGAGCGGGGGCCACTCTTCATTGCGGTGCGCGGGCCTCTCACTATCGCGGCCTCTCCCGTTGCGGAGCACAGGCTCCAGACGCGCAGGCTCAGTAATTATGGCTCACGGGCCTAGTTGCTCCGCGGCATGTGGGATCTTCCCAGACCAGGGCTCGAACCCGTGTCCCCTGCATTAGCAGGCAGATTCTCACCCACTGCGCCACCAGGGAAGCCCCGGTGACTCTAATTTTATGTTCCTATCAGCAATGTATGAGGTTTCCAATTTCTCCATATTCTCACCAACACTTGTGTTCCTTCTTTATGTTGAAACCTCTTTTCTGATCTTACCTAAGTTGAAAAATGACTAAAAACACAAATTGGTCATGCAAGAAAGGAATTTACTGGCTTAGGACCAGATAAGTCATGTAATGCAGTGAATTCAGGAGCTCCACAGGTGCCCCCTGACCACTTCACTCTTTCAGCTCCACTCCTGGAAGCTGGCTCCGTTTCCCAGCCAGGCTTTTCCCTAATGGTGATACAGCGGCTACTTTGCTTCAGGCTTTCCTCAGAGCACTAATTTCAACTGAAAACAGAGCAAGCTCTCTTTCCCTGCAGTTTACAAATGTCCCAGGGTTCACTCTGATTTGACCAACTTGGGACTGACCTTGTTCCTGAATGAGTCCCTGCGGTTAGGGGGACCGGATGCCCTGACTGGCTTGGTCTAGGGTCATTGTCAACCCCCCCCTGCCATGCTGGGAATAGAATCACTTGGATGAGAGGAGGGAGTGGGTATGGGAGGTGTGGTTCCATGAAAAGGAAATCAAAGTACTTTCACTAAAAGAAGGGAAAACGGAGGCTGAGCAGCTGAGACAGTGTTTCCCAGAAATGGAGAGGATGCCGGGCTTGTGAAGCCCCACATGCTAAGCTTTCCCCTCCCCTGCAGGGTCAGGGTTCGCCTCGCTGGTGTCCCTGACAGAGCCTTGTCTAACACCCCCATTAGCACACTCATGACATGGCCTCGTCATTGTTTGTTTCCAGGTCTGTCTCCTCAAGTTACTCTCTTCTTTCTTCTCTGTCTCAGCTGATCTCCAGTGTCTTCTCTTCGATCTTCTCAGCTGGGAAGGGAAGGAAATAAGATAGTTACCCAAATAATGGAAGGTCACTTTAGAGATATGCCAAAAAGTGCAATGGGAATTCAGAGAAGGGCAAGATAGAAGGGGTCAGGAAAGCTGTTCTAAGGTCTCTTTAAGGGTCTGAGAAATAAAGGAGTTGCCACAGAAGCCAAAACATCCCCTTGATTATTGGTAGAGAGGCTGGGTTGGTGGACATAGTTTTAGGTCTGTTTGCTAAGTGGGCTGCTAATACAAATCCCATAGTGACGCCGATTAACCCACCCAGTCGTGGCAACACGAGACCAGAGAAAGCCTCCCCTGACCCTTGACCCCTGTGGAGGTAGAGCCCACCTCGGCAAGAACAGTGGGATTCTGTACCCTGCAGGCAGCTCAGTCCCAAGAGGACTGAGTGGTGGAGGGGTGGCATTGGCCTATGCATGACCAGTTCCCCCCCACCGCCACCAGAATGGTCATCTTTTACTTGCCTTGAGACAAAGTAAATAAAGAGGGGTAGAGGGAGGACAGGAGTATTACACCTAGTGGAATTCCTTGCACGTGGAAGGAAACGGGTAAGGTTTCCAAAGGTGGAAATGGCCTTATGGAAGGTGGCCTTATGGAAGGTGGCATTTACCTGGGTCCCAAGCAGAAGGGACTGGAGAGGCTTCAGGCCAACACTCTTAGGTGCAGTTTCTAGTTGCCCCTTTGTCTCATGGCCCTAATGACTGCCCTCCTGCTTGCCTCCTGGCTGGGCTGCTCTAGTGCAGCATCTCTAGACCCTGGTACTTGGGTCTTGACTTGCTTGTACATGGTTGTGCGTCTCTGTACCCGAAGATCCTACCCCAGTCCTACACTGCAATGAGTGGTCCATTGCCAGGTGCACAGCCCCTGCTGTTGGGCTTCTTCCCACTGTGAACTGGGCCAGGCTGTAGATGAGAGTAACCTGAGCTGAGTCAGAAAAGCACTGATTGCAGGGAAGGAAGGAAGCAATAGGAGTCATGTGCCACTTCACCCCGTGGGCTCCGGGCCCTCCACTGTCCAGTTGGGAAAACAGGTGCAATTCTTGCCTACATGAGGCAGGGAAGCCTTGCTCCAGAAGCGGGGTTGGTGGAGGCTGCCTGAACGTGATTCTCACCCGGGCTTTTGATCTAGTTCTGGGAAGAGTTGATCTGAGGTGTCTTAGGTCTTGCGGTAACATATACAGCCCCATCCTTGAGGACAAAAACAGATGCTTCCATGAATTGTTTTTAGGTTATGAACTAGGAGGAAATTGCCTGCTATGAAGAGATTTCACATACTGATGAGTAAGTGGATGAATATTGTAAACACTTGCCATTCTGAATAATAGATGGATAGAGCTTTGGGTTTACACACCCTTGTGAAGGGACGAGAAGGCAATTACTGCTATCTTTGGTCCTGACAGTTGGAGCCCAGGGGTTGCGTCAGACTCAAGCAAATTACTTTCCAAGTTTTTGGGAAAAAGGGACTAAGGCATAGGCATCAAAGCTGACCCTCATTCACTTACAATGGGTCCATTTAACCCTCCGGGGAATGCCTGTCCTCAGGTGTAATGCCTGAGAAATGGTTTCTATACATGCCATTGCTAAGCCAGTAAATAGGTGCTTCGTATCTCTCTGCCAGATCCCGAAACTGGGAGAGATGATATCCAGTTCAGGACCTGGAACCTGCAGGCCCTAAGGAAGGGCAGAACAGAGGGCAAGGGCATGTGCTAAGGGGCACCAGAGAAGGACCGCTGGAGGTGGGAGTGTGCAGTGCCCCTAGCACTTTCCAGGCAGAGAGCGGGCCCATGACCTAACTCCCAGTACCAGCTCTGTGGGCAGGCATACTCTATTGAGCTCGATGACGGAGCCTGATTCAGGCTGGGTTCCCTGGGCAGCAGACTTGGCCGTGGAGGTGAGCAGGTGGCATTGGGGTGCTCTCGGGTTCCACACCTATGGAGGAAGGGAAGGAAGCAGGCTTGGTCAGATGGAGAAGGTGAGGTGCCAAGTAGTCTTGACAAAGGCCTCAGCTGACCCCACAGAGAGTTCTCAAGCTGGGACGGCCTTTTGACTTGTCCTGAGTCGGGGTGAGGGGACCAGGCCTTTATACCCCAGCTTCAGCCAGTCATTGCACGCATGCTGTCCCCAGAGAAGAGGCTGTGACGTTGGGTGAGGAAGCTCAATTCCTGAAGAGGGCTGATAACTGAGGGCTGTCAGCCAGCAACACTCCCAGAAGCGAGGGGCAGAAGCCCTTCTGTCATGAAGGTCCACCTGGGTTGCATATCCTGGTGTCTGCTACTCCTTATGCCACTCAGATCCACTTCTTTGTATAAGTTCTGGGAGCAGCTCTACTTTTTCTGGGGGGAACTGATGGTTAACGGGACGAACCATAGCCTCCACCACTGCAGCTGGTCTCGCGGCCCCAACTGATACTCATCACCTCCCTCCTCTACTATCACCCGCAGGAAGCACCTCTGCAGAGCCCCTGGTCACCACGCCCCTTTTAGGTCAGGGCTGCTGCACTCGTCTATTTACCGTCAAAATGAGCAAGGGTGCAACAAAGAGACACCCAGCTGGATCACCTGCTTGCCAGACACCTTCCTTTCTGCTCCCACTGTGAAACTGCAGCCTGGCTCTTCCTGAGGATCAGGGCCACTTGTTGCTGCCAGGATGGTGACTCCTGCTTGCCTGCTGGTCCCTTGGCTCAGAGTGCCTGGTGGCAACTGTGAATGAGTTCAGTGGGACTTTCGCTGCATCTCCGGATGGAAATATTTCCTGAGAACGAGGACCTCAAAAACCCTCAAAGCTCAGAGTTGTGGTGACATAAATACCCCAGTGGGATCACTGGGATTAATGGTAAATGGAGCCACTCCTACTTCCACCCCTTGGTTCCTGGACCTATTTATTCTTCCTTTTGGGACATAGCACCATATTGATTTTTTTTTTTTAAGATTTTTTTGATGTGGACCATTTTTAAAATCTTCATTGAATTTGTTACAATATTGCTTCTGTTCTATGTTTCGGTTTCTTTTTTTTTTTTTGGCCATGAGGCATGTGGGATCTCAGCTCCCCGACCAGGGGTCAAACCCGCACCCACTGCATTGGAAGGTGAAGTCTTAACCCCTGGACTGTCAGGGAAGTCTCTTGATTGTTGACAGAGTATAAACTGTGTTCTGGAAGATGATGCCCATCCTTGGTTGGTAGCATCTCTGTGCTGGCACCTCAGCTGTGCCTTCATAGGCTACTCCTTCTCTCTGTTCAGGCTGGCGTCTTTTGGATGGTACAGAATGTGGTAGGGCCAGTGGATTCCATGGTCATGGGCCACTGTCACACCTCCTTTGCTGTGCAATGGGTCCTTTGGTCTGATTCGATGTTACGTGGGACCCTGTGTCAACGTGTCAGACACTCAGTAAACACTCAAGATAGTGGTGCTGGCTGAGGCCCGGCAGGCAAAAAAGGCAAACCATACCCGGAACGCAGCAACTCCAGTCAAAGTAAATTGCTGCCATTTCCAGGATGGAAGGTATCCGATGTAGTCAACTTGTCATCGAGTGGCTGGCTGTTGTCTATGAGGAATACTGCCATTTTGGGGGCTCAGCATTGGTTTCATTGCTGGAAGACCGGACGTTCAGCAGTGGCAGTAGCTACATCACCCTCTGTGAATGGGAGCCCATGCTCTTGGGTCCATATGTTCTCATCCCTGCCACCGTGGCTACTCCGTTCATGGCTAGTACTGAGGTGGCTCATAGCATCTGGCTGATATCAATGGGTGAGTCATTCTTCCTACTTGGTTGTTTAGTACCTCTTTCATGGTAGGGTAGGTGCTGTTTGGTGGGCACCTGCACACTTCTTGCCCAAACACATAATCCATCCACATACCTCTATCCCAGACCTCCGTGTCCTTGATCTTCTTTCTCCTCCCAGGCTCCTGAGCAACCAGCCAAGCCATCTGCTAGTGCCCTGAGTCCATATATATTCCCACCTTGCCTACATTTCTGTTCACACAAAGTGTGAGAGGACTTATTCACTGGGAGAATTTCCCTTGCCACGGTCTTTCAAGATCACCCTAGGGTGGGGCTCTAGTGCAGCCACAGTTCATTTTCAGCTTGCACCCACACACCACTTTGACCTATGAGCAAATCGAGCTTTGCTTTTTTTCCTCCTTTGTCCGCTGGTCATAAAGGGACTCCATCTCCTATGCAGCCATAGGTGTGAGCTGAGGGAGAGGCATCAGTGCATAAATGCTAGGTGACATGGATGTCTAGGCCATCTGCTTGTGTGGCTCACTGTGCCCCTGGCCCTGCTCATCCCAATTCTGGATGTACCACTTCTTACTATATTATTGTTGGGCCTACTCATCTTTATGTTTTGGTGGGTCTAATAGGCAGAACCCAACTTATATAAGATAAGCTCATGATGAAGAATTTTGGATCAACTCAAAAATATACAAAGAGAATAAAGTTTTTCAACATTGTTCTGGGGTTACACAAGCAAAACAAAGTTTGTTGATAATGGATTGGAAGAGAAGTTAGGCTAGAATGTACTGCTAGGGTGTGAACAACAAAGTGGTAGAGAGAATGGTGTAGAAGAAATGGATTTTGAAAATTCTAAAGCGGAATTTATAGGTAGGTACAGAAATGGAGACAGCAAGCATGTTTGTCATCTTTTGAAAAACAAAATCATAGCTGTAAAAGGAAGGAGAAGGGGGTGGTAACTGGAAAGAGGAAGAGTTAAGGTCTCTTTTTTTCCCAAAGCTTTTTTGAGGATGAACTTGATTGTGTTTAGGTACTGAGGGGAAAGAAGCAATAGAGATGCAGAAAAATGGTGGGATTAGAGGGCTCAGCTGGAGTACCTGAAAATTCATTTTGGTAAACAGAACAAAACAAAACAAAAACAGAAAACAAAACAAAAAAGGAACAAAGGAAGCAGGACTGTAGGAAAATTCAAACTTTCCCCTGTGTTGGGCTGCACTCCGCAGGCCTACAAGGCCTTTGCTTGCCCAGCTTCAAGACCGAACAAAGAGCCTGGAGTCAGCAACAGAGACATGAGTGGTTTAATGGATGGGGGGAACTTACACGTCTGAAGCAAGGTCCTGGAGCGACACCCCACCATGTGCAGCACATATGGGCAGGACATGGTGGCAGTCTTTGCTCCCAAGGGGAAGGGGAGATTTCTAGTTATAGGGGAAATGATGTCAGGTTGGCTCATTAGTTACCAGGGAAACCAGCAGAGGGGCACGCCCCTCACCATCCTTTTGAAAAGCTATCATTAGCTGGGGCCTGGGACAAGTAAGTAGGAAGGTCAATCAAGTCAGTAGGGTGTAGGTGAAGCAAGCATGGTTGGGCAGGGGATGTACAGAGAGCAAGAGAACAGCCATCTTGAGTGGCCTGACCATACACCCTCACACCCCGTTCCGGCCATCCTACCATCATTGAGAAAAGCATCAAATACTATTTTCTGTTATATACATTTCTCCTTATTTCAAGGGAAAATAAACATCAATACCAATCCCAGAGTAAAATCAGACAGTCTGGAGAGATCTAAATTTTAGTTCCCAGTAAAGCATTTTTTTTGGAAACATCTTTTATTAAGAACATATAAAATTGCTCAAACAGGTACATTAAGAGTAAAGTTTCTAAATGCACTGCCTTGGAATAAGCACAGGCTCTCACATGAAGACTTCCTTTTACAGTATTTTGTTCGTCTGTCAGTAAGGCTCTTAACGTAAGTTTAAAAAAATTAAGGAAACAATTTCGTGTAAGGTCTTCCTAGTGGACCTCCATTCCATTTTAATGAGGTTGGGCACAGAATAGTAAGTTAATGCCCTTCAAGATCATTTGGCCAGGTTGTTCAGGGGTGGTGCAAAGTAGGTTTTGGGAAACCTGTTTACCTTCTCAAGCTGCCACCTTTGGGTCAAAGAGAGAAGGACAGCTACTACACGACCAGGGGCATCTGCCCCAAGCAACTCCATTCTGCTGTCCCTTTAACCAAAGGGCTACCGCATTTCCAGACTGCGACGGGTCACCTGCCCACGTAGCTCCCTGGAAAGTGTCCTGGGCTCTAAGGATGCCACACCGGCCGACTCTCGCGTCGAGGCTTCACAGGGACAGGACGAGTGCTCAGGCTCCGAGCCTCGGAGGTGGTCTCGGCGCGCCGGGCGCTTGCGGGAGAGCCAGGTGGAGGCCGAGGAAGGTTTTGAGGGCAGCGGCCGCCAGGCCTCGGCAGGGTCTCCACTCACCAAAGGCGTCTACACCGTCCCGCCCCCGACTCCCCAAACTGGACACTCCCAGCGTCCCGCAGATGCAGTGCCGAGACCCCATCCCACCCTAGTCTCAAATCAGTGAACCAGACGACGGTCGCAGGCCTCTCAGAACAACTGAGCGAGCACCGCGCAGAGGTCTAACAGGAACCTGGCCGTGCCCCCTCACAGGGCGGGGTCGAGGGGCCGGAAGATGGCGGCGTCGGCTAGGTCCACCGTCCAATCTCCCAGGCGCCCTTGACTAGCTCTGGCCGCCGCGCCACCTACCTTGCTAGCTAGAGGTCCCGGCGCGCCGCGCGAAGGGGCGGTGACGGGCACTTGGCACCGCCAATCAGCACCGGGAGTCCGGGCCGCGCCCAATCAGGGCCGGGCGGCAGAGACCGGAGTAGGTTGCAAGCTGGCAGCGCATGTGGTGGACGCGGAACGCTGGGGACTTCGCCGCCAGCCTCGCCGCTTCCCGCGCGCTCTGTACCAAGGCCCCTGGCGCCGGCCTGAGGACGCCAAGGAGGCAGGGGGCCGACAGGGCTGTCCGGCCGGAACCGCGGAGCACCTCCTGCAGCGGCCGGTGCCATGTCCGACTCTCTTCCCTAAAGGAGACTTCCTCAGCGGTTGCTGCCGAGAGATGAAGGACCTGTTAGAGCGTCAGACGACTTCGGGGCCGGCCAACTAGGGGGGCTCGGCAGGAGGTCGCCTGCGCCCTCCCGGGCTCGTTCCTTTCGCCCCTTGAGCGAGGCCTCGCTCGCCTCCGGGCACGCGGCGGGTGCAGAGAGCACCTGGGCCCGGCGGGGCGTGCGGGCAGCATGTTCCCCCGGAGGCCGCCGGTTGGCCTGGCCGCCTGGCTGCTGGTGGGCGCGGCGGCGACCGGGCGCGCGGGGGCGCGGGGCGGGGGCCTCCTCGCCCTGCTGGCCAATCAGTGCCGCTTCGTGACGGGCCTGCGCGTGCGGCGGGCGCAGCAGATCGCGCAGCTCTACGGCCGCCTCTACTCGGAGAGCTCGCGCCGCATCCTCCTTGGTCGCCTCTGGCGCCGGCTGCGCGGACGCCCGGGCCATGCCTCTGCCTTGATGGCGGCGCTCGCCGGCGTGTTCGCGTGGGACGAGGAGAGGATCCAGGAGGAGGAGTTGCAGAGGTGGGCTCGGCGGCGAGGTCGCGCCTGTTCCCTGGGGTGGGGGCGGTGGGGTGGGGAGGTGGGAACGTTGAACCCTGGGGCCTGCCTTGGCCGTCAGTGTCTCCCGTTGACCCGGTGGCACTGGAAGTGACGATGCAAGTAGCTTGATCCTATCGTAGCAAAGCACGTTTTTTCATCGCATCTGTGTGTTAACTTGATTTGTCGAGTTAGAAATAAATGCGAGTGTAGGTTAGTGGAGGAGGGAGGCTTTGGGGCGCATGCCACTAAAGAAATAGCACTGTGGAAAATGGGTATTGAAGTAGGCCATTGTTCACGTAATCTTTAACATATCCAGAAAGGTGCAAGTTCCAGACAGGTTTTAAACTTGATGTGAGGGTATACTTGTGCAATTTACAAAATCACTTCATTCCAAATGGGATTTCGTGAGAAATGCCAGGAGAGCTCTTGTCATTGTGACTCATGGCAGAATTAGGAGGCTGGAAGCGATTTTGCCCTCCTGGGACAAACCAGTAGCCCAGACATTTTAACCTGGAAGAATTAGGTCAGTTGTTTGCTACTTCCACTAGAACTCTGGGAGTACTGTTTTATTAGGTTCTGAAATCACGCTGTCATCATCAAAAACCTCTGTGTGAAAAAAGTGCTGTACCATTGATTGAATTTGTTAACCTGTGGTTCTAAACTGAGCCCTTACGGTTTTCATGTAATATCATGGGGAAACCTTGATTTGGGTCTTGCTTTACATTGTCGCTGTATTTTCTTTTTAACAGATATTCTTAAACTGTGTTCTCTCTCCACACACATACTCTGCCCCCTAAACTCTGAAACTGATTGCAAGAACCTAGGATAGTCCCCTACACCAGATAAATTCCACACAAGTCTATTTGTTGTAGCTATTTCTTCTGTTATTCCACATTTTTGGTTAGGTTAAAAATGGAAGTATTTCAGTAAAGTTAGCACTGTGACCTGTATGGAAGTGTAGCACCCAGATGGCAGGCAGCTATTAGTGTAACATTGTGCGTTGTGGTTAAATGCAAGTGTATCTTAAGAGCTGGTAATACTTTTTCTAACAGGAAAGATGACTGTTCTACAAATGCAATTTAAAATCATAACCACGAACAACCTTATTCACAAAAAAGTTAAGATATCGAAGCATGATAGGTGGTTTGCCTAGTTTCTGTTAGTGTTCTTTTGCTACTTTGTCCATTTGTTCTAATGGTGTCCTCAGGTGTGAGAAGTAAAAGAATGTATGGGAAGGAAACTTTTAAATTGAGAAATTACCAATTAACTGTTTGCCTTTTCATTCTGTTTTTGACGATGAAATACCCATGTTCCACGATGGTGAAGTTTGAGGGGAAAATTCCCAGTTGGATCTGTTTGGGGAAGAGGAGAAAGACCAGGAAAGGACCCCTGGGTGCCAAAGAGAGGGAAGATGTTTTGGGGGTGGGAGTTGAATAGCGTTGGGGCCTAGGTGACAGATGTCCTTCTTTGTCTTTCTCCATGTATTTTTATCGACCATATGCCCTAGAGCCTCTGTTTAGCAGGTCTCCCATTTGCAGGAGCTAGAGGGGGAAAAAACAATAGGAGATAGATGTGGTAAACACTTGAGTCCGTAGTCATTACCCACTGTGGCAGAAAGAAATCGGACAGTTGAAGCACTTGGTTCTAATCCAACTCCTAAAGAAGTAATCTGCGATAACCCATTTGGGAATTTCAGGAGCTTAGAGGAAGGCCAGTAAGGACACTTAAGGTGCCCTTTTTGACCCTCTCCAGAGTTGTTCCAGTAAAGGCCCTCATTTAACACCGCATGTCCAGTTCATGCTTGAATTCAGTCATATACTTAAAATTTGATCAAGTCCATTCTGAGGATTTTTTTAAATGTTATACTGATAGGGAGGCAAATAATATGCTGTCAACTGTATCTTGCTTGTACAGTGATTTCATAGGTCTGTTGTCATAGCTTGTCATGTTTATATTTTATTTTTAAGTAATTAATTTATTTTGGGGGTGGTGTGCACCGTCCGCGGCTTGCTGGATCTCAGTTTCCTGACCAGGGATCGAACCCGCGCCCTCGGCAGTGAAAGCATGGAGTCATAACCACTGGATTGCCGGGGAATTCCCAGTATTTTATTGAATAAGATATTCTGGGTATAGGTTAACTTTTTTTGGCTTGGTGTTTAAGTATTCTGTTTGCTTTAAAGGGCGCTGAGGTTGTCGTAGCTAGTTTAGAGGATCTTAGATTTTGTTTGTTCTAGTGAGATGATTTTGGGTAGCTTCCATAGTGGAGCACAGTTGAGTGTGCCTCGGGACATGTGCATTTCTTTCATTGTTAACGGAAGAAGAGCATGATTGTCCCATGGCCCCTAAATCACAGCCTTTGGCTCTTCTGTGCTGTTTCTGTACCAACTTGTCCTGGTACAGACTAATTCAGATATTGCTGTCTTGGTCAAACAGTGATGGGGTGTGAGGATGTCTCTTTGAATGTGTGCCTTAAAGTGGTGTGTGTTTTTTCTTATGTTAGTAGAGTTTCTGTTCAGAAGGACAAAGAAAAACCCTTGCTTTCTATTCTCTTGTGCTTAAGAACATCTTAACAAGTAGGAACTCAATCGAGAATCAGCAAGAAAATTAGAGAAAAGAAGTAACTTGTACAAAGTGACTGACTCACTGATAGGCCAGGTGTAGAAATCAGGTCTTTTAATGCTTAATCTAGTGTTATTACCTGATAGGCTTTAATTAAATGATCAGGCAAAATAACTTTTAATCATTATTTTTGGTGCTAGCTGGCATTCTGTGAGCTCAGGTCAAATCTTATGGGAAAATACAGTAGTAAGTTTTTTAAAATAAATAAATAAATAAATAAATTATTTTTTGGGCTGCGTTGGGTCTTTATTGCTGCACGTGGGCTTTCTAGTTGTGGCGAGCAGGGGGCTACTCTTCCTTGTGGTGTGCGCAGCCTTCTCATTGCGGTGGCTTCTCTTGTTGTGGAGGATGGGCTCTAGGCACGTGGGCTTCAGTAGTTGTGGCACGTGGGCTCAGTAGTTGTGGCTCATGGGCTCTAGAGCGCAGGCTCAGTAGTTGTGGCACACGGGCTTAGTTGCTCCACGGCATGTGGGATCTTCCTGGACCAGGACTCGAACCCGTGTCCCCTGCATTGGCAGGCAGATTCTTAACCACTGCGCCACCAGGGAAGTCCCAGTAGTAAGTTTTTATTGCTTTGGAACATTAAGAAAAATTACAGGAACAAAAAGGAGAAGGAAGTTAAGAAATATGAAAGCCTAGGGGAAAATGCCCCATTAATCTCCCTCCTCTTTTTTAAAAAAGTTACAGTTCATTGCTCTAGAAATTTGAGTAAATAAGTGACAGTAAAGTTTTGTAAAGAAAATTAGCCATTTTCCCATTTTGGTCTTTAACGTTTCAGTGTGCTGTTAATTAGATAAATGATCAACAAAAAGTCCTTTTGGCTTAAAGGAATTAAAAAAAAATTTTTTTTTGCCACTGTCACTTAAGGATGTTTTTGTTATACCTTCTTAGATAATCAGAACTACGCTCAGAATTGCAATGACCTAATTGATGTCTTCTAGGTATGTCCCATGACAGTTGTACTTCAAGGTCTCTAACTTTGACAATAATTGGGAATTTGAGAGGGGATCATTGAAACAAGACAGCGTCTTACTGAAATTACCAATTACAGGAATGGCTTCATTTGAGTCATTTTAGGAGCCTTATATCAAGCTCTCCACTTAGGTCAGGACCCCCTATAGATGAGCCAAATATGATTATACTTATATTTCTGTTTTCATGGTTTTATGCCCTCAATTTCCATGGCTCTCAGTCCAGCCTTTCTCAAATGTTGAAATGATTTTAGTTTTGAAGAAAGGAAAGCATTGACTTTCTTTCTTTGATCCTCTTACTAATCTGCTGGTTCTGTTACTATCTTGGGAATAATCTTTTTTGTCCTTCTTTCCTCCCTTCTTATTACTTAAGTCTCTTAGATACCAAGGTTTAGACACCCATCCCTTCCAAATAAGGCTTGGCACAACAGGCTAACGAGATAACACACGATGAGAGGTTTCTCCTTCCTCTACATCTATGATAGTGATTGTGCACCTGTGTGCTAATGATGTCTGTCATGTCAACAGTTAGAAGTTGAGACCCTTCTGAGATTCCCGAACCTGGGACATAACGATCATTGACATTTCCATGATACAGTCTTACTCTAGCATTCATGTTGTGCTATTCAAAGAATGAATGTCATACCTTCACAAGACATTGCTATCCTCCCTAGGGACTTAGTCTCATGTTTAATCAAGGCCACCTAGTGACCTTTAATCCTATAGGAGAGGCTGATTAAGCAGTGGGTCAGAAGCTCTGTACCACCTTGAGTCTTAGAAGGCCGTTAAAAATATTGCCTGTAGTCATATAGTTTAATTTTCTTAGAACCATATTACTATATAATTTTATGAGCCTCTGATGTGTTTTTCATAAGACATTCCTATCCCTCTTCATTATGTGATAAGGACATTCAAAAGTCCAGCTTAATTTTTATTGAAGGGTGCTTTACTAGTCCTCAAAAGTGCCATGATTGGTTCCACGTGATGCCTGCATTGTTGTTCTCGGAGCAAAGCTGTGACGTGACTTTACTTTCTCCTCTGCAAGATCTTATTGCCTACTCTAAATTTCCTTCTCTATTTCTGTATGGTTTTTGCAATGGTAGCAGTCAATCCTGTTCTGCAATGTTAATTCAAATTGAAACTTCAAAAAAAAATGGTTAAACATTTTTCATCAGAACATCAGTATAAATTGTACTGGCTAGGGTTATTGGTTGCAAACAAAGAAACTGATATTGGTTAACTTAAGCCAAAAAGGTGTTAGGTCATTCAGAGTGTTGACAAGGAGGCCACAGCACAGGTTGGCCAAGAGAACAGCCGAGGCCTGCTACTGGTACAGGAATGCTCTTCTTTGGGCAGTGTTGCTGGTATTGTTTCCTGTAGATCTGTTGCACTGCTGGATTCTCAACTGCCTCAAGATCACTGAGAAAATCTAAAAGGTCCTCTGCCTTGTATTATTTCCTCAAGATTCAAAGCCTCTACCAGAAGTCTCTGATTAACCTCACTTAAATTAGGAGCCATGTGCTAACTGCTAGGGGTTGAGATGGGGGCTGCATCTCACCTATTTGGGAATTCTCTTCAAATAGGAAAAGATTTCAGGCAGTGGAAACAGCAAATGTCCCTGTATATAAATATTTTCATTTAATTCTGAAGTTTAAAATTCAGAGAATTGGAATTTTAGAGCTAATAGAAACCTTCAAGAAATAATGTCCTCACTTTACAGGTGGAACAAGGGAGGCTTTGCAGTTAAAATGACTTGTGTAAGATCACACCGCTAGTTGGCAGAGCCAGGACTGGAGCACAGATCTCTACACTCACCATTGCTTTAGATTGCTCTGAACTTTTAATCTTGGGTTGCCAGTATAACTTTGAATTTTTGGCTTTTAAAGCAATGTGTTAATCTTTTAATACGAATTTGAATTATTAAGGCCTACTTCCATATTTACTCAGTTTATACTGTGAACATTTGTTGAGCATGTAATGTTTACCAGGTACTTGCTAGGAGCTGGACATAAAAATATGAAAAAGACTGATTCTGGGCCTTTAGGGAATTCATAGTTTAGTAAGGGCGACAGATATAAAGATAGATTAATTATAATATTGTGTGATATGTTTCTGTAGAGGAATAAAAGTAAATGTATATGGTTAACTGCCTGGGAGTTAACCTTGACCCTTGTGGGGTTTTTGAAGGTTAAAAAGGCATGAAAGGGCCTTTCAGACAGAATGTATCAGTAGGTGGTGTCTTCAGTCTTTTTTTTTTTTTTTTTAAATGCAGCATTGTTCAATTTGTGGCATTTCTTTCTCTTGAGGCTGTTTTTTTTTAAATTTTTATTTTTATTTATTTATGGCTGTGTTGGGTCTTCGTTTCTGTGCGAGGGCTTTCTCTAGTTGTGGCAAGTGGGGGCCACTCTTCATCGCGGTGGGCGGGCCTCTCACTATCGCGGCCTCTCTTGTTGCGGAGCACAGGCTCCAGACGCGCAGGCTCAGTAATTGTGGCTCACGGGCCCAGCTGCTCCACGGCCTGTGGGATCTTCCCAGACCAGGGCTCGAACCCGTGTCCCCTGCATTGGCAGGCAGATTCTCAACCACTGCGCCACCAGGGAAGCCCGGTGTCTTCAGTCTTGAATTGCAGAAGTGACATAGTCAGCCAGCAATCTTGCTTTCCTAACTGCTATTTAAAGGTTAAGGGGAGGGACTTCCCTGGTGGCGCAGTGGTTAAGAATCCGCCTGCCAGTGCAGGGGACACGGGTTCGAGTCCTGGTCCGGGAGGATCCCACATGCTGCAAAGCAACTAAGCCCGTGCACTACAACTACTGAGCCTTCGCTCTAGAGCCCGCAAGCCACAACTACTGAAGCCTGCTCTCCACAACTACCGAAGCCTGCGCACCTAGAGCGTGTGCTCTGCAACAAGAGAAGCCACTGCAATGAGAAGCCCGCGCACCATGACGAAGAGTACCCCCACTCGCCACAACTAGAGAAAGCCCACGCACAGCAATGAAGACCCAATGCAGCCAAAAAAAAAAAAAAGGTTATGGGGAAAACAAACCATGTTTTTTTTGGATTTTTGCTTTTTTAAAACATTTTTATTGGAGTATAGTTGATTTACAATGTTGTGTTAGTTTCTGCTGTACAGCAAAGTGAAATCAGTTATACATATACATATATCCACTCATTTTTTAGATTCTTTTCCCATATAAGTCATTACGGAGTATTGAGTAGATTTCCCTGTGTTATACAGTAGGTTCTTATTAGTTATCTATTTTATATATAGTAGTGTGTATATGTCATTCCCAGTCTCCCAATTTATCCCTCCCTACCACCTTTCCCCCTTGGCAACCATAAGTTTGTTTTTTACATCTGTGACTCTATTTCTGTTTTGTAAATAAGTTCACTTGTACCATTTTTTTAGATTCCACATATAAGAGATATCATATTTATCTGTGTCTGACTTACTTTACTCAGTATGACACAGTCTCTAGGTCCATCCATGTTGCTGCAGATGGCATTATTTCATCCTTTTTTATGGCTGAGTAATACTCCATTGTATATATGTACCACATCTTTTTTTTTTAATTTTTGAATTTTATTTTATTTATTTTTTATACAGCAGATTCTTATTAGTTACCTATTTTATACATATTAGTGTATATACGTCAATCCCAATCTCCCAATTCATCCTACCAGGTTAAGGGGAAAACAAACCATGTTTAAAAAATTTTTTTTTAAATGTTTCAGATATATAAAAAGGTTTAAAGAAAAACATGAATGTTACAGATACAGTTATATTTAAGAACTAAAATATTGTAAATACAATTAAAGCCTCCTCTGGACCCTTTTCCAATGGAAATATCCTCTGTCCCCGAGATTATCCCAATTTATTATATTTCATTACCAAATGTGTCTTTATACATATGTATACATCCCTGTATGATATATAATGATACATAGTTTGACATATGGTATTGTTTTGAATGTTTCAAAGCTTTATGCCGTTCTGAACAAAATACTAACAAACTGAATTCAGCAGCATATAAAAAGGATTATATACTGTAGGTCCTTGTTGTTTACCTGTTTTATATACAGTAGTGTGTTATTATTTTTCAGATTCTTTCCCGTTACAGGTTATTACAAGATATTGAGTATAGTTCCTGGTGCTATGCAGTAGGTCCTTGTTGTTTACCTAGGGATCAGCTGGTCAGTTTCCACAAAATAGCCTATGATTTTGATAGAAATTATGTTGAATTTATAGATCACTTTGGGTAGTTTTGCCATCTCAACAATATCAAGACCTTCAACCCATGAACACAGTATATCTTTCCATTTATGTCTTTTAAAATTTCTTTCAATGATCTTTTGGTAGTTTTTAGTGTGTCTTTCACTTCTTTTGTTAAATTTATTCCTTATTATTTTATTCTTTTTGATGCTATGGTAAATAGAATTGTTTTCTCAATTTTATTTTCAGATTGTTCATTGCTACTGTATAGAAATACGATTTTTGTAAATTGATCTTATATCCTGCAAGCTTGCTGAACTCTTTTATTAGCTCCAGTAAGTTCCTGTGGATTCATTAGGATACTTATATGGAAATGAAAGACCCAGAATAGTCAAAACAATCTTGAAAAAGAAGGACAGAGTTGAAGGACTCACCCTTCCCAATTTTAGAACTCACTACAAAGCTACAGTAATTAAGATGATAATGGTACTGGCATAAGGATAGATATATAAATTGTAGGAATAAAATTTAGAGTTTAGAAATAAACTCTTAGCTTTATGGTCAATTTGATTTTCAACAAAAGTGGCAACACAATTCAATGGGGAAAGAATAGTCTTCAGCAAATGGTGCTGGGACAACTGGAGGTGCATATGCAAAATAGTGAATTTACACCCTTACCTCAAACCAAACACAAAAGTTAAAATGGACCAAAGACCTAAATGTAACCTAAAACTCTTAAAAGAAGGCATAGGCATAAGTTCTTATGATACTGGATTAGGCACTGGTTTCTTAGATATAACACCAAAAAATTGAACAATCAAAGAAAAAATAGATTAACTTCATCAAAATTGAAAACTTACGGGGACTTCCCTGGTGGTCCAGTGGTTAAGACTCCGTGCTTCCAGCGCAGGGGATGCAGGTTCGATCCCTGGTCGGGGAACTAAGATCCCACATGCCGCGCGGCGCGGCCAGAATAAAAAATTGAAAACTTCTGTGCATCAAAGGTTACTATCAAGAAAGTGGAAGGACGACCCACAGAGTCAGAGAAAATATTTATAAATTGTGTATTTGATAAGAGACTAGTATTCAGAATATATAAAGAACTCTTAAAATTTGACAGCAAAAAGGCAACCCAATTTAAAACAAAGATTTCAGTGGATCTTTCTCCAGAGAAGATACACAAATGGCCCATAAGCACATAAAAATATGCTCAATGTCAATAGTCATTATTAGGGGAATACAAATGGAAGAACACAATGAGATACCACTTCACACCCACTAGGATTGCTGGAATCAAAAAGATGGGACGATAACAAGTGTTGGCAAGGATGTGAAGCAGTTGGAACCCTCACACATTGTTGGTGTGAATATAGAAATGGAACAGCTGCTTCGGAAAATAATTTGGCACTTCCTTAAAAAGTTAAACAGAGTTTCCGTGACCCAGCAAGTCCACTCCTAGGAATCTACCCAAGAAAACTGAAAGCTTATGTCTATACAAAAGTTGTATGCAAATATTAATAGCAGTGTTATTCATAATAGCCATAAAGTAGAAACCACCTAAATGTCCATCACCTGATGAATGGACAGACAAAATGTGATATATCCATACAATGGAATATTACTCAGTCATAAAAGGAACAAAGTACAGCGTGAATGAACCTTGTAAATATGCTAAGTGAAAAAAGCCAGATCCAAGAGACCATATTTTGTAAGATTCCATTTATGTGAAATTTCCAGATAGGCAAGCTCATAGAGACAGAAAGTAGATTGGTAGTTGTCAGAGGCTATGAGGAGTTAACTGCTGATGAGTATAGGTTTCTTTTGGAGTTGATGACAATGCTCTGGAATTAGTGGTGATGGTTGTACAACCTTGGGACTATACGAAAAAGCACTGATTTGTATACAGTAAAAGGATGACTCTTATGTGAACTATCTCTTTAAAAGAAGGAGGAAAAATATATAAATACTCTTATAATGTGATAGGAAGACAACCCAATAAAAAACGGACAAAAGGTATCAAATGACATTTCATAGTCATAAATTATAATAGTTAACATTTGAGGGCTAATTATATGCCTGGTGTTAAGCACTTTACAGGTAAATTTAATCAACTTTGGATGTAGTACTATTATTATCCCCATTTTACAGATTAAGAAATAGGGATTGGTTAAGTTGTTTAATATTCTAGTTGATGAATACTGGACTGGGATTCAAACTCAGGAGCTCATATATTCCCTACACTTTATACTGTTTTAAAGCCACACCGTGCTGTACAAGTCTTTGTGTGGCCATTGCATTTCACAGGGCAGACTCCAACCATTGCACCATGCCTGTTGTTTTTCTCTCTAGATCCATTGATGAGATGAAACGGTTGGAGGAAATGTCAAGTATGTTTCGGGGCTCTGGAGTTGACCACCACCCTCCAGAACCAAAATCCCAAACAGAAAGAGATGAAGATTCAGGAGGCAAAGAGCAACCGTGGGAAATGGTGATGGATAAGAAACACTTCAAGCTGTGGCGGCGCCCCATTACAGGCACCCCCCTTTACCAGTACAGAGGTGAGCCCAGCTTGGCTGCTGGCAAGGGTGTTCATGCCGGCAGGTGCACAGCACTGTGTTCCTGTGCTCTCTAAACTCTTCCGTTCTGGTGGTTTCTTGGGAAAATTGCCCTGTTTGTTGGTTTTCCTCTCCCAGAGTCTCCATGTCTTTGCTACACTTTGCTATAGGTTGCCTTTGTCTTTGCCGCCCCAATATGACTTCTAGTTTCTGAATCTGCCTTTAAGATGTGTCAGTCAGTACTCTACAACTGAAATGCAGTTAAGTGACGAGAGTGTGGCAAACATCCCTTATTCTTTCCTGTCATTCTAGTTTTTGGAACCTACACAGATGTGACACCTCGGCAGTTCTTCAATGTTCAGGTGAGTACATTTTTCTTCCCAGGTTTGGAGCCACTAAGCCTAGAAGTCCACTTGCCATCGTCCACATGAGTAATTTCTCTGACTCAGAAGACATTGGCTTCAATCCATCTATCTATTTCTGTACCCCTCATTTCACGTCAAATGACCTCTGGGTAAACCTTTGATTTATAATTTGTTTGTCCAGTGGGGACGAGGCCAGTTCTACCCTTTACAGGGCTGTTGGGAAGATCAAATAGAGGAATGGATTTGAGTGCTTGAATATATTTTATACGGCTTTATAGTTTTTTTTTTCTTAAACAATTTAAGGGTAAGTTTACATACCCTTTATTCCAAAGTGCTTCAGTGTATATTTCCTAAAACTAGACATATTCTCCTAGCTAGCCATGGTACCATTAGCAAAGTCAGTATAAGTTTAACTGATGCAGCACTTACAGAATCTTTGTATTCCAGTTTTACCTACTGGCCCAACGATGTCCTCTATGGCATTTTCTCCTTCAGTACAGATGCGGTCAGGATTTAGCAATCTGGAGCTTATCTACAGTGAAGGTGTTTATTTGATAAAGATGAAGCGTATGTGTTTAAAGACTCTGTTCCTCCTTGTGGGGAAGTGTATGAAAGGGAAGGTGGGATCACCCAGAGTTCTACAAAAAAAATTTTTTTTCCTTCCTGGAGTTTTCAAGTTTTACTGGACTTTGAGTTTGATGGTTATAACACACACTGCTAATACGCAAGTGCATGCTTTCCCCTAAGCACTGAATTTTGTCAATCTGTATTGAGTTTTTGCTGGTCTGGATATGTATGATATATGTCTTACTTTGAAATTCCATAGTTACTAGTGATGCTGCAAATTTTTAAAAATATGCAACTTGTATTTCTGTGAGGTGTCTGCTCATACTTTTGGACTTGCTGTTTAAAACTTTTTAGAATTGTTTCACCCATAAACATTTATATCACTGTCTACTGTATTTTCCCCAGACATGTCTATTACAATATTTTTTTCTTACACTTGTCTTTTTCTTGTTAAGATTCATTTTCAAGGTAATGGGATTGGCCTACAGGAAGGGATTTTAAAAGACTCGTCTGTAGTAAACATAGCCGTGTCTTTGACACTTTGGCACTGCCTTTTAGGTCGGATCACTGTTTCAGAAGAAGATTCTTGGGTCAGAGGCCCAAGCATCTGGAGAAGTCTTCTGCAGCTTTGTTTTGGATCTCTTGGGTCTTTATGGTCTGTTCTGTTTCCGCAGCTGGATACAGAGTATAGAAAAAAGTGGGACGCCCTGGTGATCAAGCTGGAAGTGATCGAGAGGGATGTGGTTAGTGGTTCTGAGGTTCTTCACTGGGTAACCCATTTTCCTGTGAGTATTTTCACCTCTGCTTTTACTTTTATCATGTCCCTGTGAGGCAGAGCACTAATCCTGCCCCTCCTTTTCTTTAGTATCCAATGTACTCACGGGATTATGTTTATGTTCGGCGGTATAGTGTGGATGAGGAAAACAACGTGATGGTGTTGGTGTCACGGTATGTGCGGTGGCTCCTGCTGGGTTCCTTTAGCGTGTCCTTCATTCATACATGTGTGGTGGGAGTTTGCCATATGAGTCAAGCCCGGGCCCTGTGCATCCCAGCTAGAATGTGAGTGTGCTGGGACTGGTGACTATCTCAGAGGATTGAAGGGATACCAGCTTTTCATTAAACTAATCCTTTAGTTCCTTAATGTTGATAATTAAAAAAAGAAATGCTCTCTTCCTCAACACAAAGCCTAGTGAGCCAGGAATCACCAACTTAACTCACTGTTTTTAGTACGTAGTTTATACTCATTCATCTTTGTGACTGTTCTGATGTATTTAAAAAATTAGAGGCTGCCTCTTAGATTTTCCTCTTAACTTCAGCTCCCATGCTGTTCTGTATGTAGACATTACTCAGAGTTGCCCTCCCTTCTCTCCCTCCCAGGGCCGTGGAGCACCCTAGTGTGCCGGAGTCTCCGGAATTTGTAAGGGTCAGAGCCTATGAATCCCAAATGGTTATCCGTCCCCACAGGTCATTTGATGAGGTGAGTTCTACATCGTCCGAGAGGTGATGTGTTAGCGGCTTAGGAATTTTCTCAAGGAATGCCTTTGATCTGAATTGGGGAGGGCTCAGTGGTTCTCACGCTTGACCTGCATCGGACTCCGCTGGAGCTTGTTAAAACAGTGCTGGGCTGCGGCCTGAGAATTTGCATGTTTTGAGAAGTTCCCAGGTGAGGCTGCTGCCGCTGGCCTGGGAACCCCACTTCGGGACCCCCGCTGTAGAGTGGTGTACCAGGGAGACCTCCCGAGACAATGTAGTGATGACTCATGGCTCCCGTTACCTGAGGGACAGTTAGCAGAAGACCATGGCCCCTGACTCATCGGCCGGTCATTAGCGGCGTTCCTGAGGAGCCAGAGCTAGCACCGATTCCATCAAAATTTCCCCACAGTGGGCAGAACACTTGACCGCCTTTCTGGGCTCCTCTTTACTTGTCTGTAAAATGAGAGAGACTAATGCTCTCTGCCTTCTTTAAAAAAATTTTTATTTTATTTATTTATTTATTTATTTAGGCTGCGTTGGGTCTTTGTTGCTGTGCGCGGGCTTTCTCTAGTTACTGCGAGCGGGGGCTACTCTTTGTGTGGTGTTTGGGCTTCTCATTGTGGTGGCTTCTCTCGTTGCGGAGCACGGGCTCTAGGCGCACGGGCTTCAGTAGTTGTGGCTCGCGGGCTCTAGAGCGCAGGCTCAGTAGTTGTGGCTCACGGGCTTAGTTACTCTGCGGCATGTGGGATCTTCCTGCCAGGGCTCGAACCCGTGTCCCCTGCACTGGCAGGCAGATTCTTAACCACTGCGCCACCAGGGAAGCCCTAGAGCATTGTTTTTCAAACTATGCATTGCTACCCACTAGTGGAAGACAAAATTAGTTTAGTGCTTAAAGAGAAAAGGAACAAATAGAATAGAAACTAAGTGTAAGCATATTTCATGAAACTTTTGTTTGATTACATAAGTATGTACAAGTGTGTGTGTGAGAGAGAGAGTGAGAGAGAACTTGGTTACAGTGTAAAAAGGAGTATTTACAGTGTGTTGTAAATACAGTTAAAAAATGTTTTAAAAGTCCTTGCTTTAGAAGCTAGACAAGAAGGCTGCTGTCGATAGCTAGTGCTTTTAGGAAGGGGAGCCTGGCTGGGGACGGTGGGAATTAGAATTGTGCCTCACTCTTTTCCTTTACGTTGCTTTTGAAATTTGAACCTTGTCTGTGTATTTCCTATTTGAAAAAAAAGTGACTTGAGTCCCAGCATTACTGCCTTTAGAAACCCTGACCATGAAACAGCTAAGGCAGAGTTTGGCACCTAGCAGAGTGTGTTGCACCCAAAAAATAACTTCTTTCAGCTGGGGTGGGGGAACAGTATGAATTATCTGTGTAAGTCTTTTAGCATATCGTGGCAAGCTCTTAAGAGAAAGGTGAGACTTGAGTTGGTTCTTATAAAAAGGCAGACTGTGGATAGAGGAAAACAGGAAGGACCCTGGAGGTAGAAGACACGATTCAGCCAAAGACAAAGATAGGAATGAGCCGTGGATGTTGAGAGACTGACTCACTGCTTGGAAAGGAGGGCAGAGTTTAGGGAGGAGTGGTAATTACCTTGACCATGTGCAGAGGGTACTTGAAAACCAGGCAGCTGAGTTTGGGTTTGCCAGATGGAAAGTAGATCCTTGGGCTGAGGTATGGTGTTTTGTTAGGTTTTTTGTTTGTTTGTTTGTTTGTTTTTTGTGGCCCCGCCGCAAGGCTTGCAGGATCTCAGTTCCCTGACCAGGGATTGAACCCGGGCCATGACAGTGAAAGCCCGGAATCCTAACTCCTAGGCAACAGGGAACTCCCTAGTTTTTATGGAAAATTTGAGATGTAGACAAAAGATAAAGAAGTAGAGAGTATAATGAATGAACCCTTTGTATTCATCCCCAGCTCTGACAATGGCCAAACTTGTTTTATCTGTACTCTTTCTGTTCCCTTTCCCACTCCCCTGATTATTTTGAAGCAGATTCTAGTTTTGCTATAGAAGAACCAAAGAATTCTTCTATAGAAATTTCAGTATTTATCTCAAAAAGAAAAGAGATTTTTGAAAACGTAATATCGTATTTCCTAATATCAAATATCTGTAGTGTTCAAATTTTCCTGATCATCCATGTATTTTTTTGTAGTTGGTTTATTTGAATCAGGATTCAGATAAGATCCAGACATTGAAATGGGTTCATACTATCTGTAGCTTTCTGTCTATCTCTTGAGTTCTTCCTCCCTTTTTTTTTTTTTTTTTTTTTTAAATTTATTTTGGCTGCGCTGGGTCTTAGTTACGGCACGCGGGACCTTTGTTGCAGCATGTGAGGTCTTTAGTTACGGCATGCATGCGGGATCTAGTTTCCTGATCAGGGATCGATGCCGGGCCCCCTGCATTGGAAGGTAAAGTCTTAACCACTGGACCACCAGGGAAGTCCCTCCCTCCTTTTTTCCCCTTGCAGTTGTATTTATTGAAGAAGCAGGTTCTTTGTCCTGGATCTTGCTGGTTATATTCCTATAGTGTCCATAGTGTCATTTAACATGTTTCTCTGTCCCCTGTGTTTCCTGTATATGGGTACTTTGATCTAGAGGCTTGAACAGAGTCAGGTTGTTTGGGGCAAGACCACTTTATTAGAAGGAAATAATGTCTGATTGTCCCTTTCTTTGTGAATTTGGAAGTGATTAATGATTATTGCTCAGATCCACTATTTCATTAGAGGTTAACAAAATATTGTGTAAATCCTCCTTTCTTCATTTATTTCCATTTATTAGGTGACATACTTTAACGGAAAATTTCCTCATTAACTATTTGGTTTCCCATAGTTCACAGAGGAAAGGGAAGTAAGAGAAATGCTTGATTTGTTTCCTTCATTTACTAGTTTTTAAAATAATGAATTGGTTCTTTCAGCTAGCAATCCTTCAAAGATAAAGTTTTTTGGTTTTTTTTTTAAGAAATGCCATTAGAAACTCAAATTTAAACATACTTGGTTGGTTTTTAGTCTGTTCCCAGTTATTCTTATTGGTGTTCAAATTGTCCCATTTTTGGTCGTTAGCCTCTTCTTACTGACTGGAGTCCTTTTGACTTGACCTCAGGACTCGCCTGGTTTCTGGTGTTATAAGATGTTCCAGGTTCACCTTGTATAGTTTTAGGTGTAAACCTGGAAATGAGCATTTCTTCTGGGAGCCCTGGTTCCCTTTAAGGAAATGTCATTTAAATACCACAGTTTGGCTTCTAGGAGTTCTCGTGGCTCTGGGCCTACTCATTGTTTTTAGGCCTTTTCAGAAGGTAGCACTAAGTAATAAATTTTGTTTGTTTGTTTTAAAGATACATCCTAAATGCACACTAGTACTTTTAACTCAAAATTTAGGACTGTAGGGTGTCTGTCTTTTTGTCTTTAGGATATGTATGCACTGTGCAAAATGTTGAGGCTTTTTTTTTTAAAGATTTATTTTATTTATTTTTGGCTGCATCGGGCCTTAGTTGCGGCACGTGGGATCTTCATTGCGGCATGCGGGATCTTTTGTTATGGTGTGTGGGTTTTTCTCTTCTCTAGTTGTGGCACAGCGGGGTCCAGAGCACATGGGCTCTGTACTTTGCAGCACGCAGGCTCTCTAGTTTGAGGCGCGCTAGCTCCCTAGTTGTGGCGCGCAGGCTTAGTTGCCCTGTGGCATGTGGGATCTTAGTTCCCTGACCGGGTATCAAACCCACGTCCCCTGCATTGTAAGGCGGATTCTTTACCACTGGACCACCAGGGAAGTCCCCAAAATGTTGAGTTTTAAGGTTGCTTGAAGTAGGTCCTCTCTTCGTGGTTTTTCCTATCAACTCAGTTCATAGTTAGGTTCCTTGTTGTCTACTTTTGATTTTTAGGTAACTAAAAATATAAAATATAATTTTGTTTTTTTAAGTAAATTTAAAAAATATAAATATAATTAAATATAAATATTTAAATATTTATATATAATTTTTAAATATAATTTTGTTTTATTAAATAATAAATTTATATATAATTTTATATAATTATAAATTATAATTAAAATTATATAATATATAATTATATGTATTTATATAATATATAATATATAATTTATATAATATACAATATATAATTTATATATATTTATATAATAAATATATAATTATTTTACATATATAAATTTATATAATTTATATATCATATAAATTTATATATTATATAAATTTATTTTATAATTATATAATTATATAATATATAATTTATATATATAATTATATAATATATAATTTTATATAATTATAAATTATAATTAAAATTATATAATATATAATTTTTAAATATAATTTTGTTTTATTAAATAATAAAAAAAATTATGTTTTCAAAGTCAAATATGTAAAATAAGAAATAGAGTGATTTGCTTATATCCCTGTTGCATCTACCCAGTTCCTTCCTTCTTCCTGTAAGTAACCACTGTTTTCAGTTCTGGCTTCTTTTTTTTCCATATAAGCGGTAGTGGATGATCTCTTACCCCTTTGGGTGGAGCATAATTGGTTCAGACCTCTCCTGGGATCGGGACACCTGTAAATCTCTTAAATCCCTGTCCTTCACTGTACCCATGAGAGGTTGAGCCAGAGAGAATGGGTGCATGGACCCTGTGGTCAGAATTCTGGGTTCATCTTGGCTCTCGTTGAGTATGTGGGTGACCTTGGCCAAAGTCCCTGAACCTCTTTGTGCTCAGTTTCCTCATCTGTAAAATGGGGGATATTGGTGCCTACATTATAGGATTGTTGTGAGGGGTTGAAGCAGTTCCTGACAAGTGGTTAAGTGCTGTTTACATGTTTGCTGTTAGCAGTAATGGTAGTAGAGATCATATCATTTTGGTAAAGATTAAGATATTTAAAAATTGGGGGTATGTGTTGGGGTCCTCAGGACCACCCCCCCATTCGAAGATGGAGTAAAAGGACGCACAGGAATCAGCTTATAGTTTTACTCATGGCTGAGATTTATTACAGTGATGGAAAGATGTACAGCTGGATCAAAAGGGGAAGACACAGGCGGGGTCTGGAGGAACCCACTGCAGTCTCCCCATGCTCTCCCTCCCGTGAGGGCCCACGGAGCACATCCTCTCCCAGCTGCAACATGCGTGCGATGTTTCTGCCCAGGGAAGCCCAGTAGAGGCTCAGCGCCCAAGATTTGTACTGGGGGCTGGTCACATGAACGCCCTCTGCCTAGCGTGTCCTAAAATCCCAGACCCCCAGCAGGAAAGCAGGTGCTCAGTATGAAGTGCATTGTTTGCACAGAGGAGACACAGGGAGCCACACTTAGCACTTAACTGTTGACTGGAGCCAAGTTCCCAGACACCAGCCGGGGCCAACCTCGTGAGATGGTAGCCTCTCAGGTCTTCAGTGGTCACTCTTTTCTGCTCACGGTGAAAAACTGCCACTCTCCGCCTCAGAGTCAGATCTTGGTTATTCTGTGGTACTGGATATGGAGGCTGTGGGGATAGTTCCGGTACCTTCATCTTTGCTGTTTTTCTTTTCCAGAATGGCTTTGACTACTTGCTGACGTACAGTGACAATCCCCAGACAGTGTTTCCTCGTTACTGCGTTAGTTGGATGGTTTCCAGTGGTGAGTGGGTGCTTGTGTACTGGGCCTGGACCTGGGCTGAACATTTTGTTTTTCTCTAGCTTCTTGGTGGCTTCAAGGAGATTAGTACTTGTCTCACTGGAGCCCTTCCGAGTTCATTGTTGAATACTACCTTGAAGGTAGTAAAGCCTCCAGCTGCAGTTTGGTGGAGTAAGAATTCTGGAGACCCAAAAAGGAACTTATGCCCAGAGGCAAGCTGAAGAACATTCTATGTATATTAATGCATTTAAAATTTTTCTTCTTAGATAGTGTTGAAAGCCATAAATCTGGCATAGAAAATGTGGTTATAGGACAGTCACCCGGAGAAGGGGCCATCACCCTTCTTACTTAACGGAGGCTACACATCACTGCTGTGACTGCATCTTTCCCTTCCAGTCTCTCGCCTTAAAAGCAGCCTCACGTGATTTTCTTTCTTCTGGTTCTCTGTAGGCGGCTTCTTACACCTCAGGGGGAGAATGGAGAGGAGATTAGGTGTTTCCGTTTGACATTTCTCTAAACAAAATTGGCAGATATTTACGCTGTGCCACTGATAAATGATATTTTGATCACATAAGAGAGCCTTTGGGGATTTATGTGGCCTGATGAGCACCCCTTTTCAAAGGATCTCAGAGGTCATGGGTTGTTTTCACTCCCTAAAAGTTTTGGTTGTCTGTCAGTCCGTCTGTGATCTCTATAAGCAGTCATTGGCTGCTTACCAGGAAAGGAATAGGCCCTTCTAATTTTGAGCCTACTGTTGGTTTGTATGTCAGCCTACCTACCCAGATTTCCCTCTCTCCCAACAGGCATGCCAGATTTCCTGGAGAAGCTGCACATGGCCACTCTGAAAGCCAAGAACATGGAGATCAAAGTAAAGGACTATATCTCGTCTAAGCCTCTGGAAGTGGGTAGTGAAGCCAAGGCCACCACCCCATCTTCTGAGCGGAAGAGCGAGGGTAGCTGTGGCCCTGCCCGGATTGAGTACGCCTGAAGGACTTTCAGATAAGCAGGAACAGGCTGCTTCTAGCCCTGTCTCCGTGTCTTATCACTCACTCTGTTGCAGAACAAACAGGACGTGTATTTGAAGGCGTCTGCTGTAACCACCAGTGCAAGATAATTCAATACTGGTGTCCGGTCTTGTTCAGAGCCCTACTGCTCTTTATTAAAACAGAAGAAGGAGGCATCCGAGGGGGCATCGTCATATTCTCAGGCCAAGCATTTGGAAATTTGGTGTTTCGCTGAGCTAATCTGGAACAAGCCTCTCACCTCAGGCCAGAGGGGACAACATCTTTTGCTTCCTCTGCGTGGTTTCCTCTGCCCACATTCCATTCTCAGCCTCGGTTCTGCAGCACTCTGGGTTTCCTTCGGTTCTGAAGGTCCAGCTGGACCACCGGGACGGTTGCGTCTTCAGTGAGGGATCGTGGGGAGTGCCCTTGGTCACGGTCCTGGTGTTGAGTGGGTGTGAACTGTTGCTTGGCAGTGTAAGTGCCTTGTCCTCACCTTCTCCTGTCCTTAGGGACATAAAGTTTGTACCAAGAAATATCACTCTTGGCCTCCCATTCACACCCCATTGACTCCCTCTACCCAGAGCAGTTTCCTTTGAGTTGACCAGTCCTTCTGTATTCGTGTGCTGTATTCATCTGGCTCGTTGCCTCCTCCCGCAGGCCGTTTACCAAGAACACTGGGAGACGGTGGCTCTCTGTATCATCAGTGTTTTTGATGGGGTCAGTGGAGATGCTCGACACATTACACTTTAGCTCTGTTGTTTTTTTTTTTTAACCTTTGTTAAACAGTGGGAATTGGGGAGTTGAATAGGATTTTTCCATAGTCTGACTGTATAGAAAACACCATTTTGATTGAGGTGCTGTTTTTCACACTTCAGGTTTGACTGGATGCTGAGCACTTGCCCATCCTGGAAGGCTAAAGGCAGACGAGTGGGGATTGGGCGCCTCCCTTGCAGCTCTCAGAGCTGTAGACGAGCTGTGTGAACAGATAGATGGAACCTTGTTCCAAGTGCTAATGTAAAGGGGGATGTGGTTTATGTGACCCTCTTGTCCCTCTGAAAAGCTTTTCCTCCTCTTCCAAGCTAAAATAAGAGCAGACTACGTTGTTCAGATAAAGTCACAACCAGATGGGGTCCATTTGGCCTGGCTGAGTTGGCTTATGGTCGTGCTGCTTTCTGACTGGAGAAGCGGGAACAGCTTTCAAATCCTCCTCCCTCCCCTTGTTTCTTAGAATTTGAATGACCAGATTGCTCCCTACCCCAACTCTCTACCCTTTTGTGTTGTTGAAAGGGGAGCTAAACCTGAGATGAACTTCAAGCCCCTCGACCTTTCTGTTGCCTAAGTACTGTGCCAAGGAAATGCCTGCCCCAGTGTTTCAAGTCTTGCGTTCTCTGCGTCGTTGGCAGAGCAGGGAGATGCATCAGGCAGTCCCAGCTTCTTTTCGTTGATCGTGTCTCTCTCCTCATCCCCAGGACCTGACAGGCCAGGAAGAGGCCCTCGGTTATGTTGGAAGTTAGCGCCTGTGATTGTTGGGACGTGGGTGGTGTGGGCGAGTGGCGTGAGTGCACATGTGATAAGGGGCTGGGCGTTGCCCATATGCTTTGTGGCAATTTGACTCTGCACTTGGGGTTGGTCTATACAGTTACTTATGTCATTGTAATGATTTCACTCCTGTGGCATTTTTATCAAATGTGTGAATAAATACATAAAGATTGGTATGAAAGAGTGTGTCTTTGGACAGATGTTGGTGGTGAAATCTTGCATACTGGGCTTATTATTTCTTCCTGATCATAAAGTTGAAGTGTGTTTCTGCTCATAGCGTTGGCACTTGGAAGCGGCAGGGCTTGGTCTTTCTTGACGGTAACTGACACACCGCTCACTACCTTGTCTAGACTGTAAGCCCTTTCCAGGTGACCAGTTTGGCAACTGAAAACAAACCACCTGTTTGCACTTCTTTGTCTTGATCTACTAGTAACCCACACCCTTTGCTTTAAAAGAAGGATTGACTTGGAGGAAACAGTTAGAGCTTTGCTGGGAGGGAGTGAGGAGAGGAGGGGACTCGGGCTGGGGCTGGAGTCCTGGGGCTGGAGAGGGAGGGTGGTGAGCGCAAAACCGAGGGCATGGTTAGGTCACACAGGCAGTTCTGCTGGAATGCAGATTTGTGCCAAGGTGATTGATACGTTAGAGACACTGAGCATAGCATGAATTTTGAGTTTATGTGTAATTTTTGCCTGTGGGAGACACGAGGTGAACACGGATGCACACCCAAACTACGACAGCTCTTTCCTCCACATTGCTCTCAGATGATCTCTGGAAAGACGCCTGTGCTGGAAGACTACTTGTCAGAGGTCGTATGCTGCAGGTGCACGTGTGTGTGTATAATCTCACATTTGTTTCTTTGTTTTGTTTTGGTTTTTTAAATATTTATTTATTTATTTGGCTGTGCGGGGTCTTAGTCGCAGCATGCGTGAGGGATCTAGCTCCCCGACCAGGGATTGAACCCGGGCCTCCTGCATAGAGAGCACGGAGTCTTAACCACTGGACCACTAGGGAAGTCCCTGTGTAGCCTCACATTTGGAGAGTTGGTCGCTGCACTGGCCTTCAGCCTCCTGTGGACACCCCTGCTCAGCACCCCTGCCATTCTCCAGGCTCTGTGTGAACACTTCCACGGAGAAGCAGCTGAGTTCTTGACTGAGCAGCATTTCTGTTGTTGGATAGCTCCGGCTTTCAGAACGTTCTTTACATTGAGACCAAATGGGCCTCATACTGTCTACCGATGGGTCAAGCCCTGTCCTTGGAGCAACACTGGAAAACTCTCCCATGGGATAGCGCTTCATGTTCTTGAAGATGGTGCTCATGTGACAGCTTTTCCCAGGCTTTATGTCACCAGCAGCTTCAAAAATCCTCCAACTTTTTATTTTGAACAATTTCATACATACAGAAAAGTTGAAAGAGTAATTAAAAAAACCTTATATACCATTTCTGTACCTTTGCTGGTTGTTAACAAAGGCTTTATCTTCCTCTCTGTATACACTTTGCTATGACTGGACTGTATCCTAAAATTCATATGCTGGGACCCTAACTCCAACATGATGGTGGAGATGTGGCCTTTGGAACGTGATAGGTTTAGATGAGGTCATGAGGGTGGGTCCCCATGATGGGATTAGTGCCCTTATACAAGAGCTGCCAGAGGCTTGTTCTCCCTCTCCACCTGTGAGGACACAGGTTGGAAAGCCAGAGAGAGCTCTCACCAGGAAATGGAATCGACTAGCATCTCGATCTTGGATGTTCAGCCTCCGGAACTGTGAGAAATAAATTTCTGTTGTTTAAGCCACTCAGTCTGGTATTTTGTTATGGCCTGATTAGACTAATACACTTTTTCATGACCATTTGAAACTAAGTTGCAAACATATTTCACCCCTAAATACTGGAGCATGTTTTTTTTTTTTTTCCCCCACGCCACGCAGCATGCAGAATCTTAGTTCCCTGACCAGGGATCAAACCGATGCCCCCTGCAGTGAAAGCACGAAGTCCTAACCCCTGGCCTGCCAGGGAAGTCCCGGAGCATACTTTTTTATAATAGGGATATTCTGTGTAACCACAATGCCACTAGCACACAGATAAACAATGTCATAATATCTAATAATTCAGTCCATATTAAAATTTCCCCCGTTGCCCCCTATATGACTAGCAAACTCCCCTCAGTAGTTGTGGCACGCAGGCTCAGTAGTTGTGGCTCATGGGCTCTAGAGCTCAGGCTCAGTAGTTGTGGCGCACGGGCTTAGTTGCTCCGCAGCATGTGGGATCTTCCTGAACCGGGTTTGAACCCCTGTCCCCTGCATTGGCAGGTGGATTCTTAACCACAGAGCCACCAGGGAAGTCTAGGAAATTCTTTTCAAAATGAAAATATCCTTCATAAAATTTGAGAACTCTTAATTTCTAACAAATAAGCTTGAAAAATGTCTAAAAAATTAAACTATAACCTTTGGATGGAAGTGATTTTGATGTAAAATGTGCCTGTTCTTACAAACCTCAGTAGTACTTGATAGAACATTATTCCAAAGCGACTCCCAGGCCACACACTGTCACAGTTGCTTTAATAACCTCATTCTGGTTGATTCTGGTCCACAAATGCATTTAAAATTTTTTTCATACAGATAACTTATAAATGACCTAACTTTATTGTCTATTTCTTTTTTAATAAATTTATTTTTTATTTATTTTTGGCTGGGTTGGGTCTTCGTTGCTGCGCGGGCTTTCTCTAGTTGGGGCGAGCGGGGGCTATTCTTCGTCGCGGTGCGCGGGCTTCTCATTGCGGTGGCTTCTCTTGTTGCGGAGCACAGGCTAGGCACACGGGCTTCAGTAGTTGTGGCTTGCGGGCTTAGTTGCTCCGTGGCATGTGGGATCTTCCTCGACCAGGGATCGAACCCTTGTACCCTGCATTGGCAGGCAGATTCTTAACCACTGCACCACCAGGGAAGTCCCTTATCATCTATTCTTAAAGAGCCTCACCATACCTAAAAAGGTAGGGTGTATGTTTGAACGTAGTAATGTTTGGGTGTTTTTGTGGTTAATGCATTTTACCATATCTTAAAACTCTGCTGTTTACCATGTCTTAAAACTCTCTGCTCTAACATGAGTTAGGATTATGTTCATCCTTGAGGGACAGAAACCCACAATATGGCCTAAACAAGACTTACGTTGATGTTCTTTTCTGAATGTAGCCGGTCCAGGGCTGGCACGGTGGCTCCTTGGTCCTCCCAGACCCAGGCTTCTGCAGTCATGTCCTGCCCTCATCACACGGGGGTGGATTCAGTTACATCAGAATCTCTGGGGTGAGACCCAAGCATTGTGTTATAATTCTAGATATATTATAGTTTGTCAATGCTCTTCCTAAAAGGTGGAGCCCAGGACTACACTTGACTCTGTTCCCTGGCAGGTGAGCATTGTGAGGACGGGGCCTGTGTCTGTTCAGTGTCCAGTGGGGCCTGCTTCCCCTCCAGCCATCACGTCTGTGCTCTGCCAGTGGGAAGGAGCAAGGGGAAAAGAATGTCTCTCCCCCTTGAGGACCCTTCCCAGAGTGGCACATCATTGCTGCTTAAAACCGCAGGGACCAGAACTTAGGCCAAAGACCACACCCAGCTGCTGAGAGGCTATACTTTGAACAGCCTTGTGCCCAGTAAAAATTCAGAGGTCGGGAATTGCCTGGTGGTCCAGTGGTTAGGACTTGGCACTTTCACTGCCAGGGCCCAGGTTCGATCCCTGGTCGGGGAACTAAAATCCTGCAAGCCGTGCAGCGCAGCCAAAAAAAAAAAAAAAAAAAATTCAGAGGTCATTTTGCTGAGGAAGAAGGAGAGAACGGAAATGGGGGCAGCTGGCAGGCTTTGCCAATTTACAGCTAAGAGACACCTACAACTTTAAGTGCATCACTTCAAAGACTCTGGACTCAGTTAAAAAGGCAGAAATGCCAGGAGATATTCTAGTTTGCTAGGGCTGCCATAACAAAGTACCACAAACTGAGTGGCTTGAGCAACAGAAAGGTGTCGTCTTCCCAGTTCTGGAGGCCGGAAGTCTGAGATCAAGGTGTCAGCGGGGTTGGCCTCCCCCAGCTTCTGGTGGTTGGCGGCCATCCTTGGCTTCCCTTGGCTTCTAGATGCATCCCCTCACCTCTGCCTTCACGCTCACGTGGCATTCTCCCTCTGTGCATGCGTCTATGTCCAGATTTCCCCTTTTTGTAAGGACACTGGTCATATTGGTGACAAGCCCATTCTATTCCAGTATAACCTCATCTTAACCTAATGACATCTCAATAGCACTATTTCCAAACAAGGCCACATTCCGTGGTGTTGGGGGTTAGGACTTCAACCTAGGAGTTTTGAAGGGACACAGTTCAACCCGTAACAAGGGGAGATCGCAGAGAACTCAATTTCAGAACGACTTTTCAAAAGCAGTAACCCCTTACGGAGTCCAGAACGACTTCCCTGCCTGGCCTGGCTCACCTGTCCTGAACTTCACTGTGGCAGCAGCAGGGGGCAGGGCTGCACCGCCCACCGGGAGCCGTTTCTCAGGCCGCCTGTGACTGCTGGAAGACTTCAGAGCTCATCGAAACCAACGGTTCACTGCGGTCTCCTTGGGCACCACCACCCCTCCCTCAAAGCCTGCACTGGCATCAAGACCTATGAATAAACGAGAGAGGAAGTGGGTCAGACGACCACAGCCTGTGTGGGTGTGTGGAGCTGGCTGGTGGGAAGAGGAGGCCAAGGGTAAGTGGAGGTTCGCAGGCCCCAGCCTGGGCCGGGGTGTGCGCCTGGGAGAGACAGGTGTGGATAAGGAGAGAGCTCCACTTTGCTGCCCTCCAGGCTTCTGCTCCGAGGGGCCAATACCAGTCCCAAGCTAGGAGGAGGGTCGTCTCCTCCAGACCCAGCCAGGACTGGCAGGCCAAGTGGAGGATCCTGCTGTTTGATGTTCCATCCTCCAGCTCTCATTCCTGCATTTCCCGTTATACTTCTTGTCCGATTGCTGTATTTCTGTGCCTAGAAAGAAGGCAGGATGTGGTGTTATTCAGCAAGGAACTACTGAACGCCCACTATGTGCCTGTGACTTTGAAAAGAACTGTGAAGCAGCTGGGCAGACGGCACGGAGTGGACAGAATTAAACAGGTCAGCACCGAGAA
Organism: Balaenoptera physalus; assembly: GCF_965194825.1. Taxonomy (NCBI): domain Eukaryota; kingdom Metazoa; phylum Chordata; class Mammalia; order Artiodactyla; family Balaenopteridae; genus Balaenoptera; species Balaenoptera physalus. Next base: position 11,938,598 of record NC_138894.1, read on the forward strand.
CCAACGATGAGCCCGTTCTGTGTGGCCCATTCTGTGTGGCCCGTTCTGTGTGGCCCATTCTGTGTGGCCTGTTCTGTGTGGCCCGTTCTGTGTGGCCAGTTCTGTGTGGCCCGTTCTGTGTGGCCCATTCTGTGTGGCAGGGGCAGGGCAGCTGGTGTGGGTGGGACTCCATTCACAAGACCAACAGACAGTCTAGGACATATATAAACCAGTGTCATGCTGATGCATCACTGAGAATTTTCTTTTTAGTAAACTGGAATTTTATTCCTGGATTATTATTAATTTTTACATAATATGACTTTTCTTCAAAGCTTTTTTGGTTTCTTTTTGGTGTTTTGTTTTGCTTTTTAATTGAAGTATACTTGATTTACAATTTTTTTTTTTCGTTTTGGCTGCGCCACACAGCATGCAGGATCTTAGTTCCCGACCAGGGATCGAACCCACAGCCCCTGCAGTGGGAGCACGGAGTCTTAACCACTGGCCCACCTGGGAAGTCCCAAATATGTTTTCTAACTGGAGTATTGTTGAGTGAGTCAGTGATACATATACTTATATCCACTCTTTTTTAATGACCTATATATATCCATATAGGTCATTACAGAGTACTGAGTAGAGTTCCCTGTGCTATACAGTAGGTTCTTATTAGTCATCTATTTTATATACAGCAGTGTGTATATGTCCATCCCAATCTCCCAACGTATCCCTCCTGCCCACCCCCCCTCCACTGAGAACATTCTTGACACTCTTTTGGATTTTGCCTTCATACTCTTTTATTTTCCAAAGTAATACCTATGTGACTAAAAAGGTAATACATTTATTTTATACATAAAAATATAAAGAAAAATTATCTAGAATCCTTACAAGTTAGAGATTCAGTGTCTTTTTCCTACTTACTTGCATCTGTACATAATTTTGTGCAGTTTTATCTAAGCATTCATGCACACAGTTTAAAAAGTCAAATAATTCTTTTTTTTTGCTTTTAAAATGTTTATTATATAAGTTTCAGGTGTACAGCATTGCAGTTCAACATCTGTATACACTACAGAATGATCCCTCACCATACAGTTGACCCCTTTACCCATGTCTCCACCTCCCAACCCCCCACCTCTGATAATCAGTAATCTGTTCTCTGTTATCTATGAGTTTGTTATTGTTTTACTTTGTTTTCGTTTTTGTTTTTTTAGATTCCACATATGAGTGAAATCATACGGTATTTGTCTTTCTCCATCTGACTTATTTCACCTAGCATAGTACCTTCAAAGTCAATTCGTGTTGCAAATGGCAGGATTTCATTTTTTTATGGCTGAATAATATTAATAATGGCTGAATAATAATAATCCATTGTACAAATATACCACATCTTCTTTATCCATTTATCCATCAATGAGCACGTAGGTTGTTTGCATATCTAAAAAGCCAAATAGTTCTTACAAAGTTTGTTGCAAAAACCTCTCTCCTACCATTTCCCCTGCCCAGGCACAGCCAGGCTCATCTCTCACAGGGCATGGTACTGGTATTTTCCTCCAGGTCTCTAAATAATGGGCTTATATTACCACACCCCGACTTTTTTTTTTTTTTAACATCTTTATTGGAGTATAATTGCTTTACAATGGTGTGTTAGTTTCTGCTTTATAACAAAGTGAATCAGTTATACATGTACATATGTCCCCATATCTCTTTCCTCTTGCATCTCCCTCCCTCCCACCCTCCCTATCCCACCCCTGTAGGTGGTCACAAAGCACCGAGCTTATCTCCCTGTGCTATGCGGCTGCTTCCCACTAGCTATTTTACATTTGGTAGTGTATATATGTCCATGCCACTCTCTCACTTTGTCCCAGCTTACCCTTTCCCCTCCCCGTATCCTCAAGTCCATTCTCTAGTAGGTCTGCATCTTTATTCCCATCTTGCCCCTAGGTTCTTCATGACCATTTTTTTTTTAGATTCCATATATATGTGTTAGCATATGGTATTTGTTTTTCTCTTTCTGACTTACTTCACACTGTATGACAGTCTCTAGGTCCATCCACCTCACTACAAATAACTCAGTTTCGTTCCTTTTTATGGCTGAGTAATATTCCATTATATATATGTGCCACATCTTCTTTATCCATTCATCTGTTGATGGACACTTAGGTGGCTTCCATGTCCTGGCTATTGTAAATAGAGCTGCAGTGAACATTGTGGTACATGACTCTTTTTGAATTATGGTTTTCTCAGGGTATATGCCCAGTAGTGGGATTGCTGGGTCATATGGTAGTTCTATTTTTAGTTTAAGGAACCTCCATACTGTTCTCCATAGTGGCTGTATCAATTTACATTCCCACCAACAGTGCAAGAGTGTTCCCTTTTCTCCACACCCTCTCCAGCATTTATTGTTTGTAGATTTTTTGATGATGGCCATTCTGACTAGTGTGAGATGATATCTCATTGTAGTTTTGATTTGCATTTCTCTAATGATTAATGATGTTGAGCATTCTTTCATGTGTCTGTTGGCAATCTGTATATTTTCTTTGGAGAAATGTCTATTTCGATCTTCTGCCCATTTTTGGATTGGGTTGTTTGTTTTTTTAATGTTGAGCTGCATGAGCTGCTTGTAAATTTTGGAGATTAATCCTTTGTCAGTTGCTTCATTTCTCCCATTCTGAGGGTTGTCTTTTCGTCTTGTTTATGGTTTCCTTTGCTGTGCAAAAGCTTTTAAGTTTCATTAGGTCCCATTTGTTTATTTTTGTTTTTATTTCCATTTCTCTAGGAGGTGGGTCTAAAAGGATCTTGCTGTGATTTATGTCATAGAGTGTTCTGCCTATGTTTTCCTCTAAGAGTTTGATGGTGTCTCTGACTTTTTATTTTAGGCATTACACTTGGTCCTCCATATTCCCACGGTGCCGCAGCCATGGATTCAACCAACGGTGGATTGAAAATATTTTTAAAAAAATATTTATTTATTTGGTTGCACCAGGTCTTAGTTGCAGCATGTGGGCTCCTTAGTTGCAGCAGGCAGGCTCCTTAGTTGCGACACACGGGCTCCTTAGTTGTGGCATGCGAACTCTTAGTTGCAACATGCATGTGGGATCTAGTTCCCTGACTAGGGATCAAACCTGGGCCCCCTGCATTGGGAATGCGGAGTCTTATCCACTGAGCCACTGGGGAAGTCCCTGAAAATATATATTTTTTTAAATTCTAGGGACTTCCCTGGCGGTCCAGTGGTTAAGACTCCGCACTTCCATTGCAGTGGACCTGGGTTCGATCCCTGGTCAGGGAACTAAAATACAGCATGTCACACGGCACGACCAAAAAAAAAAAAAAATTTCCAGAAAGTGCCAAAAAAGGTAGCAACTATTTACATACCATTTACATTGTATTAGGTAATATAAATAATCAAGAGATGATTTAAAGTATACGGAGAGTGTGTGTGTAGATTATATGCAAATACTGTGCCGTTTTATATAAGGGATTTGAGCATCCCAGGAGTTTGGTATCTGAGGGGGGTTCCTAGAACCAAGCTCCTAGGGACACAGAGGGACAAATGTATATGAATATTCCTCTCTTCCTTCCCTTTCCTCCACCCTTTCCATCTCCTCATCTTCCCAAAGTAGTTACACCGAATTTTAGTTACAGGGTTATTTAGCATTTATGTTGGTATGAGCATGAAAATGTCATTCGCAGACAAGACAAAACACTGTGACTACTGTCTTGCACACCCTTTTCTTTTCCTAGAGTGAGTCCTTGGTGTTTTGTTTGCTTGTTTGCTGAGTTATCACAAATCCAACTGCACCCTCTGTGCCAGTTGTGATCTCCTGCTATTCAGCCCATCAGGTGATAACACTTTCTCCTCCCTGAGGGGATCTGGGCAGATGTGCTGCACTTGGTGCCCACCTGGCGCCGAGATCCACCTTCTCCTCCTGCCTGGGATTCCTTTCAGGTCCATCCGTGTTCTCTGTATTCCATTCTTCCTCTGTCTTGGTTTATTTCCTCCTCGATTGTCAAAGGAGAAAGGTCCTCACATGTTGGGTGGTTCAGCTGAGTACTGCAGTGCCAGATGGAAATAGTTTTCCTTGAGAATTCTGGCGAAGTCTGAAGGTGGTTTGATCCCTCATCACTTCTCTGTGACGTGTAGCCGCTCCACCCCACCCCATCCTCCATCCTCCAAGCTTGTGAGGTCTCCTGGTATTGTCTGAGTTGTTTTTATCTACCGTGCTATCATTGGGCCCTCGTTTGTAAATTCGTCTTTCAGTTCTGGAGAATTTTCTTGAATTATTTGATTTTCTCTCTTCTCTCTTTTGGCCCTTCTGTTATTCAGATGTTCAATCACCTGAAATTGTCCTCTCATTTTATCTTTTTTCTCTGTTTTTCAATTGTTTGTCTTCTTTCTCTACTTTCTGGAAGTTTCCCTGATCTTTATCTTCCAGCCCTGAAATTGAGTTTTTAATTTCTGCTTTCTTATATTTACAACCCAATAGATCTGTTTTTTTGAGTGTTTCCTTTTTTGTGGTAATTGTCCTCGTTTCATGGGTGAGGTATCTTCCCCTTCTAAGGATGTTAGATTTTTGTTAATATTTCTTCTTCCTGCATGATTTGTTTTGTCCAAGTGGCTTTTCCCCAACAGATCCCTCTTCTGCACGGTAGAGGCTTTCTTTGGATGGCTAAAAGCCATTGGTTATCGGTCCATATTAAGAAACTTGGATTGGAGGCTGTGAGCATGTGAGTGTCGGTGGCTGGCTATGAACTTCACTGTAGGATGGGGCCAGCTGCATTTCACACAGACCTTCAACTGTCCTTATTGTAGCTGCTCTCTTCACCTCATGTGGTGCCCCACTTATCCTGAGCCTTTTGGGGATTCTGCTGTGTAAACTGGATTGGCTCTTGTCCCCACTACTGTCTAGGAATTCAATTTTTTATTTCCTCTACTCCTTTTACCACTTTGTGCATCTGCCTTCCAGTTTCAAAAACATTTTTCCTGTTGCTCTTCTCTTTTCTTTTTGAATGTGTGGGTTTGCCTTAAATTTTGCTTTTTTACTTTTGTTGAAGTGGGATTTCAGGAGAGAGCAAAAGTAAACGTGTGTTTTCAATCTGACATCTTTACCTGGGTCTGTTTTTGTTGGTTTCTTTATGTAGTACCCCGCGCCCACCCCCATGCCCCCCGCATCTTTACTGAAATGTAATCAAAGTACAGTTAACTGCATGTGTTTAAAATGAACAATCTAATCAATTTGACATGTGTAGATACCTGTGACATCATCATCACAATTAAGATAATGAATATTTCATCATCCACAAAAATCTCCTTGTGCCCCTTGTAATTCTCCCCAGCCCCATCCCCAGGCAACCACTGACCTGCTGTTTCCATAAAATAGTCTACGTTTTCTAGGATTTTTCATAAATGGAATCGTGCAGTATGTGCTACTTTTTCCTTCATTCACCATAGTGATTCTGAGATTTGTCCTTCTTGCATTTATCAATGGTTCATTTCTTTATATTGCTAAGAATTAGTCCATTGAATGGATGTATCACAGTTTGTCTATTCATTCACCTGTTGAGGGACATTTGGATTGCTCCCAGTTTTTTGGCTATTATAAATAGAGCTGCTATAAACATTTATGTACAAGTCTTTGTGTGAATATGTTTCTGAGGTTTTTTTTTTTTTTGTAAATACCTGGGAGAGGAATGGCTTAGTCGTATGGTAGCTGCATGTTTAAATATTCTTAGGTAACCACCAAACCGTTGCCAAAGTGGTTGTAATATTTTATATCCCCACCAGCAGTGTATGAGTGTTCCAGTTTCTCCAACTCCTTGCCAAAACTTGTTATGTCCAGTCTTCTCATTATACTTTTAATTTGCATTTCCCTAATGACTAATGATATTTATTTATTTATTTATTTATTTATTTATTTATTTATTTATTTATTTATTTATGGCCGCGGCATGCGGGACGCAGCATCTTAGTTCCACGACCAGGGATCGAACCCGGTCCCTCTGCATTGGGAGTGTGGGGTCTTAACCACTGGACCACCAGGGAAGTCCCTTCTAATGACTAATAATATTTAGTATCTTTATGTGCTTATTGGCATTCAAGAATCTTCTTCTATGAAGTGTCATTTGAAATCATTTGCTCCTTTTTTATTGGGTTTTTTGTCTTATTACACTGTAAGAGTTTTTTTTTTAATGATTTTTTTAAAATGTATTTTATTTTATTTTTGGCTGCGCTGGGTCTTTGTTGCTACACGGGCTTTCTCTAGTTGCGGCGAGCAGGGGCTGCTCTTCGTTGCAGTGCGCGGGCTTCTTCTTTAACCACTGTACCACCAGGGAAGCCTGGTAACTCTATGTTTAACTTTTTGAGAAACTGCCAAATTGTTTTCCAAAGCAGCTGCACCATTTTACATCCCCACTAGCAAATTATGGGGGTTCCAATTTCTGCATGTTCTGAACAACACTTGTTATTGTTTTTTAATTCTAGCCATCACAGTGGGTGTGATGTGGTATCTCACTGTGGTTTTGATTTGCATCACCCCAATGACTAATGATGTTGAACACCTTTTCATATGCTTATTGGCCATTTGTATATCTCCTTTGGAGGACTATCTATTCAAAACTTCTGTTCATTTTAAATTGGGTTATTTGCCATTTAATTGTTGAGTTGTATATTTATATATTTTAGATGTAAGTCCTTTCTCTGATATATTTGTTGGGAATATTTTCTCCTTGTCTGTGGCTGGGCTTTTTTTTGTGTGTGTGTGGCATCTTTTAAAGAGCACAAGTTTATAATTTTGATGAAATCCAGCTTATCAATTTTTTCTTTTATGTTTTGTGCTTTTGTGTTTTAAGAAACCTTTGCCTAACTCAAGGATGCAAAGATTTTCCCCTATGTTTTCTTTTTTAAAAAATTTTATTTATTTATTTTTTGGCTGTGTTGGGTCTTCGTTGCTGCATGCGGGCTTTCTCTAGTTGTGGCGAGCGGGAGCTGTTCTTTGTTGCTGTGCGCAGGCTTCTCATTGTGGTGGCTTCTCTTGTGGAGCATGGGCTCTAGGCTCGTGGGCTTCAGTAGTTGTGGCACGTGGGCTTGGTAGTTGTGGCTCATGGGCTCTAGAGCACAGGCTCAGTAGTTGTGGCGCATGGGCTTAGTTGCTCTGCAGCATGTGGGATCTTCCTGGACCAGGGCTCGAACCCGTGTCCCCTGCATTAGCAGGCAGATTCTTAAACACTGTGCCACCAGGGAAGCCCCTCCCCTATGTTTTCTTCTAGATGGTTTATGGTTTTAGGTTTTTACATTTAGGATTGTGATCTGCTCAAGTTAATTTTTATGTATGGTGTGAGGTACGAGTCATGTTTGACATTGAGTATATTTCCAGTTATTTTTTGTTCTATATTATTACATATCAATCCATACTGCATGTTATTTCATATGAGGCAGAATGGGAGTGTCATTCCCCTTCTTCCCCTGCTTTTTTTCTCCTCCTCACCCTATCCCACCCTATCCTACGCCTGTTATAGGGATGGTTTTCTAGTTTTGGTTTTTCTTTTGTGCTTTTCTTTTTTTAAGAGTAAAGATACACAGAGATTTTGCTAATTCGGAATATATTTTTGACTCAATCCTGCCACATTGCTTTCCCTACATCCTTCTCAACATTTGGTATTATCTAACTTTGACTTTTAATTTTTATTTATTTTTTGCCAAGCTGAATGGTGTAAAAGGATGTCTCATAGTTTTATTTATTTATTTATCTATTTATTTGGCTGCGTCAGGTCTTAGTTGCAGCGCGCAGGATCTTCATTGCAGCACGTGGGCTCCTCGCTGCGGTGCACAGGCTTCTCTGGTTGTGGCTCGTGGGCTCCAGAGCGTGCGGGCTCAGTAGTTGCGGCCCATAGTTTTATTTTTGACTTCTCTAATTGCTACGGAGTTTAAGTATTTCTTCACAGACTTGTTAACTGTTCAGATTTCCCTTATATGAGTTGCTGATTATGGCTATATCCATTTCTCTATTAGTATTTTTCTGTAATTTGCCTATTTTTCTCCTTGATTTGCAAAAATTCCTCGTAAATGCTAAATTAGAATTCCTTAATAGTTTATTTATGATATTAAATATAATATATATACAATAACCCTTGCCAGTTTTAGACATTGCAAACATTTTCTCCCAACCTATCCCCCATCTGTTAACTCTAAGGTGTTGTTTATTGAACAGAGATCTGTTTTTTTTTGTTTTTTCTTTTTTGGCTGTGCCACGCAGCTTGCAGGATCTTAGTTCCCTGACCAGGGATGGAACCCGGGCCCACGGCAGTGAAAGCGCTGAGTCCTAACCACTGGACCGCCAGGGAAGTCCCGAGAGCTTTCATTTTTATGTGGTTGAATCCATCATTTTTTCAACTACAGTCTGTACTTTTAAAACCTTTACTCCCTCAAAGTATAAAAGATGTGTCTTACATACTCATCTCTTAGCTTTAGACTTTTACCTTTTACATGTAGATATTTACTCTGTTAGGTGAGTGCTGTGAAGTAGGGAACCAACCTTAAATTTTCCAGCCTGGTTTCCCAACGCTAGGTGCTTAACGTCGCTAGCACGGCAGTGAGGCAGCCGAGGACCAGGAGAGGGGCACGGGGGTCAGGGCACCCCTGAGTCTGACCCAGGGGTGGTTTTCTCCAGCGGCACTTAGCTGCCAGGGCCGAGAGCTGGATCGAGAGGACATTAGGGCTTTCCAGGTGTCAGAGCTGGAAGGGCTGGGAGGGAAGGGCATTCAGGGCTTGGCGAGGGCTGGAGTGGACCTGGTAGGCATGAGGGCAGGAGCGAGAGTCTTTGGCTCCTGCTGGGCAGTAACTCAGCGCCTGAATGTGATAGGGGGACTTTCCTCCACCCTCTCACCTTTCTTGGAGTCGGCACAGACCAGTGTAGACTGATGGCGGAGGAGGCTCTTAGGACGAGGGCAGTCAGAGTCAGGCCCAGCGGCAGCTGCACTTCCACGTGGGGAAGCTTGGGTTGTCCTGAAGGCGCAGCCCTCGGGCCAGGCATGTGAGACCCCCTTCACCCCAGGATGGTGGTGGGCGGCAGGAAGCAGAGGGATTGGATAGACCCAGCCATGACGTGGAAGTTGAGGGGGCAGGGAACCAGGGCCACCGAGAGTGGGTTTGTCCCAGTGGAAGCAGACGCGGAGCTCGCCTGCGGAGGCAGACTGCCGGGCTGGTCAGGAGATGCCAACCTCTTAACACGGTGACAGAGATGCTGGGCCCCTCACAGACCTCCCCCACGCAGCGGCCCTGCCTGGAGGACGTCTTCTCCATCAGAAAGAGGCAGAGGAAGAGAGCAAGACTGGAAAATGCCACCTCAGCCCAGAGGTGACATTTCCTTGTCTGCACTGAGTCACGGAGTCACGTGGATCTCCCGACTGTGGAGGTTCGGGGGGCCGGGGCGGGGGGGTGAAGGGCAGGCTCTGGGCACCTGGCAGTGGAGGGCTTGTCCACGCAGGATGTTCAATGCTGGTCCCCAGTCAGGACTGGCCTCCCCTGGGCCTGCCCCGGAGCGTGAGACATTGATGAGGGGAGACTGCAGGGCCCCTGGAGGGCTGCCTTCCACTGAGGGGCTGGTGGGACCGGCTGGGGAGGAGGAAGGGGGAGGGGAGGGGAGGGGGGTCGGGTCCCTCCGTGCTGCCTGAGGAGGGGCCCGTGCACACCGCTCAGAGCTCCCCCCCCGGGGCCTTGTTTTCAGTAATGGATTCCCCTTCCTGCCCCTTCTCACTGAGAGCCTTGCCAAGGGCTCACACAGAGGGTGGAAGGGACCGCAAGAATGAACCAAGGTGGGTTATGGGCAGTGTTTTACTGTCTTCTCCCTTTTTTTTTTTTTTTTTTTGGTCTTCTCCCTTCTTTTCTGTTTGTTCTATGTTTGTTTGTTTTTTTTTTTTCTTTAAAAATTTTTTTCTTTTTCTTTTTGTTGTTTTTGGCTACACCACACGGCTTGTGGGATCTTAGTTCCCCAACCAGGGCTTGAACCCGGGCCCTTGGCAGTGAGCGTGCGGAGTCCTAATCACTGGACACCCAGGGAATTCCCTGTTCTATGTTTTCTATAGTGTGAACAGATGTCTGGGACAGCTAGGAAAATAACAAATATTGTGTGACAAGTGCGTGCAGGGTGGGCATGACGGATGAGGCCCCTGTCCCGGGGGAGACACGACTTGGGGTCTTTTCGCCCTGACTTGGGTTCTCAAGGGCCTCCCAGGCCCCTGCTGTGGGTACCCTTGTTACTGGCTTTTACTGGGGAGGCCACCCCCTTGGATTCCCACTTGGAAGCTGAGGAAAGTGGGGCTTGGGTTGTTTAAGGGCCTGGTCCCAGGTCACACGCTCCTTCCCCTCCGTCTGGGCGCTGGCCTCAGTTGAGCCTGCCCTGCAAGACCACATTTGACATGGTAAGACTGTCCCTTCAGGACAGCAGACTCAGGTGTAAAATCCTTCAAACCCCCGGGGGGTGAAAAGAAGAGGCCGGTGCCCCTAGAGCGGCCCAGGAAAGGCAATGTGAAAACCCAGGAGGCGGGGCTGGGGGCCCAGGGCTTGGGGCCCAGGGTGTCAGTGGGGTGGAAACAGGATGTGAGCAGAGAGGGGGCCGTGAGAACAAGGTGGCTCCCAGCGAAGGCGGCCACCTGGTACAGCATGTTCTGATCACGGAAAAAGACCCTGGGCTGTGTGGCAGTCGTCACATCCTGCTCCCAGCCAGGCCTCCCCCCACCCACCTGGCTCCCTGACAGGCAGAGTCTGACTCCTCGGCGGGGGGACCGGGTGAGAGAAGGACAGGATTGTGGCCTTTTGGAAGGATGGGGATTCAATCTTATAACAAGGGCCCCCAGCTCCCCCAGGGAGGCCTGGTACTCGAGGGTGAAAGCAAAAATGAAGGAGGAACAGGGAGAACAGTTCACTCATCCACCCAGCCCACGCTGATGGAGGACCTGCCCGGGCCAAGCCCGAGCCAGAAGCAGGGAAAGTGAAACTGCTGGGGCCCACTGCCTGACTTCAGGGAGGCCCAAGTATTGGGAGGGCAGAGGTGAGCCAGGGCTCTGGGAGGCCCTGGGAGAGGCCCTGGTTTCAGCCGGAGGATCTGGGAAGGCTTCCTGAAGGAAGTGAGACCTAAGGGGAGTCTTGAAGCCCGGGTAAAGGCATCCCACGCAGGGTCAGCCAGCACAGGGTGCTGAGCGGACACCTGGACTAAGATGTGTGGTTCAGTGTCACTAGGGGCTTCTTCTGGCCCACCTGGCCAGAGCCCATCCGCTTGGCCTGCTCAGGGCCTGCAATCTCCCGTCTGGCCCGGCCACTCACCAACATTATCACCAGCATTCTGTTTCCTAGTCAGCGCAACCCCCCTTCCCACATTCCCCCAGAAGTCTCTCCCCGGCCCTGCCGTGGTGGCGTCACCCCTGAGGCTCTCGCCAAGTCAACATCAACCTCCTGGTGGTTCAACGCATTTCCTTGGTTTGCAACCAGATTTTTCTCTCCTAGAGTGTTCCATACATATTTATGTTTATATAGAATACAGAACTTTCTCTTTTTTATAGAAATGACATCATACCGCACGACCTTCATTTGCAACTCACTTTTTTCCCGTGTTGTTTGGAGCTTGTTTTGCATCAGTGTGGTCTTTTCAAAAGTTCTTAGGGGAACTATACAAACTGTGTATCCCATTTCCCCCGGTATGGACAATGCTGCACTGGGAATCTTTGTATAATTCTCTCTTTCCAGAGTGATACCCAGAATAGGGGTTGTGGGGTCAAAGGGCATGTGCTTCCCACGTTTGGATAGGTCCTGCGCAGTCGCCCTCTAAAGAAAGATACCAACTTACACTCCCACCAAAAAGATACAAGGTTACTCATCTACCCAACCCTCTCAGCACTGAATGTTTGCCAACCTGATGGGCGAATAAACCCCTGGCATCCCTTCAGTGGGGAGAGCGTGAGTTTCACATGCTTCCTGGACATCTGTGTTTCTTTTTTTTTTTTTTTTTTTAATTAATTAATTTAATTAATTTATTTTTGGCTGCGTTGGATCTTCAACGCACGCAGGCTTTTGTCTAGTTGCTGCACGCAGGCTTTTCTCTAGTTGTGGCGAGCAGGGGCTACTCTTTGTTGTGGTGCATGGGCTTCTCATTGTGGTGGCTTCTCTTGTTGCAGAGCATGGGCTCAGAGCGCAAGTTGTGGTGCACAGGCTTAGTTGCTCTGCGGCACGTGGGATCTTCCCAGACCAGGGCTCGAACCCATGTCCCCTGCATTGGCAGGCAGATTCTTAACCACTGTGCCACCAGGGAAGCCCCATTTGCGTTTCTTGGTCCGTGAATTCTATGTAGCTGTTCTTTGTCCTTTTTCTATTGTGTGCTTTGACTTTTTCTTACTCATTTGTGGAGGGCCTCACATCTTTGTTTGCCTTCCCCACACTCCCTTTCCTCCTTCCCTGTTTTATTTTTTTCCATGACTGCCATCCAACATATTATATGTTTATTTCTTCGTTGCCTGTCCCTCCCTGCCCTGTTAGAATGTCAGAACCAGGAGGGCAGGGGTTTTATCGTTTGTTCATGCTAACGTTTCCAGCACCAGGACAGCGCTGGGCACATAGTAGGCACCCCCTAATTAATCTATGAATGGATGAATGGATGGATGAATGAATAATAACCTTTTATCCGTTATTTGTTTTTCATATATTTTCTCCATGTCTGCTACTTGCTCTTTACCTTCATTTACGGTGAGTTTGAGTGTACAGAAAATTTTAATTGATGAGGTCAAATCTTTCAGTATTTTCACATGTGGCTTTTGTGTTCTGCATTTTGCTTCAGGCTTTTTTACCCCAAAGTTATAAGCATATTCTGGTGTATATTCTCCCTAAGACTTTTATATTTTGGTATTATTTTGAATGATTTATTCCACGTGGAATGTATTTTTGTGAATGGTATGAGATATGGATCAAAATTTTTTTTTACTTGGACAGCCAGTTCTACTCTTGTTGTATATTGAAGAGTCCGATCTTCGCTCTGTTGTTTTGAAATGCTGCCTTTATCATTACTGGGTGTTTGGATTTCTAACAGAGTCCACTGAGGCATTTGTATATGTCTATACCAGAAGCACTCTTTTAAAACCACTAGACTTTTGTAGTTTATTTTTCTATCAGGTGAGACGAGTGTCCCCTCTCTGTTCTTCTTCTTTTTTTTTTTTTAATATTTATTTATTTATTTGGCTGCTCTGGGTCTTAGTTGTGGCCCGCAGGATTTTGGGGCTCTTAGGGCTCTTAGCTGCAGCACGTGGGATCTGGTTCCCTGACCAGGGATCAAACCCGGGCCCCCTGCACCGGAAGTGCGGAGTCTTAACAATTGGACTGCCAGGGAATTCCCTACATCTCTTTCTTGTTCCATTGAAAGGGCAGGACCCCTAGAACATGGCACAGCGGCTGTCCTGGGGGTTTCGCTTTTCCTGTTCCTCCTTCATGGAAATGATCCCAGAGTGTCACTATTCAGTGTGATGTTTGCTGGAGTTAAGAAGACTTGTATTTTTTTCTGTTTCTATTGCTCTAAGAATTTTCTGTTATCTTGGATGAGTGTTAAATGGTGTCAGGTTTTTGACCAGCCTTCTTGGTGTGGTGGAGACTGGGGTGTTGGCTAGGCCCACGGGTGCCCAGGATAACCCAAAGCCTTCCTGGCAATTAGGTGTGGCCAGGTGACCACGCTCTGGCCATAGTGGTAGAAGCAGAAGTGACTGCAACTTCCCTGAAGTGAAGGGAGCCAGAGCAGAGGGAAGGGTGGCCTCGGAGGGCAGCCCACTTTCCCACACTCATGAGCCTGTTGTTCCGTACTTATTTACATTATTACACAGGACGGCCCTTCATAATTTCCAAAATGCTTTCCTGGATGGCGGCTCATTCAATTCCCACAATAGCCAGACGAGGGCCCTCCCCCAGGAGGCGGCTGAAGCTGGGGTGACGTGACTCACCAGCCTGCCCACAGGGGGATGCCCAGCAGGGCTCGCGCTGGGAAGGGGAAGACGCCAGTGCCATTGTTGGTGTGCGAGCAGTTTTCTGTTTCATTTGTTAACTGGGCCTGCAGGACCTCTTCCCCACTGGGATCTGTCACTCCCGCTAGACCCAGTCTGGGGGAGCAGCCCTGGCCCCCTGCAGGCTGGCCTTGCCTCAGGGCTTTCAGGCAGCTGGACGCTGCCTTGCCCCGTGCCCCCCAGACCCATGCGGCCACCCCACGTCTCTGGGTGCTCCAGTGCCCATTCCCTCCACGGCTGCTCTTCCAGCCCCTGGAGCTCTGGATGGGGCGGTGGGATTTCACTGAGATTGAGCCTGGCGGCTCCTCTGAGACCTGCCCCTTCCCCCGCAGGAGCCCTGGCTATCAGCTGTCCACAGCCCATGGCCCAGCTTGGCTCTGGTATGGGGCACCGCTGTGGTCAGGAATGGGGCCCTTTGTGGGAGGCCCATGGGGCTCTGGGCTTGGCCCCGGGGCAGGAGAGTTCTGCAAAGGGGTGGACGGGAAGGAGTGCTGCTCTGGGCAGCCTGAACAAGATGGTCCTCCCCACCGGCCCCCTGCTGTGGACTTGGCCTTGCAGGACTCACTTCCCCTCTCTGGGCCTCTGTTTCCTCATCTGATGAAAATCCCTGGGGTGAGGGCTGGGCAAGGGAAAGCAGAGAAAAGCAGGCAGGACTTTGCCCTTTGTGAGGTCCCGCCAACGCAGCAGGGCGGGTGTCTTCCCCTTCACAGTGAGCGCTGCTGGGCAGCCCCTCTGTGCGGGCGGGCGGTGGGCAGGCGGTTGGCAGGCAGTGGGCAGGCGTGGTGAGTCATGTCGCCCCAGCCTCCCTGACCCCGGCCCTATGCCCAGTGGCACCGGGAGGCAGAGAGGGCAGTGCGCCGGCGACAGCTGCGTGTGTGTGTGGGGGCCTCCAGTGGGCAGCAGGCCCTGGGGGCTTAGCAGTGCTCCTGAGAGGGAGTCAGCTCTCCCCTAGGGTTACCGAGGGGGCTTCCTGGAGGCGGAGGTGAGGTGGGCTCCTCTCTGAGCCAAGGTGGAGGCGGTTCCCCAGCCCCTGGAGGATGGAATCTGGCCCCTCTCATTTGTAGTCACACGTGAGGTCCCGCTCCCTTCGGGTGGGTAAGGGGAGTGCCTGCTGTCCACAAGATCAGAGGCTGCCAGGGGCCACGGGGAAAGACAGCGCATCAGGCCTGCTCCCATCCCTGGGGAGTATCTCCTGCAGGCCGTGGGTGGGGGGCTCGGGGCCCAGGCACACCTTGGCTGTTTTTGGAGTGGCAGGGCCAACGCACAGAGCACAGGGACTTTGTGGGGAAAGAAAGGGCTGGCGTCCCACCCCGAGCACACTAGGGAAAACCTCCGAGCCTCAGTTTTTTCATCTGCAAAACAAGGGGAATGAGTAATTCCTGTCTCTTAAAGTGAGGTAAAACTGATAAGGATGTGATGGAATGTGGCTAGTTAGCACATGGTAGGTCACAAGAAGTGTGAGTTTGAAAACATTGCCAAGTGGTTTTTTTTTTGGCCGTGCCACGCCGCTTGCAGGATCTTAGCTCCCCAACCAGGGATGGAACCCAGGCCCCCTGCAGTGGAAGTGCGGAGTCCTAACCGCTGGACCGCCAGGGGGAAGGTCCCTGCCAAGTGGTTCTTGCTTTCAGCCAGAATGAGGCAACGCCCAGATGCCTGGGGCTGCTGGAACAGAGTCAAGGAAGCCCCTGGGGTCTCGAGTGGGGCTGCAGAAGGCAGGCACCAGCCGTATCCAGCGCCGGTCTGGCCTCCAGGACCTGGGGAATGTGGGAGAGCTTCTGGGTGGCTCCCAGGGGGCCCATCAGCAAAGTGGACGTTCTGGTCTGGAGTCTGAGGCCTGGGCAGAGGGGCCTGATGGGTGGAGAAGGGGCAGAGAAGTGTACTTCTGGGGCCTGGGGAACTACCAGAAAACCTTGTTCTACCTGGTGAGCATCCTGTGCCGGCTCCTGTCTAGGTCATGTTTGCCATCCCCCTGCCTCAAGGAGGGGCTTCGGTGCCCAGAGGGAAAAGGGTCTGGGGCAACTACCCTATGGGGGGGGTGGGGAAAGTTCTGCATTCTGACCTTTGCCCCTCATGGTGCTGGTTTCCTCTCACCCCTTCTGCCTTAATAGACAAGTGCCTCAGGCCGAGGGTAGGCCTGGCTGGGGCTGAGCTTGGGGTGGACCCTGGTGCCCAGGGAGTGATGGCTGAGATCCTGCACTGGCCGAGGCTGCCCACCCCCCTCTGCCCACAAGGTGTGTGTCCCAGGCTGGAGAGGCACCTGTGCTGGGTCTGGAATGGGTGCAGGGCCGCAGGGCAGGACGGAGGGTGACCCCAGAGACCCTGGTGCGAGGAGAAGTCAGCAGGGGCTGGGTTAGGGCACAGGGAAGTTTCCCCGGAGAAGGCGGTGTCAGCGATCCGGGGACAGGGAACAGCAAGGGCAGAGTTTGGAAGTGGGGATGCAGAGTGGGAGGGGGTCATGGTGAGCCCTCAAGGCCACGCCCAGGAGTGGGGTCTGGCCCGTCACCGCACGTGGTCTCTGAGCAGGGAGAGGTGGGCTCCACACTCAGCCAGGCGCTGCCATCAGGGGCCCCAGGCCTTCCGTCCACACGAGGAGGCCGCAGCCCTGGGGGGAGGGGCTTGCCCAGGGTCAGCCGCTGAGATTGGGGCCAGGCTGCCAGCACCAGGGGCTCTGCCTCAACTCACTGCCCCATCCACCTCCCTCGGCCGCCTCTGCCAGAAGCGGTATATTTAGTAAAAAGACTGAAGATGGGAAGCAGCCTGAAGAGGCGGGGAGGAGAGAGGGGCTGAGGGAGGAGGGGCGGGGGGAGGGGTGGGGGAGGAGGGGAGGGGGGAGGGGGAGGAGGAGTAGAGGAGATCCGCCTGAGAGGAGAAAGCCCGAGCATTAGCATGGGTGAAGGGAGCTGAGAGAGAAGGAAGAGGGGCAGGTGGCTTCCCAGCTGCAGGCCCTTCTGGATGCTGCACGAGATGCCTCCCCGGGGCACCGCCCCTGCCCTTCTGTGGGTCCTCCTATGCGGTCCAGGCAGGGACAGCACATCCTCCCTGGCCCTCCTGTGTCCCTGGCGTCCCTCCCTCGCCCTCAGCAACCAGACCAGCAGTGGGGAAGCTCCAGCTGCCTGGGTTCCTGGCCTAATTACTATTGTCTTTGGAGCTGCACCCTGGGGCCTGTGGCCTCGTTCTGGCCTCCTGCCTTCCCCACTGCCGGGTGATCTTGCAGCCGCATGATGGCAGGAACACCGGGCATCTGGCCGTGCCTGGCCCCTGCAGGCTCTGGGAAGCTGGGCCTAGGTCACTACTGCCTCTGCCTGGCCTAGCCTCCAGTGGCCTTTCCTGTCTCAGACTAAATTGGAGGCCTGCCCCTGCCCCTGCCCCTGGGGAAACTGAGGCAGGCACTCCTTGCCCAGGCCTGGCTGTGTGTGAGTCACGCTGGCGAGAGTTACACTCCAGAAAGGAGCAGGGGCAGCAGGGAGAACCTTTCCTGGGCGGGATGCTCGAGAAGGGTCTGCTGAGGATGCGGCCTGGCTCCTTGGGCAGCTCTGGCTGGGCCGCCCTTTCCCTGGAGCCGGGGTTCCTGACTTGGGGCAGTGGATGGGCTCCAAGGAATTGCGTTGGTAGGGATGACACAAAGCCCAGCTCATAGTGAAGTGTCCCTGGGACACCTAGCACAGTGCCTGATACCCAGGGGGGCACTTACCACTAATATGGGCCATCTTGTTTAACCTCAAGGTGACATCCCCGCCAAAGAACAGCACTGATGATGGGACCACCTTGCAAGTTGTGTGTGTGTGTGAATGTGTGTGTGTGTGTGTGAGTGAGTGTGAGTGTGAGAATGTGTGTGTGTGAGTGTGAATGTGTGTGTGTGTGTGTGTGTGGCTCCAGAAGAGGAATCGCCCCGCTTGGACGCGCACCAGTCGGAGAGCCAGCTTTTTCTGTGGCAGCGCAGACAGGGTGGGGCAGCCAGGCCGGGAAGGGGACTGTCACATCTGAACTATCTGAGCGAGAAATGATCCCGGGCACTTGTATCCAGACCGGATGGTGTTCCATGTGAAACGGGGCGCGGCGCCGGTGGGCAGGGGCAAGTCTCGGGGGGGCGGTCAGGTGTGAAGGTTGGCGGGCAGCACAGGCAGGTGGGTGTCTGTGAGACGATGCAGTAGGCCCCGGAGCCAGGTCTGTGGATCGGCCCCTGGAGCCGCTGGGGCAGGACCGCTCGTGGAGGGGCTTCTGGGGGCTGTCCTGGGGCTGGGGAAGCCACTTCCCAGTGGCGTGTGCAAGTGTCCACGGGTGATGGGAGGGGACTTGGCTTTGAACATGTGTGATGCGTGTGACAACATGTGTACAAGGACGGGGTGTGAGTGTGTGTCTGTGTGTCTATATGTGCCTGTGGATGTCCAGGGCGACTCTCTGAGCCGTGATGGCTTCAGCTTTATCAGGAGCTGTCATGTTCAAGGGCAGCATAATCCGATGTGGGGACCTAATCCTCCCTAATCCTTTCCGGGCATTTCCTCTCTGGCTTCTGACCCCCAGCCATCTGTGCTGCTCTGACCCCAGCCTCGGCCCCCAGCTCCTCTCTGGCTGTGGCCCCGTGGGCAACTTCAATTCTCTGCCCTTTGCCCTCACGATGTCCCTCTTCCAGTTGTAAAACCAAGTCCTGGGGTGGCGGGGGTGCACGCAGCAGCCGGCATCCCTCGCTGGCTCCTGAGTCCCCGGTCGCGTGGAGTGGTTGCCCAGGCAGGGCCGGGGGCAGGAGGGAGGGGAGGAAGGCTTGGGCCTCCTCATTCTCCTAGTCAGCCCAAAGTCGGGAGCCCTCCTCCTCTGCTCTGTCCGTAATTCCTGTCCCTTCTCCCCGCACCTGACCCTGGATTCCACCTCCACTTTCCCTGCCACCCCTGTGCAGTCACGGTCCCCTGACCTCCCTGTGGCCACACGCCATTCTCCACCCACAGCTGGAGGGGCTGTTCTGATTGGGTTGCCCTACTTAATCAAGACCCTCCAAGGATTCCTATTGTCCTTTTAATCAAATCAGACTCACACAGGCCGACCAGACCCAACAGGAGCTGGTTGTGAGGCTGCTGGGACCTGTCTCTCCAGGCGTCCGCCCAGCAACTCTTGGGGCCTGCCAGCTTGTTCCACCCCAGGGCCTTTGTCCCTCCCCTCTCCCCGTACCTCCACTTGCTGGCTCGGACTGCTCTTCCCTGCCCCCTTCCTGACCGGCCCCTTCTCATCCCTCAAGTTACAGCTCCAAGGCCACTCCCCCCAGAGGCCTCCCCCTGCTCTATCTCATTCCCCTCTGGGGCTACATCCACAGCACCTGCCCTTGTATGACATGAGCTCATTTTTTTTTTCCTTCCACTTTTATAGACACCTAACTGACATACAGCACTGTATACGTTTACAGCGTACACCCTCATGGTTTGACGTACACACATCGTGAAACGATGACCACAGTGAGTTTGGTGACTATCCATCATCTCATATAGATACAAAATTAGAGAAACAGAGAAAATCTATTTTCTCCTTGTGATGAGAACTCAGGACTTACTCTCCTAACAACTTTCATGTATAACATGCAGCAGCGTTAATTACATTTATCATGTTGGAGGTTACATCCCTAGCACCTATTTACCTTATAACTGGCAGCTTGTACGTTATGACTGTCTTCATCCCCTCCCCTGCCAACTCCCCACGTCTGGTAACCACAAATCTGATCTACTTTTCTGTGCATTTGTTCGTGTGTTTTTTTTTGGAAGTATGATTGAACTACAACACAATGTTCGTTCCTCTTACACAACAGAGTGATTCCATATTGCTAGGCATTTCAAAAGGATCACCACCATAGTCTAGTGATGACCTGTCCCCCTACAAGGATATTACAAAATTATTGACTGTATTCCTCTCACTATTCATTTCATCCCCATGACTCACATATTTTGCAACTGAAAGTTTGTACCTCTTAATCTCCCTCACCTATTTCTCTCCTCCCCCCTATTATTTATTAAATTTATTATTAAATTTATTATTATTTTATTATTTTTATTTCTATTATTTAATAATAAATTTTATTTTATTATTAAATTTTAAATTTATTATTTAAATTTACTGGTCTAATTTCTGTTTCGCCACTGGAAGGTCAGCCCCATGAGGGCAGAAAACTGATCTGTCCTGTTTGTGGTGCAGCCCTAGCACCCAGAACAGAGCCTGGCTCTGAATACCCAGTGAGCGTACGAGTGCTGGGACCCGAGGGAACCCAGCGGCACTCAGTGAGCCCAGGGCCTCTGAGCTGTGCTGGCAGAGCTCACTCTTTTTTTTTTTTTTTAGTGAAGAATGCCTTTTATTTATTTGTTTTTTATTTAATTTTTTTTCATTGAAGTATAGTTGAGTTACAATGTTGTGTTAATTACTGCTGTACAGCAAAGAGATTTGGTTGCACATATATACATTCTTCTTCATATTCTTTTCCATTATGGTTTATCACAGGATATTGAATATAGTTCCCTGTGCTATACAGTAAGACCTTGTTGTTTATCCTTTCTGTATATACCAGTTTGCATCTGCTAATCCCGAACTCCCAATCCAACCCTCTCCCACCCCCCTCCCCCTTATATGACAGTGCTCGCTCTTGACCCCAGGACACCTAGCTCCCTGCACAAGTTACAAGGGGGCTCTTCCCCTCACGTGCTGGCATGTTTACTCTCTGGAACCATCCTCTGCTCTGGGGACCTGAGGGCATCTCTTCTGCCCTGGAGCAGGGTAAGCTGGGGGTGAAGGGCGTGGCAGGGCCCCATCCTGACGCTGACCTTTGTCCAACGTTGTGGGTTTTCAACTTCCTCTGTAATCAACTTCCTATTTGACGGCTAGCTGAGGGCACAGGGACAAGTCACCACATCTCCAGAGATGCATCATCGGTCTCCCACAGTGAACTGTGCTCTGTGCTTCCCCATGGCCTGTGCATCCCCAACGAGTCTGTAGCTGAGCTGAGGAGACAGCACGGATGACCTAAAAATAGCAAGGTCCCGTGAGAGCACAGCCTGCGTGGCCAGAGCCCAGCACAGAGATAGGAGGGCTTGGGTGAGGGTGGGAGGTGGATGGGAAGAGGCTGGGCAGGTGGGGTGGGGACCTGGATTCCAGAGGCAGGAGGGACACAAAATTGTGAGTTCAAACTCTGGCTCTACCATCTACTAACTGTGACAGTTTGGGTTAAGTCAGTTAGCCCCTTGGTGCCTTGGTTTCCCCATTTGTATTTGGGGTACCAATCACTCCCACCCCTTAGCGCTCACTGCGGTTTAAATGCAGTAACTCCTGTAAAGGTCTTAGAACGGGGCCAGGCACAGGGCAAGCGCTGATCAGTGTTAGTTGTGTGGTTGTCATGATAAAGAGACGAGACCTGGCAGGAGGTGTGCGCTGGTGGAGGGGTGGATGCCGACACAAGTGGGCCCAGACACAGGGCAATCTAGTGGTTGAAGCCCAGGTTCCAAACCCAGTGCTCCCATTTACAGGCTGGGTGGCCTTGGTTCAGCCACCTATAACCCCTTTAGGCCTCGGTTTTCCTATCTGCAAAGTGAGGGTAACGATGCCGCCCCCAAGCCCTGATGCTTAGAGGCAGTAATGCCTAGAAGACACCTAGCATAGTGCTAGTAATTGCTATTGTTTAAGAAGGCACAGAGAGGTTAAATCACTTGCCCAAGGCCACACAGCAAGGAAGCAGCCCAGCTGTGTTTGAGCCAAGGCAATGTGGCTCCAGAGCCCCTATGGCTCCCTGATGCACACCACTGTTGCCATTGCCCCACTGTTCATGGTATTGCTGGTCTTCAGGGGAGTGGCCCGGCCTGGTCTTTGATGGAGGTAAAGGTGTCAGGGGTGATGGGGTGGGAAGGAGTAGTCTCTGGATCCTCTGGGCCTCGAAGTCCCCTTGCTACCCTTCACACTACACCCACCTCTGGCTGTGGGGAAGCCCTGTGACCGCGGTGTGGTCACATTTCTGAGAATCCCACACCTCTTGCCCAATCGTTACCACTAGTGACAGAGCTCTTCCTTAGCAACGTATCCTCTCCCCTTCTTGTCTACCTGGGCCCAAGCCAAGGGCATCTCTGGCCGACAGGTGGGAACGGGACCAGTTTAATAGCGGCGGTGGCCATGGGTTGGGGGCCAGGGTTGTGCTGGGAGTGGGTGCCTGCCAGGGGAAGAGACCAGGGAGGCTGGGTCTCCTCTAGCTCCAACCCCAGGCACATCTAGGGGTGCAGCCAAACCCAGATCCCCTTGAGGGACATGCCCATGGAGCCGGCAGGGGCTCCAACAAGCAGAGCCATCTCTGGCCTTGGCAATGGGTTGGGCTCTCCCAGATTCCCTTCCTCAGGGCTGTGGCCACCTCTCCCCTCTGTGCCTCAGCCTCCTTTCCTTTCTTCCTTTTTTTTTTTAAGTTAAAATTATTTTGAATTTTATTCTATTTATTTTTTTTTATACAGCAGGTTCTTATTAGTTATCTATTTTATACACATTAGTGTATACATGTCAATCCCAATCTCCCAGTTCATCTCCCCCCCTACTTTCCCCCCCTTAGTGTCCATACATTTGTTCTCTACATCTGTGTCTCTATTTCTGCCCTGCAAACTGGTTCATCTGTACCATTTTTCTAGATTCCACATATATGCGTTAATATACGGTATTTGTTTTTCTCTTTCTGACTGACTTCACTCTGTATGACACTGTCTAGGTCCAACCACGTCTCTACAAATGACTCAACTTTGTTCCTTTTTATGACTGAGTAATATTCCATTGTATATATGTACCACATCTTCTTTATCCATTCGTCTGTCGATGGTCAGCCTCCTTTCCTGATGGGAGACTGTGGCAGGAGGGAGAACCAGACCCCACAGAAGCGCATCACACCAAAGCTGGAAGGGACCGCAGGGCTGCCCTCCTGGGCAAAGACTCTGGCGTCTTCTTCCTGCATCACACTTTTTAACATCTTTGGATACCATCTGTACCGTCCAACTCAGTTTCACAAACCTAAAATTTATTTTTAAAGGAAATTATATCATTACTCTAGGTGAATAACCATGAGTACAAGATGGTCCCCAAAATAATATTCAAACAGTGACTTCAGCTCCCCGAAGGCAGTGGTTTGTGATTTATTGCTGTACCTCCAGAACCCAGAACAGTACCTGACATATAACAGGTACTCAACATATATTTTTTGAATGAAGGGCCGGGTAAATGAATAAATATAGAAAGGAACGTGTGACCTGGATGTGGATGCTTAGAGAAGGTGCGGAGCCTTTGTTAAAACTAGGAAAAGCAGGAACTTCCCTGGTGGTGCAGTGGGTAAGAATCAGCCTTCCAATGCAGGGGACATGGGTTCGATTCCTGGTTAGGGAACTAAGATCTCACATGCCACGGGGCAACTAAGCCCGTGCGCCACAACTGGAGAGCCCATGTGCTGCAACTACTGAGCCTGTGTGCTCTGGAGCCCACGCACCACAACTAGAGAGAAGGCCGCATGCTGCAACGAAAGATCCCGCGTGCTGCAACTAAGACCCTATGCAGCCAAATAAATAAATGAATATTTTTTTTTAAATGAGGAAAAGCGAGTATTTGAGAGGCATGAAAGCCACACCAGCCCCAAATGGAGACTTTCTTCTTCTTTTTTTAAAATTTATGTTATCAAAGTATAGTTGATTTACAATGTTGTGTTAATTTCTGCTGTACAGCAAAGTGATTCAGTTATACATATATATATATACACACATATATATACGTATATATATATACATTCTTTTTCATATTCTTTTCCGTTATGGTTTATCCCAGGATATTGAATACAGTTCCCTGTGCTATGCAGTAGGACCTTGTTGTTTATCCATTCTATATATTAGTCTGCATCTGCTAATCCCAAACTCCCAATTCATCCCTCCCCATCCCCCCGTCCCTTGGCAACCACAAGTCTGTTCTCTAGGAGACCTTCTTCTTCATGTATCCATCGTGTCCAGGAGAGGGTCCTCAGCAAGGCTGCCCCAGTGATGGGACACATGCGTGTGGGGACAGACGCCAGTCCCCTCAGCCACATGTGGCCACTTCTGAGTCTACCTTGCTGAGGGCTGGCTGCCCAAGGGGACTCTCTCCTTCACGGGCCCCTCCCCGCCTTCCCCGCCGTGCTGGACAGGGCCATCGTAGCAGAGTGTGGAGTCACTGTCCTCGCCTGGCAGGAGCCTGTGGGAGTGGCCACCATGCCCCTTCGGCAGAGGCCTGGCACAGGAAGCCTGTCATCATCCTGACTCACGGCTCAGGCGGGCTGGGGGTGGCTGTCACTTGTCACTCTCACCTTCATACCTGCCTGGACCTAAGGATCATAGTTACACCATTCCTTCCTTCCTCTCTCCCAGGGGTATCTGCTTGGGGTACGGGTTTGGAAGGAGGAGGGAGGACAACACAAGAACACAACACAACGCAAGGCGACGTCAGCACAGAGCTTCGTGCTTCTGTGGAAGGGAAGCCGCTCTGCATGGGGCTGGGGGCGGGGTGGGGGGCAGGGAAAGACCCAAAACCCAAAGGGAGGAGGCTAGTGACACATGAACAGCCATCGAAATAGATGGTTACAAACAAGAATGGCACAGAATCATCATTTGTTCCAGTTGGGTATTTTAATTAAAAAAAAACGCTGAGCCCCAAACTTGCTTGATAGTGTCGGCTCTGTAACAGCCAGGCCAGGGAAACAAAGCCCCCCAAAACCCGAGTATGGCACCATCCCCCCATCCCTGGGCCCTGCTGTCCCTTTACCACCTAGTGAAGAGGAGCGGGGTCAACCCTCCGGGACCTGCGACCTGTGGGGCAGCCAGTGTAACGGAGACCCCTCCTCACACGTTCTCCACCCACGCGTCCAGACCCCTGCCTCGTCTCTGCCGGGGAATGGTGGTCCTTGAGGAGGTGGCAGAGGGGGAGAGACATGCCGGGGCCATGACTCACCAAGGGTGGGGGGATCTTTAGTCAGAGCAGAAGTGGGGGTGGGACTTGGGTTCCATCTTCTTCCCACTCTCTCCTTACCCCGAGCTTGGGCTTTCACCCAGTTATGGGGGTGGGCGTTTCCCTAGTTTGGGAATAGGGGAAAGAGGCCAAGGGGAGCCCCTCCTTCATGGCTAAGTCAGGCCTCCTTGAGCCTGTGTTCCGGAGCTGCAAAGGGGACACCCCAAAGCCAGTGGCATTGATGGGGGTACATACATGTAGTCACCTTGGGCGGAAGTCACTGGTCCTGGCCAGAGCGCTGGGCAGGGCAACTGGGCACTGTGTCACTAGCGCAAACCTTTGCCAACACACTCCCACTCCCACGTGGGACTTCCCAGCAAGGTGCATGCCATTCTCCCCAGGAGGGGAAGAGGCTCAGCCCGGCGTGGGAGTCCAGGGTCTGGAGCCCCTACGCGGCTGGACTGAGCCAGGATCCCAGCTGGCCAGTCCTCTCTGCTCCTCCCCATGGAGCTGGAAGCCCATGTCTCCCAGCAGAGCAGGTGACAGCAGCCCCATGGGTCAGCAAGACTGGACCTGCTATCCTTTTGTGTGCTCTGTAATCTACCCCTGGAGTCAGCCACTAAGTCATTTGCCGGGCTGATGCCAACGATAAGGGCCCATATCAGTCGCTGGGATCTGTGGCCCAGACTCCTCGGCTCTGTTGTGGGCTCTGCCGCATCAGCCTCCAGACTGGCCTGGGAGGGAGGGACGGAACATTGCAGGTGTCCAGGCACTGCCACAGCCTCAGAGCCTCGGAACCAGTGTAGGTGAGCAGTTGGTCTATTATACACTCCCATCTTACAGGTGGGAACACTGAGGCCTGAGAGGGTGAACTGCCCCAAGACTCTTTGGAGTCCTTGCAGCTTCTCTCCCCCGTATCCCCTCTCCCTCGCAGCACACACAAGCTACCAGCTCTGTCTCCAGCAACAGATGATGCTCCAACACACACACACAGACACATCAACACACCACGGGGAAGAGTTTGCAGTTTACAATCCAAGTGGAGGGCTTGGGGGTCCATGACGGGTCCTAGTGGTAGCCCTCCAAGACAGTCTGGACCTAGGGGTCTGCAGTAGGGCTGGAAGGGTCTTACAAAGGGCACAGAGTAGTGACTCAGGGGAGTGGGAGCCTAGGGGGTTGGGTTCTAAAATCCCATGCAGCTAAGGCGGGGATGGGGGTGGCTCCCACTCCAGGGCACTGTCCCCACGTACCTGAATGTCCCTGCTTCGGAGGAGTTCAGCTGCCAACATCTCTTGCCCCAGTGCAGGGGCCCAGGTCCCCCCACACACACCTGGGGCTCACCACATCCGGCCCCAGGGCTGGCAGCTGAGTTGGGGGCAGGCAGAAGGGATGCGGATTAACTAGCTTCCCAGTCTTACGGTCATCACCTTGCTCCAGTCCAGTCCTGGGTCCCTGCTGTCCAGGGGGTCCGCTGCAGGCCTAGGGAGGACGTGGCGGGGGGAGTGGGGGAGGCAGATTCTGGTAGTTCTTCTCCCTCTTCCCCTTGGTGAGCCTCCTGAAATTCCCACAAGGCCCCAGGGAGAGCCCAGCAGCGTCAGCAAAGTTCCCCTTCAGAGCTGGCCTGTGACTTCGGGAAGTGCTTCACCCTGGGCCCCTGGGGTTTCCCTGGGCTCCAGGGGAAGAAGCCCTTGTCCCGCTAATAACTGGAAAGTCGTCCCGGGCCCCCCGCCTCCCCCCATGCCAAGGTCCAGACGTCCTCCTCATGCCAGTGCTCAGGGTCTTGGGCTCAGAGGACGACATTCTGGGCACTGAGCAGCTGCAAAACCCCGAGTGCTGGTCTCAGCCATGAAACGGGGGAGGGGGAGGGGAAATAAAGCCCCTCCGGCCCAGGGTCTCTAAGCAGAAGAGAAAAGGTACATCAAAGCACGGCTCCCCATCCTCCAGTGCGGAAATCATCCGTGGCAACAGACAGAAGTCAATTTTTGTTGTAGCAGATTCCTAGGAGAGGGGAAACCCTGGGAGGTTAAGGGAACAGGGAAAAGGGAGAGGAAGCAGGGCGAGGGGCACCACGGGCTCCGAGGTCTCCGGGGATGCGGACCTGTATCTATCTGAGTAGCCGGGTGCCCGAGGACCGAGCGGCGCGAAGCAGGTCCAGGGGTGGGAGCGCTCAGGAAGAGTCCTGGGGCGCAAAGGTGGGAGGTGGGCGTTTGGCCAAACACCTTCCCTTCAGAGCTGGTGCCCGGCTTCCTCTCCCAGTGCACCCCCTCCCCCAGAGCCGGTCCCAGTCCCGGGCCCGCCCAGCCTGCGCCCCGCCTGAGGCCGCGGGGGCAGCGCCGACGCCTTCCTGCTTTGCCCTTATATGGTGACCCGGGAGGCCGGCCCACGGCTACTTAAGCCCCAGCGCTGGATAGAGCGCCCGGAACAGACGGTTCGGGCAGCGCGGCAGCCGCGAGAGTCCGGAGCGCTCGCGGGGAGAGGGGGAAGGAGAGGAAGAGGTGCGGGAAGAGGGGAGAGGAGGCTGCACGGGGCCGGCAGACATGGGGCTGGAGGCGGCGAGAGAGTTGGACTGCACGGCGCTGGGCGCGCTGCTGCGGGAGCCGCGGGAGGCTGAGCGCACGCTGCTGCTCGACTGTCGCCCCTTCCTGGCCTTCTGCCGCCGCCACGTGCGCGCCGCGCGGCCGGTGCCCTGGAACGCGCTGCTGCGGCGCCGCGCGCGCGGTAACCCCGCCGCCGCCCTCGCCTGCCTGCTGCCTGACCGCGCGCTGCGGGCGCGCCTGGCCCACGGGGAGCTGGCGCGGGCCGTGGTGCTGGACGAGGGCAGCGCCTCGGTGGCAGAGATCCAGCCCGACGGCCCGGCCCACGCGCTGCTTGCCGCGCTGCTGCACGAGACCCGCGCCGGACCCACCGCCGTGTGCTTCCTGCCGGGTGAGCGCCGGCCCGCCCTCGTCCCCCGCCCCGTCCCCGACCCCCGCCGGGCCCTCCCGGCTAACCGTGTCTTGGTCCTCCTTGCAGGAGGCTTCGACAGCTTTCAAGCCTGCTGCCCCGATCTGTGCTCTGAGTCCCCCGGCCCCGCGATGCCGCCCGAAAACAGCCGCTCCGACCCCAGGGCTCCCTCGTATGACCAGGTGAGTTGAGATCAGGTCTCCTTGTCAGTGTCATGCAGGGTAGGCGCCTCTGGGGAAGGATTCTGTCCATGTCCACGGTCACCTAGGGGTGTGTGTGTGTGTGTGTGTGTGTGTGTGTGTGTGTGTGTGTGTGTGTGTCCGCCCCCAAATGGGAGCACACCTTTGTGTGTGCCTGGCGGGCGTTGCTGGTGTGCATCTCTGTGAGTCTGCCTATGTCCTGTGAGCAGCATCCTTTGGGGGTTTGAGGGGAATGTGTGTATCTTTGTGTGTGTATCTCTGTATGTCCCCCTGGGTCCTCCTGGTATTCCGGAGTCTGATCCTTAGGCAGGGATCCCTGGCTAAGAGCTCCTCTTGCCTGGGCCAGTCTGCCCTGTCTCTGTCCCGCTGGTGTTCAAGCCCTCTAGGCCTGGGCTGAGACCTCACCACTGTCCCTTCCCCTTCCCGTGCAGGGTGGCCCTGTGGAGATCTTGCCCTACCTGTACCTGGGCAGCTGCAGCCACTCGTCGGACCTGCAGGGGCTGCAGGCTTGCGGCATCACAGCCGTCCTCAACGTCTCAGCCAGTTGCCCCAACCACTTCGAGGGCCTGCTGCGCTACAAGAGCATCCCGGTGGAGGACAATCAGATGGTGGAGATCAGCGCCTGGTTCCAGGAGGCCATTGGCTTCATTGGTAAGAGGCGGGCCTCAGCCCCAGGGCCTAGTGGAGCCCCAGGGGAAGGGGCTGGGGCACCTGTCTCCTTCCCTGCCCACCTTCCCGTCTGACCCCCCTCGCCCATTTCCCTTGCAGACTCGGTGAAGAACAGCGGAGGCCGGGTGCTGGTGCACTGCCAGGCGGGCATCTCGCGCTCCGCCACCATCTGCCTGGCGTACCTGATACAGAGTCACCGCGTGAGGCTGGACGAGGCCTTCGACTTTGTTAAGCAACGCCGGGGAGTCATCTCCCCCAACTTCGGTTTCATGGGGCAGCTGCTGCAGTTTGAGACTCAGGTGCTCTGTCACTGAGCCTGGGTCCCACCATGCTGGCTCCCCCCCAGGGTGGAGGCACACAGAGCTGCCTGATTCCTGGGGACAGTGGGGGCCCCGGTTCCCCACTGTCCCCCTCACCTCAGGGAGATCTGCCTCTTCCTTGGCGTTCAAAAAGCCCCCAGGTGGGCACGCTGGATGCAGGGATGCTGGACTTTCTCACCTGGTGCTCTTCTGCTGGGGGTTTGAGGGCCGGCCGTCATTCCTCATTCCGGAAGGAGGATGGAGGGCGTGTCTGCTTCCCTCCTGCCCTGTCCTCTGACAGAAACCAACTGGACTCTACACCCACGCCTCCCACTGGTCCGATCACCATGTTGGAGCCCTTGGCAGCCTGAGGGCTCTAAGGAACAAGCTGTGACAACCAGGAGCCCTGCGTGTGGGGTGGTGCACGCCAGGGCCTGGAGCCTGAGCCCTGTGTGGGGCTTGGGGAAGTGATGCGGATGCTGTGTCTGGACCTCTTGCTTGCGTGTGTACGTGAGCGTTTCACGCCTGTGTTGGCGCTGGAAACATATCTGTGTTCAACTGACATTTAACACTCCCTCCCCCCACTTCCTCCCAGCCCTGTGGGCGGGGGTGGGAAACTTAGCACTTTATATTTATACGGAACATTGAGGATGTGTCAATAAAATATTATTTTGTTTGAGAAACAACTTCTCAAGTGTCTGATGTCAAGTCAGTGCCTGGGGAAGTGCTCAAAAGCTGTTGCTTTTCTTTTTTTGATAAATTTATTTATTTATTTATTTTTGGCTGCGTTGGGTCTTCGTTGCCGTGCGCGGGCTTTCTCTAGTTGCGGCGGGCGGGGGCTACTCTTTGTTGCGACGCACGGGCTTCTCATCGCGGTGGCTTCTCTTGTTGCGGAGCACGGGCTCTAGGCGTGCGGGCTTCAGCAGTTGTGGCACACGGGCTTAGCTGTTCCGCGGCATGTGGGATCCTCCCGGACCAGGGCTCGAACCCGTGTCCCCTGCATTGGCAGGCGGATTCCTAACCACTGCGCCACCAGGGAAGTCCCCCAAAGCTGTTTCTTAATCAGACCTTCCCTTCCCTTGTGTGGCGGGGTCTGGGAAACGGAAGGAGGAAGGTGCAGGGGTGACCTCACCGCGCAGCCCGGTCCTCCCTGTGCGGGTGTCCTTTCCCAGGCAGCCTTCTGTCTCCAGAGCTGAAAGTGATGGTTTCTGGGAGGCTGGCTCCAGCCTTGTTCCAGTTACCAGCTTTGGTCCTGTTGGGGAGAAGACTGTGTTTACCATTCAGAGCTGGACTCAGCACTGCCCTGGTCAGACCCCACTACCTTTTTGGAGCATGTGGATGGACGTGTGTGTGTGTGTGTGTGTGTGTGCAGCCACGTGTGTGGCTCTTCCTCTGGACGTGGGTGTCTGTTCTTGGCCTGCACACACCTATGTGTCCCGGATGTTCCTACATGCCTGCATGTCTGCATGTGCCCGTGCGTGTGGCTTCCCTGGGCTGTGTGTGACGTGCGCCCACGTTGGGGCAGTGCAGCCTGTCACCTCTTCTCCCACACCTCCGGGCTGGGTCCCCAGGTCTCAGAATGCCTGTCCCTGCCGGGGGTCATGGCAGCCCCTGAGCCAGAGCTCCTTGCTGTCCCCAGAAAGCATGTGGCCTGGTGTCTGGTATGGAGGACAGGTCACCTGGGATGGGCTTAGTTGTTTTTCACACCCATCAACTACCGTGTCTTCACTGAACATTGGTTACGTGGCCAGCGTGGACCGCCGATGAGACATGGGCCCAGCCTGAGCCAGACGTGTGGAGGGTGCTGGAAAGGGGGTGCTGTGATTTGCCCGAGAGCAGGGGGTGCTGAGGCCCTCGAGGACAGCTCAGTGAGGGCAGCTCCCGCATCAGCCTCCTCTCGGATGCTCCCAGCCGCTCGGAGTGTCATCTGGCTAACTCTATTCTGTCCTTCCAAACTCGGTGCAGGCGTGCAGAACGGCGACTCTTGCTCCAGGTGTTCTGAGTGCCTGGCAGGGCACACCTGAGCGGGGCAGTGTAGTTTGACAGTTAGGGGGCCTGTTTGGCTTTACCTCTCTGTGTTTTAGTTTCCTTGTCTGTGAAACGGGGTTTTGTCATTAGCTCCCACCTCTTAGGGTGGTGTTGAGAGTTACTGCAGTCAATCCAGGTAAAGGCTTAGCCCAGAAATGTTAGTTACTGAAGGTCCGAGAAGCGAAGGTTTTCAGGTGTGTAGTTGTGCACCTCGACCAGCCTGGCCGCTGGTGAGGGCAGGGCCTGTGGTCTGCTTGGCCCTGTGCCCGGAGTCTGGCGGGGGTGAGTGCCCACTCCACACGGCCGAATGAGGGACGAAGCCTGCCCGCTGTGCCTTGTTCCCTCTGCTCTGGGGGTGGGTGAGGTGCTCCCTGGCGGGGACTGAGCAGAGCTAGGGGTTGTTATCAGGGCTTCTGCAGGCCCTGAGTGGGTCTGTTTGGACCTGTCCACAAGGCCCACACCCAGCTCGGGGAGGGTCAGGGGCATCTGGGGCCCTGAGTCATTGGAGCCTTCCCACCCCCCAGCTACTTCTCACACGAAACAGGACCCGTGGCTGAGGCCGCTGCCCACCGCCCCTCACCCCTGCCTCATCACATCCTGTCTCCACCCCACCACTGCACCCTCCCCTCCCCGTGTTTTTAAGTTGGCCTTTCAAGCAAACTGCGTTTCTTTCCCTTCTTTTCTTTCCCTCCCTCCCTCCCTTCCTTTTAAATTTATTTATTAAAATTTTAAAAATTGTGGTAAAAAATATGTAACAAAATGTACCATCTTTACCATTCTT
Source organism: Balaenoptera physalus (assembly GCF_965194825.1). Lineage (NCBI taxonomy): Eukaryota > Metazoa > Chordata > Mammalia > Artiodactyla > Balaenopteridae > Balaenoptera > Balaenoptera physalus. Next base: position 11,970,466 of record NC_138894.1, read on the forward strand.
AAGTGTGCACTTCAGTAACATTAAGCGTGTTCGCTCACATTATTGTGAAACAGATCTCCAGAACTTTTCCGTCTTGCAGAATTGAAACTGTACCCATTAGACAACAACTCCCCATTTCCCCCTCCTTCAGCTCCTGGCAACCACTGTTCCACCATCTGCCTCTGAATCTGACTTCTCCAGATAGCCCATGTAAATGGACTCATACACCATTTGTCCGGTTGTGATTGGCTTATTTCACTGAGCACAACGCCCTCAAGACAAACTGCCTTTCTTAACTACGAATCTGTTTCTCTACCCGAGCAGGGTGATTATGATTATGATTGTTTTACCAAGCACTCATCCGAAGCAGTCAGCTCTGTCCATCCCTACGAATGTTAACACCCTTCCTGGGCAGCTGGGCCACCTGTCTTCATCACATTCTCCCCATGATTCCGACCCCTACCTTTTGAGAAACACTGGATTCCAGCCAGGGCAAGATGCCGAGCGACCTCGGCTCTGTCGTTTCCCTTCACTGGACGTTGGTGGGGAAGGTGTCCCCAGATCCTTCAACTCCAGGATTTAAATCCAGGTGGGCACTTGGTGACCAGGCTCCGAGGATGGGCCTTTTGAGAGGCCGAGGGGTACAGAGGAAGGGGAATATGGGTAAGGAGCTTTAATTCCTGCACCTGTGAAATGGGGATAAAATGCTGACTTTGTAAGGCTGTTGTGGGAGTGACAGGGGTAGCACCCACGTGAGGGTCTAGGTATCCAGAAGTTCCACTTGTCCACAAGGCAGGCTTCTCTGGGGGCGCTGGTTGTCCCTGGTGTTCAGTTTGTGAGTTTCACTGCTCCCTGCTCTTGTGATTGTTTACTGTTCTGTATGTATACTACAATAAAGGCTTATAAAAACGTAGTGACGTTTTCCTCCTTCCACAGTCAGACTGGGGGCGCCTCAGGGTCTCAGGTAGTCTTCCCCACGTCTGAGCACAGGGCAGGGGCAGGAAAGGGGCCTCCCCAGGTTTGAGGACGAGGTTCCACCCAGCACTGCCGTCTCTCACTTTTCTGCGACGTTTCTCTGCCCCCTGGTGGTGGGAGGGGACCTGTGAAGAGATACACCCCCAAGCGGGACCCCCCGCAGGGTGCCTAGTGTGCGGCTTCTCCCCACCCTCTGGCCCACTTCAGCCAAGCCGGGAAGGATCTGACCAGGGTCCGGAAGGCTCGGGCCTGGGCTGGGAGGCGAAGCCCAGATAGGAGAGGGCGGGGCTGCAGGTGGGGTTGGTTGGGAGGGGCTGCAGGTGAGGGCTGGAAAAGCTTCTATTTAAGGGGGGGGGGGAGCGTTGACCATAAGTTTGTAATTAGGCTGCCTCATCTCGTGGGAATTGGTGCTCCTGCTAGCTGAGGGGCCAGAGCGGCCCATCTCCGGCAGCATGAGCGTGGGAGGCCTCTGGCCATGGGTGCTAGCTCTGCTGTCTTTGCCGGGTAAGTGGTTTGCCTCGCCCTACTGCCCCTGTCGTTTTGGTTCTAGCCTGCGGAGTCCTGGGGGCGGCCAGAGGGCGTGGCTGGAGCCCGCAAAGGATGTGAATTGATCTGCATGGCTCAGAGAACGGGCTTCCAGGGATGTTCCTAGAAACCAGCTCCTGGGGGGCCCTGGGAGGACCTTCTGAGGACGCTGGGAGCAGAGGGCCTGCCTGGCAGGAGAGGGCAGGAGTGACACTCCAGGCGTTCATGCTCTGCTGGCCATGCCAGGCTTGCCCAGGCTGAGCCCATTTCCAGACCCCTGGGCTGACGAGGGGGGCAGGGGGCAGGGTCTGAGGCTAGCCCGCACCCAGCTGTCAGCGTTGGAGACTGAGGTCTGTCCCCATCTTCCTCCTTCTTGCTCCCTCCCCTGCCTCATACACACCCAGACTTCCCAGAGCCAGGGGCTGCCTTTTGAAGTCCAGTCTTGGTCCCACTAAGGGAGCTCCTTCCTCAAAGTTGTTCAGGCTTCAGCAGCAGGTAGGGCTGACAGGGGAGGCCAGGAGGGCTCCCAGGACTCCCTCCTGGAGACCTATCTTTGTGAAGGGCCTGGGTCTTGCCGTCTGACACCCCACTCCCACCCCACCCCATGTCCTGTCATCCTGTGTCACCACTGGGGGCACTCTGGCCATCGTGCATATGTACCTGTGTGTCTGGGCCAGGTTTCATCCTAGGAGTGCCCTCGGCCTCTCGCTGCTCAGGAGCCTGTGGGACCAGATTCTCAGAAGACCTCACCCCTGAGGAGACCCAGACGTCTTGGGATAAGGACATCCCTGCGATTAACCAAGGTGAGGGCACTGTGTCTTCTCTTGGGGTTTGGGGTATGAAGTTGTCCGTGTGGCGTGTGAAAACTGTGCTGAATGCTCAGAGAGCAGAAAAAGCTGGGAGGAAATGAGCTGGCTTTCTTAGTGGGTCTTGGAGAGTAATGGCTCCATGGGCAGCTTCTCTTTTTTTTTTGAATTTTATTTATTTTTTATACAGCAGGTTCTTATTAGTTATCTATTTTATACATACTGGTGTATATATGTCAATCCCAATCTCCCAATTCATCCCACCACCACCATCACGGGCAACTTCTTAAGTCTATTTTTCTGCATCTTCTCTACTGGGTTGTTACTTTTATAAGAAGGGGGAAAACCAGAGGTTTATAAAAAAAATGGAGGGCCCCGTACTTTTATCAGGCCAGGTCTTGTGTTGAATAGAGTCATTAGTGGCTGTTTGGAAACAGGTCAGCCAACTGGTGCAGGATGACCTGCAGGTGTGAGGCGCTGGTGGGGGTGGGGGGGAGGTCCAAACACCAGGAAGTGTGAGTCTCAGGCCTCCCTGCCTGGGGATTTCAGCTGAAGAATGAGAACGTATAGATAACCTGGGACAAAGCCGGTAGAAGTAAAGACTGGCGTTCAGAACGGGGTTGGGGGGTAAGGGGTAGGGGGAGACCTTGCCGTAGGGGATGGGAATCTGCCAGATGTGGTCTGCCCCTCCCCTTCCTCTGTGAAAAGCTTGAGCAGGGCAGTTCGCCACCTTTCGGTCACTGTGACTGGTTCTGGCCATCTCCAGACCAATCTGAGGCTTCCTTGGCATTGCTTTCCAGCTGCTGTGGAGGATTCTCTCTGCTAGGGCTGCTGGTGGCCCAACTACCTGTGAGCCTAGTGTAGTACCGGCCATAAAGCCCTTTACCGGGAGGCTTACACCCTCCCCAGCTGCTGGGAATGTTGGCTGCTAAGGCCTCGCAGCTGGAGACCCTCAGCCAGGGATGCCTGGGAAGCTATGCCCTCCCCTGCCCAGGGCGGCCCAGCCACAGCGACTCATACAGGACGTGGGTCTGGCCCCATGCCTCCAGGTGGGATAAGTCTGTGGTGCCACTTGGGGTCCAGAGCTCCTATGGGGTCCGGCTGGGGCTCTTCCCCAGCGCTCTCCAGCTCTCCCTGCTCCCACCATCAATCACCTGCAGATGGCTCCCTGGCTCAGGCTCTGCTTCTGGGGAACCCAACCTCCAGGATGCCAGGCACTCTTCTAAGATTCCTGCTGGGGCTGATATCCTAGTAAAGAGGCTGTGGAGAGGGCTGCCAGCTGTGGCAGAAAACGAGGTTGGAGGGAGGGGGAGGGGGGAAGGGGAGGGCAGGAGCCAGTACCCACCCTCCTATGGTGGTGCAGGCTGGCGTTTCTGTCACTTGCCACTGTAAGGGTCCTGAGTATCACACCGATGGGTAGAGGGTGAGGTGGGACGGGAGAGCCCAGGGCGTGTTCTGAGGAGTGTGGCTTGGGCTGGAGCGGAGGATGAAGACAGCTGGAAGAAATGGCATCTTCCTGAGAGCAGAGGGCCTCAGACGCAGGAGCTGGGACTGGATTTTTTTTTTTTTTTTTTTTTGGCCACGCCATGGGCTCACATGCGGGATCTTAGTTCCCTGACCAGGGAGCGAACCCGTGCCCTCTGCAGTGGAAGCGTGAAGTCCTAACCACTGGACCGCCAGGGAAGTCCCTGGACCTGGCTTGTGTGGATCTCAGGAGAAGTGCACCGTCTGAGCAGGGGAAGGGTGCGATCAGGCTGAGAAGCGTTGCACACGTTTGTAGACTGGGACCCAGGGGCTGTGTGACTTGCCTGAGGTCACTTGCCTGTGTGACGGCCTCAGAGCCCGAAGGAGGACAGACCCTGGGGTTGCTTGGCCTGGCAGCCAAGGTCTCTCCTGGGCCTGTCCTCGAGTCTGTGCTGTGGAGGGCATGGACCCACACGTGCCCCTCCCTTCCTTCCCAGGGCTCATCCCAGAGGAAACCCCAGAGAGCAGCTTCCTCCTCGAGGGGGACATCCTCCGGCCGGTGAGTGTGAGCGTGCGTGCACACATGTGGGTGTAAATAACCTCACAGGTAGTGTCAGAGGCCTTTGAGTCCACCCCTTGGCATCACGGGGGGGTGACGTGCGAGGGATCCATCTTTGCTGCTCGTAGCTCTTCTTGCCAAAGTCAGAGCGAATGTTCTGTTAGGAATAAGCCAGCCTGAGGGAGGGTGACTTCTGGGGTGGTGGCAGCAGTCAGCCTGAGAGGGCTTCCTGAAGGAGGGGGTTTGGACCTTCAACACCCAGCTTGCTACCCTACCCGGGGGAGGTGCTCAGGGAGTATCGGGACAAAGGAAGAGGTAAGCACAGGTTGGCAGAGTGGCTGGTGGGGCTATAGGGAGGTGTTTGTGGGGAACATCGGGGGTGGGAGCGATGGTCTCGGGACGACGGAACAAGAAGTAACACAGAAACCATCCTGCCCAGGGGTGGGGGCAGGCTCAGAAAGGGAGAAGCCTAGATGGGAATCGGGGCGACTTGCATTGCCATCTTTTAGGAGACACTTGCCTAAATTGGGGCGAGGGTGGGCAGAAGTCTCCTGAATAGGACAGTGGCCTGGTGTGAGCAAGGTCTGAGGCTGTCCACTGATGGCACAGCATAAGGCTGGGCCGAAGACTGAAGGCCAGCCTGGGGCAGGGCGGGAACCCCCGGGGCAACACAAGGCCCCTGTTCCCAGTTACCCAGTGAGTGCCGGGGGTAAAAGCAGGATCCAGTAAAACCTTTGGTACCAGTGGGGCAGGACGTGCTGGGGTGCTCTGAAGCCCAGGCTTCAGAGGTGGCAGAAGAATAAAGAAAGTTGCTAAGGCCATGGGTGTTGCCTTAGAATCAGCCCGAGGAGGACCGTGTCCCCATCTTCCCACCTGCAGGTTCAGAGGAGCTCTGTGGGCTGCTGTGCTCCAGGAAGGAGTGGGGTGGGGGGCTGCTGGTGGAGCTGAGCCCCTCTGAACTAGGCCCCCTGGGGTGCTGGGATTCCTAGCCAGCCTCTTCCTTTTTTTAAATAATTTTGCTTGTGGCCTTTTTTCAAGTTTATTTATTTATTTTTAGCTGTGTTGGGTCTTCGTTTCTGTGCGAGGACTTTTTCTAGTTGCGGCAAGCGGGGGCCACTCTTCATCGCGGTGCGCGGGCCTCTCACTATCGCGGCCTCTCTTGTTGTGGAGCACAAGCTCCAGACACGCAGGCTCAGTAGTTGTGGCTCACGGGCCTGGTTGCTCTGCGGCATGTGGGATCTTCCCAGACCAGGGCTCGAACCCGTGTCCCCTGCATTGGCAGGCAGACTCTCAACCACTGCGCCACCAGGGAAGCCCCAGCCTCTTCCTTTTGTCTTGTTTCTCTTCTTGATAGAATAAGTTGTAAGTTCTATGTTATGCAGAAGAAAGGGTTGTGCTGTGCGTCGTAACTCACGGAGCTGGCCCGCTGACTTCCCAGCTTCTATCCCACTTCTAATGACCAGCCACCCTCATGTTCCCAGGGGGTCTGCTGCTCACATCTTTCGGGCTCCCATGGCTGGAGGTGTGGCACGCTTGGGGGCAGGAAGCTTGGCTGACCTGGGTCCCTGAGCCGCCCTCTCTCCTCAGAGTCCTTTCCGGCTGTTCTCGGCGACCAACAACAAGTGGCCCAAGAACGGCGGCGTGGTGGAGGTCCCCTTCCTGCTCTCCAGCAAGTATGGTGAGTGAGCCAGCCCCTCATTCCCAATGCAGCCCAGGCTCCTCTCTGGGTTTTTGTTCCCTCTTCCCCTGCATCTCTGCGCCCCTTCTACCGTTACTACCCAAGTAGCCCTTCTACCAGAAGCGCTTCTATCCCTGCTGGCCCCTGAGCTGGGAGGTTAAAATCCTGGAGGAGCTGATGGGAAAGGTATATCTAGGGACTGTCTGATCCATTTCAAGACCAAATGGTCCAGAGGACAGTGATCTGCCCAAGGTCGCACAGCCAGGGTCTGTCTGGAACCCTGCTTTCTTTTCCCCACACCATCGCACTGCCCTTTCTAGACATTCCATTCTGGGGGAGTGATCTGAAGCTTGGTTTCCTCCCCAAGTGCAGACTTCCAAGGGGCTGCGAGGGCTCTAGGGGCTGGGCTGGGGCGTCAGTCAGGGTGTCTCCTCTCCAGATAAGCCCAGCCTCCAAGTCATCCTGGAGGCGTTTGCTGAGTTTGAACGCTTCACGTGCATCAGGTTTGTTGCCTACGAGGGCCAGAGGGACTTCATTTCCATCGTCCCCATGTCTGGGTAAGTGCTTCCGGGTATGTGTGCAAGTGTGTGTACTCGTGCATGTGCACGGTGAGAGCCACAGCTGTCTTCAGTTCAGCCTGGAATTAACAAAGCTGTTGTCAAAAATCTGTGTCTGGGCCTCTGTCCCAGGTCCAGAGTACCCCTGCCCATCTGAGTGGTTTACCCAGTGCGAGCTGGACCTACAGATACTCAGGGCAGGAGGTGGAGGAGACGTGGGCAAGGAGGTGCTCGACTCTCCTTTAAAGAGCCCTCAGCTCCATCTCTGGGGAGATTTTGTGGCCTGGGGAGTGAGTGCAGGTTTCATGAGACAGACCTGGCCTCCGATCTGGGTTCCACAGTGCAGGAACCAGGTGACTCTGGAAAGCCCCCTAACTTCTGAGCCCCTTCTGCCTTCTCTCTGAAATGGGGGTGATGGCAATACTGCGTTCCTAGCTTGCTAGGGGCCTAAGAGAACGTGGGTGAGAGCTTTGACTTGGGGCTCCCCACGTCCGGACATTCACGTAACGAGCTGCTTCTGTCATCCACGTTAGTATCGGCTCCCACCAACGCCTTGCAGTGCAGGCTGGAAAGGGGGTTCGCAGAGGGCCAGGCCGTAAGGGGACTTGGGGCCAGCAGGCTCGGGACTAGAGCCCAGGATGGGGACTAGCTGTTGGTGCCCACTTACCCCAGGTCTTGGGAGGAGGGGTGAGGGTCCTGGGTCTGCGGATTCTCTGGGCTGGTGCCCACCCAGCACTCTCACGGCCCTGCAGGTGCTTCTCGAGCATAGGGCGCAGTGGAGGAATGCAAGTGGTATCCCTGGGGCCCAGCTGTCTCCAGAGGGGCCCAGGCATCGTCCTGCACGAGCTCATGCACGTGCTGGGCTTCTGGCACGAGCATTCGCGAGCCGACCGGGACCGCTACATCCGTGTCAACTGGAATGAGATCCTCCCAGGTGAGCCGGGTTGTGAAAGGCCAGGCTAGGCCAGGGGGTGGGGGGGTGGGAGAGGTAGTCCTGCTGGGAGAAGGTGGCAGGAGGCATGGTCCAGGCCTGAGGAGTTGCCCGGCTATTTGGGAGTGGTCGTCCATCTTCCCCACTCCCTGCCTGTCTCCCATGGGGAAGGTGGGGTTCCTGCTTGCCTCCGAGACCTGGAGAATAGTCCAGATGCTGCAGCTCTGGGCCCTGAGCCTTCACTGCACCCACAGTTACCCTGAGCTAGGGCAGCGATTTGCTCTGTGCCTTGTTTCTCTTCACGGACACTGGCAGTTACCTGAGGGTGGAGTTGATGGTCTTAGGAATCTTGCTCACTCATACTCAACCAGCTGCCCCTCATGCTCTGGACACTGCTGTGTGGAGTCGGGGCAGAGACTGTGTTCCAGCTGGGGCGCTGAGCTGAGACAGAAGTCCTGGAGGTAGTGGGCCAAGTGCCAGACGCAAGAGGCTCAGGGCAGCCCTGTGGGGCTCGGTGTGTGTGAGACGGGTGCTGATGGGCACCTGGGACAGAAAGTACAGGGAGGCCGGGCTGTAAAAGGTGGCAGTGGGAAAGCTGAGGCTGGTCTGGGGAGTGGGCCACTGCACTGAATGCCAGGGAGCAGCAGCTGGGTGCGGGGTATGGTGCTGGGGATCTGACTCCGGCAATGCGGGGACCCTGACCTTTGGCAGAGGGGGACAGCCTGCTGCAGGAGGTGAGGGGAGTCCAGACAATCGCTTCATGAGGGAGGGGAGCAGAGGAGGTAAGTGAGGACTTGGGTCTGGGGGTATGGAAACAGAAGAAGGTTTGGAAGGCTTCCTGTAAGCGGAGGCTTCTGGTGTGAGCGCCTTTGCTGCTGCTGTGGGGTTAGCCAGGTGAAATGGTCAGGGGTGGAGCCCAAGATACATGCATGGATGCCCCCTCCACCCCAAGAAGGGGATGGGAAGATGGGTGGCACCTCTCAGGGGGACGGAGGTTGGAGCTTGAGATCAGAGATTAGTCTAGGGAAGTGGGGAGGAGACAGTGACACCATAGCCTGAAAATAGACTCTAATCCTTTTAAGTGCTCATGGAGGGACTTCCCTAGTGGTCCAGTGGTTAGGACCCTGCGCTTCCACTCCAGGGGCACGGGTTCAATCCCTGGTCATGGTGCGACCAAAAAAAAAAAGCTTAAGTGTTCATGGAATTCTTGTAAAAACTTATGATAGCCATAAGAACTTCAAATTTGAAAAAGTAGAGTTAATACAAACATTTTGATCATGATGTAAAAAGTAGAAATTAATAATAAATCAAAATGAAAAACTTTATCCAACTGGAAATTAAAATTTAAAAACCAACAAACCTTTCTTTTAGCTATGAAGTAAAAGAAATTGCAGGAATTCTTAAAACATGAAAACACATTAGAACCAATGGTTCATAGCTAAAGCAATGCACAGGGAAAACGTGTAGACAAATACTTACATCAATAAACATAGAGAACAAATTAGGCATTTCAATCCAAGTTAAGAAAAAAATGAAAGCAGGAGGGAATTACTGAAGGTAAAAGCAGAAATTAATGAGTTAGACAACAAACAGCACTAATAAACTGAAAAGCTGTTTTGTTTTTGTTTCTTAACAATAAAACAAGTTAAACACCAGCTACTCTAATGGGAAAAATTGCTTAAGAATGGACAAAAATGAGAATACATTTGTACTTAGTTAATATGTACAGAACAAACTGCTAAAATATGCAAACTAATAACAGTAATTAACTGGAGGTGGGGAGGCGGAGACTCAGGAGGGGGATGGAGTGGGAGATTTATTATGAATCTTAACGTTTTCTGATTTTTGAGCCAGATGAATCTATTGTCTATTCAAAATTATGTTTAATAACTTAAAGGTTTTTAAAAGGAAGAACTAAGCCCTCTACTGGGCAGGTATTTTCAGGCAGGTGATGGGATGTAAAGGGGTTGGAATTCCATTTTAGTGGTAAGGAGGCTGCTGGTGACCATGGGTGGGTGTGGAGGTGGCTGGCTGGGCCTGGGGGGTTTGGAGGGCGCAGCTCTTCTTTTAGAAGCTCACTGTGAGGGGCAGGAGTTGAGGGAGGGAACCTAGCCCCTCCCAGGCCTGGAGGAGCCAAGTGACAGGGAGAAGCAGGTGCTCTGGCCGAAGGCGAAGGGCTGGACTCCACACCCGGGGGTGGGGGTAGGGGGTAGGGGGCGGGTGCTGTTGGCCCGAGGCAGGGAGAGCAGGTGGCTTTGCTTCTGGGAACGGGATATCCCCACCGCAAGTGATGGGCTCAAGGGCCTCTAAGACTGGGGTGGGGAGTAGGCACTTTATGTCGCCGGTAGGGGGCGTCCAAGACACTCTGAGCAGCGTGTGACTTCGTGGAAGCTGCAGGTCGTATAAAGATAGTCTCATACAAGGTGAGCTTGAGAGGAGGAGAAAGAGGTGGAGAGAAGTCTTAGGAGGCGATGGCAGGCCAGCCACCAAGTCCCTGTGCTTGCACATCAGCTGGTGCAGGTCTGGAACCCTCCCAGGGCACGGAGGAGACAGGGATCAGGGATCAATGGCGGGGGTGGGGAGATGCACATCTGGCTGTAGTTTTGGAACCCTAGGCTCAGGTAGGTTGTACATTTCCAGAAAGCCCCTATCGCCTACCCTTCCTCCCCTGGCCCTCTTCCCACATCGCCAAGTATTTTTTCAGGCTTTGAAATGAACTTCATCAAATCTCGGAGCAGCAACATGCTGGTGCCCTATGACTACTCGTCAGTGATGCACTATGGGAGGTGAGGACCCCCTTTCCTTGCTTCCTTCCCTCTGCGCTGCCATGCCAGCTCCTGCCGTGGTCTGGACTCAGGCCCCTGCCTGCTTGGGTTTCAGGCTCGCCTTCAGCCGGCGCGGGATGCCCACCATCACGCCGCTCTGGGCCCCCAGTGTCCAAATTGGCCAGCGATGGAACCTGAGCACCTCTGACATCGCACGGGTCCTCAGGTTTTATGACTGCAGCCCGCTTGGCCATGACCCCCGTGCAAAAGGTGAGTGACAGGGGACAGAGTGATTTGGGGAGCCAAAGGAAGCTCCTGTGTTGAGGTGGTGTCAGCGAGGGTCGAGTGCTAGGAGGTGAGGCTGTAGAGGTGAGCAGGGGCAGATCACCAGGGCCTCACCACAGGAGATGCAGAAAAAGCACGTGAAAAAATAAACCCTCACTGACGATTATAAAACTGTTAGATACAGGAATAGAGGTCACTTTCTTAACTTTAACGTACCTACCAAAAACTCAGAGCAAAACTCATTTTTAATGTCAAAACATTAAAATTGGGACCAAGACAAGTTTTTCCACTATTGTCCCATCTATTCAACAATGTAGTGAAAGTCTTAGCCATTGTGGTACGACAAAATTAAAAGTCTGAGGTTCGGGAAGGAAGCAAAAATTGCCACTATTCATAGATGACTACATTGAAAGTAGCAATCTATAAACAAATTACTAGAACTAATAAGAATTTTAAAAAGTAAATATAATCAATATATAGAAATCAGTTTTATTTCTGTATGTCAATAGTTAGAAAACATAATTCTTAAAGATACCGTTATAATAGTGAAGATAAAGTCCTAAGGAGTAAATCTGACAGAAGCTATATAAAACTTTTATGGAAAAAAACCTTATTACAATCATTAAAGAATACTTAAGTAAATACAGAGATGTATCATATTAAAAGGAAGACAATATAAAAATGTAATTCTCTACTGATCTACAGACTCAATAAATTCCCGCTGAAAATCCCAGTAAGTTTGGAGATCTTGACAAGTGAGTCTAAAATCTGTATTAAAAACACAAAAGGCCAATAATAGCCCAGACACTCCTGAAGAGAAAAAAGTGGAGGGACTGCCCTAGCAGACATGAAGTTATGTAGATTATAAAATGTCTTTATATATATAAATATATAGCATATAAATGTATAAATGCATATATTCATATATGTACACAGAATGTATATAAAATACCTTTATATAAACGTGTAGCATTGGTACAAGCGTAGATAATTGCCCACTGAAACAGAATGGAGAGTTCAGAAATGAATCCTACTCAGAAGTGGACACTTGATAAAGGGGCATTGATCACTAGGGAAAGAATAGGGTAGCCATTAAATAGCTCTAAAGACAACTAGTTATCCATTTTATTTTTTTATTATTTTTAAAAACTTTATTTATTTATTTTTGGCCGTGTTGGGTCTTTGTTGCTGTGCGTGGGCTTTCTCTAGTTGCGGCGAGCAGGGGCTACTCTTTGTTGCCATGCGCCGGCTTCTCATTGCAGTGGCTTCTCTTGTTGCAGAGCACGGGCTCTGGGTGCGTGGGCTTCAGTAGTTGTGGCACACGGGCTTCAGTAGTTGTGGCTCGTGGGCTCTAGAATGCAGGCTCAGTAGTTGTGGCTCGCGGGCTCTAGAGCGCAGGCTCAGTAGTTGTGGTGCACGGGCTTAGTTGCTCCACCACATGTGGGATCTTCCCGGACCAGGGCTCGAACCTGTGTCCCCTGAATTGGCAGGCGGATTCTTAACCACTGTGCCACCAGGGAAGTCCCTAGTTATTCATTTAAAAAAATGAATTCCTAATTCATCATGCACAGAAATTCTAGTTGTATACAAGACTTCCATGTAAACCAAAAAAAACTCTAACTTTTTAGAAGAAAATATAGTAAAATGTCTTCATGACCTTGGAATAGGTAAGGATTTTTTTATATAAGACAGGCAACATGAAACAAAGCTGGAAAAACTAAAAAATCCAACTACATTGATCATAATAAATACTATTTATTAAAAGACATAAAAGTGAAAATACAAGTTACAGATCAGAAGAGAATTTTTGTAACTAATTGTACTCAAAGTATATAAAAAAAAAACTTTTAGAACTTAGTAAGAAAAAAACCCACAAAGTAGAAAAATGGGCAAGAGACTTAACAAGCAATTCACAGAAGAAACCAAATTGGGAAACACAAGATATTCAACATCATTAATAATTGGGGAAATGCAAATAAAGACCACAGTACCTTTTTATACCCCCTAAATTGGTAGAAATTTAAAAGTCAGATACTACCAAATGCTAATAAGAATATGAAGCAATGATAACATTCATACTCTGCTATAAGAGTGTAAATCGCTGCAACCACTTTGGAATACAATCTGATATCTTATGAAGTTGAAGTGTATATACCCCATGACCCTACTCCTAGGTCTTGTTGCATGTGTGTACCCCCAACTCCAGCCATAGGCAATCACTAATCTACATCCTGTTTCTATAGTTTTGCCTACTCTGGACATTTCATATAAATGGAATCATACAGTATGTGATCTTTTGTGACTGGCTTCCTCACTTAGCATCATGTTTTCAAGGTTCATCCATGTTGTCGTGTGTATCAGTACAGTTGACCCTTGGTCACCGTGGGTTAGGGGTGCTGACCCTCGTGCAGTCACATCTGCCTATAACTTTACAGTCAGTTCTCCGCATCCTTGGATACACCAACCATGTATCGTGTAGTACTGCAGAATATTTTACTGAAAAAAAAAAAATCCACGTATAAGTGGACCCATGCAGTTTAAACCGGTGTTGTTCAAGGGTCAGCTATACTTCATTCATTTTTGTTGTTGAATGATATACCACATTTTGTTTATCCATTTATCAAAGCATATTTGGGTTATTTCTACTTTTAGGCTATTATGAATAATGGTACTGTGAACATTCATGTATAAGATTTTATGTGGACATATATTTTCTTTTCCTTTGGATATATACTTAGGAGTGGAATTTCTGGGTCCTTTGGTGACTCCATATTTAACTGCTAAATTGTTTTCCAAATTGGCTGCACTATTTTTCATTTCTACCAGCAATGTATGAAGGTTCCACTTTCTGCAAGCCCATGTCAGCACTTATTCTTCTGATTATAACCACCGCAAGTGGGTGTGAAGTGGTATCTCATTGTAGTTTTTTTTAAAAAAAAAATTAGTTATGTATTTGGCCGTGCTAAGTGTTCATTGCAGCACGGGGAATCTTCGCTGCTGTGTGCGGGCTCTTTTTATTTGCGGTGTGCGGGCTCTTAGTTGTGGCATGCAGAATCTAGTTCCCTGACCAGGGATCGAATCTGGGCCCCCTGCATTGGGAGCGCAGAGTCTTAACCACTGGACCGCCAAGGAAGTCCCTCATTGTAGTTTTGATTTGCATTTCCCTAATTACTTTGAACATCTCTTTACGTGCTTATCGGTCATCTGTATATTTTTGGAAAAATGTCTGTTCAACTCTTTTGCCCGTTTTTCAGTTGGGTTGTCTTTTACTGGTGAGTTGTAGGAGTTCTTTATATATTCCAGATACATGTTCCTTATCAGATAACTCATTTGGAAATATTTCCTCACATGTTATAGTTTAACTTTCTAGATGGTGTCCTTTGAATATAGACATTTAAAATTTTGATGTGAAGTCCAACTTATCTATTCTTTTATCACTGTATTTTTGGTGTCATATCTAAGAAGGACTTGCCTAACTCGAGGTCATGTAGATTTAATCCTATGTATTTTGCATGTGACTATCTAGCTCCAGCATCATTTCGTAGACTATTCTTTCCTATATATAATATCAAACATTACATACCTTTTTAAAAATTAAAGGAGACGTGGCAAGAGCTTTGTGGGTAACTATCTGAGGCTTGACTAACATGAGGAACAGAATTGAGAGGTGGCTAGAAGGGGTCATGGGGCAATGGAAAGTTTATCAAGATGGTGGACACACAGCAAGTTTGGATACCAAAATAATGACCCAGTGGAGAAGAGGGAATGGATTCGGGGGGGTGTGGGCAGAAAAATATCTAGAACATTCAGGGAGGAGTTGCTCTTGTTGGGAGCTGGGGAGCTTCCTTGGACCTAATGGGAAGGAATAAGATGGGAACAGATCCGAGTTCACATGCAGATCTTGTTTTTTTTTTTTTTTTTAATTTATTTATTTTTGGCTGCGTTGGGTCTTCGTTGCTGTGCGCGAGCCTTCTCTAGTTGCGGCGAGCGGGGGCTACTCTTTGTTGTTTTGGTGGCTTCTCTTGTTGCGGAGCACGGGCAGTAGGCACGCGGGATCCAGTAGTTGTGGCATGCAGGCTCAGTAGTTATGGCTCGTGAGCTCTAGAGCACAGGCTCAGTAGTTGTGGCTCACGGGCCTAGTTGCTCCGCGGCATGTGGGATCCTCCCGGGCCAGGGCTCGAACCTGCGTCCCCTGCATTGGCAGGCAGATTCTCAACCACTGCGCCACCAGGGAAGCCCCACATGCAGATCTTGATGTGCAGATGAGGGCCTCCGTCCCAGGCTTTGACGGCATAAAGAGTGAGGTGAGGTCTCCAGCCGAGAGGCTGGGGAGAAGAGGATGGATGTGAAGGAAAAGGTGTGGAGCTGCTGACTGGAGAGCAGGAGAGGAAACCCGTGAGAGACACATGGCCGGGCCACGGCTGGTGCTGGGCTGCTGGCAGAGGCGTGGTGCAGGTTAGTCACCTGGTCCTCTAGGACTGGGGTGTTGTGGGCAGCTCTGACAGAGGGGGAGGCGCCTGGGGATGTTTCCAAGGGAGGGGCTGCACCGAGGGCTGTGGAAGCCACGCCAGGTGAGGAGAGGGGTTTGGAAGTGAGGAGGTTGTGGAGCAAGAAGAAGGGGTTCGGGGGCTCAGCGGGGCTGAAGGATCGTGATACTGAAGCGAGTGGGCTGGAAGTAAAGGAGGCGGCCGTCAGAGGGTGGGCAGCCGGGACCCGTGACTTTAGCGGCTGTGGTCTTGGCAGGTGCAGGCAGGGACTGGGCTGTGAAGTCACTGGTTGAAGCATGTCAGCTCAGATTGGTCAGTGTCCTTGCACGGAAGATACGGCTCATTGGGAAGCCTTTGGTGGGTGGGCAGGGTTGACAGGGATGAGGGCAGTGCTGAAGGGGGGATGGGGCCGACTGGCCAGATCACTTGGGCCTGAAATGAAGAGTCTTACAAAGCAGCCGGTGGCAGCCAGCTATGGTCCGGGAGGGGCAGTGAAGGGCCAGCAAGACCCACCCCACTGAGCACACGGGCCTGGTGCTGCTCACGTGTGTCCTGCTGACGCCCTGGGTTTGGGCGTAGCTGCAAGTATAGGAAAAGTTCTGGAATAGGCCTCGGATATGGGTGAGAGGTGAGGTGTTGCCCTGTACAGAGCAGCCCCGGGTGGTCTGGGTGACGAGGGCTGCAATGCTAGATCTGGGGTTTGACCATCAGAGCAGCCGGGGGTGTGGGTGGGAGGTCATGGAAGATCCCAGTGGCCTGACCTTCTGCTGGTGACCTCTGGGGCCAAGCGGGGAGGGAATGGGATGGCTCTGTGGTCCTCGTCTCTAAGGGGCAGTTGGGAGTTAGGGTCTCGAAGGCATTGGGCAGTAGCATAGCAGGAGCATGGCGGGTTGTCGCATCCCGTGAGCTGAGGTCTAGGTCACTGTGACTGAGGCTGAAGGGGGCTCTGGCTCTCGCAGCTGCCATACACTGGCCCTCCGTGATTCTGGGGTAACCTATCTTTCCTCCTCTAGGTCTCCAGACCCACAGCGATGGTAGGAGCCCCACTCCCGCCTCTAGACCATACTTGCAGCAGCTCCTGAAGGCACTGTTGGCAGAATCCAGGAGCCCTGACCCTAGTGGCTTCGGGGCTGAAGAGAGCCCACGTGTGTGGAAGGCCCCCGCCCTGAGGAGTTCTGGTGTGGAGGCCTCTGCAAGGCCCCCCCAGCCCCCAGCTTCTTCCCTAAGGTCAAGGCCTGGAGCAGTGGTTCCTGGCATTGCCCTGGAGCAGTCCTGGCAGGCCCAAGTGCCTGCTGTACCCCCAGACTCATCTCTAGAAGCAGAAGACCAGCCAGCAATCGTCTAGGCTATTCTGGGGAACCCTGCTCTGCCAGGAGCCCGTGCACCCAGAAAACGCTTCATAAGGACACCCAGAGGTCAAGCCTGTGGCTTCTGCCCCCAAGTGGGGAGGGCGTTCTATGGTCAGAGTGGCCAGGTTGTATAACCCTTGGCCCCTCTAGGCAGCACCCCTGTCTTCCAGCCCCTCTGACTACCCTGTCTAAGGCCCAGGCCTCTCCCTCTGCCCCGTCCTTCCCTGTCATGTTCCCCCAAGAGCTCCTGGGGACAGAGGGACCCTCTAGGTCTGTCGGGGGAAGGCAGGCCTGCCAGGGGATTCCTGACTCTGCCTGCTGCCATCTCCTGCCCCAGCCCCGGGGGAGTCTGGGAATGGGAGATGACCTCTCCAGGGCTCTAGGGCAGGGATCTGGAGGGGTGGTCCTCCCTGAAGGCCCCTGGGAGCCCTCCTGTAGTTGAGGCCCAGCCCCCCCGCATGGGCTAAGGGTACCTCTCCCTCTCCCTCGGGTCGGCCTTGGGGGAGGGGCACCCAGTGGCTGGGACCCTGGGAGCAGCCTCGCTCCCTGACGTCTGAGTGCTGGGAATGTGGCTCTGCAGTCAAGCCTCCAGCCCTGCTCTCCAGGAGGCTTTCAGAGCCCAACTTCCTCCCCTGCCGCCCAGGGAGACAAAGAGGTGGCAGCCCTCCAGGACTGCACATGGGAAACGGCCAGAACACAAGGACCCTGAAGTCAGGACCCAAAGCTGCTGTCACCCTGCATTGCTGTCTCCGGGAACCTGGTCTCTATCCGACATCTGCCCTGCCCCTCCCAGGGACTTGGCCCGAGGAGGCCCTGGAAGGTGGGAAGGGGCTGTCGGGTTCCCCTGCTGGTCTGCCTTCAGCCAAGCCCGCTCCTCATCGGCTCCTGGCCTCCCCGGTGAGGGCTGTTCTCGGGGCAAAGGAAGTCTCCAGAGATGCCAGTGAGCAAGCTGGGAGCCCCCCAGTGGTGCTGTCCTCGGGGCCCGCTTGGGGTAGAAGGGAAGCAGGAGCCCGTGCCCATCCCAGTGGGACCAGGTCCCTCAGGTGTCTTGGGAAAAGGTAGAAATAAAGTTGGGAACTTGCTCCAGGAGTCTGGTGCCGACTACCTCATACCCGAGTGCCTTGAACCCTCCCGATTGCCTTGGGACCCTCAGGTGGTGAGACCCATATTCCAGAGGAGGGAAGAGACTCAGGGAAGCAAATGGTTGTGCCCAAGGGAACACGGCTGTGCAGCCGTGCAGGGCTGAGGCGTGCCCTCTGCCAACCTCTTCACTGTGTCAGGGGACCTGGAGCCCCTGTCCTCAGTCTATCCTGGGTTTCAGTCTTGAGTCAAGGATTTTCCGAGACTGAACAAGGGCCTGATCTCCGGTGTCAGTGTCAGGGAAGGATCGTGGTTGGGGATGCTCTCCCTAGTCTTGCTCCCAAACGTGGGACGCGGGGTATCAGGGTTTAGAGTAGGGGAGCAGAGGCTCTGGCCACAGCAGGGTGACCGCTCCCCTGGGAGATTCCCAAGCAAAGACTTTGGGCCAACCCTAGGATAGAGACAGTACACATACCCATTTATCAGAAATAAGTGGGGCTGTATCACGACCTGTGGGTCTCTGAATAGCCAAGCCAGGCCTCTGATACCCAGCTGGGGCTTCTCGGTGGCCACGCTGGGTCAGAGGAAGTGATGTGCTTTGTGTGCTGTGAGGCCCTCCCAGCTCAGAGGCTGCCTCCATTAAGATGTGGCTTTTGATCTTGGACTCTGGGTTCTCCAGAGAGGGAGGTGGGGCTGGCTGGTCCTGATGGCTCATGGGGAAGACTGCTTACTCTTTCTTTGGGGGCGATCAGGGACAAAGCCGTCCTTGTCCTCTCCTTCCCTATCACTACAGAGCCCATGCCCCAGGCCAGCTCTGGGCCCAGGCCTGTTCCATGAGCCCCATCCTGCCTGTGATGGTCCAGCCCTGGTCCAGCCCCTGGAGCCCCAGCATGGAGGGTGCGATATGTATGGGGCCCTGGGGTGTCAACCAGAGCCCGGTGGATAGCTGCCACCTCCCAGAGTCTACAGCCTATTCTCCAATCCCCAACCACACAGCTATGTGGGCTCGCTCGTCAATTTATTCACTCATGCAACACACATCTATTGAATTTAGGTGCCAGGCAGGCTCTGTTACAGGCACTGGGAATAACTTGGGAAACAAGGCATGTTTTCTGTTCTCAGTTTATTCGGTGACAGGGAGAGGGATGGACAGTAAACAGGCAAATAAAGCATCTGGGATTGATGAGTGATGGGGGAGGGCGAGCATTTCTATAGGTTGTTGGCATTTCATCTGAGACCTGAACGGCAGGAGGCTGCTATCCTGGGAACATCCAGGGAAAGAGCAGCCAGTGCAGAGGCCCTGAGGCAGGAAGAAGCAAGGTGTGTCAGGCCAGTGCGAATGGGATGTGTGTGCATGGACGGGGGGGGGGGGGGGAGACAGGAAGGGCCTGGTCAGCCAGAAAGGGAAGGTTTTCTTTCACGAGCAACAGGGAGCAGCTGCTGGAAGGTTCTAAGGAAGGGTGTGACAAGATCTGATTTAAAATTTAAATAGTCATGCCGGATACTCCCTGGAAAATGAATTGGAATCGGGAAGAACAGCTGGTAGCCACTGCAGTTGTGCAAGTGAAAGTGATGGGGGTCATGGAAAGGGGCAGAAGTGGGTGCTTTGGGAGTATGTTTTGGAGGTTGAGGCAGGTGCACTTGCGGTTGGATGTAGGGGGTGAGGGCATCTCAGCAGTGAGAACTGAGGGGAGAGACCTGGTTCAGGGGAAATGGGCGTGTGAAGTCTGAGGCTACTAGATGTCAAATGGGTGGGTCAGGGAGTGTGTGGGCTGAGTGAGCCTGAAGTTCAGGGCAGGGGATACTTTGGAGAGCCATCAGCATCCAGGTGGGCGCCAGGGGCTGGAGGAAATTACCCAAGAAGAGTTCAGGTGCAGAAGAAAAGGATCCCAGGACTGAACCGGCGCTGCATCACTCCGTGCGCGGTTTCTTAGCCTTAACAGCATTTCGTGACTGATGAGTCTTCACTGTGTGTGTGGGGCGGTGTCCTGGACCTTGTAAGATGTTTGGTAGCATCTTTGGCCCCTACCCGCTAGATGCCAGTAGCAACCCCCTTCCTCCTGTGGTTAAAGTCAAAAATGTCTGCAGACGTTGCCAAATTTCCCTGGGAAGGGGCAAAAATCACTCTGTGAGAATCACTGATTTAGGATTTGGGAGAAGGAAAGGAAACTGAGGAGTGGCCTGTGAGGAGGGAGCAGAGTGACCCCCAGAAAGGGTCCATCGTATAAAACGCTGCTGAGAAACAGTAAGAGCAGGACTCAGAATGAGCCTGGCACTTGGTGGCGTGGAGTCACAAATGACCCACCAGGAGTAGATTCAGTGGAGGGTGGGGTGCAGATGCCCTACAAGGGTGAAGGGGAGAATGTGAGGGATTAGAGACAATGACCAGGCAAACGAGAAGGTGGCGGCTGCAGGGGGGCATAGAGGGCTTCTTAAGGAGGGGGCGGGCCCTTCAAGTGGGGGAGTGATAGCTGGTGAGGGGGTAACTGAAGGAGCAGAGTCCTGGGGGACATGAGAGGCGTTGGGGTCCAGGGCAGATGACAAGGACTTGCCCTAAGAGCGGAGATGCAGCTCGGATGCAGGTGCGCTTGGGGGATGGGTGCCTGCCGGATGGCTTCCGTTTTCTCTTAAGTACAAAGCAAAGTTACAGCTTACGGGTAGGGGGCGGGCAGGAGGGGGGTGCCGATTGTGAAGCACGGGTAAGTGAGCTCACTAGGAAAGTCTGGAGATTTGCGGTCATGAATGTAAAGCGAGGCCAGTCGATGCAGTGCGTGTTTTGCTCTGGAAAAAGCAGCTGCTTTGTCAAAGGCAGGGTGGATGATTTAGGTTTGACCGGGGTTGGGGTTTTGTCAGGAGAGCTGTGATGGAGGGAGAGAGAATGATTGACTTACATCACAGAGGGCACAGCTCAAGGGTCTGGGGAGGTGGGGAGGCTGGGTCATACAGGGTGGTCTGGGGTAAGAGTCCCAGGGATTTGAAAGGCTGGAGCTTCTGGTGAAAGCTGGGAGGTGAGGCCTGGTTGGGGATCATCCCCATGGGCCCTCAGGGCAGGGAGGGCAGCACCTTGAGCTGCTGGAACCCTGGCCCAGGAGGCAGTGGGGCCAGTCTCACCTTTCAGACCTGGAGAAGTGGTTCCAGGGCTTTCAGAAATCTTTTTTTTTTTTTTTTTTTTTTAAATTTATTTATTTTTGGCTGTGTTGGGTCTTCGTTTCTGTGTGAGGGCTTTCTCTAGTTGTGGCAAGCGGGGGCCACTCTTCATCGCGGTGCACGGGCCTCTCACTATCGCGGCCTCTCTTGTTGCGGAGCACAGGCTCCAGACGCACAGGCTCAGTAATTGTGGCTCACGGGCCCAGTTGCTCCGCGGCATGTGGGATCTTCCCCAACCAGGGCTCGAACCCGTGTCCCCTGCATTGGCAGGCAGATTCTCAACCACTGCGCCACCAGGGAAGCCCTCAGGGCTTTCAACTAAGGTGGCACATCTCTTGCTGTGCTCTCACAGCCAGGGATGGGACAATTGTCTCCCCTTTCTTTGGAAAAGGTGCTACTAGGTCACCTTTCCCCCATGGCCCCTCTTTCCAAGGACATCCCTTGGGGATACCTTCATTTGGGTACCACCTGTCTAAGAAAAACTCATGTGTATGTCATCTGCTGATGCCTGCTACCATTACTCTTCACCTTTCCACAATCTTGGCCAGGTACTGGGGACAGAGAAGGGATGTCTGCTCTGATGGAGGGGGTGGTGCAAAAAACCATCGGACTCCATCTTGCTCCGAGTGTGAAATTGGCACTGAGGGAGGGCAGGGTAACTCCCTCTGCCTGAGAGGTGGTGACAGGTGAGCAGACCTTGAAGACAGAGTAGGGGTCCACCAAGCACAGAAAGAAGGGTGAGGAGGGCGTTTCTGGCAGAGCAAACAGCCCCTGGAAAGGACTAGAGATATGGGAGCTCAGGGCACGTCCAGGGACCAGCAGGTAGCCTGGTGTGGCCCGGAAGGTGGGCCAGTGCCTGTCACTGCCTCCCCCTCCCCCCAAACATGGCTGAGAGTAATCTAGGCTGCTCCTGTTGCTGGCTGGTTGTAGATCTGGGACTGAACTCTGCCAGCCCTGGTGGAGCAGGATGATGAGGGAAGGTCAGATCTAGTTTGGGAAGGGCTGAAGGAAGCCCTGCTGGGGCCCGAGGCTCTGATTCATGCAGGGCTCGGTGGAGCAGGCAGCTGGGGACTGTGTGTGGAAGGGGAGATGACCACAGAGGGGAACGGGAATCGAGTTATGTAACAGTCCCCACTGCCCCGAGAGCCAGCCGCTGGTCTTGGGGGTGGGTGGGGCTGGGAGGCCGCAGCGGGCGACACAGAGCCTGGGTGGTGGCTGAGCCGCAAGGACTCTCTCTGGCTGTCCTCAACCTAGGCTGGTACCCAGCAGGGCCTGGTGCTGCCCCTTCAGGGAAGGCCCAGGTGAGAAGCAGCATTGACTTGTAGGGGGGAAAGGATGGGGTGGGGTGGGTATGAGCAGCCCTGGCCTCAGTTCCTGCAGAGTCCTGGAGGCCTGGCCTTTCAAGGAAAACAAGCCAACAGACAAAAGGCTGCTGCTGATTGCAGTATCTGGGGAGATATCCACTGGCCCCCCAGCCTGAGAATGGTGGGAGAGGGTGAAAAATGGTCCTTCTCAAAGCCCATGTGGGCCACCAGGGTGCTCAGATTCCCTGCCGTGGGACAGGGAACCATGGGGACAGGCAGGAACTTGCTTAAGTGGTTGCTTCCCCAGCTCCAAAGGCCACCCCTCTGTCCTTCCTCAGGGAAGGGGTTTCTGAGACCTCTCCATCCCTGGCGACCGTGGGGTGGAAGCCCAGCAAGTCGAAGGATGCATTCATGAAACCTCTCTGGAGGGGGCAAGGGAGGCTGGCCGCCTCTCCAAACCTAGCCTAGGTAGTACCTACCCCACCAGGCTGTAGGCACTCTCATCTAACAGGGGAGCTGGGTAGGCTGGCAAGAGGCAGGGAGAGCCCAGGATCAAGGAGGATGTCCCTCAGTTCTGCCATGTGGCTGGGGGGTGGTGGGTACCACCTGTCTGAGCCTGGGTAGGGGTGACACATTGTGGGCACCTTGAGGTCATACTCTCTGCTCCCATGGAGATGGAGCAGGCATGCTGGATCAAGGTCATGTCTTTTGGAGGAGACTTACTTTCAGAAGTGGATTGATGCTTTATACAGAGGATGCCATGCACAGCTGTGGGCTAGCGATGTAAGGCCTGGGTCTAGGCTGGGGTTACAGCATTAGGGGCTCTGGAAAAGGTGAAAAAAGCGCCCTTGAGGCTGCCCAGGCTGGCGCTGGTGGCAGTGGCCACAGGGAGCGTGGGTAGGGGGAAGGTGTGTGACGACCGCCGGTCCTGCGCAGCTCTTTGAGGCCAGAATGAGGTTAGGGTGCGGTGTGTGCTTAGCCGGGAATTTCTTCTCACCCCAACTGCTTTTTCCAGGGCTACTCCAAGGGGGGTGCGCAGCTTGCGGGGTGGGGGAGGAGTCAGCAGGACTGGAGCAGGGAGGGGGGTCCCTACAAATGCAAAGGGAAACTCTTCCCTTCGAAGCTGCCCCTGAGACCAATATTTTCTCCGAATTGAGTCAAAAAGACCCCGCCCTTGACTAGGTCTCCTTGCTCTGCACCAGGGGACATCCTCTTCCTACTGGTCACGAGGTCGGAGTTTGCAAGTCCCCCCCGCCTCCGCCTGAGTCTCAGTTGTTGCTGAGACTTGGGTCCAAGCCAGTTTTTTTTCTTACCTCTTTGCCCTTAATGGAGGAAACTGAGGCAGCTGCAGGAGAAACAGGAAAGCTGAAGTCGTCAGTCCCAGGCTCTGAGCACGCGCTGGCCCCCCGCCCCGGGCTTGGGAGCCTTCTCAGTGGCCCCGGGACGCGGCAGGAGGCGGGACTCTGGCTGGTCGCAGACGAGCTCGGCAGGCGGGTGGCGGCAGGGGGCGCTCGCCACCTGGCCACGCGCGCCTCCTCGGGCTCCGCAGGCCCGACGGAGTCCAGCCGGTGCGGAGAAGCATTTGGGGAAGGGGTTCCCAGCAGTCTCTCGGCTCACCTCACGCCCTCCGCGGGGCTTCTTTCCTCTCGGGCTCCGGTCAGGGGGTGTGGTTTATTCTGCTCCGGCGCCCCGACACAGCCACCCACCCTCTCCTTGGGGCTCTTGGGTGGTGGGAGGGGAGGTCTGCTCGCGCCCACCGTCCTAGACCCGGGGGCTCGGTCCTAGCCCCGCAGTCCGCAGGAGAGACGTCCCGCCTCGGCGCCCGCGGACCCGCCAGCGCCGCGTCCCAGCTCCCCGCGTGCACCGACCCTTCCACTTCTGCCAGCATCCTTCCCTTCGTCCCGAAGACCCCAGACGCCGGGCCCCTCTGACCTGCCGCAGAGCGGAGGCCGGGAGGAAAACGGGGTAGGGATGCCAAGGCGGAGGCCCGGGGCGCCGGGAGGCTGCGGTCCGCCCACCCCTCAGCGAGGCGCACCTTCCACCCACCCTGGGTCTCACCGCCCGCCCCGCCTCCCTTCCCTCCTCCTGCTCCCGCCTCCGGTCTCCTCCCTCCTCCAGCCGCGCTCTCTCTCCTCCCCACTCCCCTCCCGCGGCGGGCTGCCTGCAGACGCGGCTCCGGGCTAGAGCCGGCGGAGCGGAGCGGGCCTCGTCCTCCTTGCCTCCTCCGAGAACTGGCGGCGCGCACCCTGCCTGGCCGGCCGGGGCCCCGCGCCCCAGCGTGAGTCCAGTAGCTTCCCAGCGGCGGCGCCCAACTTTCCCTCGGTTCCGGGCGGGGCGGGGACGGCAGCGGGACATCTTGGTAAACTTCTCCGGGGCAGACGGCAGAGAGCCCGGGCGCCGGTGCAAGAGGATGTAGGAGGGCGGTGGCCGGCCCCGGGCGTCCCCCGCCCTCTTGGCCCCTTTCGGCCTGGCCATGGGGCTCCAGCACCTTCAGCGCAGCCAGTGGGGCGACCCCCTCGTCTAGCCGACCTGGGTGGGAAAGCGCTGTCGCCGGCTGTGCACGCGCTGGGCGAGCAGCGCCCCTTCTGGCCACGTCCGGCCCCGCCATGGACCACCAGGAGCCCTACTCCGTGCAGGCCACTGCGGCCATCGCGGCGGTCATCACCTTCCTCATCCTCTTCACCATCTTCGGCAACGCTCTGGTCATCTTGGCTGTGCTGACAAGCCGCTCGCTGCGAGCCCCGCAGAACCTGTTCCTAGTGTCGCTGGCCGCCGCCGACATCCTGGTGGCCACGCTCATCATCCCTTTCTCGCTGGCCAACGAGCTGCTGGGCTACTGGTACTTCTGGCGCACCTGGTGCGAGGTGTACCTGGCGCTCGACGTGCTCTTCTGCACCTCCTCCATCGTACACCTGTGCGCCATCAGCCTGGACCGCTACTGGGCCGTGAGCCGCGCGCTGGAGTACAACTCCAAGCGCACCCCGCGCCGCATCAAGTGCGTCATCCTCACCGTGTGGCTCATCGCAGCTGTCATCTCGCTGCCGCCCCTCATCTACAAGGGCGACCCGGGTCCCCAGCCCCGAGGGCGCCCTCAGTGCAAGCTCAACCAAGAGGCCTGGTACATCCTGGCCTCCAGCATTGGATCTTTCTTTGCACCCTGCCTTATCATGATCCTTGTCTACCTGCGGATCTATCTGATCGCCAAGCGCAGCCACCGCAGAGGTCCCAGGGCCAAGGGGGGCCCTGGGGAGCGTGGGTCTAAGCAGCCCCGCCCTGTCCCTGGGGAAGTTTCAGCCTCAGCCAGATTGCCAACTCTGGCCTCTCAACTGGCTACTGCTGGAGAGGCCAATGGATGCTCCCAGCCCACTGGGCAGAAGGACGAGGGGGAGACCCCTGAAGACCCTGGGACCCCCGCCTTGCCCCCCAGCTGGCCTGCCCGTCCCAGCTCAGGCCAGAGTCAGAAGGAAGGTGTTGGTGGGACATCTCCAGAGGAGGAGGGGGCTGAAGAGGAGGAGGAGGAGGGGTGTGAGCCGAAGGCCTTGTCAGCGTCTCCCGCCTCAGCTTGCAGCCCCCCCCTGCAGCAACCCCAGGGCTCCCGGCTGCTGGCGACCCTACGTGGCCAGGTGCTCCTGGGCAGGGGCAAGGGCACTGCGGGGGGGCAGTGGTGGCGGCGGCGGACGCAGCTGACCCGGGAGAAGCGGTTCACGTTCGTGCTGGCCGTGGTCATCGGCGTCTTCGTGCTCTGCTGGTTCCCCTTCTTCTTCAGCTACAGCCTGGGTGCCATCTGCCCTCAGCACTGCAAGGTGCCCCACGGCCTCTTCCAGTTCTTCTTCTGGATCGGCTACTGCAACAGCTCGCTGAACCCTGTCATCTACACCATCTTCAACCAGGACTTTCGTCGTGCCTTCCGAAGGATCCTTTGCCGCCAGTGGACCCAGACGGCCTGGTGAGCCCGCCTGCCCGCTGCCCGTGCAGGGTTGGTGCCAGGTGGTGCCAGGGCCACCCTGCTTCTTGCCCTGTTTTATGTGGCCACCTCCGTAGGGCTTTCTGGTCCCTTCCCTGCTCCTGCAGGCCTCATCCCGGGAGCCCCCTCGGAGGGGCAGGGTCTATTTGAAGCTTCCCCTTGCTGGCTTGGCCGTGGGGGGCCATCTTCTCCACCCCCTGCCTGTGCACAGGCAGATGGATGAGGCTTGGACCTTCCTGAATGTAGCCGAGGCCAGGCTCCCTCCCAGAACCCCAGACCCCTGCAAACCTTGAGGACCCTGTGTTTTCTGGTTGATCACTTGCTTGTGGTGTTTTGTTTCTTTCTCATCTTCCCCTTGAAAAGAGCAGGGAGCCAGCCTTCTGCTTTTTCCAGGAGGGCCTGCTGCTGAGGAAGAGGCAGAAACGACGATGGGCATCCATGCTGTGTGCCCGTGGTCCCCATTAGAGCCTGGGTGGGGGTTTATGGGCTGGCACCATCTTTGGGCCCTTCTTCTCCTTCCCCCTGCTTTTGGAGTTGTAACTCCAGAACTGTGGGTCATTTTCCTCACCCGGCGCCCCTCTGGGAGGCTGGTGGGTGCGTGGATGCCTCAGTGGGGGTAGTCTGGGGGTCTGGCCTCTGCCTCCACGGGAGAGCCCTGATCACTAGCATTCACCGCCTGCAAAACCCAGGGCAACAATAGCTTGCCGCCTACTTGCTGCAGGGAGATGAAAGGCTTCGCAGAAAGTTTTGAGCTCCGTGGGGGAACGCACTAGAGAACCAGAAAATGTGATTATTCGGTGATATAAAAATCCCCCTTTTCTGGGTTTACCACCGCCTGTCTTCCTATAGACTTTTGTTCTGTGCCTGGGGTGTGAATTCCTACCCCAAACTGGAAGTGGGGAGTGGCAGACAGAACCACGACTTTAGTTAAAGGATTTCTTCCAGAATGTGTTCTTATGCCTGCAAAGGTTTGAGTTATTAAGCTGCATGACAACTTCTCGACATTTCACCTGCAACACCAAGAGGGTTTTCATTGGCTTGGACCCCCCAATGGGGGAGAAGTCTTTTGTCATCAAGCAGGCACATTGTTTCCCCAGGATCGCTACAAATACCCACCGCATGGGAATGGTCTGAGATGAGAGCATGTGGTGGGGTGCTGGGGCTAGAGCAGGTGAGAATGAGCCCCATGGACTCCCAGGGGAGCCTCCCACTGGAGTTCCTGGGCAGGGCTCCAAGCCCCAGATAGATCCCTTTGATGCAGAACTGATTCCACCCCGGGTGGGTACCGTCTGCCCATCTCAGACCCAGCCACGTTGCTCCACCCCACTGACGGGCCTCCAGGGGCCTCTCCCTCCTGGTCCCCTCCCCCACCCCAGACCTGGCACCTGGAGCAATTGGGAGCATGTGGGGGATGTTTTGCAGTCTTCCCCATGCGAGTGCCTGGCTTCACCATTAAGCTGGTGAGCATTTTGTCTTGGGGGCGGGGCCGAGCAGCACAGGCACTGCGGGCACGCTGATGGGCCTGGCTAGACTTGGAGGGATGCTGAGGGAGTTTTCTGGGGTGGAGAGAATTGAGGGGACCAAAGAGAGTCCCTCCTGGGGTGGGAGGCTGTCCAGTTCATTCCCTGGTCCCAGTGTGAGGCCAGTGCATTGCCTCGGGCAGGGCTGGGGAGGCTGGGCCCAGGGGAGGGGCTGGCTTATGACATCTGCTGACTGGTCTTGTGTGTGCCCCATGGGACCCCTGCTACTGTTGCCTGTGACTCCCTTGTTGTGATATGCAGGTTTTTTTTTTTTTTAAGTCTGAGCTATTTTATCAATAAAGGATATTTTGTAATAAGCAAGCTGTGTCCTCAATTGTCCAAGGGCTGCCAGGAGTAGCTATTCCTCACCTACTTGAGTAGTAGACTCTGCGCATGGGCGCCCTCCCAGGGCCAGTTGCCCTTTGCTCCTCTGGGTGCGGCTGGCTGGTACCCACCCGCCTGCCTGCCTGCTTTGTCCACTCAGCATCCCTTATCCATCATTACAAGTCAGTGGGGGCGAGAGTCGCCCGGGGAGCCTGAGACTGGCTGCCTGGGAAGGGAAGGAAGGGAGGGCATCCCAGAGGAGATGGCCTTTGGGCAGGGTCTTGGGGGAAGATCAGGAGTATACCAAGAGGGAAGACAGGAAGATATTCTGGGCAGGAGAAAGCACACGCAAAGCATGTTGTGTTCGGTGAATTTGTGGCAGTTCAAGAGTCAGCCTGAAGCCAGCCCTGATGGGCGAGCAGGCACAACAGCTGGGGGCCAGCAGAGGTGGTCAGACACCACCCACATGGGATGGGAGGAACATGGGGAAGGGGGAGGGGGAGGAGGGGAGGGGGAGGGGGAGGAGGGGAGGGGGAGGGGAGGAGGAGGAGGGGGAGGGGGAGGAGGAGGAGGGGGAGGAGAAGGAGGGGGAGGGGGAGGAGGAGGAGGAGGGGGAGGGAGGGTCTCTGAGGAATGTTTTAAGCTGCTGCCTTCAGCAAGGGGCAGGAGAGTGGGATGGAGCTGCTTTGTGTCAGGCTCTCCAGCACTAAGATTCAGAGCTGGAAGGCCTGCAGACGGTTGCTCTCAGTCTCCTCACTTCCCAGGTGAAGGGTCTGAGGCCCCAAAGGCACCCCATGAGCTGGGTTAGGAGCTGAGTCCACCAGGCTTCCTGTCACCGCAGAGAAGGTAGTCTCTGGCCCCCGAACACGGCTGGCCTGGTTCTGTGGGCAGGGGAGGCCAGGCAGCAGGCTGCTGTCAGGAGCAGGCGGCAGGGGGTGGGGTAGGGCCGATGCCAGTGGCAGGACCCCAGGGAGGGATGAAGCCCGGGTGGGGAGGGCCCAGATCCGGTGGGGGGAGGCCACCCCTGCCACAGCCAAGCAGTCACACTTGAAGGGGGCCGTGGCTTCTGCCAGAGGCTACCACCAGAGACTCCAATGTATCCACCATCAAGGGTGGACTTGGGGACACAGGGCTTCACTGAGGACTTTACAAGGAAGCCAGGCCCTGCCTTGAGGAGCTCCCAGCGCCTCCCACCAGCCTGTGCACCCACCGCTAAGGCCCCGGGCCTGAGGAGGGCGGATCAAGGTAGCTCACTTCTTCCCGTTTACTGAGCCCATGGCTCTTCTGCTGCTTCCTCTGATTACCTCATTTAATCCTATAAGGTAAGTATCAGCCCATTTTATTCCAGGGAAATGGAGGCTTAAAAGGATGCAACAGCTCGCCTGAGGTCATCCATGCCCAGGCTCCTTTTACTGGACCACACTCTCTGCTGTTGGCATGGGAGAAGAGCTCCCCACCCAATCTCTGGAGATGGTTGCAGAAAATTACTCCTGCTAGAGCTGAGCTGTTGGCAGTCCATTTTGAATATATTGTCTTGTTTAATCCTCATAACTTTGCTGGGTGTGGCCATTTTACAGAAGAGGAAACTGGGGCTGGCCAGGGGATTCTGAAGCTGCATCTGGATGGATTCAGTTGGCAGCAGTGCTGTGATAGACTGCTCATGTCTGTCACTGCTAAGGAATGAGTAAGTGATGGTATGTGTGTCACAGGTTTTCCATTCCTGACAGCTCAGTCCAATCCCTGAATTTTATTAAAGAAGAGACTGAGGCCCAGAAAAAGATAACTTGCTTTGGACCTCCCCACCCCCTACTCCATAGCCACGTGGTGGGAGAGCCGGGTCTAGAACCCAGGTTGTCTGACTCTGTGCCCACCATACCACAGCTTCATACTGAAGGGATTGTAACCAGACTCAAAGAATAACAGGCTCACATTCAGGAAACATCTGCTGACAGTCTGCTGCATGCCAGGTCCTGTGCTAGGCTCATCCCTGTTTTGCTACTTTATTCAGTTCTCAGATGAAGAAACTGAGATGCAGAGTCCTGGGGACTTGCCCAGGGTATTATATGGTGCAGGTGGAGCTGGATCCCAGGACCCCTGGCTCCCACCCTGGCCTTCTCCTCCTCTCACAGCCCGTTCCTGCTGTTCTGTGTAAGTAGCACCCACTTTTGATTTCACCCTGAGCCCATCTGAGAATTAGTGGGTCAATGAGCTGGGCTCAGATCAGCAGAGATATGGGGTGAGGATGCAGCCCTTCTTCTCCCAGGAGTAATCCTGGTGAAAGCCCTGGAGGTGAGAGCAGGGACAGAAAGCCAGCAGGTAAGCCGTCTTGGCCAGGCACTTCTACCTTTTGGAGACCCCTTTCTTAAGATGTCCCTGACCAAAGGGAGGCATCATTAGAGAAGACGTGGCGGGGAGGGCTTAGGAAGACCCCTCCCCTCAACTGCACCCACTCTGTGGGAATCTGGGTCTTAGATCACAGGGGGTACCCTTGAAGCAGAGTTTAGACACAGCCCCTGCCTCAGGCCAGCTGCTGAGAAATCAGGGCGCTGGGAATTCCTCTTTGGAGCATTGTTGCAAGATGCACTGCTGACCCATCGGCTCAGAAGGTACCTGTGGCAGGAGGGCCTGGCTGACCTGCCAGCAAGACTAAAGGTGGAGGGGGGCTTGTGGGTTCATCAGGCCCTTGCCCCTCCCCTTCCTCCGCATGATCTCCATCTGTGTGTTTTGGTGGGGCGCTGCTGGGAAGGGGGTGTGAGACCTTGTCCAGCTACCACTTGCAAATGAGGTTGATGCTGGCTGGGAAGGAGGCATCTACCCAGCTGGGGTTGACACTAGGCAACTTTGTGTTCCTGGTGCAGGCCGGGAGTTCTGCTCAGAGGGCCTGGTCACTGTGGGCGGCAGGACTGGGGTGGGATTTCCATGCCAGTGAAAATCACTGGGGAGGTGGTGGGGAGGCCGGGGCCGTACCCTGCTTCTGCCGTCATCTGTCTAGCTGCCCCCGGGCAGGGCTGGGTCCCTCTCGGAGCCTCAGTGTCCCTGTTTGCCCACAAGGGATTACCCCAGTGGTCCCCGAGTTCCCCAGCTTGAGGATTTATCTCTGCCCCACCCCCAGCCCAGCTCCCAGGAAGGTCCGGACATGGAGATTCCTGGAGTTAATCGGTTGTCCTTAGAGTCAGGCTCCTAGGCAGATCAGGTCTGTTTTCTTCACCTTTGTACCTCAGTGCAGACGCAGATTGGGTCTGGAATGACCGATCATTTCAGGGACCCCTGAGTCAGGCAGTGGCGAGAGGAATAATGACCGCTCTGAGTCATTAGGGCCAGTGCCTGACATGCATCATCTGAGATCAATCGGAGAGATTGCTGTACCCATTTGACAGGTGAGGAAACTGAGGCTGAGGGAGGTTGAGGGACTTTTTTGAGGTCATCCAGAGCCGGCACACAAACCCACCCAACCTACTCTCAACTATGGCACTCACTGGCCTCAGCGCCCACCTCCTCAAGACAGGGGAGCAGGCCCAAGGGCCCCCAGCCCAGCAAAGCCCCTGCCCTGTGTGAGCTGGAGGGTCTCCTTTGCAGAGACCCCACGGCTTGGGGGCAGTCTCCCTGCTGCTGGCACCGGGCAGGCGGTGCGGAGCTCCCACCCTTCTAGGCTCTGCTGGCTGTTATCGGGGGAGGGGGTGGGGGAACTCAGCTAAAATTAGATTCTGGGATTCTTCGAGCTCCCGCATCCGTCCTTTCTTCTGTCCGTCAGTGGCAGCAGTGTGATGAAGGCTGTTGTCAGAAGGCCAGGGCTGGAAGAAGTCTGGATGTCAGTTTGCACCCTCCCCAGGGCCCGCTGGCTCTGATCTTCTTACACCCTCGCCTGGCCCTTGGCCAAAGTCTCTTGCTCTTGGCTTGGCTTGTAACCATCTAGTGATAGCAGTGATTTCAAAGGGAGAGGCGCCCCCCTCTTAATACCCACCCTCTACCCCTGGGGTTCTACCCCTGTTCCTTCCTCTCTCCCCTCTCTTCCCTCCCTTCCCCTCCCCTGGCCCTTCCCACTTCCCAGTCCTCAGGAATTTGCTCCCCCTTCTCTCAGCCTTCCCTCTTCCTCCTGCTGACCCTCTGACTTCTGCCTCTCCTTTGGGGACTGTCCTGACTCTTCCTGGGGCCGGCAGGCTCCGTGGACCAGTGTGATGGCAAGGGGATCGGAACACACTGGGGACCAAAAAAGAGCCTCCCTCCCTGGCAAGTCGGGGCTATTTCTGGCCCTGCTGCAGCCTTCTGGGGCTCCTGGCTCCCAGGCAGGCAGAGGAGATGCTGGGCCCCAACCAAGGGTGCGAAGGCCCTGACCTCTGAGTTCCCTGGGGAGGGGGCATGCCCCTTCTGGAGCTGGGGCCGGGGGTGGGCCCCTCTGATCTCAGAGCAGCCAGGGCTCAGATGGAATGCCACTACCTCCACCTGGATGGGGACCTGGGCTGCTTGAAGAAGGAAAAGGGCTGGCCTCTGGCAGTGGGGAGCCCGGGTGTCCCTGTGTCATCCCAGTTCCCACCCCAGCCCAGCTGCAGCTGGGAGGGAGGGAGCGTGAGAGGCTGCCTGAGCCTGCGGCCTGGAGTCCCTGGACACTGGGGGCAGGCGAGGTTTAAACCCGGCCCTCCCCGGGCCAGTGCAGGAGAGGGCTGGGCCGGGTGGTCACAGGCAGCAGGCCCCACTAGGTCCCTGGGTGCCCGTTGTCAGGTACTACTTTGACACAGCTGTTGTAGCTGCAAATCCCAGCTGTGGCCTCTCCACCCCCTTCTGCAGTTAGGGTGGGCACAGGGCTGGCAGCTATTTGAAGGATTTCCTCAGTTGGTTCAGAAGCACTGGCCAGGGTCCAGAGGCTTGGGTCATGGTCCCAGCCAGGCTGCCAAATTGCTGTGTGATGTTAGGCAAATCCCTTCACCTCTCTGAGCTTCGAATTCCTCATTGTCTGGTGGAGTCGGACTAGAGCATGGTTCAAATGATGTCCTGGGTGCTTCCCCAGGAACCCCTGGGCAGGGGCAGAGAGAGGAGGGGGAACTGAGTCAGTGGTCTCTGGCCCCCACCTCACCCCTGTCTTTTTCTGCTTGTGTATTGTTGAGGAAGCAGCTCCCCTACCTGCCCACCAGGCTTCCTCCTCTGCTGGCACTTATGGCCTCCATCCCCTTCCCACCTGAGGCTCATGTAACACCCCTCAGCCACCTCCCTGTCCTGCCCATGACATCTGTGTCCCAGGGAAATCTAGGTGGCATGAACCTTAGAAGGGCCATCTTTTTTTTTTTTTAATTAAAAAAAAATTATTTATTTATTTGGCTGTGACAGGTCTTCGTTGTGCCTTGAGGCATGCGGGATCCTTTAGTTGCGTCATGCGGGATCTTAGTTGCAGCATGTGGGATCTTATTTGCAGCATGCGTGTGAGATCTAGTTCCCAGACCAGGGATCAAACCCGGGCCCCTGCATTGGGAACGCAGAGTCTTAACCACTGGACCACCAGGGAAGTCTCAGAAGGGCCACCTTTTTTTTTTTTTTTTAATACATTTATTTTTATTTATTTTATTTTTGGCTGTGTTGGGTCTTCGTTGCTGCGCGTGGGCTTTCTCTAGTTGTGGCGAGTGGGGGCTACTCTTCGTCGTGGTGCATGGGCTTCTCATTGCAGTGGCTTCTCTTGTTGCAGAGCATGGGCTCTAGAGCGCAGGCTCAGTAGTTGTGGCGCATGGGCTTAGTTGCTCCATAGCACATGGGATCTTCCTGGACCAGGGCTCGAACACGTGTCCCCTGCATTGGCAGGCGGATTCTTAACCACTGCGCCACCAGGGAAGCCCTCAGATGGGCCATCTTGAAAGATATTCCCCCAAGGCAGGCTGGGGGCTGGTGGAACAGGGGGGTGGGCATGTGCCTGGTGGTGGCAGCAGCGAGCCTGTGCTTGACACTGTGTGTAAAGTAAGGCTGGAAGGGGACTTGAGCTGGGGGTTGGGGGGTCATGGAGGAGGAAGTGAACTTAGGTCCTCCAGGAGGGGCAGGCAGGGGAGGGGGTGCTGCTGGGGAAAACATGCTCCCATGGGGTCATGCCCTAGAATGACACAAGGAGAAGATGTGGTTCTTAAGTAACCCCTGCTGTGGACGCATGTGCCCGGGGGGCCTCCCTGGCAAGGGCAGGGACTCCTCTGCCTAAAGGTCCAGCATGGCACAGAGCAGGCACACAGGAACATCTGTTGAGCGAGTGAGTTTTCCCAGCAATCTGGGACAGCCTTGGCCTTAGTCACCTAAGGCTGGGAACCCTGTGCTCCAGGAATGCATCTCTGATTTGGTGTTTAATTTTTCTGCTTTGTTTTGTTTTGTTTTCCCATAGTTTCCTAGAGAAATTCTGTTGGAAGATTCCATCCTGGCCTTGGTTGAGCTACAGGCGGGATAACTGTCCCGCAGAGTTGGGGAAGCACCGGGGCATCCCGGGAGGTGATGGCAGGGACCCATCCTGGAGTGTGGATGAGTAGAAGGGGCTGGACAGAGAGGGGACAGGCAGGGAGAGGGCCTGGTTGGGTCATCCCAGTGGCAGCATGAAAGCAGTACTTGGATTTGCAGTCAAACCTGGCTCCATCACCTACTGGCCATGTGGCCTCAGACAAAGCACAAAACCTCTCCCAGCCTCCATTTCCTCATGTTTAAAATGGGATAACGTTAACTACCTTAAGATTGGAGAGGTGTGTTGAGAGGAAGAGATGACACAGAAAATGCCCTAGTAGAGTGTGGGAGTGCAGAGAGGGCACCGCAGATGGCAGAGCCGCTATGATTACTCCTCTGGAAGCCCAGGTCCTCTCCAAGGTGAGCTGGCAGAAACCCCTGTCTCCCAGGTGTCCCCTGACTCACTGCTCAGTGGCCTGATAGAAGGAGGGTGAACTCTGCCCTGGAAGATGGCCTCATCCTGTGTATGGAATCTCCTCTACCGGCCTTCTGTCACCCCATGCTTCCATGAGCTTCTGCCAGGCTTTCTTCAGTGTGTTGCTGGGAGGGAAGTGTTCTCAGGCAAACGTCAAATACACCACATCTGTGTCTACACCCTTACTACTGTGCCTATGACAGACATCAGTAGCAGAGGCCAGAACTCTCTATGAGCTGAGATGAAGCTATAGGGAGTGCCAGGAAGGCATTCTCAAACGACAGCAGCTAGTGTGCAAACCTAGCAGCATTTAGGTCTAGGGAGACTCCTGGCCTTGTCCTCTGTGGGCATGGGGGACTGGGCCACCCAGTGTGATGTGAGGGGAGCTACTGGGGATGATAAAGGGAGTCATCTCTGGAGACCTCTAGGATTCCTGCACTGCTGCTGCAGTAGGGGGTACCCAGGTATCAAATGTCAGCTCCCAGGAGGACCCCAGAGATTCCGAGAAAGCTGCATATGGAAACACAGGTTCCAGCAGAGGGAAGGTCTGGGGGCAGGTTGCCGGGGTCAAGGTCAGGCATCACGGTGGGGATTGGGTGAGGCTGGGGACTTCCTGGGCCTTCACACTTGTTTTTTTTGGCTGCACCTTGCAGCTTGTGGGATCTTAGTTCCCCAACCAGAGATCGAACCCAGGACCTTGGCAGTGAAAGTGCCGAGTCCTAACCACTGGACTGCCAGGGAATTCCCTGGGCCTTCACACTTTGACCTGGGCTGCAGATGGGCAGGAAGAGTGGGAAAGGGATGCTGGGGGCACTTGGAGGTCTTATTTGCTCAGGAGTGTATAAAGTAAGGCAAGGATTGTTCAAGAGTCACCCAGCCCCAGTAGCTGAATGGCCTGTTATGCTGCTTGTGAGTCTGATCGCCCGGTTTGAGCGGATGTTGCTGCTGCCTGTGTTCCAGGAGAGGAATTTGAGCGTCAATTCCCTTCACCTGCACAGTGCTCCACAGCAAGGGGGCCCATCTGTCGGTCCGCATCCCTCAATGAGCATCATTACCCGCTGCACCTTCTCGGCCGCCTCCCCAACCAAGCACTTATCTCACTTCCCTGCTGTAGGTTTTCTCCTCAGCACTTGTCTCCAGCGGCATAGCAGCTATTTCACCTACCTATCCTTCCTTATCTTTGTCCCCTCCTGGATTATAAACTCCACGAGGGCTGGGATATTTATGTCTTCTTCACTGCATATCCCAGGACTGACAGTGCCTGGCAAATAGTGAAGATGTAAGGGCTGGCCGGTCAGCTGCCCTGACACCAGTCTCCAGGGTGCTAAAGTGTCCCTGGAGACGTGGTGAGGTGGAGAAAGCTATAGTTATTGGAACTCCTCCCGGGGAGGGAAGAATAGTACAGACATATGGGCCATTGGCTGAGCCGTCTTTGGGGAGCTGGGCAGGCTGGCTGTGAGTGGAGTGTGCAAGTTTGGGGCCGAAGGGAACTGCTGGGACTGTGGAGGTGGACAGAGGCTGCCCCCGGTGATGCCTGCTGCCCCCCATAACCATCTTGGCTGTGGTCTTGGGATGGACAGTCCAAAATAAGCAGTTTGGAGGGCCCTGTGCTGAGCCTGCCGGGACATCTGGGTTCCTTCCTGCCCTGCTTGTCCGGTGCGCTGAGCTCTGTACCAGGTCTGAAGGGCTGCAGAGAGAGTCAACACCACCCTGAACCCTGGGAGCGGCGGTGTGTGTAGGGATCCAGTGGGCAACGGAGAGGCCTCCAGTACAAGGTCACAGAGCACTGAGGGATGGAGTGCAGCAGGGGGTGAGCCTTGCTGGGGGCAGGAAGCTGGGAGGAGGCCTGCTGGAGGCCACACTCCACAGAAGACTAGTGGCTGCTGCCTCAGGCAGGAGGGGGGTGCAGGAGGGAGTGAGCGGGGGGGGGGGGGTTGCACTGTCCAGCCTATGGCTTGGGTGTGTGCTCCCTCACGTTCTGAGATGCCTTCTGGCCCCAGGCTGCCCCCCAGGGGCAGGGGATAGGGCCGGGGGAGGCCCGGGGCCAGCAGCCCTGCTCCAGAGGCCACGGACTAAAAATAAGTAGGGATGTCGGGTGTCCTGGCTCCAGGAAGTGGGGATGAGTGATGAGTGGCAGATGGAGGAGGAGGGGGAGGCAAAGGGGCGGAGACACAGTCACAGCAGGAGGCAGCCCACAGATGGGGTTATTTTCTTCTCTTGGCCCAGAAGCCCCTCAGGCCGCTGCTCCCGGGGTCTGGGTGAGTGCCACTGGTCTCTGTAGACCTGTGGGTATCCCCGGACCCCTGGCTGCATGCCCAGCACCCCATTTCCCATGTGCTCCGTTGAGACCCGGTCAGTGGAGAGCAGGAGGTGGGAACTGCATGGGTGAAGGAGAAAGGGACCAGGTTACAAAGACCCTGTTAGGAGGAAAAGAATGAATCTGGGGCATCAATTTCACCTCTACGCTGTATCCTGCAGGTGCAGAAACGGGGCCGGCTGGTTTAGGGACTGTCACATAGCCAGCGATGGCTGGAGCCACAATCAGAGCAGGTCTCCCAAACTCAGCTCATGGCTCTCTGCGGAGGTTGGAGAGCTTCAGCTCAGATATGGCACAACCACTGCCCATATGCCCTTAGAGAAGGGGCAGGGGCAGGGCAGGCAGTGGGGAAGGGTCGGTCCACAGTCGTGGTACCAGGCCGGTGTGTGTGGGTGGAGGTTTGAGGGCAGGCTGGCACTAACTGCCCCACACGTCATCAGGGTTCACATGACACCCACCTCAGCCCACCCGCCAGGCTTCCAGACCCCTCTAGGGCTTGGCTTGTCATTGACATGCATCCCCCTCTGCCCTGCACACTGGGGATTGGGAGTGGCTTTGCAGATGCCGAGGGGTAACCTGGTGAGCCTGGCGCCCTCGGCCCTTCGGCTCAGGGGCGAGGACAGTGTGGAGCCCACCTCTCACCCTGGCTGCAGAGCTCACTGGGGTGATATGGGTGCAGCCCCTCGTGTCCTGACTCTGGGTGCCCTGACCTCTGGCCTGGGGTGGGGACTCAGAAGGTGCAGCCCCCTCTTACTCTGCCCAGGCTTCCTTGCCCCCCTCTGTATACCAACTCCCCTCGACTTGGAGCCAGCCGGTGACGAGTACACCCCACTTCCCTTCAACCCCCTTCCCGTCCTCCTTTCTCATCCTCACTCAGAAGCCTCCACTGGGGTGAATCCTGACCACGCAGAGGTTACGTGCCCTGGCAGCTCCATGCGGGACCGCTCTTGCTCTCCTGGGTGGCTGGGGCTGTTCACCGTGCCCCCCCCCCCGCCCCTCATCACAATTGTGAGAGTGCCGTGAGCCCCTTAGGTGGCCAGGCCAGACTCTGTGCCACCCGCACCTGCAGGGACGGGCCTGCATGGTGGGTGGGGGCGCTGGAGAGAGTCCGGGGCTGACAGGCAGCTTGCAGGAGGGACCCCCGTGCAGGGACATCAGCCCCTTTATTCTGTCTTCTTGATTCCTCCTCCTCGTCCCGTTCCTCTTCTTTTCCTTTGTTTTATCAAGTCTGTTGATAAATTCTCTAGAAAGGCTTAAAATCCTCAGCCCGCCTCACCAACTGCAGTCAATTCCCTTAGCGATCTCTCTCTCTCTCTCTCTCTCTCTCTCTCTCACACACACACGCTCCTTCTCCCCCACGGCTCCACTCCACAGCAGTAAGCAGCTGCGGGGAGCCCCCAGCCCCTCGGTTCTCTCCCCTCCCAGCTGGTTCAGGCCTCGGCCCTGGCTAGCCCTTCCAGGTTCTAGGGGCTGTTTCAGGGACATGCTGGGGCCTGGGTCTCATCCTCGGGGAAGCTCCCTCAGGATGGGCCTGGAGGGGTGTTAGGAGGCCCCTGCTGTCATGCTGACGCCAGCCAGGCAGAGCTCTGAAGGCCTGTGAAAGGCCAGAGCCTCTTCCTCCCAGGGACCTGGATTACTAACAAACGTGCCCTCTGCTGAGGCCAAGCACGCACTTCCCAGCTGCCCACTCCTCGCAGCCCGGCACTCCCTTCCTTCCCCTAGGCGCTGGGAGCTGGGATGTCCCACCACCCGCTCGGTCTGGTGACCTTGAACTGGATGCTTGTCTGCAGGCTCTGTGGATGTGAGGCCAATGGCTCAGAGGGTGGAAGCAGAAGGGGCACCTGTGGACACACAGGCTTCCTAACGGGGGCTGCCCTCGACAGCAGGGAGCTGGATGGGAGCCTTGGCCTCTGAGGTCTCCAGGCCCCCAGACTCAGGACCCCCAGCAAACAGAGCCCAGGCCCTGCAGTCACCCTGCAGAAGCTCCCTAATTCCTTGAACCCTGGGGTGTCCAGCGAGTTGCTTTGCCACCTGCCCCGGCTCAACCAGGCCTGGAGCAGCCCCAGAGCTGCCCATCAACAGGGCGCTGGGGCTGGCATCTGCCCCTGACCAAGTGGGGTCCTTGGGGATGTCACTTCTCTTAGCCTGTTTTCTCATGTCTAAAATAGAAGAATTACCTCGAGACAAAATGGGATGGCGTCTGTACAGAGCCAGTGCATTGAACGTTTTGTTCCCCTCTTTCTTCTCACCCACATATGCTGTCTGACCCTTCCCAGAAGGTGCTGGAGGGTGAGGTGTTCAGGGATAGCCCATCTATAGGCCTGCCCACGTCCTGGGAATCATCTGGGGAGGGCCTGCGCTGAGGAGCAGAGTGGCCTTCAGAAACCTGCTTATTTGCTGTGTGACCCCAGAAAAGTTACTCGACTTCTCTGACTCTTGTATTGTCATCTGTAAAATGAGGCCCCTGCTGTGCCTCGCTCAGAGGGTCGTGGAGAGAGTTAAGGTGAGATGCTGTTGCAGAGACTGTGCCTGTGTTTGCTGTCAGGCTAGGCAGGATGGAAAGGAGGCAGGGCCTGGGGAATTGCGGTGTGGCTCAGAATTTTGCCCTGGGGAGACTCTTGGACTGGAAAGGTCCTGGCTGAGCTGAGGCTGAGGTGAGGGTCTGGGATGGGGCAGGGGCAGATGGGGGCCTGGGGCTGCCCCGGAGACACCCCCTCCCTGGTCTGCAGCACCAGCCAGGGCTGCTCCCTCTTCCCTCTGTTATTCACCAGTAATTGCCCTAAATGCTACATCTGTTGTCATGACAACATATTACCCATCTTTAGGTAAAAGCACTGTTTGCAGGGAGGTCAGGCTGTCTGCAGCCCCACCTCAGGGTTCCGCGGCTGGTCCCCTCCCTCTCACCTCCCTCCTTCCATTTGGGCCTTTTGGAGAGGTCACTCCTGTTTTCTACATTTGCAGAATTTTTCTGTTCCTTTTGTCTTCTCTGTCTCACCTTGGGTCTCTTTCCTCCTCCTCCCTTCCCTCATTCTCTCTCATCTCCTCCTTTCTCCCCTTCTCTTTGTTTTTCCCCGGATCCTGAGCCTCTCTCTTAATTTCCCTCAGTATCTGTCTCTCTCTCCCTCCTTCTCCCCCACCCTTGGGTGCAGCAGGATAGCATGAAGGTGGGTGGGGGAGAGCCTGCTGGCTGGGATGGGTCTGCTGCTCGGGGAGCCTCAGGAAGCCTGTGGGGCTCCCTGGTGTGGAGCAAGGTGAGCCCAGGGTAGGCATGTCCCGAGAGCCTCCAGCCTGTACGGTGTGTGGTCAGGAAGGCCTCCAACTCTTCCTGAAGAAGTGCGGGCCCAAGGAGCTGCCTTTATTCCTCCACCCCCGCCCCCTGCCTGTCCCCCTCTGGGGCTCCAGCCTGATGCTCCCCTGCCAGGGGCCTCACACGCTTACTGAGTGCTCAGCACACGCTCAGCGCCGTCCTAAGAGCATCCACACAAGATGCCTTGCAACAGCTTCAGGAGGTAAGTGGCATTCTTCCATTTTACAGGCCAAGATAGGAAAGATCAGAGAGGTTAAGCAACTTGCTCAAGACCACACAGCTGGTCAGTAGAGGAGACAGGATTTGAAGTTCCATTCCAGAGCCGATGCTCTTAACCACGGTGCTAACGATGACACTATTCACTGAGTGCTCACTAGGTGTCGGGCGCTATGCAGTTAGCAACATCTGGAACTCCTTTAGCCCCCACAGAAACCCTACAAGTTGGGACCATGAGCATCTGCTTTACCAACAAGGGACTCAGGACACAGAGAGGTCAAGCACATTTCTCAAGGTCACACTGTAGTCAGGGATGGGGGGCAGGATTTGAACATGGGTCTTTCTGCCTCCAGACCCTGAGCTCTTAACGCTGAGAGCTGTTGTCACCTCTCTTTCTCTTTTGTGGGGAGGAGGCCACAGCAGAGGGAGCACTGCATCTGAGGGGCAAGGGCATGGCTGCACATGCACCCAAGTCCCTTCTTCACCTCCCTGATCCCCAGTAAAGTCCCCTCTGGGCCCCGCCAGGGGTGTTTTTTGGGAATCAGAGGAGGAAGCCACGTGGTGATAGGCAGGTTCCGGGCAAGTGGGGAGAAAGTTCCAGGTCACCAGGAGAGGCCCCTGATCCCATAGCTCCAAGGCAAAACACAGCAAGGCACAAGCACTCCCGGGGCTCCCATCACTGGACTCAAACCCCCAGGATCTCGGGGGACAGGAGGGCTGACATGTGGCTGGGGAGCCCGAACTGTCGCAGGCTGTGGGACCCTGGCTTCCGGACGCGCTCTCCTGGCCTGAGTTGGCTAGGACCATCCACAGCCCTTCTTGCCCCGTTGCTCCAGTCCCTGGAGAGCAGCTTGGGCTTGGAACACACTGTCCCGGAGCGCGGCTGTCAGGATGATGGAGAGGCAGGTTATTTTTAACAGCTGAGACTCATGAACAGACAGGGCCTCTTCCAGGCCGGGGGAAGAGATGTCGACGGAGGGTGGGGACCAAAACTCCAGGCCCCCCCGCCCCATCCCACTACCCTCCTGCTCCATCCTCCTCGCTCCTAGGCCTGAGGGCCCACAGACTTTTCGGCAGGCCCTGGGCTGAGCAGGATCTTTGGGCAGAGGGTGGATGTCACCTGGCTGTCAGCTCGAAGGAGGACCTGGCAGTGGTGGGAACCACAGAAGTGCCCCCCGCCTCGGTCCCCAAAGCTGTAGGTCTAGGAGCTGATCAGGGCTCGTGTGCCCCCCAGGACTGCAGGGCACCCAGGCCTGGCCTGGCCTGCTCCGTCCAGCTCCCGCCAGGCTCTTCTGTGTCCCTGAGGGAAGGGGCTCATTCTCTAGACTCCCCAGCCTCTTCTCAACTCAAGCTGGAACCCATGGTATGATGAAGTGTGGGCCCTGTCGCGGCCCCAACTTCCTTAGACGCCTCAGAGCTGGCTCCTGCTGGTCCTAACGTGCCGTTTACTGGGCCCTACAATGAGCCAGGCCCGTGCTGAGCGCCTGGTCTGCCTTCCTTTTTCCCTGTGAGGATGGAGATGCTTTTCCTACCCCCATGTGGATGCCAAATTTTTCAGGTCTTGGAATGACCCTCGCCTGCCCTCCTGTGTGACTTTCAAAGGACACCCCATCACCTTTCACCAGGCTGTCTTATGGGAGCAGCCTGCAGCTGGGTGTGAGCTCTGTGCTGGGGGGCCAGGACCTGGTTTCTGCCCCGCACTGCTGCCAGGTGCGCGGGATGCGTCCCTCCTGCTCCCTGGGCCTGGGGCTCGTCACTGAGGCTGGGGTAGTGTGAGAAAAAATGCTCCCTAAGACCCTTCTTGTCTGAGGCCCAGACTGAGTCCACTCCAGGGTTCAGGCCTGACCAGCCAGGTCATGGAGACGCTTGATGGGTGAATGTGCCAGTTTTTAACATGCCCTTCACTTCTGGCAGAACCCCTCCCCACTGTGCACTCAGAGGGGCTTTTTGAAAGATTACTCAAGTCAGACAGAAAAGTGCACAGCCCAGTGACTGTTTCCATATGTGTACCTCACCCAGATCAAGGTGCAGAGCATTTCCTTCACTCCAGAAAGTCTCTTGTCCCCCTTCCCAGTCAATATCCCCAGGAGAGAACACCATTCTGACTTCTATCACCGTAGATTAGTTTTGCCTGTTCTAGAACTTTCATATAAATGTAATCAAAACATATATGATCTTTTGTGTCTGGCTTTTCTTGCTCAATATAATGTTGGGGAAAGCCATCCAGGCTGTCTCAGTATTGGTTCAGTACCTCAGTTTACTTATCCATTCCCTGTTGATGGACATGTGGATGGTTTCCAGTTTTGGGCAGCTATGAATAAAGCTGATAAGTATGTTTATGGATATGTGTTTTGGTGGACACACGCACTCATTTCTTTTGGGTAAATATCTCGGGGTGGAATTACTGAGTCATATGATAAGCAAATATTTAGCTTTAGTGGATATTGCCAAACAGTTTTCCAAAATTATCCTACCAAGTACACTTCTATCGGCAGTGTCTGAGAGTTCCAGTTGCTCCACATCCTCACTAGCACTTGCTGTTATCAGTCTTTTTCTCAGTCTGGTGAACATGTAATGATATCAACTTCTGTTTTTTTGGGTTTTTTAAAATTAATTAATTAATTAATTTATTGCATGGGGTCTTCGTTGCTGCGCATGGGCTTTTCTCTAGTTGCAGCGTGTGGGGGCTACTCTTCGTTGTGGCGCACGGGCTTCTCATTGCAGTGGCTTCTCTTCATTGTGGGCTCTAGGTGCGCGGGCTTCAGTAGTTGTGGTGCACAGGCTCAGTAGTTGTGGCTCGCGGGCTCTAGAGTGCAGGCTCTGTAGTTGTGGCTCACGGGCTTAGTTGGTCCGTGGCATGTGGGATCTTCCCGGACCAGGGCTCGAACCCGTGTCCCCTGCACTGGCAGGTGTATTCTTAACCACTGCACCACCAGGGAAGTCCTCTCCTTCTGGTTTTAATTTGCATTTTCCTGTTGACAAATGATGTTGAGCATTTTTCATATGCTTATTGGCCATGTCTTCTTTGGTGAAGTGTCTGTTCAGGTCTTTTGCCCCTTTGGAAAATTGATTTTTCTCATTGATTTATAGGAGTTCTTTTTTTAAAAAATATTTATTTATTTTTACTTAAAAAAAATTTTTTTGGCTGCACCAGACAGCATGTGGGAATCTTAGTTCCTGGACCAGGGATCAAACCCGTGCCCCCTGCATTGGAAGCATGGAGTCCCAACCACTGGACCGTCAGGGAAGTCCCTAGGAGTTCTTTAAGTACTCTGAATATAAGTGTTTTGCCAGAAAATGTATTTTTTATTGTGATAAAATTCATATAACATAAAAGTTAACCATTTAAAAACACACAATTCAGTGACATTTAGTACATTCATGTTGTGTGACCATCACCTCTATCTTGCTCCGAAACATTTTCGTCACCCTAAAAGAAAACCTTATTTCCAGTAAGCAGCTGTTTCCCATTTCCCCCTTCTGCCTGTCCCTGGCAACCACTAAGCCACTTTCCGTCTCTCTAGTGTTATCTGTTCTGGATATTTCATATAAATGGAATAATACAATATGGGACACTTTGGTATCAGAACTTTGTTCTTTCTTACGGCTAATTGTTATTCCACTGTATGGATATATCACATTTTGCTTATCCATTCAGCAGGTGATGGACATTTGGGTTGTTTCCACCTTTTGACTATTGTGATTAGTACTCATGAACATTTGTGTACCTGTTTTCAATTATTTTGGGTGTATATCTAGGAGTGGGATTGTTGGGTGATAGGGCAATTCTATGTTTAGATTTTTGAGGAGCTGCCAAACTGTTTTCTAAAGCAGCTGTACAATTTTACAGTCTTACCAGCAATGGGTGAACGTTCCAATTTCTCCACATCCTTGGCAACACATTTTATTGTCCATTTAAAAAATTCTGGCCAATCTAGTGGATGTGAAGTGGTATCTCATTGTGGTTTTGATTTGCATTTCCCTAATGACTACTGATATTGAACATCTTTTCATGTGCTTTTGGCCCATTTAAATACCTTCTTTGAAGAAACGTCTATTCAAATCCTTTGCCCATTTTTTAGTTGAACTATTTTTCTTTTTATTATTGAGTGGTAGGAGTTCTTTATATATTCTGGAAATCAGAATCTTATCAGATCTGTAAGTATTTGATTTGCAAACACTTTTCCTCATTCTGTAGGTTTTATTATTTTCACTTTCTTGATTGTGTCCTTTGATGCTCAAAAGTTTGAAAATTTTGAAGGCCAATTTATTTTTGCTTCTGCTTTTGAGGTCATGTCTTAGAATCCATTGCCAAATCCAAGGGCATGAAAATGTA
Source organism: Balaenoptera physalus (assembly GCF_965194825.1). Classification (NCBI taxonomy): domain Eukaryota; kingdom Metazoa; phylum Chordata; class Mammalia; order Artiodactyla; family Balaenopteridae; genus Balaenoptera; species Balaenoptera physalus. Next base: position 12,015,212 of record NC_138894.1, read on the forward strand.
CTCCTATGTTTTCTTCCAAGAGTTTTATAGTTTTAGCGCTTACATTTGGATATTTGATCCATTTTGCGTTAATCTTTGCATATGCTGTGAGGTAAGGGGCCACCTTCATTCTTTGGCATGTGGATATCCAGTCGTTCTAACACCATTTGTCAAAAAGACCATTCATTTTTTTCATTGAATGCTCTTGGCACCCTTGTTGAAAATGTAATTAGCTGTAGATACATGGGTTTATTGCTGGACTCGTGGTTCTATCCTATTTGTCTATATGTCTAGCCTGTCCAGATTACAAGTGTATTTTGTTCTCTGAAGGACTCAGGTTTGTCTTCTTCACACTGGCTGTTTCCTTTGCCTGGAATGCACTCCCCTTCAGTTTCACATGACTCCTTTTTTATCATTCAGACCTTCTGCAAATTTCTCCTTAGAGAAGCCTCCCCTTGTCACTCTCCACCATGTACTCTGTTTTATTTTCTTTATAGTACTTATTGTGCTTGAATTTGTAAAATCCACGAGAGCAGAGTCTTCTGTCCTAGTTACTGGGCAGAAGGTGCCTGCACATAACAGGCCCTTAAAACAGCACTGAATGGACAGTCACTGTTCCCTAGCCTGGAATGCCCTCCCTCACCTCCTGCACGGATTCAAATGCTCCCCGTCTTTTAAGATCACATCCAAATGCCATCACCTCCCTGGAGCCTTCCCAGTCTGTCTGTGTCATAGGGAAGGTTGGCCAGGTGGGCCTCCTGCATTTGATTAGAAGCTCCCTGAGGGCAAGGACCCACCTCTACATCCCCACCTGCACCCCATAGCTGGAACAGAGTGGGCCCTTGCCAGGGACAGGCTCTGGTCCTGACCCTGGTCTGAGTACGGAGGACTGGGATGAAGGCAGATTTGGGTGAGGGACTTACCATTGGGTAGGATTTAAGCTGAGAGACAAAGTCAAAGATGATTTCACCATGTTTAGCCTCAGCATCTGGGATGATCATTATTCTCAGGTCAGAAATGTGAAAGTTAAGTGGGTGTGGAGATCAACTCTCCTGGTGTGGAGATCAACGAGTTCAGTTTTCCGCTAGCTGAACTGGAGGCAGAGTCACAGACAGAAGTGCCCCGAGGCAGCCAGGATTCCGGGCAATCAGAGCCAGAGGTGGCAGAGGTGGCAGAACCGGCTCCCGAGGACTGCGAGCCCGGGTGTGGCCTGTGTGGTGGATACAGGATCCTCAAAACCCTGAATGTTAGTCTATATTAACCCATCTACACACCAGGAAACTGAAGCTCAGAGAGGCGAGCAACCTGCCCAGGGGCGCACAGCCCCTCAGTTGGAGAGCTGGAGTGCACACCCCGGTCTCCCACTCCAAAGGCGGCCTGCCCTGGCAGGACTAGCGCTACAGGAGTTACTTCTGTCTGGGAACTACCCTGGACCTCTGTCTCCTGGATGCATCAGCGGAAGGCAGAGACGAGGTGGGACAAGCCTCACATATGGAGGAGGTGGTGAAGTCACACCTTGGGCACCTGCAGAAGCTGTTTGTGAAGGAATTAGAATATCAGTATTTTTCATGTAGGCACAGGTTTGAAGACGTGACCTCGTTAGACTCAGTGGCTGGAGTGAGTAGAGATCCTAGGCCGAAACAGCCCTGGGCCTCCCTTTGGCCTTTTCACACCTCTCCTGTCCTCTTGTGAAGCTCCTCCCAGCCTTACCCTTCCACCCTTCCATGGGGCGGGGCAATGGGGGAGAGGGCCCCCAGAGACCACTTGCAGGTAACCCTCTCGGTTGCCAGCCTTCCCTACTTCCATTTGGACCTCTGTCTGGCTGCTTGTGCCAGTAGAAGGCAGCGGTATGGTTTCCCAGTGTTCACGTGTGTGTGTGTGTGTGTGTGTGTGTGTTTATAACATCCTCGGCTCTGCAGGGACCAGCCCACCACGTGCAGCTCCCTTAGACAGAGGTTGGTTTCCTTGACGTTACTCCTGCCTTCCCTTTCCTTCCATCCAGTGGGATGGAGCCATGAGTCCACCCATCAGGCTGGTTTCCTTCCTCCCAGACCTGAGGAACAGGCTCTGTCCACAGATAATTGCCGCACCCACCAAGGAGCCAGATCTCTCCTCCCCAGGGAAGGGGTGAGGGATGGCTGGAGCGGGAGAGCAGTGGCAGAGAAGGACAGAGGGTTGAGGAAGGGCAGGAGGGGAAGAGGTAGCAATTCTGGCTCTACCCCCTGTTGCTGTGTGACCTCAGGCAAGCTCCCTCCCCTCTCTGGGCAGCTGTCCCTCCTCGGTGGACTAGGGAAGCACAGTGCTCACAAGGTCGTTCATGAAGATGAAGTGAGATAATACAAGTCAAGCCTGAGGACAAGTCTGCGCATGGCCAGTACTGGGGACTGGGGCGGGTGGTTATGGCGGCCACCGCAGTTAGCTGGGAGGCATGTGATGTGGAGTGAGGATGAGGGAGGAGAAGAGCCAGCAGCTGTGGTCAGGGTCAGGGGCTGGGGAAGATCCCACAGGGGGCCCTCCGCCCTCCCCTTTCGGAGCCTGGAGTGGGCTGGGGAGAGGAGAGAGTCTAGAGGGGACGGAGGAGGGAGAGGTTGTCACCAGGCAGCGAGGGGCAGGACGGGGTGTGAGGAGGTTGATGGGAGCTGGCACCTGGGCACCAGGTGGGCCATATGCATGAGGAAACACCTGTCCTTCTCCCCCATCACTCAAGAGCTGAGGTCCAGGACTAGATTACCCACCCCCCCACCCGTGCTTCCCCCGGGGAGGCCCCCCCTAGCTCTCCAGTGGCCCCATCACACCCACCCCATCTCCCACGGCCAGGCCCTGGACTAATGGGGCTGCGGGGAGATGGTTTCCCTAACACTCGGTCTGGGTTAATGGCTTCTCGCAGGCCCTGAGTGATGTCCTCGGCGCCTGCAATGAAGAAAACGTGGTTGTTGGTCCCTTTGCCCTGGCGACTCCCAGATGCTCGCAATAGAATTACAGCCTCAAACCCACCCTCCCAGAGCCAGGGCGGCCTTCAGCTGCCCTCGGGTTGGGGCCGAGCGTCCTGCCTAGCACCCCTGCCAGGACCGCCTGGCCAAGGCTTTCGTGATGGGCTGGGACAAAGGAGGATGAGCGCTGGAGCTGGGGTCCAGAGTCTCAGCTTCTGGGTCACCAGGGACCCTGGGCCGCTCACTTGACCTCCTGGCCTGGTTTCCTTACCCTTTGCTTCCGCCACCTCCGTCTCTTTGGCAGCCTTATCTCTTTGGAGCCCAGACTTGCCCATGGCACTTCTCTGCTTACAGCCTGTCAGTGGCTCCTCACTGCCCAAGGACAAAGTGCACCCTTGGCTGGTGCTGGGGACTCACGTTCAGCCTGCAGCCCTCCAGGGCTATTTCTCCCCCACTCCCTGAGTCTGAGCCACCCCAGTTACTTGCCATGCCCCCAAGTTGCCCCGTTCTCCAAGTGAGCGGGAGGCAGAAGCCTATGGTTGAGGACCTGGGCTCAAGGTTGATTGCTCAGGGCTGAGCCATCCATGCCTCTGATATCCTTGGGCTCCTCTTCTTCCTGAGCGCCCGTTAGACTACATTTCCCAGCCCCCTTGACCTAGGGATGAGTTGGGCAGAAGAGACACATGCCACTTCTGTTTGGCCCACAAAAGTCTCCTCCCTGAAATCCTCCACTCAGTTTCCCCTCTGCAGCAACTTCAAAGGCCACGGGCTAAAGATGGTGGCACCAGGGTGTGAATGGAGCCTGGGTCCCTGAGTCACTGCTCGGACGAGAGCTGCCCGACTCACACAGGACTGTGATGTGAGCTATTTGTGCTAAGCCACGGAGATTTGGGAGTCCCTGTTATAGCAGTGGGCCTACCTTGACTTACAAAAATCTTAGGAGAAACTGTGGGCAAGTCATGTACCATAAGACGACTCAGTTTTCTCATCTGTGAAATGGGACGCTAATACCTCCCTCACAGAATTATGGAATGAGGTAACATCGGGCACCCGGCACTTAGTAGCTCTCAGTAATTGAAGCTGTTTGACATCAGCTCTCGGCCTTTGCAGGTGCCGTTCCCTCTGCCTGGCTGTTTCTCCCCTGCCTTCTCCATTCTGGGCATCACTGCTCAGAAATAGCCCCAGCTTTAGGGCTCCCCCACCTGGGCTCTGCAGTCCGCGGACACACTCTGCCGCTGTTTTCCTCGCTGTACCCTTCTCATTTTGTCTGTCTGCCTGTCTGTCTCTCCCTGGACTGGACACTGCCAGCAGCCCTTGTGGACCCTGGCACGGAGCAGGACCCACAGTGGCTCTTCAGTTTGTAAAATGAGGCTTGTCCGGCCTTTCTCTCAGGCTAGGGCTGAGTCATGAGGGGACTGAGGCCCTCATGGGAAACTGCTTGTGGAAAGTGGAAAAGCCTCTCCAAGACTCTTAGGGGTCCATTCCTTGACCCAGAGAACCCCCAGCGCCCCGTTCTCGCCTCAGCCCCACTCCCCGGCTCATCCACTGAAGTTCTCGGCCGCCTGGGCTCTGTCTCTGAGGGCTCAGGACGGCAGCTGTCAGGGCCACTGGCCGCAAAAGCAGCACTCAGCTGAGGCCTGTAAGCCCGGACAAGGCTAGTAATCCCCGATATAAGACACAAGCCGGCTGGGGGCTCCTACTGACGCTGGGCCCTCCCTCTCCTCCTTCATATGCTCTTCCTTGCCCTCCTCCACCAGGTGAGGCGGTGAGGCTGCCTCGTCTGTCCCTGTGACTATGGGGTGAGGGTGGGAGCCACCCACAGGAGGCGCGGGGTTGGGGGAGGAAGGGAGGTGGGGACTCTGCGGTGAGGGAAGCCTGTGCTTTCTGGTTCAGTTGTGACCTGGGCCTGTGAAAGGACAGGAGGAGACAGTGTTGGGTGGGTGCTGGCTAGCCCCCCGCCGCTACCGCCCCAGCTGCCGGGTAAGTCTGAGGCAGGAGCCCCTGTCCGGGGCGTGGGGTGTGGGCTGGACCTCGAAGCTATATTTCCCTCCAGCACTTCCTCCGCCTCCTTCACCGATGCTTCAGATCCCAGGTGGTGCCTGAGTGGAGGGGGAAGGACGGACGTAGAATGAGACACCAAGGTCATTGTCCACAGGATGGTTCCAATTTGCTGCGGGGCAGCGATTCACCCCAGATGGAGCCCCAGTTTCTCCTGGGGGGCTCGTCCAGCTGGGTGAGGATTCTCTGCAGTTTGTGCAGGCAGGGCTCCTGCCCCGGAGCCCACGATGGCCCTTGGCCACTGTCCCCGCGGGAGCTCTGCCCATCGACCTCCTATCGCGAGACAGCCTGGGGAGTGGCCGTGGGCATCCTGGCTTTCTTGCCTCCAAGTCCACCTGCCATATGAGGCGCCTGCAGGTAACCTGGATACACAGATGACATACCGAGGAACTGATAACACCTTTATTGACATTGATATTGAGAGGCTTCTAAATAAAGGAGGGAGCCATCCTCCGTCTCCCCTCCTCCTCCTCCCCAACACAGCAGCTCCGATCGTCCCTGCTCCTCTCTGGTGACATTCGTGGGGCCCCTTAGCCCACTGTCCTTGCTCAGCTCTGGGTCCTGCCTTTCCACCAAACCTCGCAGCTGCAGCATTTCCCCATGTTTGTCAGTGTTTTCAGGCCCTGTTTTAAATGGCACAACTGCCGTGTATGTAATTGTTCCCTTGTTTTTGGAAACTTAGGTGGCTTCTGTTTTTTCAGCACAACAGAAAATGCTGCATGGAACAGTTCTGAGCATAGTGCTTTCTCCTGCATGAGCTCAACTCTCCAGGAGAGATTTCCAGAACTGGGGCTGCTGACTCAAAGGACTCCAGTGTTTTGAGTCAATGCACATCAGGGTGGAATGGCCCTCAGAAATGACCTGGTCCCTTCATCCATGAGATGAAGAGATGAGATCCAGAGAGGAGAGGTGGCCTGATGAAGGTGACCTGGCAGGCTTGTGGGGCTGCTGCGGTCTGGCCCAAGTATCTGCTGCTCCTTCCTCTTCTTGAAGCTTTGTGGTCTAGAAAAGAGGACCAAGCTGCTGCAAATGCTCCTTCAAGGAGATTAAAAAAAAAAAATCTTAATTGAGATCTAATTCACATATAGTTATATCTATTGAGATATAATTCATAATATACTATATAATTCACCCAAAGTGCACACTTTAATGGCTTTTAGTATGTTCACAGAGTTGTACAATCATCACTACAATCAATACTAGAACATTTTCATCCCCCAAAAGAAACCCTTGATCGATCATCTCCAACCTCCCACTCCACTTCCTACCCCCAGCCCCTGGAAACCACTAATCTACTTTCTGTCTCTATGGATTTGCCTACTCTGGACATTTCATATAAATGGAATCACACAATATGTGGTCTTTTGTGACTGGCTTCTTTCACTTAGCATCATGTTTTCAAGATTCATCCATGCTGTAGCTTGTGTCAGTACTTCATTCCTATTTATGGCCAAATAATACTTCATTGGATAAATATACCAACATTTGTTTATCTACCCATCAGTTGATAAACATTTGGGTTATTTCAACTTTTTAGCAGCCTGGAGCCCGCCTGGTTCTTGGTGGAGGCCTCAGGCCACTGGCAGGGCTTCCTCTCCCCAGGTACTGGCCCAGATCCCTCTCTCTTCACTCAACTCTGCTTCCAGCGAGCTTTCCCCTCACAGCCTGCAGGAAAGTGCCAGGAAACTGTCCCTCATGGCTCCGTTTCCCTGGAGCGTGGATGGAGGGCACAGAGAGAATGCTTCCTGGGAAGGACTGGGACTCAGCTGGAGAGCCCTAGGCCAGAGTTCTGGGAGCAGCTGCGTCACAACATGCAGAATCCAGCACCCAGCACGTATTAATGTGTCAGTCTGTTTGTTCATTCACTGATTGATTCATTCATTTACTCATTTGTTCATTCATTCATCATTCTCTAGACGAGCGTGTCCTGTGCACTGGACCCAGTGCTGGGATGAGGCCCTTGGGGAGCCATGGTCTGCTGGGGACAGAGGCCTGTAACCAAACCCTGGTGACATAGGGCAATGCTGCTGGAATCCAGGGTGGCTCAGGGCCACAGCCCAGAGCGAAGGGAGGCCAAACAACAGGAGAGAAGGAGGGCGTCAGAATCTCCTTGGACATGTATATACTTGCAATGAATAATCTGACAATGAAATTAAGAAAAACTAGTCCACTTACAACAGCATCAAAGCATAAAATATTTAGGAATAAATGTAACCAAAGAAGTGAAAAACGAATACTCTGAAAATTATAAAACACTGTTGAAAGAAATGAAAGGAGATCCAAATAAATGAAAAGACATCCCTTGTTCATGGATCAGAACATTTAATATTGTTATGTGGCAATACTCCCCAAACTGAACTATATATAGGTTCAATGCAATCTCTGTCAAAATTCCAGCTGGCTTCTCCAAAAAATTGAAAAGCTGATCCTGATATTCATATGGAAATGTAAGGGACCCAGAATAGCCAACAAAATAATGAAAAAGAACAAAGTTGGATCTGATCTTTCTGATATCAAAACTTACTACAAAGTTACATTAATTAAGACTGGCTGGTGCTGGCATGAGGTTACAATCCAATTAATGGATAGAATTTAGAATTTAGAAATAATCTCTCACATTTATAGCCAATTGATTTTTGACAACGGTACCAAGACATTTCAATGTGGGAAAGAATAGTCTTTTCAAAAAATGGTGTTGGGACACGTGTAAAGAAGAAATTTCGATCCCTACCTCACACCATAACAAAAATTAATTCAAAATGGATCAAAGATTTAAATGTAAGCCAAAACAACAAAACTCTTACATGAAAACATGGACATAAATCTCATGACATTGAAATAGGCAATGGTTTCTTAGATATGACACCAAGAGCAAAAGCAACTAAAGAAAACATTGATAAATTGGACTTCTTCAAAATTAAAAAATCTGTGCTTCAAAGGATACCATCAGGAAAGGGAAAAGACAACCTAAGAACTGAGGGAGAGGTAGATACCCAGAGGCTGCCTGTGTTGTCCTGCACACTTGTGAGCGATGGCCTTGAGGGTGGCCAAGAAAACCTGATTAGTGACATGATTTACAATTCATTAATTCAAAACAGAGTTAGGCTCAGAAACAATGCAGGTTACCATGGGGCAGAGGGCTGTTTCACCCCAGGGTCTTCAGCAGGGCACTCTGTCATGTGGGAAGCAACATCCTCAACAATGCCCACACCTGCCATGTAGTATCAGCCAGGTGTCAAGAGCATCCCCCTGCCCTTGGGATCTAGATAAGATGGCCTTGAACCCCAAATCCCATGCTCTGTCCCCCATTCTTCCCAATTTGGCTCCCACGATGATGTCTGGTCCATACCACAGCTACCTTCTGCGGGTCCCTAAGAAGCCCCCTCACACAAAGCATCATGGGAACAGCGGATGCTTCTGAGCAGTCGGTCATCCAAGTCCTGCAGAGCAAATAACTTTAAAATGACATTTTGGGCAACCCCAGATTTGTCCCGGGGGCTCCTCACTTGCCTCCTGCCGTATAGCACCTCAGTTCACATCTCCACCCCACCCTTGTCTCCTTCCCTCGTTTTCCCTCATTTCCCACCTTCTCTGTGGTGGTGGAGAGACACCACCATGGCCCCTCCTGTCGCCCAAGCCTGCCTTTTTTAAAACATTGCCTCCTGCCTTGGCAGGTTGCAAAGAATTTTTTAAACAGGTATGTCCTTTCTCCTCTCATCAGGCTGGCTGTGCAGTCACTCTGGGTGCACCTGACAGCCCCTAGGCTACAAATATGCCTAAGTCCATGGGCCACAATCCCCTGCTGGGTATCTCTCCCAGGAAGCTCCCACCCGGGTTTGTAGGAACCAGCATGCGGATGTTTCTTGTGGTGTTATTTACAGCAGTGAAGAGTGGGATTAAATCAGTGGTCCAAATAGGTAAACAACAAGGTCCTACTGTATAGCACAGGGAACTATATTCAGTATCTTGTAATAAACTGTAATGGAAAAGAATCTGAAAAACAATGTATATATAACTGAATCACTTTGCTGTACACCAGAAACACACAACATTGTAAATCAACTATACTTCAATAAAAAAAAAATTTTTTTAATTAATGGTCCTACATTAGCAGAACAGACAGGTGTGGGCCACACAGCCGTCAGGAACAAGGTGGCGTACAGTTACCAGGAGATCCTAAAAATACAGTGCTGAATGAAAAACCATGTGATGGACGGAGGCTATACCATGACATCACTCCTGTGAACTGAATACACAAACACATGAGAATCATACTAGAAAGTTCTAAGGATACATGTGTATCTAAGGACATCCCTGGGAGTCAGGAATAATCCTATGAGTGGGCCTCCCAGGACCTGCAGGTGAGGCTGGGCCTTGCACGGAGGCACGGGACTAACTCAGGCACTCAGAAAGCAAGAGGCGGAGTGGGTAAGGACACGGGGGCTGCAGAGAGAAGGTAAGCCGTGGCAGGGGGGTGTGAGAGAGTTGCATGCGGACATGCAGGGTGGGGATAAGGGGACCCCATGACGGACAGCAGCCTCGAGGGTCAGGATTGGACGTGCAGTCCTCTGACTATGTGTGCCCGGGCCGGGGCCGGGGTGGGGAGGGCTTGGAGACCTGGCCTTCCGTGTGCTTCTCTGCTGAGGTCGGGCTTAAGGCCGAGCCAGCCAGAATTCATGGGCCCCCTCTGGCTGAGCACAGAAGGCGGCCGTCCCCAGTAGAGGGGTGTGAGCCTTGGCCCCTGGAAACAGGCCAAGCAATGCGGATGCTCAGCGATGTGCGGACGTGAGCAGCTCCGCTGCCCCGGCCAGCCCGGAGCCAGGCCTGGCCTGACCTTCCTCCCCCTCTGCTGACATCCACCACCCTGGAGGTCAATGGCTCTGCTGGGGGCTGGGCTGGAGCTGGAGGGACCCCCAGGGCAGAAGGGAGGGGAAGGCACTGTGAAAGCCTCGCAGCTGGATCTCATCTGCCTCTTAATTAAAGCAGCCCTGTGTGGTATGTGCGAGTTGGTGGGGACTTGGGGAAGAGGCTGCTGGGCTTCCCACCCACTCATAGGCGGCCCGAGAGCCAGCCCACGAGGGGAGTACGAGGGAGGGCCGCCGTGGTGCTCTGGGCTCAGAGAGACAGGAGATGAGGGGTTCCCTGTCCCTGCCTGTCCCTTACCAGTGCTGTGGGCTTGGACAAACTGTTTCCCTCCTCTCTAAGGAAGTTGTGAGGTAGGTAAACTTCCTTTGTAAACTGTTAAACGCCGCCTGAGTGGGAGGTGGCGTGGAGAGCTGGCCTTCCAGCCAAGGATCCGATGACCTCGGCTGGGCAAGCAGAGTGGTCCCAGGGGGCAGCCGGGCATCTGGGCTACAAGGTGGACCCTTCTCTTTTGCATCCCCTTCCAGAATGGGCAGCTGGGTCCAGCACCCAGGCTGGGGCGAATGTGAGTCCAAGACAGATCCCCGCCCTGACCGGGACACAGGTTTGGAGCCTGCAGAGGCTCTGTCAGTTTGCATTTTGCAAACTAGAAGGGATTGTTCTCATGAGAAAAGTTATTACGATGGTGAGATGGGTCTGAAATCTTTGGAAAGCAAATCAATGATGAGAGAGCGGCCAGTCTGTCTGCATACGGCAGGCCCACGGTAGGAGCGTGAGCTCCCCAGAGCCGCTGCTCAGGGATGAGGCCCTAAGTGGGTCGTGAGAGTCGCGCTGGACAGCTGGCCAGAGCTCTCACCGCTTGGCCGTGACAGATGCACTCAGAGTCCTGGAGACACAGCCCAGGCCCCGCTGCTTGAATTACTCACAAGTGCACTAGTTCAGCACCACCTCCCCTGCAGCGAGGCCCTTGCTCAAGTTCGCAGGGATGGTCAATAACAGTCCTGGCCAGCATTCAAGATCTCAGGGCCCTGGGCAGCTGCTCAACACTGGGGGGTTTCTGCTTTGCGGCCCCTCCCAGAAAGCACGCGTGTTTGGAAACTTGGTTTTGCAGCAGCCCAGCTGGCAGCTCTGAGCCCCACTCTTGTCTGACCACCCTCCCAACACAGGGGTTCCATCCACAGGATGTCACATGGCCATCCGGGGTCTGCTTGCATCCTTCCAGGCACAGGGAACTCACTGCTTTGTGGGCACCTGGGCCCAGTATTTTCAGGTGGATAAGGAAGATGGGATGCAATCAGATCTTCAGTACCGGGCACCGTGCTGGGCCATGGAGGTGCCCAGGTCACGTGTGCCCTCTTTGCTCCCAGAGTGGACAGTCCTTCTTGTTAGAAAGTGCTTCCTATTGTGACCCAAAGCCAGTGACTCCAGCCATTGGAAGTGTCCTCAGGCTACCCTCTGGAGCTGTGTAGAGTGGGTCTCGTCTCCTCACCTTTCCCAGACCTTTCACCATGCCGGTAGAGTCCTTGAGGTAGAGCAAATCACTGTTGGCCGTAGTCGGCTGTACCTCTCCCTGCAGGAGGATGGGGTATCTGTGTCCAGCTGAACCAAGGTAGAGCCGTGTTACTTGCTTTGGCCAATGATAAGTGGGCAGAAGCTGTGTATGTCCCTTTCAGCAGAAGCTGTAAGGGCCAGTCTGTGGTTTGCCATGTATCTTTTCCTTCTGCCACCAGACAGAATATTCTAGATGAAGGCTACTTTGTCAGCTTAGATCCCAGCAAAGATGACAAGGATCAGAGCCACAGCCAACCCACGTGAGAGAGAAGCCACTGAGATTTGGGGATCTTTTGTTACCACAATAAAACGCAGCCTATCCTGTCTCATTTGCTAAGGTCTCCTCGAAAGTGTGATCTCCAGGATCAAGGGGGTGTGAGCAGTGTGGAATAGGATGGGATGCCCTCCATGAGCAGGGATTATGGAAGTATCTATTAATTCCGCATCAATTACAGCAGCAGCACATGTGCTCATAATAACCTTGGATGAAACCCATTCCTTATGAACACGAACTGCTGGTGAACCAGGACTTTCTCATTCCCTGCTTAAGCAAAGGAGCACTTACACCTGCAGAGACCCCTTGCCCTTCACTGAGATTCAATTTCACCCTATTGGCTCTCAGCCACCTCCCTATCCTGCTGGGTTAATTTTTTGAACATCTTGTTATGAAAGTTTCAAACATGCAAAACAGTTGAAATAATTATACAGTGAACACCTGTATACTCACCACCTAGATTCTACAATTTATATTTTACTATGCTTGCTGTATCATATATCTATCTATACATCGTTCTACCCTTCTATCAATCCATCTTACCTTTGGATGATTTTCAAAGTAAGTTGCAGATATCAGTAAGCTTCCCCACCCACCCAAACATTTCTGCAAGTACATTGACTAGAGTTCAATATTTGTTTATGTTTTTTAAGGTATATACAGCGAAAGACACATACATTTTCAGAAATGCAAACACCTGTGTAACCCAAACTGCCCTCGAGATAGACAACATTGTCATCACCCCAGAAAGCTCTTCCGTGCCCCTTCCCTGGCAATGTCCATCTTAACCCTCTAGAGGCAAACACTGTTATTTATTTATTTATTTATTTATGGCTGTGTTGGGTCTTCGTTTCTGTGCGAGGGCTTTCTCTAGTTGCGGCAAGCGGGGGCCACTCTTCATCGCGGTGCGCGGGCCTCTCACTATCGTGGCCTGTCTTGTTGCGGAGCACAGGCTCCAGACGCGCAGGCTCAGTAGTTGTGGCTCACGGGCCTAGTTGCTCCATGGCATGTGGGATCCTCCCAGACCAGGGCTCGAACCCGTGTCCCCTGCATTGGCAGGCAGATTCTCAAGCACTGCGCCACCAGGGAAGCCCCCAAACACTGTTTTGATAGGTTTTGCCTAGTCTAGAAACTCAAATCAATAGAATCTTGCAGTGTCAGACTTTTAAAAAATCAGCATAATATTTTTGAGATTCACCCACATTGTTGCCTATACCTGTAGTTTGTTCCTTTTTGTCATTGAATAGTGTTGTATGATTATATCACAGTGTGTTTATCTGTTGTCCTGTTGATGGATACCTGGGCTGTTTCTAGTTGTTGGCTATTATGAATGAACCTGCTAAGAACATTTGTGTACAAGCTTTTTTTGTGTGGACATATATCTTCATTTCTCTTGAGTAAATATTTAATATTAGAATTGCTGACTCATAGGAAGATATATATTTAATTTTATAAGAAACTAACAGATCTTTCCCCAAAGTGGCAATGTCTGAGAGTGCATCCACTGCTCCACACTTTTTTTTTTTTTAAAGATTTTTTTTTGGATGTGGACCACTTTTAAAGTCTTTATTGAATTTGTTACAATATTGCTTCTGTTTTATGTTTTTGGTTTTTTGGCCCTGAGGCATGTGGGGTCTTAGCTCCCCGACCAGGGATCAAACCTGCACCCCCTGCATTGGAAGGCGAAGTCTTAACCACTGGACTGCCAGGGAAGTCCCTGCTCCACGCTCTTGGGTTAATTTTGAATCTGGATCCCATCATTCAATGAACGCACCAGCCTTTCCAGCCAGTGTGACCCTCGAGGTTGATTAATATGCATACTATGGCCCGTCCAACTCACTGCCTAGATTTTTGGGCAGGATGGTCCCCTGTGGCTGAGTATCAGAGGCCCACTCTGTGAATAATTAGTTGTTCAGTCACCTGTGAAAATACGCAATTGTGCTATAACCTGTGAACATCACCTCCAGGGAGTCATGAGATAAGTTTGTCAAATCGAGAAATGCTGTGTTTCTAACATCCTCCTCCAAATGCCAGTCAAATATCGAAGTGGGGAAGGGGACCATTGCTTTCCTCTAGAAGAGCCTGCAGATGCTGTTTTCAGCTCTTGTAAATAAAGCTGTTGAATAATTTAAGAATCGTGCTAGAGATAAAATTTAGGCTTATCTGTGTGCAGGTTCCTGAATCCCTTCTTTGAAAATGGGCACAAATTTCTCCATCACTTATCCATTGGCACCTTTCATGTCACTCTGATTTTTCAGAGGTCACTGATGGGGGGTGCTTGATCATGTCTGCAGGTTTCTGTAGCTCCTCGGGCCCGGGGCAGGGGAGAGAAAGGAAGGAGGCAGACAATGGATATTATTGAACACGTCAGTGCACTGTGTGTGCGTTATATGTGGACCATCTCATCTCAGGTGCTATTATCATCCTCCTTTTCAGATAAGGAAATTGATCTCCATGAGGTCAAGTAATTGTCCAAGGTCACAGGACTGATCAGTGGCAGACCTAGGATTTGAAAGATTGCTTGACCTCAGATCTTTCTCCTGCACACTCTCAAGAGCCCTTTGGTGACCTTGCGTACCAGTTATGAACTTCAGACCTGTGTTTCTGGGGGGGAGGGGACACTGTTCCATTGGAGCAGCAGGAAAGCTTTGCTACCACTGAGGAGGACCCAGACCTGACTGAGGTCAGCGGGGACGTGGGGCTTGGAAGAGAGCTCTCTGTTCGTTACTGGTGCATCTGCTGCCCGTGCCCTGGCCGGTCCTCCCGGGAAGCCAGAAAAGTGGAAAACAAATGCCCAAGCTCACCAGTCAGTAAGTGGGGCAGGGGCTTCCCTGGTGGTGCAGTGGTTAAGGATCCGCCTGCCAATGCAGGGGACATGGGTTTGAGCCCTGGTCCGGGAAGATCCCACATGCCGCAGAGCAACTAAGCCCGCGAGCCACAACTACTGAAGCTCGCGTGCCACAACTACTGAAGCCCACGCGCCTGGAGCCCGTGCTCTGCAACAAGAGAAGCCACCACAATGAGAAGCCTGCGCACTGCAACAAAGAGTAGCCCCTGCTCGCCGCAACTAGAGAAAACCCGTGCGCAGCAATGAAGACCTAACACAGCCAAAAATAAATAAATAAATGCTTTCTTTAAAGCCGTAGGAAAGCTCTGGACACACACACAGAGTATAAATGAAATATGTTACAGAGAGGATCAAGCCCGTCCAGGAGAGAAGAGACTGGCACTTGCTTTCATACTGCCTAGCGGGGGCGGCCGCCTAAACTGGGTAGTGGAGGAGCAGGCCTGACAGGTGGAGGGACTTTGCTGGGAAAGGAGAAAACGTCCAAATGCTCAACAACTGGGTAAACCTATGTGGTAGATTAGAATCTGGAGGAGCCCCCAGTATAAAGCTACCCCTTAGTAGCTGGCCTGCTAGTTCTCCTCCATGGGGTTTGGCTGAATAAGCATCAACTGGAGGCAGGTCTGGCAAACAGAAGGAGAATGAGAGAGAGACAGAGACAGAGACAGTACTTAGATCCAAAGCCCTGGAGGGGAAGGTACTGAACTCACCCTTGAAATATCGAAATCTCCATGAAATAAAACTAACTCAGCTCCCATCAAGCGCAACTCTTTTTTTTTAAATTGAAGTACAGTTGATTACAATGTTGTGTTAATTTCTGCTATACAGCAAAGTGATTCAGATATATATATATACGTATATATATATATACGTATATATATATATACACATTCTTTTTTTTAATATTCTTTTCTATTATGGTTTATCATAGGATACTGAATATAGTTCTCTGTGCTATACAGTAGGACCTTGTTGTTTATCCATTCTATATATAAAAGCTTGCATCTGCTAACCCCAACCTCCCACTCCATACCTCCCCCAACCCCCTCCCCCTTGGTGACCACCAGTCTGTTCTCTATGTCTGTGATTCTGTTACTGTTTCATAGATGAGTTCATTTGTGTCATATTTTAGATTCCACATATAAGTGATATCACATGGTATTTGTCTTTCTCTTTCTGACTTACTTCACTTCACTAGTTCCATCCATGTTGCTGCAAATGGCATTATTTCATTCTTTTTTATGGCTGAGTAGTATTCCATTGTCTATATGTACCACATCTTTTTTATCCATTCATCTGTTGATGGACATTTAGGTTGTTTCAATGTCTTGGCTATTGTGAATAGTGCTGCTATGAACACAGGGGTGTGTGTATCTTTTTGAATGATAGTTTTGTCCAGATATATGAGGATTGGGATTGCTGGATAATATGGTAATTCTATTTTCAGTTTTCTGAGGAAACTCCATACTGTCTTCCATAGTGGCTGCACGAATTTACATTCCCACCAACAGTGTAGGAGGGTTCCCTTTTCTCCATACCCTCTCCAGCATTTGTTATTTGTAGACTTTTTAATGATGGCCATTCTGA
The DNA here is from genome assembly GCF_965194825.1 of Balaenoptera physalus. NCBI lineage: Eukaryota > Metazoa > Chordata > Mammalia > Artiodactyla > Balaenopteridae > Balaenoptera > Balaenoptera physalus. The sequence continues at coordinate 12,031,299 of NC_138894.1, forward strand.
TCAGTGTGATGTGGTACCTCATTGTAGTTTTAATTTGCATTTAACTAGTGATGGTGAGTATCTTTTCATGTGCCTATTGGCCATCTGTATGTCTTCTTTGGAGAAATGTCTAATTAGGTCTTCTGTCCATTTTTTGATTGGATTGTTTTTTTCTTTTGTTGTTGTTGAGTTGTCTGAGCTATTTGTATATTTTGGAAATTAATCCCTTGTTGGTTGCATCATTTGCAAATATTTTCTCCCATTCTGTAGATTGTCTTTTTGTTTTGTTTACGGTTTCCTTTGCAGTGCAAAAGCTTGTAAGTTTGATTAGATCCCATTTGTTTATTTTTGCTTTTATTTCTATTGCTTTGGGAGACTGACCTAAGAAAACACTGGTATGATTTGTGTCAGAAAATGTTTTGCCTATGATCTCTTCTGGGAGTTTTATGGTGTTATGTCTTATGTTTAAGTTTTAAAGCCATCTTGAGTTTTTAATTGTGTATTGTGAGAGGGTGTGTTCTAACTTCATTGATTTACACGTGGCTGTCCAACTTTCCCAACACCACTTGCTGAAGAAACTGTCTTTTTCCCATTGTATATTCTTGCCTCCTTAATTGACTATGGATGTGTGGGTTTATTTCTGGACTCTGTATTCTGTTCCATTGACCCATATGTCTGTTTTTGTGCTAATACCATGCTGTTTTGATTACTGTAGCTTTGTAGTATTGTCTGAAGTCTGGGAGGGTTATGCTTCCTGCTTTGTTCTTTTTATTCAGGATCGCTTTGGCAATTCTGGGATTTTAGCTCAACTCTTTATAAGATCAGTGAGATAAACCCTCATGCTAGCCCTCTGACAGAGGAAAGGGTGTGGCCTCTGCTGGTGAGGGGATATACCTACTTCAGTGTCTATTATTCTTTTATACACAATGTCTGGCATATAGTACAAAATTATTAGACATACAAAGGAGCAAGAAAATGTTAACTCACAATCAAGAGAAAAAGTAAACAGTAGAAGATCCACATATTACTTAGATGTTGGAATTAACAGACAAAGACTTAAAATAACAACTCTAAATATCTTAAGGCATTTAGAAATAAAATGAACAAACTAGAGAAATGGAAATGCTAAAAAAATTAAGCAGATGGGACTTCCATTTCCAATCTGATATGTAAGGAGCTTGGAAGTCATAACTGCATCCTAACAACAAACAAAAAACTGAACAAACTGAAAAAGTCAATAATTCTTCTTAGAGTGGTTAGAGAAGTAAGGCCATAGGGCAAACTGCTGTCCCCAAAATTGAAGAGACAGACAGGCAAATGCAAAGAATCAAAACATGCTGGAGCAGGGACTTCCCTGGTGGTCCAGTGGTTAAGACTCTGCGCTCCCAATGCAGGAGGCCTGGGTTCTATCCCTGTCAGGGAACTAGATCTCACATGACACAACAAAAGATCCTGCATGCCGCAACTAAAGATCCCGCATGCCGCAACGAAGGTTCCGTGTGCCGCAACTAAGACCAGGCACAGCCAAATGAATAAATAAATATTAAAAAAAGAATTATATATAAAGAAATGAAAAAGAAGAGTAAACCCATAACAAAAAACAAGACAAAAAAAACAAAAACAAAAACATGCTGGAGCAGGAACCTCTGTGGGAACAAGGACTGGGGTAGGAAACCTAAAATGTAATTAATGAATTGCTGGAGGGTCAGTGTGAACAAGTCTGATCTTGACTAGGTTCTCACAGAGAATATCAGAGAAAAATCGTCTCATGCTTCTGGCAGAAGGAGGTTAAAGGAACCACTTTGAAATATGCTAGAGAATTCTGTTCTTAAGGTCTGTCCTCAAGAGAAACTATTTTACCAGAGCCTAAACTGTTGGGGTTTTTGTCTAATGGACTTGGAGGAAGTAAAATATCCAGGTCCACTCTAGTCATCTTGGCCCACCTAGCAGGGAAAAACTAGGGAGCATGTGCAAAGTTAACTGTTCGGAGGCACAGGCTCACTAAAAGACTGGACTCTAATCATAGAACTACAGAATACTTTCCCTCCCCTGACACCTTATCACCACATTACTAAAGGCTTATTTACCACAGTACCTTTTACTCAGTACATCCTGTCCAGCTCTCAGGGGAAAAAATTACAGGCACACTAAAAGGAAAAAAACACAGGTTTTAAAAATTGAAGTATAGTTAATTTACAGTGTTGTGTTAGTTTCAAATGTACAGCAGAGTGATTCATTTATATATATATATTCTTTTTCAGATTCTTTTCCATTACAGGTTATTATAAGATATTGAATATATTTCCCTGTGGTATACAGTAGGTCCTTGTTGTTTACCTATATTGTATATAGTAGGATATCTATGTTAATCCCAAACTCCTAATTTATCTCCCCCCACCCCCCACTATCCCCTTTGATAACCATAAGTTTGTTTTGTATGTCTGTGATTCTATTTCTGTTTTGTAAATAAGTTCATTTATATCATTTTTTAAGATTCCACATATAAGTGATATTATATGATATTTGTTTTTCTCTGTCTCAATTCACTTAGTATGATAATCTCTAGGTCCATCCATGTTGCTGCAAATGGCATTACTTCATTCTTTTTTATGGCTGAGTAATGTTCCATTATATATATATATATATATATATATATATAATATCTTCTTTATCCATTCATCTGTTGATGGACATTTAGGTTGCCTCCATGTCTTGGTTATTGTAAATAGTGCTGCTATGAACACTGGGGTATATGTATCTTTTCAAATTAGAGTTTTCTCTGGAATATGCCCAGGAGAAAAACCCAGTTTTGAAGAAACAGAGCAAGTATCAGAACCAGACTCAGAAATGGAAGAGATGTTTGAATGATTAGATTAGAAATTTAAAATAACAATGATTAATATGCTAAGGGTGCTAATGGATAAAGTAGACAGTGCACAAGAACAGATGGGCAATGTAAGCAGGTGGATGTAAATTCTAAGAAAGAATTGAAAAGAAATGCTAGAGATAAAAAACACTGCAACAGAAATGAAGAATGCCTTTGATGGACTCATTAGTAGACTGGACATGGCTGAGAAAAGAATCTCTGAGCTTGATGATACATCAAGAGAAACTTCCAAAATGGAAAAGCAAAGAGCAAAAAGACAAAAAATGGTACAGGGTATCTAAGAACTGTGGGACAAGTACAAAAGGTATAATATGTGCATAAAGGCACATAGAGAAGAAAGGAAAAGAAAGAAAGAGGATAAATGTTTAAAGCAATAATGATAGAGAATTTCTCCAAATTAATGTCAGACACAAAACCACAGAATCAGGAAGCTTAGTGTCTTAGTTCAGTCTGCTATAACAAAATACCACAGACTGGGTGACATAAATTTGTTTCTCACAGTTCTGGAGTCTAGAAGTCTGAGATCAGGGTGTTAGCATGATCAGGTACTGTGCCTGGTGAAAGCCTGCTTCCTAGTTCATAAGTGGCCATCTTCTCACTATAACCTCACATGGTGGAAGGAGTAAGGGAGCTTTCTTGAGCTTCCTTTACTAGGGCACTAATTCTATTCATGAGAGCTCTGCCCTCATGATAATCACCTCTCAAAGACCCTACCTCCTAATACACTATACTGGGCACTAGGTTTCAACATATGAATTTTGGAGGAATACAAACATTCAGACCATAGCACTCAGAGAACACCAAGTATGATAAATTTCAAACAAACAAACCCAACAACAACCCACTACACCTAGGCATATCGTATAAAAACTGTAGAAAATCAAAGATTAAAAAAATCTGGAAAGAAGCCAGAGGGAGGAAAAACTTACCTATAGTGGAGCAAAGGTGAAAATTATGTCTGAATTCTCCTCAGAAATCATATAATCAAGAAGAAAGTGGAGTGAAATACTTAAAGTGTTGAGAGGGAAAAAAATCCATTAACACAGAATTCTGTACTCTGTGAAATTATCCTTCAAAAGTGAAGGAGAAATAAAGACTTTCTCAAACAAAAATTGAGGGAATTTGTTGCCAGGATACTTGCCTTACAAGAACTGTTAAAAGAAGTTCTTTAGAGAGAAGGAAAATGATATAGGTCAGAAAATTGGATCTACATAACTAAAGGAAGAGCGTCAGAGAAGGACTAAATGAAAGTAAAACAAAACTTCTCTTATTCTTAATTGATCTAACAGATAACAGTTTGTTCAAAATAATGACAGCAACAATGTATTCAATTATGTACATATATATACTTATGTATGTGTATATACATATATAAATATACACACATATAAGTGAAATGAATGACAGCAATGATACATGGACTGGAGGGAAGAATTAGGATTATTTTGTTATTATAAGGTACTCACATTGCCCATGAAGTGGTATAGTAATATTTGAAAGTGGACTTGGATTAGTTGTAAATGTATATTGCAGACTCTGGAGCAACCACTAAAAAAAAAAGTGTAAAAAAAATATAACTGATATGCTAAGAAAGGAGAGAAAATGGAATCATAAAAAATACCCAATTAAAACCACAAAAGGCAAAAAAGGAGTGGAAGAAAAGAACTGGAGCCAAGAACAAGGTAACAAATAGAAAATAGTAACAAATATGGTAAATATTGATCCAACTATATCAATGATCACTTTAAATGTTAATGGTCTAAATACATCAAGTAGAAGACAGAGATTGTCAGAGTGGATCAAAAAACAAGACTTCACTATATGTTGTCTACACCATATCCACTTTAAATATAAAGACACATATAGATTAAAAGTAAATGGATGGAGAAAGATATATCATGCTAATGCTAACCTAGAGAAAGTGGTTTTAGCTATATCAATTTTAAGACAGAACAGATTTCAGAGCAATGAAAGTTATTAGGGATAAAGAGGGGCATTACATAATGATAAAGCAGTCAATTCTTTAAGAAATCATAACAATTCTTAATGTGTATGCATATAACAACAGAGCATCAAAATACGTGAGGCAAAAACTGGTAGAACTGCAAGAAGAAATAGATGAATCCACTATTAAAGTCAGAGGCTTGAACACTCCTCTATCAGAAATGGAGAGATCCATCAGGCAGAAAATGTGTAGACTACTTCATTCAACAACAGCAGAATACACCTTCTTATCAAGCTCACATGAAATATTCACAAATGTAGATCACATTCTGAGCCATAAAACATACCTTAACAATTAAAACAATAGAAATCATGCAATGTCTGCTCTCAGACCAAAATTGAATTAAACTGGAAATCAATAACAGAAAGCTAGCTGGAAAAATCCCCAGATAATTGGAGGTTAAACAACACACTTCTAAATAATACATGGGTCAAAGAAGAAATCTCAAGACAAATTTTAAAATATTTTGAACTAAATAAAAATGAAAATAAACATCAAAATTTGTGTGATGCAGTGAAAGCAGTGCTTGGAGGAAATTTATAGCATTGAATGTATATATTAGAAAAGAAGAAAGATCTGAAATCAATCATATAAACTTCCACCTTAGGAAACTAGAAAAAGAAGAGTAAATTAAATCCAAAGTAAGTAGAAGGAAAAAAATTAGAGCAGAAATCAGTGAAAGTGAAAAGAAGAAATAGAGAAAATCAACAAACTCAAAAGCTGGCTCTTTGAAAAGATAAATAAAATTGACAAGGCTTTAGCCAGACTAAGAAAGAAAAAAAGAGAGAAGACACAAATTACTAATACCAGAAATGAAAGAGGGGACATTACTACAGATCCTTTATTAAAAGGATAATAAAGGAATATTATGAACAAGTCTACGCCCACAAATTTGATAACCTGGATAAAATGAACAATTCTTTGAAAAATGCAATCTGCCAAAACTTACACAAGAAGAAATAGGCAATTTGAATAGGCCTATATATATTAAAGAAATTAAGGCAATAATTACTAACCTTCTAAAACAGAAAGTGCCAAGCTCAGATGGGTTCACTGGTGGATTCTACTAAACATTTGAGGAAGAAATCATACCAATTCTCTACAATCTCTTGCAGAAGATAGAAGCAGAGGGAATACTTCCCTAACTTATTTGGTGAGGACATTATTACCCTAATACAAAAACCAGACAAAGACATTACAACAAAAGAAAACTACAGACCAATATCTTTCATAAACATAAATGCAAAAATCTTCAACAAAATATTAGCAAATTGAACCCAGCATGTATAAAAAGAATTATACACCACAACCAAATGGGATTTATCCCAGGTATGCAAGGCTGGCTCAACATTTGAAAACCAGTTAATGTAATCCATCAACAAGGCAAAGAAGAAAAATCACATGATCATATCAATAGAGGCAGAAAAAACATTCACAGAATCCAACACCCATTCATGATAAAAACTCTCAGCGAACTAGGGATAAAGGGGAACTTCTTCAATTTGATAAAGGACATCTACCAAAAATGTACAGCTAACATCAAACTTAATGGTGGGAAACTAGAAGCTTTATTGCTAAGATCAGGAAGAAGACAAGGATGTTCCCTCTCACCTCTCATTTTCAACATCATACTGGAAGTCCTAGCTGATGCAATAAAACAAGAAAGTAAAATAAAATGTATACTGATTGGAAAGGAAGAAATAAAACTTTGTCCACAGATGACATAATTGTGTGTGTAGCAAATCTCAAAAAATTAACAACAGCAACAAAAAAAAAAACTCCTAAAACTAGTAAGTGATTGTAGAAAGGTTGCGGGATAGAAAGTTAATAAGCAAAAGTCTATTGTTTTTCTATATATCAGCAATGAACAAGAGAAAAATTAAATTGAAAAAAAATACCATTTACATTAACACCCCACCAAATGGAATACTTAAGTGTAAATCTAACAAAATATGTACAATATCTATATGAGGAAAATACAAAACTCTGATGAAAGAAATCAAATAAGTAAATAAATGGAGAGGTATTCCATGTTCATGGATAAGAAAATTCAATATTGTCAAGATGTCAGTTCTTCCCAACTTGATCTGTAGATTCAGTACAATCTCAATCAAAATCCCAGCAAATTATTTTGTGGATATGAACCAAGTGGTTCTAAAGTTTATGCGAAGAGGCAAAAGACCTAAAATTGCCAACACAACACTGAAGGAGAAGAAAAAAGTTGTAGAACTGACACTACCTGACTTCAAGACTTACTATAAATCAGCTGCAATCAAGATGGTATGGTTTTGGTGAAGGAATAGACAAATAGATTAATAGAATAAAATAGAGAACCCAGAAATAAGTCCAAACAGATATATTCAACTGATCTTTGACAAAGGAGCAAAGGCAATACAATGGAGAAAAGACAGTCTTTTCAACAAATGGTACTGGAACAATTGGACAGCTGCATGCAAAAGAATTAATCTAGACACAGACCTTACATCTTTCATAAAAATTACCTCAAAATGGATCAAAGACATGAATGTAAAGTGCAAAATGATAAAACTCCTTGATGATAATATAGGAGAAAATCTACATGACCTTGGGTATGGTAATGACTTTTTAGATATAACACAAAGACATGATTCCATGACAGAACTATTTGATAAACTACACTTAATTAAAATTTAAAACTTCTGCTCTGTGAAAGACACTGTCAAGAGAATAAGACAAGTCACAGACTGGGAGAAAATACTTGCAAAATACTTATCTGATAAAGGATTATTATCCAAAACATACAAAGAACTCTTAAAACTCAATAATAAGAAAATGAACAACTCTAGGACTTCCCTGACAGTCCAGTGGTTAAGACTCCATACTTCCAATGCAGTGGGCGTGGGTTCAATCCCTGGTCAGGAAACTAAGACCCACTTGCCAGTGCAGCCAAAAAAAAAAAAAAAGATATACAGATGGCAAAATAAGCATATGAAAAGATGCTCAACATCATATGTCATTAAGGTGCTGCAAATTAAAACAACAATGAGATACCACTACTCACCCATTAGAATGGCCCAAATCCAAAACACTGACAACACCAAATGCCAGTAAGAATGTGGGAAAATAGGAACTATCATTCACTCTTGGTGGAAATGCAAAATGGTACAGCCACATTGGAAGACACTTTAGCGGTTTCTCACAAAACTAAACATATTCTTACCATATAATCCAGCAATTGTGCTACTTGGTTTTTACCCAAATGAGTTGAAAACTTATGTTCACCCAAAAACTTGCATATGAATGTTTATTATTAATAGTCAAAACTTGGAAGCAGTTTTGTCATTTGGTAGGTGAATGGATAAACTGTGCTACATCCAGACAATGGAATATTATTCAGTGCTAAAAATAAATGAGCTATCAAGCCATTAAAAGACATGGAAGAATCTTTTTTTTTTTTAATCAGTCATCAATTTTATACACATCAGTGTATACATGTCAATCCCAATCGCCCAATTCAGCACACCACCATCCCCACCCCACCGTGGTTTTCCCCCCTTGGAAGACATGGAAAAATCTTAAACACATTTTATTAAGTGAAAGAAGCCATTCTGGAAAGGCTATGTACTATATGATTCCAACTGTATGATATTCTGGAAAAGGCAAAACTATGAAGACAGTAAAAAGATCAGTGGTTACCAGGAGTTTAGCAGGGGAGTGATGAACAGGTAGAGAACATAGGATTTTCAGGGTACTGAAACTACTCAGTGATACTACGTCACTACAGTGATACTACAGTGGTGGATACCTGTCATTATACATTTGCCCAAACCCATAGAATATACAACACCAAGAGGGATCCCTAATGTAAACTATAGACTTTGGGTGATAATGATGTGTCAATGTGGGTTTATCAATTGTGAAAAATGTACCATTCTGGTGAGGGATGTTGACAGTAGGGACAGGGAGTATATGGGAACTCTCTGCACTTTCAGCTCAATTTTGCTGTGAATATAAAACTGCTATAAAAATAAAGTCTATTAAAAAATAAGCAAATTGAAACTCTGGAATTAAAAAATATAATATCTGAAATGACATATTCATTTAATAGGCTTAATAGCAGATTGGATACAAGAGAAGAAAGGATCGGTGAAAACTTAAAGGCTGGTCAAAATAAATTATCCAAACTGAAGCGTAGAAAGAAACCACCACCAACAGCAGACTAGAGTAAAAATCAGCAGCCTGTGGATCCATGGGCCAAATCTGGCCTTCTGCTTATTATTTTTAAAATCTATTTATTTTATTTTATTTATTTATTTATTTTATTTTTGGTTGCATTGGGTCTTCACTGCTGTGCATGTGCTTTCTCTAGTTGCAGCAAGTGTGGGCTACTCTTCGTTGCAGTGCGCGGGCTTCTCATTGCAGTGGCTTCTTGTTGTGGAGCATGGGCTCTAGGCACACAGGTTTCAGTAGTTGTGGCTCACAGGCTCTAGAGCACAGGCCCAGTAGTTGTGGCACACAGGCTTAGTTGCTCCATGGTATGTGGGATCTTCCCGGACCAGGGATTGAACCTGTGTCCCCTGCATTGGCAGGCAGATTCTTAACCACTGTGCCACCAGGGAAGTCCCCTGCTGCTTATTTTTATAAATGAAGTTTTATTGAGACATAGGCATTCCAATTGTTTAAGTATTGTCTATGTCTGGTTTAGTACCACAGTGGCATTGCTGAGTAGTTGTGACAGAGACCATATGGCCTGAAAAGCCTAAAATATTTACACTCTGGTCCTTTAGAGAAAAAGTTTGACAGCCCTTGGAATAGAGCAACAAAACCTATGAAACAATATTAAATAGTATGACATATGTATAATTGGAGTCACAGAAGAAAAGGAGAGAGAGAATGGGGAGAGTAAACAGCTGCAGAAAGAATGACTGAACATTTTCCAAAACTGATGAAAGACGTCAACCCACAGATTTAAGAATCTCAGTAAAACAAGTAGGATAAATACAAGGAAGGCTATTTCTAGGAACATTATAATCAAGCTAGTAAACAGAAGTAAAGAGAAAGTCTTAAAATCATCCAGAAAATATAGTCATATTACATTCAGAGGAAAACAGTAAGAACGATAACTGACTTTAAAAAAAAAAAAACTTATTTATTTATTTGGTTGTGCTGGGTCTTAGTTGTGGCGTGTGGGATCTTCATTGCGGCATGTGGGATCTTTTAGTTACAGCATGTGGGATCTAGTTCCCTGACCAGGGATCGAACCCAGGCCCCCTGCATTGGGAGCGTGGAGTCTTAACCACTGGACCACCAGGGAAGTCCCACTAACTTATTAGAAACTAAGGAAGCCAGAAGACAATTGAAGAACAATTTTAAAGGGCTTAAAGGAAACAAAACCTGTGAACTTAGAAGTCTATAGCCAATAATAATCTCCTTCAAAAATAAAGGCCAAATTAAGACATTTTTAGACAAATAAAAGTTTGGAGAATTCATTGTAAGGAAACCTACACTACAAGAAATACTAATGGAAGTTCTTCAGGCCAAGGGAAAGAATCCCAGATGGAAGTCTAGACTACCAGAAGGAAATGGAGAGCATCAGACATTGTAAACATGTAGACAAACAGAAGAGACGAATTTTTTTTTCACAACAGAAAAAAAAGCCTTTGGACTGTTTGAAGCAAAAAATAATAAAAATGTAGAAATAAAATATATGGTAACACTAGCACAAAAGACTGAGACGGTAAATAAATTATACTGTTGCAAGGTTCATTTATTATCTTGATGTGAGTGATGGATACAGGGGTGTGTATATATTTGTAGAGATTCATGGAGCTGTACAGTTAAGATTTGTGTACTTCATTATATGATAATTATACTGTACTTCACTATACATAAAAAGAGAGAAATAATGGACACGACAGAGCTCTGTGAGCTGTACAGGACTCACAAATAGAGCGGATGTTTATGTTTGTCATGGGGAAGTCAGGTCCTGCTCCCTGGAAGAGGTCGTTACAAGCCGAAGATGGAGTTGGGCTGAGGTTCAGTCTGCTTCCTGCCGTGCTGACAAGGCAAGAATTTCCTTCTGTGACTGGAGCCCTGCTGGAGCCCGTCTTGCTGTCTTCATGGAGAGATACACCAGAACTTGACCCATGACATGAAGGGCCCTGAGGCCTGGCCTTCCTGTGCTGGGACCCCGGGGGGTGGGGCTGGGGGAACTGGAAGACAGCCTATCTCCTTCCTGGGACCCTCTTGTTTGTGGTGAGGAAAACTAGAATGTCAGCCTGGAAGAGACTTCTGATTCAGTCAGTTCCCTGCTGCCATTTTACAGAGATAGGACTTGGAGCTCAGAGTGAATAAATTCGAGAAACTGGATTTGAAACCAGGCCTTCTCTTTGTACTATAACAGCTGCCTTGGGCCCATTTAAGCTTGTCCTGCCTGAACAAAGCTAGAGGATCCACAGTTATCTCTTTCTCTGCCCCTTTCTTAAAAATCCTCATTCCATCAACGCCCTTGCTTTGTTAGTTCAGGGGAAAGCAGCTGATGAAACTAATTCATACTATAGTATGAGTGACTGATACCCATTTAAAGCCTGCCTGAAAGGGCATGTATATTAACCATCTCTAAGAAACCATCCTCACAGTGTGATCCCATTCAGCATGGCAGGCTGAGGAGGAATATTTTGGGTCAGGGGCAGGCAAAGAAGGTGAGAAGAGTTACCAGTCTGGAGACACCATAGGTTAGGAGGGAAGGCAGGGTTCCGTCTCCACTGTGTCCCACCCTGGGCACATGATATGGCTTCCCTGCGCCTGGTTCTTCCTCTATAAAATGAGGGCTGGACACGAGGATAGCTCAGAAACCCTTCTTCTCTGACATCCCAGGCCCTTTCACTCACATCCTTCTAGTGTGTTCACTTTACAGGAGTGGTCTTGTTATCAGCTTTGGCTCTCATGACCACCCTAGAGGATTAGAGCCTCAGGTATGGGGGGATCTGCAGGGCAGAGAAGGAAGGTCATTCTGTGGGGTGGACTGAGTTCCTCCCTCCCCCCACCCCCCACCTCCAGGCTGCCTCATGAAAGGGGCTGGGGTAGCCTTCTTTTCACACCTGAACCCTGGCTGCCTCTCTGGCCAGCCCCAGGCAGCAGTGCCCTCCCTGGACAGGGGTGGGGGTGGAGTGGGGAGCCAGCCCCACTTGAGGCGCCAGAGAGAAGTAGGGGACCCTTTCCAGAGGGGCTCTTCCCGCTTAGCCCCTCCCCCAGCATCAGGCATCGCAGCCACCTGAATGCCCTCACCGACTCCCAAACGCCCCTCACCCTCTGCGCCTCTGTGCCTTTGCTCACACGTCCCCTCCGCCTCGGCCGCCCTTCTCGCCTTCCCTGCCTGCCATGCTCTCACTGAGGTGGCTCCCCAGGCAGGGTGCAGTGCATGATGACGGCGGAGACAGGCGTTTCTAGCTTACTCAGGGGTCTCCCTTGCTCTCGGGGGACTCCCTGGGGGAAGGACCATGACTTCCTCCCTCCACCCACTCCCCAGTGCACAGCGCCTTTTGGGGTTTGGAGACACGCATTCTGATCCCCTCAGTACGCTGGCGCAGCACAGCGTCCCTGAGCACACTTGAGGTCCTGGCCCAGCCCAGGCACATTCTTGGGAGACTGAGGAAAGGACAGGCTGAGAAGCTACAGAGGCAGAAAAATCTGGATTCAAATCCCAGCTCATCACACAGGAGCTGGTGAACCAGGACACTTTGCCTAACGCCTCTGAGCCTCACCATAAAATGAGACACTAGTGCCTCCTTCACAGGCCGTGGTGATGGGTAAGCAAAATGGTGTAATGGGAAGGAAAATGCTCAATTAATGACAATTCTTTTTTTTTTTTTTTAATAAATTTATTTATTTATTTATTTATAGCTGCGTTGGGTCTTCGTTGCTGTGCGTGGGCTTTCTCTAGTTGTGGCGAGCGGGGGCTACTCTTCGTTGCGGTGCGTGGGCTTCTCACGCGGTGGCTTCTCTTGTTGCGGAGCACGGGCTCTAGGCGCGCGGGCCTCAGCTGTGGCACGTGGGCTCAGTAGTTGTGGCTCGCGGACTCTAGAGCGCAGGCTCAGTAGTTGTGGCGCACTGGCTTAGTTGCTCTGCGGCATGTGGGATCTTCCCGGACCAGGGCTCGAACCTGTGTCCCCTGCATTGGCAGGCGGATTCTCAACCACTGCACCACCAGGGAAGCCCAATGACAATTCTTATTCTACTGTCTACCTATGAGACCCTGGCAGGCCACTTACCATCCTGTTTTCTCACTGTAAAGGGAATAACGGCCCCAGCACTGCCTGCCTCGCCAGGCCCTGGTGTGGATTAGAGGCGGTTCGGGTGATGACGGTGGTCAGGGGGCCAGAAGAAGTGAGGAGGACCAGATGGGGCCCGTGGCAGCTTCCCACAGCTCTGGGCCCAGAGATGAGCGGCCCTGCTGTCCCCCTCCGGCCGCAGAAGCACCAGCTGCTGTCCTGCCGGCTCCGGGCTGTGTTTGCTCACTGACTAGGGCCACAGGAGCCTGGGGACCCGGAGCCGCACACCTTCCCCAGAAAGACCCCCAAGGTAGTGTGCTCTTCTCTTGCTCTGGGGATTTAAAACTGTTTTATTTCCAGAATAAAGAGAACAAAGCCCCTCTGACGGCAATAATTATGCGGTAATAAAAGGAGGCTTCACGGGCTCTCATTAAGAGGCGCGCTCAGGGAATGAGACAGCTCCGACAGCTGTCAGTGCCGACTGTCATAGAATCATGGTGCCACTCCTCAAGGGACCAGGAGGAGGGGAGGGGACCGTGGGGGACAGCCTGGAAGGCACCCCTGCCCAGCCCCATCCCTGGGCTGCAGATTCCACTCCGGAAAATGGGGCTCCAGGTAAAAAGGGTCAGGAGCATCAGTTCCTCGTCTGGCCCCTCAGAGTCACCTCAGGTGGCTCGTGGCCGTGTCTGTAGCACTTGCCATCTGATGAGAAGAGCAATGAACATGGGCCAGGACAGGATCTCAGGGGCCGTCTGGACTAGGTTTTGCAAACTCTTGGTCGCACGTAACCATTCCTGTGCCCATCACACATCCGTCCCTGCTGAGCCTGGGGGCAGCCTCGGGATTCCTCTGAAAATGCCACGCAGACTGCCGCGCCCAGTTGGCCTGTGAGTGGAGGCCTGTAGAGCCACAGCCAGACCCCAGGGCCCGTGCACCCCGGTGTGGGTGGATCCATCCCGCGGCTCGTTTTGCATGGGGAGGAAGCGGTGACCTAGGCCTGGCTGAGGGACCCGGACAGATGCTTAACATCTTCGTCCTGAGCCCTGTTTCCTCTGCCTCAGGCCAGGAGATGCACTGAGTCCTCATGTGGCCAAAAGTCCACGCAAGTGCACGTCAGGGTTAGCTGGAGCTCCGGTCTTAAGCTCTGGGAAAGTCAGGGTACCATACCCCAGTTCTTTTTTTCGCCGTTGTGTCTTTCCTCATTGATCTGAGGCATCGAAAGGGTAGGGTTTGTCCCATTTTGGTCCCATGAATGGAAGCTGGCCCCTCTGTGTAGAGTTGAACAGGGGTAGGAGTGCAAACACCCCACAGGTCACAGGTGCAGGGAAGATGCATGTGTTGGGGCCAGAGGTGAGGAGGCCACTTAGGAGCCCCCAAGGAGGCAGGGAGGGAGGAGCGGAGGGACAGAGAGAGGAAAGAGAGGGGAGGGGACTGCACACACCACAGTGGGAGGCCTTCCGCAAGGCTCCCTGGGTCCTCAGTCATGTGACTGAAACTCAGTAGATGTCCCCTGAGCCTGGGTAGCAGGGTTGGCCAGGAGGAGGCAGTCCCAAGCTGCCCTTAGAGAAGGACCCTGGACTCCCCACCCCAGGCCGAGGACAGGGAGACAGGGAGGGGCTCCAGGCAGTGTCACTGAGCTCTTGGGGTCAAGGGGCAGGGGCAATATCCGGGCTACACTTTTATTCCACAGCAGTGATGTGAGGGGGTGTGGAGCGCTGGGCACACAGTGGGTAGACTCCATGGGTGTGAGGCTGGCCTCTGCAGGCTGCCATTTTCGGTTGTGCAGTGGCCGACCTGTGCAACAGGACCCTTGCCATGTGCCAACCCATGGCACAGCCAAGGGGTCTTGGGAACATGAATCCTGCATTCACTCTTATGCTCTTCTTCTCTCTGTGGACCACTCGAGCCAGGCTGTCTGGGTTTGTATCGTGTTCACCAACCCAGCTTCTCCCTGGTGCCCCCCAGCCCAGCCTTGGCATTGCTTGTGGAACAAAGATGGAGGAAGAGTCGCCACTTTCAGGAAACTGGCCAGTGACAGGTCTGGGCACTGCCAGTATGGTGACTCTTTCTTGTTATATAGTTTCTCGTTTTGATGGAACATCTCTTCCAATAGTTTCTTGAGAAAAGGCACGGAAGAGGAAGTTATGTCTGAAAATGTCTTCAGCATCCCATCCCACTTACCGGATAGTCTGGCCAGTGTATTCATCCAGGTTCTTGTAGCAGACGGCTGGCTCCAGGGCGGATTTGACCTCCCTGGCTGGTTGACCCTTTTGGCTCCCAGCTGCAGGGGAAGCATCCCCCGACCTTACGTTCATGTCCCTTTCGCGATCTCACGTTCATGTCCCTTTCGCGACCTCCTCTGTAACATCCCGTCACTCAGAAGCCCTCAGCAATCATTACAAACAAGGCAAATAGGCAAAGAAAACACTAACAAATGGCAACTTTACCAGCAAAGCACATGGAGATCACATTCTAGGAATGTATCTTAACTAGAGGCACCTCCTGGGGAAAAATTGAAAATACTAATAAGAAAAAAAAAAAGCCCGCCCCTGCCTCCGCCATACTCGGCTCTAACAGCAGCTGCCTCCTGTTTGAGCAGACCTACCTCCCAGGAGTATTAAATTTTTTATTGTTCCTTTTTATTTTTTATTTTTTTGGTGGAGAGGGTGTTTATTTGTTGAACCAGTAGCAGCGGCAGTAGAAGGAGAAATGGGGGAACTGCAAAACTGGTTCGCGGTGTCTGCCTTGCCTGGGGGTGGCACATGGGGGGCTCCCAAGCCCGCTCTACTGGACCTTGCAGGCCACACAGGGCACACACACTCCCGGTCTGTGTGTGACATTGTTACGGGGCTCATGCTATTAGAATGAATAGAGAAGTGAAGGGGGGACAGGTGTAGTGGTGCCCCGGCTGGAGTTCTGGCTGGTGGGTTTCTGGCAGGAGGGGCCATCTACTAGGAAAGGCACAGCTGATGTGACCCCCTGCCCATCCTTGGGGAGGCTGAAGGGGACAGGTAGACTCCACCCACCGCCCTCATCCCCCAGCTCCAGTGGGGGAACTCAAGGCCGGTGGCTGGCCTGAGGTCACCAGCATCCAGGAGGTTGCAGGACCCTCCTGGGCCTGCCCTAGGTCCCCACAAAGGGAGCTCGCTTTCCTGGTGGCCCGGGTCCCTCTGAATGCCCATCGCGGAACCCCGAGCACTAATGGCTTCTGGCACAGCAGCCTGGAACCAGGGTTCCTGTGCTCCTCCCCAGGGTGCCGGGGAAGCTGGAAACACCCCAGCGGTCCACCCCAGGGAGAGGGTTAAACACAGTGCGGGAGCCAACGCACGATGTGCAAGGAAAAACCTCCGAGGGCGTTTGTGAGACCGCCCAGAGGCAGGACTGTATGCTGAATATGACCTCATTTGTGTAGAAAAATAATGAATGTATATTTTATGAGGAAACGACGAACCTCTTATGCCTGTGAGTTTTAAAAGATTCAGAGGAGTACTCCAAAATTGTTAACAACGATTATTCGGGCAAGGGAGACGTTTCATCTCAGACATTTGGTATTTGCTTGAATTGTTAGCATGAACATGTATATGTTTCTTATGGTGTATTACTTTCGTTAAAAAAAAAAAGAACTAGCTTTAGTCATTACCTGTGGAGACAGAAACATGTTTTGGGGAGGGGGAGGTAGTTTACAGACACATTAGCATTGTCTGGAATATTTAAGTTTTTTTTTTTAACAAAGATATTCTCGAGCAATTTAAATCCATCTTAAAAACCTAGTAAATAAATAAAAAATAAAACTTCTGGCTGTGGCTTCTGAGCTCCCCCCAACCCGTACCTCCTTTACTCCCACTCCGCTTAGGAAGCTCAGGTCTTAGGAAGGTAATTCTTTGCAGCTGGAAGAAGGCCTGTAGAGGCCTCACTGGCTGGGCTCGAGCAGGTGCCAGGCCCAGAGAAGCTGTGTGCTCTGGCCAGGGCAGCTCAGCACTCAGGATCCCAGCTCCATGGGGCTCTAGGGGGGCCCAGAGGTCACATAACTTACCCAATCCTGCAGTCAGCTTCAGAGGAGCAGGGCTGGACCCTCGAGCCCAGCAGAGCTCCCCAGAAATGGATGGTCCCCACCCCACTGTATGGGCGAAACACCATTCCAGTCTCTAAAGCCCTCCAGGTCCCCCTCGTTGGGTTCCCCAAGGGGCCCTGGTGGTCCCTGAGCCCACCAGCCCAAGGGTCCACACCTTTGTCCAGAGTGAGGCTTGATCCAGCATGGGCTGGGGGAGGGGTGTGTGCTTGGGTGAGGAGGTCCCAGGTCCCTTCCCAGGACCGAGCTCCTTCCCCCTCCTCACCCACTCTGCTCCTCAGTGGCTGGCAGGTCAGCTCCTGCCTCCCGAACTGTCATGCCAGCTCTGAAACACACCCATCTCCCCGACTTGGTTCTGGAAAGGGCCCTGGACAGGAGCCAGGAAACCCATCTTGGAGTCCTTACTCTGCCCCAACCAGTCTGGTGACCTTGGATCTCCTTTTCCCTGGGGAGTGAGAGATTTGCCACTTTCCTGCCTTGTAGGGCAAGAATATTAGGAGAGCTGAGGGCTGGAGAAGGCAGAGGAAGCAATGTTTTCATTCATTCGATGCTCAGCTTTTACGAAGCACCTGCAGGATATCAGGTACGATGCTAAGGGAGACCCAGATAAAGGAGAAAGGGTCTTTACCACTGAGGAGCTCACAGTGCAGTGGGGTGGCCAGCTGACAAGTGGATGGAGAATTATGTGGAAATTCTACATGAAGACATTTGAAGTAGCAAGACAGTCCTTGAGTTCTGCCTGGAGGAGTTCAGAAGCTTTGCAGAGGAGGGGGCATTTGATCTGGGCTTTTAGGGATGGCTAAGCGTTCACCAAGTAGAAGAGAACAGAGGGGCCTTGTAGGCAGCAGGCAAAACGACGAGAAAGCAAAACGTGTTTCTCCTAGAGATGCGTTAGAAGGGTAGTGGTGGAAGACGAAGCTGAAGAGGCAGGTGGGCACTAGATAGTGTTGGACCTTTTCATCAGTTAGAGTGCTTCTGGCTGCAAGTAAAAGAATCGCCCACTTAGTGTGTAAACACATGTAATGTTTTATTATGTCACATAACAAAGAGAGGCAGGGCATTAATTTAAAAACTCATGGTAAGGGTGGCTCCAGCCATGGGCTTCCAGATGGGGAAAGAAGGGGCAGTGGCCTGGACGGAGGCAGGGCGGCGCGGGGGACAGTAGCTACGCTGGGGGGACAGATTTGGTGATGGGCGGGGTGTCAGGGAAGGTGGTCTGGGAGGAAGGTGGGGAGGATGGGGGCCGAGCCCTGCGGCTGGGGACACGGGTAGGGAGGCCATAGGCCGAGGCCGAGGTTTGACCTCATCGGCCTGCCTCTCTCCTACCATCCGGTGGGTGTGAGATCCCACGGTCTGAGCCGCGGCTGTCCCCGTGCCCCTCCATGGCCAAGCGCTGTAGCATTCGGGGGATACGGGGTGTTGTGAGGATGAGTCAGGCCACCGGCCACGGAGCCCAGCACAGGGCAGGGGTGAAGAGGGCTCCAGGGAGCCAGATGGCCCAGGGGTGAGGCATTTACTGTTGGGCGTGGGGGGGGGCGTCTCAAGGGGGTGCCTGCAGTAGCCCCCAGTCCTCTCAGCAAGTCTGCCGCGAGAGCCTGCCGGCAGCTGTGAGTGCAGGTCTCTGCCGGCTATGCCAGAGCCTCTGAGAGGCCTAGGACGAGGCAGAGGATCCCGCGTGCACGTTGCTGGGAGCAAACCTAGTGGCTTCCGGAGATGAGCCTCCTCCCCACCCGCCCTCTCCCCTATCATCCCTGAGTCACCAGCACCCTTCCCTTCCACTCGGTTCCCTGAGATGCTTGCTGTCCCCCACTGTCCTGTGAGTCACCTCTCCACCCTCAGCATCCCGCCCGCGCGGTGCGATCATCGTCCCCGCTCCCCCAGCCGCTCTCTCTGCACAGCGCTTTCAAAAGGCTGACTGGACGGCTTCCCTGGTGGCGCAGTGGTTGAGAATCCGCCTGCCAATGCAGGGGACACGGGTTCGAGCCCTGGTCTGGGAAGATCCCACATGCCGCGGAGCAACTGGGCCCGTGAGCCACAACTACTGAGCCTGCGCGTCTGGAGCCTGTGCTCCACAACAAGAGGCCGCGATAGTGAGAGGCCCGCGCACCGCGATGAAGGGTGGCCCCCGCTTGCCGCAACTAGAGAAAGCCCTCGCACAGAAACGAAGACCCAACACAGCCAATAAATAAATAAATAAATAAATAAATTAAAAAAAAAAAAAAAAGGCTGACTGGAGGCGGGCCGTCAGGCAGGCAGGGCGCTCACTCTGCCTCTCACCTCCCGGTCCATCTTCTGGGCCTTCTCCTGGGCTGTCTCCTGTCAGGTGGGGAGACTGACCGAGTTGGAGGGCTGAGTGCAGGGCCAGGGTTTGGGGAAGGTGCTGGGCGCCCAAGGATGGAGAAGTTTCAGAAGGTGTGACCTCCAAGGCGCCTGGGCAGGCTTCTTAGCGGTCTGCTGCAGGCCCACCCTCTCTTTAGCTGGCATGGAGCCCACATTTCCACCGTTAGAGGTGTATCCCTCCAGGCCATGCACCGGGTCTCCAAGAGACCCCGCCGAGATGAATGAACTCAACTCCGGCAGGGCCGCTTCAGTTCTTGGCCATGACTTCACTCCTCAGGTGCTCTGGCCACTTGCTCCCTGCTCAGCACAAGGCCCCGCTGGGCAGTGGCCAGGGGAGCGTGCCTGGCGGGAGCAGGCAGAGCCGGCCTTCCTGCTGTCTGCCCTCCATCCTGCTCTGTGGCCACCTTTCTGGACCTTGGGTCCCCTTTTACAGCATGGGGGGGGAGGGGTGTTCTTTGAGCTTCCTTTTGTTTCTACATCAGAAACCAAGACCCACTTCTGTTTGCAGCTGTGACTTTGGTCAAATCACTTGACCCCCCTCAGCCTCAATTTCATTCTGTGTGGAGGAAACAGATAGTGAGAGCCCCCGAAGGTGAGATTTTTGATGGAAGAATCGTAACACCAGTGACCCCATAGGCCTTTACCATCTGCAAGGTGTTTTCATGCAAAATATCTCATCGGGGCGCTCCCAAGGACCCTGAGAGGTGGTGATGCTTTCATCTACCCCCCACCCCGGCCCCACACTTACAGTTTGAGAAACAAAGGCCCAGCTACGGGGGGACAGGCACAAGGGCTGGTCTCACCTCCAGATTCCCTGTCACTAGATGAAAGGCCAGATCAGGGAAAGGCCTGGGCACAGAGCAAGGGGCAGCTGCTCTGAATGTTCTTCTCCCCTTTCTCTCCCTGATCGGCCATCTCTGGGAAGGCAGATGAGCAGCGGCCCTTCCCCAAGTGCGGCGTGAGGGGGCAGGGAGGTGCTTCTGACAGCTGTGCAGATAATCAGCACTTCTCCCTCGCTGCTAATAGCATGTTTAGCTTGCCGACTCCTCTGTTTGCCTGGTGCCTCCCACGGGCCCAGAGCTGGGAGTCTCTTAGCTCTTGCTTGGGGCGCGACAGCTGTGACAAAGGGGGCCTGCCTGCTCCCCAGCCCTGGTCCACCCGGGACCTCGGGGTCCCCCCGCACTTCTGTGCTTTGGCTCCCCCCACCCCAGGGAGCTGCCTTCAGGCTCTGGGAAAGTGGAAAGGGCCTCCTGCTCCTGGACACCTGGGTGCCCCAGCCCTCCGAGCTCAGCGCTCCATGAATCTCTTATCTCCACACAGGACCAAGTCTGGGTCCTTCTGCACAGAGTGGGTCTCATGGACCAGCGGGACCGGGGCCAGCCCCCCTTCAGATTACACTTCCACCCCTTCCTGCAACCCCGTTACCTCCCCCAGGCCACCACGGGACACATCTCACACTTGGAGCAGGACGGACCCCAGCCCCTCAGGCCCCATCACTCCTGAGCTCTCACTTGCTAGGTTAGTAGAAAACCCAGCTCACACTCTCAGGGGCTTTCCTCCTCTGGCTGGTCTGCAGCCCTTAAGGGTTCATGGACTTCCCCAAAGCAGCCTGCCATATTCCCTTCCGTGGGGAGAAGACTCTTTGGTTTGGTTGTGCCCACTGTCCTTGGCCTGGTGCCCTCGGACTGGCGCCTTCACGGCAGCCCTGGTTTCTTTGCTCCTGGGCTCAGCTTCTGCGTGGTGAAAGGTTTTTCCCTTAGGGGTCCATGGCCCTCTGCTGCCCCACCAGCCAGATGGAACGGACCCCACAGTGGATAGCAGGGGATCGGGGTGAAGACACTGGTCTGTCTGTCCATCTCCCGTCTTAGGGGGGACATCACCTCACGATCCTGTGATTCCTTGTTTGCCATGCGGCTCAGTGCTGGAATGGCCCCTCCAGGAGGCGGGGGGCCTGGTCCATCCGCCGTGGTGTCTCTAGTGCCTAGAGCGGTTGCCCAGCCACCATCTGCCGACAGAATAAATATGTAAAAGTTTGTTCTCTTTTCCCTTAACATTATTTCACGAAGAATTTTCCAAGTTTGCCGTTTTTCTGGGCTGCGTAATAAATATCCTGCCTTATTGACACATCATTCCGTTCCCCACCCCCCGCCACTTGCAGAGCATTTTGGCTGAGTCCACTTTTGTACTATTATAAATAATGTTGCTATAAACAGCTGTGCACATATAGCTATTTTTCCTTTTGCAATTATGTCTTTGGGAGGAATTCCAAACAGTAGGATTACTGGGTCAAAGAACATGGCATATTTATGGCCCTGGATATGGTGGGACTGGCTAATTCTCAGCCCCCAGGCCGGCCCTGTTGTCCCCAAGGTTTGTCTCTGAGTGACGCCCACAAATGTTCCTTCCCTTTGGCGCCAGAAGTGACCCCGGCAGGTAGGGGTGGTCCCTCTAGCTCCTGACGAGCTGGGGGCCAGGCGCAGTGGCAGGGGGTGCTGGCGGGGCAGTGAGTGGAGGGGTCAGGGGGAGGTAGCTGTGGGGACGGTGCAGATGAGGCATGTCCCCCAGATTCTGGGGCCAGGAGCCCTGTTTGAGGACCCAGGAAGGCACTGCCTCTCCCGGACCCCCTTCTTTCTCTCGGATCAGCTCTCTCCTCTCCTGGAGCCCCTACTTCAGTCTCTGAGCGGGGGGATCAGTCCCCACCTGGAGGGCCACAGGAAGAAGGGAGGGGGGCTCTGGTGCCTCAGCTATTCCTGACTTCCCTCCCCAAGGCCCTCGGGTGGAGAAACAGAAGATATGGAAGCTGGTTTTGAATTAAAAGTCTGCATCATTGTAAAAAATGGGTCTGAGATCCCGTCTCCCCCAACGTGCTCTGTCTGCCTTCCTCCTGGTCCCCTGCCTCCAGCCACCCCTCACTTCCTCAGCTCCCTGAGCCCCCTTAACCCGTCATCAGCACCCGGAGCCAGGGGCCTGATGGTAGAGGGGGAGGGGCCCACATCAGCCCTTCTGGGCCCTGCCCCAGAACTGAGAGGAGGGCAGGGTGCACCCCCATCTCAGGCACACCTCCCCTGTACTGGGGAGGCTCATTCCGGTTGGGGTGTCGGCCTGGTCGGCATTTAATGGGTACCTCTGAGGTTTCACTCCACTGATGGCGTCGTGTATTGGGAACAGTAGTGCGGTGCAGGAGGGGCCTGCTGTTTCTGAGAGCTGGCCGAGCCCCAGCCCAGGCAGCGATGGGCAGCAGTGAGGCCCCGTGTCCCCAGGCTCTCCCCTCTAGAGCGGCGAGCAGGCTCTCCCTGTACGTCCTTCCCTGATCCTTCTGGCTTCCAGGTCTCCAGGAGCAAGTTCTGGGAAGCAGCGCAGAACGATCACAGGACTTGGGAGCTCTCGTCCTGTCTCTGCCACTAACTGGCTGTGTGATCCAGGCCCCCTGCCCTCTCAGTCCTCAGCTGTCACAAACACCAGGGTGCTGACACTCACTCCTGCCTTGGGCGGCTTGGGTCAAGGCCTCAGCAGGGTGAGCCTCGCGGGCGGCTGACCCGGCACAGAGCTGGCCACGTGGCTGCAACCCAGGTGGGGTGGGAATCCGGGAGGAGGCTGGTCCCTGCCTCTCGGTGGCACCTTTGGCCTGGAGCTAGGGGCCCCTCTGGGGTTAGGGCCGTCAGCCCCGCTTTCTTCAGCTTCCCCCTCCTTTTCCCACACCTCACCCTGCTTCGCAGAGGTGGGGAGCTTTTTGCTGGCTGATGAGGGGAACAATGGTTGTGGGAGCGTGTGGGTGCCTATGGCGGGGCTGTGATTTTCCCGGACAGGCAGGTGTGAGAGGGAGAAGAAATTATTCTGTCTAAAATCTCAGAGATGAGCTCGTCTCCAGAGCTGGCAGAATGACTGCTTCGTGTCTGGGCGGGGAGGCACGAGATAGGGTGGGTTTTAGGGGCAGGATCCCAGAAAGGGCCACAAAAACCAAGATGACTTTTATGTCTGCCCAGGTGTCACCCCTTACAAACAGCGGTGACACCCATCATAACAGCCAGTCCTCACAAGGAGATCCCCCAGAAGGACCATCAGGTGGGTGGGCATTGTAATTAACCCAGTTTACAGATGAGGATACAGGCTCTGAGGGGTTAACTGACTTGCCCAGGTCACAGAGCCAGTTAGTGGGAGAGCTAGGGCTTGAACCCAGGCCTCTGGGTCCTCAAGTTCCCATCTGTCTGGCACCTCCTCCTAAATGACCACATGGAGATGATATTTCTGAAGATGAAGCCAGGGTTGGGACCACTGAAGCAAACAGCAGTTGCAGTTTATGTTCTGAATCCTTAGGCAGGATTTGCCAAAGGTTCCCCGCTACCCTGACCGTAACCTCCACCCTCAGTAGTGTGTCTTTCCTGCTGGAGGAGAAGAAAGGTTAGACTGGGAAGAAGGCTGTCCTACTGGGACCCCAAGTCCCAGGGGGTGGACTTGGCAACTCTCTGGGATTCAGAGGGAGTCTCAGAATCTGTTGGACTCCTAGCTCTCTGCCATGATGATTTTTTTTCCCACCATGAAAAAGCAACCAGCTAACAATGGCTAGAGACTAAACCCTACTCAGGAATCTCTTGCTTCTTTCCTGGCAACGTTTCATTTACATAGTGGGAATTCCTGTGGTGACAGTCAGGTAAAAGGAGGGTGGGCAGGGGCTCTTGGTGACAGGTCATTATGGTAGCCATTGGAACTGATCACAAATGTTCAAGTCTCTTTTATCCCAGGCCCATAGGAGGAGATGACTTTTCTATCCACTTCAATTCAGCCTGGCCATCCGACTTGCTTTGACCAATAAATAAAATTGTGCCCAATAAAAAGTGATGTGGGTATAACTTCCAGGCAGGAAGGAGGGAGTTGATAAGAATGTCTGGGGGCCATGGTGTTGACACCCCTTGAATTTGCATATCGCCATGCAGCTCACAGCAAGCTTTCACAGTCATTTGGGGCTGCATAATGCGTCGGTGAGAGCAGACTGACATTAGCCACTCCTGAGTCCATCTTGCTCCCATTTCCTAACTGGGTGTGGTTCATCAGATATCCCAGACTCTCCCAGACTCATCAGCTCCTTTCTAATTAGGCAGGGTCACACCAAAGCATAGAATTCCCAGTGTGTGGGCTCTTCCAGGCAGAAGCATTAAGTGGTCCTTCTTGTCTCTTTCCTTGTCTCTGAGGTCCTGGACACACCTGTTGAGTTGAAGCCTCCATCAGACTGGGTCACGAGTGACTATGATATACAAAGCCT
This sequence comes from Balaenoptera physalus, assembly GCF_965194825.1. Taxonomy (NCBI): domain Eukaryota; kingdom Metazoa; phylum Chordata; class Mammalia; order Artiodactyla; family Balaenopteridae; genus Balaenoptera; species Balaenoptera physalus. The sequence goes on from NC_138894.1 coordinate 12,056,085, forward strand.
TCCTGCTGACCCACAGTGGACATGTTGCATGTTGAAGAAATCAATTTACTGTTTGAGTCATTGAGATTTAGGGGCTGTTTGTTACTACAGCATAGCCCAGTTTATTGGGACTGATACAATCACCAAACTAGTCAATAAGAACCTTGCCCAGGACTTTAGAGTTAGGACCTAGGCCTTTCTAGTGGGCTGGACTCATAAACCTTGCTGCTATATTTTCCACCATGGGAATGTGGGAGCTGAGAAATAATTTTTTAAAGAGAGAAAAGGCACACATCAAGGAGAGGTGGAGATACATCCCCAGCATTCCATTTCCTGCCTAAGATGCAGATGTGTAAAAGTCCCCTGGGTCCTTTTATGAAACACTTCCCCCTTTATTATACAAGCTTGGGTTGATTTAGGTTGATCTCAACCAGGAGTCCTAATACTGAGTGAAAGGGGATTCGGGACAAGCCTCCACTTTCCAGATGAGGAAGCTGAGGCTCCGAGTGGGTAAGTGGCTTGTCCAAGGTTATAGAGCCATTGAGGGCAAGTGTTCACTTGCTCCCTTTCTTAGTAAAATAATTCAAACAGTAAAGATAAAATGCTAATCTTCCCTTCTCGCTCTCCCAATCCCACTCTCCAAAATTAACTACTCATCCGTTTGGTGGGCATTTTACCAAACTTTTAAAAACTATATATTTACAAATAAAGGTACACCACATTCAAAGAGTTTTATTAGAAAAATGGGATATTACACCCATTTTTCTGAAATTTGTTTTTTTCACTCATCAGGTTGTTGACACTTCCAAATTCTATCTGTTACCCGGCCCATCTGGTGATATGCCAGGGAGAGAAGTGGTGAATGAGGCCAGGGCCCAGACTCAAGGGAATCAGGTCAGAAAACCCTGGGAGCGGGGGAGTGGGGAGAGAGTCTGGGCAGAACCTTCCAGGCACCTGGTTCCGCCCCTTTCAAGGCTCCCAACAGCCCTCCAGGAAGCAGCTCCTCCGGCCAGCTCTGCACCAGAGGAGCTTGGCCTTTTGTTTAACTTGAAATCTGCTCCCCCACTGAGTCCTCCCACTGGCCCAGTACTTTCCGTTAATTCTGGGGCAAATTGCTTTAACCGCCTCCCAGCCTCCCACGGTAGATCAGGCAGGGGTGCAGCGTCTCCTGCCGACTGCAGATGCAACTCCTGCATCCGGGGCCTGAGAAGCATCAAAAACCAGCTCTGCAGAAGGTGGAAACAAACACCAATACTGACCAGGAGGAAGTCAGGAGCCCAGAGGCTGAAAACCAAGGGCCCAGGGGGCATGGAAAGAACCAAGAGGAAACCCAGACGACCCAGACAGCCAGAAGGCAGGCAAGCAATTAAAGGAGGGGGCTGAGTTTTCAATTAACAGGCACCTCTGCTAGCAGTAGATAATTAGCGGATTAGCAAGGCTGTTAGCAAGGCTGCTGCCAGCGAGGACTGGGGCAGGTCCCTGGGCATGGGGAACGGGGGGTGGGACTGGGGCTCCAGATTCCACAGGAATGAAAAGGCAACTTCAGGCTCAGGAACCTGAGGGCAGCTGAGGGTCGTGGGACTCAGCAGGGATGTAGTGTACAGGCTGGAGGGTGGGAGGGCAAGCCAGGAGTTGGGGTGGTGATGGTGGTGTCATTGAACTGTCCCCTGGCCTGCAAGGGCCGGTGGTTTGCAGAGCTGTCTCTGCCTGGAGATGGGCTAAGGACGGAGTTGATGAGAATGTCTGGGGGTCATGGTGTTGACACTCCTTGAATTTGCATATCGCCATGCAGCTCACAACAAGCTTTCACAGTCATCTGGGGCTGCATAATGCGGGGATGAGAGCAGAGACTGACATTAGCCACACCTGAGTTCATCTTGCTTCCACTTCCTAACCAGGTGTAGCTCATCAGACATCCCAGACTCTCCCAGACTTGTCAGCTCCTTTCTAGTTTGGCAGGGTCACACCAAAGCATAGAGGAGCCAGCGTGTGGACCCTCCGGCTGTATCATCCCCTGATAGGGAGTTTGAGAAGGGCACTGCTCCAGAGAGTGGAGCCTTCATCAGCCTGAATCCCTGAGTGGCCTGTGTGGGGCAGATCCCCCTCCCAGCCTCGAGGAGACATATAGTGGGAGTGAAAAATACTGTTTTAAGGTATGTGATTTCAGAGCTATTTGTTACAGCAGCATAACCAAGCCTATCCTGGCTGTTACGCAGGGTGACCCTCACCTCCCTGAGCCTCTGTTGCCTCATCTATAAAGTGAGTAAGAATGATACTCACCTTGAATGATTATTGGGAAGTTAAGTGAGATGATATATAAGTTGGCTGAAGGATCTTCTCAGTTCCTGGGTTGCACGCCTCCTCCAAAAAAGAGGAATGTTGCCATGTGCCAAGGTCAAAGGCCAGGGGCATTTGCTTGGCCACTGCTAATGGTTGGAACTTTTATAGTGCTGGGCAAAGAGTTTAAAAGTCGAGCTCACATGGGGATGGGCAAGGTCCATGGGATGCTGGAGGCCTGGGCTGACCCTCCCGGGGGGAAACCAGGCCAGGTCGCTCCCTCTCTGCCTTTTCCAGCTCTCTTTTTTGTGCATTGTGGGGAGAGAGGCTGACGGCTGCTGCCCTTGTCCATGCCTGGCGAGGGCTGGCTGGACCAGTAAGTGCTTCTCCCTGAGATACTGGGACCCAGACGGGCTTCCCTTGGTTCTCAAAGGCCTCAAGCCATGTGTGACCCTAGTGAACCGCCAGCAGCACAGGCTTTCCCTCTGCCCCCTCTCCTACAGCATCCCCGGCTTCCCTTCCTCTCCTGGCTACCCGCTTACCCTACCACCTGTCCATCATCCCCTTCGGCCTGTTCCTGAGCTGGTCCCACTTTCCTCCACAGAAGGGGAGCCAGGTTACAGGAACAGTCGGGAAGCGGCTGACTGTTCTCCACTCCGTTTTTGGCCTATTCCCCACTGTTCCTGTTTGGTCTACAAGATCAAACCCTTTTTTTTTTTTTTTTCCAGCTGATCTCATTCCTCCTGGAGTTTCTGATGCTCTGCGTCCAAAGCCTGAGCAACTGTTTCTGTTCACTTTCCAAATATGAAGCCTTCTCGCCCTCTCTCTGTAGTTGGCTCCCTGCTCTGAGCTCACCTGATTCTTTAGAGGCAGAATGTTCCAGGCACAGCCTTTTAAAATTTCCTTCTTAGTCTGAGCATGTTCCGTTGGGAGTCTTCCCCTCTCAACACAGGAAGCTGCCATACCGGCCCCCCCCCCCCAACAAGCAGCCACAATGCCTCTTCTCTGGGGCCTTCCTGCCCACCATGACTGAGCCCACAGGTCTGGACTCTTGAGATGCACAAATGCAATCAAGGTGACCTCATGTCCACGGAGCATCTTGATCAGGAGAGCACTTGACTCTCAGCTGTCTCACTCACAGCCACAGATCAGCAGGGATTGGCAGTTTTCCCTCGTCTCGCTCACAAATGAATCCCTGTCCTGGCTAATGCCAGCAGCTGCCACCCTAACAGCCAGAGGTACAGCCGCCAGGCCTGCGCTGTCCAACACAGTGGCCACTGGCCACATGTGGCTTTGGGCACTTGAAATGTGGCTCCTTCTTCTGTGTCAGGCAGATGAGACTGCTGAGGCTCACAGCATGAACTGAGCACCAGGGTCACAGAGGGCAGCAGGAGGCAGTGCTGGGCTGAGTCCCGGGTCTTCTGGCTCATGTGACTAGTTGTCTACCCAAAAGCCACCCTCCCCTTCCTTTCCCCTAAAGCTGAGGTTGGCTAAACAACCCAGGATGACTGATGACAGATGTCCTCTGAGTGGGGTTTCCAGGGTGGCTACTGCTTTCCCGGCAGCTCTAATGGCTCTTCAACTTTGCCCTTCACCTGCCACTTATTCTTCTCTGAGGCATCAACCACCTTGTGACCATGAGGATGAGGTACCTGATGAGGATGGCAGAGCTGAAAGGACCCTGGTCCCTGATGACCTCACTCCAACCCTAACAACTTGACTAGCTGTGGCCTCCTGACCTCTAGACTTCTTGTTACTTCAGGAAAAAAAACCTAAAACCCTATTTGTTTAAGACACTGCTGTCAGGTTTCTGTGTTTTTGTTATATGCGATTCTAACTGATCTTCTCCCGTGTCCTTTGGGAATTTTGGTCATGGGCAGAATTTACTGGTAGGAAAGGAAAGCGCTCAGGGAATCTCTAATCTCACCATTTGTCCTCTCAAGTTTGCAGGGACAGACGGAAAGTTAGCAGGAACCTAGGTTTCCTCAGTGGCCTGGTGGGTGAATTCTAGGAGGATTCCCTCGTCACAGAGCATGAGAGCCCAAAGGAGGATGGCCACAATCAGAACCATTCTTTTCACATTACTGATGAAGAAACTGAGCTCTATGTCAGTTAGGGTGTGTTTGGCTGCAAGTAAAGAAGACTCAAGTAATGGGAGCTTAATTAAACAGGAGTTTATTTTACTCACATAACAAATCTATGTGGTCGCAAGACTGTCCCACAGCCCCCCAAAAGCCAAAGCATGAGGTTGGCAAGTCTGAGATTTTCTTGGTATTTCCCTCATTGTTGCAAGATGGCTGCCAAAGCTCCAAACATCACATTCTCATTTAATGGCAAACAAAACTGGAAAGAAGGGAGGACAGAGGAGAGAAAAGGGGAGGAGGCTTTCTATATAGAAGACAATCTCCCAGAAGGATCCCAGCAGAGTCCTCCTTCTTTCTCCTTGCCTGGGAGTAGGTCACATGGTTACCCCTAGTTGCAGTGGAGGCTGCCCAGACAAGTAGTTAACAAAGGGCAGAAGTGCTCCACAACCATTTCCAGTCATGATCCATTCCCTGGCTGGGCACATTGCCACCAAGCCAAATCAGAGTTGTGTCGGCAAGGCGTGAGGAGAGAATGCCTGCGGGTGGGGGACCGATGGGGCACCTGACTTGTCCAGGATCAGACAATGACTGGTGGAGAAAACAGGACTAGAACTCCAGTCTCCTCTCCACTGGTCTCTGAGTGGGAAAAACCTCTGTGTTCTGGTGCAGCAGATGCTGCTAGAGTATTAGAATTCTGTGCTATTGGAGGAGTCCATGTAAGCCAGTCATGATTTTCCTGTGCCCTCTGCTGGAGACTGACCAAGAATGGGTGTGTGATGCCATTCTGGTCAGTGAGCTATGACAGAAAAACTGCTTATGGGGATTCTGGGGAAAGTTCCCTTACTCTTAAAAAGACATATCCAGGAAGAGGTGTCCCCTCCTCGGTGCTATCCCCTGCTGGATGTGATGGCTAGAACTGTGGCAGCCCTCTTGTGATAATGAGGGAAGCTGATTTGCGAACAGAGCTGGCCCACTGAGGCAGGCAGCATGAAAGGTGCAAGAGGCTTGGGTCTCTGTTGATGCCACTGCAGCGCTGAGCTGAGCAGCGTCAGGCTGTCCTACCTTGGGGCTTCTTTGCACAGGAGGCCCATCTCTCTTATTGTTTAAGCCCCTTCTAGGTGGGCCTTCTGTTCCTTGCAGCTGAAAACATTCTAACTAATCCACCCGTTTGCCTCTGCTCCATGTCCTGCTCCAGAGGCAGGCGCAGACCAGCACCAGGCAGCCGCTACCCGTTCTTTGCCCACACATCTGGAGCTCAGCCTCGTGCGTCTAGCTGTTCAGTACATAACCACACTGCCCACCACAGCCAGAAGGAGGTTGAGAACTGCATTCAGAACCCCAGGCAGTGGGCAGGAGTGGTTTGGGGAGAGGTGTTATGGGGGCTGCATAAAAGAACGTCATTCCTGACCTTCAGAACCCCACCATGGCCCTGCCCAGCCCAGCCTGGCCCCCAGTGAATCTGAAGACAATGCCAGCAGCCACCTTCCAGCTGCTCCTGGGTGGGGTGGGGCAGAAAGGTTGGTGGTTAAGTGCTGGAGAATTCCCAGGCCCTGGGGCTGGCCCAGAATTGGTTTTTGTTGCGGGAGTGTGACCATTCTGTCCCCGCAGCTTGCCTGGTACAGGATGAATACAGGCCAGTTAAGTACTTTTCTGGCAACTGATTATATAGATTTGCTTCCATGTGGACTCTCTTGCAATGACCCAGGACCCCACGAGGGCCCTCCCCCAGCCATTTGTGTTGAAACACAGCATGCTAGCCTCTTTGCTCTCTAGGAAAGGGACTCTTTGGCAGGAAGAAGGACCTAGAGGGAGGTATATCTTGAGGCACTTTCTTTCTTGGAGGAAATGCTAGAGGGCCCTAATGTCACTGCTCCCCCATGCCACCCACCACCAGCTGCCAAGTGAAGCCTGCAAATTGCGGATTTGATCATACCTCCCCCCGTGCAGGACTCTGATGGTGCCTGCTGCCCTGGAATTGCCGGGCAGCAGGGAACTTCACATTCTGCTGGTCCAGCTCCATGTTGCTGGGCTTTTTGCTTGTGCCAGTCCCCATGCCATGATCCCCTTACCGACCCAGACAGTTGTGCCACCCCGGTGTGGCCATCAGAGTCATACGGATTGGTTCAGGCATGGGCATATGTGACTCTTTCTGGGCCAAAGAGCGTCAGTCCTGGGGATTCTGTGGGAAACTCTGGGAGAGGGATGCCCACACCTCTAGGTTTGTCAGATGGAGAGTATACAGCTGGCACTGCCGGGGACCATCTTTGTCCCCCAAGGGGCTCAGCCTAAGAATGAAACCAGCCCAGAGGGAAGCAGATAGGAAAAGCTTTAAGGGACATCCTGATGACATTATTGCAGCACCTGAATGCACCTATGCCTGAAAGCTACCTCTGGACTTTTCAGTCACTTGCGTCAAGAAATTCCCTTTGTTCAAAGAAAACAAAAAGCAAAAAACGATTTGAGCTGGGCTTTCGGGCATTCACATGAAAAGTCATTCATTATGGGACTTCCCTGGTGGTCCATCACCAAGGTAAGACTCAGTGCTCCCAACGCAGGGGGCCCAGGTTCAATCCCTGGTCAGGGAACTAGATTCCGCATGCATGCCACAACTAAGAAGCCCGCGTGCCACAACTAAGACCCCGTGCAGCCAAAATAAAATAAATAAATAAATAAATAAATAAATAAATATATATATATATATATATATATATATATATATATATATATATTTTTTTTTTAAAGTCATTCATTATGAAGAGAAAGGCAGGACGCCCTATCAGGCAGGATTAATTCCTCCTTTACTGCTCTCCATATGCGGCTCTCACAGCACTTACCCACTTGGGTAGCATTGGCTGTTTCTTTCTCTGCCTGCCAAACTGAACCGTCCCTCTTGAAGGAGTGGACATTGCTGCCGCCTCAGCTGCCATTGGACCTCAGGTGCAGCTCATTATACTCTCAAGTTGAGTTAAATTCCTTGGCACATTTATTTTCATCTTTGGTCCACATAAAACCCCTCTCTTGTTTTATTTATTCTTTTAGCTCTGTATCTCTCTCTCATTCCCTTCCTCTGCACAGGATACATGCGAATGGATCTTCCCCCCCCCACCCCCACTGTATACGTTCTTGCAAAATGGCTACTGTCTTTACATGGTTTTTAATTTACGCAAATGGTAATGTTTTGGTTCTTGCAAAATGGCTACTGTCTTTACGTGGTTTTGAATTTATGCAAATGGTAATGTTTTGGTTCTCATGTTGTTTCTTACTTTTTAAACTCAGCATTGTTTACTCATCCATGTTGCTACGTGTGCATTTAATCTCTTCTAGTTGCTGCATAACTCTCCACGCTGTGAATCATGCCCACTTTCCTTTCCATTCTCCCCAAAGTGGGCACCTAGGTTGCCTCCAACAGCCTTTGCCCCACCCCTCCACGGCCAGAACTCTGCAGTGAACATCGTGAGATGCATGCTTATGGGTCTGCATCAATTTCTTTCGCATCTACACCTGGAAATGAAATTGCAGGTTGTAGGCGAGGTGGACTATTGACTAAAATACCTCCACAGTGGCCTCTTCAGTCTACCCTGACCAACATCCCCACATCTCCATCCAACACAACCACTTGACTTTATCCAGCTAAGTTTGACCTGTCTATAGATTGTGTTAGTTCTCTGCTGCTGTGTAACAAGTTACCACAAACTTAGTGGCTTAAAATAACATACATCTTTAAAATATTTATTTATTTATTTTTGGCTGCTTTGGGCCTTCGCTGCCGTGCGCAGGCTTTCTCTAGCTGCGATGAGTGGGGGCTACTCTTCGTTGTGGTGCACGGGCTTCTCATTGCAGTGACTTCTCTTGTTGCGGAGCACGGGCTCTAGGCGCATGGGCTTCAGTAGTTGTGGCACATGAGCTCAGTAGCTGTGGCGCACGGGCTTCGTTGCTCCACGGCATGTGGGATCTTCCCGGACCAGGGCTCGAACCCGTGTCCCCTGCATTGTCAGGCAGATTCCTAAGCACTGCGCCACCAGGGAAGTCCCCACATTGATTCTTTAATCCACCATCTGAGTATCCACCTTGTATGGGATAACATCATTTTTCTCTATAAAGTAAGTCAGAGTTTTCCCAATAATAACAACTCTTTCCCCACTGGCTTGTGGTGCACCTCCTATCACATACTAAGCTCCCCTATAACCAGAGATCCAACTCTGAACTCTCCATGCTGTCCCAGCAGGTTGTCTATTCTTTCATTAATGCCATATTGTTTTTTTGTTTGTTTATTTTTAAAACGACATCATTGTCGTATACCTGAATATCTATGGGAGTGAGTTTCCTGCCCACCCCCATTTCACGTAGGCATCTATAGACCTTTATTTCTCCTCACAGATTTCAGAGTAAGTTTACATAGCTGGAATTGTTATTGAGATTACAGTGAAGTTTAGATTAATTATGGGAGAACTGACATCGTCATATATTGGGCCACCCCTGCCAAGAGTGTGAGATGACTACTTGGAGAGTGTCTACACTCCCAATTTGTGCCCATCCAGCAATTAGCAGGAACTAGATAGTTTGATAAATCAATGCTAGGGAGGAAATCTCCAAGGGGGAAGGAAGAGAGGGCCTGGAATGTTCCTCAGCACCAACTCCCTCTATTCAGCCAAGTCAGGCAACAGGGAGGACACACCCTGCTGAGCCCTAGAGAGAGGGGCCAGAGCCCCTCTGCCCAGATGAATGCCAGCCTAAGTTCTCTTTTCCAGATGACGTACAGAAGGAAAGCCCATCTAATTCAGGGAACACTGACCCCCAACCACAGGGCGGGCCTCTGTCCCTCTGGGCCCAGGGACCCAGTTGCGTGTGTCGGGACATTCTGGGTGATTCGGTCTGGCCTGAGCCCAGGGTGGGGCTCCCGAGGTCCAGTTCAGGTAGGGCCAAGCCCCAGTGAGTTTCTCTGTTTCCCCCGAGGTCCGGTCAGCCAGTCAGTCTGCACGGCAGCCGGCCGGCAGGTCCTGCTGCATGGCAGCTCCATGTTTTCTGCGCACCGTTTGATGAGCACACTGAATTCTCAGTATCCCAACCAAGATGCAGGTCTGAGAGATGTGCTTCTTTTTAAATGTCCAAACTGCAGCCGACAACACAAACAAAACACATTTCTTCCAAAGAAGCAACAGGACTGAGGACAGAAACTCTGCTAGATGACAGACCTGGTGTCTGCCATCACAATCCGTGCAACTTTCAAGTCTGAAGCATCTGTCTGGGGCTACTTCTGAGCGTTAAGTCTCCCTAAGAAGGAATGGTGGGGGCCTACAGGCAGCTGTGAAACTCAACTGCCTACACAGACGGCGTTCCCAGAACAAAGGCGCCTCAGGTCAATGCAAGTCTGTACTCTTAGGAGGCAACTTATTTCTAATTAAAGGTGGTCTTGGGTTTTTTGGTTTTGTTTTTGTTTTTGTTTTCCAGATTCTGAAGCTGAAGTGTACCCTGATACAAAAGAAGGGTAAGATGGGGGACAAAATGGATTCTGAAAATGCTAAAAGGACATTGCAACCTGGGTTAAAGTGAACAGACAGAAACATATAGCCTGCGTAGATAGACACAAAACGGCACAAAAAAAGTAGAGGAATGGCCACACCCTGGAGGGGAAGGGTGAGGGCAGTCAGATCAGGGCTGGGGAGTCAGAGAGTAGGTGGGGGTATGAACCCAGCCAGGCTCCGATGTGGCTTTGCTCAGTGTCACAGTGTTCTGAAACTGTGGGATTCTCTGGCTGTCATTACATGGAGGGCAGTGTAAGAACAAAGCACAATCATCCCCTCCTTCATTTATTCTGTAAGCCTGGCCTACTACTTGCTGGTCCCCTGCTGTGTGCTGGGAACAATCAAAACATGAATGAACCTATACAGTCCTCGTTCACCTGAAGTTAGGGCGGAGACAGGAGTCGGGTATTAATCAAGTAACCACACGAATAAGCACACTGGTCACAGGGCCAGCTGAAACTCGGGCACCTCGTGACTGCATTAAGTTCCTGACTGTGGTCTAGGGTTCTAATCAACAAAGGAAATGACACAGAGGAGGCCTGACTTGTTTTTCACGAAACAAAACTGGCTTCTGGTGATCTCTCTTCGAAGCGTCCCCGGCTCGGGATTTTGCGAGAGCCTACACTCCAACTTGGCAGCACGTGTACCCTGGGAACCTCTTTCATTAGAACCTGGCGGCCCACGCGTCCTTATCCTTCGGGTACCCCAGGTCTCGCGGACGCCTCCAGGGGTCCCCACGCACCTGCGGGGGGGGGGTCCACCTGGGAAGGCGAGCAGCACACGGCTTGGGACTCACTGAGCCGCCACGGTCACTCACGCTGCCCCCAACCCCGCCCACACAGGCAGCCCCGCCTGTCCGCAGCCACGGCCACGTGGCCACGCAGCGTGCGGCGCTGCAGCACGCCAGGGGCGGGGCTTTGGGCCCAGCGCGCGTCCCAATTGGCTCTCAGAGCTGCCTTTCAGACGGCGCGCAGAGGCCGCCCGCCGGCACTTTTCGGCTGCTGCTTTGGCGGGAGTCGGCGGCTGGTGTGAGGTGAGACCCGCTGGGATCGCTCCAGTACTGGGCCGGGTCGCACCAGGCCCAGGGCCACCCAGGGGCCTTCCCGCTTCGGGCGCCGACTCGGAGGGCCTCTCTGGGGCTTGGCAAGGGTTGGACGGAGCGCCGGCCCTGTAGGGCTCGCTGTGCAGGTGAACCCCACTGTGGGGTCCGTGGCCTGAGGGGCAGCCCCTCAGAGAGCCCTGCTGTGCGTGGTCCTTGGCCTCTCGTCACCCTGGACCCAGGGCCGGTGCGGCAGACGCCCTTTCTTCCGTCTTGGGGCAGCTCAGGGAACGCTCGCTGTGGGTCTGTGAGGGCCCCGAGTTCTGAGTCCCCCCTGCCTCCGCCCCCGGGTGCGGGCCGAGGGGTGAAGAGGTCATGTTCAAGCCGTGGTTCTTTGTAGGGAACAGACCTCCCAGATAGGGGAAGGGGTTTGGATGTGATTCTTTGGTCAAGCTCAGATGCGCACAGGTGCCAGGCGTTAGGTGTGATTGACGCGGCGGCACACGGGAGGGCATGTGCTGCGGGGCCAAAGGGACATGAGGACAGTGGCGCTGGGGTCCGGCCAGCGGAGGCCCTGTGAGGTGCATGCCAGAGACGTCAGGTGTCAGGGGTATTTTAACAACAGCCGCTGGAGACCCCGGTTTTGTTTTGTTTTGTTTTTTAAATAAGCTCTCTAGTTTTGAATGTTGAGGTTAATTCGTCGCGTTTTAGAATATTGCAGGGCCAAAGAAAATACATCTGTGAATTGCATTTGGCCCTCAGGCAGCCAGTTTGGTGCCTCTGCTGTAGATGTCCTGCGGGGAGGGGCGTCCAGGCAAGAGCTACAGACTGACAGAGAGATCCCCATTTGGGGGGGCTTGGGTGCTAGAAAGATCTATCCCAGAACTGACCTCTGGATTCTGTGAGCTGAGTAGTTGACTTGGTTGGCGACTGGGAGTTACCCCTTGCCTTGTCTTTTAGGGTTAGCACGGATCTAGTGGGGTTGGGTTTGAGAGTGGGGTTGTTCTGAGGCTGGGGAGCAGACATCCTCCTTGCAAAGCCGGCAGGACTCCTCAGATTGCAGCCTGGGCTTGGGGACTCCCTGTGCCAAGTGTCTGTGACTGGGGCTGTGAGAACATTTTCAAAGGAGGAAGTGCATTTGGGATGAGGCTACCAGAGCCGTGCACTGGGGAATTGTGATCCTGGTACGGCTTTGGCCTCATGGTTCTAAATTGCTGACTGGGGAGAGGAGGAGAGACCCAGAGGAACTCTGGGAGAGGAAGTTACAGTCAGTCATCTAGCATTTCCTGGGTCCCTCCTCTGGGCAGGGCAAGCCGCTGGGCGTACAGAGATGAGTCAGTTGCAGCTCTTGCCCTCAGGATACTTTCAGATGATGTGGGGAAATGAAGTCTCAGCCCTGGAGAAGGCTTCTTGCCCGGCAAGCTTGGGCTGGGGGAACCAAGGAAGAGAGGAAAAATCTAGAAGGTGATGCAGAGGCATCACGGACTTAGAGCCATGGGCAGAATTTGGGGAAGTGGTAGGGAAGGGAGAAGGCACTCCTAGGTGGGTGTGTGCCCTGTAGTGGGGTTAGGGATAACGTAAATAACTGAATCAGCCTACCCATCAGGGACGTGGTGAGAGATCAGGGTAGAAGGGTTTTTAGGGCCCAATTTCTGGGCTGGGAGGGGTTCAGTGCTGTCCTATGGAAGATAGATGTTATATTGTGGTAGGAAGGAGGAGGCTGAGGAGATACCAAGTGGGGTCTTCTCTGGAGAGTGCTATGTAAGAGGATACCAGCTGTGGAAAAGTCTGTCTTATCCCCAGCCAGGAGACCATTCCTTGGGAACAGGTCCGTGTGGCATCTCTCTGTGTTCTGACCCCCCACCTGTCCCCCATCTAGTACCCCAGGCCCACATTACTGTAATGATTCAGTGGATAAAGGACTGTCTTCTGGTGCCGAGGGGAAGACCATCTGAGCAGGACCTGGTGGTCTCGTGACAGTGGTCCTGTTCCTCTTTGGCAGTCTCACGCCTCCTTCCTGCCAGGCCAGCCTTGTTCCTTCCCTGTGCACAGAAAGGGTCTGAGTCTCTAGTACAGGCCCATCTGTGCCGTGAGATGGCAGGGTGGGTGTGGATGGTGAGACAAACAATCTCCTTCATGTTAGCCTGAGGGAGCCCTGATCTGAACACTCTGAGACCTTTTGAGGATAGTTGGCTCCTTGGTGGGACCAGTCGGATGTTGGGGGGGAAAGCTTTGATCTGAGCCAGCCCCCAGATTCCAGCCCTGGTTCTCACCACTGCCGGCCTGGGTGTTGTCTGTCTGTCCTGGGGTGGGGGGGATGGGGCTCACTCCAGGAACCCCTGGTTGTGGCCCGGATTCCAGTACCTCCTCCATCCTTCCTCTCCCCAGGTCAGGTTCCTCTGGAGAGAGAGAGAGGCAGAGGTGGCTGGTTCCCAGATGTTATAGACCCCGTGGACACCATGTTGGAAGCCAGACTCCAAACCCAGCAGAGAAGCAGCCAGAATGGTCGGGAGGTAGTGTAGCCTTTCCCATTCCCAGAACACCCTCTGCCCTCCCACCTCCCGTCCTGTGCCCCTCACTCCTGGAGCCTCCCTCCCTCTGCCAAGGACTTTGAGTCCTCTCATCTCTCCCTGTGGCCCTTTTCCAGACCAGCCTGTGGTCCTCAGGTTTTGGGATGAAGCTGGAGGCTGTCACCCCATTCTTGGGGAAGTACCGCCCCTTTGTGGGTCGCTGCTGCCAGACCTGCACCCCCAAGAGCTGGGTGAGTGATGGTAGAGCCAGGCCCTACCTTGTGAAGCTTGGTTCTGGGAGCCATGGCTCCCGTGGCTTTGGGAAGCAGCTTCCTTTATGTCTCCCAACCTCAGCCCTCCCCTGCACCAGCCTCTGCTGTCTTTCACGGAATGGGCGCACTAGTGTTGGTTGGTTGTTGGTCTGGGGCTGGCTCCTGGCTCCCAGGCCTGGGAGAGTTGGGTGGGGAGGTGTAAAGGGGCTCGAGAGGAGGCGTAGAGCGTGGCCAGAGGGCTGGGGTCTGACTATGCCTGCATGAGTCCTGTTGTTCACTTTTAGGGACACTGCCCGCTCAGAGTCAGTCAGCACTCAGCACATGCTTGTGTGTCCGTGCCACGTGCTGGTGCTGATGGGACCCAGGGTTCTGGCGGGGATTAGGCTACATGTTCTCTGCTGTTGGTGAGAGAACTTCTCCGAGACTTTAATACGCTGTTCTCCAAGAGGGTGATCCTACAGAGGATGCAGCCCTTCCATTTTGACCATGGAACCCTCTTTCCTAAGTGAGCTTCAGGATCTGGGGTCAAACATCTTTTGGGAACTGCTGTGCTATAATCCTGTCTCCTGGTAAACTCGATAGTCCGTCAGGCAAAGACCACAGAAGACAGAGCAGGGGCTTTCCTTTGCCGGTTTGCAAAGGCCCCCCCAAGGACATGCTGTCCCTGCCCTTCTTGGGCAGGAGTCCCTCTTCCACAGAAGCATAATGGATCTAGGCTTCTGCAATGTGATCCTGGTGAAGGAGGAGAACACCAGGTAGTCAGAGCTGGGGGTGGGGCAGGGTGGTGGGCAGGGCCCTCGGGTGCAGGGCTGCTGGGGCCCTGCTTTGTGGTATCATTTTCTTCCTTCCTCTGCTCCCAACCCACAGGTGGGGACAGGCAGGCTTGGAGCTTTCCTGCAGTTCCTTCTGTGAGCTTTCAGGCCCTGAACCTGTACGCTACTCGCTGGGGAGAGGGGTAGGAATAGGCCACAGACGGGCAGGTGCTTCCTCTTCCTGCTCCATGATAAGCCAAGCTCAGGTGTTCCCAGTCCCTGGGGTGATCCCTTCCTGATGGAATGCCCCCTGTGGGCCCTCGTCAGGGGCGGGCCCTCTGAGAGATCTACCCCCTGCTCGGGGGCTGTGCCCAGGTTTCGGGGCTGGCTGGTTCGGAGGCTCTGCTATTTCTTGTGGTCACTGGAGCAGCACATACCCCCGTGCCAGGATGCCCCGCAGAAGATCGTGGAGAGCGCTGGGTGAGGAGGCAGGGACTGGGGTCTGGCTGGAACTTCTGGGATCCTTGAAGGGGTGACAAAGGCTGTAGGCAGGGCTGATTGAAAGGGCTGGTTTCTAGTGTTAGCTTGGTCTGGGGCCCTTAAAGATGGCGGGTGAAGACTGGAGGCTGTGCCCTGGGGCTTCTGTGGGGCTGAGGGAAGTGAACTTAGGCCTGCTCCAGCCTGACACCACTGCCTCCCACACCACAGGGTTCAGAATGTCATCCCTGGGAGGGCCCCAGGAGGGGCTGGGGCAGGCCAGGTGCCCAGCCACGTGAAGAGAGAGGTACAGCGCATCTTGGGCCACATGCAGGCTCCACCCCGCCCCGTTCTGATCAGGTAACTCTGTGCTGAAGGGTGCTTTGGGCTGGGGCCTCTGCCCTTTGGGAGAGAGCATTGGCTGGGCTTGGGTAAAGACTAGACTCCCCTCCTGGGGAGCTGGGTGGTAAATTTACCAGTCTGAGTAAGCCCCTGATCTGGACGCTGTGAGACCTTTTGAAGACAGCTGCCTTCTTAGTGGGACCAGTTGGATAAGGGGGAGGGGCTTTGATCTGAGCCAGCCCCCAGGTTCCAGCCCACGTTCTCACCACTGCTGGCCTGGTGGTGTGTATCTGTCCTGGGGGTTGGGGCTTGGGGGTCACCCCAGGAACCCCTGGTTGAGACCTAGACTCCAGTACCTCCTCTATCCTTCCACCTTTCCCCAGGTCAGGTTCCTGTGGAGAGAGACGGGAGGTGGCTGGTTCCTCCATCTTACAGGCTCTCCTCTTCCCTCCCACATTCATCCTGCTGTCACTACCTGCTCCCTCCTCATCTGTCCTGCACAGGTGTGAGCTCCTTAGATGCAGGGCACTCTTCTGGGGAAATGGAGGGATGCTCGGGTTAGAGTGAGGAGAGATGCACACGCCTGCAAGAAGGACAGAACAAGGGCTAGGACTGAGAATACCTGCAGGGGAGGAAGGGACTTGTAAGCCAGGGACAAAAGGGGGAAAGGAGCCAGCCTTGGGGAGGTGAGGATGTGAGGGAACAGTTCTACCAGAGGGAAGAGCATGAGCTATGGCTGCGGGAAGGGGCCAGGTTTGCTCAAGTAGCGGATGTGGTCGGAAGCTGGCAAGTGAGGGAGAGAGTTGTTGGAGACAAAACTGAGAGGTAGAAGGGACCAGATATGCAGGGCCATGCAAGAAGTTTGGATTTGACTTCCAAGTGCAGTGAAAACCAATGGAAAGGTTTTAAGCAGAAAATGACAACAAGATTAATTGAGGTCAAGAGTAGAGAACAGGTCATCTGGGGAAGCTGTTTTGTTAGTCCAGGTGAGACGTAATGATGGGGGATGGGTGTGACAGTAGAACTTGGGAAGACGGATGGAGAGACCAGTATGAAATTATCAGGACTCACTGATGGATTGGAGGGTTGCAGTGGGAGCAGTGAGGGCGGAAGGGGAAGCTGCAGGAGAGCTGGGTTTCTGGCTGAGCACCTGGTGGTGTGGTTGGAGGGGAGGGGGCAGGCTTGGGGAGGAGCGAGTTTGGCCCGCAAAAGGTGTTTTGGACATAAAGAGTTTCTGATACCTGACATGCTGGTGGAGACACTGAGGCAGCTGCTTATATATATATGAGTCTGGAGCTCAGAAGAGAGGTTGGGGCCAGGAACATGTATTTGCAGAGCTTTAGCACATAGATGATGCTTCAAGCCGGGGGATGCGTGAGTCATTGAGGGAAGGAGGGCACAGGGCTGCACATGTCGGGCTCGGCTGTGTTGAAAGTGCTAAGAGGTCAACTGAGCAAGGACAGGAAGTAGAGGTTGTTGGTGACCTACGACCAGCCCTCCATGTGACAATTCTTAGGCTTTTTCGAAACTTCCAGTCCCTTGACCTGAGCACCTTTACACCAGCCACCAGCCCCCCTCCTGTCTTTCCTGCCCTCCAGGCCTAGCTTCAATTCCAGGGCTCCTTGTGACGAAAGTGCCCTTGTGAAGGAGTCACTGGGCACAACCTGGCTGTGTTTGAACCCAGCTGCCTGCCTTCTCTGCACCTAAGCAGCCAAATGTCACCAGAGAAACACACATTGGGTGGACCTGTTTCCTTTATAAGTGTGATTCTCAGAGGGGCACACTGCACTCTCCAAGGCTCCAGTCTAGACTGCTCCTTCTCTAACTTACCCTCTGTTGACCAACCGCCTCATGCTTCATGGAGAAATAGAAGCCATCAGATGAGGACATGCTGTGTGTCCCGCACATCTCCATGCTGCCTGCGTCTACGCTTCTGTCCTCATCTAAAGCCAGTCCCCACATTGAGCCTCTGGACAACCCCTCCCCAGAGATTTTGCCCCTTCAGTTATCCCCTTTCCTTCTTGTATCACTAACTCCTCCCTTTTTAGTTCACTTTTCCCAGCAGTTTGCAGAGACAAGGCCGGGTTATGCCTGGAGAGAGCCTTGGTTCTGTGGTCTCCTTTGGGGTAAATGGAGGCAGGGAGATGCTCGGAGGCTGATAGGAGGCAGCTGCGCCATGAGGTTGTGTTGGGAGACGGCAGCACTTGCCGGCGCGGGCTCTGCTGTCAGGCCCGCCTGCTAGTCCCAGCACCCGCACTTAGCTTTCTCTCTCACCCAGCAGCTTCTGTGACCTCTCTGAACCTCACTTTCCTCTTCTGTAAAGTGGGGACAGTAGTAGTGCCCACTGTAGAGGAGTTCTGGCCAGCCCTCTGGGCTGCCGTGGGCTGCCTCGTGGGCCGCGCCCTGCCATGCCTCAGACTGGGCGCTGCTCTCCAGGCTGTTCAGCTGGGCACTGCTGCGGATCCTGAACTGCTTCTTCCTGAACGTACAGCTGCACAAGGGCCAGATGAAGATGGTCCACAAGGCCGCCCAGGCAGTAAGGCCCACCCTCCATTGGGACGGGGATGGGATGGCGGGGACAGAGGAGCAGAGGCTAGGCCAAGCCCTGAGTCGGGACCAGCCCCATCAGCTGGTGGGAAAAATCCAGTGCTCTTTGACGACCTTCTCTTTGTGTCTCACGGTCCTGCTCCCACGAGGCTTCCTCTAACGGCTTTTCATCATGGTCTTAACAACCATTACGTCAATGCATTACCTTAAAAGCTGTTGACAGAGCTCCTCTGCTTTTGGGAGATGTGGTCAGAGGAAGAATGCTCAGCTGAACCCTCCCTCCCTCTGGGGCTGCCCTGGGTCTGGAGGCGCTAGGTTTCGGCTCCCTGCATCTTCAGGGTGGGGGGCGGATTGGCACTTCCCTTTGGCTCTCCCTGGAGCAGGGCTCGCCGCTCGTCCTCCTCTCTACCCACAAGTCACTCCTGGATGGGATCCTACTGCCCTTTGTGCTGCTCTCCCAGGGCCTGGGCGTGCTCCGTGTGGCTTGGGATCCCCGCACCTGTTCCCCAATCCTCAGGTAAAAGTCTTGTGCCCTTAGACATACAAGGGAGAGGTCCCCAGGCCGGGACAGGGGTGTGTGGGGATGTCAGGCGGTATTCTGGCAGCAGCTCCCCGGAGGCCCTCTTCCTGGCCCCTCTGCTCTCAACTTTGTGCCACCCCAGCCTCTGGGGCTCAGATGGAGGGTCAGCTGTGGGCTCTAGGGCCATGCCTGGCCTCAGAGTGTTCAGGCAGGACCCAGGCTGGCCCTGTGTGGACCAAGGCTCTCACTAGCCTCCTGCTTGGTCCCATCTCCTGAGCGCCTTCCCTCATCTGCCCTGTGCCCCACAGAGCTCTGCTGAAGAAACTTGGGGGACTTTTCCTGCCCCCCGAGGCCAGCCTCTCCCTGGACAGCTCTGAGGGGGTCCTTGCAAGGGCTGTAGTCCGTGCGGTGAGTGCTGTGCCCAGTGGTTGTTTATGGGGCCAGGCCAGGGTACGGGGGCCTGTTGCCGTTCTGGCTTTGACACCTGCCTCCCCCCACCCACTTCCAGGCTGTGGAGCAGCTGCTGGTCAGCGGGCAGCCCCTGCTCATCTTCCTGGAGGAGCCCCCTGGGGCTCAGGGGCCTCGGCTGTCAGCCCTGGGTCAGACCTGGCTGGGACTGGTGGTGCAGGTGGTCCAGGTGGGCGGCGTCCCAGATGCTATGCTGGTGCCAGTGGCCATCACCTACGACCTGGTTCCAGATGCACCCCGTGACACATACCACGTGAGACCCTCCTGCCCTGGGTACCCAAGTGGACACCGTCTCCAGAGAGGAGGCACAATATTGTGTCTGTGGCTGAGTTCCCCTCAGGGCTTGGCTAAGGGGGGAGTGCAAAGGAATTTCAGCCCTACGGTCGTTATCCTGTGGCACCTGCTAAGGCTGTTACAGTCATCCTCTCATTTCATACTCAAAAGACCTTGCTAGGGAGGGATTTCTCCTGTTTCACAGGTGAGAAAATGAGCTTGGAGAGGTCATGGTCATATACCAGTTTGGGCCCAAGATGAATTTGAGCAGAAAGCGTGCCCCAGGCAAGCCGGCTCCCCTGGACCCTTTCTCTCTGCAGGCCTCGGACCCACTGGGGCTGTGGACCGGAGCTCTGGCTGTCCTGCGGAGCCTGCGAGGCTGGGGCTGCAGCCGCCGAGCCTGCGTCCGTGTGCATCTGGCCCAGCCCTTCTCCCTGCACGTATGGACCCCATTGGGCAAGGCTGGGAGTACCTGGGGTCTGTCTAGGGCTTCTGGCGGCCTGGCCCTCAAGGCCACTTCAGGGATAGCATTACCTACTTCAGATGGGCTGTATGCAGGTATCCTGGTGGGCCAGGGCAGACCACCTAAGAGCCTTGTCCTGGGCAGGAATACATCATCAACGCCAGAAGCTGCTGGGGCAGCAGGCAGACCCTGGAGCAGCTGCTGCAGCCCATCGTGCTGGGCCAATGGTAAGGGCAGAGGAAGATGAGGGTCTCAGGGGCAAGGCAGGCAGCTCTTAGGCCCTGGCTTGTGAGCTGGCACCCTCTCCTCCCAGAACCACAAACACATCACCAGCTCCAGCCTTCCCCCACCAGATAACTTCGGGTCATCTCAAACCATGCCAGGCACCCCTCCTTTCCTGTAAGTTGAGTGCGGGTTACGGCACACAGGCCTGGAAAGGACTAGGGTTACACAAGCCACCTCTTTCGGGGATGGGAAACACCCTCACCTTTGAGAAAGCTCTGGGCTCCCCCATGATTGTTTTTAGGTTTGGTCGCTTCATCTTGTGATCTGTGTCTCTATCCCAGTACCGTCGTCCCCGACACTGAGAAGGAGCAGGAGTGGACCCCAGTAACTGGGCCCCTTCTGGCCCTCAAGGAAGAGGACCAGCTGTTGGTCAGGAGGCTGAGCCGTCACGTCCTGAATGGTGAGGGGACCCTCGGTCTGGCCTTTGAGGGAGGCTCCTGAACACTGTTCTCAGCGTTGGCCAGTCGTCAGGGCCCTCCTTTCCAGGTGGGTTTCTGTACCTGCCCCCTCTTGCATGGCCCACTTGGGACATGTGAAGAAGAGTGGAACACCTTCCCCTGCCCCTGAGGAGGGGGTCAGTCAGGGAGAACGTGATGGGGCCACTAAGTGAGAGCACACAGGCGGCCGCCCAGCCTGGCCTCAGGCGCATCACTTCACTCTCTTGAGGTGACATTAGCTGAACTGAACAGTGTATGTAAGGGACGTAACACAGTGCTTGGCACAGAGGGGGCTCTTAACAGCACTGTTATCACCATCTTCTCAAATGTCCCTTCTGTGGCAGAGACTGTGGGTTGGTGGGTAGTACACCTGCAAGAGGCAGGGAAGGTCCCTGAGCTCCCAGCCTGGCTCTCAGCATGTATTTGATACATGCCACTTCTCCACTGGGGAGGGTGGCACCCAAAGACCAAGCCTTCCCAGGGGTGGAGTCGTATGGGGGTGTGTACGTGGCTGCTGCCGGGGAGGTGTGTGCTTGACTGGGAAGGCTTGCCTGGTGACAGAGGGCCCGGGCTGCCGGGCCTCCGCCCCTGAGCGGCATCCCCGCACCCCTGGCCCTAGCCAGCACGGCGAGCTCGGCGGTGATGAGCACGGCCATCATGGCAACGCTGCTGCTGTTCAAGCACCAGAAGGTAGGGCACGGCGGGGTGGGGGCCTGGGGGAGGAGGCGTGGCCCTCCACTGAGCCCCTCACTGCCCACCAGGGCGTGTGCCTTTCGCAGCTCCTGGGGGAGTTCTCCTGGCTGACAGAGGAGACGCTGCTGCGTGGCTTTGACGTGGGCTTCTCAGGGCAGCTGCAGTGCCTGGTGCAGCACGCGCTGAGCCTGCTGCGGCCGCACGTGGCCCTGCTGCGCGTCCAGCAGGGGGACTTGCTGGTGGTTCTGCGGCCCGGCCCAGGCCTCACGCACCTGGCACGCCTGAGCTCCGAGCTGCTGCCCGCCTTCCTGAGCGAGGCCGTGGGTGGTGAGTCCCTAGGGCCTGGGATGGGTGGGATATGTGTAGGGGTGAGGGGAATGGCTTCCTTCCTCACGTCCGGCCCCTCCTCCCCCAGCCTGTGCCGTGTGGGCGCTGCTGGCGGGCAGGGTGCCGCCTGAGGGACCCTGGGAGCTGCAGGGCATTGAGCTGCTGAGCCAGAACCAGCTGTACCACCAGATCCTGCTGCTGATGCACTTGCTGCCGCAGGACCTGCTGCTGCTGCAGGTCAGGCCTCTCCCACCAGCCCAGCTCGGTCCTGGGCCTCCCCTTCTTGGCTGTAGGAGGGGGCCCACGCTTGCCCGAGCCCTGACCCTAAGATGTCCTGCGGCAGTAGGTCTGGTCTCTGTCTCTGGCCGGGCCCCTGCCTGGCTCTCCTGAGGCCACATGGATGCCTCTTTCTCCCCAGCCCTGCCAGTCTTCCTACTGCTACTGTCAGGAGGTGCTGGACCGCCTCATCCAGTGTGGGCTCCTAGTTGCCGAGGAGGTAGGAAGGGCAGCTGGAGACAAAGCCCCTGCCTGGGTCTGGCCTCCTTCAGCCCCCGGAGTGACAGCAGCCCGGGCTCCTCCTCTGGCATGTGTGTGTGTTGGGGGTGTGTGCGTGCGTGCGTACAGCCCCTGGCCTAGCAGAGAGAGAAGCCTGGTCCCCGCCTCGCCACTCTCTGCCCTGGGACTTGTCAGACCACGTCTGCCCTGGGCCCGTGTGTAGCTATAGTGACAGGATTGGACAAATGCACCTGAGGTTTCTGCATAAGCCCCGCCCTCCACCTTTCTTGTCCACACGGGCTGTGGCCCTTGAGGGTGGGTGCTCACTTCCTCTCACCCCGCAAGTTGGCTCCACAGCTGTGATGGTCTGGTGTGGCCTGGGGCATCCTCCTGGGCTCCCCAGGTCTGCGTGTGCTGGTTTCACCTCCCTGGCTGGCCATGCGCCCGGTCTGGGGGCCTCGGGGCTGAACCTTGGCCAGCCTGACTGACAGGGACCAATGGCTCCCATGGCCCTCAGACCCCAGGCTCCCGGCCAGCCTGCGACACCGGGCGGCAGCGTCTGCGCGCGAAACTGCTGTGGAAACCAAGTGGGGACTTTACCGACAGTGACAGTGACGACTTCGAGGAGGCTGAGGGCCGGTACTTCAGGGTGCGCTGGGAGAAGCCATCAGGGGAGGGGGCCGTAGGGAGGCAGTGGGAGCTGCCCTCACCCTGGCCTGTCCCCCTCCAGCTCAGCCAGCAGTCCCGCTGCCCTGACTTCTTCCTCTTCCTCTGCCGCCTGCTCAGCCCGCTGCTCAAGGCTTTTGCGCAGGCTGCCACCTTCCTCCACCAGGGCCAGCTGCCAGACACTGGTGAGGCCCGCGCGATCGCGGCCGTCCTGAGGAGAGGCTGAGCGCTCAGGGTGGGAGCCCTGCCTGCGTGGGGCCCCAGGCCTCAGACCTCTGTCTCCCACAGAGTCGGGCTACGCAGAGCAGCTGTTCCGGTTCTTAGAGGCCACTGCCCAGGAGGAAGGGTTCTTCGGTGAGTGAGTCCCGAGCAGCCAGCCCAGGCCCTGGGAGGCGGGGAAGTTTTGCTGGTGGCTGCCGCCCCCTAGTGGGCAGCGAAAGCCCAACTCCAGGAAGGCCGGCTGAGGAGTCCAGAGAGGGCCTTTGGGTCCAGCTTGAGCCCTAATCTTCGGTTGTCCCTTCCTTAGACAAGAGCAGGAGAGGAGCTGGGCCCTGGGGCTCCCTTCCGTAGCCTTCACTTCTCTTTCCTCCAGAGTGTGTGGACCCAAATCTCGCCATCAGTGCCGTCTGGACCTTCAGAGACCTGGGGGTGAGAGGGGCCGGTCTCTCCGCCCTCCTGTCCCCCTGCCTCCCACTCCCATACCCTGAAACAGCTGCTCAGGGGAGCCTAGCTGTACCCACCCTGGGATTTACCCAGGGTCTCCCACGAATAGGTGTAGTGACAGTAGTTGGAGAAGGTAGGACAGTTTTCCCGCCCCTCTCAGTCTCCCAAACCCCTGGCTCATTCTGCTCCCGGGTGGGGTGCTGGGGGTGTTTTGAGAGGCAGCATTTGCCCTCAAGCACTGAGGCTTAAGGGGCCACAGGTCTCACTGCAGTTTTCCAGGGGAGGGGCCCAGCCCCCGTGGTGAGCGCTCAGAGCCCTTCTGTGTGGCCCAGGTGCTGCAGCAGACGCCCAGCCCTGCAGGCCCCATGCTCCACCTGTCCCGCACCTTTGCCAGCCGGGACAATCAGGAAAAGCTGGAACAGTTCATCCGGCAGTTCATCTGTGGCTAGAACGAGGAGGAGCCGGTGTTGAGACCTCCCAGCCCCAGAACACAACTGCCCTGGAGCCAGAAGGCTGGACTGGGAGGGGCTGCAAACCCTGAGCTGGACTATAAAATCTTTGAGGTCTGACCGTCCCTTGCCATCTCTTGCTTTCTGCATCCTTCGGTGTGATAAACGAGAGGACTGGATGAGTCCTCTTTTCCGAAGCTCAGCAGTGTCTGTCTTTTTGGTGTGATTGATTGTGTGTATTTGCTCTTTCCTTCCCCACTGTGTGAGAATGCCCTATCTCACTCCTTGAAACAAATCCTAAAGGAAGCCAAAAAGAAGTTTATTGAGGAGGAGAGCACCATCTCCTCCCCGTCTACCTGGAAGGGGAGCTACTCAGGGGGGCTGGCACTGGGCCTCTCCCTGTGCTGGGCTCAGTGGGAACGGATGCCCCCACCTCGTCCCGCGGTAGAGGCCGTCACACCACCTTGTTGATGATGACACCTAGTTCTTCGATCTCACACTGGACTTCGTCGCCCTTCTGCAACAGAGTGGGCCGTGAGGCTGTCAGTCCTTTGGTGTGGCACATACACAGGCCTGGATTTCTCAAGTCTGAGCCCACCCTGCCAGGCCTTCTTCCTTTCCTCATTTAGCCAACCTACCTTGAGAAAGACAGGAGGTTTTCTGAATACACCAACACCTGGGGGGGTCCCAGTCAGGATGACGTCCCCTGGGAAAAGAGTGACGAACCTAGGGCAAAAGGGCCAGGTGAGACCAGGGGCCGAGGTGGCTACAGCCTGCCATGGAGCGCTCGGTTTAGCCTCCAGGTGGGTGTTTGGGGGCAGGGCTCCACTCCACTTACTGGGAGACCCAGGCTATTAGCTCTTCTGTCTTAAACACCATCTGGTTGGTGTTGCTGCTCTGGACCACCTCCCCGTTCACTCGGCAGCAGATCTTTAAGTTGTGTGGATCTGAAATGCAAAAACAACACTTTGGGGTTCTCCCTTCTTTCCCTCAAAGCCCTCCCAGTAATCAGCTGGAAAATGAAAGCACAGGGAGGCCTTGTGACTCGCCAGGTGAGAGGGCTGTCTGCTGGGCTCCCTGTGCTTGCTCCTGGCGCTCCCTGCCCTGGAACTGTGTGCGGACACTGGCCTCCGCAGGCCTCCGTGTATCCACCACATAGCAGAGTGCCTGCCAGTGGTCCCTTGGGTGGGTTTAGGAGGGGATGTTCCAGATTCTCAAGGGGGAGAGAAAAATGGCTGTTTCTGCCTTAAGAAACAGATGTCTACCCACAGCAGAGGCTGACTTGGCATCTATAAAGCAACAGGGTAACAGCATAAGCAGGAGTAGTGAAGACTCCTGCACCTGAAGGCTTATCTGTAATACTGTCCCGAGTAGACAGTACTTTTAACTTTTCGGTGTTTTATACATTCACAAACACCCCCCACCCACCCCCCCAAGGGATCACCATTTAACTTCTCTGATGACTGACTGCACGGGGTGGCGTGAGGCTGAACTGCATGGACACGGCCCTGCCCAGAGGGCTGTGCTCTGCCCTCTTAAGCACCGTCTCTCTTCCTGGCTCTCACAGGGCCTCACCCAGCCACTGTGTAGGCAGGCAGCAGCAGCTACAAGCAGCAAGGGCACGGTGAAGGTGCAGGGGGCTCTGGAACAGCCGTTCTCTGTGATGCTCAAAGGCCAGCTCTGCTTCTTTCCAACTTCAAGACTCTCCCAGATGGTGGCAGCTGGAGGAAGCCTGACCCACCCATCCTGAGAGCACTGTGCTTTGTCATTCACTTCATGAATGCAGATTCACCACCTCTGCAACTGTGGCTCTCCATGGGGTGAGGGGACAGGGTGGGGCCCACTGGAGAACTCATGGCCCACGTTGAGAGATTTGCTCTAATATAAGCAATCAACGAAAGGGCAGCTGGGGATAGGGGGCCCACATGGAGCCAAACCCCTCACTCCCATTTCCCGGAAAGCTGCTTTCTCTTCACTGATGTATCTAAGAGCAAGAGGAGTCACCAAGTGGGCTGTCAGAGACCTACCTGCTACACTGTCCTTGGTCACCAAGGCAGGGCCCAGGGGGCAGAAGGTGTCAAAGGTTTTTCCCAGCAGCCACTGCTTTCCATTGCGTCTCATTTGCCAGTCACGAGCACTCACGTCATGTGCCACAGTGAAGCCAGCCACGTGGGCCATGGCATCTGTGGCCTACGGGGGGCAGGGGGTTCGGCCAGATTGGAGGTTAAATCATGACACCAACCCCTGTAACAAAGGATCTCAAAGCCTTGGTCCCACGTTAGTG
The DNA here is from genome assembly GCF_965194825.1 of Balaenoptera physalus. Lineage (NCBI taxonomy): Eukaryota > Metazoa > Chordata > Mammalia > Artiodactyla > Balaenopteridae > Balaenoptera > Balaenoptera physalus. Next base: position 12,081,909 of record NC_138894.1, read on the forward strand.
GCCAGAGGTGGTGGATGAGAGGCAAGGCAGGGTCAGGAGCAGGTAGATGCCAACCACCTCCCAATGCCGGGGACAGACGGCACTGCCCTTCCCACCTCACCTTGATGTGCTTGCCCTTCTTTCCAACGACCACGGCCAGCTCCACCTCCCAGTCCACCTCCTGCAGAGCGGGAAACGAGCAGTGAGCTGCCTGCTCTGGGCCCCGCTCCTCTGCCGAGGCGCTACACACCGCCTCAGGGCCAGGGCCTCTTAACGGTGGGGTTGGCTGCCGGCCCCCATCTGTAAGACCTCGAGCCAGAGTGGAGTGAACAGCAGGGGAGGTATCACGTGCAGACCCATCAACTGGGCAGTGGCAGGCAGCACCCCGAGAGGCAGGCAGACCTCTCCGAGCGGCTGCAGAAGAGCAGCGTTTGTCCGGGTAGGGAGTTTAAGAGTCACTCTTGATACTTCCAGAAAAGGACGAATACCAGGTAACATCAGCTAACCCTACTGTGTGCCAGGCACTACTCTAAATGCTCTAACGCACTAACTCAAATAATAACGAGAAAAAGATCAACATGCCAGAATAAATGTGGGCCAAAGGCTTGAATAAGCAATTCACAAAAAGGAATACATATACATGGCCATAAAAAGGAAAACATGCTCGGCCCTTTCCGTAAACCACAAAGTGCCCTATAAAATAGATAACAATTTAGCCTTTCAAACTGACTGCTCTTTCTAACAGTAACAACCAGAAACACAAAAAAGAACTGGGTTCCTTGGGGAAATGGCTAATTCCAAGTCTGAGACAGAGAGTACAAGATGAGCCTGTAATAGCTTGGCCATAGCGAGGAAGTACTCAGAAAGTGATATAGATGGGGGCCATCTTGAAGGCCCTCACTGGCCAAATTGAGACCTTTTGAGTATCAAAAAGAATGTAAATGATAGACTATGACATATTGAATAAAACTAAAAATCAGGAATTTACAGTGATACTAAAGGGACATGGGTTAAAAAAAGAAAAAAAAAAAAAAAAAAGGAGGGAAGCAGCGTTTCTTCAGAGTACCAGCTAATGAAAGTAGACAGACAGAAAAAATCACCTTTTTCTAACCCTTACTGCAATAATGGATTCAGGTAAGGATGACCAGATGATCCCTGGATGAAAAATTGTGAGGCAATAAGATAGTCACATGGTTTCAATGTCTACCCTGCAGATTGTTTACTAATTACCACAGTGAAATGTACCTTTACAATGGAGAGGTCACATGAGCATCAAGTAAACTAAGGGATCAAACTTCAGGGCCCGACAAGAGTCTCCCAGTGGGATGCAATGCAAGTACACACCTGTTGCTACAGACTGAATGTTTGTGTCCCACCCCCCCCACCCCCCAATTCATATACTGAAACCTAACCCCCAAGGTGATGGTATTAGGAGGTGAGACCTTTGAGAGGTGATTAGGTCATGAAGGCAGAGCCTCCTTGAAGAGGATCAGTGCCCTTATAAAAAGAGATCCCAGAGAGCTCCCTTCTACCACGTGAGGACATAGTGAACAGTCGCCTATGGACCAGGAAGTGGGCCCTCACCAGGCACCAAATCTGTTGGCACCTTGATCTTGGACTTCCTTGACTCCAGAACTGTGAGAATTAAATGCCTTGTGTATAAGCCATCCATTCTGTGGTATTTTGTAATAGCAGCCTGAACAGGTTAAGACACCTGTGTAGAACTTGACAAAAATGTTTAACCTGAATCTAATCATGAGGAACCAACCAGACAAATCCAGAGTGTGAGACATGCTATGAGACAACTTGCCTGGTTTCTTCAAAAAGCGTCATTAAAGATAAAAAAGGGCAGGGGGAAAAACTGCTTGAGATCAGGGGCCGGCAAGCTATGGCCCACAGACCAAATCCTTGCTTGTTTGCTGTCTGTTACTGTAGACAAAATTTTCCTGGAACACAGCCATATTCATTCATTCACGTACCAGCTATGCAGCTTTCATACTTCACAATGGCATAGCTGAACTGTTGCAAAAGACACTATTTGGCACTCAAAGCCTAATACTTACTAACTGGCCCTTTGAGAAAAAGTCTGTGGATCCCTGTTCTAGATAAAAGGCACTAAAGAGACATAACCAAATACAATGTATGACCTTGATTGATCTTGGACCAAAACCAGAAAACAAAACAGGACCCAAATTAAAAGTCATCTTTGGGGGCAATTGGGAATATTCCCAATTGGACTGCACATTAGATATTACTCATGTTAACTTTCTTAGTTGTGATAATGGTATTATGGTCATGTAGGACATTGTCCTTATTCTTAGGAGATGCATGTTGAAGTTTCTATGAGTGACTGTCTTAATGTCTATAACTTACTTTCAAAGGTTCTTCCCACTCCCCCTCCAAAAAAAGTGTGTGTGTGCCTGTGGGACACGAGGGAAGGAGAGGAAGAGGGACGGGGGAGGAAGAGGAAAAGCAAATACGGCAGAATGTTAACAGTGAATCCAGGGAAAGAGTCTGTGGGTAGTCACTGTACTTTTTTTCAACTTTCCTGTAATTTCCAAAATATTCCTAAACTAAAAATTTGAAAGTATTAGTAAGGGTACATACACTGCTGGAAGACATGTAAATTGCTTTTGCAACTTTTCTTAAGGTCACTTTGGCTGATTTTTGAAACCCTGCCTACACTCTGACAAAAACATTCAAATTCTAAGAGTTTATTCAAAGGAAATAATCACACATTCATGGATGTGCAAAGTCTTTTCTATAAGGAGGTTCACTGCAACACTACTTATAAAAGCTAAAAACTGGAAACAACCTATCTAGCAATATGAGGACTACTGAATAAATTATGGCCATTGATACAATAGAAAACTAAGCAGTAACCTAAAAAATGTCAGGGGAGAATATTTAATGGCATGAAAAATGTTCTTGCTGGAGACTTAAGTAAATGGTAGGCATATGTACAGTATAAATAGAAACAGGAACAGAAAAACACTGGGAAGATATACAGCAAAACATAAATGTTGCAAGCCCTGGGCAGTGGGAACATGGGTGACTTTTATGTTTATCTGTATTTTATTAATTTTCTATAATGCAAGTATATTACTTTTGTAATCAGGAAAAGATATAAATTAACTTCTCCCCCCCCCACCCCCGAGAGCAGTCTTATTACTGTATTATCCCCTGGAGTTTCTGTTTAATGCACTACTGAGCAACAGGTGGTTCCTTTAGGCTGGAGGCTGAGCACCTGTGTGACGGGCCCCAGCGACGCGGGGGGACGGTGGGGAGGCACCAACCTGGCTCTCAGGAGGGAGGACGACCTCGTCGTAGGGCCCCACGATGGAGCTGGCAAACTTGCTGAAGATGATGGGCTCCTTGGGCACGGGCACGTTCTGCTCTTTGCAGTGGTCCACATAGTTCATGCCCACGCACACCACCTTGTCTGGCCGTGTAACTGGGGCCAGGAATGTCACTTCTGACCGTGGAAGGACTGGCAACTGGGCAGCCAGGGCTCTGCAAAGACCAGAGCAGGAGAGAGGGGCACTCTGGGGAGATCCTGCAGCAGCTACAAGTTTTTAAAATGTATTTCCTAGATCAACCATCGGAGTCAGCAGGAAAATCAAGCGCAGTTACTGTCCTTTGACATCAGAGCGCTGTTTGTATTTATCCAGTGTTGATTTCCTCTCCCCCATTAGGTGATACATGTCCATGTAAGAGAATTCAGAAGGAGCAAATGGGAATAACAGAAAGGTCTCTCTTCTACACCTTCTCCTAGTCACCCTGCTCCAGCCCTGGAGAAAACCACTGTGTCCTACGTAGCTCTTCACAGCCACTCTCTGCATACTCTTCTCCCATCTTTTTTTATGCAAATGATAGCACAATTATATATACCTTTTAAAAATATATATATTTTAGAGATCTCACCATAACAGTATACAGCTTCCTCGTTTTCGTATGGCTGCATATTACTACACAGTAGAGATACACCCAATTCTCTACTGAGGGACACAGAAGTAGTTTCTCATCTTGCGAGAATATGAAAGTGGGGAAAAATACTGTTACCAACACTGTATGTTGTCAAACATCTGTATTTTTTGTCAGTTAAATAGGTGAAAATGACACCTCAAAGTGGCTTTTTGTTTTTGGGTTTTTTTTGCCACACCATGTGGCATGCGGGCTCTTAGTTCCCGACCAGGGATCAAACCCTCGCCCCCTGCAGTGGAAGCGTGGAGTCTTAACCACTGGACCACTAGGGAAGTCCCCTCAAAGTGGTTTTTAATTTACTGTTCATCAACACCTTCAGACCAGATTCCACAGGACTCCTGGCTTCAGGGAGGCCCCAGCTAACCTAGCCCAAACCCAAGACCCATCTTTAAGAACCTCCTGCAGTCCTCCCTCCTAATGAGCTTCCCAAGATGCCTCTTAGGAACCCAGGTTCCAGCCCCTCAGGCAAGCAGGAACTTAGTGCCCCAGGGAAGGCAGTGTGACAAAGTAGAATTCTGGCTCCACCACCAAGTGTGTGGCCTTGGGATAGTCAATCATCCTCCTTGGGCCTCGGTTTCCCCCTCTGTAAACTGAGGATGTTGTCATAAAAGATTTCTAAGGCTCTTCACTAAGAGAACAGGTGAGAAATGAAGGCTGGGTTGCAAAAGAGGAGGCGGGTGGGAGGAGGGAGGGGGAATGGGGCAGCTGCGGCAGGGCACTGCTGCCTGCTGATTTACCTCTTTGCCACTGAGAGAGCGGCCTCTCCCTGTCCCAGGAACTCTATCATCGTCTTGGGCAGTGTGGGGTCAAAGGCGCTGAGGTTGATGACACCTCCACCGTTCCCTGACTCCAGGCCCAGATGAGGTCCCGTCAGGTGGGGTGCCCGGAACTGCACCAATCTCATGTCTCTGGAGGGTTGAAAGGGCCAACGCTGAGCCTGCAGCAGAGCCGTGAGCCACCTTCTTCTACCAGAGACCAGCATCGGAGCCTATGGAGAAAAAAGTGGGTCCTAGGGGACGGAGAGAGTCCGAAACCATCACTGGGGTTCCCAAAGCTCCTCAAGCTGCAGCCCAAGTCCTTTTGCCCCATGAGCCATTCTTGGCTCACCACATGGGAAGTGGTCCAGGCTTTAACTTATTTCACGTGTTTCAAATGAAACATTTCTAGCGAAGCAACTACTTCACGCCAGCCACTGAGCTAGGTCCCAGGGATTCCAGCCGTCCGTCAACCAGTGCTTTCTGAAAGCTTAGGCTGTAGCTGGCACCACTGGGGCACCGGGCAAACAATGTAGGTCAGACACACTCAGCCCTGCCATCCTACCTACAGGGGAGACTGATGTTAACAACGGATGCCGTTAAGTAGGATTCTGCAATTGGGACTGCTGCTGTGTAGATCAAGGGCCCTGTCTTTGTCTAGTTTCTTGAGGAAGTGTGGGCTGGGCTAAGATGAGCAGGGCTAGGAATTAGTTAAGAGTGGGGCCCAGCATGAGCAAGAGATCACAGGTGAAACTGGCTTCACAGCTGCCACAGGTAGTTTTTTAAATGCCAATTTGATCCTGTTACCCTCCTACTTAAAATGCTTTCCACTGCTCACACGACCAAGCCAGAACCCCTTCCAGGCTGTCGCAGCCTTTTAGGAGCAGCCCCCGCTTGCCTCTCGAGGCAGTAATTATTTAGTGGCTCCTGTGCTGGAGTACAGGCTGCCCTAGGAAAGAGGCTGCAGACAGAGGGCAGGGTCTACACCTGACAGGCATCACAGCGCTGTCTCCCCTCTGGGTTCTGGGGCCACAGCTGTCTCTTTCGCTGCCAAGTCCATAGTGCCTTGCACTGTGCCTGCCACACAGAAAGCTCTCAGCTACTCTCTGTTCAATGATCAAATGCCAGAAGCAGAGGCTGGACTCTTCACTACTTGGGAAAGCTTGGTGATTGTCAGCCTCAGGAGGGGTGGCTGTGCCTTCTCTCCTCAAATCACTTAGAAAGTATCAACAAGGCTCAGGTCCCATTTTGAGTTCTAGGCTCCACGCCAAGACAAACCCCATTCTCTTCTTTTGTTTCTGAGTCTGGCCTCCACCCCAACAGTCCCTCCTCTTCATGGTTCCTTGCCTTTAAAAGTAGCCCTTTAGGGATTCCCTGGTGGCGCAGCGGTTAAGAATCCGCCTGCCAATGCAGGGGACACGGGTTCGAGCCCTGGTCCGGGAAGATCCCACATGCCGCGGAGCAACTAAGCCCGTGCGCCACAACTACTGAGCCTGCACTCTAGGGCCTGCGGGCCACAACTACTTGAGCCCACGTGCCACAACTACTGAAGCCCGCGCGCCTAGAGCCTGTGCTCCGCAACAAGAGAAGCCACCGCAACGAGAAGCCGGCGCACTGCAACGAAGGGTAGCCCTCGCTCGCCACAACTAGAGAAAGCCAGGGTGCAGCAACGAAGACCCAATGCAGCCAAAAATAAATAAATAAAATAAAAAAATAAAAGTAGCCCTTTATGCTCAAGCACGTGGAGGTCATCCCAGACTCCTGGTTCTCTGATGATTCCATCTGCCTTGTTCAGTTAAACACTCATTAGATCCAGGTCACTGATCTGATCGCTGTGCTGGCCGGTGAGTTTAACCAGAAAACCAGGAGTTTTGAACCTCCCACCCTCCTGTCTTACACAAGCACCAACCATGCCACTGTCAGGGGCTGTTCAAGCTAAAGTGTATGCACTCATATACTCCACACACTAAGATTATTATCCCACTGCATGCCAGGTCTTTGTTTTACCTACAATGGCTGATTTAATTCTCTTGACCACTGTGGACGGTAGGGACTGTTGGTCCCATTTCACAGATGAAAAAACTAAGGCTCGAAGAGGTTAAGGGATTTGCCCAAGTTCCCAAGGACAGGAAAGAACTGGGACTTGAATCCAAGTCCAAGTGACACTTAAGTTCTTGGTTTGGGCTAAAATGTCCTAGGGATTTGGGGAGTTGGACACTTTAGCCCAGAGGTGGTGGTGAGAAATAGGAACCTCCAACAGGAAATCTTCTGGAGGCCCAGCGACACCCTGCATGCCCTGAAAACTTGATCTCCTGCTGGCTACTGCCTCAGGGATAAGGCTGGTCACCTGCTCTCCCAGATAACCGCAGGCCCCACTGACTGCTCTTCCCACATGTCAGGCCCTTGCAGGTTCTCATTCCGCGCCCTCTAGCAATCCCCTCAGGCTGAGCGCCTCATTTTACAGAAGGGGCACTGAGGATGAAGGAGGTGAAGTCACCTGCCGAGGTACCTGAAAGTGGCCCCGCTGCTCCTGAGGGAACCACTGTGCCGCAGAGCCTGAGCTCAATCCGACTCTGGAAAAGGGTCCCTAAGCAAAGAGGCAGGGACATGGAGCGGCAAAGGCGCAGGTGAGACAAAGGTTTGCACCTGGGACCGCGTCCCACCATCCACTCGCCTGGGCCCCTGTGCCAGTCCCCCACTTTCCCTGTATGCCCAGCTCCGTCCCCTGCACTCGGTGGGAGCCCAAGAGGGCCCGCCCGCCTAGTCCGTGTGGTCGGAGCGGCCGGGCACCAGAGTCCAGTCCTGCCCTCAGCGGGAGGCCCGGAGGAAAGCTGGGGCCCGGTGCACCCCGCCGTCTGGCCTAAACCTAACCTACCTGGCGCCCTGTGCTGTCGGGATAGGACTCGCGGGCCCGAGGCCAAGGTCACCGGGCGCCTGAGCGCAGGTACAACGCCCCAGAGACCGCAACCAGCCAGGAGTTCTAACGCTGCGGCCGGGGACGCCGCGCGGCTCCTGTAAATAAGGCGTCAGCAGAGGCGGGCGCTCCCTCGTGACGTCACGGGACAACGGCCAATAGCAGGGCGTATAGTTCGGTGCCGGAAGCCAAGTTGCCGAGGGGGCGGGCCCAGCGCCCGAGGGTGGGTAGTCTCTCTCGCGTTCCAGTAGGCCTGTGGGTGCGGATCTGATGCCGGCGAAGCCAGGCGGAATCCCCGGACGCCACATGCTCGAAGGCACTCGCTCTCGGGGCGGCGTGCGCTTGCATGAACCCGAAAGGGGGTGCTTCTTGACATTTTGCGCCCTGGGTGCCTCGCTGGCCTCGCCCGCGTCGGGCCCAGCATCTGGGCCAGGCCCTGCTCCGATAGTTGAGCGAAATGCGTGGAGACCAAATTCGGGCGCGCTGGTTGACAAAGACAGCTCTTTTTGTCTACTGATTGTGCCATATCAGTGAAGAGAGGAGTGGTGATTGCACCAATTTTACATATGGGGAACCTTCGGCCGGAAGTATTTTGCTTAAGATGGCATTCTTAAGCAAAATTACAGCCTTTTACAGCCCTGTCTTCTTATGCACTATATGGGACTGTGCGCAGGGTAGTAGGAGGCATAACCTCCATCGTTAGAAAACAGGCATTCTAGTGGAGAGGTGGTTTAATTAAACAGTTACAATCCAGCTCTCCAGGCATAAAGACATACGAGGGGCTCTGGGCAAGAAGCCCAAGACTTAATAAAGGAGCAGATCATCAAGGGCTTTATTTGCCCCAGAAAGGAGTTTGAGCCTTATCTAAGCACACAGGAGGCCACTGGAAGGTCCTCACCGGGCGGGGGGGTGGGGGGAGGTGACATGGTTAGACTTGCACTTGAGAAGTTTTGCTCAAGGAAAGGTGTCTGGGTTAAGAGTGGTGCAGCTGAGAGCAGTGGTGGCTTGGTGTGCGGCAGAGATGGTGAAAGTCCAGAGATGTTTAGAAGACAGAACTGATGGCCCTCAGTGATGACAGGAGGTGGGAGTAAGGTGGAAGGAGGTGCAAGGCCGACTCGTAGGTCTCTGGCCTGGTAGATGGCAGTGCCATTCATGGAGACGGGTTCTGGAGAGGCAGCAAGTCTGGGGGGAGGATGGTGAGCTTAGTGTTGGATGGGTTGTATTTAGTGTGCCCATGGGACATTCAAGGGGACTCTGCAGGGTGGGCCATTGGAGACACGGATCTGGAGCTTCGGCTCTTGTCTGGCTTGAAGATAGAGGTCAGCATAGAGACATAAATGGAACCTGGGGTGTGAGTGTCATCAAGGGAACGTGCTAAAGAGAGCCTGGCGTAACCCCCAGTCAGGAGATCTGTAAGGATCAGCCAGAGAGATTGAAGGGAAACACAGTGAGAGGAACACATAACTTAGGCAGAGGTCTGGGAACTATGCTTTCTAAACGCCAAGGAGAGAGGACTTCCGTCCTGGACAAGGTGGAGTAATGGATAGGATTTACCCTCCTTCGTGAAACAACCAAAAAACTCAGACGACATATGCAAAACAATGGTTTTCAAGAAATCGGACCTCAGGCAATGAAGAACAGGGATCTCAGACTTGAAACACATGAGACAAGCCCTGCGGTTCCCCAGATTAATGCTTTGAGACAGTTTCCTCTCCCACGGCACAGAGAGGGGGAACTGAGGTGAAGCCAGCATTCCCCATAAGTTGCAGCAATGGAGCTGAGGGCCTGGTGAGACCAAGGAAGCTAGAGTTTACAGGACAGAGTACTAGACAGGAGACCTGGGCAGAAAGGGAACACAGATCTGCAGATGTTCCCCCTCCAGTATCCAGTAGAGTGCTGAGCAGTGCATGCCTGTGAGGCAACGACCTGAGACCAGGGAAAGATTCATCAGAAAGAATTAGAGGGAACAGTGTTAAGAGATTGACAGGGCCAGGAACAGTGCCTCTTCCCACTAGTCTGACTGGAAAGACACAGAATTCGTGGAACATTGAGTAGAGTACTCATAAAAATCTGGCCTCCGTAATGGGGAATAATGAACCCTAGACTAAACAATGCTCCAGTCCTGCATGACAAATCGTAAAATCAAGACACAAAAGGATCAAACTTGTCTCCAAGTAACTTAAGTACATCACAGACCAAGCTCAATCATGTTTATAGAAAATTAAAAAAATATATCTAGCATCCAACAAGGTAAACTTCACAAGATCTGATTTCTAATCAAAGATTACCCAGCTTGGAAAGAAGCAGGAAAACATGACTCAGAATAGTAAAGCAATTTTATCCAACTCAGAACTGATAGATGTTAGGATTAACCGACAAGGACATTATAACAGTTTTTTACAACTGTACTCGGTGTGTTCAAATGTTAAGTAGAGGGACTTCCCCGGTGGTCAAGTGGTTAAAACTCCATGCTCCCAATGCAGGGGACCCAGGTTCGATCCCTGGTCAGGGAACTAGATCCCGCATGCCACAACTAAGAGCCCACATGCCGCAACTAAAGATCCTGCATGCCTCAACGAAGATCCTGCACGTGCAAATAAGACCCGGCGCAGCCAAAAAAATAAATAAATATTAAAAAAAAAAAAAAAGTAGAGACAGGGAAGTTAAAAAAAAAAAAGACCCAAACCAAACTTCTACTGGTGTAAACTGCAATATCTGAGATGAAAAATACACTAGATGGATTAATGGTAGATTCAACACTGCAGAAGAAAAGATTAGTGAATTTGTAAACATAGCGCTAGCTTTTGGGCTGGCACATCTATCTTCTGATCATTTGCCGAAATGACCAACACAAAAGGAAAGAGGAGAGGTTCCCGATAGATAAATGTTCTCTAGGCCTTTTAGAAGACATGGAGTCGTTCCTTTGGCCACATACATGTGAATCTACAAGAAAGGTGATGTTGACATCAAGGGAATTGGCACTACTCAAAAAGAAAAGCCCACCACTGTTCCCATGGCAAAACTGGAAGAGTCTATGGTGTGTTCCCACATGCTGCCAGCATTGTTGCAAACAAACAAGGGCAAGAGTCTTGCCAAGAAAATTAATGTACATATTGAGCATGTTAAGCACTCTAAGAGCTGAGATAGCTTCCTGAAACATGTGAAGGAAAATGATCAGAAAAAAGAAGGCAGCCAGAGCAAAAGGTACTTGGGCTCAACCGAAACCCAGGCGGCTCCACCCAGAGAAATGCAGGCATTGGTTCTCCACCTGTGAGAACTGTGGAAAGGAGCCTGAGCTGTTGGGACCCATTCCCGATAAATTCTTGGCTTAATAGGTATTAAAAAAAAAAAAAAAGACCTCCGGACTGTAAAAATGTTTCTCTTAATTGAGAAGAAAATGTCCCCTCCCCCAAAGAAGTGTTTCCAGCAAAGTTTTTTTCTTAAAAAAGCGAAAACATAGCACTAGGAACTATCCAAAATGAAATAGAGTAAAATATGATTTAAACATGATGAAAAGACCATCAGTGAGCTGTGGGGAAAATCCAAACCACTTAATATATGTGTAATTGTATTCCTAGAGTAGAGGAGAGGGAAGGGGGAACAGAAAAAAATATATTTGAAGAAATAATGGCCAAGACTTTTCTAAACTTGATGAAAACTATAAACCCACTGTCCAAGAATCTCAACAACCCCCAAGCACAAAACACATGAGGAAAACGACACCATGGCATAGCATAATCAAGTTGTTCAATACTAGTGATAAAGAGAAAATCTTAAAAGCAGCCAGAGGACTTCTGTATCCAGAATAATGGAGAAACACTTGTTTCTATTCCTCCTGCTAAGTACAGCTAAAAGCCTGTACGAAACAAACATAAGACTCTGAAAAGGAGATGAGAAGGCAGACTGGCCTGGGGTCTGCACACCAGTGAGATGATTCAGCAGTGAGTTCTCTGGGTTCTTTTTTCTCATGTATCCAGACTTGGTCCTGGAAGCTGGCAGCCTGGGAATGGCAGTGGGTGCAGACACAAAAAGCCCCAAGAAAATCCTCCTCTTGAGTCAAAGGACCAGGAAAGGGACAGCCTAGCAAAACAGAAAATGTAGACAATAACTGCTGTACTCCAGCCAGACAACACAGAAGAAAACTGTGGTACCATGCCCACCAACAAGGCAGAGTAGGGAGCCTAGATCTTCACCCTTGCCAGGCTGTCGTGAAGTGCCTCAACCCTTCCCCCATGTCAGAGCGGTGAGCGGGGTGGATCAGAGAAGGGAAAGTGGGGAGCCTGAACTGTCCTCCCTGCTGGGTAGTAGCAAGGTCACCCTCCACAGTGGAGGCCATGTGGGGAGCTGAAGCTCCCACCCTGCTGGGCAGTAACAAGGATACTCTGCTCCCTGGGTGTCCTGGAGGCTGACTTAATGAAAATGAAAAGTAACATATCAAAATTTGTGGGGCACAGCTAAGACAGTACTCAGAAGGAAATTTATAGCTCCAAATTCTGTTTTTAGAAAAGAGGAAAATTCTCAAATCAATAAGCTTAGCTCCTCCTAGCTCCTAGAAAAAGAGAGCAAAATAAACCCAAAGCAAGCAGAAAGAAGGAAATAATAATGAGCAAAAAAATCGATGTAATAGAAACCAGAAATATAGTGGAGGAAATCAATGAAACAAAAAGATGTTTCTTTGAAACGATCAATGAAATGACAAACTTCTACCAAGAATGACAAAGGAAAAAAGAAGAAAACACAAATTACCAATATCAGGAATGAAACAGGTGATATCACTATAGACCCTGAAGTCATCAAAAAGATACTAAGAGGCTACTATAAACAAGTATACACACATAAATTTGACAACCTCAGTGAAATGGACCAATTCCTTGAAATACAGACTATCACAATTCACCCAATATGAAATAGATTATTTGAATAACACTATATCTATTAAGGAAATTTAAATTGTAGTTTAAAAACTCCTGAAAAAGAACTATCCAGTCCCAGATGATTTCACTGGAGAATCCTATCAAATATTTAAAGAATAAACACCAATTTCTACATAATCTATTCCAGAAAATAGAAGAGGTAGGAACAATGCTTTAATTCATTTTATGAAGCTGGTATTACCCTGGTAACAAAAAACGAAGACAGTATTAAAAAAAAAGACAACTACAGACCAATATCTCTTATAGATTCGAAACAAAGCATTAGCAAATATAATTCAGCAGTATATAAAAATAATTCTCTGCCATGACTAAGTGGGCTTTATTCCAAGAATGCAAGGCTAGTTCAATAATCTTGGTGAAAGTTTCACAGACGTTCACCAAAAACATAATATAAGAAAAAGATTGATGAAGTGGACTTAATCAAAATTAAAAGCTTCTGCTCTGCAAAAGGATGCTAAGAGTATGAAAGAACAAGCAACAAACTGGGAGAAAAGATTTGCAAACTACGTATCTGACAAAGAACTCATATCTAGGATATTATAAAGAACCATCAGAAATCAGCAGAGAAAAAACCAATCTAATTAGAAAATGGGTAAATGACATGAAGAGATGTTTCACTGAAGAAGCTATTCAGACGGCACGTGATCACAAGAAAAGATGTTCATCATCACTAGAGATTAGAGGCATGCACATTGAGACCAGGATGAGATATCACTGCAGATTACTAGAACAGGTAAACTAAAAAACAGTGACAATCCCAAGTGCTGGAGAGGATGTAGATAACTGGATCTCTTATACATTGTTGGTGGGAAGGTAAAATGCTATAGCCACTCTAGAAAATTGTTTGGCTGTTTCTTAAAAAACTAAACATCACTTATAATATGGTTCAGCAATTGTACTCCTGGGCATTTATCCCTGTACATGATTGTTCATAGAAGTGTTATTTGTAATAGCTAAAAACATGGAGACAAACAAAAGGTTTTACGATAGGTTAAACACAATGTGACACATCCATACCATGGAATACTACTTGTTAATAAAAAGGAAGTATTTATTAACGTGTGTACATTGTTTTTTTAGACATAATGGTATTGCATACTTACTAGACTACAGTATAATGTAACATAACTTTTATATGTACTGGGAAAACAAAAAATCCATGTGACTCACTTTATCACGATATTTACTATATTGCAGTGGTCTGAAACCAAACCCACAATATCTCCAAGGTGCGCCTGTTCCCCCTTTTACACACATTTGGACTCTGTACAGCAACAAAATAACTCTAAATGCGAGGCTAACCTTCTTAGGAGTGAAGAAGTTCTTACCCTTTCCCAAGAGTCATATCCATCACTGGCTATATTATAAATTTATTTATTTATTTATTTAAATTTTTGGCTGCTCTGGGTCTTCATTGATGCGCGCGGGCTTTCTCTAGCTGTGGCGAGCAGGAGCTACTCTTCATTGTGGTGCGCGGGCTTCTCATTGTGGTGGCTTCTCTTGTTGCGGAGCACGGGCTCTAGGCATGCCGGCTTCAGTAGTTGTGGCTTGCGGGCTCTAGAGCGCAGGCTCAGTAGTTGTGGCGCACGGGCTTAGTTGCTCCGCGGCATGTGGGATCTTCCCAGACCAGGGCTCGAACCCGTGTCCCCTGCATTGGCTAGGCGGATTCTTAACCACTGCGCCACCAGGGAAGTCCTGACTATATTAAATGCTCTTCAAATCTAGTAACAGGCCCCTGAATATTCTGTTTCCTAAAATGTAAAATTAAGTTCTGACACTTGTGTGTAAAGTAAAATTGGGAAGAAGGAGAGAGAAGAAGCAAATGGGTAGCATATCCAAATGTAACAATCAAATAGAAAATATGCAAAGCTACTGCAGTTCTCCTGTAATTTGTCACAAGGCCATAAATAATATTGATGTCTTTCTTCTATCACTGCACATTCTGTATTTACCCTACCCTCAGTGAGAACCTCAGCTGGTCAGGGTTCTTTACCTAGAGGAGTGACCTAAACTTTCATTCCCCAAAGGTTTGAGCCTTCAATCATCCTGCCTTTTTTGGTTGCTGTAGGTTTTCATTAACCTTTACTATTTTCCTTAACCTTTACTATTGCTGTATTTTTCATTAAACTTCACTACTAACATATGTCCTGTGACGGCAAATCTCTGCCCCTTCCATGATGGAGAAGGTCCAGTGTAATCAACCTGCCCCTAGAGGGCTGGCTGGTGCCAGGGGGAATGGTGCCATAACGGGGACCCACACTGGTTTCTTCTGTGGGCAGATGAGGCACTTAGCGGTGCCATTAGCCAGGTCAGCCTTGGTAAGGGGAAGTCCATGCTGCTGAGACCACGCACGGGCTCCACTCCTGCCATCCTGGCCACTTAGCTCATGGGCCCATTGAACAAGCACCAGGGTGGGTAGGAAGATCTGTAGAGTACATCATTTTGTCCACCTGATTACTAAGTTTCTCCTCTGCAGTGGATGCCTTTTGGTGGGCGTTCACATGGACATCACTATCTTCACAGTAAGTACCCATTCAGAGAGGTCCATCCACATACTTCTCCAGACTTTCTTGTTACTGATTGTGATGATTAGCTTTATGTGTCAACTTGGCTTGGCCATGGTGCCCAGAAATCTGGTCAAATGCTATTCTGGATGTTTCTGTGAGGGTGTCTTTTGGATGAAATTGACATTTAAATCAGTGGGCTCTGAGCGAAGCACATTGCCCTCCATAGTGTGGGTGGGCCGTGCCCAATCAGTTGAATGCCTTAATAGAACAAAGACTGACCTCCCCCAAGCAAAAAAGGAATTTTGCTGGCAGATGGCCTTTCAACTCAAGCTGCAACTCTTCCCAGAATCTCCAGCCTGCTAACCTACCCCATTAGAGTTTGGACATGCAAAGCCTTCACTATCACATAAGCCAATTTCTTAAAATTATCTATCTATTTATCTATCTATCTATCTATCTATCTATCTATTTATCTACGTATGTTGGTTCTATTCTCTGGTGAACCCTGACTAATTCTCCAATCTTCCATTCCTGTTCCATCCAAGTCCTTGACCGTGAAGCCAAACCATTAGCAACTGATCATGAATCAATGACCAGTAGATTCAAACTTCTGCTAATCTACTGCTCCAGAAAATCAAATAGGCTGCCCAAGTTCTATCCACAGGGAGGATTTTTCTTTACCATTGACCTTCAGGGTCATCCTTGAATGAAATGGTCATGCTGCAGCTTATAACTTTTGGGAGGTGTCAGCATCATATCATGCAGACCCATCTTTAAATTGTGCTTAGTCTTTTCATCCTCAGTAAACTGATCCTAAAGAATATCCCAGGAAGCCTCAGTCATGCGTTGAGGCAGAGGAGGCAGCGTGACTGGAGTTGGTTCAAAGGAACCTGAGCCACCTGCTCCTATAATTTAATTGTACCTCTCACACCTGCTGGAGCTCAGCCTCTTCTCTACTGCTTCCACCGATGACAGATTGCTGCCGCACGTCCAACCTTCTGGGTAGGGGGTCCGACAACACCTAGGTTGCTCCGGAAGGCTCAGGCCTCATGGCCACTTGATAGCCCACGGATAGGTGTTCAGTCTCTACCAAAGCCCAAGAGCAAGCCAGAGCTGTTTCTCGAAAGGAGAGCAGTTATCTCAGAAGAGGGTATGGACAGGCTCCACAGTCCTAGTGTCTGACGTGGTGACTTCCCACCCTGATTTGCCATAAACGCTGCAGCTATCAGATGACCCCTTCCCCAGCCACTGTCTGATTGCAAGTGCACAAGAGACCTTGAATCAGAATCACTATGGGATGTAATGATATCCACGACAGCTCTGCAGCGATAACAGACCACATCAGCCCCCTCGCCGGTTCCCTGCATCCACTCGGCCTCCTCCAATCTGGTGTCCAGTTTCACTCAGAGGGGGATTTTCAAAACACTCATGTGACAGTACCCTTATCAGTGGCTTCCTGCTGTTCTCAGGACTAGGCCGAAGCCTTCAGGGGACCTTGCCCCCTGCCTGCGTCTCCGTCCTGGTCCTGCTGCCCTCCCCATTTCACCCGCTTTTGCGCCCATGATCCGGGCTCTGGCCTCAACAACCCAGCCCCTGATTCTGGGCAGGGCTGTCTCCCCACCTTTCCAACCCTTTACCTAACTCACTCCTACTCATCTGTCAATGAAAACATGATCAGTTGATCTAAGAAACAAATGGAAAATTTTATTTGAGCCAAATTGAGGATTATAACCCAGGAACAACAACTCAGAACAAAATGCATTTCCATTCTTTATACCCTCCTTCCACTGAAAACACGCCTCGCATTTTCCTTGCATATTGAAATGTTTCCCTGATAATTTTAGTAGCTTTATTACATATGTTATAATTCTCAACCTTAAAACCTTAACCTCTAGAGAAAACCAAGAAGTAATTGGGAACTGTTTGTCATATCAGGATTTCCTGACTGGCACTTATGAATGTATTTTATAACCTCTAGAAACATATACCTTCTCATAGAATTTCTTTCTTCAATGTGATACAAGAATTGGTGGGCTTTGGATTATTTCTGGAGCCAGACCTCTGGTCCTGTAAAGACTAGACTTGTAAAACAAGGATAGTTGTTTTTAATTCCTCAAAGAATTGGGTGGCCTCCTCAATGATAGCAAAGGACTGACATAGCCATTCACCTATGCTGGAATGTTTTACTTTCCCTCATTTAGCTTAAGGGAAAAGCCTCCTCTCCCTCAAAAAAAAATTCCTATCAGGCTCTAAACTTCAGCTGTGGTCAGTTTACTCAGACCGGTGGCCTCTCATTTTGGTAATCCATTTACAAACACTTTTGTGGAGCCTCCCTGGGTTTAAGAAGTTCTTTAAACTAACTGTGGCCCCTGGTTCGGCCTTTGATCTGGAGAGATTTGCCTACAGCCTCAGGTGGTTCCATTTCTAAAGGTAATGATTTAATAGGGTCTTCTGAGTGGAAAGGCAATTCAGACAGAAGATTGAGAACTCCAGTAAAGGAAGATAGAGGGGAGCAGTAGAGTTTTAGGTACCTTTTATATCATTAATCTTTGATTAGCCTGTACAAGTCTTTCAATGAGCCTATTTTGGAATTTTGAGGCCTTTCGGGGCTTCTGCACGCCAATTTTAAAAGGTACAATAATTTAAGATGAGAGCTCCCTAAAATTTCAGCAATTTAGATGTTTCTCCCCTTCAAAGGATCCAAGGAGCTAGCCCTACAAATATTTTTCCTTGCTAACCTAATTTTAGAAAAGTGAAAAACACTTACCACTGTTGTTTCCAGTAGACCCTGCAGGCGCAGATCCAGAAGGCTGCCGGCTTTAACTGTGCACTCAAAATTGTTCTGGAGTGCCCAAAGAACCCCATCTTGGCCATTTTAGGGCCCGATTTCCTTTAGTTCCCAATTAAGTACTTGCAAGTATATATAAATCCAGCTGGTATTCCCATAGGTGGCTGTTTGCATGAAAGCTGTCTGGCCTTTGAGGCACAATTTCCCAGTATTAATTTTGCGGCCTAATTCAGATATGAGTTACGATCTGAACAACTTTCTGAGGACAGTGTGGTGGATTGCATGTGTGCTGAGGAGTTACCCTTGGGTCAGTTGGACACTTTTACATGGCCTGGTTTCTCCCTGGTGCTGCCAGAGCTGCTCCAGGTCTTTGCTCAAACCTGTCAACCCCACCTGTAGCCGGAGTTAATATCAACCTTTAAGTTAAAGGGTCCAGAGATAAGAAAGGAAGCTACAAACAAACAAACCCCAGATGGAACCAGCTGGGACCAAGATGGTGATGAATCTGATCTCCAACACACCCCGAGTCTCATTACATGTTGATTTCACTACTTTAGCATATTAAATGACACACCTGGACCAAAAAAGGCTAAAAAGGGGGTGGAAAAATCACTGCCCCCTCCCCAGTAGACTAATGCATATGCCTCCCCATCATTAGCCTCATTCCTCCTCCCTTTGCTTTATTTTTTAAAATTAAACCCCTCTCACCAGGTGGTCGAGAAGTTGATCTATGAACTTAGCTCCTGCTTCTCCAGTCTTTGGCCATTGAATGCAGCTTGTGCTGTGTCCATCTCAGCTTAGGTTTCGTTATTTGCCTACTTGAACCCTAAAGGAAAAAGAACCCTCCCCTGCAGAGGCAGAGAGCCTCGGCCAGGCTAGGGCCCGAGCAGGGTCCATACGACTTAATTCAGTAACAGTGTGACAGCCTAAAACCGTCAGGGGTGCTAGGAGTGCTAGGTTACCAGCCTCTGTCTCGCCGCCCGGACGAGCAGTATTTACTTAAGGTTTGACTGGGTCTCCCTTATTCTTCAGAGCTGAATAATTCAGCCTCTCATTTCAGTAGCAAAACCATATATCAGACCATATATCAACTCCTTTTTTTTTTCCGATTTAAGCCAATTTTAACAAAAAGCCACCTATGTTTCCCTGGGCCTCTTACCCAAATGCCCTAGGTCCTGCCTAAGAAATGCACGGGTGCCCCTTAAGACTCCAAGTCTTAAGCGAAGCAGCTCAAAATTTTCAGGATCGTCACTCGAACAATGAGAGCCGGATATCAGGAGAACTCCCCGGAACACCTGAGGAGTACCGAGAAGCCGGTGGGGCTCAATGGGCCATGCTGGTTCTGGTTCCGGGTAAACTCCAGGTGCCCTCTGGCAGGTGTCTCTGATATCCTGCCGGCTACGTCATGCATGTCAATGAAAAAATTAGTCGATCTAAGAAAGAAATGAAAAATTTTATTCGAGCCAAATGGAGGATTATAACCTGGGAACAGCATCTCAGAAAGCTCTGAGAACTGTTCCACTCATTAGAAGTCAAGGCATAGTTATATCAGTTTTTTGAGACAGAGGGCTGGACATTAAATGACACATTATTGACAGTTTACACAGTCCAGACCTAAGCGTCATCGTGGCCCCTTACAAGATCGAGAAGGAATGTTATCTTTTAAGGAATCGTCTTGTTGGTGCTGGAAGAATGCTGCTCAGGCTGGCTGAGGCGCCCTACACTGCCAGCCAGCAGAGTTGTTTCAAAGAGATTTTGACCCTGGTGCCGTTGAGAGCTGGCCCTTGACCCTGCAGGCTCAGGGCCTGAGACACCCACCTCCCCCGCCTCCTCCCCTGCCCCCCCCAGGCTGTCGCCGTGACCTCCTTCCCTATGACCTTCAGTGCAGCAGCCTTACTGATCAATCCCCTCCCCCTGTGCCACCCGTCTTGGGTGCCCGTCTTGGCGGGGGTGGCTCCAGGGGGGAATGCTTGCAAGATGTCCACAGCCAGGCAGGGGAGGTGGCGCTGGGCGTGCTGGCCCCTGGCCCCCCTTCCTTCAGGGCCCACTGGAGTCTGCAAAGCGCGTTCACCACCCACAGCCTGACGTTAGTGGCCGCAGCAGTCGAGACTTTTTCAGCTGAAACTGCCAGTCAACCCAGTTTTAACTGGCTTCGGGGGGAGGGGGAATCCTCTTAGTGACTCTTATGACTGAAGAGTCTAGAGACTGGAGAGTGGGGGGTTGCTTAAGGTGCAGTTTGATTTTGAGCTCAAGGGCTGACCCCCTCCCCCTAAGCCCCCAGTCTTGTTTTCATTCTCTTCACCCCTCAATCAGGCCATCTTCTGCACTGGCTTCATTCCCATGGCTCCTCATAGTGGCAAAATGGCAGCAACAGCTCCAGGACTCACCCCTCAGCTTCAGATAGTGAGGGAGCAGCGTCTTTCCCCGGCATTCCCAGCACAGGTCTCCCTGGGCCTCATCAGCTGCAATCAGGTTGGCTGCCCGCCCCCCAGCCAGCCACTGTGACTGGGGAGTAGGGGGGTGGGTAATGCACCAGTTGACCTGGGCCTGGTCTTGGAGGTCGGGTGGACCCCAGGGCTGCACGGATAGAGTGGAAGAGGGATCCTCCGGCGCTGCCAGGAGAAGAGGGAGGACGCTGCGGAGGCAGAAGACTGATGTCCAATCAGCTGACCTTCCTCATGGCCCCCATGGCGCCCACATCGGTGGGAGAGAAGTTCCCAAAGGCCTTTTCTTGCCAGGGGAATTGAGGAGGCCATGCCAGGCAGGGGGATGGGCAGACATAGATCCTGCAACCACAGGGGTTCAATAATGTGCAAAGCCAGCCAAGAGAGCTGAACAGAGGGAGCCCTAGGTCCGGGTCGCGGTGTAAGAGCAAAGACAGGTAGGGCTGGGGCAGAAGAGTTAGAGGGAAGGTGGGCTTTCCTGCTAGAGGAACAGATGGAACAAAAAAGCACACCACAGTTGGCAGGGAGCCCAGTTCTAAGGCTGGTGGCCCTTGGCAGTCGGGGCAGCTGTCGGGGGAGATCTGTGGGTCGGATGGTTCCCCGGCTGGTGCCACCACCCAAGAAAGGGCCATGATCAGGTGCCTGCTCAGGAGGCCCTGAATCCTTTCCAGGGCCACACCGGGACTTCCTGCCAGGCCCACTCCCATTACACGCTCCTCCAGGACCTCGCAGCTCTGGCCAGTGGCTAAGTAGTTTCTTCCAGTTGCCCTCATCTTGGCTGGCTCTGGTTCAGGCCCACAGACACTGCCCCCTGTGCAGATTGGGCCCTGACTCTACCCCGCTCTCTTCTTCAGTCTCTGAACCCCACAGAGCTCACTCTGCAGGCAGCTAGAGTCTGCACATTCTCTGTTCAGGCAAAGTCCACGCAATTATAGCTGATCACGTGAAACCGGAGCTGGCCGGCCTCTGGTGCTCCCCTAACCCTAAGGGCCAGGGCCCCTGTGAATTGGCGAGAGGGCTAGGAGGGGGCCCAGGACCCACTTTGGGTTGGCAACTGTGTCCATGGCCTTGGGGGCTTGTCTGGGATGGAGAAGGTTGATTGGGGCAGTGAAAAGAACAAGGGACCATGTTAGGATGACAAAACCTGGCTCAGGGAGGGCCCGTACGAGGTCTCAGAGCCCTCCTGACTCAGCGGCACAGCTCCTGTCTGGACTGTGTCCATGTCCATGAGGGAAGGCGGGACAGACAAGGGAAAAAAGGCTTCCGAGCACTGTAAACAGACATCCCGAATACTGTACTAACGAGGGCTCCTCAACTCCTGGCTCTGAGCCTGTTTCCTCTTGCTTTGTTCACAATTCTAGGAGACGTCCCAGTGCCCTGCAGTCCTCCCCGGCCAGCTCGGTCCCCCAGCCTGTAGCTACCCTCGTGGGCCAAATCACTGCCTTGGAGTTTTTTTTCTTTCTTCTTTTGGCTGCGCCTCGTGGCTTGTGGGATCTTAGTTCCCCGACCAGGGATTGAACCCAGGGCCCTGGCAGTGAAAGCGTGGAGTCCCAACCACTGGACCGCCAGGGAATTCCCTGCCTTGGACTTTTGGCCTTCGGTGTTCCCACCGACTTGAATATCCTGAAGGCAGAGCCCGTGTCTCATCCACCGTGGTCTCCTCACGTCTCAGCCCGTGCCCCGTGTGTGGATGGTGTTTACTAAGTGTGGATTGACGCCTCCCTTCGTGTGGACCTAGGAACTCAGAACGAGGAAGGAGCAAGGAAGAGGGTCATTGGGGCGTCACTGCCTGGTGGGTGGGAAGAGGTAGGAAACGTACCCAGACAGACACGTAACACATGCCTCCTTCCCATGGGGTCTCGGACAGCCCAGACGTTTCTCCTGCAGTGCCCAGAGCACTGTCTCTTGTCTGGCCTTCTAGACCCTACAGGAGCCTGGCAAGTGGGTAGGTGGGGTTTTTAAGCTTCTTTTCAGGATTTTCAAAAGCCTTGGGACTTCCCTGTAGGTCCAGTGGTTAAGACTTCGTGCTTCCACTGCAGGAGGCACGGGTTTGATCCATAGTTAGGGAACTAAGATCCCCACATGCTGTGTGGCCAAAAAAAAGAGAGAGAGAGAGGGAAAAAGAAAAAAAAAAAAAAAAAGCCTAACAGGTAAGGCTAGGCTAATCCAAACAGGCACTTTATGTGCTTTGGGCTGGCATGAAATCAGCCCCGTGTGGTAACACTTATGCCGTCTAATGAGAGTTATATGTGTCTTAGTTAATAAAACAGGGCTGAGAGTGTGTCCTCACTCCCAGGACCCAGCTCAGTGGACTCTGTGTGTGCCTGTGGAATTGTTACTTGATACAATTTTCTGAGGGAAAACCAAGTGGAGAACGAGGCTGGAATATAAAAATGTCTTTGAGGTCTTGAAAGAAATGACAAGTAGCTTCCCTTCCAAGTCGGTTTCGGGGGACAGTGGGGGGGGGGGGGCGAGCCTGAGGGCAAGAAATTGGTGGCAAGGGTGGTGTGTGGTACCGTCGCCCCCTGGTGGTCAATGGGAAGCAAAGCACTTGGGCCCAGAGGTTTTGCCTCCAGGGAACCTGAGGTGGAGGAAGAGGAGCTATGGATCTTCTAAATCGTAGACTGGCCATTGCTCTGGAAAGCTGTGCTGCAGAGCAGAGTGGGGAAGTGTATGGTTGCCTTACTCAGTGTCTCTGGCCCTCGTTTTTCTCCGCCCATACCGTAAAGTTTGTAACGAGGGCCTTCCTCCATAGGTCTTTGTGAGAATGAAGGCGTCAAGCCAGGCCCATGGGATGCTCAGCCCTTGCTCCTGGCCCTGGGCAGGTCAGCGCGGCCACGCAGCGAGGGGTGGTGGGAGGGTGGGGTGTGTGGATAGCCTTAGCCAGCTGGCCCCCAAATGGGCCTTGGGGTTACCAGGGCAACTGGGAACCATCACAGATTCATTTGCAGCACCTGGAAACTCCTTCTGAAAGGTCTATCCTTTCTCTGGTGGCTTATTGATATGAATCACCCTTCTATAGAGAGGGGAAAAAAATGCATGAAAACTTCAGTGGGATAAGAAGGAAGGATGCTCATGTTTATTAAGAAGCTAGTAAATAATCATAATCAATCATCAGAACAGTCCTATCAGAGATTGTTCTTCCGCTCATTTTACGGATAAGGCAACTGAGGCTCAGCCAGGTAAAGACATGCTTAAGATGAAATAGAAAGCTCCATCATGAAATGGGCAGTTCAGTGCTGACACCTGGCCTGGAGCCACCTGCCTGGGTCCAAGTCCTGGCTCCACTCTTTAATGGCTGAGGGGCCCCAACATCTTTCAGCCCAGCTTTCCCGGCTGTGCCAAACAGGCTGTGACCACAGCAAACGTTCTCAGCACAGTGGCCAGCCCATGCAAACGCAGGACATCCCATCCCAGGCAGCAAGGTCAGGGCTCCCTTGCCTGGATTGTGCCAAGGCCCTGGGGCTCCGGTAGACTGGAGCCTTCCGTGTGTTTGGTGGTGGAAGGGGGCTCCCTCCATCTATCCTCCCGGTTACTGATGACACACCCATCAGCCAAACAGTGGAGGTGACGTCACATGGCCTGGGGGCTGGTCCTTGAAGCACTAGCAGACCCCCCAGAACCTCCGTCTCCCCATCCCTGAGTTGGGGAACCCCTTCCTCTCCTCCTCTCAGCTTCTCACTTCTTGCCCCTCCTCTAGCATAACCCTCACTGACCCAGGAAAGGAAGATATCTTCAGGCAAATTCTGCTTCTGCTCTGTGACCTGCACCCTCCAGCCAAGGGGACACGCAGAAATGACTTCCTGGAACTGGCAGAGAGAAATGACTTGGGAACGAAATACAAATGGCACCTCAAGGAGTTACCCTACCTCGCGGCTCTGTGTACAGGCTGCAGGGCTGGAGCTTCTCATAAAGGCTTCCCAATCGCGGGCATCTCTTCTTGGCTCCGCCTTCACTGACGGCACAGTGGGAACTTGAAATTGAGTGTGGAAATCGGCAAACTCTACAATTCGGGGAATGTTAAACATTTACCAGCGTGGCACTGGGCAGAAGCCATGGTTCATAGCGGGGATGGGAGGGGCTGGACCAAATTTCAGAGTCGGGATAAAGCCAACAAGAGTCCCTCTCCTTTGTCAAGTTTATTTTATTAAAATATACAGGACTGAATATTGGTGGGCGCTGAGAACAGGAACCACCCTCCTAGGCTGCGTCCAAGGGAGACACTTCTGCCATGCAGACATGCGGCCGGTTCGCATCCCAGAGCGGGAGCCAGACCCCTCCGGGTTGGACGTGCAGCCAGTCTGGCCCAAGGCCGGGGAGGGCAGGGCATGGTGGTGACCCTCTCCTTTGGCCTTGGCCCCTGAGAAGCAAAGCCACACCAGCTGGGAGGGCTGGGCTGAGGGGGTGGGCATGGGGATGGGGGAGAATATCCCTGAGCCGGGGAAAGCTGATGCCCTCCTGGAGGAGGGGAGAGGGAGCCCCCAGTCAGACTGGAGATGGGTGTCAGTGCAACTCCAAGGGGGAGGACCACCTGTGTGTAGGTGCCAAGGGGTCCCTGCGGCCGAGCCAGGCCGATCTCCACGGCCTCCGCCACCCTGCCCTTCCTCTGAGGGCCCTGCTCACCCTAGGGCCAGGCCTGAGCAGAGATGGGGCGGCAGCCGATGGAATGTATGCTTTGGGAATGTTCCTGGGACGCTCCGTGCTCCCTGGGACTAGGTTTCTTGCCAGGGCGGCCTGGGCAGGCGGGAGCAGCCTCTCTCTCTCCCCTGGAAGTTTCTGTTGACCCGCCACCCGGCCTCTGGCCCCTTGGCCCTCATTGCTGGCGCTGGCTTCAGGCTGACGCCAGCCTCCATCCTCAGAGCAGAACCCAGCCGAGCAGAATCCCCAGGGTTTGTGCTTTTGAACGTTGGCGAGCTGGGCTGGGCGGGGGGTGGGCTTCAAGCCCCCCACTGCTCTGAGGCACAGAACTGACTCTCCACAGAACCCTGGGGCCACCTGATGGGGGCCGGTGGCACCCAGCCCTCAGCCCAGCAGGAGGGCCTGGGCTCCCCTCGTGGGCTGCGGCCTGAGCTGCTGGGGGCATTTGTGCTTCTTGTATGGGGTTGGGGTGAGTCTGTGTGGAGGGACGGCTACAAGGCTCCAAGACCCTAACCAGGAAGAGGGGTTCATCCAGGCTGCTGGGCTCAGGGAGACGGGGGCCAACAGGAAAGAGGGAGGGAGAAGTCCCTTCCCAGGCCTGCTCTGCCCACCCGGGCTCCCTGGGGGTCAGGCCCTGAGCCATGTGACCTCTCCTCAGGACCCACGATGACCTGGGTGCCTGAGGGGTGTGGGCAGACCCCCTGCTGCATCCCCACTGAGCCAGCCTGGGGGAGGGGAGGTGGAGTTGGCAGACAGTTCCCCTCAGATTCCCCACCAAGAGACCCCATCCCCAGCTAGAAAGCCCCCTTCCTGGGGTGGAGGAGAACAGAGCCCACTGGTCCCTCACCACCGGGGCTCCCACCAGCTCAGTGGGCTGGCAGGCGTCCTGGGACCCAGGGAAACGTTTCCAGGAAGCAGCTGCCTCTGTCTAATTACCACCTCTTTCCTAGTCTGAACTCCCTTGACCCCCAGCTGCCCCTCCGGGGTCCTGGGGTCAGGGCCATCCTGGAAGTGTAGTCAGTGGGCAGGGAGTGGCTTGGGGAACGAGAAGGCCAGAGCAGCCTCCGGAGCCTGGCCCCTGCGTGGTGGGAAAGAAGGGTGGCAGAAAGGAGGGGCGAGTGGGCTCCCACGGGAGCAGCTTTTGCTCTGGAGACTGGACCCTCCTTGGCAGGGGAGGCAACACCCAGTGGCCAGTGGCCTGAAGATACCGCTCTTTCAGTTGCCCACCCGGAGGCCTGGGAGGGGGCTGGTGGGAGCTGTGTGGCTCTCATCACCTGGACCCAGGTCCCAGCCAGACTCCGCCCCTCCCTAACCTTTGTCCCCCCGCACCTGCGAGCCCAGAGGAAGGATGTGCATGTGTGTGTGCGTGTGTGTGTGTGTGTGTGTGTGTGTGTGTGTGTGTGTCTGCAGCAAACTATTCACTTTGTGCAAATACATTAGAAACAAGCTTCTCCTGGAGGCTGCTCCTGGCGGCATCTTTGGGGCAGAGGTGGTAACAGCCACTCAGGGACACCCCTCCCCCCCGACGCGTCCTAGATGACGTTCTCGAACAGCTGCATGGAGCTCATGATGCTCTCGTCCTGCACGGGGAGAGAGGACGAGAGGCCCGGTCAGCTCCGGGCTAGCAGGGCCCAAATCCAACGTCACCGTGAGCAGATTCTCATCAGGGGCCGGGAACCCTCCAGGGGCTCTGCCTGTCTCACTGGGCGAAGGGGGAGCTGTCAGGCACAGCCTGTCTCCAGCTCCATGGCCTGATGGTCAGGCTGTCTGGGAGCTGTTAACTCACTGATGGACCAAGCCGCCCCACCCCTGGCTGAGCACTCAGATGGAGGCCGGGGGCCACAGAGGGGCCGCCCGGGGGGGTGAGGCCGATGGCTGAGGCCAGTGGAGGCCCAGCGTCCCGCCCACTGAAGGCGCTCTGCAGAGGAGGGTCAGCAGCAATGCCGGGGGCTCCAGGCTCCTTCCCACAGTGTGACCCTGTCCTGAGGGCCCCATGTCTCTCCCCTCCGAGGGGAGCCACCGAGGGCAGGGCTGAGGGACGTGTGCCCAGCTGGGCTATGGGCTGGCAGGGGCGGGATACGGGGGGTCCCCAAGCCCTGACACCGCCTACCTTCTGACAGGTCTCCAGGAACTCATCAATGGTCACCACCCCGTCCTGATTCCGGTCCATTTTCTGCAACTCAAGCCGCGCCCTCAGTGAGTCTGTGTCCCACCGGGGCCGGCCCCTGCCCCAGGGCTGAGGACGTGCCAGGGGGCGGGTGGGAGGGCTCCTTCCACCCCAACCCGTCCCCTCTGTCCCCTCCCCAGGATCCAGGCCACGTAAAGTGCCCTGTCCAGCCACCTCCACCACGCAGCCGACCTCTCTGGTGTCTCCCCACTCTGTCCCCAACCCCAGACACTGTCCGGCAGCTCTCCTGGGCTCACACTCCCCAGAAGGCACCCCCATGCTCGTCGGACCTCCTCACCTTGCTGACAGGCAGCCGGGGCAGCTGAAGTCAGGATGGAGGCCTGTCTAAAGGGCCCCCAGCAAGCGGGAGGCGGAGCCCTAGCTCCGTCAGTCCCCATGGATACAAAGCAGTCACCCCAACCCCCTCCTCCTGCAGAGAGGTCCCTGGCGGAGTTGGGGGGCAGCTCTTGGAAGGCACAAGAACACTGCTGGGGGGTGTTGGCTACCTTGGAATCTGTGAGCCCCTGCCTGCTCTGAGACGAAGTTTGGCAGATCAGTGAGCGGGGATGGCTTTAATTCGCTCCTTGGGATCCGGACAACCAGCCCGATGGGGAATGCAAGCTGAACCTCCTCGTGGGAGCGGGGAGGCTCACAGAGGGGAGTGGCAGGCCCAGGACTGCCCTAAGAGCCAAAGCCCCTTCCTCTTCCGGCCGCCCTTCCCCGCGCAGCCCGGGGCTGGAGCGCTCACCTGGAAGAACCTCTCCACGTGCTCCAGGGGCGCGTCCTCCCGCAGGATGGGGTAGGTGTGGCGGCCCATCATGTCATAGATGGACTTCATGATGGCCAGCATCTCCTGCAGGGGGGCCGGAGGGGCTGGCCTGAGCCTGGCTGTAAGGAGGTGGGGTGAGGGTTCGAGGGTCTGAGGGGAGGGGCTGCATCCAAGGGTGGGGGGCACCTCAGGGGCAGTGGTGGGTGAGTGCGCGGGGCTGTGGGAGCTGGAGAGAGGCAAGCTCACCCTCACCCAGTCCGCCCAGCGCAAGCTTCTAACTCTTCAAGAGCAGTTGGAGCTAGATTTTTAATGCAATCTCCAGAATTTGAAACTGTAGCAACTATTTCAGAGACAGAAAAATGTTTGGGCCAGACGAAACCAGACTGTGGGCCTGTGTGGTGAGGGACCCCCCCCCCGCCCCCGTTTGCACCCTGCCTTAAGGGACCACACTGCTCCCCCTCAATTGGTGGGAGCCAAGGCCAGCTCCCCACCCCTGCTCCCAGCTTCTCCACTTGTGTCTCCCTCAGGACCTCTCCGTAAGAAAGGATGATCCAGGACACCTGTTGAACAGGATCGAGCCACGTGGTGAGGGGCACCAAAGCTCCACGTCCCCTGCACCCAGGTATCCAGGCCTGAGAGCCCGGGAGAGGAGGAGAGTTCCTGGCCGCTGTCCCCTCCAAGGCCAGGCTGTGAGCTGTGTCTATGGCCAGGGAGTGGGGAGAGGAAACCAGGGCAGCAGGAGAGAGGAGGAGAGAGGCTGGGGATATAGAGCAGTGGGGTGGGGGGCAGACAGGTCACTCCCAGCCTCCCCAGCCACCCCCGTACCTCTTTGGTGATGTAGCCGTCCTTGTTAATGTCGTAAAGGTTAAAGGCCCACTTGAGTTTCTCATGGACTGTTCCTCGCAGGAGGATGGACAGACCGACCACAAAGTCCTGTGGAGGAAGGGGAGGGGGAGGAGTGACAATCCAGCGCTCAGATTCTATTTCCGGTTCGCGGTGTGGCTTCCACTGAAATTCACGCCTATATAGGTGAGGCACCTCCAGCACAGAGTGGGCAGATGGTGTCCATCAGGTCAATACAGTGTGAGAGTGTGTGTGTGTGTGTGTGTGTGTGCGCGCGCGCGCGTGTGTGAGTGTGCATGTGTGTGGCAGGGACGGCATAGTGGCTGGAACTGATCATCTCAAATAAAGACATTCAAACGTACGGTGTCTTAGACCCATTTAATACACTGCCACTGACAGAGAAGGCCTCGGGGTGTTCCTTTAAGGAAGGGGGTGTTCTATTTTCACTTTACCAAGTGTCTGCGTGTCCAGGTGCTTGAAAACTTACAGCTTAAAAACTAAACTAACAGTGCTCAGTTCTGGGGTCATGCCATACCTGTGTGCAGTCACAGGTGTGACAGATAGTTTATTACTAATGTGAATGAACGTTCGAATGGCTTCTGTGTGAAAACTTCAACTGTTTTGTTATAACAGTTGGTAGAAAGCAAGTCTTTCCTGCCCCTTCCGGAAGGTTTGCAGGTTGAGCCCTCCCTGCCCCATGGGGTCCTCTCAGGCTGCTCCGAAAGAAGGGGAGCAGAGAAGGGCTGTCTATGGAGGGGAATGGAGGACAAGCGGACTGTGGAGGGACAGGGCTTTGCACCAAGGGGCTTGGTCCCACTCAAATTTTATTTTTTATTTTTTTGGCCATGCCACGTGGCTTGCGGGATCTTAGTTCCCCGACCAGGGATCGAACCCAGGCCCCAGCAGTGAAAGTGCTGAGCCCTAACCACTGGACCGCCAGGGAATTCCCCCCACTCAAATTTTAGATTTTCTGGATTAGAGGAAGCCTGTATCATAAGAAAGGAAGACTAAGGGAAACAGAGAAAAGCAGTTTGGAAGAAACAAAAAATTATTCCAGGAGAAAAAAATACTTAACATAAACTATTAGATTCAGAGATTAGATATCTGGCATCCCTACAATAAGAATAGGGTGCTATAAAGAAGGAATACTTGGGAACAAGAGAGAGCTCTTGGGAATTAAAAATGAGAAAGCAAAATGACAGACTCAGAAGAAGGGCTGGAGAAGCACGTGGAATCTTCCATAAAGCAGCGTGAAAAGGCAGAGCTGGAAAATAGGAGAGAAAAGCGGATAATGAGAGGTCCACTCCAGAGGGACCGAAACTTGACCAGCTGGAGTTCCAGGAAGAGCCGGAGGAAATGGAGGGAAGCGTGTCCAAGAGGCAATGAAGGGGAAGGCTGTGAGTGTTCAGGTCCTGCTGTGGACCTAACGATGCGGGGAAAGAGCCCACAGTGTGGCCTGCAGGCATACATCACGAGACACTTCGGAAAACGGGTGCAAGGACAGGATCCTACAAGCTTCCAGAGAGAAAAACAAAACCAAACAGAAACAACAATAACAAGATCAGGTCCTGTACACAGGGTCGGGAATCAGCAGGATGGCTTCCGCCGTAGCTCTGGTCCCACACAACAGATCAAGCAAGAGTGAGAACGGAACGAAGTCACTTCCAGGCGTCCAAGGGCTCAGAAATTACCTCCCACATACTCTTTTGTAGGAAACTCCTGGAAGACGTGCTTTTGAAAAGAGAGAGTAAAGCAAGGAAGAAGAAGATGAAGGATTCCAGAACCAGGAGACCCAACCCAGGAGAAAGGGGAAGAGGTCCCCAGAGGGCACCCAGCACCAGGATGATGGAGCTGGTCAAAGGCTAGGGAGATGCCCATTCAGATGACTGGAGAAGGACGGAGTTGAATTACTGATGAGGTCACAGACACCAGGCAAATGACAAATCGGGACCACAGTTAACTGAAGGCAAAATAAAAATGTGTGCAGGAAATGGGAACGTAATCACCATTCACTGCAAGGCTCAGCTGGGGAACAAATTCACATCATGAGTAAACCGAGAGTGCTTAGCCAATCTGAATCCCATCGTTCTGGAAAGCCAGGGGATGGGAAAGGTGTGTGTGCAGAAGACTCAACTCCTCACCCGTGCAGAGAGTCAACGGGCAGCATCTAAAGCTGGGCAGTCGGGAAGGAGCAATAACAGGATATTAGGCGACAAGAAGAAAAAGAGTGACAATCGGCTAAAACAAGGGAGGTGGTTCCTTCCTCGGGTGTATCTGTGGGGTGGTAACTGCTGTTTTTCCAAAGCACACCCTGTAAGTCTACTGGAGCCTGAAAGTCCTGTGTGTGTATAAGTGAAGAAAACAAAGATATACGAAAGGAGAAACAGTGTGATATTTCTTATGTGCCTGAGTTTGAGGAATGCTAACCACTGAAGCTGAGCTCGTGTATGGTTTACAGAAGGAGTGAGAGTCAGAGCATCCCGGAAGCCACATCACGCCCTCTTCCCTGGGGTCTGACGGGCTTTCCCAGTGGGAAGCAAAGGCTCGGACTCCTAAGCATCTCCTCAGATGCTGTGTAGAAGCCCTCGTGGTCAGCCACGCTCAGGACTGTCCCTACTCGGTGTCCCTTAGCGGGTGTGTAGCATAATAGTGACGGTGCTAGGAGAGAGGTGGGTCGGAATGTCCCCTGCGAGACCACTGGCCCATCCCCAGTCACACACAGATGACCCCAAGCCTAGCCAGCCCACGTCCAGGTGCTTGCTGGTTCTAAATTTCCAGCTGCACACAGCACAGCTTCACTTGGGTCTGTCGCTCGTTGGAGCTCCTTGGTCTCAATGCCGAGGTGTATGAAGCCCGTCATATCCACAGCCCCTGCTCTGTGCTGTGCCTGAGGGGCTCCTCAGCGACACCGGCTGGGACACCCCAGAGAGCAGAGCAGGGGCTCAGTGTGGGGCGGGGGTGATTAGGTCACGGGGCTGCAGGCCTTCCCGAGGGTACCGACCACAGCCGTCATTTGGCCAGTGGCACAGGGAGCGAGTTACTGCAGGGGCAGGTAACGGACAGGGCAGTCACCAGTGCTGAGGTTTGCTTGTTCTGCCATCTACTTACTCTTTCAGGTAAGGGCAGGGAAGTGACAATATTTCACCATATCAATAAACTCTAATTAATATGTATGTGTCTTATCTCAAGAATATACACAAAGGATTGGGATCATTGTAAATATGGATAAGCTGACCTGACTTTCTGTTCTAAGAGCACGTTGAGAGGTTTGGTCTGAGGTAGCGAGGAGGGCTGAGTGTCTCCCCCCAACCCCTCCGGATATCTCCTGACCACAGGGAACCCCACCCATGGTGCACCCAGGATTAGGCCCTGCCCGTTGGAAGGTCCCTGGGAGACACACGCCCTCCTCCCTTCCTGAAAAAGGCCTCCTAGAGCAGAGCATTGATATTAAGATGCCGAAAGTAAACAAACAAGAAGGTCCCCAAGGTAAACAAACCTCCCCATAAGAAATCAGAGGAATTAATTTCAAGACGGAGAAGCATGACCTTCTGAGAAGGTGCCTAGCAGAAGGGGGTCAGCGCCAGCGCCCCCCGCTCAGCCACTGACAGCACCTCCCCAACAAAGACCCACCATTGACCACCTTAAAGGGACCATGGTGAGAGGCGACCACAGGAGGGTGATGGAGACCTTCCTGACACCCGCCACTATGTGGGGGCCCTGCTAAGCTGTCTGGTCATCTGATTCCTGAACAAGAGAAACCATCATCAAAGTCCTGGTTGGGTCTGTCACACAACTGCTTCTCACACTTCATTCCCAGAAGCCTCAGGTACCTCTTAAAGGATACACAAGAAACTGGCCACAGGGGTGGGACCAGGGAAGGAAAATGAATTTTCCCTGTTTACTCCTTTATACTGATTGGATTTTTACCATGTGCAGGCAGAACTGAAAACAAAAAAGCTGAAAACACTGTAAGTTCACAAATACACTAAGAGTGTGGCCCGGGGAAGGTGAGACCCCTGTGGTCACAGAGCTGGCCGTGGCCTTGGGCTGCCCCACCCCGGCCGAGGGTCAGTGAGCGGACCAGCTGGAGCAATAAGGGAAGCTGAGCAGCATCTCGAGTTATTATTACCCCAGCTGGTGCAGGGGCTTTCTCTCTCACTTTCCTGTCAGCCGCCCTTGGCCTTGGAAGCCGAGCTGCGGGGTTATCGATCAAGCCTGGCTCTCAGCAAGGTTTTCCTCTCCGAAGAGGTTTCAGCTTTTCTCCTGCAGCTATTTTTAGGGGCCTGGGCTCCACAGCTGGGGCCTCAGTGGAGCCCACGTGCTGCTGCACAGAACCCAGGCAGGGCCCTCCTGGGGGCAGGCGGCTGGGGGTGGGAGGCCAGGCAGGCTCGCTCACAGTGCTGCTGGGACGACCCCTGGGCCTGCTTGGGTGGGGAGGCTCTGCCTGTTTTCGGGCAAGGGGGTAAGTTCCAGGGCGGGGTGCCCAGATCCCCTTAGCACAGACCTCTAGTTAAACCTCACCCTCTTTTCAAATGCAAATTCACGTTGGGTCACTACCTCCTCAGTGTGCCTTAATAGCTCCCTTGGCTTGGCAGGGCTGGAGTGGAAGGAAAGGCTGAGAATAGGGTGGCCAGACAGCAAAATCAAATTTCACTGACTTCACAGTCAGGCCCAGGGCCAGCCAAGCAGAGTCCACTCGTTCCCTGGGTGACACACTGGACCGTTTACACCAGGGTCATGTCTGAGCCTCTGGCGGCCCCGAGGGGGTGGCGTGGTGGCCGGGAGATGCAGGACCAGGGGACGTGGGAGGGGTCGACAGGGACCTACCTCAAAGCGGATGGCCCCGTTCCCGTCTGCATCGAAGGCGTTGAAGAGGAAGTGCGCGTAGGTGGTGGAATCTGGGGAGACCAAGGGCAAGGCTGGGAGTGTCGGGGCCGCCTGAGCCCCTACCCCACGCACCCTCAGCCTACTGCTGCTGAGTCCTGGGCTGGAGTCCCCCCGCCGCCTGCCGGACGGAGGCAGCACCGGGCAAGGGATGCTGGGGAGGGTGTGTGCGGGTGAGGGTCCCCTCCCCATAAAAGGGATGCCCACCCTCTGCAGGGCTGCCACAGCGAAGCGGGAACTTTGGAGGAACTGGGGGCCTGGGCTCAGACTCACCTCCTTGAGGGAAGAACTGCGAGTAAATGAGTTTGAACGTGTCTTCATCCACCAGGCCCGTGGGGCACTCCTGCGGCAGGAAGGCACCCCTCTCAGTAATCCCAGACACCCCCGTCCCACACCCTGACTCCACAGGGCCTGGGCTCTCTCCTCCCTCTGGGGGACACCTGCTGCCTGAGGCACCGCTGGGCTCCACCAGCCCCGGGCTGGGCAAAGCCTGGTGGGGTGGGCACGGCGGGAGGGGGTGGTGAGTCCCCTCATGCCAGGTCGGTCCCTCTGCAGGTTCCTCCCCTGCACCAGCATCGAGACACACAGAAGGGGGTGTGGTGCCTTCAGAACACTGACTCTAGGACCTGGCCCACCCCCCAGACAGCTCTCCCGCAAAACATGAGCCCCATAAAGGCCCTGGGATATTCACTGTGCCATGGGAAGTGTCCAGAAGGTCTGCCTGCATCCTGCAGCCAGGGACAGGAAAGCCGGGGGGATCAGGGCCTCTCCTGGGGGGATGGGGGGCACTCACATTCTTGAAGCCCCTGTAGAGGGACTGCAGCTCCTTCTTGGTGAACTTGGTCTGTGCCTGCAGCTGGTCCAGCCCCTCCGGCTGGTGGCGCACCGTGGACAGCTCCAGCTCACTGTCGCTGCTGTCTGGAGGGGGACACAGACCCAGGAGGGTGGAACATGCGGCCCCGCCCCCATCTTGCTCCAGTGTGGGCACCGTAAGGGGCGGAAGTAAGGGGTGGAGGGACTCTCCTCGAGCGACTACCATGTACAGTGACCCAGGCTGTGCACTGCACAAATGTACAGGCTATAGAGGAACAGCACACTCAGGAGTTGTGCCTCCTGGTCTCTCTGCTGCCCTGCTCCTCACATAGAGTGGGCCCTGCCCGCTGGCCTCACCTTGAGCGTGCCACCCTCTCAGCCACACGGTGGGACGGGGATGAGAGTTGGGAGCAGGTCTTGTCCTGGAGAGACACTGAACAAGGCGAGGTGGGAGGGGAAAAAACAGAAGACAAGCACAGGGGACCTCGACCTTCAAGATCCAATTCCTGGACCACCTCCTCCACGCACCTCTCCCCGCCCCGATTTCCCCCAGGAATTGGGAGGCCACTCCTCTTGGCTCATCCAGCCTAACATGCTGCTGTCCAGCTGCATTTGGTCTGGGGCTTTTATTCACATTTGGGTAGGAGGTCAGACTTCAAGGGTCTGTAGGGCAGGGACCAGATCTTTTCTTTAATAACCACGCATCAAAATATTAACTAACCATGGCTACCTTTTGCAGGGGAGGTAGATTTCAGGTGATCTTTAATTTTTTACTTATGGGTTTTTGTGGGTTTTTTTACATTTTCCTAATTTATTTTAGTACGGCACATATCAAGTTTATAATACAAAACAAAGCTATAAACAAAACGGCATTGAATACCTACCCCTTGCTGAGTAGCAGGCTCACATATTATAGAACTTCCCACCGAAATGGGCAGTGCCATCCCCACTGCTCTGTCACCATGCAGTCTCCCTTCTTGCCCAAGGAACTGTGAGCCCATGGTTACCTGCACAGCTGTTTGCTTGTTCCCACTGCAGGGTGAGCCCTGCAACACGGCCTCAGCAATCAAGGCCCTGTGATGGTAGGAGCTTGGGGGAATTTTCTTCTGTGAAGTAGGAAGCAACTTGAGGGTAAGGATGGTGGGGGGGGAGGAGGTACTGGAAATTTAGAGAGAAGGAAGGAAGGATATAGCTCTCTTGCAGAATGGGTGCATGGATGCACCAAGGCAACAGAGCCTGACTGCTGGGTAATTTGCAGAGAGCTCTTGAGAGGCAGTGCTCATGGTAGAGGCCCAGGCACGGAGCTGGCACAGCGCTGGCCCAGCACAGGGCTCAGCCGGATCAGGCTAGGTGTGTGAGGCTCTGCAGGCCCCGGGGTGGGTCATCAGAGAGGCTGCCTCACAGGGTTCACCCTGCAGCGTGTTAGACTTTGACCACAGTGACATTAAATTGGAATCTAAAACAATAAGATATATTTAAAATCCCAAATATTTGGAAATTAAAAAACACACTTTTTTTCTTTTTTTTTGGCTGCACTGCGTGGCTTGCAGGATCTTAATTCCACGACTGGGGATTGAACCCAGGCCCCAGGCAGTGAGAGCACAGAGTCCTAACCACTGGACTGCCAGGGAATTCCCTAAACAACACACTTCTAATTAACCCATAGGTTAGAGAAGAAAAATCACAAAGAGAATTTTGAAATATTTTGAATTAATTGATAATGAAAACAACATACCATAATTTTCTGGATGCAGGTAAATCTGTGTTTAGAAGGAAATTTTTAGCTTTACATTCCTTTATTAGAAAAGAAGATAGGTGTAAAGCCAGCAATATAAGCTTCTAGAATCTAAAAATAAGAGCAAATTAAACTCAAAGTTATAAGAAAGGACATAATGAAACTAAGAGTAGAAATTAATGAAAAAGAAAACAGGCAAACATAGAGAAAAAGCAATAAAGTCATTTAGAAATTCAATAGGCAAGTCATAGACTGGAAAATATATCTGCAGTACGCATATCTGACAAAGACTCATTTCCAGAATATAGAAAGCACTCCTGCAAATCAACAGAAATAAAACTAATAACTCAATTTTTTAAATAGGCAAAAGACTAGACCATTTCACAAAAGAAGAGATATAAATGGTCCATAAGAAGAGGAAAAGATGCTTGACAGCATTCATTGTCAAAGAAATGCAGATATTCCAATGCAACATACCCAAGGATCTGTCATTTCAAAAACACTGACAACACCAAATGTTGGTGAAGATGTGGAGCAACTGGAACTCTCATATAATATATTGTTGGTGGAAGTGTAAAATGGTGTAACCATTTTGGAGAACTGCTTGGCAGATTCTTATAAAGTCAAACATACATCAACCTTATAACCTATTTACCTAGGACAGATGAAGACATACGTCCGCAAACAGACCTGTACAAGAATATTTATAGTAGCTTTATTCATAACAGTCCTAAACTGGAAACTACTCAATCAACAGAAGAATGGAACTGTGGCACATTCACATAACAGAATAGTATATTCCATTTAAGAAAGGATGAACTACTGTTATATACAACAACGTGGATGCGTCTCAAAAATTATGCTCAGAAAAAAAGCAGAGATAAAAGAGTTCATACTTTATGATTCACTTATATGAAATTATAGGACAAGTAACAGTAATGCATGGTATTAGAAAGCAGTACAGCAGGTGGTGGTTAAAAGGGTGTATACAGTTGTCAAAATTTACTGAACTGAACATTTAACATCTGTGCATTGTATTGTATGTAAGTTATACCTCAATTAAAAAAACATAACTGCTTAGACTTTTGCCTTTGGTCATGATGGGGTAGTGAGTGTTAGACTTACCTTCCCACCACAATCAACTTGAAAACTGGAAGAAATATGTGAGGCAAGTATTAGCAGGCTTTGGACTACAGCACGGGACTACAATCTTTGGGAGGAGGGAAACATATGAAGCGAGCTCCACATTCACCCTGGGTATGGGCTGGGGACACTTTCTGTGACATGGGGAAATGCTGATGAGGCAGAGATCAGAGTTTGGAGCTGCTGAGACAGATGGACTTGCAGAGCAGCATTCTGGAGAGGAGGGAACTGCACAGAGATGGGGCCCCAGAAGTCTGTGTGGGGTTTCCCTTGGGGCTTTGGCCAAGAGCTGGGCTACACATGTTCTGAATGAGACTCCGTAAGGCCTAGCTGTGAGCAGCTGTTGGGGGGCAGTAGGACAGAGACCTGAAAAGACATATCAGAGTTCATGCAATGATGAAAAAAATTGGGAGTTCTGGTTCATCTAGAATGGAGATACTTCCCTATGAACTTCAGGCATTCAGCTGAAACCCCAGAAAGGCCATGCCTTGGGAGAAAGCACCATGCTCTAGAACTAAGAACAAAGTTAAAACAAACCTATTCTAACAAAGTCTAAAATAAAGTCTGTGCAGATGAAGGGATCTGCCAGGAATTTAAGTGCCTGTCAAACTAAAATTCAATGGCTTTTTATGAAGATAATATAGTCCAGATTCCCTACAATATACTACCCATAGTAGCCACCATATAATAAAAAATGAAAAGACACGAGAAGCAGGAAAATGTAACCCAATGATCAAGAGATAAAGCAGTCATCAGAATTAATAGGTTTTTAAATTATTAGAATTATTATTTGTTTAAAACAATTACTACCAATATGTTGAAAGTATTAAGGGAAAGAAAAGTGAACAGATGGGAATCTTAGCAGAGAAGTAAAAACTATAAAAAAAAAAACAAAGAAAAGAACCAAATGGAACTTCTAAACCTGAAAAAAAACTCAACATCTAAAAAAAATTCACTTGATGAACTTACGTTTAGACACTACAGAAAAATAGGTCAGTGACCATAAAGACAGGTCAATAGGAATTATCCAAATTGAAAACAAAGAGAAAAAAATACTAATAAAACCATGCATAGAGTCTTAATGACAATATCAAGCAGCCTAATATGTATGTAATTAAAATACCAGAAATAGAGGAAAGAGAAAGTGGGACATAAAAAATATTTGAACAAATAATGGCCAAAATGTCCCCAAATTTGTTGAAAAATATCAATACACAGATTCGAAAAATTCAGTGAACCCAAAAAGGATAAATAAAGAGAAAACCACACATAGGAACATCATGATCAAACTGATGGAAACCAAAGATAAGGAGGCAATCTTAAAAGTAGCCACTGGAGAAGGGGAGGTCCTACAGGAGAACAGCAATAAGAAAGATAGCTAACTTCTCATGTGAAATGATGGAGATCAAAAGACAATGGAACAACACCTGTAATTCTTTAAAGAAAAAAATCTATTAACCTACAATTCTATATTCAGTGATCTTTCAAAAAAGAAGGGTGAAATAAAGGCATTTTCAGATAAGTGAAGGCTAGAGAATTTGTTGCCAGCAGAATTGAACTACAAGAAATGCTAAAGGAAGAACTTCAGGATGAAGGGAAATGACATCAAATGGAAATCAACTTCTGCAGGAAAATAACTGGCAGCTAACAGAAATATTTTGAACTGGATGCATATGAAAAGATATATCAGAATTTGTGGGGTGCAGCTAAAACAGTACTTAGAGGTAAATTTAAAGCCATAAATGCCTATTTTAGAAGAGAGAAAAGATTTTAAATAAATAATATAAGCTTCCACCTAAAGAAACTAGAAATAGAAGAGTAAAATAAACCCAAAGCAAGCAGAAGAAAGGAAGCAGGAAAAGCAAAAATCAATGAAATTGGACTTCCCTGGTGGCGCAGTGGTTAAGAATCCGCCTGCCGAGGCAGGGGACACGGGTTCGAGCCCTCGTCCGGGAAGATCCCACATGCCGCAGAACAACTAAGCCCGTGTGCCACAACTACTGAGCCTGAGCTCTAGAGCCCACAAGCTACAACTACTGAGCCCGTGTGCCACAACTACTGAAGCTCATGCGCCTAGAGCCCGTGCTCCGCAACAAGGGAAGCCACTGCTCGCCGCAACTAGAGAAAGCCCGCGCGCAGCAACGAAGACCCAATGCAGCCAAAAATAAATAGATAAATAAATTTAAAGAAAAAAAATGTAACTATCCAAAAAAAAAAAAAGAATAAGTTCTGGGGATCTGATGTACAGCATGGGGACTACAGTTAGCAAAACTGTATTGTATACTTGAAAGTTGCTAGGGGAGCAGATCTTAAATGCTCTCACCACAATAACAACAAAAATGGTAATTATGTGAGGTGATGGATGTATCAACTAACTTTATTGGGGTGATCATTTCATAAATGTACACAATGCTACGTGTTAATTACATCTCAATACAGCTGGAAAAACAAAAAAATAAACAAAAAGAAAATTATGTGCCCATTTCACTTTTGAACATAGATGCAAAATCTTAAACCAAATGTCAGGTCAGGTAACTGAATCCAACTGTATTTTTTTTTTAAAGTACACCAGGATCAAGAAGGTTTTATTTGTAAGAGTATAAGGAGAGAAAATCATATGAAAATCCTAATACAGAAAAGGCATTTGATAAACATCCACATCTATTTATAATTAAATAAATAGACAAAAACTCTTAGCAAGCTAAGAATCAAAGAGAACTTTATTAACTTGATGCAGCTTATATTTGCAAACCATATATTTATTTACAGACGATATTAGGTTTAACGGTAAAGGCTCAGACACATTTTCTTTAAGATTTGGGACAAGCCAAGGTTGGCCACAGTCACCACTAATTGATGTCCGGCCAATGCTCTAAGGAAATCTTGAAAAAGGCAAAAAAAAACCACCCCAAAAAACAACAGAAAAAACCCCAAACAGTGTAAGAGTTGGGACGTATAAGATAAAACTAACACTATTTATAGATGGTATGGTCCTTACAGTGACAAAAAGAATCAATATACCTGAGAGTTGAGTAAAGTTGCCAGATGCAAGATTAATTTATGAAAATCAATAGCAATTTTCCACACCAGTAATAACCACCTAAAAATATAATAAAAAAGATAACATTCATAATAGCAATAAAAATTAAAAGTATCTAAGTATTAACCAAAACTCGAAGGACTGCTATATAGAAAGATAATCTGAATAAATGAGACATTCTATTTTAGA
Organism: Balaenoptera physalus; assembly: GCF_965194825.1. Taxonomy (NCBI): domain Eukaryota; kingdom Metazoa; phylum Chordata; class Mammalia; order Artiodactyla; family Balaenopteridae; genus Balaenoptera; species Balaenoptera physalus. The sequence goes on from NC_138894.1 coordinate 12,122,435, forward strand.
TAGGACCATAATAACATTACAGAGATGTTATTTCTCCTGTAATAAACTGTACATTCAACAGCATCTCAATCAAAAATCCAGTTGGATTTTTTGAAGACCTTGATAAATTTTCTCTGAAATGTATAACGAGGAATTTAAAAATCCATAAAAATCTAGAAAGCAAGAGTAAAGAGGGAGTTTTCCCTATTAGATACTAACACATATTCGTAATCACTGTAATAAAAATTGTGAGGCTGGTACAAGAATGGACGACAACTCCATCCTGTGGGTGCTCATGCCGAAACCCTGGGCATAGACCTTCCTCCCAACACTCAATCCCCATGCCAACCCTGCCAGCGCTACCCTCAACCTGCACCTGCCTCTGAGCCCCTCTCCCACCTCCACTGCCCCCACCAGACTCCAGGGCTCCATCATCTCTCCTGGCTTCTCTCCCTGCTTCTGCCCTGGATCCCACCGGTCTATTTTTGAAATAGCGCTGGAGGAAGCTGCTGAAGACATATCCTCAGGTACCCCTCCGTGCAACAACCTCCTGCACCAAAGTCCTTAAACGGCCAATAAATGTGCTCCCCCGCCCCCAGCTCTGACCTCATCTCCCAGGTCCCTCCCTTTGCTCCCCCGCCTTCAGCCATGCTGGCCCCTCTGGCCCCTCAAACCCACCAGGCACACTCCCTTGCTCTTCTCTCTGGCTCGAATTCTCTTCCCTTGGAACCCACATTTCCTTCAGGCCTCTGATCAATCATAACCTCCTCAGGGGTGTCACACACATCCCACGTTCCTATCTATCCCTCGTCTCTGTTTTACTTTCTTCATTTGGCCATGACTCCCTGGCATATGCATATTTCTCTGTTTACTGGTGTGATGGACAGAATTGTGTCCCTCTCTCCCCAACTCATATGTTTAAGCCCTAACCCCCAATGTGATGAGGTCTTTAGGAGGTAATTAATGTTAAATGAGGTCATAAAGGTGGGGTCTTAATCCAATAGGTTATGGTGACCTTATAAGAAGAAGAAGAGTGATTCCCCCTCCAACATGAGGGGGAGGAAAGGCCATGTGAGGACACAGCAAGAAGGTGGCCGTCTGCACGCCAAGAAGAGAGGCCTCACCAGAAGCCAACCCCGCTGGCACCTTGATCAGGGACTTCTGGTCTCCAGAATTGTGAGAAAATAAATTTCTGTTGTTTAAGGCCCCTGGTCCATGCTATTCTGTTATAGCAGCCCGAGCAGAACAAGACAACTGGCTCTCCTGCCTGCTCACTGCTGCACCCAGCCCTGGAACAGTACCTGTATGTGAGGCACGCTCTGTAGCACATGCTGGATGGGCGGATCCCCCACGGCTATGTTTGCTTGGGTGGGTTTGTGGATTATTGCCTTGGGTGTCAATTTTAATGTCTCTAGTCCAGGCTTACCTCCTGAAGCAACATGCCGTGTGGTTCACACCTGTTGGGCAGGGGGTGGGTGGGGAATCAGAGAGAAAGGTGATACTCCAAGACTCAGGTGCAATGCCAGCACGGTCAAAGGGCACCCTGGGCAGAGGGTCCAAGGTGAGCCAAGGGATATATGGGCACGGGAGCCACGGAAGGGCCAGAGTGGAGGAAGGGCTTGTCTGATCTTCATTCCAGAATGGCCACTCTGGCCTCGGGTGTCAAATGAGGTGACACAGAGAAGAGAGACTGGCAGAAGGTGTCAAGAAGGAAGAAGCCACTGCCCCTGGCTACCAAGTGGACCAGGGCTGGGAGGGCAGAGCCCAGGATGACCTCATGTTTCTGACCTGGGAGATTAAGTGACTGCTGGTGCCTTCCACCAAGATGCAGGTGTTAATTACCCAGAACTGGAAGATAAGGCAGAAAGATCACCGAGGGCTTTTCAACGTCACACTAGAACACTTGCTTTAGGAAACTCTGCTTGACTTATTTTCTATCCATCAGAGCCCAGGTGCTGCGAAGCTAGATGTCAACCAGACTGATGGGTTGCAAATGACTTGTGTCCACTAGGGACGGAACGATTTCCATCCTTGGAAAATATGGCCCTTAAAGTTACTGGCTATTAATTTGCCCTTTGGAACATCAACCAGTTTTGATTCCTATGTAGCGTCAGTTTCTGAAACAGCTTTGCTCTCCTGCTTGTTCCCTAAACAAGTGAGAGTCAAGTTTTTAACTTTGACACTTGCACTTGGACCGGGAGAATACAAGAGGCAGGGGAAATCCCTCCTGTTTCTTGGCTTGGGAAATAGCTACCAGTTCTCTACGCCCACCCGACTCCCGGGCTCTGTGGACCCTTCCCCACCCTCCTTCCTGAGGAGCTGGGTGCCCCTCCCTCCAGAAGCCCGATGCCACAGCATCCTGCCCAGCCCGCTGGCCTCACGCTGGGCTCTGTGGGGTCGTCTCAGGAGCAGGGAGCCCGGCTCCTTCCTGACGCCCACAGCGTCAGGCCAGGTGCCAGGGACCCTACCTGCTCCCAGGGGCGCTGGAGGCCTCTCCTGGCTCTTGCACAGGAGAAATCCACAGGTTCCTCCCTCTTCGGTTAGTTTCAGTGCAGACGCAGCCAGATCTCTTAGGAGCTGCCCAAGACATCACACCCTCCTTCTGCAATCACAGGTGCACTGGCGATGAATGGACCTAAACAGCCACCGGCACGGCTTTCCTCAACACGCTGAGGAGCCTTGTTCGGCAAAACTGTGAGGTCAACCTGCCTCTATCATCTCCCTGCGCTCAGCCCTCCCCTCCCCTCTCTAGGGGCTAGTCCGGGGCCATCCCCTCCCCATTAAGTAGTATTCATTGATAACCAGGGGGTCAGCAATACAGATTTCACCTCTCTATCAAACAAGCATTTTGTCAAAGGAGTGAAAGCATGAGGCTTGAAGAGAATTGTTTTAAGGCTAAACGTCTCAAGGTCGTACCACAACCTGATAGGTGACAAACCAGGCTTTCTTCCCATTGCGTAAAAGTCTCAGTCCCTGTTCCCGTCCCCCACTCCACGCAGCCCCCTCTGCGCAGGACCCACCTGCAGGGGCTTGGGAAAGGTGGCTCCGAGTCTTTCATTCTCTGAGCTAAGGGCACCAGGTACGGGGTGAGGGGCGCTTTTCACCTGCCCGCGTGCAGGAGCCTTCCCACAACCCTGGCTGCCCCGACACCTCTGCGAGGCTCCCCACTAGGCTGCTTCTCCTGCCAGCCAGCACCCAGCTTTGCTTCCCTTTGCAGCAAAACTCCAAGCTGCCGTCCACGCTCGATGGCTCCAATCCCTCTTGAACCCAGCTGCTGGTCAGCGTGCCCTCGGTGGGCTGCGGCGCATTCCTGCAGCCTGCAGTGAATGGGCATATCCAGCCGAGGACTTGGCACACGTAGGAACCAGGGGTGGGGGCACTGGCACAGCCAACAGGCAGACCAGCCCCGGATCAGGGTGCCAGTGAGGCGGGGGCACCGGGCTTTGTTGTGATTGAATTTGAGAATTCACAAGGCATCCATGTGGTCATCAAGGGGAAAGCTCAGGGACTTCCTTACACCAAGGCTGGGTTACAACATGAAGCTTAACTTGATTTACCAACAGGAGGCTCTACAATCCCTGCATTCTTGGGGCCTCTGAGTCCTCCATGTGGTCCCCTCACTAGTGACCTAACATCATACCCCTCCTTAGTGAGTGTGGGTTGAGGAAGAAGGCTGCGGTGACTTTGCATGATCCAAATTAAGCCTCTGGGGACCAGGAGGGAAGACGGTCCTAACACTGCCCCAGGGACCAGCCTCTTAGGGATACGAGAGCTCAGCTCCCAAGAATCACAGTTGAGCCTGGAATTGCCCACAGGTGCCTCTGGCTGATGGTTCACGAGGGCTCAGAGAAGAGGAGGCTGGGCCTCCAGCACACAGTGAAATGGGCCCCCACCCGCCCTGTTGTGGGTGAGAGGCGCTTTTTGGTCTACCCCAATGCATGCGCCTGGCGTGGACTCTCTGGGCTGCTCCAGACACCGTTGCAAGGCTCCCCTGAGGCTGCGGGATCTCCTCTTGATGCCTCCAGCCATGGCCATCTTGGTTCACATTCCCCGGCTCCGGCCCCGCTTGAACTCAGCTGGTGGATCTCATCCCTCACTCTCTGCTGGTCAAGTGACACCTAGATCTTGGGGTCCCACAGAGGAGCCCCGGGGACTGCCGTGGGGTAAGGGGAGGCCTATGGGGCAAGACTCCCTTCTCAATCTGAGCAGCGCCCTTTCTATGTGTCGGGGGTACAGGCTTCTAAGCAAGGCTTCATTTGAGGTTCCATCAAGCTGCTTTGAAACCTCTGACTGTGTCTAGATGTGCAACCATTGAGGCATTGACTTGGGGATGCGGGGAGGGGGCCTTGCCTAAGTCCCCCAGCCCACAGCAACATCAGGCCTGGGCTCCAGCCCACCTCCCTGTCTTGCAGAAGCCACCCACACAGAGCCTGCCTCTCTCCTTCCCTTTCCCAGGCCCGGGGGCCCAGGAGCCCGGACCTTACAGAGCACACAGTGAAGGACACCCACCGTGGTGAAGTGCCTGTCAAGTGCACCCTCCTCTCTCACTAACTTCTAGTGCACAAGTTAGTGATGTGTGACGCTGGGGGGAATCTGGGCTAGGACATAAGAAATGACGAGAGCTAACACATACAGCACTCACTCCATGCCAGGCCCTGCTTTATGAGCTTTGCGCACATTCATGCAGCTCTACGAGGGAGACTTTTCCCACTTGGGATATGAACCCGGACAGCTGCCTCCACTTTGGACTCCTGACACCTGCACTGTAGAAGGCTGGGACACAGAGTTGTGTCCAAAGCCGCTTTAGCCGTGCAGAGTTAGAGATGCATCCAGGACGGGTGCGCCAGAGTTCGAAAAGGTACTAGCTCTGCCACTCCCTGAGCCTCAGTTTCCTCATCTGTAAAGTGGGCCTGCTGTTGAGGACAAAATTATGATGTGTATAAAGTGCCTAGTGCAGAGAGCGCTCACTAGATGCCGGCTACTGTCACTGTCATTAGCATCCCAGATCTGGAAACTCTGCCCAGGGGCTGCAGGAGTCTTGAGGGACTTGCAGTTTACCAAAAGTGGTGGAACCCGCCAAGGAGAAGGGAATCCAGGATGCTCAGAACATCACCACGCCCTCAGCAAAGGTAGCAGAGGGTGTTGGGGGGAAGAAGAGCAGGAGAAGGAGTAGCAGTAACAGCAGACCCGTGGGCCTGCTCCAAGCCAAGAGTTGGCTGTGGACCCACCAGGCGCCCAGGTCACCTTTGCAAGGCCGGGCCCCCATGGGCAGCTGTGCAGAGGGCAGCTGCAGAGGGCTGGGGCCGCCACTCAGAGGCAGCAACAGGGTGGTGGGCCAGGCTGTGCATATCTCTGCCGTGGGCACTACTCTCTCTTGCTCTGGTCTCTATACCTACCTGTACTCAGGCGCTCACTATTCAGCCTCCTTGCCGCCACCCCAGCCAGCAGGACCCTTCCCTCAGAGGGCATCTCCCAGGGCTGCCCTAAAGGGAGGGTCAAGATCCTGCATTGCTTGCGTTCCTGGCAGCGTCACACTACCTGGCATACAATGGGTGCCCAACAAGTGTGGCTGAAAATGGCATATGGTCTACACAGACTCAACACCTGCTGTTTGCCAGGCAGTGCTGGGCACACTCTGGGGCCACAAGTGTATGGGCACAAGTCCGTGCCGCCCTTGGAGAGCTCACATTTGGTGGGGACAGGGACATAGAAAATTTCAGGACAGTGTCATCTAATACGACCTGAGGGGCAGGGATCCAGAAGGGTCAGGGAAAGTTCCCAGGGGAGATGGTGCCTCTAATCCAACCGCTCACAGACAAAGAAGCAGAGCTCAGATAGGAAAAGTGAGTTTCCCAAGTTAAGGACAGCAGGTCAGGGACCACATCAGAGCTGAAAGGCAGTTCTCCTAGCCCCAGGTCAGAGTTCCTTCTAGAGCAAGGACGCTCCTCCTCCCCACTGACACTGGGCCTGACATTCTTCATGGTGAGGGCTGCCTGTGCCTTGCAGGATGTTTAGCAGCGTCCCTGGCCTCTGCCCACTAGATGCCAGTGGCACCCTCCCTATCAACTGTGACATCCAAAACGCCTCCAGGCATTACCAAACGTCCACTGAGGAGCAAAACTGCCCTCGGTCGAGAGCTACTAGTCTAGAACTTCAGAAATCTGAACTGAGATAAGAGAGGCAGCAGCCAAAGTCAAGCCCTGGGTCACAGATGTGGACGAGAAAGTCTGGTGTCAGGGCTGGGCCAGCCTTGCAAATAAGCACCAGGCTTACCAGCCCAGGCTCTTTTTACCAGTGTGCCCGTACTTCTGAGATCCCTTAGATTTGAGTCTCGCTTGTAACTTTTTCAAAGTGCTTCAGCTCACCACACCCCTGTGAGGTGTATAAGAGAAAATATTCTGTTATTATCCTCATTCTACAGATGAGGAAATTGAGGTTCCAGAAGCTTAGATGCACCAAAGTCACCCAGTGAGCTAGTGGCCAACCCAGGCTGGAACTCCCCTGGATGGAGCCGCCCCAAGACAGAGACTGACAGGGCGGAGAGAGGAAGGTCTTTCAACTTCTGCATCTACTTCTGGAAGCCTTCGTCCCTAGAATTCAAATCCATTAGTTCCTAACAATCCCCAGGGGCACCATAACTCTGGTCTCTTACAGATGAGAAGTACGGAGGCTCAGAGAGGACAATAGCACGTCCAACTGCACACGAGAAGGCCTGGAGGGGAGCTGGGCACTAGCCCTCTTCCCTCAGTGCCAGCTCCCCTCCAGGCTGGGGCCGAAGGGTCTGGGCTCCTCACGGTCCATGACAGTCCCTTAGACACTGCCTGACCAATGGGTCCTTCCAGGCACGTAGCGGGCACCACTCCCCATCAACATGGAACATCTGGTACTTATAACTCCCTCCCTCTGATGCAGGCAGGGGAGGCCTGTCTGAGTGAGAGAATGTTTTCATCTGTGAATCAGTTCTGCTATTAAGAGTGATCATTCTATCGCTAATTATTGGCGATAGCAATGGTTCACAACGTTTGTGCATTTATTACACACCAAGAACAATCCTGGGGGCCATTAAAGCCCTACTGACTAAAGTGTGCCGCAGCCCCATGGGGCAGGAATTATTGGCCCCACTTTACAGATAGTCAAGCTGAGGCTCAGACAAGTTAAGGAGCTTTACGGCCAGTATGTGTGGGTGACAGGATCCCAACTCAGACCTGGTTGACTCTGAGGCTCTGTGCTTCTCCCACCACATCGAGACCCCAGAACTCCAAGGGGCACAAATGGGCAAATATACCAGAAAAGACAAACTCATTAGAGCCTGAAGTGGGTTTTTTTAGCAAGTTGAATAAACCATCCGTAGTCTTGCGCATCCGATCCACCCTGTAAAGAAATCCCTCTTAGAAATCACAAAGGTAAACTTCAGGCTGCCAGACCTGTGAGCATGTTGGGCTCAGTTAAGAAGGGTTTGTAGTACTAAGTAGAGTGAGCCTGGCTGCTGCTCCCGGCCTCTGGTGGTCCCAGGAGGGCCCAGGAAACGGGGAAAGAGCAATGTAGTGGCCTTGGTTTCCCCAGTACCAACCACCCCACTGCAGTCTCCAGATGGGGAAAGGATAGGGGATAGTGGGCAGGCTAGTGTCCCCAGGAAGCGTGGGTCCTCAGGGCACAGCAGTGTGGGATGCCCACCTACCCCTACCTGTATTGCCTATGGAGTCGCCTGTCATAGATTCCTCCTGCCAGGGTCAGTATCCATCCAGCCAAGTTCATGCCCAGTTTGGGCAATTTTCTTCCCCAATTAAAATGTAAAGTTCAAGGTGGCACTTCTCAGAACCACCTTGAGCAAGTCCCTTCTCTCTGGGCCTCCTGAACTCACCTAGAAAAGGTGTGATGCCGCCCAGTGGCTTCTGAAGGGCACACGGCCGTGGACTTCAGGAAAAGAGCCAGCCCTGGGCTCTGAATGGAGCTGGGCCTTGCTTCCTGGCCCTGGGCCCCTTCCTGCCCTCAGCAGCCGTTTGCAGGGGGTTGTGGCTCATCCCTAGGCCGGAGAGAGGGGCTGCGGGGCAGTCCAGCGGCAAGGAGAGGTGCCTCCTCCTCCCCTCTCCGGGCCTCTGGGTTTCAGTCCCAGGAGCTGGAGCCTGGCAAGGTCAGCAGAGTGCTGAGGCAGGCAGGATGCCCATCCTCCTCTGAGAGGACAGCAGGGGCACACAGGTGACAGGAACAGGACCGGCTGGCCCCGTCCCCACAGGCCAGAGGTTCAGGGCGCAGAGGATAAGTTACAGCCCTGGTGGGTCAAGGTCCCCTTCACAATGGGTGTGTCCTGGAGGGGCTCCTTTTAACCTGCCCAGAAGTGGGAGAGAGGTACCTAGGGTTGGGAAGCAACTCTAAGGGTCCCTGTCAGGGGTCCCAGGGAGGCCATCAGTGTCTGATTTAAGAGCAGGTCTGTCTCCTCAGTTAATATTTTATTGGGACCGAAACGTGGCGCCTGAGGGTTTGGTTACCTATCCCTGAGCCTTGCCTGGGGAACGGGACTGCGGGCTAAGAGTCGAAGGAACGGCCCATCTCTCAGCAGAGGTTTTATGTTACTCGCTGCTGCAGCCTGACGCCCTGGGCTGAGGGTCCTTCCCGTTATCTTCACCCTGTGCCACCCCCCACCACCGGGCGGCCAAGCCGGCGGTGCTCACTGCGGGCGGCTAAGACCGGCGGGCCTAGGACAGCCAGGGGTGCCCTCTCAAGGTGTCATCGGCATCTCACTCACACCCACCCCAAGCGCCGCGCTTCCATCCCCTCTGGGACTCTTCGGAGCCCAAGCCCTCTCTGCCCCCTTAGTCCCAGGCCAGCCCTCCGGAGCCGGGAGAGGGCGGCGGCCGAGGCGGGCAGGGCCGCGGAGCGCGGCGTCCCTGAGGGCCGCTCCTCGCCGGACCCGAGAACCCGCACCCCGGAGCGCAAGTGCTGCTCCCTCCCCTCTGACCGCTGGCCCCCGGCGCAGGGCAGCGGAGGGGCGGGTGACCGTGCGTTACCTTCCATGGACATGGGCTCCAGGATGCCGAACTGCTTGAGGACGGCGATGAACAGCAGTACCACCACGGCCATGGCGCACAGCTCCATGCCCTGGATGCCCATGGCGGCCCGGGCTGCCTGGGGCCGGGGCGTGCCCCTCGCCCGCGCGCTGCCTCTGGAGGCACCGGGGCCGGTGCAGCCTGCCCGGCCTCTAAGGGAGACCGCGGCTCACATGCTCCCGGCAGGCGGGGCTGCGGGTGTCGGCGGGGCCGGGGCCCCGCGGAGGGCGGCGGCGGCGAGCTGGGACCGGCCAGGAGGTTGGACCCCGCGCGGCGGCCGAGCAGAGCGCAACTTTCCGAGTCAGCCGGCAAACTTCGAGGCGCGGCGGCGGCGGCGGCGCGGAGCGCAGCTTGGGCGGCCGGCGCGGGCCAGAGGTGCCTCCATGCCCGGCGAGGGCGCCGCGCCTCTTTCGCCCCCTCTCCAGCCCCACGGGCTCCGGGGCGCGGGGGCGCGGCGGCTGCGGGGGACCCGTGCGTTCCCGGGCGCTCCCGGCCGCCCCAGCCTCCATCGCGGCTCCCCGCGCGCTCATTGGCCTAGGCGCGGCGACCACCCGGGGAGGAGTCCCCTGCGGCACCCCCGCGCCAGCCCGGGAAGGGGCGGAGGGAGGCGGCCCCGCCCCGCACGGGCCAGCCCCGAGACGGAGTCTGGCTCCGAGCCACCGCTACCCCGCCAGCCCCCGGGAGGCCGCGCGGTCGGCGGTTTCACCGAACCGCCCGTGCAGGGTGGGGCCGAGTGGCTGGGGAGGGGGCCGGGGCCGGAGAGGAAGGGAGCCGCAGCGCCGCTCCCCGTGGGGAGTCGGGGCTCCCCTCTCCTGGCGGAGGAGCACTGAGCCTGGCCACCGCCAATCTCCGCCCGGCGGGCCAGCACAGAGCTGGCCTTAGGAGGATCCGGGGAGCCCTCTCGACCCAGGGTATTTCCTACAACCATCAGCCCACGGCCGGAGATTGAACTTGGCCCGGGTCTGGCCCCCGCTGAAAATGGAAAAGTTGGTATCCAAAGTTCTCCAGTTCTGGAAACCCGCATGCGCTCGAGGCTTTAGGAGGGAGTTGGGCTTTGGCATTAGAGTCTATGGAGCTGAGTTCAAATTCTGACTTTGCTGCGTGACCTTGGTCGAGTCACGGACTTGCCGCCTCCTCCTCCTCCCCAAAGAGGGGCTGGTGCCTGCCTTTCCGGCTGTGGGAAAGAGCTGAGCGGATGCCAAGTGCTACGCGCGGGCAGTGCAAGGGAGTGCTAAATCGTTTGTGGATCGCTTTCTTCCTGCCTGGGGACACTGGGTAGGAAAGGAAAGCTGCGGAAAGGAAGGAGAAAGGAAGGGGAGAGGAGGGGGCGTGGCAGGGCGGAGCCCGGAATCCTCCAAGCCCCCAAACTCCGGGACTTGAGGGCCGGAGCCGTGACTCTCCGCTGCCCTCCAGCGGGCGCTCCGCACCGCGGTGTCCTCACCAGCCCAAGACTCCGAGCGCTTGGAAGCGTGCGCTGCTGTGAACACTAAGTTCTCCTTTTCTCTGTTGTCTTAGTGGAGGGGGAAATCCAGCCCCGTACCACGCTTGTGAGCGTTAACCCTGTTTGGACCTGAGGCCTGAACAATAGCAGCTTCCATTTATGGAGCCTTTGCTACCCACTCTGTCATTCATTCAACAAATACTGAGCGTGTACTGCGTCCCAGGCGCAGGGGACAGTTCCCAGGGCAGGGCAGGGCGGGGCGGGGCGGGGCGGGAAACCACCGCGTGAGCCGCTGAAGGCCCCGCAGGAGCTGCAAGCGAGCCAAGCCTTTAGCTTTACTTGTAATCCTTAAGGGCTCCCCCAGTGGGCATTCCTCTTCGCCCATTTTACAGGTGAGAAAACCGAGACCTAGAGGGTGGATTATGGAAGGGGATACAGGTGCAGCCCAGGCCTGCTGGATCGCAGAGCAGATGCTGTCCCAGGAAACCGCACTGCTCCTGGTGGAAGCTGAAGCAGAGAGAGGCTGTGACGTCTCTTTCCGCCTGTGCAGTTCAGCCTCACTATTTAACACACCTGGTTAAAAGACTGAGTTATTGGAGATATTTTTAAAGAACTGTAAATGCACAGCTTTCAATTCCATTTAAGTGGGCATGTGGTGAGTCTCCACTGACCAAAGGCAAGAGGTCTAAGTAGAGATGCTAACGATTGCAGGAGAATGTGGTTCTGTTAGAGCCCATGAGTTGCTTGTGTGTAAAAGTCTAGAAAGGTTAAAAAGCCTCCTGCCATCTAATTTACACACTTAAGTGCTGAGCAAAATCTAGCCTGTGTCGCAGCTAGTTCCCACCAATCCTCGCTCAATAGCCTGGTTAAGAGCCCAGTGATACGAAACCTCCCTAAGCCTGTTCCTCATCCGTAAAATGGGGGTGATAATCCAACCTCTCCAGGGGCTTGTAGAAGATTGAATAAGACAAGGACTGGCATGTGTCACAGGCTCCGATGGCCCCTGTTCTTGGAGCAGGATGTGTACAGGGTGCCAGATCTAAGATAGATAGGGGGGCAGAGAAGAGAGCAAGCAAAGGAAGCCATCTCGGGGGGTGGTGGGTCCTCCTGAGCTGCCCCAGCCCTGCTCCCTGCCTCAGTTTCCCCTGGTGCTGCCGAGCATCTCCCCTGTGAAGGCTTCAGTGACTGCCCATAAACACTGAGCTAGAAACGAGACATTGATCTCTGGCTCTGCGGTGTAAAATATTAACGACGCCTAAGTGGATACCAGGGCTGAGAGCAGAATGTCCGCTCGGCATTAGCAGCCCGGGCCAGGGGCCTAATGGATGGGAAGCTGATTCCCCTGCTCGTTCACTAGCCCGGGGCCTGCCAGCTCTGGGGCCAACCTAGGTCCACTGAGGCTGTGCTGGCAGCCCTGTCACACCTCCTCTTGCCCAGGACCTGGAGAGGGGAGCTGGCAGACAATCCCCCAAGTCCCACACATCCTCCCCACACCCATGAAGTGCCAGGCCAGGCCTTTCCCAGCTGCCTCTAGCTCCGCCCAGGGGGGCATTTGCCCTGGCATGCGCTCACCCCTCCCCCACCCGCCAAAGGCAAGCTGGGTGTCAGCAGTGCTCCCTGCCAGCTCCCTGCCTTGGGGGAGGGGCAGGCTCAGGGGAGGGGCACAGACAGAGAAATCTCTGCAGGGCAGGGGGCTGAGGGCTGGCACAGATGTAGAGAAATAAGAGGGAGCCACTGGCTCTTCCTCAGATGACGAGGGAAGCCTGGAGGGCCCTGAGCCCTCGCTGGAGAACTCAAGAGGTGGAAGAGGTCCCCGAGGCACTGGTGTCCTCATCTAACTTAGAACGTTTCAGAGACCCAGCTGCTTTGGAGCTGGGTGGGGTGCCATCGAAACCTAGGCTTGCACCCCGACGCCTGAGGTTATGGTTTTCCTTTGGCCTGGAATTTTTGGGGGTATTTTTGGCCTGGAATATTTTTGAGGCCACTCCAGTTCTGCCTCCAGGAAACCAGCCCGCATCACACCACCAACCACCTGCATTAACCCTCTCTCCTCTGAACCCCCAAGGCCTCTGCTGCGTGGGCCACACCTTCTGCGCTGTGTGTCTCAGCTGTCAGCCCAGACATCTTCCACGTCATCCGTGCTGCCCCACCGCTCTTGTGGGCAGGGACCCTGTCAGTTTGGCCAACATTCATTGGATGCCGCATGCCTGCTGTTCCTGATCACCTAGCTGCCCAAGGATTTCAAGAGGTCTTTTGACTCTTAAGGGAGGAATGGGGATGGACACATGCTCTTTAGAGGGACACATTGCCTGCAAACAGCCCAGCAAGTTAGTTGTTCCTGTCCCAACTCTCTGGAGGGCAGGCCTCCCTTGGTTCTAGTGCATTCTACTGGGCAGAGCAGGCGTTATGCAATTTATTCATCCTTCTCATATTTCATAACAACCAGACAAGAATGCCCAGGAGTAGAATTCCACAGGCCAAAGAAATGCCTCTAGGACTCCTCCCCGTGATGTCCCAGGGCTCCTCAAATGCAGCTCAGCCAAAGCCGAACACTCGGTCTTGCCCCACACCAGCACCTCCTCAAGCTCCTTATCTCGACCACTCAGGCCAAAACCCTGGCTCTTAGACTGGGCTCTGCCTGTCCCCAGTCCTGCCCAGTCTGTCACCTAGCTCTGGCACCGTGCCTCTTTCTCATCCATCTCTGCTCCTGGTGGCAACCAGCCCAGCCACACCATCGTCCCTCTCTCCTGTACTCGTGACATCACCCGCTGCCCCAATGCCTCTCCCCACCTCCACTCTGTCCTCCTATCTCTTCTCCATTCGGCAGCCAGAATGGTCATCTCAAGGTGAATGTCAGGTCCTCTCCTTCCCTGGCTTGGTAATCTCCAGTGGCTCTCTGACTCAACACTGGTTGTGTTTGCCTGCTTGGTATCCCTCCCCCTGATTTGGTAACAGCACCCTGATTTCCTTTGTTGAACCCCCTGCCCTTGCCAGCCTCAGGCCAGTGATTTCAGAGGTTTGGGGATATGACTGGTCCATCAGCATCAATTCCTCTTTTCCTACTCCACAACACCCCTCTGCTGCCATGTGACTGACTCAGGGATGGGCACCGGATGGGAGCCAGGTTGATGAGAGACCTCATGGGACTGGCCCTGGACAAGCAGGAGAGAAGCACTCTCTCTTACTATGGCAGCTAAGTGGCCATCCCGCCACCATGTGAGGACAGAGAGCCTGAGAATGTAGTCACCTCATGAGAAAGCAGAGCAACATGTAGAGAGAAAGAAACTGAGTCCGGTACACAATACTGTGTGCCTGGATCCAGCTGTGCCTGATGGCACATTCAAACCTATATCTTTCCGTTAGAGGAGCCAATAAATCCTCCTATTGTTGCTTAAGCCAGTGTGAGTTGGGTTGCTGTCCCTTGCAACCAAGATGGTCCTGATGAATGCATTTTCCACTACTCACAGAACAAAGACCAAAATCCATAACAAGCCCCATAAGAGCAGCTGACATCTTCTGAGCACTTACTGTGTACGAGGCACTTCAACACAGCTCATGTCCCTCATTCCTCACAGACCCCGATAAGGCAGGGGCTTGGCAAGAGGAAGACACTGAAGCACAGAGCGGTTAATGCTTTGTTGAAGGGCACACAGCTGATAAACCACAGCGTTAGGATTTGAACCCAAGCAGTCACGCTCCAGCGTGATTTTAATTCAACATCACCCCGTCCCTGTGGACCCATGTGGTCAGGCTCTTCCTCCTCTCCTTTGCTCATGTGACCGCAGCCACACTTGCAGGTACCAGGACTCTCCCATCCCCAGGTCTCTGTGCAGGCTCTTCCCTGAGCTGTAGTACCCTTCCTCCTCCTCCCCTACACACATCCTACTCATCCTTTGGTTCTCAGCTTAATGTCATGTCTGCAGAGGTGACTTCCCTGTCCTCCTCCCCTTTATTAGTCTCTACATGGCCCCTATCCCATTCCCTTTTTGCAGTTATCACAGTGTGAACTTAGTTATTTATTTGTGTGTTCATTTATTTGTTTATGCTCTCCCACTAGATTGTAACCTTCCTGAAGATACAGGTATTACCTGCCTCGTATGAGTATTTGCAAAATGTCAGATGATGCCTTTTCTCCAATTATTACAGCAGAGGGTGTCCTGTGTCACTAGCAAGAGCATTAGACTGGGAGTCCAGGAGAACCAGGGCCAAGTCCTTAGTTCCAACCCTAGCCTGTTAACAGACTTGGCCAAGGCATACCACCTCTCTGAGCCTTCCTTTCCTTCTTGCAAAATGGGGTAACTTGCTGACATTTACCTGCCTGTCACACTATGAGCTATGAGCATCTGATAAGCTGATGGACGTGAAAGAATCCAAAAACACACACGAGGGACCTTGTTCCTGAAGGAGCCTGCTTCCTCGGAGCCAGGACCAGTTCTCTCTGCCTTGTAGCATCACCCAAGTGCTGCAATCAAACAGACCCGTGGGGCCACACAGAACCCCTCCACACAATCTCTGTTCCAGCCCAGCTTCAGATGAAATGTGAGAGATGTATGGCCACAGGTAACAGAAAACCTCCATTCATTAGCTTAAACTATAAGGAACTATAGCATGTCACACACAGGAAGTCCAGTAGGAGGCTGGCTCCAGGGGCAGTCAGCTCAGATCCAGCAGTATATTTAAGGATCTGGAATCTTGTGTCTACCTACACTGCCAGCCACAGAGCATCTACCTTATCCACAGCGTACTGACCTCATGATCACAAGATGAATGCCTAGTTCCAGACATCACGCCCTGACATGACAACGTCCTGGGAAAGAAGGGACCATCTCTTCCTATGTCTCTTTCTTATAGCAAGGAAAACTTTTCCATTAAGCTTCTCATGAACAATCCCTCATGTTTCATTGGCTGGAATTGTTTCACATGCCATCCCTAAATCAGTTGCTGGCAAGAGGATTGAGACCACCATTGTAGCAGAGACTGCTAGCCCTCCATCAAAACTCATTCTCTTCTCTTCTACAGTAAAAAAAATGTCTTAACCAGGGATACGGCTGCCGATAGTGACAGCATTTCTCAGACTCCTTTGCAATTAGGGGTGGCCATGTGACTAAGTTCTTGCCAGTGGAAGTGACGGGCTGCTTTGGGCACACTGTCACTTAAGACAGTGAGTAAGTCTCCTACTCATGCTCCCAGACATGTTGATGACCAGACTCAGCCATGTAGATCATGACAAACTTGGGAGGGGGCTGGGGGGATGGCGCCACAAGATGGAAGGGCTCTGGCTCCCTGAATGACCACATGGAGCACAGCCTCCCACCCATCTGGACCACTCACCATGAGCTGTTAAGGGAGAAAGAAATAAACTTTTAAAAAGATCAAGTGAAAGTTGGCTGTTTTGCAAGTAGAAGTGGAAGAGAAGGGGGAAATACCAGATATTGAAGGCTTCACAGTGCTGGAAAAGGAAAGTGCTTTTGGACCAAACAGAAGAGAAAAGTGCAAAAAAGCATCTTTCAAGGGTCCTTTAAGATTTACCAGTCGGGACTTCCCTGGTGGCACAGTGGTTAAGAACCCGCCTACCAATGCAGGTGACGCGGGTTCAAGCCCTGGTCTGGGAAGATCCCACATGCCGCGGAGCAATGAAGCCCGTGCGCCACAACTACTGAGCTTGCGCTCTAGAGCCCGCGAGCCACAACAACTGAGCCCGCGTGCCACAACTACTGAAGCCCGCGTGCCTAGAGCCCGTGCTCTGCAACAAGAGAAGCCACCGCAATGAGAAGCCCGCACACCACAACGAAGACCCAATGCAGCCAAAAATAAATAAATAAATAAATAAATTTATAATTAAAAAAATAAAGATTCACCAGCCAAACATTTAGCCAAACAAAGGTGAGAGGAAGTGATGGGTAGGACAAGGAAGCCAAGAAATAGAGCAGCTATCAGAGCTATATTCGGAAAAGAACTTTGGCAATGGTTACTGACCAAGGAACCAACTGGAAGCAAATGGATCAGAAACTGACCGAGTCTTTGAGGGAATTATATTGTGGTCAGAAGCCTAGTCCCCAAAAGCCTGTGACTAATTAAGACTTACAATAACTCTTGGGCCTCCCAACTTGCACTAGCAGAAAACTTGGGCAGCTCTATGGCTCCAAAGGAGGGCACACCTCCCAACACCTACTTCCAATGTGGCCAAATGAATACAAATGGGAAATGGAGAGGGAAGGTCCTCCTGGAGGGTAAGGCTGGGACCTTGGAGGAGGGGACATGGTGGGTGGTCTCAGAGAGCAGAACTGGGCCGCTTGAGCTTTCTCATTTTACTGCCAGGGCAGGTAGCCCAGGAATCCTCACTATACAAATCCTCACTATAAGTGTTTCCTGAATTCAGAGAGTGAGAGTTATTTTTAGTGAGTTTCTTAGGGAACCATTGACTGAAACCGCCCACCCTGGCAAGTCATGATAATGACAGCTTGCATGAGGTATCTCACAACAGGAGGTCCCAATAAGGAACAAGGAACTAACAAGCTACCACCAGCTGGAAGAATTCGGGAGGGGCCGAAAGGAGGAAGGAGACGTCAGCCCATAATATGTCCTGCCAACCTCCCAGAAACCTTCGAGCTGGAATCCATCTTGGCTGAGAGATGTACGCACCACCAGGAAGGACCCTGAGTCAGACCAAATATGGGCACAAGCAAGATGATTGGCCAGAGACAACCTAGAAACTAACCCCATTACCATAAAACCTGAGACTGCGAGCCACGTGCAGAGCAGTTCTCCTGGGTTCCCTTACCCCACTGCTCTCTGCCCAGGCACCCCTTTCCAATAAAGTCTTCTGCGTTGTCAGCACATGTGTCTCCTCAAGACAATTCATTTCCAAGTGTTAGATAAGAGCCCACTCTCGGGCCCTGGATGGGGTCCCCCTTCCTGCAACAAGTTCAGGTCATGAGTGATATGTTATCCAAATCTATCAGATTCCCGAGTTTTGGATAACAAACATGAGAGTCCATGAAGGAAAGACAGCTCAAAAATTTTTCTGAATCTGTGCAGTTCCTGAGTTTGGATAGGGAGAGTTCTGACAGCAATGATACTTCTATTTGTAATTTCTGTCTAGCAGGATTCGATAATTGCAGTGGACCACTGTCTACTGTGTGTTTCCCGTTCTTACCTTATCTCCCTTAGGTTGGGAGGAAGTGTGCTATAGACATGGAAGAAGGATGGGCACAGGTGTTTGCTGGTGAACAGGGACAGAGACTGCCAGCCCCCACCAAAATTCATTCTACCCTTCTGTGGTGACAAACAGAGTTGTTCCTGAACACATGGAGCTTGGGACTGCATTTCCAAACCCCCCCACGGCCTGGGAATGTGATTAAGTTCCCTCCAGCAGAATGTGAGCAGAGGTGAAGTGTGCCCCTTCTGGGTGGAGCCCTTACTGCACTGGGCATAGCTTCCCCTCCGCAACCCTACCGCTGGAGCCCACATGTGGCGGTGACCAGCCTTAACCATGTAACAGTGACGCAGCTCTAGGGGTTGGCAAAGCCACAAGGTGGAAGGCACCTGAATACCTGTGTAGAGCAGAGCCTCCGACCAACCTGAACACAGATCTCAAGATGGTCAAAGAGAGACAAATAAACTTCTTTGTTCTTAAGCCACTGGGTTTTGGGCGTCTCACTGTTACAGCACCTGAGCTACCCTAATTAATATAAATGCGATGGCTCAGATCAATCAGGACTACCCCCTGGGGCGAGGAAGAAGGCTCAGCTCTTCTCATGGTTGAATCTGGGGCTGAAACCAGAGCTCTCTAAAGGGGGAGAAGGTAAGGGGTAGATTGGGGCAAATAAGCAACAGTGTCTGCACTAATATCCCTCTCCTTATAGTATCTAAGCCCAAGGCCCAAGGTCTCACCCCTCTACCCTCTGAGTAAAGAGATATTAAGTAAAGAGAGTCAATTTCCTCCAATGCAGAGTTTTAAAAAGGGCTGTGTCTCACCAGCCTCTACTGATAGGCCTCTCCTTGGGTGGGGCTTAGACAAGTCAATGCCAGAGGTATTTACTGAACCCTCACTCTATGGGTGGTCCTGGTGAGCGGTCTGCAGTCAGCCTCTTGTGAAGACATTTCTTAGATGGGCCATTAGAAAAGTTCAAGTTCAAGAATACTCCCTGCCATTTACTGAGCCAGGTACCTGCTAAATGCTTTATAAGAATTACCTGGTTTCATCCCCACATCAACCCTAACAATGGAGGAAACAACATCATTTACCCTTGTGGCAGAGACTTCTGGTTACATAGACTTAGTATCTGTTCTTCCCTTCTTTCTCTCTAACAGAATCCTAATTTTGTTGGGGGACAACCATGTGTTCTGCTAAAAAAAAAAAAAAAACTACATTTCCCAGCTTCCTTTGTGGCTAGAGATGGCTATGTGACTCAGTTTGGGCCAATGAAATATAAGCAGAAGGCATTGGGTGGGGCTCCTAGGAAACTGTCCTAAAGGGAGTGGGACAGACATATGCCTTTTTGCATTTCTTCCCCCCACTGCTTGCTGGAATAGGGTTATGATGGCTGTTCCGGGAGCCACGAGAGAACAATACAGGATTCTGCTGACTTGAGCTGCCAGACTAAACCTAACAACTACCTACTTCTGGATTTCTCATTATTTGAGAAAACTAAACCCCTGTCTCATTTAAGTCATCATTACTTAGGTTTTCTGTTCCACGAAGCTGAGGAGAAACTGAGGCTTACGAGATGTACCCCAGGTGTTCACAGCTGGTAAGAGGCAGAGCCGGGGCTTGAAGTCACTCTAAAGTCAGTGCCACAGAGAGATGGCTGCGTGCCCCACAACCCCTTCCCCTCCATCCTGTCCTTGAGGCCTCTTCCTTGCCAGTCTTCGAGGTGAGAACTTCCTTCTAAAGGTCCAGTCCCCACCTGAGGTCTCCAGCTGTTTGTCTTGCTGCTCCTCACCACCTCCAGGTTGCCCCACTCTCTAGCCCAGTAGTTGAGTGGGTTTTCTTGGCCCCAGTCCTCATCAGCACTCCCCAGCCTACCTTCCTGACTTTCCTCTCTGGCCCTGTTGCTCCAAGAACAACCGTGGAGGCATAGAAGCCCACGATGAGGACAGAGGAGAGCTTGGCTGAAAGATGAGGGTGGCCTGGATTGAGGGAGAGGCAGAAGGTCTGGACAGGAGGGAACCTCACTGAGAGAATGAATGAAGCCGACAGATTCTGCACATCCCAAATGCAGCCGGGGAGGAAAAGCTGTAGCTTTTAAGTCTCTGCTGCTGATACAGTGATACAGTGATTTTCTCATAACTTACTATTTATAACAAAATGGTAAAAAAAAATTGAGATCGTTTTTAAATGGCAGTGAAGTGTAGAGATTAATAGTGCAGGCTTTGTAGTCAGGCTGCATGGGTTCAAATCCTGGCTTTTCCACTTATTAGCCATGTGATCTTAGGCAAGTAACTTAACCTCAATATGACTCAGTTTCTGCAACTACAAATGGGAATGGTAATACCTATATCACAGAGTGAGTGTGAGGGTAAAATAAATTAGTACATGTAAAACACTTAGAACAGTGTCCTTTGCCCATCTGAGGGCTGTAGCTTCTGTTGTTATTACAGAGAAAGGATTTATTGCACATCCTAATGACACTCAGAGACCAAGCAGGAACATGGGTGAGTTTGAATACATCGGTGTTTTTAACCATACAAATGCCACTACCTCTCTCAGCTCCCTTGAGTGCAGAAAAGGAATTTCCAATCATAATGGATTAGCTGGCATCAGACTTATCTCACCACTAAAAACAACTGGACAAAATATGTAAAACAACTCTATGCGGGCACTGGACAGCAATGAACACAGAGTAATGGTCCTTGAGAGAAGGAATCACATTAAATTCATTTCATCTTTATCCCTGAACATATTTTCCAAAATGCGGGGCAGTAAAACCTCCCAGTACTGGTGGTCACACTGGGTGTAGGAAAAAGAGATCAGAGTTCAGAACTGTTAAAGTGGCCATGATTTGAGGGGGCAGGGGTCTGGAAAGGAAGAAGCCACCGACAAAGATCAGCCCCCAAAATCTACATGAAACTATCCCCTGCATCCCTGGTCAATTCTTAGGCTGTGTATGAGCAGGGAGATTCCAAGAGGGCTTGCAGAGAATAACTACCGGGGAAGCTGACTGCTGAACAGAGATTTCAGAGGTCATACAGCTCCAAGAAAATACTGAGGTTCAGGCCCAACCAAACTGGAGGACACTGGTGAACCCCTGTGCTTTCTTTTGAGATCCCAGAAAGGCCACACTCTGGGATTAAGACCATGTCTTAAGAAAAGAGCTACAGTCTATAAATAAGGAAAAAAGCTGAAACAGACCTGCCTTAACAAAGCCCAAAAGCAAACTTTGACAGAATTAGTGTGATTTGCCAGGAATTTAACTGCCTGCCAAAACAAAGCTTAACACTCTTTACAGGGAGAGAAACTAATCCAGAGGATCTACCACATATCATTTACAATTCTCAGCTTGTAATAAAAAATTGCTAGACATGAGAAGAAGGAGAAAGTGGCTGATCATAAAGTTAACAGAAACAACCCAGAGATGACCCAGATGCTGGAGTTAGCAGGTAAGGACTTCAAAATAACTATAATGAATATGTTTTTAAAAATGGAAAAAGAAATGAATGAAAAGATGAAATTTTAACAGAGAATTGGGATTTTGTATCAGTTAGGGTTTGCTAAGGGAAGCAGAACTACCATGAGTGATATGGAATAAGGGCTTTATTATAAGAACGAGTCCTTTCACAGTTGTGGCAGTTCAGTAAAGAAGTCTATGGAAGGCTGTTCTCTCTACGTATCCCTGAAGTTGCTGTAGGTCAGCAGCACCAGAAGGTAGGGGAAAAAAAAAAAACCAAGGACAGGAAATGAAGGTAAGAAAAAATTGGAACCCACATCTGTCTCCCCCCGCCTTCAACCCTGACAACACAGGTGACCCACAGAAGCTGATCCCATCTGCCACAGAGAGCTGCACACGTGCCTGACTCAGTATTCAACAGAAAATTAGAAGTCGTGCCAAGAAACAAGAAAATACAGCTCACACTCAGGAAAAAAAGCAGTCAAAAGAAACTGTCTCTGAGTATCATGAGATGCCAGATTTAGCAGACAAAGACTTCACAGTAGCTATTAAAATGTATTCAAAGAACTTAAGAAAATCATATTTTAAAAATTAAAAGAAAAAATGACCAATGACTTAGGGATGGAGAATCTCAATAAAGTGATAGAAAATATAAAAGAACCAAATGGAAATTCTGGAGATGAAAAGTGAAATAACTGAAATTTTAAAATTCGTTAGAGGGGTTCAATAGCAGATTTGAACTGGCAGAAAAAAGAATCAGTAAAGACAGATTAATCTGAAGACAGATTAATAGGAATTATCAAAACTAAAGAACAGAGAGAAAAAACACTGAAGAAAGATGAAAAGAGTTTCAGATACTTGTGGGCAAATATTAAACATACCAACATATATGTGATAAGAGTCCCAGAAGAACAGGAGAAAGGAGCAGAAAAAATATTTGGAGAAATATTAGCCCCAAATCCCCCAGTTTGATGAAAAACATAAATCTACAGATCCAAGAAGCTCAAATAATCCAAAATATAATCATGAAGATATCCACACCTATACACATCATAGTCAGTAGTTGAAAAACAAAGACAGAGAGAAAAGCTCAAGAGCAGCAACAGAAAATTGACACATCATATACAGACAACAATATGAATTTAAGCTGATTTCCCATCAGAAATTATGGAGTCTGGAAAGCAGTGGAATGACATAATTAAGGTGCTGAAAGAAAAGATAAACTATCATCCAAGAATTCTTTATTCAGCAAAAACTATCCTTCAGAAATGAAGATAAAGACATTCCCAGATAAACAGAGACTGAGAGAATTCATTGCTATCAGACCTGCCTTATGAGAAATACTAAAGGAAGTCCTTCAGGCTGAAAGGAAGTCCTTCAGGCTGAAAGAAAATAATTCAAATCCACAGGAAAAAATGAAGGGTGCCAGAAATTGTAAATATGTGAATAAATTTAAAAGACTGCATAAATATATTTTTTAAAAGTTCTACTCTTAAGTTCTTTAAAAGACATAAGTTTGCATAAACCAATAATTATAACACTGTATGCTTTGGCTTATAACATGCATAGATATAATAT
Source organism: Balaenoptera physalus (assembly GCF_965194825.1). Taxonomy (NCBI): domain Eukaryota; kingdom Metazoa; phylum Chordata; class Mammalia; order Artiodactyla; family Balaenopteridae; genus Balaenoptera; species Balaenoptera physalus. Next base: position 12,145,087 of record NC_138894.1, read on the forward strand.
ACATGACGATAAAAGGAGGAGAGAGAAAAAGAAAATATATTGAAGGAACGTTTTTATATTTTACTGGAATTAATTTAATATTATTCTGAAGTAAACTGTGATAAATTAAAATGTATACTGTAATCCCTAGAAGATCCACTAAGCAAGTAACTCAAAATAATATTTATAAAAATCAATAGGGGAATTTAAATGGTACAGTAAAAAAATATTTGTTTAACACAACAAACGGCAGTAAAGGAGGAAGGGAGAACAAAAAAGAGACAATTAGAAAAGAAGCTGTAAGACAGCAGAGGTAAATCCAACCATAACAATAATTACGTGTGAATGGATGAAAAATGAATGCAAGAAAAAAAAAAACAAACAGAAAAGAATATAAGGAAGATATGGGACAAAGGGCAAAGTTTAAAAAGTCTAACAAATGTGTAATTAGAGTCCCAGAAGAAGAGGAGAGAGAGAAAGGGACAGAATTAAAATCTGAAGAAATAATGGTAGAAAAATTCCCAAAACTGATGAAAGATATCAACACACAGTTTCAACAAACTCAACAAAACCCAGGCAGAATGAATACAAAGAAAACCACAGCTAGGCATGTCATGGCCAAACTGCTGAAAACCAAACGTAAGGAGAAAACCTTAAAGGCATCCAGAGGAAAAAAGACATCCACGGGAATAACAGTACAAATGATGATAGAGTTTGCAACAAAAATCATAGAAGCCAGAATACAATGGAATAACACTTTTTTCAAAGTACTCAAAGAGGAAAAACTGGCCAACTTATAATTCTATACCCAGCAAAAATTAAGACATTCAGAGTTTAAAACTGAGAGAAAAAAAAAAAAAAAAAGAGAAAAAAAAAAAAAAAAAAAAAACCTGAGAGAATTTGTCATCAGTAGACATGTTCCACAAGAAGTACTAAAGAGATGAAGTTCCCCATGTTGGAACCAGCTTCTAGGAATAAGTCTTTGCCCATCACAGGAATCATGGGATCTCTCAGCATCTCAGACCAGAATCAGGGCCAGTGGTCTCTGGTAGGAAAGGAACTTCCTGTTCCTTAATTAAGCAGTTCTAGGTCCCATGGTTCTCATGGTCTGGAAAGACTTAGAAGGCATGAGAGAACTGAGCTACTTGACCATGTGCACACATCTCCAAGTGTCACTGTGATGGTGGACCCCTCACTGCCTACTTATGGGAAAACTCTCTTTTGATTGCCCAGTGACCTGTTTGATTCCCCCTTGGTCAGAAGGAGAGGATCTCTCTTCATGCCTCCATCCCCATACAAGGCATATCCAAATCCCCATCTAATGTCCCAGGGGTTTACAAGAGTCTAGTAATACTGAACGAGTGATGGAAGGAGGGATGCTTGAGGGCACCGTGTTCTCAGGGCCCCTCATCCTATCCCTGGTCCACCGTGATGGACAATTCCCATTCCCTCTGTCACTTGGAGGACTTCTCATCTCCTCTTGGGTCTTTTCTTAACCTTACCCAGCTCCAGCCCAGGGGAACCAACCAGCTCCAGAATGACAGGACTGGATAAGGCCATCCATAGCTCTTCTCAGCAACTTCACTTCAGACCCTTATAGTTTATGCAATGTCCACCATGTTGATTTGTGTTTCTTTGGGTAAATTTGTATTTCTTGGCTGAACTTGGCTTTCCCATCTCTCTGTACTGGCAAGAGGACTGGGTAATGGTGAGTCAGGAGATCTAGGGCTGTGTAACCTAAGTTACATTGCTTCTCACTTCCTTGGGCCTCAGTTCTTCATCTCCAAAGTCGGGGATTCCTTAATCCCAAGGACACCCCCTCATATGTTGTCCTGAGACTCAGGTGCGCCCAGGCACATGAGAGCGCTCTCTGCACTGAGGGGGTCCATGGACATATTAACTAGTGCCGTGGTATTTTAACGCCGCGCTGAATTAAGGCTGGGGCCTTGTGCGCAAAAGGTACACGGGATGCATCACTGGCCAACTCAGAGTCTGCTTGTTCCCCCTGGCATTCACCCCAGTCACAGGGGGTCATCAATCCTCATGTCTTATGACACCGATGCTAAGTGCTCTCAAGTCACATCTTTGTTGCTGATCTGTGAAGATGTCTGGACATAAGCATTTCTTTGCTTGAACTTGAGCTGAGGGCCAAAGGGTGTCCTGGGGAATTTCCATCCGGGATGCTTGGTGCCTGTTTCTCGTCTTCTGCGGTGGCCTCTGGCAGCTCAGGGAGGTGTGTTTATTACAGATGCTCTGCGTCAGCTGGATGCAGATGAATGACCTGGGATCTGAGATGGAAACCAGCAGGGGAGAAGCCAGAGCTCCAGACTGGGAGCTGGAAGTCCAGGATCTGAGCCCAACCTTTGCCTCCAGCCTGTGGCCCCCAACCTGTCCATCCTCCTCTCTGAGCTCAGTGAAGTGAGGGAATCGGGTAATAATACTCACAGTAGCAGCTTCATCTACTGAGTGCTTACCATGCGCCAGGCACTCTCCTAGGCACTGACATACATCATAGCATTTAATCCTCACAACGCCCCCATCAGTATCCCCAATCACAACTGCAAATAACAGAGGCTGCAGGACTTGCCCTGCGTACTGCTCTCCAGAAGCATTGGGATTCTAACCTGAACATGCGCACTGAGAAGTCCCTTGGAAACACCCAAGCATTCTCCCTTCTCAGGGGGCTGGACTGGCCAAGGGCAGGTACTTGTGAGGCCACCACGGAGGAGAGGTCAGGGCCCAGAGGAGGAAAAATGGTTTTTGATTCTTCCTTCAATCTGGAGAGTTCAGAGTTAGAAGAGTCTTCATTCATGCGTTTACCCATTCAACATATATTTTACTGAGTTCCTACCTTGTGCCTGGCAGATACAGTATTAAATGTGGCAGACACGGCCACTGGCCTCAAGGAGCTTACATTCTCGAGGGGAGACAGACAATGAAACAGTTACAATCGACATGGCAAAGACTGTGATGGGGGGCTTCTCTGGTGGCGCAGTGGTTGAGAGTCTGCCTGCCAATGCAGGGGACACGGGTTCGAGCCCTGGTCTGGGAAGATCCCACATGCCGCAGAGCAACTGGGCCCGTGAGCCACAACTACTGAGCCTGCGCGTCTGGAGCTTGTGCTCCGCAACAAGAGAGGCCACGACAGTGAGAGGCCCGCGCACCGCGATGAAGAGTGGCCCCCGCTCGCCGCAACTAGAGAAAGCCCTCACACAGAAACTAAGACCCAACACAGCCAAAAATAAATAAATAAATAAATAAATAAATAAATAAATAAATAAATAAGCTTTCATTAAAAAAAAAATAAATAAAGACTGTGAGGGGAGAAATACGTCAGAGGACCTCCCATCTCAGACTCGAGGCCCAGAGCAGGTTTCCCAGAGGGAGCTTGGATGTGTCCAGGTAGAGGCCTGAAGGCAAAGAAGGGTGAGAGGAGGATTTGGAGCGGATGGGCCAGGCTATGGAGCTCCAGGGCAGAAGAGTGCCCCACAGCGCGAGAGCAGGGGTGGGTGCGGTGTGGGACTGAAGGGGAGCCGGTAGCATGGCCATAGGGAGCAGAGGCCGAGGTTGGGGGGAGTAGGAGGCAGGGCCAGGCAGGGGCCCAGGGTCAAGCTTGAGTTGGGACAGGGCTTCATCCTGAGGGCAAAGGAGCATTTGGTGTGCTTTCTCTATAGCGACCACTCTAACTGCAGTATGTGATATCATTTACTGTAGACTCTAAGAAAACACAACAAACTAGTGAGTATAACAAAAAAGAAGCAGAATCGCAGATATAGAGAACATTCTGGTGGTTACCAGGGGGGAGAGGGAAGGGGGGAGGGGCAATATAAGGGTAGGGAAGTAAGAGGTATAAAATAAGCTACAAGGATATATTGTACACCATGGGGAATATAGCCACTATTTTATAATAACTATAAATGGAGTATAACCTTTAAAAATTGTGAATCACTACATTGTATACTTGTAATTTATATAATATTGTACAGCAATTGTACTTCAATTAATTAACTAACTAAATACAGTAAGTCCCCTACATACAAACGAGTTCCGTTCCAAGAGCACATTTGTAAGTCCAATTTTTTCATAAGTCCAACAAAGTTAGCCTAGGTACCCAACGAACACAATCAGCTATATAGTACTGTACTGTAATAGGTTTATACTACTTTTCACACAAATAATACATAAAAAACAAACACAAAAAATAAAGAAAACATTTTTAATCTTACAGTACAGGACCAAAAAGCACAACCACTTGTAGAGGATGCACGCACGTAAAACATATGCCAGACATGTGAACTAACTTATGTGATTGGACGTGCAAATGCACGTTCGCATCTTTGAAAGTTCACAACTTGAAGGTTTGTACGTAGGGGACTTACTGTAAATAAATAAAACCTGGAAGCAGCTTGAGGGGCGGGGGGAGCACGCACAGCCCACGCCACTGCAGCAGCAGGAGGGACGGGCCTCTGGCTGCCCTGTGCTGTACCCCAGTGTCCAGGGCACAAGGACAGGTGCCGCCCAGGGCTTCCCTGAAGTGAGCATCCTGGCCTCTTCTCATCACTCACATGTTTACCAAACGAACAGACTGGAGTCCAAATAAATTGTGTGTGAAACGTTGAGTCTGTCCAGCTGCCCATCATAGCCTGAAGCAGCAAGTAAACAGAGGATTTAGTGACAGAACTCAGGGGAGACAGGATGTTTTGTATTTGTACAATCTTATACGTTAGGAGCAGTTTCACAGCTAACATTTCCTCTGGCCCCTAAAGCCTGGAAGACAGCCAGGGATGTCAGGGATGTAATTATGATTCCTATTTAACAGATGGGAAAACTGAGGCCTGGCAGGGTGGGAGGGTAGGGTGGTGGTGCAAAATGTCTTCCCAAACGTCATCCAAAAAAAAAAAAAAAAGAAAGAGGCAGAGAAACATTGAGAACCCAAGTCTGACTGATTCCAAAGCCAGCCAGGGCTCTTAGCCACCACATCGCTTTCAAAATATAGAGAGGGCATCAATTCATTAAACCGCCTCTGCTAGCGCTTCTCAAATGTGTTTGCAACAGAACCCTTTTCACGGAACACGTATGAAGATCCCATGGCCCACACTTGGAGAAACTGTTCTCCCATGTAAGCTTGTAGGGAGTAGCCAGCGTGTCTTCGTGTGAGCCCAGCTCTGGAGTCAAGCAGACCTGGGAGCAGATCCTCGTCCTAGCTGTGGGGACCTGGAAAAGCCCCTTTCCCATCTTCTCTGGGTTCCTCACTGCATTGTTGGGAAGATTAAATAAAATGACGCTCAGAATTTTTCTATTAATAGTTCCTTCTCTCTGTTCTCCCAATGCCTGCTTTCTGGAACTCCTTTTAGATGAAAATTGGACCTACTGAAATCTCCTCCATGACCTTTAATTCTGTTTCATATTTTCATCTCTTTATCTTTTAGTATATATAACTTGATAGAAATTCTAGGCTACAGTGCCTTGCCTTTTAGGGTAATCATTCTGCTATTCAACCCATCTACGACATTTTCTACATTTCAGCAATTATAGTTTCACTTCTAAGATCGCTGATGCTTTTGTATGCAGATAACCTCTTCTTGGATCTCTTTGAATATTAATTATACTCATTCTGTTCTATGCTTTTTCTCTTGCTGGTCTTAGTAACTCTGTGTTATCTTCATTTCATTGAGCTTAACGCCTCTCTTTGATGTTGTTGGTTTTCCTCAAATGTTGGGTGGCTCTCGGGCCTGTGTCCATATCTGCTGGTAAAGCGCGTGTGGACCCATCCCTGCAGAGAGGATGGGGCAGGTGGGTGGGCGGAGCATGGGGTGTACCCATGGCCCGTCTTCTGGGACTAGGATCCCTGTGCTTCTTGGGCGTTGCCAGTCACCCCAGGCAACTGCTCTGCTTCTCAGGTCCACACGCCCACACTTAGCTCTGGTCTGGTGTGGGCACCTCCACACACAGACAGGTGGTAGGGGCGTTCCTCACCGGGATGCTGCTACTTCTGTACCCCTTCTGTCCCCGTCCAAGTCCAAAGGCTGCGGCACTCTCTATGTCCCTTTGTTCGGTGGTTTCCCTCTTCAGTGTGATCCCACCTGCCTTCTGCCTTTTGGGGATTCCTCATAAGTTCTGGCCCACTGAGGTCACCCCTCCTTCATTCTTTTCTGGCTATCTTTTCTGCCTTTCTAGGAGAGCTGGGAGCACATATACAGTGTGCTGTCTTGGCCCAGTCTCCTAACACGTAAACCAATAGGAGCTTGATCTCAGTAACTCCCACCTCTCTGAGGTTTGCGAGAAAGACTCATGAAGACGACACGTGCCGAGCCCTGGAGTGTGCTGGGCCCTGAGCGGAGATGCCCACCTCGGCTCAGCTCTGCAGTTGCGTGCAGTCTGGTTTATCCATTGCTAAGGATGCACCGAACAAGGGCCCTTGTAAGGCCTGAGCCCAAAATGGGAAGGTAGCACCCCTGAGCCTTCAACCCCCAAACGACCCCCGTGACCTGCAAATGAACTGAAAGCATACATTCATTGTTTCCCTGATTCTTAGTGGAGGAAATTAACAAACAAGGAAAGTCAGACCTCCGTCGGGAACCCAAATGAACCAAGATAGGCCTTATGTATATTTTACAACAGTGGACTCCAAGCACAGTCGGGTCACCAGTACGTTCTCCCAGTGAAGGCTGCCCCGGCCTCAGTGACCACTGGTGTGTCACATGCTGCTCTTAGGCTTGGCTCCGGGCAATCTGTCCAGAGCTTAGGAGAGTCGGTCTTTCCCTTGTGTTCTGGGCACCCCTGGCTCCCCTGTCCACGCCTCCTCTCTCCATCTGACTGCTGAGATGCTGTATCAGGGTTCCCTTGATCGAACTTGCTCAGCAAAGGGATTTATCGGCCCTTAAACCAAACTGCAGGAAGAGAAAGGACAAGAATGACCAGACACATGGGCTCAAACTGGGTCTCACCTGCCGACCCTGCATGTCAGCCTCACTCTCCCCAAATGGCTTCTTGCGCGTGGCGTGATACTTGGCTACTAGAAGACACCAGGCCTGTAAGTCACAGCCTCTCTGTTCCAGACCTGGGGCCACTCACTGTCAAAAGATCCGAGAAAGGCTGTCATTGGCCCAGCCTGGGCCCGGTGCCTGGCCTGCCCGTGGGGTTTCCCCTCCATGACTTGGCCGGCTGGGTCGGGGGTCCACCTCTAGACCAAAAAGCATGTGAAAAGCTGGGGGCCCTCATCCCAACCAATGTGTAGCACAAAATGAAGGTCTGGAACACGGATAAGCGCTTTTCTGGATAGAATGAACAACAGAACCCTTCTGCAGATGCCAGGGGCCAAGCTCAGGGGGTGGGCACAGGAGCCAGAGACCTTTAAGTGTTGGCATTCGTGCCTGGCTCGCCCTGAACAACCTCCGTCCAGTCTTACAACTTTAAATCCCATCTTTATGCTAATGATTCCCAATTTTCTCTCTCCAGTCCCCAACCTCTCTCATATGCCAATTGCCAAATGCCTACTCCATACTTCCGGTAGGATGTTTTTAGATGTTTCAAACTGAACACACTAGAGCCGAGCTACCGCGCCCCACCCCCGATGGGGAAACGGAGGGTTTTCCCACCACAGTAAATAAGCGCTCAGATCTCCAGATGCTCAGGACAAAAACCTTGACCCATCCGTCATCCTGGACTCCTCTCTTTCTCTCTTACACTCTACAAGCTGTCCATCGGTAAATCCTTTCAACTCCACCTTCAAAATGCCTCCAGGACCCGCCTGCCTCTCATACTTCTGTTACTTCCACCCTGCCCCAACCCGTGGTGCCTGGTGACCGGTGATCGCACAGCCGGGCCACCCTTCCAGCCCCTGTGGCTTATTCTCCACCAGCAGAGCAGCTGGAGGGGCAGCTCAGGGCGGAAGGCAGCTCCTGGCACTGCGCTGCTCGAATCCCTGGGTTCCACCTCACTCCTACAGCTGGAGCCTCCACAGGGGCGCACAGGTGCTTCTCCATCCGCCCCCAGGCTCTCTGAGCATCTCCACATGGGCCACCTCTCTGTTCCACAGACACACCAGCTTGCCTCCACCCTGGGGCTTTGGCCCTGGCCGTCCCTCTGCCTGGAAAGCTTCCCCTCTGGCTCTTCTGTCATCGCCCCAGGTCTGTATTCAAATGTCACGTTCCCTCCAAGCCCTGCCCTGGGAGCCCCCATCCATCTTCCCTGCCCTGTGTAATTTCTATAGCCCTACTCTTTTCTAACTATCATTTATTTATCAATCTCATTTTATATCCTATAAACTCTAGGGGGATTTTGATCTGTCTAGTTCCCTGTTGTGTCCCCAGGACCCAGGACAGCACCTGGTAAACAAACTCGAGGGCTTGCAGAGTGAAAATACAACTGGATGCTCTCAGCCTGGCCTGGGGCTGGAGGGCAGGAGGTCCTGGAAGTTTACACGGGACCAGCACCAGCCCAGAGACCTCGCCGGGATGGGAAGCCCTGGCCCAGTTGTTCTTCTGCAGCAGCGGGTGCTGGCCTAGGACAGGACACCACCACTGGTTCCCTCCTTACTGCTCCCGCCATGGTGTCCAGCACAGCTGGGCCTGGCCCAAGTGGCCATGAGGATTTCACTGGGCAGATCAGGTAACTCTTCCTTAGCACCCCTGTGTCAACTTGGCTGGACCTCGAGGAAGAAGGGACGTGGAGCTCAGAGTGGTGCTTCTAGCAGCCCCTGGTCACCCAGCCAGGCAGGGATGGGATCCAGTGCAGCCCCCCAGTCCCCCCTTTATGGAGATGGCCTCCAGAGGGCGCTGGGGAGCACCGCCAGCGGGGAAACGCAGCGCAGGAGACCTGGCCCGGAGATGCTATAATATTGATTTGGCTCCACCCGCAGCCCCCGGGCCCAGGCAAGAGCAGTTTCTGGCCTGAGGCCTTTCCAGGGACCCATTCAGGATGGCCTCCCCTGTCACCCCAAGGAAGCCGGTGTCCTCGCCCCTCCGCTCCCATTCTTCAGCGCTGCAGGGCTGTAGCCGCACCTTCCTGCTCCTCCCAGCTCAGCCCTGCAGCTCAGCAGCTCCTCCCTGTGGCCGCAGCAGCCAGAGCGGGGAAACACCGGAAACCTGGGCCCCTCCCTGAAGTGATCCCAGGCCAGGCAGGGGGGCAGGGTCTGCAGCAGAAACCGGGTGAGGGGCCCCCCGGCAGGGAGGACGAGAGAAGGACCAGAGTGGGGAGGAAGGCCCTGAGTTGGCATTTTCGGGTTTGCGCTGGGAGACCATTAGGAGCTGAATTATTAAAGATGTGTGAGAGAAGAGGCCGGTTTTAAGAAAGCGTGAGTAAGCAGGACTCTCTCAGCAGGGCACAGGATCGAAGGCAATCAATTGCCATAATGGCTGCAAATATTTACTCGGCCTAATTGTGCATTTGTGCGCCAGCCACGTACTTAACACAGGGGGGGTCCTGCCCAACACACCCCCATCAGGCTGCCCAGAGGGATGCACCCCCTGCAGACAGGCCAGTCCTGTGTGAGGGGCCCCCATGCCATAGGCTCCCCGGGGGCACGGGCTCGGAAGCGCCCTCCTAGCTTGGTCACATCTCACGGGCTGCTCAACCTCCCGGGTCTTCTGGACTCATCTGTGAAATGGGCTGATGAAGCCCACCTCAGCGCATGTGAGCCCTCCCAGGAGGTCAGCACTGGGTAAATGCAAGTCCTGTTGGCCCGGGCCCAGTGGGTCAGGAGGTAGAGGCCCGCCTGAGAGCAGATGCTTGGGGCTCCAGTCTTACCCTGGACCCTTGCTCAGTTAAAATACAGGATCAGCTTAAGTCTCAGAAGTGGGGTGCTCTAAATAGGAGCCCCAGAAATGTGAGATGGTTGGTGTGGGGCTGCCCTGAGGCTTGGCCTTGAGCCGGGAGCCAGAGCATTTACTATGTACTCACTGTGTGCCAGACACTCCTGGGCTAAGTGCCGTGTCTTATTTAAGCTTCACGGCAGGCCAGAAAGGAGAGTTCTTTGTCTTCACTTCCTATTTTACAGATGAGGAAACTGAGGCTCAGAGAGGTGGAGTGACTTGCCCAAGGTCACACAGCTGGTAAGTGGCAGAGCTAGGACTGGAGTCTAGGTCCCTCCCGCCCTTTCTAGGAACCCCGGGGCTACGCTGAGACCTACCCATTCTCTGCTCTCTCCTCCTCCTCCGTGGCACCCCCTCTTCCTTCCATAGGCCACTAAGAGGTGCCCCAGCCCCAGCCAGCCGCCCACATGCCTGAGGGCATATCTAAAGGCAGGTCTTCTGTTTACTCCTCTGCCAGGTGTGTTCTACCCAGCAGCCCCTGCACCCGAGATCCATGCTGGAAGGGGGCCTGCACGGACCAGGCTGTCCCAGGGGGCACTCAACTGATCTCTAAGGACCCTCTTGGGACCTCCCTGGCGGTCCAGTGGTTAGGACTCCTCGCTTACACAGCAGGGGGTGTGGGTTCGATCCCTGGTTGGGGAACTAAGATCCCGCATGCAGTGCGGCGTGGCCAAAAAATTTTTTAAATTAAAATAATAAGGACCCTCTCGTCGTGGACTGAGGATGTCGCTCCAGGAACAGCACCTGGTCTCTTCCTCAGTGAAGCCCATGTGGATCGCAGAGTACATGTAGATGGTGAGCACGTGTGCACACACACACACTCTTACACACATACACGTGCACACACCCACGCAGCTAAGACAGCACGTAGTGGTTTCCAGCAGCCCCACAGACTCACCTCAACCACCTCCCAGCCGCCCACTGCACACCCCACCGCCCTGCTCAAAGCGCTGAGACAGGGCCCTAGCCTCCCTGTCTGGGTCCCTCTTATTTCTCGAACAGGGCCACTGAGGCTAAGACAGCTGCATGGAGTAGAGGACCGAGCACAGCCCTGGGAGTTCCCAGACCTAGATCCTGGCCAGTTCACATTGTCCTTCCAGGCCTGTTTCTCCATTTGTGCCAGGAAAACTCGGCAGGTCCAAGAGTAAGGAAGGCAACAGGAGCTAGGGGAGGGGCGGAGTCTGCCACTGTATTGATATCTGATGCATCTTCCCAGGCCCAGGGGAGATGGGGGAGGGGTGATTTTGAGATCCTTGTGGGGGGCAAGGATAAGCTGCTCCCAGACCCTTGCCTCTGTCCCCACTTCCCCCCTAGAGGGTGCAGGGCACCTGGAGCTCCAGATCTGTCCAGCACAGGCTGGCAGCAGGTCTTCAAATATCCCCAACTAAGGCCAGGCCCCGACAGCCCAACCACAGCAGGTTCCCAGGTGTGTCTGGGGGGACAGGTGAGATGGGGCCCTGCAGGCAAGGGGTGGGCAGAGGGGAAGGCCTCCCGGCTCCTCTTCCCTCCCAGCTGTCCGCAAGCCCTGCTCTGTGCCAGGTGCACTAGGTGCTTCACAGGTGTGCACTGGACGGATGGACGGATATTTCCCTCTGTCAACCTCAGGCACTCCTGGAAGGCGAGGGTGACGGCGACGCCCACCTTGCAGGATCAGCGTGAGGACGAGCTGAGGGCAAAGGCGCGGGCACCAGCACCTGACCACTCCGGTCCCCTCTTCACCTGGGACGGCCCCTTGCTCAGGCCCACAGCAGGTGCTCAAAGCCGCACAGACTGTGGCTGTAAATGAAACAATGCCCCTTGCTTCCCGGTGTACCAGGAGGCGTGAGTGTTTATGTGTGTGCGTGCGTGCGCAGGCACGGTTCCTGAAAGAGCCAGCAGGGGGCCTGCCTGTCACCTCAGAGTCACTGAACTGGGATCCCTGAATGCAGTGGGGCCATTAGGATCCTGGGTGGCAGAGCCAAGCAGTGGCAATCAATGGCCAGAGATGCAGTGGACGTGGTTAGCGTAACGCGTAGGCAGCAGCGTAGTCTGAGCGGCAGGACGTCTGGCCTTGGCTAGTTGACGCAGGGTCCCCAGAACTGAACGGGATGAGCAGCCCCCTAGATCTGCGTCTAGCTCTAGATCTAGTGAACAGAGCCTGGCTTGAAGCCCCAAAAGGGAGAGTGAGCTTTGCAAATGCCACTTGATCAGGCACCTGGTATGTGCCGGGCATGGTGGTGATGTGACAGGGCAAGTCCTTGGAGGAGCTGACATTCGAAGGGGGAGAAAGGCCAAGAGGATGGCACAGGCTCACATACCCCCCGGGGAAGAGCAGGGCGGCGGGGCCAGAACTTATCCAAGGTTCGAGGGAAACCACCAGGGGGTTTTGGCAGGACAGTGACTTATTTCAGTTTGCAAAGCTGCCTCTGGCTGCTTACTGGGTGGAGCGTGCCTGCGAGGGCCACCTCCAGGGAGAGACCTCTGGCAGGAGCGGCGGAACTGAGAAGAGGCAGAGGGGAATGGGCAGCTAACCTCAGGTGCTTTCCCCACCTTCACAAGTGCAGCCAGAGGCTCACAGTGGTGAACTGATCTGCAGGGGTTACTGGCTGATGGGGCAGAGCTGGCGGGGGACCTGCTCTCCCCAAACCCTCACACTCCAGCCCAATGCTCCCAGCCTCTCCATCCACCCCTGACCTGTCCCCGCCCTGGCTCCTCCCTCCCCTCTGGGCGCAGCCCCTCTGTTTGGGGGTAGGGAGGGGACGTGGTGGCCTTGCCCTGTGAGCCTCCCCTCTGGCTGGGGGGCCCCGCTTGCAATCGTCCCGCTCTCAGCCAGACCCCGGGGCTGCCCATGGCTCATGAGTTTCTACTAACCCTCTCACTGCTCTCTTTCTCTTTTCTTTTGCAAACTTGGAGATGGTGCGAGGCTAGCTTTTCCCTCCTGCTGGGCTCTGCTGGGTCAATCCTCTGGACGACTGCTTCCTCGGTTTCTCCTTCCTTCCTTTCCCTGCCTCACTCCCTCATTCATTCACCTACTCTTGGCTGTGCTCTGTTCCAAGGCCTGTGTGGTGTCTGTCACTCCCCTCCCCAGTCCCAGGATTCTGGTCACTGCTCAGGACCGATCCTAAGCTTGTCCTTCTCTGGGAGGGACAGCTCTTGGTCACCAGAGTGGGGGGCCCAGGCCTGTGGACCCACCAACACGGCTGCACCCTGCTCTGCAGGGAGGCCCAGCCAGCACACCTGCCCTCCCCACCTCGCCCCTGGCCGCTGCCCGTCACTCCTATCACTGCAGCCCCCTTTCCACCTCCCAGCCCAGCCTCAGCCAGGCAGGGATACAGACCCCTCATATTTCCCTCCAAATTGGGAAGAGGCCATAACAGTGCTGTGTCTTTTATTTTGCAATGCGAGGGCATGAAAAACAAACATATTTTTAAAAACCCTAACTACTCTCTACCTTCAGCATTATTTCAAAAGAGAATGAAGATGTGAAACACCAGAAGGGAAATCGTTTAGTTTACTGACAGTTCACTGCCCGTCTTTCTGAATTTCACCTTGGAGACCCATACCAGCCTACGGACTGGCCGTCAGGAGCCTGGTCTGTCCATCTTGGGAAGCGTTCCTGTCAGATCCTTATAGGCTCCCCCCACTCCACATCTGGCACAAACCCATGGCTCCTGTCCGAGCCTGGTCCCTGATCCACAGGAGGAGGACAGCTAAAGAAGATCTGCTTTGTGACACCCTATGATTCACCCTGCCCTCCTGAGGCCTCTGGAGGTGACCTGAGAAGGTAGCACTGCCACCCACGCACACCCCGGCTCCGTGACTTCATGGGCAGCAGCGGGGAGGGGAGGCCTGTTGGGGAGAGGATCCCCAGCCAGCCCTGGGCTTAGCTCAGGGCATCAGGAGACAGGACGTGTCCTGGAAGAGAGGTGACAGCCCGGGAAGCCCAGATCCCTCTGTCCCTAAGCCCCAAAGGTGTGAAGATGCGGGGTGGATGGGGCAGGTTGGTGGCAGAAAATGCAGAGCTAGTGATTTAAGATTAAAATAGTCCTGCATGGCGGACGTGCTGGTCCCTGCCCCCTGGTGGGCACATGGGGGAATGCCTATCAAGAGAGACTGGCAGGAAAGGAGTGAGGCAGGCAGCGGCGGTCAGTGGTGGCCAGGCCAATGGGCACCAGGCTCGCCAGCCTGTAAGCGTCCGCCCGGGAGCTCCAACCACCTGGTCACCAGGGTTCTGCCTTTTCCCTGAGCCGCCCCAAGTGCAGCACAAATGTTTCCTCCCATCCTGGAGCATCTGGAAGCTATTGTTTTCCCTCCCCACCACCCCAAATAACCCCCAATCTTCCTCCACCCCAGAGGGCAGGGAATTGGCTCCCACAGCTGCAGGGCCAGCCCCCCAATACACACACCATGCGGATACAGGACCATTGGGCCCCTGTGTCTGGGCGGGTGGCTCCCAAACACCTTTCTAGGGTCCCCCTGTCCACCCTTCCAGTCAGTGCCCAGTGACCCCTTCCTCTGCATCCCCATCCACCCCCTCCTGCCTATTTTGATATGGCCATTTGGAGGCAGGCAGTGGGGGAGGCCAGGTGGGCAAAGGCCGGTGCAGAAGTGGAGACCACAGCAGCCCATTATATCCGTCTGGAGAACGCCAACCTCCCTGCTAACGCTGAGGAAGAGAGTCAAGGTGCTCAAGGTTGAATTTTAATGAACTTAACCTTGTTAGCAAGGCCCTGGGGAGAGGTTTGGGAGGCATCTGAATGCTGGAAGGGCACAGAGTCTCTCAGGACCCAGAAGGAGCATCTAAGGAGAAGCCAGGAGGAGGCAGGAATGGGAAGAGTGTGTAAAGGCAGGAGTCACAAATATTTTGGTTGGCCAAAAAGTTCATTCAGCTTTTTCTGCAAGATGTTACAGAAAAGCCTGGATGAACTTTTTGGCCAACCCAATACATCCCAAGCTCCCAGGCCCCTGTGCCTGGGTAAAGGGGATGGGGAGAAATCACGGATTTTAGAGCTGGTTCTTGGCCTTGAAAATTGCCCTCTCCAGCTCTAATTTCACAGATAGGGAAACTGAGGCTCAGAAAGGAGGGGAACTCCAGCTCAGGGTCACACAGTAAATCCCCATTATCACCAGCGGTGCCTCTAAAACCACAAGGGATAGCACTACCCTAGCCCTTTACAGACTCTGGTAGAATCCCCAAAACCACCCTCTATTGTATCTATTCAATGGATGAGGAAATTGAGGCTCAGAGAGACCAAACAACTTGCCCAAAGCCACATACCAACATAAGGTAAGCCAGTACAGGAGACCACCACGGTATCACAGTGGAGAAGGTAAACAGCCATGCCACAGGTGCAGAGGTTTTCGTGTGCATATGACAACAATCTTCTTTTCTTTTTTTTTAAGATTTCTTTTTTTGATGTGGACCATTTTTAAAGTCTTTATTGAATTTGTTACAATATTGCTTCTCTTTTATGTTTTGGTTTTTTGGCTGTGAGGCATGTGGCATCTTAGCTCCCTGACCAGGGATCGAACCCGCACCCCCTGCATCGGAAGGCGAAGTCTTAACCACTGGACCGCCAGGGAAGTCCCGACAACAACAGTCTTCTTAATGACCTCATTATTCTTGTAACCATTTTACAGATGAGGGAGGAAACAGGCTCAGAGAGGTTAGAAGCAATTTGCTTCATGTAGAGCTATGTTAAATATTTAAACAAGGAGGCCATTGGACTGAGGTGGCTCTAATGCCTTGGTAGCCTACGGAAGCAAGCCAAAACCTTAGCCAGAGTCAATGTACTCAAACTCGAGAAAATAAAATTTAAGAACAACCAATCACAAACAGCTAATTAGGCTTTCCCAAATAAGACAACCACTTATGCTATAGCCAATCAAATAATTTCCTTGTCTTGCTTCTGCACCTTCTTTATAAAACCACTCCCCTAGCTCCCGTCGGTGGAGTGCTCCCGACCATCTTTGGTTTGGCACTGCCTGATTCAAATCAATGTATGCTCAAATAAGCTATTGAAAATTTTAGTGTGCTTATGTTTACCTTTTAACAGCTCTGGTGTCAAAAGTGGGATATGAAGGTGACCCCCCTCCAGTGGCTCCCTGGAGCAACATGCAACCAGGCATAGCCACATGCTGAGCCCTTTGCCCTCACTGCTTTCTCAATGCACCTAAAGGTCATGGGTAAGTCCCTCTTGGATAACTGAGCTCCACAGTTTTTGCATTATGAGCTCTCTCATTTTGAGCATTTCTCTTACCAGACTGGGTCCAGAGTTGCACTGGGCCCAACTTAAACATTATAAATGTTTCTCTGACTTAAACTGGAATGGGTCAAACTTAAACTGGACTAAGGCCTCAGAAAAGCAAAATTTTGTTTTAAGGAAAGGAGAGGAAGGAGAAAATGGGTTCCTCCGATTCCAAAGAGTCTGGGACTCCCCTATCTGGTCTAACTATATGTATAAAAATTACAGGCCCAGAACCTGTGTCTGTCTGAACAAGTGGGTTAACCTAACTAAAGATAATCTTGAATCACAGTGGCTGCAGTGGGGAACTTTTAACTAGATAAGCTTATCCATTTACGAGATGCCCTAGAGATTAAAGGAGCCCCAAACTTCCTCCCAAAAATGGGATGCATTTTTGATGGGTACACAGAAGCTTCTGAGACTAAATGAATCAAAATTGTCTCTTTTAAAGAGTTCAATACTGCCAGGAATATTTACTGTTTGTCCCAGCTAAAACCTGATGATAAGGTATTGGAAAGGATTTTTTTCTTTAAGAGGAACTCTATGGTCAGAAGTTGGCTGAATTGGAGACTGACATTCAGAGCCTGATAGGAACTTTTTTGAAGCCTTCTTTCCTAAGCTAAAATAGAACTATGGGACTTCCCTGGTGGTGCAATGGTTAAGAATCCGCCTGCCAATGCAGGGGACAAGCCCTGGTCCGGGAAGATCCCACATGCTGCGGAGCAACTAAGCCCGTGCACCACAACTACTGAGCCCGCACGCCTAGAGCCTGTGCTCTGCAACAATAGAAGCCACCGCAATGAGAAGCCTGTGCACCGCAACGAAGAGTAGCCCCCGCTTGCCGCAACTAGAGAAAGCCTACACGCAGCAACGAAGACCCAACGCAGCCAAAAATAAAAATAAAATAAAATAATATAGAACTATGTATCCAGAGGGAAAGACAGTATTCTGAAGCCTCTGTGGAACCATGTGTTAAAACGTTCCAAAGATACACAGCTCTAAATCTAGAACATAGAAACCTTTTAATTTCCATCTTAGTTGGAAATCTCCCTGATATAAAGAAGCAAATTGGATGGGTGGGTCCAGCCCTTGATATCATTTAGGCTGCAACCCAGTTCTTTGAGGAATTGAAATCGACTGCTCTTGCCTTTCAAATTGCGTCTTTACAAGAACAGAAAAAGCAGCTATAGAAGCAATTCAAAGCCCACCTATTCTTTTTACCAGTCCCAAGAGAGAAGAGCACAGAGTGCTGGTTTCCAATCCCAGGGAAGGATTCTAGACACTTCTGCCCACTGCATCTTCTTCTATTGGCGTCTCCAAGGAAAACAACACAGTCAAGCACTGGATGGAACGTTTTACTTACATAGAGAAGAAGCCAAGCAAGATAGATTCTGATAATGGAGACTGGTTCCCCATGGCCAGCAGGTCTCTCCTGGCAGCTGACACAGGGCAACTGACCTATGAGCATTCCTCTCATGCCACAATGGAAGAACCCTGTCCCCTCCCCGCAGAGGACAGATCCAACAGTGGGTCGGCCAGCTACCATAGGACGCACACGCTTTAAGCAGAGACAAAGGAATACTCAGCAGGTTAAACAAGGAGGGATATTCCCATACAAGGTGAAAAGCCCAGCACAAGCTGTGTGAGCTCTTTATCTCCTGGTAAAAAAGTGTTCTGGGTCCAAGGCCCATTCTCATGCGGCTGAGTGAGGGGGTCAAAAGACTGCATATATGAGACTGCCTTCCCAAACAATTTTCAAATAAGATAAAATACTGAAACATAAAATGTGTTTATTAATAGACCCAAATATCTTTAGTCCCTCTGTAATAAGAAGCCAAAAGTAGATAAACCTATGTTCAGTAATTAATGTTTCAGTATTTTATCTCACTATGAGGAGGAATGTGCTTCTAGAAATTATGAAATGTATTGATAAGTTTGCCAATGTACAGAATGCTGGTGTAACAGATAGTCCACAATTGCTCATTTCTTGGTTTCACTAGAAATTAAGGTTTCTAAGGGTTAAGAATTCTAATCAATATATGTAATCAAAACTACAAGAAGTAATAAGAAAAATGACTGTATACAATAAAAGTAGGATGTGTTTTGGTAAGAAAAGGTATGGAGTGTGGAAATGCAATTTTAAGGGAAAATAGAGTTATTTTGTTTTAAAGCAGAATAACTGGTTGTTTTAGAATGAGAAATTGTATAAAATTCCTAGAGATCTGATATGTCCTGGCGTAATGTAATCATAATTCTAGTTATTATCTTAAAATGTTGTATGTCACAGAAACAATAAAAATTCCTTGTTAACTGCATTATAATGAACTCTCATCAGATATTTAGCCATGGCCACTTTTAAGTCTTTTGACATTTACAGACAGTTATGGTTTTACTCTGATGCATTTGCAAAAGTGCTTCATCTTCAAAGAGATTCATGGAAAGAATTCTTACAAGTACAGATTTCTGATAACTTTAAGATCATACCACTGAACTGAATCAGAATTTTCAGAACTCTGATGGAGAAACTGATGAATTCACAAAACTACTGACCCAAGGTCAAGTACTAATCAAGAATTAGTTACATGGTGTTGGTGGGAACATAAAGTGGTGTAGCCACTATGGAAAACAGTTATGGAGGTTCCTCGAGTTGCCATATGATCCAGCAATCCCACTCCTGGGCATATATCTGAAGAAAACTCTAATTCAAAAAGATACATGCACCCCGATGTTCGCCGCAGCACTATTTACAATAGCCAAGACATGGAAGCAACCTAAATGTCCATTGACAGATGAATGGATAAAGAAGATTGGGGGATATATATATATGAAATAGAATACTACTGAGCCATAAAAAAGAATGAAATAATGGCATTTGCAGCAACATAGATGGCCCTAGAGATTATCATACTAAGTGAAATAAGTCAGAAAGAGAAAGATATCATATGATATCACTTATAGGTGGAATCTAAAATATGACACAAATAAATTTTTCTATGAAACAGAAACAGACTCACAGACATAGAGAACAGACTTGTGTTGCCAAGAGGGAGGTGGGGTGGAGGAGGGATGGATTGGGAGTTTGGAATTAGTAGATGCAAACTATTATATATAGGATGGATAAAAAATAAGGTCCTACTGTATAGCACAGGGAACTGTATTCAATATGCTGTAGTAAACCATAATGGAAAATAAAAGGAAAGGAATTAATTACATGAGAATGAATGAACTGATGAGGATAATTATAAATTTTATGACTTTGAAACATTGCTGATTTTTCAATGGTTTGTTTTCAGATTTAAAGAACCCCCTTTCTCCTTTCATTTAAGTAATCAATATCACAGCAATTTAGTAAAGTATACTTTTGTAAGCAAAAATGGTATATATTTATCTTTTTCTCTCTACCTGATCTCTGCAGAATTCAGAAACTCTTATTGAATATTCTTATTTTTTTATGACAATGTAGGTATTTGCATAAGTTCAATAAGAATCTGTCCTCCTTGTAACAGGACAAAATTGGACAAGTCCTTGACTTGGCTTCTTAGACTAAAGAGGCTTTTAAAAATTTAATAAACTAGGGTTGAGCCAATAAAGCCCCAAGGTATCACCAAGCTTTAAATGGAATATCATATTTAAGAATAGGCATAAAATCACTATTCAAATCACTATTATTTGCTCTTATGCAAATAATCAGGCCAAGTTTAATGAGACTAGACTTATTTTGAAAAGAAATTCGTCTTACTGTGATTAGAGGGGTAATTGTAGAGAGAAAAATTATGTTTCTGTAGAAAACTTTAACACCCCCTTGTGGAGGTCAGATTCATTGTCTTGAAGTTTTGTTATCTACCTGTAAACTGCACTGGATCCTAAATTCTTCTAGTTTCCTCCAATATCTGGCTACAACTCTCCAAACTAATGTTTCCAATTTTCTTCCACCCTTCTGACTTTTAGAATCTCTGAGAACAAAAACTGTCCTTTTCCGCAAGCCCTGCAAACTACAGCTGAACGACTTGATACGAACTTCAGAGAAATCATCACACCAGCTCACGGATGGATAAACTTTGTGCCTGTTGCTGTGTGGTCCACTGAGAAAGTTCACTAGAACATCCGATGATATCACCAGAGACATTCAAACTACAAAAGATGCTTCGAGCCCAACATCTAGGAACCCAACATCCAGAAATCTTCTCGACTGGCTGTCCTCTGGACTCAGAAACTGATCTATAACCTGTTCCAACCATTATCCTTTGTTTTTCTTTTGTTTCCATAGAAACACGTCTTATTAAATACGATTGCTTGTACCATATAGGCTTAATTTTGGAAACCCACCAGCAACACTTCTTCCTGAAATGAGACTCAACTGTTTCACTGAACTGACCTGCTCTCAGGACTAAGAGACTGGTTCAGTGAGACGGAGACATCTACCAACTCGAACTCTAGACTGTGAGACTTCTTGGAGAAATTTCAAAGGCAAGGAACACAGGGCAACAAACTATGCCACCCCCAAAATATGCCTCTTTGGCTTATGGGTTATTTTGAGCTGATAAAATTGTTTCAGATAACAGAACTGCTTTAGATTATTTGCTGGCTGAACAAGCAGTCTGTGCCATAGCAATGACCTCCTGCTGTACCTGGATCAACAACTCTGGTATAGTAGAAACTCAAATACAAGAAATTAGCAAACAAGCCACTTGGTTAAAAAAGGTTGATGCCTCTTCAGGTGCATTCTTTGATTTGCTTGATACCAACTGGTTTGGTTCATGGGGACCCTGGCTAAGCAGCACACTCAGTCTCTTGGTATTATCCCCCTGACAGTCACCACCGCAGTCTCCCTGGGGGCCTATGTTCTCTTAGGGGTCTTAAATACAAGTTTGAAGCCATCAGCAGTACATCAGATGGTCTCTCTCTATATAAAAAATAGAATACCACTCAGCCATAAAAAAGAATGAAATAATGCCTTTTGCGGCAACATAGATGGCCCTAGAGATGATCATATTAAGTGAAGTAAGTCAGAAACAGGAACAAGATGGAGAAACAGGAACAAGATGGACGAGATGAAAAGCAAAAACAATTCTCCCATGGCCCGACATCATAACCTATGAATTTCACGATGAGATAAGTCCCCTGAGGGTGATGGAGAGTGGCAGTAATACCAAATTGTTGGTCAGTCTCTCATGCATGAGAGGATGACCAAAAGGGAGGAATTGTTAAAGTACTTAAACAAGAGGCTGTTGGACTGAGGTGCTTCTAAGGCCTTGGTAGCTTATGTAAATAAACCAAAACCTAAGCCAGAGTCAACACAGTTAAATCTGAGAAAATGCAACTTATGAACAACTAATTAGAGACGGGCTCTCGCAAATAAGACAACTGCTTAAGCTATGACCAGTCAATTTCCTTGCTTTGCTTTGCTTCTGCATCTTCTCTATAAAAACCTCCCCATTAGCTCCTGTCAGTGGAACACTCCTAACCACCTTTGGTTTGGTGCTACCCAATTCAAATAAACTCTTGAATTTTTTTTGGCCGCACTGCAGGACTTGTGGGATCTCAGTTCCCTGACCAGGGATTGAACCCGAGCCACGGCAGTGAAAGCCCAGAATCCTAACCACTAGGCCACCAGGGAACTCCCTTGAAATGTTTAGTGTGTTTTTTACCTTTTACCCTTTAACAGCTATGAGTGGCAGAGTTAAGATTCTTTGCTGTTTAAAAATTGTTTTTAAAATGTGGAAATAAAGCCCAAGAGCATTGCATGATCTTCCGGGCCTTGCTGGGGCATTGTCCAGTGCCTGCCCGGGGCATCTGACTGGCCAGGGCAGCAGAACTAAGCAGTGCAATTGATTAGGGCCCAGACGTTGTACAAGCTTGTAAAGCTGATAAGATGTGATGACTTCCTCTTCTCTGTGGCAGAGGGTGGTGGTTTCACTGCCCTGGATCTTTCTTAGCTTCATACCTGAGCAGTAATACCTCCGTGTTCCTTTTATTTCCGTCCTCTCTAAAACTCCCTGTGTTTCTTTCTCTTTTGCATCAGCTTTGTCACTCTGCTGGTTGCCTCATTAAGGACTTCAATAGAACCTGACACACGCTATTTGTAGGAGAATGATATTTTTAACACATCGAGAATGATGCTTTGACAATTCAAGCCAGCTGTGCCCAACTTTGTCTGTAACCTTGGGTCTCTGCTATCTCAATCTGGAGCCCAAGCCCTCTCTCCTGGCCCCTCCCAGCCTCTGCCCCATACCTGCCTTGTCCCTGGAAGCCCCGGGCCTGCTGCAGGGGTGCGGTGAGAGGCCCAGAAGACAGGGCTCTCCCCGTCTTAGTGTGGACTCCATGTCTCATGTCCAGGTATTAAATGTGATTTTTCCCTGTTGAGTTTGGGCAGAGGTCCAAAGGCCAAGACCAGCTCTGCAGGTCACACTAGGGGACTGAGAAACTGACTCTGTGACTCACCCCTCCTCACCCAGAGAAGAGAAAGGTTGGAGAGGCAAAGGAAGGGAATGTCTCTGGAAAGGCTGGTTGGTGTGCTGGGGTGTCACCCCTCCTCCTCCCACAGGGGGGCTTTGGTCCTCTGTCCAAGTGAGGGGCTTCTGAGAAGCCTGTGGGGATATGGGCACGTGTCCCTGGAGTCTGGGGGATGCAGGGGCAGGTCGGTCGGACCCACACCTGGAAGAGGTCAGGGTGTTGGTCATGGCTACACTGGCCAGAAGTAGCCAGGGTGATGGGAGGGACGTGGATACCCACATAGCAGCAGTCATGGAGGCAGAGGGTGTGTTTCTGCAGGGCTCCCTTGGACCCTGTGGAAGACAGCTGGGGGCCCATCCTCCTCCAAGAAAGACTGCCTGGAGAGGGGAAGTCTCAACAGTTGGGTGTGATAAACAACCACTGGGCGGTGGCATTGGCCTGGCCCCGGCACCCAGCGGGAGCAGAGTGGAGAAAGAGAAGAGATGCTCAGAGATGCCCACGCCCTGCCCTCTTGCTCCAGCCTTAAGCCTGAAACGAGTCAGGGGGAGGGGATTCCAGGGTGAATGAAGGTCTGGAGCTCTAAGGCTTCCCTGAGTACCCGCTAACACCTGAAAGATGACCACAGGATGTGCACAGAATTTCAGCTGAAGGGCCGGGAAGAGCAATTCCACAGAGTAAACTGAAAGGCTCTGAGGTGACAAAGAGCTGCGCTTCCTCCAACTTATTTCATACGTTGATGTCAAGTATTTGTGCTTTAGCAGCCGCCCACATCTCACCTCCCCGCTTCCTGCTCCCAGGCAGCTCCTCCCACCCTGGCCATCCTGTGAATCCCGGAACCAGCATTCCCCGGAGCTGGAAGGGGCTCAGAGGGGGACCAGCAAGCCCAGGCCTTTGTGATTGTTGTCAGATGAGGGACCTGAGGCCCGGGAGGCAGACTGCACCCTTAGGTGACACAGACCTGCAGTATCCTCCTTCCCTTTCTAGAAAGACTGAGACAGAGGGAGCAGGAGAAAGCACCCATGAGCCTGCAGGGGTATCAGACGGGTAAAGAGGTTTAGAAAAGGTGCATAAAGCTACCAGCAGTAAAGACGCACATGGATTGAAACTCCACTAAGCCAGGGCGCTCACTGACCCTTCCAGACGCCCTGCGGAGCAGGTGCCGTTCCCTACACCCCTGCCGGGTTGGACAGATGAGGAGGGGGCTCAGTGTGGGCAGGAGAGATGCTCCAAATCACCAGCCAGCAGGAGCACGTGGGAGTAGCTAGAAGGATCATGGCCAGAGGCTTCGAGACTCCAGGCACCTCCCTCTGCCCCTGGGCCCAGCCCCCAGGCATCTCTCTTCAAGGACCACCATCTTCAAAGTTCCATCCTCCCCCAAAATGACAGCCTGGAGAGGGGAATTCTCAGCAGCTGGGAGGCAGGGCTTAGAGGCATGATGAGCAGAGACGAGATTTCCCTTCTTTTGAAAAGCCCAGGGTGACCCTGGGCTCCCATTCCCAGCAGCAGCAGTGGTCCAAGTGCCCCCCGGAGGTCCCTGAGGTTGCCCCTCTGCCTTAGACTCACATTCCCATCTGAGCTCCCTCTGCAAACCATCACTGTATCAGAATCCTGTCTTCTGATTCCTAGAGATTTATTATTGCTTTTGAAGGTTTTAAACCATTATTATTCGACCCATTTTGAGATGATTGATTATATGCTCACTTTTTAATTTTGATCCTTCTTAAAATAGCATTCATTAATTTGACAAGTATTTGGGGCCTGTGCTAGGCAAGCACCAAGCTCTGTGCTAGGCTCTCGGGGCAGGGCAGGGAACAAGATGGGGGACCCGCCCCTGGAGAGGGGACAAAGGTCAGGTTTTCCAGCCCAGCCCCGCTCGGCCTCGGTCCTTTGTCCCTCAGTGTCCATGAGCAGCTTTCAGCTTTGGCTAAAAAGCCAACATGTCACATGTCTACACTGCCTCATCTTTATATTTTAGAGATTCAATTTGATTTCTCTTTAGGGAATCATGTGATTTCTTTAGCTTCCTTCGCATCCCTCCAATAACAGGATAGAACAAAAGGACACACAAGACCCAAGCCGCTGAGGGTCTCTCCTTCCAGGGTCTGAAGCTCCTGACACCACCCCTTCCTGGGGCGTCCTGCCAAGGAAACTGCAGGGCCCCAGACGCAGGAGCCCCTCTCCCTGTGCCTGGTCTGCATGGTCCGCATGGCCCAGCCTGGGATGAGGTCCTGCTCCGCCCTTGAGCACCTGGCCCGGGGTGGGGCAGGCAGGGAGGCAGAGGGGCAGTGGGACCCACCCAGCCTGCTTGGACTCACTCCCACTCAGGGCTCCTCCGCAGGCCTGAGTCTGAGAGCACAGGCTCCGGGGGAGCCCCCTGCTGCGTCCCTGCTAGAAATTCCACGTTGGTGGGTTTTATAGATTTTGAAAGATGGCTATCACTGATTGAGCACTTTCTAGACACAGGCCTTTCTACATGCTTGCTCGTTTTATTTAATCCTTGCTACAGATGTCATATCTGTCTTTGCTGAGGGAGGAGAGGGGTCCCCAGTGAGGGAGGGAAGAGGGGAGAGGACCCCCGGCCCGAGAGCTGCCAGCTCCCTCCCAGCCTATGCTCGCTGTGCCTGAGTCGGCGCGCCCTGGAGAAGGAAGCCCCCTTCCCACCTGCTTGCCCTCCCTAGACCCACGGGTGCGGGAGCCCCGGCTTGGCACTCGCTGCCCACCGGTCACAGCGCAGGACTCTAAAGCTGGGCGTCCCTTCCAGTCCTCCTCTCAGGACCGCTGTCCCCCGTCACCCCTGCCCCATTCAAGGTGGGCACAGTTTTAAACCCCAAGCCTGCCCTTTCCTGCCCCCTTGTCCCCACTCCTGCCAGAGCAGTCCTCACCTCGAGCCAGGTTCCCAGAGATGAAGCGGAAGGAGAAGCTGATGACGTTGCCCAGGTGTCTCTTGCAGCCGTGCTGGCACACCTGCAGCCTCAGGGCAGCGCCCTGGGCCGGGCCAGGGGCCTCGCCGCGGCCCGCCCTCGCCAGGCCTGGCCCAGGGGCCCTTCTCCTGCCCTCGCTCTGCCCAACCAGCCGCAGTACCGGCCCCCCTCAGCCTACTCTGTGCCTCCTCTGCCTGCGTCTCCCCAGCCTGGCACTCAGTCTTTCCTCTAGAACTCTCTCTCTCTCCCGCCTCTGGTCTGTCTCTCAGTCTCAGTACCAGTGCTGTGGGTCTCAGCCTGTGCCTCCGTGTCTCGGCCTCTCTGGCCTGTCCTTCTCTCCTCCGAGCTCTGTCCCTGCCCTCTGCCCTCTCTCGGCCTTTCCCAGGGCCGCCTGCCCCTCAGCCCAGCCCAGAGCCCCCGGGGGCCGGCCGGTGCCCGGCCGGGGTCAGCCCTGCACCTGCCCCAGGGCCGGCCCCTCCCCTGGCTCCTCGGGACCTCGGTGCTCACTCTGCCTGGAGGCAGAAGGGCTCCTGCAGCTTCCTGGGCTGGGAGGGCATGAGGGCGGGGCTGGGCACTGCTCCTGAGCTCCCAGCAGCAATGGGGGAGGTGCCACTGGTGTGATTTTCAGCTGAGGGTGTGATCTCACTGCAAAGGGGCCTCATCCAGGTCCTGGGGCTTCTGTGCAGCCAGAAAGGGAACAGCCCTGCTCCCATCCACCCCCTGCCCAGGAGGCTCAGGGGCCAGGGACCCTGGGCAGAGCTGGGGGATGAGTGGGGCCTTGGCCTTCGGCTAGCTCTTCACCTCTGCCCTCTGCTCACTGACCCCAGCCCCCAGCCCTGCGGGTGCCTCTGTGGAGTGGAGAAAGGGGAGATGGGAAGGGATCCCTGTGTTGAGGGGGATAAGGAAAAACCAAGGATGTGACTGGAGCAGGCATTGCTAAAGACCCACAGCCCACATTCTCGGAGCACCCGGTGTGCGCAGGCAGCTCGCTGAGGCCCTTCTGGGCATCAAAACAACCCCATGAGCTACGTGTGGCGGAGAACAGCACTGCAGCATTCTCCTCTGCTCTTTCACCTACAGAATTCAGATTTCGTTGGGGATGGAAATGTGCCCAGCTTGAAAAAGAACGCCATCCCCCGCCTTCCTTGCAGTCAGGGTGGCTCAGTTCTAGCCAGTAAAATGTAAGCATAAGTCTTCCAGAGATTTCTGTGAGAGTGTTGCTTTCCTGACGTAGGCATTATCACTTCCTCCTTTCCCCTGATTTCTCCTTTCTCTTGTCGGGAACAAAGCCATGATGGCTGGAGCCAGAGCAACAACTTTGC
This sequence comes from Balaenoptera physalus, assembly GCF_965194825.1. Classification (NCBI taxonomy): domain Eukaryota; kingdom Metazoa; phylum Chordata; class Mammalia; order Artiodactyla; family Balaenopteridae; genus Balaenoptera; species Balaenoptera physalus. Next base: position 12,171,798 of record NC_138894.1, read on the forward strand.
AACTGTGAGGGAAGAAGCAAAAAACCCCAAAGACCTTGACTCTGATATCCCCAAGCTGCTAAACCAGTGCCAGCCACTGCCTAGCCCAGATTTCTCAGATAGGAGATACATACCTCTGTCTAAATTAAGCCACTGTTGTTTGGGGTTTCTGTTGGCAGGCAAGTAAAAACATTCCTTCCAAAGTGAAAGACCAACTGTTGTACCTTGCACTCCTAGCCAGTGAAAGGACGTACACAAGGGGCTTCTTGTGTACCACAGGTGCTGTGCTGCTCCAGACTGTTTCCAAGCACAAGCAAAGGCTGTGCAGCAGGTCCAGGCTGCGTACAAGCAGCTCTCCCCTTGGGCCTGATGACCCAGCACATTCAATGGCGCACAGTGTGTCTGTGGAAAGTTAGGGTGCTCTGCAGGGCCCAGGGTAGGCCCCGATAGGAGCCTCTGCTTTTGAGCAAAGCCATGCTTTCTTTGGCAAAAATCTCTTCTTCTTTTGACACTACTTCTGGCTCACTCCTGGGCCCTCGGGGAGACGGAAGGCCCGACTGTGGGACACCAGGTGACCCTGAGACCTGAGCTGCCTATCAGGAACTGAGTGTCCACCTCTCCCCCAGCTCTAAAGGGGCATGCACAGCACGCCACCATCACACACAGGTGCTATGTATAAGCTCAGGGTCGGGGGTCTAGAAGGCTCAGGTAGGTGTCTGCTCATACATGGGGCTCAGACCCCCATGGTAACAGCTGCATCGCCACCTTCCCCTCAACCCACACCTGTGGCCTCATGGGGAGTCCCTGAGACCGTTTGAGGAGGAAAAGCACGTGTATGTAATTTATAGACAGAGCTGCAAGAAATGCTGGCACCCACTCAAAGTTGACCTGGCAGCCCACTCAGAGGGGAAGGGCAGTGGAGAAGGGAAATCTTCCTGGTGGGCAGAACGTTGAGTCCATCTGCTTGTCTGGAAGGAGGGGTGGCCTGAGGTGCAGATTGACATTGACTCAGGGGTGGGTACTAAGCATGCGTTCAGGGGTCAAGGAGGTGGAGGGAAGAAGGCTGGAGGAGTGGTGACTAGGAGGCGTGAGGATGTCACAGCCCTTTGTGGATGTTGTCCAAAGGGCAACCAGGCCTGAGGAGGCGCTGAGAGCCTGGTGGACGAGATGGCCTGTCCGTGCACATCAGTCAGCCTGTATTCCTGGCCATGAACAAAGGGCCATGGGGGACTAAGATTACTCATGGGTCCAAGAAATGAACTTCCCCTCACCGGGCTGATCTGGCTACAGCTGTTGTCGGGTGCCCAGCCTGCCAGCAGGGTGACAAGCCAGCCACCAGGTGGCAGGTCAGCTCCACCCTGGCAGGGACCATCATTTACTCTTTCTGGAATTGACATTCATTCTGAATACAGACCTTGCTTTCTGCCCACCTTGCTTCTGCCAACAACATCGCCCATCACTGTGTCCCACACATCATTGCTACTGACCCAAAGACTCATTTTACAGCAAAGAATTGTGGCCAAAGACCAGCGCTTACAAGACCCACGGGCCTCCCCCTATTCCCCATGCCCAGACGCGGTTGGACTTCCAGAACCGTAAAGAGCCCACTGTACACTGGTCCCACTGCCAGTTGTGAGATTCAGGCGCTGTCCTGGATGTGCCACCGCATATGCTGTTCCTCCTCCAGCCAGGAGAATGGGTCCAGAACCAAGGGAAGCACCAGCCCCCAACCACACACTTGCAGCATTTTTGCTTCTCATCTCCAATACTTTGGGCTCTGGATAAGAGGTTTTAGATCCCTAAAGAAGAATGCTGGGACTTCCCTGGCGGTCCAGTGGTTAAGACTCTGCGCTCCCAATGCAGGCGGCGTGGGTTCGATCCCTGGTCAGGGAACTAAGATCCTGCATGCCGCACTGCATGGCCAAAAAAAAAAAAAAAGAAGAAGAAGAAGAAGAATGCTTCCCCAAAGGGGAGACACCAGTGCATCTGTTGAAGTGGAAGCTGAGACTGTCACCTGGCCATGAGGGGCTCCTCACACCACTCAGGCCAACTGACATGAAAGGGCGTTGGCTGGGATGAATGATGCTGATTAGCCAGGGGAGAAGGTGTTACCCCTACATGGGGTGGAGGATGGGGTGGGAACTATGTCTCAGACCTAGTGAATTCACCACGCAACCTATTCATATTGCCAGATACAGGGATCAAAGTGGGGGGGGTGTGTGGAGTTATAGGTAGGATGACCAAGGGCTCAGATCCCTCAAGAATGAGAGTTTGGATCACTCCACCATGGGTTGATTCTTAGCTGAGGGCCCTGTGGTGGATTAAAATGGCCACAGATTTCATACCGCAATTCCACGGAAAGGTAGCCTATTTCCCCTCCACTAGGCTGAGCCTGTGATTGTTTTGACCAATAGCATGCAGCAGAAGTGATGCTGTGTGAGTTCTAGAGCCTCAGCCTCAAGAACTCTCTGCCTCACTTATTGGAACACCCCTTCCTGGAAGTCAGCCGTCTTGTACCTGAGTCCACCATGCTGTGAGGATGCTCAAGCAGCCACGTGGAGAGAGACAGGCACTGAGGCACCAGACGTGTGGGTGGAAGCTTCCTGAACCTCCCAGCCCAGCCCAGTCACCAGCTAAGCAAAGGCAAGTGAGTAATCGCAACTGATGCCATGTGGAGTAGAAGAACCATCTGGGGGGAAGGTAGGGGAGCCCGCCCAAATGCCTGACCCACAGAATTGGGAGAAAAAGATGGTGGTTGTTTTAAGCCACTACATTTGGGGGTATTTTGTTAGGTAACAAAAGGTAACTGAAGCATCTCTCCTTCACACTGGGAGGCTGAACTCTCCAGAGAAATCCTCTTCACAAATCATCTTCCCTCCAGGCTCTAACCATTCAACTTTCTATACTTTTGATAAGGGTAAAAGCTTCAAAAGCTATATACAGTTTTCAGATAAATCCTTGAAAATTTGCACCTGATCTGGCATCTCACTTTGAAACATGATATTGAGTATATCTTCGTGCTTCAAACACATTAAAATTCTGTTAGGGACTTCCCTGGTGGTCCAGTGGTAAAGAATCCGCCTTCCAATGCAGGGGACGTGGGTTCGATCCCTGGTCGGGGAGCTAAGATCCCACGTGCCTCGGGGCAACTAAGCCCACGCGCCACAAGCACCTCAATGAGAGAGCTCACGTGCCGCAAACTACAGAGCCCACGCGCCACAAGTAGAGAGAGAAAACCCTCACGCCACACCTAAAGAGAAGCACGAGCGCCACAACGAAAGATCCCACATGCCTCAGCGGAGATCCCGCGTGCCACAACTAAGACCCAACACAGCCAAATAAATAAATAAAAATTTTTTAAAATTAAAAAAAAATCTGTTAGTATGTAGTTATATATCCTTATGTATTATAGACAAGCTAATTTACCTTTTCATCCCCGTACCTTTCTACTACCACTCTTTTTTTTTTTTTTTAACATCTTTATTGGAGTATAATTGCTTTACAATGTTGTGTTAGTTTCTGCTGTATAACAAAGTGAATCAGCTATACGTATACATATATCCCCATATCTCCTCCCTTTTGCATCTCCCTCCCACCCTCCCTATCCCACCCCTCTAGGTGGTCACAAAGCATGGAGCTGATCTCCCTGTGCTATGGGCTGCTTCCCACTAGCTATCTATTTCACATTTGGTATCTACTACCACTCTTTTATCATGCATGCTGGTGGTGGTGGTGGTGGTGACTTTATGATTTTACATGGGGGTGACAAAACGCCAGGAGAGATGAGTATCTCCCAGAGGTGGATGCAGTGGCTGAGAATCTGGGTCTCCACTTTGGGGGAAGGGGCAGGAATGTGTCCCTTTGTGTGGGGAATGGTCACACCGTGTCACACAGGAGCATGTGGCTGCAGCTCTGGCGTCCCTACCGGAATGCGCTGGGACATGGGGCGTTTCCCATAGCGGCAGGCAGGGCCCTGGCCTTGTCACATCCAGGCCTCCTTCTCTGGCCCTGTAGAGTTTCTGCAGACTTCCCAACAGCCGAGAGTAAATGCCTCTCTGCTTAAACCAGCCAGCCTGGATTCAGGCGTCTGCCACGAAGACCCCAGGTTACTCTGTGGGTGATATTACTATTCCAGGCTTACAGTTAAAGGCACCCAGTCCCACTGTCCTCGTGGGAGCCAGACTTGAGAGGCGGGTCTGTCCGCTTGGTGGCTCAGCCGTGCCCCTGGAGAGGGGGCCTGACATTCTGATAGGAAGGACTTTCAGATGCCAGGGAGATAAGCAGAGCAGCGCAGAGTGCCAGCCTCTGGGTCACTGAGGATGGCCTCCCAGAGTTGGGGAGGGATGCACTTCTGGAGGCCACGCCAACGGCTCTGAGCTGCCCGGTCCCGGGCCACCCATCTTAAAGGCCACCGCTGCTGACTGGCTCCCGACTCCGTGTTGGGGCTTTTACAGCCCAGGGGTGACCCCCAGGGCGCAGCAGCAGCAGCTGGCCCGGCCCCCTGTCCTCGTGCCACCCGGTCCCTGAGTCCCGCCCCCTCCTTGCCGAGTTGCCAAGGCTCAGGACAGCCTCGTGTTCCACTGGGCCACGCTCCTTGGCTCCTGCTCCAAGATGTCCCAGAAATCTGTGGCTCAGGCCGCTTCTGCTGAATGGAAACCACCCCTACCGCCAACAAGGGTGCAGTGTCCCGGCCACCTGCCTGCCTTCCGCCGGCGCCAGCCCAGGACACCCAGCTGCGCCAGGCTGAGCGCGGGGACAGAGCTACACTGAATGGCGCGATTGTCCTCTGCACCCAGAGCCCCGGGAGGCTCCTGAAGGAGCAGAGGCACCTCGTCTGCGCACAGCTGATCATTTCACAAGCACACGGAGCCCTTGGTGTGAGCAAGGTGTCCTCAAGGGATGTGATGGGACTGCAGAGCCCAGGCCCGGGAGCAATGCTCAGTGGAGAGAGGGGTGCACTGGGGTCCCGGCTCCTCTGCCCGGGAGGGCGGCTGCTGCCTCCGCAGACCCCGAGCCCCGCCTTCCCGCAGCTCCCGAGAGAAAAGTCAGGGAAGACACACATCAGGGTGGGCGCCCTGCCCGCAGCATACGGAAGACGCTCCAGGTCAGAGGCCTCGCTCAGCCCTGACCCGTGGGACCCGCGGGACCCGCTGACTCGTGTGACCTTCCTGAGAGTCGGTCTGCTCTTTACTTTTAGTAAAACAGAGTGACCCTCCGTGCCAGCCTCACACAACTAAGGATCGCGTTTTCCATGTTCCACATGGCCTGGCAGGGTGTCTGGTAAACATGTCACCAGGGGAATGGGCAGGGCTGGGCAGAGCCCTTGGTGGTGTCCTGGGCCCTGCACCCCTTCCCCGCCCCCACTGCTGCATGGCCGTGACCAGCCATTCAGCAAAGGCTTCCACACGGCTCTAGAAGGAGCTGACGGGAATAGACGCTGCCATCTAGGAGCCCACCGAGCTCAAGGTGGGACCTGTGGGCGTGGTCCCCTCGGCCCCATTTCCTCTCGTTGTGACCCCAGACACACCCAGCCTGCCCCCCGGGCTTGCTCTTCCCCGTGTCCACGCACGCTCAGGTGTGCAAAAGGCCTCAGCAAGGGGGGCACACCACACCCCAGCCCCATCCTGAAGACCACCATGTGCCAGATGTTTCTGCTGGAAGTTGGAAGCTGGAGCCAGGGCTCAGCAGGAGAGAGGCCTGGGAGTGGGGTGGGTGCTGGATGCCGAGGACAGGGGAGGGAGAGACAGACACTGGGGTCACGGAGGGGCTGCAGGATCCACGGGAGGAAAAGGAGGAGCCTGAGCTGCTGCCAGGCAGACCCTGGAGATGCAGGCCGGTAAGAATTTGAGCCTCGAATGAACGGAGAAAGAGGATGTGATGTACATATATATGCAATGGAATACTACTCAGCCAAAACAAAGAACGAAATGATGCCATTTGCAGCAACATGGATGGACCTGGAGATTATCGTACTAAGTGAAGTAAGTCAGACAAAGACAAATACCATGTGATGTCACTTATATGTGGAATCTAAAATACGACACAAATGAACTTATCTACAAAACAGAAAGAGAATCACAGACATAGAGAACAGCCTTGTGGTTGCCAAGGGGGGGAGGTGGGGTGGAGGAGGGAAGGGATTGGGAGTTTGGGATTAGCAGATGGAAACTAGTATATATAGAATGGATAAACAAGGTCCTACTGTAGAGCACAGGGAACTCCTGTGATAAAACATAATGGAAAGAATATGAAAAAGAATATATATATGTATAACTGAGTCACTTTACTGTACAGCAGAAAGTAACACAACATGGTAAATTAACTATACTTCAATAAAATTGGTGGTGGTGTGATGAATTGGGCGATTGGGATTGACATGTATACACTGATGTGTATAAAATTGATGACTAATAAGAACCTGCTGGGGGCTTCCCTGGTGGCGCAGTGGTTGAGAATCTGCCTGCTAATGCAGGGGACACGGGTTCGAGCCCTGGGCTGGGAAGACCCCACATGCCGCGGAGCAACTAGGCCCGTGAGCCACAACTACTGAGCCTGCGCGTCTGGAGCCAGTGCTCCGCAACAAGAGAGGCCGCGATAGTGAGAGGCCCGCGCACCGCGATGAAGAGTGGCCCCCACTTGCCACAACTAGAGAAAGCCCTAGCACAGAAACGAAGACCCAACATAGCAATCAATCAATAAAGTCTTCAAAAAAAAAAAAAGAAAGAACCTGCTGTATAAAAATAAATACGGGGGCTTCCCTGGTGGCGCAGTGGTTAAGAATCCGCCTGCCAATGCAGGGGACTCGGGTTCGAGCCCTGGTCCCGGAGGATCCCACATGCCGCGGAGCAGCTGGGCCCATGAGCCACAATTACTGAGCCTGCGCGTCTGGAGCCTGTGCTCCGCAACAAGAGAGGCCGCGATGGTGGGAGGCCCGCGCACCGCGATGAAGAGTGGCCCCCACTTGCCACAACTGGAGAAAGCCCTCGCACAGAAACGAAGACCCAACACAGCCATAAATAAATAAATAAATAAAATTTAAAAGAGATAAGCAAAACATTCTCTCTATAAATTTGATCTTTAAAAAATAAAAAATAAATACGTAAATAAATAAAATAAAATTCTTCAGATCGTAAATCTAAAAAAAAAAAAAAAGAATCTGAGCCGAGGCTGGGTCCATCAGAGCAGACCCGAGCCCATCGGGCGCACAAGGCCGGCCACACGAGGGCGCCACGGCTCACCTCTGCTCCCTGTTCCTACCCTAATGGAAAACAATTGCTTTTACTCTGCTGCAGAAAAACAGCCCTGTGAAGATGTGAGCTTCCCAGTTAAGCTGTTTGTATGAAATTGTAGTAACCTCATGTTTCTGGTCGTCCCAAGAAGCTGGAGAGAGAGAGCGCACATGGACCCTACACGTGTATTCACAGGTCCCAGGGCCTCCATGGAGGCTGTTCTGGGGAAGGGACCGGTCAGAAAAGGGTGGCGCAGCAGCACAGGTGGCAGGGGCTCAGGGAAGCAGAAGGGAGGGAACTGGAATCTGCTGGGAGCGCCCTAGAGTGGGTGTGCAGGTAAAGGACAGGGGCCTGGCCTGCACACACTGCTGGCCCCACCCCCATCAAGCCTGGGAGGCTGGGGCCATGAATATACCCATTCTCCAGGCAAGGGGACTGAGGCTCCCTGGAAAACACAGTGTCTGAGACAACGAACAAGACACAGCTGTCAGGATCCAAGTCTGTACCTTTTCCTTAAAGTCAAAGAGGCAGAGTCTCATGCACGCCTATGTGTGTGGTCACAGGAGTGTGCTTGGTGTGTGTGTCTGTGTGGCGTGCACACCTGTGTGTGATGTGTGTGCACCCACATGTGCTTGGTGGGTGTGCACAGGTATGAGTGTGTGGTATGTGTGTGAGAGTATAGGGGTTGCATGAGGTCCCCTCTGCATCTCTTACTGCATCACAGACACCAAATATCGCCAACAGCAAGTGCCGGCCAGCCATTTCTGCCACAAACTCCCAGAACGCAGCAAGAGGTAAAGAGCCAGCCCCAGCCCCTGGGCTGCACTGGGCAGGACCGAGGAGGGGCTGAAGCCCGGGCCTTCTCCTCACCAGGCCCCTGCACGTGTTAGCACCCTGCAGGTGAGTATCAGCCCCCCTTTTCACAGAGGACTTAGAAAGGAAGACTGTGTCACCCAAGGTCACCTGGCCGGCGAGGCTGTGAAGACCCGCTCCATCCTCCCAGCTGGGAAAATTCCAGCATGGTCCTAACGATCTGTCCCCACCTCCCTGGGTCCCGCCTTGAGGTCAGCACCCGGCGTGGAGCAGGCACCGATGAATGGGAACAGGCGTGAATGAATAGAAACATGTCCCCGCAGAGGCAGAGGTGGTGTGGCCCAGGCTGGGGTCCCAGGGTAGGTCTCTGCGCTCAGAACAGACCCCCACCTTCTTCCCAGTCAGCCCAACCCCTACCTGAGCCCTGCGGGGCTGTGCTGGACAGGAGCCACTTCACCAGGCAGCACCGCATCAGTGCCTGGCGGGTGAGCCTCGGCCGCTGCCACTTAACGCCCTCCTTCTTGCTCAGCGGTGTGCGCCCGGGGTCCCCCAGGAGACTGCCGTCTGACACCTTCATCACCTCCTGCAGCAGGAACAGGCAGAGTGGCCCTGAGCCCTTGCTCCCCAAGGGGACCGCCAGATCGTCCCCAGGCCAGCCCTGAGGCCGTCCTTCACTCCACCCAGGGTCTTGCCTTTCAGGGATGCATGCCAGGAGCCCGCAGGCCCGCTGCTGCCCCCGCCCCTGGTCATCTCCTGCCTGGTTTCTCAGCAGCCCCAGTCTCTCTCCAAGAGCCCTTGGTCACTGCGTGGCGAGGCCACCTCGCAGGCACAGACAGTGTCAGCTAGAAAAAGCTGCGCCAGTGATCCAAGCTGGAGGAGTGTGTTGAGAATGACGTTAAAGGCCACCGTGGGGCTCTGTGCACCCTGTGTTCCCACACACACTCCCCACCAGCCACACCGGGCTGCTCTGTGAACACACCCCTTCCACACTGGAGCCCTGCTCATGCTTTAAGATCCCGCTAGCAAGTCACCTCCCCCATGAAGCCCCCCTGGCTTCTAAAGCTGAGGGAGTTGGGTCTGTCCTTGCATCGATAGCTCCACAACAGCACGGACTGTGCAGTGGGAATTTGCTGGAAGAACTCCCGATTGAAGGCAGGGTCTATGGGCAGCGTTTCCCCCACTGGGCACCCTGGTCTGTTACGTGATGGGGCCCCTGGAAGGAGGGAGGTGAGGGTCCAGACTTGCTCATCAACACCCCCGACCCTGGCACGGGCCTGGTTGTCAGAGCCAGACAGTCCCTTAGAGACCACAGTCCAAACCCCTCACTGACTGAAGCCCAGAGAGGGCAGCAGATCTGCACAGGGTCACACAGCAAAGCTGGCCTCCTCGCTTCACCCCAGAGCCCTCGATCTTTTTTCACCTTGAGGCAAACCGAGGCCGCATCAAAGGCCCGAGGACCTCCCCAGGAGGGGGCACATGGATGCAACCCACTACCGTACTCTGTGCAACCATCTGAAGAAACAACTCAAACAACTGATGGGGGAGGGACTTTCCTGGTGGTCCAGTGGTTAAGACTTCGCCTAATGCAGGAGGTGCAGGTTCAATCCCTGGTCCCCTGGTTGGGGAACTAAGATCCCTCATGCCTCACCGCCAAAAAGCCAAAACATAAAACAGAAGCAATATTGTAACAAACTCAATAAAGACTTAAAAAAAACCAAAAAAACAAAACTGACGGGTAGAATCTTGGAGGAGGGGCTGTGGGTGGGAGGTTAAGATGCTGGGCTGTGAGTGTGGCTAGGGAAAGGACAGCCCGGGTCACAGTGGAGGCCCGGAGTGGTGAGATTTGCTGTCCTACATCAATATTTTGAGCGCCCTCACCTGGCCTGCCAGTGGCCCACCATCCTCAGTGCCCAGGCTGGCAGCAGGATGGCCCTCTGGGCATCTGTTGAGTCTCGTTTGCTGCCCTTGTGCCATGCCTCCTGCTTGGGGCGGCTGTGCCATAGGTGTGGCTTGGCCCGTTGGGTCGCTGCCACAGGTAGCCCCAGGTTCATGGTACCCGGGATGCGCGGCCTGAGCTCCAGACGTGGGAGGAAGCAGCGCACCCCCGTGGGTACCAGTTCTGAGTGGGTGGTTTGATTGGCCAGGACAATGGCCAATGGCGTGACGGGCTGGTCATGTCCTTCCAGGGTTGTGGGGTTTCACGTGTGCTACATTTGTACAGTCCTGAAGAGTATATGGGTGTCCGAAATAAATCACAAACAGATGTACATTCGAGCAAGTTCTGCAGATGCAGAGACCCCAGCGCAGCCCCTGCCTCGGTCAGGTTCTCAGGTACAAGGAGCAGAGAGATGGACCCAGGCTGATGGTAACTGGAAAGGAATCAGCAGTGGGGAGCCCAGGCCAGTCCTCCCCGGGAAGGACAGAGAGCCAGGCTGGGAAGACAGACCAGAGCAAAAAGCAGGAGGCTGGATAGCCAGACCTGAGCCACGGTCACCCATGGGACAGCAAGGGCACCTCCGCTGCTGCTGAATAACACGACCCAGGGGCTAGCACTGCCATCCCAGGGGCACTGGGCCTGGGACCCCCCACTGGCGTGATGGCCTTGCTGCCCCTGGAACCTGGAGGCTGCTGCTGGGGGAGTCTCGGTTGAGGCACTAGCTTCAGGTTCAACGTCAAGAGCAGAGGGGTCAGATTGTCCCAGCCCAGGTCATATGCCTAATCCCTGGCTGCAAGGAGAGCTGGGAAAGCAAGCTTCTGGCCTTTTAGGTTCTTTCATGCCCTCTGTGGAGGCTTTCCTGAACTTGAGGAATAAGAAAAACCCTACAAATATCCCCTAAATTGTGGAGTTTGTGCGAATGCCCAGGTGAGGGGAGGCTGGCGCATTGCCTCCTGCAGGCTCTGGTTAGGAGGGAGAACCCTCCAGGTGCTGAGTTGGCTCATGACCCCATGAGGCCCGTCCACATTTGGGGCTGGGCGGTTGGCCTCCTGGTCAGCTTTTGGTGAAGTGGCCGCCTAGACAGGACAACATCCAAACCCCTTATCCTGACTCTCAGGACCTTCCCAGCCAGGTCCCAGCTGCCGGTTTTCCCTCCTGTAGTCAACACCCCCGCAAGCCACCTCCCCAAGACACACCCTCGGCGGCACCCGCCACATTCCTCCTCTTCTCCAAGGCTCAGCTTGCCAATGGGGGGGGTTAGTGGTGCCCAGAGCTGCAGTTAGGGTGGGCACTCACCATCCCAATGGGGCAGAAAGAGGGGGTGAGCGGGGGTGGCCAGGGGCCCCAGGGTGCCAGGGATGCTGAGGGAGGCACCCTATACACACGCACACACATGCACGCACATGCATGCACACACACGCACATCCACACACACACGCACATGCACACACACACATCCATACACACACACACACGTGCGCACAGGCACTGCCCAGGCTGTCAGAGAGAGAGACCTTCTCCATTATTAATGATCTGCTTCAGGAGAGAAATGGCCTCGATGAATAAAGTCTTTCTTTCGGTCCAGGAGGTGGGTAGGGGGAAGACGGGCAGCTGGTGCTTCATTATTTCCTGAACTCTTTGCTGTAGGCTCTGCATATGGGCTTAGGAGAGAACATCAGAGGGAGAAACTGAGGTGGCCCTCAGCATCTCAGGCAGGAGTTGTCTGTAGGGACCCCACCCGCCATCTCAGGACGGCGCTGGCGCTGCTGGCAGGGGCCGCCCTGGCAGAGCCTGAGGCTAGTCCTGGGCACTCTGTCTTGCAGCCAGGCCTGAGCTGATGTGGGGAGACCCAGCCGGTGGCCCGGGGTTCTGTCCTCCTGGGACGGCTGGGAGGGCCCACAGGGCGGGGCTGAGAGCCCCCCTCATGCATGTCTATTCTGGGCCTTAAGGTCACCTCGTTGTCATGACAACCCCAGGAGGTTGGCAACACCATGCCCATTTTAAAGATGAGGAAACTAAGTCTCAGAGAAGCTTGGGGGCATGCCGGGGCCACACTGCACTCATGGCCTCCCGGTTCCAAAGTTCAGGCAGTCTTGGCCACAGGCTGTGCTGCTTAGCTTTCCTGGGCCAGGCCCCTGACAGGCCTTGGAAGATGGGGAGGGGCTCCCAAGCCCCTCAACCATGTCAGAGTAACGGTTTACTAATGTCCCAGGCTAAGGAGTACCTCTCCTGGTGGAGAGGGTTGGACGAGGGTGGAGGAGCCCTGGGCCATGTCCTCCAGCTGGCTGAGGGCCAGGACCCCGCTGTGAGGCCCACAGGCAGGGCCTGGGATGGCCTCCCACTTGAAATGGGTGAGGGGGTCCCGACAGCGAGGAGAGGAAGGGCCCACGGTGGCTGGGCACGAGCAGGGCCACACAAGCGCCAGGAGGGGCCGAGGCCCGAGTACTTGGCCCAGCAGAAGGTGGGGGAGGGAGGAGGCCGGGGGAGTGACCACCGGCTCAACCTCATGACTGGTTGACACTCGTCTGTCTGAGGGAGGGTCTGCCGGGGCTGTCAGGGAACGTTAATGGCCACTCCGGACTCCCTCCTCCTGAATGGGGGCTCTCGGGCATCGAAGGAGGGAGCCCTGCGAGGTGACACCACCTCACTCCCTGACGCTTCTGTGCAGGGAGGTGACAGAGCTGAGGAGGCCTGGGTTGGCGAGGAGACTGCAACACAAATGAATCCCTGGCCAGCCTGCTTTGAGGCCCCAGGGGCTTCTGCTGCATATCAGTAAAACCCAGGGCCTTGTGCGGGCCTGCAAACCCCTCAGTCAATCCCGCCTGACCCTGTGAGCCCATCTCACCTCCACTGCCCGCCTCATCTGTTCTGCGCGTGCCCGCACGCCCGGCTTGAGCATCTCACAGCTCTGCACCTGTTGCTCCTCCACCACACACCTCTCCCCGCACCTCCACACTCCTCCCCCTCCCCTGCACACTCCTCCCCATCCCCTGCACACTCCTCCCCCTCCCCCTGCACACTCCTCCTCCTCCCCCTGCCCACTCCTCCCCCTCCCCTGCACACTCCTCCTCCTCCCCCTGCACACTCCTCCTCCTCCCCCTGCACACTCCTCCCCCTCCCCTGCACACTCCTCCCCCTCCCCCTGCACACTCCTCCCCCTCCCCCTGCACACTCCTCCCCCCTCCCCTGCACACTCCTCCCCCTCCCCCTGCACATTCCTCCCCCTCCCCCTGCCCACTCCTCCTCCTCCCCCTGCACACTCCTCCCCCCTCCCCTGCCCATTCCTCCCCCCTCCCCTGCCCACTCCTCCCCCTCCCCTGCACACTCCTCCCCCTCCCAAGCACACTCCTCCCCCCTCCCCTGCACACTCCTCCCCCTCCCAAGCACACTCCTCCCCCCTCCCCCTGCACACTCTTCCCCCCTCCCCTGCCCACTCCTCCCCCTCCCCCTGCACACTCCTCCCCCTCCCCTGCACACTCCTCCCCCTCCACTGCACACTCCTCCCCCTCCCCTGCACACTCCTCCTCCTCCCCTGCACACTCCTCCCCCTCCCCTGCACACTCCTCCCCCCTCCCCTGCACACTCCTCCCCCTCCCCCTGCCCACGCCTCCCACCTCCCCTGCACACTCCTCCCACCTCCCCTGCACACTCCTCCCCCTCCCCTGCCCACTCCCCCTCCCCTGCACACTCCTCCCCCTCCCCTGCACACTCCTCCCCCTTCCCTGCACACTCCTCCCCCCTCCCCTGCACACTCCTCCTGTACATTCAAGGCTGACTCCTTCTCCCTGTCAGGCCTCAGTCAGACCAGGTGCTGGGAGACCCCTCTCTCTAGGTTGCCATTCATCATCCATATCAACACCTGCTGTGCTTCCCAGCACACTGCTTTTGAACCTACCCTATTTATTTGTTTACCCCGGTGCATTTCCTTCTCTTTCTCCTGGAATGTCAGCTCTGCGAGCTGGCCCTGGCCTGTTGTGTGAGCTGCTCTTCCCCATCACAGAGCCCGACACCCAAGAGACCCTCACGTCCAAAACTCAACAGTAAAACAACAAAGCATCCAGTTAGAAAACGGGCAAAAGACAGGCACAGACATTTCACCGAGGAAGACATACAGGTGGCAAATAAGCCCATGAAAAGTTGTTCCACATCATTAGCCATCAGGGAAATGCAAATAAAACCATAAGGAGATATCACTCGTACCATGGGAACCGCTAAAATCTCAAAAGGTCACATACTATATGATTCTATTTATACAACATTTCACAATGACATTTTAGAAATGGAACAGATTAGTGGGCCAGGGGTTAAGGATGGGGGGAGACGTGGAAGGGGGGAGGTGGGTGTGGCTATAAAAGGGCAACACGAGGGGTCCTCGTGGTGATGGAACTGTTCTGTGTCGCGACTGTGGTGGTGGAAACACAAATCAACATGTGATAAAAGTGAGCAGCACTGCACACACACACACACACACACACACACGAGTGCATGTATTATAAAACTGGGAAAAGGGTACTTAGGGGCTGTTTTACTTTCTTTTATTTTACATCTTTATTGGAGTAGGATTGCTTTACAATGGTGTGTTAGTTTCTGCTTTATAACAAAGTGAATCAGCTATACATACACATATGTCCCCATATCTCCTCCTCTTGCATCTCCCTCCCACCCTCCCTATCCCACCCCTCTAGGTGGTCACAGAGCACCGAGCTGATCTCCCTGTGCTATGCAGCTGCTTCCCACTAGCTACCTATTTTATGTTTGGTAGTGTATATATGCCCATGCCACTCTCTCACTTCGTCCCAGCTTACCCTTCCCCCTCCCCGTGTCCTCAAGTCCATTATCTACGTCTGCGTCTTTATTCCTGTCCTGCCTTAGGGGCTGTTTTATTTCGTACAACTACAAGTGAGTCTACAGTGATCTCAATAAAGTTTCCATTAAAAAAATACTCTCGTACATACAAAAAAAAGAATACTTAAAAAATACAAACACACACAAAACCCTCAATAAATACCCTAAAATGCCCTGGTGAAAGCCCCCTAATGCTCTCTCCATAATTTGCCTGAGACCTTCTCCCCTCCTGCTCTTGCCTGATGCATTTTAACAGCGGATGGAGCCATCCCTCCATCCTCCATGGGCCTCAGGGGATGGTCAGAGTTGGGTGGCAGAGACCAGTGAAGCCAGAAGATCTGGGGCCTGAGGTCACACAGCGTCCCCAGCAGTACATCTGGCCATGTAAGCATTGTGGGCCAGGTCCCAGAAATGGCCCTAGGCTGGCCCCGGGGACCTGCAGTCTCCTGGGAGGCTCACAAGGTTCCCTCAGGGCAGGGGCTGCAGGTGGTCGGAGCCATTTCCGCCCACTCACCCCAGACTTGCAGCTCCTGCCCGGCCAGTGGGGTCCAAGGGCAGGTCTCAGCTTCCTTCCAAGTCCCCGGGTCTGTGGGGAGCAGAGGAGGGACAGAAAGGGCACTGCACTGGCGATGCACCTACTTTCCAGCAGGTACTGAGCTGGGTGCTTTATTTAACGCTCACACCAATCTTTCGAGGTTCCGTGGGCCCTCCTGCAAATTGCCCAGCTGAAGCCCAAATCCTGTAATAGGACTTTCTCACACCCTCTCACCAAGCTCACCACGTTACCCGTGGTGTGTGTTCTCTCTCGGCCAAGGGCAACAAGGAGTCAACCAACTTGTTCACCTTCAGGTGTGTCCTGCTGGGCTTTGGCTGGAGGGGGTGGGGCACCTGGGAGAATCTCGTGCCTGGTACAGGGCATGACGAAGACTCTGGGTGCCCGCAGCATCCCTCTAGCTCCAGCTCTGAGACTCAGCAGCCCACATAGTGGGGGAGGGTGGGAGGGGCTGGAATTTAATGCCGTTGTTTTGTTTTCATGGCGTTGTTATGGTTACCTCAGCGATTGCTACTAGCTCTCCTTTTACGATAATGATTTACAGATTCCCTTTTAAATGAGCTTACTGAAATTTAAAATGTGAGTTAATTTAAAGGAAAAATAAGAAACAATAGCACAGGTTGTGGCAGATAAAACCAAATCGGTGAAGGCAGAGTACAAACAGCTAGGAAGTTTGGAGTCTGAGCACGGACTGAGGTGTCCTGTACAGTGACCACTCCCCGCATGTGACTACTGAACATTTGAAACGGGGTTAGTCCAAATTGAGATGTGCCATCAGTGCAAATACACACTGGGTTTCAAATCCTTCATAGTAGAATGTAAAATAGCTCATTAATAATTTTTATATTGATTACACGTTGAAATAATATTTACATTGGGTTAAATAAAATATATTATTAAAAATATATATTTTTTACTTTCTTTAATGTGTCTGCCGGACCATTTAAAATGATACCTGGGCCTTGTAATGCATTTCTATTGGCCAGCACTGTTCTAGATGGTTCTCAGACCTGCCAGTTGGGGGGTGTGGGGCAGCCTCCCGCTGCCAGGGCACACCCTGACCCCAGCTCCTCTTTCCCACCCAAGTCCAGGCTAGTGTCAGTCAGAGTTGTTTCAGAAAGGTGAAACAACCTTTCTGGTGAAAGGTGAAAGGTGAAAGGTCTGGTGGAGTGTGGAAGAGAACTGGGGGACAATGAGGCAAGTGGCTAACTTGGGGGGCTGCCCAAGTTGAGGGGACTACAGTGTGGGGGGTTGAGCCAGGCCCAGGCAGCGGGATGGGTGGTGGAAATATCAGTGTGATGAGTATTTAGGATCTGCTGTAGGTGTAGGTAGTGATGGAAGGGTCAAGGTGATTCCTCAGTAACTGTGACATTGTCACCATGGAGATGGGTACCGGAAGCAGAACAACCCTTCATGCCTTCCAGCTCCCCCTACATGTGGTCCAGATTCTCCACGAGGACACTCCATTCTCAACCATCACCTGAGAGTTTTCACCACCGCATAGAAAGAGGCCAGATCATTTTAAACAAACCACTGGGACCTGGACCGGAACAGCCCACCTTGTGGCTCCTCACCCCCACCAGGCCCCCAGCAAGGCCAGCAGTCCACAGGGCGGCTGTCCCTGCCCACTGCCCCATGCCCAGCGTGCACAGCTCCGTCCTGTGGAAGCCCATCTGTCAGGCCGTCAGGGGCACTCCAAGGCCAGACCATTGCGCAGCTGGCTCAGTTTCTGTGGTTCTCGCCAGCTGGGCTCCAGAGAACCCCCAAAGAGCATCTCAGGGAAGGCGCGGCAGAGGTGACCTGTGGGCACGCGGCAGCCTTTGGGGCGAGAACATCCAGGCTCCCTTCCTCAGAGGCAATGTTATTGAGTCAATGCATATGCAAAAGGCACGGCTAACTTCTCCCAAGTGTTTACAGGCATTTATGCATGAGACACAGCATGAAGAGTTTCGTAAGAGCCACCAGGACCCGCTGGATGCTGGTTCAGAAGACACACTTAGCTGAGGAGGGGGAATTTCAAGCTGGTTGACGTTATTTCAGTCAGTACAGTGGGAAGAGGTCTGTGGTCAGCCAGACAAGGACTTGAATCCTGGACCCTCACCTCCTGGCTGGGCCACCTTGGACAGAGTACTTGACCACCCTGATCCTCAGTTTGCTCATCTGTAAAATGGGGATAATAACAGGGCTTCACGGGACTATGGAGAAGGTTAAACGAGCTGACATATACAACCCCCCCAAGCAGGAGTGATTAGCACTATTCTTCACCCTTCTGATGCTCAGTGCAAGGGGCAGGGCCAAGCCCAGGGCCCAGTGACATCAGCGGGGACACCCAACTCGCTCTGCTCAGCTGGCTGCATACCAGAATCACCTGGGAGACTTCCCCACCTCTGCCCACCCGGGGGCTGCATTATTGATTCAGTGGGGTCTGTGCTGCTCTATTTTTATAAAGCTCCTCAGCCAATCTGAAAGTGCAGCTAAGGTTTAGAGGGCTTATCCCACCGGATAGGAAATTCTGGGCCTTGTCTGTGGGAGGAAGGAGTCTGGGGTTCGCAATCTCCCTCCTTCCCGGGGTGGGAGGGTGCGGCTGGGGCTGCCTCGAGGCCAGAGCCTGGGCCAGCGGGGACGGGCAGCCCTGCCGAGCTGTGGGGCTGCCTGGCGCCCTGACCCCGCCCACGGGTGCTCCTGCAGGCAAGCTCACTGCGCGCCCACTCATCTTTGCTTGCTCTGTCTCCATCACTTGGGACAGATGGCAGGAAGTGGCAGTGGGCGTTGTGTCGTGCGGGCCCCGAGGATTTGGGATAGGGAGGCTTTGGGGAGCCTTGATTCTCCTCCCACCCCTGAGCACCAACAGATATGGGCCAGGCGGCCTGCCTCCTGAGGGGAGCTGAGATTGTCATGAGTCCTTGCAGAACACAGGCGCGTGCGCGCGCGCGCACACACACACACACACACACACACACACACACACGCCTGGGTGCCGCCCCTCCCAGAGCACTGGAGCAGGGGAGGGGAGGACTGGGTCGGCCCTGCCCTGCCTCTGATGCTGCCACCTCGGCCAGGACACTAGCTCTTCACCTGCCTCTTGCTGCCCAGGCAACGAGGGCTTCTCATCAACCCAGCGGTGGACTCAGAGCTACCCACTGACCACACTCTCCCGCTGGGGAGCCCTTCCCAGGCTCTACTCAGTAATCCAAAACTGATAACACTGACACTCCCACCATCTACGGAGCTCTCGCAACGCACCAGGGGCTGTGCTAAGCGGGTTGGTGTAGGATCTTATTTATCTAGGAGGTCGATGATATTTCCTCCAGGAAAACGAGGAGACCATGGAACAGAGGAGCTAAATAACTTGTCTGAGGACACACAGCTTGGGCATGAGGGGGGCTGGGACTGAGCCCAGATCTGCTGAGGCACAGCTGGGCTAACAGCTGGCGAGGTGCAGCTGTGTTATCTCCGCAGCCACCTTCGCTCCTGGCCGGGCTCGTCAATTACAAATAGCGGGGGTGGGCCTTGTGACAGGCCAGGAGGCATATGTGTGGGGCGGGGCGATCTGCATCACAGCATCTTGGAGCTTTTGGTGGTGCCCCCCTCACCTCTACACCCAGCCGCCACTGCTCAGCACAGGGCCGGACCTCAAGTGGGGGCCTGGCAGAGGCTATGAGCGCATCTGAGGCTCAGATGGGGAGACTGAGGCCCAGGGAGGGGATGGACCCTGCCCGAGCTCACAGTCACTTGGGCAGAGTTGGGGCTAGAATTTGGCTCTCTGGGCTCACTGCCCAGAGTGCCCATCTTGACAGAGGATTTCTTTTTGGCCTCACCCCACAGCATGCGGGATCTTAGTTCCCCAGCCAGGGATCGAACCCATGCCCCCTGCATAGGAAGCGTGGAGTCTTAACCACTGGACCACCAGGGAAGTCCCAAGAGAGGATCTTAAAACAGGGCCAGGCATAGCACCAGCAGCGGGGACTCGGATTTACCCCTTGCCTGCCCCGGAGGCATGTGCTGGAAGCAGGGGAGGACAGGGGGCGGCCGCAGAGCTGGAGATGAGGCCGGCAAAGGCCAGCAGCTGCTCTGCCTAGCTGAGCACGGCACAGGCGCGGGCCAGCCTGATGGAGGGGAGGGCTGGGCAGAGACTTCAGGCAACAGATCAGAGCGGGGAGGTTGGGCCAACCGGGAGACGGGGCTGTCCTGCTCAGCTCAGCTCTGCAACCCCCCTCCAACTCTGGTGCCAGCAGGTCCCCTTGGTTCTCTCCCTGTCACATGGCCGCTCTGTGGCGCTCTAGGATGTGGGCTGATCACAGCTGACAGATGCACCTGTTCCAGGGAAACATCAGTCAGCTGGGGATGGGGAGATGGGGAGGGCAACACCGTGACTCACTCCACACTGCGCCCTCCTTTCTGCTCTGTCTCCTTCCGGCCCGGGGCTGGAGGACCAGCAAAGGAAGACTTGCCAAGTTCTTTCCCTTCTCCTTTCTTTGCCTTGGAAACCAAGGCTGCCCCTCTTCCTCACAGAGGCCACATTCAGGGCTCTGCAGCTGCTCGTGGGCATCACCAGAGATGCCTTGGGGTGGGGCGGGAGAGTAGATGGGCCCCAAGCCAGCCCGAGGTGGCAAAGCAGCTCCCTCTCTTGCAGAAGATTTTGATGAGAAAAGGGCTCCTGATTTCAAAACACTGGGGTCCTTTCCTTTGCAGCTCTGGATCTGCAGCCCAGACAAGGGGCTGTGGCTGGCTCAAGGTCACATGGCTAACCAGGAGACGTGGCCAGGGGCGGGATCTGACTTATGTGCACTCTCTAAAGGATTCGGAGGGTGCAACAGGCCACAACTCCATGGAGCCAGCCCCTCACTGGGATGGGGCACCTCCTCAGCTGCCTGGTCACAGGCACGCCCCTCTCTCCCTGTAGCCTTCTCCCATGACCTCCCCATCCATCCCCCCAAGCCGTAGGCAACTGAGCTTTAGAGCAAGACAGAGCAGGGTTCAAATCCCAGCTGTAACACTTTATAGCTTGCAATCATGGGTGGGCCTCAGTTTCCTCATCTGTAAAGGCAGTGCAATACCAAGAGCGACCTCAGGGCTGCCTGGGGGTCCAGGGAAATAATGCAGGTGCAGAGCCTGCTGGAAGGACCATGGCGGGAGGAGTGGCCACCTCAGGGCTCCTGCCCTTCAGCCTTGACCTTGTCCCAGGCTCCACCTAGAGAACAGTCAGAGCCACCTCACTCCCCATTACACTTCAGGGCTTTGATTACTTTAGAAATAGGGGAGAAGATTAGGGCCCACCTCCCACAAATGCCCTGCAAGAAGGCAGGAACCTGGGCAGGTAGCGGGTCCCGATGGACATGCCGGGTCATGAAGACATCACTCCCTGAAGACCCGGGAGCAGAGCCTGCAGTTCTCTTTGCTCCTTTCTCCTAAGAGTTCACGGAGCTCAAGTCCTGGTGCTGGGCTGGATGAGCCCCGCCCCCCCGTCCCCACCGCACTGGAGCCTCGTGTCTGTGAAAGGGGAAGCGGCAGTGCCTGCCCTCCCAGGACACTGTGAGGATCCACAAATGACAGTGACAGGCACTGAGGGTGGATGAGTCAGGCAACTCCCAGCCTGTGCTCTGAACCGTAGTCCCTGTTGCCACTAGAGGGGAAGGTGATTTTCACAATCCTCCTGCTGACCTTGGTGAGGGACCCAATGGTGGCTTCCCTCAGACCACTGTCCCTGCCTGGCCCAGCACCAGAAGGTGTGGGACCCACTCCAGCCTCTGGCCAGCCCAGCTGCAGGAGGGCCCCCAGCAGGCACCGCGAGATCCGCTGGGGCCCGGCTGTGAGGGAAGGCGGAGGCCAGTGTGGGGTCACAATGGCCAAGGGAAGGGGCAGATGCACCAGCGGGACTTGAGCAACTCACTCCACCCATCCGGCAGGGACAGGGAGTGGCCTCCTGGCAGGTAGGGCCGGCAGAGGAAAGGCAAGAGAAGGAGGACTGTCCCATGCCCGGTGGGCAGAGTGGGCTGCGTGCACGCCTGCGTACAGCCTGACTCTGTAGAAACCCCCACCTCTGTGTGCACGCAGGTTGGGCAGCACAGGCAGCTGTGGGCACAGTCGCAGGGCATGGCTGTGCATTGCATGTTCATACTGACGACCCTGGATGCATGTGACCTGTGCCAGCTATGGCACGTGTGTGCAGTGAGTATGACAATGTGAGCGTGCATGCAACAAGGCGCTAAGTTTCTCTACTTCTGCCCTGTCTGCCTGAAGGTTGTAGGAGAGACTTAAGGTGCCTGGAGAGAAAATACCTTTTCAACATGCCCTGTCGCCAGCCTCGAAGGGTTTCCTGTCAGCACTTCTGCCAATCCTCCTGGCACACCCGAGCAATGGAGCAGACAGAGCAGGGGTGGCCTGGGGCTCTGGGGTAGTGTGGCCTGGAATCAGCAGCCACAAGCCCACTCTGGGCTGCTTGTCTTCATGGGTGACAGAGAGGCAGGACTCCATCTCTGCGGGGGGGTGGGGTGGAGTTGGGGGAGACTGCCAGATGCCAGCCCAGTATCCATTCTTCCTTACCCACAAAACCCTGATTTTAGTTGAGATTTATTTTTGCCCTTCTTTCTACTTCCTGCTGCTTGTATGTGCTGGCTGGAGCTCCAGCAGCCATTTTGGACCTTAAGGTAACCTCAAGAATGGAAGCCAGTGAGACAGATGGAGCCTAGTCCCTGCTGACCGTAGGGCTTCCGTGCCAGCCTTCTATTGCCTCCCTCCGGACTTCTGCATGAGAGAGAAATGCAAGCAACCTTGCTCAAACCACTGTTATTTGGGCTGTTCTGTTACAAGCAGCCAGATCTAATCCTGGTGTTTCTTCTTCCCTCCAAAGCAAGACTGTCCCAAACACGTGGGGAGCTGGCAAGGCATCAGGACAGATTTTCTGAGTGTTAACTATTCTGGGGGTTAGCTTATTTCCCTTTCCCTCTTTATTCTTCATTTAATTATCCTTCATCCTTCCCAACACCTCACTACCATCTCTTGAACTTTGTTCCCGGCATTTTCCTTGCACTCTCTGTCTCCAACCTCCCAAGAGCCCCACAGAGTAGGAACTAATCACATTCGTCCTTGTCAGTGGTCTCCTAACCCTTTAGGAAGTGGATATTCATTAATTACTTGGATAATTAAACGATGCACTCACTGACCAGCCTTCAAGCGTAAGACACCCTCTCCCAGCACTCAGCCTTCCCCCAACGCAAAAGGCCATGGGCCCAGGCTCAGGGTCAGCACTCTGGCACCTGTCCCAGCGACTTAACTGAACCGGGTGGTTGACCCCAAGCTCCTCCTCCGTCCAGCTTCTGCTCCACAAATACCTAAAGCCCCTGCCGTCCAAAGGGGGCCCCAGGAGCCTAGCCTCCCAGCCAGGACACCCCAACACTTACTTTCCCAAAAGCGACCCTACAGGAGACAGCGGGGGCTGGGGTCAAAGGAGGAGGCACAGCAAGGCTTCCGGGTCCAGGGCAACCCCCAGAAGCTCCCGCTCCCCTCCCGCGCCGGCGCCTACCTTGGCCCGCTGCATCCTGGGCACCGGAGGAAACTGTTGCCGGCTTCCCCACTGCGCAGCCGAGGAGAACAGGACTGCCGGGCCGGGCTGGCAGCTGCCTCATGTTTGCTGGGACCCAGACGTAATTGTTACCGGCGGCTCCGCGCCCGCCCCCTATCCACCCGCCCTCCGGGCGCGCTTCTACCCTAAGCTCCGCCCCTTCTGCTCTGTCTCCTCCCCCGCTCAACCTGACCCCCGTCTGTGTCTCTCCCTCTCCCTCTCGCATCTTTTCCGTCTCTCTCCCAGGCTCTCCGTCCCACACTCTGGGTATAAACCACTCCTAACCCTGCCCTCTCAGCCTGTCGCCGAGGGTCTCTCTCCGTGTGTCCCCCTCCTCCGCCCCGTCTGTCTGCTCCCCAACCTTGGAGCGGGGAGGGGTGGGGGCTTGCCGAGAGCCCCGGCTGGGGGCAGGGAGCTCCGGCACAAGTTCCTGTCCCAGCACGGGGAGGCGCGGCAGTGGAGCGCGCAGAGGCCAGCCCTCCCCTCCTTGCTGGCCCCTCTCTCATCCTACTGGTTCCCTATGGACACCAGGTGGAGTGACCCCCCCATGACCTCGGGCCATTGCAGTCAGGTGGGCTGTGGAGGGGGGTCTCCCTGGTGTCCCTCCAGCCACCCTGCAGATGACCCCTGGGCACCCCTGGCATCCGGAGCGTCCTCCTGGTGGGGACATCGCTCTGGGCACTGGGCCCTCAATGGCCCCACTGATGGGGGCTCACCACCCAGAGATGGTGATGGCTACCAGGGCCACGTCACGTGGGTCACAGGCAGGGGTCCCTCAACTAGTTTCATGGGTGCCCCACCCTTACTTATCTCCTTTCACCGCACGAGGGGCCTTGCTGTAGGGGAGCCCTCTCCAAACCTGAGCGCCTTATACTCGCCAGGGAGCCTGGCATCTGTTCCCATCGTCCGTGTCTCAGGTTGGGACCACATCAGGACAGCTGAGGGACCTGACCAGACCTCCTGGGGGTTGTGGTGGTGGAGGAAAGGGGTGAGGGCCCCTGAGCATCCTGGGGAGGGGGGACCCTTGCTGCCCCTCAGGAGGGCAGACTCCTGGGCATTTGCTCAGCCCCCAGGGAAACCGCCCAGGAGCCAGGTGCCTGAAACCTCAGCCAAGTTTCTCTTTTCTGCACCCTGAGGAAGGAGCCAGCCTGTGCCACTGGTTCCCCTGGAAACAGAGCCCTGAGACACCCCCTCCTCTGCGCACACAAGAGCACTTGCGCGCCCTTCTTTTTTTTTGTTTTTTGTTTTT
Source organism: Balaenoptera physalus (assembly GCF_965194825.1). Classification (NCBI taxonomy): domain Eukaryota; kingdom Metazoa; phylum Chordata; class Mammalia; order Artiodactyla; family Balaenopteridae; genus Balaenoptera; species Balaenoptera physalus. The sequence goes on from NC_138894.1 coordinate 12,195,963, forward strand.
GGGTGGTTTTTTTTTTTTTTTTTTTTTTTGAGCCAGCCAATCAGCTCCAACTTTCAGATCCTGGGAGGAAGAAAATAGTCTGGAGCTGTTTACCCACGGAGGGAGGAGGACTATTTCTAGACCAGGAGGCAGCCCGGGTGTCTGACCCCGCTGGACTTCCAGGACCGCCTGGGCCTCATGCCAGGCAGGAACTCAGCAGACCCTGGACCCCCACCACCACCTCCATGGCTGTGCCCTGGAGGAGGTGAGGGCAGCTGTAGGGTCAGGCTCAGAGGCCGAGCTCCTTGCGAGCCTGAGGGCCTTTTCACCTGGTGACCTTGGCTCTGAGCAAGCAGGGATTCCCTGAACGTGTTGAGTCCTCACAGTGGCCTTGGCAGGGAAGTGTCATTATCTCCGCAGATGATGAAAGTGAGACCCAGAAAAGTTAAAGGATTTGCCCAAGGTCATAGGCTAGAAAGTGACAAAGCTGGTGCAAAAAGCCTGTTCCTTTCACCCCTAAGTGAACACGTGGCTAAGACCCGCCAAACCTCCCACGCTCCATACATCAACTTGGACACTTGCCAGTCGTGCCTTCCAGGACAGGCCTGGCCTTAGTTATGGCCTGGTCCTTGGAGGTAGAACCAGAGAAGGCCCCTCCCCCCAGGTTTGGCATCAGGACTGAACTTCCACTACCCAGAGATGCTTTCTTCTGAATTAACAAGCTAATGAGCTTCCAGCTACAAGAAAACAGGGCAGCCGCTCTCCCCTGCCAGGCCCCCATGCCCTTGGGCCTGGGGTACCTTCCACTTCAGCTGCCACCAAGGGGGTGCACCTCATAAAACACACATGGGGGGTGCCCCGCCGTGATCTGTGCCCCCCATCCTCCCTCCTCCCCCAGCGCCCTCGGGGGCTTTTCTAGAGTGCTTCCAGCTGGTCCCTGCATTCCCCACAGGCCTGTGGGGAATGCAGGGATGAGAAAGGGCAGGAGAGTGTGGAGGTCAAGGACACCCCAGAGCAGGGCTCCCCACGTGGGCCTCAGCGGGCCCGACAGTGGTGTGGGCACATGGGCAGCGGCTAACTCTCCCTGAGAATGTCCGGGAGTTTCCAGAGATTCTTTGGCAGTGCATCAGACCCAAAAAAGGTTAAGGAAGGCTTCAGGACGACCTCGTCTTGTCGGCCACTAACTCTTCAGCCTGATAGGCTTCAGCTGTGGTTTTCCTCACACTGCAGAGTGGCGAGCCAGAGGATGCGGGAGTTTGGAAGGGGGAAGGGGGGGATAATTTCAAGCCTGGAGGAAGGCTGAGTAGCTTGCATTTGAGAAGAAGCAGTGGCAAGCCATCTGAGCTGGCTCAGGGCCTCACTCTAATCCCATCTTGGTGAGGGGCTCACACCACCCCTACCCACAAGCCTTGGGGGTCTTCCGGACCTTCCTCAATTGTTTCACACAATCCTCTCCACTCCAGGCCCAAGTTCACACCCCTCCTCCTCAGTACCCAAAACCTGGCCCCATAGAGCCCCAGTTTGTATGTTTCTTCCGGACCCTTTTGGGCCCTGGTTCTGCCTGCCCCTGGCTGAGGGGCACAGAGAGACTGACAGACAGAGACAGACAGAAAGATGTTCAATACAGTTTCAGGGTTTGGGCCCTTGCTCCGCCAAGAGCCCCTGCCTGTGAGGAAGGCCCCCTCTGGGTGGAGGTGGGTCTCACCAGGCATGTGGAAGCCCCTCCCCACAGGAGCTCAAGAAACGTCTATTGCCCCAAAACAGTGCTTCCTTGGACACCACAGCACTCGGGTGTCACCATGAGCTGGCACAGCTGTGGAATTGGAAAGCCACCTAATGCAGCCTTATTTGTGTCTTCCACTGGCCCTGGAAACCTCTTCCGCTGCCCGCCGTCCGGCGGCTGGATGGAAACCTGGCAGACCCGGGATGCCGCTTGGTAGGGAGATACGGCCGTTCACTTCACCTCAGACAACAGTCTCAGCTGGGGTCCAGGCCCTGCTCAAGGCCAGCCCTCCTGCTGCACAGCCCGGGCCTCCGCCCAGCTCAGGTGGGCTGGGGCCTCCCACTGGAGCTGTCCTGAACGTCACTCTGGGTTTGGAAAGTATACCTCTCCCTCCTGCGGGCACCTCCATGGGTCCTCAGAGCCTGGCCACCACTGGGCACCTCTGCACCTTCCCCCTGACCCGGGTACTTCACGTAGGTCTCAGGGGTGCCAAGGAGCCCCACCCCCCCAGGCAGCTCCATCTCAGCACAGCTGAGGCTTGTCCACCCCCCCAGGCAGCCTCCAGCTGACCCTCCCTCCCACGAGGCCCTTGTCTGGGCCAGCAGCCCTCTTCCTGGCTCTGCCGGCAAAGCAGCCAGCCTGTCTCTTGCGCTTTAGACCTCACAGGTGGGGCTGGGACATGTCTGCTGGATTTCTCAAACTGCAGGGGACACCTGGAAGGCTCTGAAGTCTTTCTTTAAAGCCCCTTCCTTCTGGCTTGATGCGAAGGGAGGGTCCCCCACCCCTCCCCTTGGGCTCATCTCACCTTCCCCAAATCTCTCCCCCAACCTCAAAGCCTGACTCCTGGGTACCCTCAGTATGGTGAGAGCTCGGGCTGCTGAAATTGTGCATCGTTGGTGGGCAGAAGTCAGAGGCCGGGTGGGGTCATCTCTGTGCACACCCTGCCTTCCCCTTCCCCGGTGCTGCAGTGCTCAGTGTTTGTAAGATGGGTAACTGCTAACTGCTCCAGGGGTGGCACATCCGTGACGTGTAAGGAAGGATTAGGGGCCATGGAGAAGAGGCTTCATTCCAGCATTCCTGGGGTGTGGCCCAGGCTGGCCACCAGCCTCCTGGTTCAGTCCCTGCATTCAGGCCTGGAGAGACAGGGCACTAGGAGCTCAGAGCACAGGCCCTGGGTCCAGGGGGGTAGGAGGGACCCTGACCTTGACCACCCAGAGAATTCAGGTATCACCTGAGTTACAAAGTGCCACCGTCATCAGTTGATTCTTTGGGGTAAGTTGTGCCCTTTCTACTCAGCCCACGTCCAGCCCTGTGCCTTAGTTTTCTCAACCATAAATAGGTAAATAACAGTGTCTATCTTGTAGCTAATACATGTGAGCGCTTAGCACACTTCCCAATTTATACTCAGAGCTCAATAAATGAAACTCTGTCCCCTCAGGTAGCCTGAGCAGGCCCCTAGCCGTATGGCCCTTCCTTTGCACACCTGGAGCCAGAAGGAACTACACTGGCCAGCCACCCGGGACCTGACACCCTGGCCCATGTAGCATTTCTCTGGCAGAATCTGCCACTCGTTGCTCATGGCCTTTGCTCTGGGATGGCCAGGCTGGCAGAACTCCCAGGGCCTCTAATCTGTCATCCCTCCTGCCACAGGGACAGCAAGGACACTTGGATCACATCTCCTGGGAGACGGAGCCTCCCTCCCACACACCCACAGGGAACGCGGGCTGACAGCGTGGCCAGGAGGAAACCTCCAGGGCCACCGGGGTCAGGGCATCTGAATCAAGGCCTGGCGGGGCTTCAACTTATGGGACCTTGAATCAGCCACAGAGCTTCTCAGAGCTTCATCTGCTCAACCGTGAAACAGGGATGACGGTCCCCACCTGCTTCAGGGAATGTCGTAAGAACAGATGAGACTGTGACCTCGAAGGGGCTTTGTTTCACACATAAAGTAGGATGAGCATTGTAGGATCTCAGCATTTTACAACTGGGAAAATATGTAATATACTTCTCTCTGTGGCTATTTCTGTCTGTCACCTGCTGAGTGCCACCCCCCACCCCCCAGGTTACCAGAGCCCACATTGATGCTCTGAACTGAGCTCCTTTGAAAAGTCCATGTGCAATGCCCTAGGCCAAGGTTTCTGGATACTAAATTCAATGAGTGGCAGCCTTTTCCAATTCACAGGGGGAAAATCAGTTAATTTTTTTAGGACTATTAACTTCTGATCATGCTGGACTAGGTAATTTGGACTAAATTCCCAACTGAGGACAACTAAAAGCCACTCAAAAAATATATTTTTTAAAGTTTGGTTCAGGGGTATCAGGGAGCAAACAAGGCAGTAAAAAAATCACAGAGTCAAGATCTGGGAAGAGAAGGAAACCCAGCGATGTGTGCTGGCAGCTGGGGTTACTTTCTCCCTAGGGGGTCTGCTGATCCCAGAAGATACCGCAAAGGTGCTGGGCAGAGCTGTTAACAGCCTCTGGGACTAAGGAGGTCAAAACTAGGCCCACCAAGAGCAGGGGGTACCCGGCAAATCTTTCATGCTTTGGGTTGGGACCCCAGAGGGTTTCACTCCCAGAATATGAATGAACTAGAAATAGACAAGTGCTCCAAGGGACTGCAAATCATCTCAGTCCCTGAAAGTAAAGTAAAACAACCTGGTTTGCAGGATCCCAAGGCATCTGCCCGAGGTAAACATAATCCTCATGGAGCAAGGTGATTTCATTCTGTGCCTCAAGTTATTTCTACAGGTTTTCATATAAAATGTGTGGCACTCAATTTTTGCCAAGTATGCGAGGAGACGAGACAATACTAACAAAAACCAAGAGAAACAACAGACACTGGAAACAGACTCACAGAGGCTCCATATTAGGGAGTTATTGAACTTTAAAATAACTATACTTAGTTTGCTCAAATACATAAAAGATAAAATAGGCAATTTTGATAGAGAACTAGAAATGATTTTTTAATCATTTTCTAGTTCTATTTTTATCCCATCAATCTCATTCTTAAAATGCAGGGTGCTACAGTTCCCCACACAGGGCAACAGATGAAAAGCAAGCCAAGAATCCTCTGGGAAAAGCCCAAAAGAGGCGATTGTGCTACATTCAAGGATGCTGGTCTGAGAGTGTGCTTGCAATAGTGACAATACATTGTGTAGGCACCATCCCAATTTCTAGTAGCAAATTTGTTGCTGGTTTGCAAGATGCAACTAAGCATAGACACCCTCTGAAACTCAGCAGACTCTAATCTTGAAGGGCTTTGCTCCTTTGAACAGGGACCCATCTCCCTCTTCGCTTGTATCTGCCTAGACCCAGCTCTGACCCTGGCCCAGAGCAGTCATGGCAAAAAAAAAAAAGGCAGCATTTGAGTATTTGTTTTGTGCCAGGCCCCTGCCAAGGGATTCCCACACATAGTCACATTATTCACAACCCTAGGAGGCGGCTATGACTATTTCCCCCATTTTATAGGTGGAAAAACTGAGGTCTAGGGGACCCACGGACCATGTTCAAGGTGCCCTGGTTACCAAACGTTAGAGCCAGGTGTGAACCCAGGTCTGCCTGCTCCCAGTGTGGGCCCCACTCCCCACCTGCTGATTGCTGGGGTGACCCCTGGATGCCTGTGGTCAGAGGAGGCCTTGGATTCTCCTCTCCACAAACACTCACTAAGCACCAACCACATCCAGGGCCCTAGCCTGGGAGAGCTGAAAGATCCAAGGCCAAGACTTAGCCAAGTGAGAACACGTTAATGGATCCGAGGTGCCGTCCACCTCTTCTTCTCTCCCCTCCTCTTCCCCATTTCTGGAACTCAGGGTCCAGCACACAGGGAGGGCACAGGGATGGACCAGGGGTGATGCCCAGTCACGGGCATAGGATCGAAGAAGGGCCACAGTGCAAAATCCTCTTGTGGCCACCAGATCTCTCCTGGGAAAGCTGGGTGGCGACTGTCAAAGAGGCTACCTTCTGGGGAGCCGAGGGGGAGCCCCCGCTCCAGCCCACATCCCAGGTCCCTTCTTAGGGAGTCAGTGCTCAGAGAGGAGCCGCGGGACAGCAGTGTGACTTCCAGCCCAAGGTGCAGACGGGGGCTCAGCCTTCACACGGGCCTCCCACATCCCCTGGGGGCCAGACATCCAGGCCGGGGTCTGTGGAGGGTCCCGCCCCCTGAGCAGTGGAGGGCTCAGGGGCCACGAGGCAGACCCTGCAGCCGGCCCAGGCCCAGGCCATGGTGGCCCCTGGCCTGCTTGGTGGCTTTACCTGATTAGTGTGGTTGGGCAGGAGGGGTCCCTGTGGCCGACAGGTAGTGGCAAAAGGTAAAGAGGGGACAAAGGGGGGAAAGGGCTTCCCTGGGGGGAGGAAGTGAGGGCTGGGGAGGGGACAGAGTGAAGTGGGGCAAGTGGGACATCAGAGGAGAGGAGGAAAAGGCGCAAGGAGCTTGGAGAGGTGTGGGAGGCATGGGGGGGCAGATGGGACAGAGTGGGGCTGGGCAGGGCCTCTGTCCTACCCCAGGGGCTGAGGAGGCTCCACTAGGCGGAGAACAGGCCCGTCCTGGAGCTAATATCTTGCGGCAAGGAGGGTGAGGGAGACACACCTGGAGGAACCTGTTGGCTCTGAGATCCAACAGAAGGTAAGTGTGTTTTTGAGCGTGAATGAAGGGGTTGTGAGCAGAAAGGGGTGCAAAGGGAGTAGCAAGATGGGCCCAGTGAACTGGAATTGGGGCGCAATCCGAGCCTGGATGCCAGCCTGGGCTCTGGTGGCAAAAGCGACAGCAATCCTCTGGTCCAGGCCAAGTCGGCAGGGAAGGCAGGCAGCCCCATGCATCACCTTGCGGCCATATCCCTGCTGTGGATTAAGAACAAACAGGGGAGGGGGAGGGGGAGGGAGGGGGAGCTGAGCTCAGGCCTATCAGTCCCAGCCAAGTCCCAGAACCCTCCTGCCCTCCTGGGCCCTGGAGACCCCAGATCCCAAACCCTTCCCTTCCCTTCTCAGCCCCACCCTTGGGCACCAAGGAATTAAGCGGGGGGAAGCTCACTCACTGGGGTCCTACAGCTTCAGGGAGGTGACCCGCGGGATGTGGAAGAGCTGAGTCTCCTCAGAGCTGGCGGAGCTACAGCATCGCAGGGAACGAGGGAGTGAGGCCCCCAGGCCAGACCCTGAGCCCCGCCACAGGAACAAGCCCAGAGCCCGGAATCTCCTGCCTCAGAAGCTCTTCAGGGGTAGCAGGAGTGCCCCAAAGCTAGGTCTGGTGGATGTGCTGCAGCAAGAAGGATTCGGGGCAGACACACGGAAGAACTTTCTGGCCCTGGAGCGCCTCAGATTGTGTGACTCTTCAGGGTTGGGCGTAAGCCTCCCCTGCCTGCAGGTCTCAAGAGGGGGTGCAGCAGGGGCCGGGCCCAGCAGCTGGAAGGGCTCCTTCCTGGGCCCCTGTGGCACCCCACAGGCCTGGCAGCCTCCTCACCTGAGGCGCTTCCGGATGGGACGGAAGTATTTGGAGGTCTTGACAGCAAAGATGATGCTGGGAATCAGGAGGAAGGTGCACCAGCCCAGGCAGAACCAGAAGGCGTTCTGCAGCAGAGGCGGCGAGGTCAGCGCACCGTGCCTGGGCACTGGCGTTTTCCCACCCCGCTCTGCACCCCCACTCCCCCCGCTGACTCAGTGTGGGGCACGGGGACGCATTCTCAGAGCTGAGGGAAAGGACGGGGGTGCAGGCCCGGGGCAGGGCCCCGCTCACGCTGCCCCTCCCATGGGGGCCTCCACGTCCACGAGCCCTGATGGGCTGGGGGGCACTCACCCAGGGGTCAGCCGCCATGTCACACAGGATCACACGGCCGTTGTCCAGCGCTCTGGAGAGGGGCTGGCAGGTGGCGATGCGCTGAGTCACCTGCGGTGTCAACATGAGGCAGGTACATGCAGACACACCCAGACCCACAGGTGCTCAGAGGGAGGCTGACGGGGACACAGACAGGCCCAGGGACACAGCGGGGAGCCACTGCACAGCTGAACACAGACACACGGATGTGGCAACACACAGAGGGGAGGACACACTGCCATCAGCTCATCGCTCACCTCCTGCCCTTCCCACCCCGTTCACCAGCCTGGGTTAAGCCCCTACTGTGTGCCCAGAGCTGTTCTCTAAGTCACACTCTCACTGGGAGGCGACACGTGTGCACACACACACAATGCACTGCACACACGTACATACTTGCACACACACATACTCACACACGCATGTACAGACACACTCAGGTTTAAGCGAGACCCCTGCCTGTCCAGTGTGGGTGGGAGACAGCCCACAGAGGCTGTGATCAGCAAGGGCCCGCAGGAGGAGGTGGACTTCGAGGGCAGGGTGGGCCTCAGACAGGCTAGGCGAGGGGACCAGCACGAGGAAGGGCAGGGGGCCAGGTGTGGACGGCATGTCCTAGAGAGCCACAGCCAGCCCGGTCCACGCTCAGGCCTCAGAGAAGGGCTCTGGCAGAGGTTGGGGGATGGGCAGAACCCAGCCAGCCAGATGCCAGGTTTGGGAGTTTGGGTTCAATCCTGAAGGCCTAGGGCACCCCCAGGGGCTCTCGGGGGGCAGAGGAGGTTGAACAGCTGGTACTGCTGGAAGCTGGCCTGAGGCCAGGAGGGTCTGAGCCCCCCACTCACCTCCTCTCTCACCCAGGCCATGTACTGGGAGAAGTAGCCCATCTCCCGGGTCAGGAAACACTCACTTTCCTGCAGGAAAGAGAGGAGCCCTGGGCTGGTCGGAGTCCCAGGGCCAGCAGCCCTGCCCTGCATGCCTGGCACCATCAGGACAGGCCGAGCTGGCTTTCCTGGGAGCCACGGTGAGGGGACAGAGCTGGGCAATCCTGGGGTGGGAGCCCTGTGAGCCTGAACCCTTCAACTCACCTCTGACTCTGAAGCCGCCCCCCCACCCCTGCCCCATCCTCCCACTCACATTCTTCAGGATACGGGTGGCCCAGGTAGGCAGCTCTCCTTCCAGGTGAGTGACTCTGTCCAGGACATCTGAGGTCTCCAGCTGGGGGAGAGGAGAGGGGCTCAGTCAGGGAACAGCCACGCATGCACTCATCCATTCATTAACTCAACGTACGACACACAACGTACTCACCTTGGGGTGGGCGGTGTTAGGCCCTAAGGACAGAGGCCAAATATGGTGGTCCTCAAGGATCTGCTCACCCACCCTTCCCACCCCACCCTCAACTTCCAGGGGGACCGGGCAGAGCATGGGAGGTCCCAAGCCAGCTGGGCCCGCACGTCCTTCCTCCCTCTGCTGCCCACCTGCTCCACCCCCCACCCCCCCATCCATCCCCAGCAGCCACCTGGAGAAGTGGGGCAGAGGATGCCAGGGCATGGACACTGAGGTTGAGCTTAGCCTGTGAAAAAGAGAGCAGGGCTGGTCAGGGGAAGGAACTGGTAGGAGGGAGGGTTCCCAGCATCCCTCTCCTCTTCCTTGCCCCCTCCCTGCATCTCGTCTCCAGGTCCCAGACTCCTTGAGCCTCCAGACTTACCACAAGGCTCTGCTGGAGGAGGAGCTTCTCCTGATGGAGGTTTCTGAGCCCCTGGGCCTCCTTCTGCAGCTGCTGCCCCAGCACAGTATTGCCCTGAGGGGAGACAGATCAGAATGGCACTCTGCCCGGGCCGAGACAGCCTTTGCCGACACGTCCTTCACCAAAGTGTTCGACCAGACATACTGGAGGGATGTGGAGAGTGCTGGAATCGGAGGTTGGGCTCAGAGGCAGAAAACTGAGGCCTCCTTAAGTTCCTTGGCCAGATCTGGGTTTGGGGGCCTGAGCCCAAGTTCCAAGTCCAGCCCTAGCTTGCTCTGCGCATCGTGGGGGGTAGGGGAGGGGTGTCTATGAGATGTCTTGAAGAGAACTTTTTAAACTCTCTATATTTATAAATACAACGTGCTTTTTCCAGTACATTTTAAGCTTCTAGAGGCAACTGTCATGATATCTGATCCATCGGGCTGTCCTCACAGCATCTGTCTCAGCAGATCCCACAAGCGGTGTGCACCTAGCAATGCTTGCCCAGCTGTGCGATGTCAGACCACATCTGACGTCATCTGATCTGAGGTGGGTGATAATCCACTTTAGAGATGAAGACCCCGAGGCCCAGAGATGCGGAATGATTTGCCCAAGGCCACACAGCCAGTTGGTGGTAAAGCTTGAGCCAGAACTGATGCTACAGAACCCTTCATCCCAGCCGGAGGTCCAGAGTCTCAGCCCTCAGTGGCAGGGGCCCTCAGTCCCCTCCCCAATCCAGGCACTCCCACCCCGTCCCCCCTCCCAGGCCTCTGGCTCCAGCCTGCCAAGTGGGGTCTCTGCTCCCTTCTCACTTGGGTCTGGGACAGTCTCTCCAGCTCCTGGGCCAGCTTCTCCACGCTGATGTTCACCACAGGCTTCTGAATCTGGAGACGGACAGGAGAGGCCAAGAGGGGATGAACCCCGGCTCCCCCAGCCCCAGAATTCCCAGTCTTTTCAAAAGCACCCACACCAGCTAAGTCTATTGTGACACATCAGTCACAGTGGGTTTGACCTGAAATTGTGAAACATATGAGACATTTTCCATTAGGAAAGAAAAAAAAATGAGGCGCCCTCTGGTGTAACCCAACGGAGAGGTGATGTCCCACCAGCATTCGTCACAGCAGTGGGTTCAGGACCATGGACAGCAACACACGCTGTTGGGTGGAGACACACTCATTCTCGCCCAGCCCAGGGGCTGGCACCTGGGGCACATGGTCTGGAGACACCCCCAGCAGAAGAGGCCCCAGGGACATGTGGAGGAGTCCAGGGACAGTGGAGGGCCAAGACAAGGTGAGACAGCTCCCTGACCCCCAGCTCCTCTGCGGGCCCCTCTGCTCTGCCGTGGTCTGGCCTGAGGTGCCCACTGCTGACCTCAACAAGGAAGCCTGGGTAGTGGATGCTCTCGAGCCCACTGCTCTGCAGGGCCTCCAGGTCCTGGCGGGCGGCTGGGCTCAGCAGGTCCAGATTCTTCACGTCCACTTTGAGTTTCTGCAACTCCTGCTGCAGCTTGGCAGTGTACTGGGAGGGAGGGAGCAGGGTGGGGCCGTGCTCAGTGGCTGAGCCAGAACCCCAGAGCTGCTATCCTAGGTGAGGGGTCAGCAGGCCCTCAGGGCCCTCCTTCTGGGTATCCAGGGCCCCTACCCTGGACACTCCCAGCCCCACACAGGCTCCCAGCAGGCCTCTGCTCCCCACCCATCCCCAACTCCACCTTACCCCCAGCAAGACCCAGCTCTCCTCCAGCACCTATCTGGCTACTGGACAGCAGCACAGACCTTCCCAGGCCACCCAGAAGAAAAATAGTTTCCCTGGCCCATCTTTATCACATCACCTCGTGTTAAGGTCTTCACAGCACCTGTGTGCTATTTACTTATCTGGGTACTAGTTTACTGCCATCAGCTCCATGAGAATGGCACCTTATCTGCCCACTCTGTACCAAACCCTCAGCATCTAGAGCAGAGGCTCATGTGTGGTGGGTGCCGTACAAATTTGTTGAATGTGTAAAAATGAGTGAATGAATGAGTGAGTGAATAGACACAATCACATTTCTAAGACAGAGCACAGTTTAAAAAGGGACTCGACATTTTCCAACCATTGCTGGGAGAGATTTAAAGGGCATGAAATTCAGCCCCAGTGTTTCACAGGTGAGAGGCTGAAGACAGGGAAGAACGTCAGAGGATGGAGCCCCGCTCAGCTCACCTCTCGCCATCCCCCACAGTGCCTTCCCCAGGGGGAGAAAAGGCCCATCCTCTCAGAGGCAGGGGTCTCAGAGCAGCATTTCAGGCACCAGTAACACACAGGTAAAGGAGATGTCTCAAGGCGGGCAGAGTCCTCCTGGTGCCCGGCAAAGCACACCTTGTCTTAATTATCTCTGCATCATCAGCTCACTATTATCTCCTTCGAGGACAAGTTCTCCTAAGGTCACATTTGGTTTGTTGCCAGATGGCCCCCAAGGACTGCCCAGTCCCTCTGGACCTGAAGCCCTATCTGTCCAGACTCTTCTGTGACCTGGACCCCTCCCTTCCCTGGAGCAGGGCTGAAAGCCCTCCCCTTTCAGCCAGCAGAGCACAGGGCCTCCCCTCTGCTCAGGCCCCTGCTGCAGCCCTCCGCGGCCAGCCTTCACCCTGTGGCCTTGCACCAGGACAGTGCCTGCTCAGTGGACCTCTCCTCTGATTAGAGACGCTGAAAGAGGAGACGGCTACAGTATTAAGGAAACTGCCCCAGGCTATAGTTTAAGGCATGGAGTTGGGACTGAAATCTGGACCACTTGGCTATGCTACCCTGCAGACTAGGAGCAGGTGGTGGGTTCAAGAGGAGGTGGAAGGTTTCTGGAAACAAGGCAGAATCAGGAGTTAGCAGTTTAGGAGGGGTGGGGGGAGAAGCAGGTGGGAGAAATGTTGTTTTCCCAGGATATGCTTGGGAAGGGCTCCTGGTGGGCCCTGGGAGCCAAGGCAGCTCTCCTCCCACCTCATTTAGGCATGAAGAGAGGAAAGGAGGGGGTGTTTTACAGCTTCTGTGCACCCTCAGGAGAACCATATTCTCAAAGTACGTCTCCTTTCATGAAGGAGCACCTCCTTTTCTTTGTTCTAGAACTGTCTCTTGCCAGTGTGAGTAAAGTTCTCCAGTTCTACATACCAAGTTCTGGCAAAGCCCAGTGGTTAGGGAACAGGCTGTGGGGAGCCCTCCTCCAGTGGTACCCAACTTCGTCACCGTCGTTTTCACTGTCACACCCCCTCGCCAACCTCCCCGCTCCCAGCTGGAGCATCCACACCAACGCCTGTCCTCAGTCAGGACACACAGCCTAGTCCTCTCACTCACCGTCACCGCCCCGTCCGGCCTCAGCCGCTCCTGTGTCCGGTTCTTCTGGGAGCACAGTGCTGAGACCTGGTCAGAGCCTCCAGGCATTCACGCACTCACCCACACACTCTCCTGGGCTCTAGCCCTGGGCCAGGTCCTGAGCTTGCACCTGGGTCCTCTGCCCCTGAGGCGCCTCAACTGCTCTTGCAGACTTCTCGGGTTCAAGGAGATGGTCCCTCCAGCAAGGCAAGACCAGAAGAGGGGGGATCTGCAGGACGGGGTCCCCACTGTGTTCCAGAAGGTTCTCTCACCTGGCTGATATCCAGGTGCTTCTCCAGGTCATAGGAGTCATTGAGCTGCAGGACCGTCCAGAGCGCAGCCCCTTGCTTGCACTGCCTGGGGAGGAACGACAGGCATCAGAGATGAGAGGAGGGAGGGCAGGTGGGGGCTGACGTCATCCTAATGGGATGACCACCTCAGCGCCTCCTCACACCCCGTCCACCAGCCCAGGCTTCCCGCTCACTGATAGGCCAGGAGGACGCTGAGGTTCTTCTTCAGGCCCAGAAGTTGGGACAAGTTCATGGACGACGGCAAGTTCCCCGGGGTGTCTGCAAACTGGGGATGGGACACAGAGGAACGGGCCTGGAGCGGGGAGCGGGGGGCAAGGCCACCCAGCTTCCCAGGGCCTAGTCCCACGCCGCCCTGGCACAGCAGAGACCACAACCCTGTGACTCCAGCCCACACCTGCCTCTAACTCAGATCACTCCTGGGCCCTAAATCCTGGCGGGACCCTCCCCATGAATCTCCAGGAGGGTGGCCGGCCTGGTCTTCAGCAGAGGATCCAGGCCAGCATCTCAGCTCACCTGCTCAGTGTGATAGGGAACAAGGATCCCCAATTCCCAGACGCAGTGTTAGGAGGGCAGAGGGGCTCAGGTCTGGGTGCCATCCTTCGAGGTCCCTGCCTGGGGCCTGGGCAGCCTCCCGGGGACTCACTGGCTCTTTTCTCTCACTGGTGCTTTTCCATCTCTTTCCTTAGCCCTCTCCATCATTCCTCCTGTCTCTCTCTCCCTTTTAACCCCTCGGGCTCCTGCTTCCTTCTAAACCTCCTGCTCTGCCCACATCTCTCTCCACGTCCCTCTGGGCCCCAGAGCGGGGCAGGCCCACCTCATATAGCTCCCCGCTCTCCCAGCTCCGGCACACCAGGGTCTGCACGTTGCCACCCACCAGGAAGGTGGCGAAGACAAGGAGGATGAGGGGCGCAGCGAAGAGGAAGCTGAAGCCCACACCCCTGGGGAAGGCGGAGGGACAGGGTTGAGACCGGAGGGAGGATGCCATCCCCATCTCCATCCCAGGGCCAGCGTGGTCAGTGAGTCAGTCCCGGGGCAGAGCCCTTCGGGGAGGGGAGCCGGAGGACTGAGCCTCCAGGGCAGGAGAGAGGACTCAGAACTGCTCACTGCCCCCACCTCCTCCTCCCCCCTCCCCACTCTACCGCTGGTGCCCTGGCTGGCCCTGGCAGCCTAGAGGAGAGTGCAGCTGTTTTGCTCAAAGAGCCAGGGCTGCTGGCCTCTGGGCCGAGGATACATGGAGGTGACCAGCTCCAGAGCTCAGCCTCAACAGGGCCACCTGGCATGGCCAGCCATGACCCACCAGCAGGGCAGCAACCTACAGCATCTGAGTAGGACCTGTGCCACTGACCAAGGCTTCTTTGTGAGACAGGCATGGCCCCATGCCAGGATTTGAGGCTTGGAGAGTGAAACGTGGGCTGGATTTCGCTCACCCCTTTGGCCAGGCACCTTTATACAGTGACCTTCCTGCACAACTGAATGTGGCAGCCCTGGCCATAGAGACTATCTAGTTCAGGGCTGGCAAAGAGATTCTAACTCTGGTGCCACCTCCTAATGGTAGTGCTGCCTGGACACTGGGTTAAGCAGGATTCTGAGGCTGTATCTGGGCTCAGAGAGAAAAGGTGCCTATTAATTATTAAAGTTGCCACTGGCGTGGGAAGGGGAAGTGCTTCTTATTTGCATTCCTGCTCTAGGCCAGCCCTTTTATACAAACGAGGACACTGAGGCCCAGTTGGGTTATAATTTGCCCAGGGCCACCCAGCAAGTCAGCCCAGAGCCAGACCAGAGCTCAGTCTCTTGATCCCCAGGACTCGCTCCTGCAGCTACACCAGAAGCTGCCCATGGGCATGAGAGGAATGTGCCAGCCCGGGGGCGGGGGGAGAGACCCTCCCCCTCTCCCCAGCCCTTCTTACACCATGAGGAAGCGGGCTCCAGCCTCGCCCTTGGCTTCCGAGTGGCTGGGGTCTTCCCTGTTACAGAGCCCCCAGATGCCCAGGTTGAGGCCCAGCAGGTTACAGACCACCACAAGCAGGACCACAGAGCACAGCACGCAGCCCACAATCCACCTGCCGCAGAGAAGGTGGGACGTCACGGAAAGGGCAGTGGTGGGCACAGGAGGGGCTGGTGGAGGACTTAGGGCTGGGCGGGGCCACTACCCCAAGGCTGAGGCTTTAGAAGTGTGACTTCCTATAGGGTCCCCAGGCTCAGATCCCCAGGGCACACAGCCAAGGTGGGGACACGGAGGCCCAACGAGTGAGGGGTCTTGGCTTAAATGGAGGCAGAGACTTAGTATAAGGAGGGTTGATAAGGGCTGGAAATTGGTTCCAGGGTGGCTGAGGAGCTGAGATGCCCATCCCACCCGCCCCCACGGGTTCCCAGGCACCTGTATTTCTCGTATCTCTGCACCTCCTTCAGGTAGGGGCGGCTGCTCTGTTCCATCTCCTCCAGTGCTTGGCTCCAGCGAGCAGCCGCCTCCCAGCCTGGGAATGCTTCGACCAGTGTCCTCAGCTCTCTAGGCTGCTGGGCCACCACCTTCTTCAGCTCTGCCCAAAGCAGCAGGGGCTTATGGGATGGGGAAGACCCCCAGGGGCCCAGGGAGGAGACGGATGGACAGAAAGAACATCTGAGATGCACAGAGGTGGTTTACTCTCTTCCAGGCCCCGCCAAGAGGACAGCCTTCACCTCCCCCACCCCACTACCCCACCCCTCTCTCAACAAGCCTCGTTGGTAGGGGTGGGTTGGGGGGCATCCTAGGCAGCCAGCCTGGCCCCCGGGCAGGGCCTCACCTCTGATCACGTCGGCCGTCTGCAAGGCAGCCAGAGCCGGGAGGGCGTTGAAGGTACTGTTCGCCTGCCGGAACCAAATGCAGCTGTGTCTCCTGCTCTCCGCCCGGGTGTCCTAGCTTGGGGGACCCCTGCATCACCAGGTCCAGTGGGAGAGCATCCCCCCTCGGTGCTCGCAGCCCAGGAAATCAAGAAACAGGCTTCCCTTTGCTCTCTTGGTCAATGCCTTCTTCTCCCCTCCCTCGGCCTAGCCTGACTCAATTCCCCCAAACATTGCTCCTTTCTGTCCCCACCCCTCTTGCTTAGACTATTGCAGTAGACCCCTAGCCATCCTCTTATCTCTCCCAGCCACTCTGCACAGGACCACCAGGTCTATTTCCCTAAAGTCCAGCTCCAGTCTATTCTTCCAGCCTCAGGCCCCATTTCCCTCCTCCTGGAACATTCTGCTCTAGTTACCCAGCACGACTGACTCACCGTTTCCCCAACCCCGGCATTTTCCAGGCCCCAGGTCACAGGTGCTGACTCATGCTGCACCTTCCCCCACAGCCCGTCTCCACCCAGGAGAGCCCGCCTGTCGTCTGGGGCTCCGCTTGCGTGCTCGCTCCTTGGCCATCCCAAGACCCCACCCACTGAGGGTACTAGCTCTTCCTTCTGAGCTCCAGGCCTGCCTCCCCCACCAGACCCCGTGCACACAAGGACCAGCATCGCGAGCCTCCAGCCCAGGGTGCCACGTGGTAGGTGAGGCCCTGATGTGACCCAAGTCTTAGGTTCAACTAGGTTCCCACCCCAAAAGAGAAAAACTGAGGCCCCTCACATTTGAGTTCCCAGCCAGGTTGCGAAGAAGTCGGGTAGACTGGGGCAGGCACTCACCTCCTGGACCATGCTGGAGAAGTTGGCCTCTGGGACACCTTTCAGCCGATGCAGGGCGTCATCAACAGAGGGCACCTGAAATGGTTTGAGGGGGTTGTTATGACAAAGTCCACGGAGAGGCCTGGGAGGGGTCCTTGGGGAAGGATGGGGGCAGAGGTCTCTGAATACTCAGTGTCCTCGTGCGCAAGATGGGGACCACCACAGCCCTGAAGGCCCTGCGTGGCAGTGAGAACTCAAGAAGCAAAGTCACATGAGGCTCACGGCACAGCGCGTGGCCCAGGGAAGCTCTCACCCCACTGCCAGGATGACCATCATTAACCCTGGGTGCGTGGAGAGGGGAGGGGCAGCCCAGGGAAAGGGACCAGGAGTCCGCTTCAGGAAACACCCGGAACAGAGGCTGCCCAGGGATTCCTGGAGCCGCAGGCAGAGCAGCCCCTTTCGCCCCAAGAGGCCTCAGTCCTGGGCCTGCACCTGGCTGAAGTCGGCTCCCAGCTCCAAGGCGTGGGCTCTGTCCAGGGCCTCTGCACAGCCCCGGCAGCCGGGCTCCTGCAGCAGGGCCAGGAGGCGCTCCCGGTGCCCCTGGACAGCCGGCGCCAGGGCCTGCTGCCCCTCCTGAAGTTCCGCGGAGGTGGCGTTCAGGGCTCGGAGGTGGTCCACAGAGACCTGCAGGGCTGCGAGACCCACATTTGGACTGAGTGGTCTCCACTGCTGCAGCATCCTCGGAGACCTTGCAGGAGGCAGAACATCTTTCCCTCCCAAACCCAAGGGACTGGTGGTCCTTAATCTCTGTAGTTATAACGGAAGCTGCCCTGGGGCATGTTAAGCCAGGAGTGGGCAAAGATGCCAGAAGGGATCCTAGGATAAAGCCGTGAGAAAGTCAGGGGTGGGGACCGCTGACTTAGTGTAAGAAATGCAGGGCTGGGCGAGAGCGGGGCCTGCCCCCCAGCGACACTCACCCTGGCCCAGGCTGAGCACGGAGGCCAGGACCTCATACACGGTGCTCTTGAGCTGGGTGTAGATCACGTTCCCAATGCTCCTGCTGACACCTGGAGAGCACAGGGCAGTCTGCAGGGCTGGCCCCCAGGAGACTAGGGGCCTCCCCACCCAACCATCCTCCTCCCCTGGGTTCCGGAGGGTGGTCTTGCGGCAGAGTGGCCGCCGTGCTCCCCAGCTGGACCCTATCCCCGCCTCTGCGAGGGTGTGCCCAGGTGGAGCCCGGGATGAGGGGATGAGAGGCCTCCCCAAGGCAGGCCTGAGCTGACACCCTCACCATCCAGTTCCTCCAAGACTTGCTCCTGAGGAAGGGAAAACTGCTGTGCCACGGCCTGCAGCTCCTAGGCAAACACAGGGCCGTGAGGCTGCTCTTTCCTGTCACTGGACGCCCCGGCTCCCGTCCCTTCCCCAGCCCTTATTCCCCCACTACCCGCCACAACTGGGCCTCTGTCCTGAGAATACCATGGGTGCCGTCATGGATTACAGTGACTCTCCAGCAGGGGGCAGTCAGGTGCGTGCTGGAAGGGGCACCCTCTCTAATTTGCAGGCTATGCACGAATTTGCAGGACCTACCCTGCTCTGTCCCGCCCATGGCTGGTGCTCATGGGGGGCATGTGCGGGGTTACTTGGTGCTCACCTGGGGGACATCGGAGACCAGGCCCCGGAGGCTGAGCAGAGTCTCCGGCAGGGCCTTGGCACTGGGGCCCATCTGCTCATGCGTGCGCTGGTTGGTGACAAAGGCAGTGGCCACGCCGATCCTGCAGGGATGGGGGAAGAGGAAGGGGCTGGCTGGATGCCCGTGGGCACCTTGGGCCTCGGCCCACGCCTCCCGCCTGAGCTGGGCGCCCCTCACAGCAGCACGAGGGTGGTCAGCAGCAGGAAGGCCATGAGGGTGCCTCGCTCGCAGGCCATTGTCTTGTGCTCCATCTTCACTCGGCCCCCACAGCGCCGGCGGCAGCGGCAGCAACAGAAGCAGAGCCCAGCGGTGGGTACCACCAGGAGGTAGAGGCCGGTGATCACGGCACACACCACGTAGCCTGCCTCATACCGCACCACCTGGGCAGGGCAGCAAGGCGTGAGGGGCTGTCCTGACCCTCCCATCCCAGCCCCCTCCCGCCTGACTCCAGAGGGAAACCCGAGGGGAGGGAGGCACACTCGGGGGCGGGGCGGCGGGGGCACTATGCACACATCTCGCATCTCCTTTAACTCTTGTGAGGGGCACCGTGTCCTCAGTGTTATTTACCATCCTACAAACAAGGGAACTGAAGTCCAGGGAGGCGAGGGCTCCCTGCAAACCCCACAGCCACTGAAGGGCAGAGCCGTGGTTAGAAATCAGGTCCACAGACTGCAGTGCTCACGGAAAAGGGGAAGGGATGCCAGAAACCCCACCCTGGGGCACACCCAGCAAGGTGGGCTGAGCCCAGGAGGCCCTTCTCCTTCTTCGGCCCCTCGTGCTCACCCCTGAACGCCCTCCCCCGGCAGCGCCCCCACTGCTCACCTCATCCGCCTTCACGGAGGATGGCTCATTCAGCAAGGCCTTTATCAGCTCTAGGAAAAGAGTCAAGCTGGGTCTGGGGGCGGCGACTGCCCTGCCCCTGTGTCCACCCCCGCTGCCAGGCAAAGGTGGGCTCTCCGAAGGGGGTCCTCCCACCACCTCGGCACCCTCGGAGAAGGCAGTGTCACCACAGCCCGGAGCCCTCGTGCCTCAGCCGGACTACAGGAGGCTGTGTCTGCAGGGAGGCCTGGCTCACCCCTCCTCCTGGGCCCCCCAGGTAGGCCCTGCAGCGGGGAAGCCGGCAGCCCGGTTAAAAGCAGAGAAGGGGCCTGGCCTAGCAGCAGTCCTTCCCCTAAGAGGCAGGGGACAGGCTGGGAGCTGTCCTGCCGCCCCCTCCTGGTCCTCACAACCACCACGGCGCCACCAGACCCAGAGAAAAAGCTCAACCAGCTCTTGGAGAACTTTGACTGTAACTTCCTCTACCTTAGGACAGAGAAACCGCGGCTCAGAGAGGAAAAGGGGCTTGTCCAAGGTCACACAGGAAGGTGATGCCCTGGGTGCCCGGGCCTTCTGGGGAGGAAGATGGGGCGGGGAGTGCAGGGGACCCTGCCCTCCAAGTGCCTGCCGACGGTGGGTGCGCCCCTCGGTGGAGAGGAGATGAGGGTGCAGAGTGGGGACCCAATACCCGCCGAGGCCCGCCCGGGGGAGGGGCGCACTCACCGGCGGGGAGGGGGTTGAGCTGCACCACGGAGAGGAAGCGGCGCACGGTGCCGTAGAGGGGGTCCAGGGGCCCCGGCGCGCGGACGCGAGGGGCCAGCCAGCGTGTCTTGGCCGCCGGGGCGAACGCCAGGCGCTCCGCCGGGCCGAGGGCCCCGCAGTCCGCCGCGCCCGCCCGCCGCAGGGCCAGGGCCAGGGACAGCCCCAGGCCCAGCAGGGCCGCCAGGAGGCCGGGCGCACGCACCATGGGGTCGGCCGGTGGGCTGCGGGCCGGGCGGACGGGGCTCAGGCGGCCGAGAGTGCGGGCCGCGCACGGGGCAGGCCGTGCATCCTTCACCAGCCTCCGTCCCGCTGCTCTCGAAACCGGCCCGACAGGTTTGGGCTACCTGGGCACCCGCCCGGAGCGCGGCCGGGGCAGGGGCGGAGGCCTGGGCTGGGGGTGGGGTTTGGGGGGTGTGGGGCAGGGCCTGGTCCGGACCCGCTCCCAGCGGCCTGGGGTGGGAGCCTGGGCGCCCTCTTCCCTCCCCAGATGCTCCTGGGAGGGCTGCCTCCGGAGCTGGGTGGGGAAGGCACCTCAGTACCTCTGGGTTATCTAGGATGACCCAATTTCAACGATTACGTCCTGCGCCCAGACGCAGCCGTCAAATCTGGGGCCTGGGAAAACAACCACCCCGTGAAGGTCTGGCCCGGAGTGCGGCAAGAGCAGCCGCCGGGCCCAGGAACCAAGCTCCTCCCCCATGGCCCGGAGTGCGGCAAGAGCAGCCGGGCCCAGGAACCAAGCTCCTCCCCCAGCTCCCTCTGGGGCCTGCTCTGTTTCCTGGGGTCATGCCTGCGCCCGTGCCAGGTCATTCTGGAGCACAGAGGCCACAGGGCTTTGTCCAGAGCGGCCCTCTGAGGGGCCACTGAGACGGGCACAATCCTTTGGGAGAGTGAATCCCAGCAAAGCTGTGCCCAGCAATGTCCCATCCAGTCATCAGCTGAAAGAACTATCAGGAATATGCCCAGGGATGAAGTGAGAGAGTGGCATGGACATACAGACACTACCAAATGTAAAATCGATAGCTAGTGGGAAGCAGCCGCATAGCACAGGGATATCAGCTTGGTGATTTGTGACCACCTAGAGGGGTGGGATAGGGAGCGTGGGAGGGAGATGCAAGAGGGAAGAGATATGGGGATATATGTATAACTGATTCACTTTGTTATACAGCAGAAACTAACACACCATTGTAAAGCAATTCTACTCCAATAAAGATGTTATTAAAAAAAAAGAAGAAAAAAAAAAAAAGAATATGCCCAGAGATGTGTCTGCACAGGCCTCTGTTTTGTCATTGGCTGTAAGCCCAGTACCCAGAGGGTGCCTGTAGCTGAGCAGTCGGGGGAAATATTGCTAAATGGATGGAAGATGTTCCTGGCAGCATTATTCATGATACCGGAAGCAGCCCCGATGGCACTACCGTGAAAAAATTGGTGAAATGACCATCTCACACACTGGGCTGTCATTAAAGAAAATGATGTGGAAATGGCTCTTCTGACCTGAAAGATGCCCACAGTGTACTAACAAGTGTGAATAGCTGATGACAAATAGCTGAATACATGGAGTGAAGGCATAAAACGATGATCATCTCTGGGTGGAATCACGGGCAATTTTTAATTCTCTTCTGCTCGTCTGTGCTTCCTAATGTGTGTGCAACAAGCATGCAATTACTTGTGTTCAAAGAAGTATTAGAAGTTTGTGAGTTTCCATAGCAGCCCCCATGGGAGCCCTGGAGGGAGAGGCTGGGTCTGTCCCTGCGTCCCCCCAGCTCAGCCCTGGTCTGCGGGGTGTGTGAGGGGCACAGGGGTTTTTGGCTGCTCACGGGAGTCTGCGGTAGGGAAGTGATTTAAGTTTAAGTCACGGCTGGGCCTGCAGCAGAGTGCCCACGCTTCCCACTGCTGCCCTCACAGTTTTCTCAGAGCGGGGGGATAGGAGTACGCAGTTGTGGAAGGAATAGTCCAGTTAATAACGGGGTGCAGACAGGAATCGGAACCTCATCAAAGGGTGACTCAGAGATGAGGGTCACGGCTGCAGTGGGGAATGGGCTGGGGGTGCCCTAGCTCCTCAGGTCCAGGGCGGGGGGTGCAGTCCAGGGCCAGCACTTACCCCTGGAGCCCAACCGCAGTCGTGGAGGAAGGCCCCTGACCCCTCCACCTTCTGACTGTGCTGAAAAGCTAGACGCAGGCCATGCCCACCCCTCACCCTTCCCATCTGACTCACCTGAGCTCAGCAGCTGTGCTGGGGGTATCTCGGCCTCCTGGAAGCTGCCGTCAGGAAGGGCTAGTCTCCCCAGAGCCTGCCTGCGCCTCCTCACTCTCCTGTTAGAAGGAATTACTGAGCTGTTAGAAGGAATTACTCCCCTGGCCATCACTTTCTATCAATAACTTGAGTCCTGCCACCAGCAGGATGGAAATAGCCCTTTCCCAAGTTGATATAATCCACCTATGTGATTTAGTAACTGCCATTGAGGCTTTTTTGTATTTTCTGATTTGGGTGCACCCAAGAGAGTGCAGGAGAGTTGAGGTCCCAGCTTCCTGGGGAGGATTAGAAACTCTTGGAGCTTTGGGAAATAAGCAGCCCAGGCCCCCAGGTCCTGTCTCCCTGCCAAGCTCTTCTCAACTATTGTAATTAAGCCAATCAGTTGCTACTGCTATTGTTTTCCTGTGTCTCTAATCAAAGCACTGCACTTTGAAGATAAGCATTCACCCAAGAAAAAAACAAAACATACCAAGCCTCTTTTTTAGCATAGGGCCAGGAGGGTTGATAAAGATACTGAATCTGCCTATTTGACAGGTGGACAAAGTGAGGCATGGAAGAAGGGATTTTCCCGAGGCGGTGGCCAAGCCAGGAGTCTCCTTCCTGAGCCAGATCCTGATGGAACAATCTATCATCAAACTGGCTGGTCAGCCTGAGTCTCCTCCCCTCCCCCAGCCCTAACTGGGAGAGCAGGTGGGGCTCAGGGGTCAGCCCTGGGTGCTGGGCAGAGGAGGAGATGAAATGGCTGCTATAATTGAATTCCTCGGAGGAACAGACCCAGCAGACTGTGTGGGGCTGGGCCCCTTGGCAGCAGGGATACCCCCGCAGCAGCCTCCAAGGGCGTGGGGCTGGCAGGCAGCGGGGCTGGAGGGTTTCCAGATGTTGGGAAGGGGGTCCAAAGGAGGCTCTGTCCTGCTCCCTCCTTTCAGTCACACCTTTCTGGGCACACCTGCACGTCCCTTCCTCCTGCTACTCCTGGGCCCCGCTACCATCCATGGAAATTCTTTGGTTGATCTAGGATAAGCTGGCCCTTGTTACCTTGGGAACACTTCCCAGGGCCACTTTCCCACACTTGACTTCAAACATCATCAGACGTTTGATGGGCCCCAAACCCCACAGCCCTGAGGTCAGGGAGGGGAGAGTGGAGGTGGAGACCTGGGTGAGAAGAGGGGACTCTGCCCCGATTCAGAAAGCCGTTGGGCCCAAGGACACCAGGAGCGGCCCTCTGCGCTACCTCACGCCGCCCGCCCTTGAAACAGAGAGGAGGAGATATCCAGCAAGGAAGCAGCAGATGAGAGGGCTGGTTTTTCTTCTTTCTGGTCTCAGGAGTCGATGCTGCGCCCTGGGAATGGGTTGTAAATCAACCCCAGGGGACAGATCATCGAGGCTAGAGCACAGCGTTGCCTTAGTCAACGCCCTTTCGATGGCAAGAATCAGAGATCCACTTAGGTCGCTGAAGGACCTGCTGAAGGATTTAAAAAATGAGCATTTATTATAGGGATACGGGACATTTGAGGAGCCCAAGCATGGGAGGTGGAGCTGGGTCTCAGGAGGGCTTGGGGCTGGAACAGGAAACCCACTGAGTGCCCCCTGCTCTGTCTCAGGGGGTCTCCGGGTGGAGGCCTCCCCTGCTGCACGCTGGCCGGTATCCTCTGCAGACCGACAGGGCAGAGAGGGCCGTGCTGCCAGCCCAAGGCTACCTGTTCTCCCAGGTCTGCTGGTGCCAGAGGTCACAGCACCGCAGGCCACATCCTGAATCAGAGCAGGAAGAAACTGATGGTGCCAACCTGAGACAGCGTCCCCCAGGCCACTGCAGTCCGGCCCTTGGAGACAGCCTTGCGTGGTCCAGTCACTGCTGCTGGGCCCACTGCGGTGGCTGGTGGGTGTGTGTGGGGACGGCCCCCTGAGCAGGAGGTAACATCTGAAAGATGTTGGTCCCAGTCATGGGAGCAGGCCTCTGGTTCCAAAAAGCCACCAATGTATCCTTCTGAACAGCTTTTGGTGGAGAATTCAATGAGAGGAGAAGGGGTAACCGTGGGTCTATTTTGGAGAATTTCTACCACCGTGAACCCTGAACCACGAGAGCATCCTGACTTCTCGTCCCTCATACCTGCATCCAGCCACTCAACAGCGTCCTTCCAGTGTCCCCTCCTGGGCATTTCTTCAGAATGGACCATCGAAAGTGGGTATCAGGCTATGTGACTCCTCGGCGTCAAACCGTCCAATGGCTCCTGCGCCAGCCTCGGGATAGAAGTGAATTCCTTAACTTGGCTCACCAGGCCCTTGGCCACTGGTCCCACCTCAGTCCCCCTGGCAATTTCCCGAGTGCTCTGCCCTCCCTGTGACGTTCCCCTCTGTCCCGTTCCTGCCACAGGATCCCTTCTTCTTCACTCTTGTTCCCATCTTGCACCCCACTTCTGTTCATCCCCTAAGACTTGGCTTGGTGGCCATTTCTAGGAGGCTCCCCGGACCGCTCCCCCAGGCTGAGTTGGAGGCCCCTTCAGGCTGCTTCCCTATCACCTGTTCACCAGTCTGTCTCATCCACATAAACAAGCTGTATTTATTCATTAGGTTTTTTTAAAATTTATTTTTTGACTGTGCAATGCGGCATGTGGGATCTTAGTTCCCCTACCAGGGATGGAACCTGGGCCTCTGCATTGAAAGTGCAGAGTCTTAACCACTGGACCACCAGGGAAGTACCAACAGGTTGTATTTTATTCACCTTCACCTCCTCCTCCGCCCCATGCACAGACCCTGGCACACAGACTGTTCTCCATAAATGTTTCCCTAGACTTGAGGAAAGCAGATTTCAAAACCTTTAAAGATAAGATTTTCTTGCAGCCAGAGAGTCTGAAAGTGAATGTGATTCAAGAATAGATGGGAGAGGGGAATTCCTTGGCGGTACAGTGGTTAGGACTCTGCGCTTCCACTGCCGGGGGCACGGGTTCGATACCTGCTCGGGGAACTAAGATCCCACATGCTGTGCGCTGTGGCAAAAAAAAGAATACGTGGGAGAATTTCCCCAAACCGAAATTCCCCGTGGTGGTGAGTGAAGCTGGCGAGGAGGGGTGGGGTGGGTCGGGAAAGGGGGGAGGTTCTTTGGGGAGGAGTGTATCCGTGGGAACGTCTTCATGAGCCTTGCCCAGCAGTAAGGATGGGGCGCAGCCCAGAGGGAGGCCACAGGAAGCACGTGGGGCTTTCAGCAAAGTGCGCCAGCATCTCAGTGAGCATTGCTGCAGGCCGGGTGCAGGTTTCAACATGGCCAGCTAGCTGTGGCCGGAAGGCAGCAGGTGTGTCGGGACCTCAGGCAGGCAGCTTTGTCAGAAGCAGTCAGAGTCAGGAGGGCAGGGGCCCAGGCAGACAGAGATGGCCGCGCTCTGGTTTGCCATGGCAGGATGAGCTTCTAGAAGAGGCAGCCCAGTACTGAACAGATTCTCCAGGCAGACTTGCTGTAGGAAGGTTCTTGGTCAGCTGAAGACTTCAGTCTTTGCAGCCCAGGGCCCCTGGGTGGGCTCTGCACCCTCAGCATGGCCAGGGGAGTCCCCTTGAGACCTGATGGTCACCATGTCCTCAAGACTTGATCTCTGTGTCAATTGGGAGGACAGCATCTTCTGGCCTGAGCCAGACCTCCTCGGCTGCCCTCTCTCTCCAAGGTCAGGGGCAAGGGCTTGTCCCAAGGTCAGGGCCCCGGCCTCATCTAACACTGACATCAGCTCCCTCCTTACCCTGTGGCACTTGCGGCCATGGCCTCTTGGGGAGAAGACAGACAGAGGCCTGGTTTGCAGAACCTGGGGGCCATCTGTGGGGTCGTGTGGTCCAGGAGCACCACAGGAGCCGGCTGTGCCTCCCCTAGAGCCTGACTTAGAAGGGAAAGAGGCACAGGTTGGAGATGGGCCGCTGGCCCTATTCTCCAGTGCAGCCTCCTCCCATCACCACAGTAGGTGCCAGGGAAGGTTGTTGATGGTCTCTCTCTGGAGGTGCCATGCGTCCATTGCTTCCCCTTGGGTGCTTGTGACAGCACCACTGACCAGACCCTCAGGAGCTGTGTCTGACCCCTGAGTCTCCTCTTGGGCACATTCAGGGGCCCAGGAGGTCCAGACCAAAAGTCTTAAAGAGCAAGATCCTACATTGTAGCTGGGAAAACATGGCTCCACCCTCTGTCCCCTTGAGACAGCTCTGCGAGGACACAGGCTATAGAAGCAGAGGCTCCTCGGGAGCGGAGGCCTGGAAGAGGGGGGTTAAGCCCAAAAGATAAGCCCACCCAACCATGACCAGCAGATGGGTTACATCGTGGAGAGTTGAAAAATGATATCTAAAGTCCACAGGGTAGTTTCAGGTGGCGTGTTGCCCGCTCTGAATCAGAACCTGTCTCCTGTTCAACATCGACTACGTGAAACCAGGAGGAATGGTGCGTGGTCCTGATAACAGAGTGAGGATCCGAAAGAATCTCAATCCACTGGACTGGGGGATTCAAGCCCGCAGCATGAAATGGAGCCAGGAGAACTGTAATAGCCAATTCACAAACAGATTCCTAGATTCATAACTGTTTGTGGAAACAAAAAGACCATAATGGGCCAGCTGACCACACGGTAGCACAAGGTAGCACATTATTGAGGTAGCACCTCAATAATGAGGTCAGACAGCTAAGATGCCTTTGTAATGCTAGCCAGCCTGAGAGGTCAAAGGTCCCCCCTGCGGAGGCTCAGGGCCATTGTCCTGTGCTGCTCAGCCCTGCTCTGGAATTTTAACTCCCTCTCATGACAGCCACGACTAGGTAGGTGAGGCAGGGCCAGAGCACCAAGCCAGGAGCGGCCACCAGTGCCCAGTAGAGGACCACCCCCAGAGGTCAGGAGGAAGGACAGGTGAGTCGGGGAAAAGACCCCGTTGGCTTCCAGTCTTCCATGCTGGAAGCAGCCAAGAGACCTGCCCTGCCTGACCCCCCAGCCCCGCCCCGACCTGTCTCCTTCCTTCTCTGCCCCGCTGCAGACCGGGCCACGAACCTGGTCACAGCCGCTGAGGACAAGGACGGGCACACGCAGCCCTGCTGGGGCTCCACGCCGGCAGCATTTCCCCTTTTCCGTGCTGCTGGTGTGTCCTCCAGGCTGACGACGGGGCTGAACGCGTCAGGGTCCCCCTAGACCGTGGATGAGGACATAGGAAACCCCTGACATCCAAGAGGTCACAGGCACTCCTGCACCCCTGCAGCAGGCCCCTGAGAAGTGTGTCCGCAGTGACCACCCCCTAGGGGGCAGGACGCTCTCTGCAGGAGGGAACTGGGTAGCTGCTTTTCCGGGCCTCTTTTGAAAGGGAAGGTCTTTCTTCTCTGGGTGATTTACAGTGGGGACACTGCCCTCACCCCCATTTCATTAGAGAAGGACAAATCCAAAGTGACGGTCTCATCATGCTGTGCATTTATCCGACGCACCATCACTGCTAATTGAAACACAGGTACCACAAAACAGAAAGTGTGGACATACTCTCCTAGGAGTGTGAATTACACATCAGTCTGCGTCTCTAAAACGTAAGGAAGCCACATAAAACTGTGGGAGGGGCTTCTGAATCACATACTCTCACCCAGAGAAATGCCAGCTTTTGAGGAATGGGGACAATGGCGAAAGCATTCAGTCTCACCGGAGACCTTCTCTTCCTGATAAGATGCAAGGCCCCAAACTTCAGTGTGGAGAACTGGTGTTTTCAGGGCTGTGAGGGAGCTGTCATCTGAGCAGGAGCCTTGGGCTCCGTCAGCAAGAAGAGCAGAGACGAAGCTGGGGTGTGGGGCCCTCAATCAGGCTGCAGATGCCCAAACCAGAATCACCGGCAGAGGTCTGGGTTGCATCCCACTGAATTAGAATCTCGGGGCGGGCTCAGGTGGATGCAGGGTCGCGAGCTCCCTGGGGCTCCTGATGGGCCAAGTGGACCGAGAGCCACTGCCGTGGGCAGTCCCCGCCCCGCCCCCCAGGAGAGCAGCCCTTGTCCTGGAGGGCAGGGGTCTCCACACCTTACACGCTTGGAAAATTTCCTGTGGGGACGTGGGGAGGGGCTGCCGGGACTCCATTCTTGCCTGCGGCCATCTCCACCTCCACCTTCTCCACCCCCCATAGGAAGGTGCCGCAGTGCCAGGCTTCAGGGACCAGATCAATACAGGTCTGCGGAGTATATGTGAGAAGCGGGGATCACGTTGGGCCCCTCAGCTGCTCTCAGGGCGTGAGGGGCAGGAAGCAGCCGAGTGGCAGGGAGGAGCTTGGGCATCAGAAGAGCCCAAGAAGCACCTTTTGGGAAGCCTTCAGTTAGATGTGGACCAGTCGGGATTTGGGGAGTAACACCTGTCCCCAGAATGTTTGGAGATGCGGAGACCTCCCTGCCAAGGTCCAGCAGCCTCTGGGGTTCCTTGGGGGGCGCTGTTGTGGGCCAGTGAGGCCACAGTGAGCTCTTAGGGATGGGCTACTGTGCTGGCAGGAAAACAGATGAGTCAGTGACCAAAGCAGTGGAGTCCCCACCTCGCTCCAG
The DNA here is from genome assembly GCF_965194825.1 of Balaenoptera physalus. Lineage (NCBI taxonomy): Eukaryota > Metazoa > Chordata > Mammalia > Artiodactyla > Balaenopteridae > Balaenoptera > Balaenoptera physalus. Next base: position 12,224,478 of record NC_138894.1, read on the forward strand.
CTGGTCCTTCTGAGGCAGAGGACAGTGGGAGAAGGACCTCAAAATCAAGACGACAAGGGGGCAGTGACGCCCAAGTGCAGTGGACAATGGAACAGTGTTTTCGAAATGCAGAAGACAGTGGGGCAGTGCCTCCTCTGAATGCAGGAAAGGATGAAGGGGTCTCTCCCAAACGCAGAGCAGACCAGCACAGCGCCCTGGGGATGCAGAGAACTTGGGAGCAATCCTTCAAAAGCAGAGGACCGTGGAGCAGCGACCCCAGATGCAGAAGATGGCAGAGCAATGAAGGGAAGTGGATAGCTGAGTGGTGCCTTTGCATTTGTAGAACAGTGGGCAGAGTCTTCGAAATGCAGAGGACATCGCAGCTGTGCCTTCAAAACGCACTGGAGAGAGGAGCAGGAACCCCCAGTGAAGCCACGAGAGTGGCAGTGATGTCTTAGTACAAGAGACAGTGGAGCAGAGGCTCCAGACGCACAGAGTGTAGCTCAGCACCTTCCACACGCGGGGGAGAGATGAGGACCGCCTCCAGATGCAGAGGATGATGGAGCAATGACGTCCAAAATAGTTGGCAAAGGAGCAGTCCCTTCAAAAGGCAGTGGAGTAGTGCCTTTTCAATGCAGGTGAAGGGGGGCATCGGCTTACAAACAGAGAGGAGAGGGCAGCAGTGCCTCAAGCTGGCGCCCCCATTTCCTGGCTGGCTGTCAGCCTCGGGCAGATCCTAGCAGCTGCTCTCTGCTCCCGCACATGGGCCCCTACGTCCCTTAGCCGGCGACGGTGCCTCCGATCCTTCCCATGCTGACTTCCCCATCAATCATATTTCTCTTGCCCCTTCCACCTCATCTCTCCGGCCAACTCTTCTTCCCAGTCTGTGATTAGGGACTCGCACCTGGATGTTCCAGGACTGGCTTTCTATCTTAAAGCTAGAAGATTAGTAACCTTAATTACATCTGCAAAATCCCATCACAGCAGTGCCTAGAATAGTGTTTGTTGAATAACCAAGGGACAGGAATCTTCAGAGGATATCTCTAGACTTCTGTGTATGGTAGGTTTCTTTATTGTAAAGCTTCTCATTTGTCTTTAATTTGCTAATATGAACTCTGAGTCTCCCAATAGGAAGTCTTCTATGCCAGCCGTTTCTGTTAAGATTAGATTCAACTGACTACATCAGAAAATCCAAAATAACAATGGGTAAACCAAAACAGGAATGTAGTCTCACATAAAGTGAGACTGGAGGTTGGTCATCCAGGGCTAGCCTGGCAGTTCCACGAAGCAACAACACCCAGGTTCCTCCTCTCTTTTGTTTACTCCGGCAGTTTCTAACCTCGTGATTGCCTCGTGGAACAAAATGAGGGTTGGAGGTCCAGTCATCACATTGACATTCCAGGCTGGGGAACAGCTGGGAGGGGCTGATATCCCTCCTGGCTAAGGCAACTTCCTTTAAAGCAGCCTCTACCCCCCCACAACCCACCCCACCATGTCACTCCCAGACCTTGAATTTACATTTCATTGACCAGAGCTCGATCAGAAGGCCACACAGAGCTACAGGGAGGCTGGGAACATGCTCTTTGGGCTGGGTGCTCTGTGCCTGGAATAAAGCCAGGGTTCTGTGGCTCAGGAAGAAGTGGGGTGTGGACACTGGGTAGATCCAGCTTTCACTGCTACCCTGGGTGCTCCAAGCATATTTGACTACAGATGCTTTTGCTTTCAGAGCACAGTTCAGAAAGTGTGTTTTCCTTTAACCTGCAGAATAATGTGTTACGTCTAGCTGCCCAATACGTTTAGGTTCTACTCTCCTAGTCCCCGAGTAGTGAAAGTATTTTAAGACCAAATTATATAGTACTGAAGAAAACATAAACATTCATCCCTAAATTGTATCAAAACAGGATCGTGTGCTTGCCAAACCCAAGCCACATCATTCGTGTCTTCGCTTTCCCCTTTCACTCGTGTTTGACTCTGCTGGTACTCAAATGTGGTACAGCACGCATGGCGGGTACAACAGCTCCAGGCAAAACCTTCAAGGCGCAGGGGAGCTGCAGGTCCTGCATTGGGGCCCATCCTGCCAGCTGCACCCCCGGGACTGGACCCCTGAGCAGGGACTGCTGCCTGGAGGTCCCCAGCTCCTCCTCTCCTCTCCTGTCCCAGTCGTACGGCTCAGCTCCTGCCCCGCATCCTCCTCCTCCACTTCCTTTCAAGGTCACTTCTCGGTTGGAGACCTTGGAGCAACTCAGGGCCCCTGTTCACCTTGCAGCTGGTCACCACCTGGCATCTGGGGAGCTGGCCTTTTTTCTTCATCCCTGACTCACCACTAAAACAATTATGTAAAGATCTCTGACTAATGGCTAGGGGGTAAAGGAAGGTGACTGCCGCAGATGAAGGAAAAAATCCTCAAACTGAAATGTCAGTCATCACGTTCCTAGCAACCCGCTCAGCTCTCACCAGGGGAAGTTTCTCTGGGCCTCTGTCCGTCCTCAGGCCCTTCCTCCACCGTGTTGTCTTAAGTCTTCCTCCTGTCTCAGGTCCTGGTATTGAAAACCCCAACTTGTAACCTGAGGGTACTATCATCAAGGGATTCTGTTCGGGTTGGGATATGAGCGCCCTCCGTGTACACAGCAGGTGACACTTCAAGGACACGTCTGTCACACTCAGAGAGGTCGGCTCTGGGTTCCGGCCTCTCACTTCAGACTCATTAACCTCTTAGGACCTCAGTTTCCGCAAATGCAAAAGGGAGGTTTGGTCTTGCCTGATTGCTGAGGTTGGCCCCTCATCCCCACAAAGTGACGGCTGACTTCCACTGATTGCAGCAGGACGAGTTCTGGCCCAGACAGCATCGTTCCCGCAGATGAGGCAGGCCTGGGACGAGAGGCAAGGGTGCCCGTTTCCAGGGTTGAGACAGAGCCAGGGTCTTTCTGGCCCAGAGGGAGGGAGGGTGCAAACCCAAGAGACGGAGAACATCAGGGCGTCGATGGAGGGGCAGCTGGGGTGAACGCTGATGCCCTGCGAGGTGACCCGTGGGATGAATGACTGCAAGCGGGGAAGCGGACGGCTTGAGGACGGCCAGGCCAGGAGCACGCTTTGGTGCTGAGGGCACTGCGCCCCAAAGCAGACTGGGCCCTTCGAAAGGAGGCGGGACAAAGCAGGGATGTGGGTGTCAGCAGGATAGCTCAACGAGAGGAAGAGCTAAGGGAATACGCTGGGACCAAGGATCTAGACTAAACTGGGGACCAGGCAGGATGTATGGAGTCCAGACACACACATCAGAGTCAGCGGAAGGCAATGAGGCGGCAAACCTGCGGTGGACAGAAGTCTGGCATCGAGAGGTAGCAGCACGGGAATTCCTTGGCGGTCCAGTGTTTAGGACTCCGCGCTTTCACTGCCAAGGGCGTGGGTTCAATCTGGTCAGGGAACTAAGATCCTGCAAGTCAGGCTGCAAGGCCAAAAACAAACAAAAAAGAGGTAGCAGCAGGCTAAGGACAGCAGGAACTAGATACGCAGGTGGGACCCAGGTGAGTGCAGATTCCAAGACACCAGCAGGTGAGCGTAAGTCTCAGCAGGCAGCAGGCAGCCAGGGCAGGAAAGCTGGCCCAGCGTGGCGGGAAGAAGGAGGCCCCGGCCCTGGAGCCTGCTGGGAGCCCTGCAGGGTCAGCTCAAGGACTCAGGTCCCTCCAAACCCAAGTTCTCAAATGGAAACTTGGGCCAAACGTGGCTCCTCTTGGGTAGACGTAAGGCACGCAGGAGCACCTGGAAACTTTCAGGGAGAAATGGCCTTTGCTTCAGGTCGGGGAAGTGGGCACAGCGGGAATCCCTTCCCCTGATTCTCTGGCAGATGAAAATCCTTGCGATTCAGCAGCACCTGTGGAGCCTCTGCACCTCCCGTCTGCCTGTCCTGGAGAATGGCCCACAGGGGACCCCATCTGGTCATAACACCCCCCTACGTGAAATACTTCAGGGCTGCTCGTGCCCCTAATAATGTTCCGTCCCCAGCGCTGGTCAGATGCTGCAGCAAAGACAGCGTCCACGTGCACCAGCCCCAGCCCCGGTTCAGCCTCCTCTCCCGGAGGCCGAGGCGGACTGCATTTCCCAGCCTCCCTTGTAGTTGGGTTGACCATGTGACTGGTTAACCCTGGCGACCGGGCTGTGAGCAGAAGTAGAGGGAGTGATTTCGTGGGCAAAGCACAGCAGGGCAGGTATGAGGTCCCACAACTCTCTCCCTCTGCGCGGGGCCCCTGAAGCCGCACGTCAAGGTGAGGATGCTACAGGACGGTGGCACCTCCATCAGCCTGGATCCCAGGGCCTTGGCAGAGCTGCCAAACCCAACACCCTCCGCCCCTGCCCCAGACGACACTGGGCCCCCAGCCCTGGGCCACCAGAGTGAAAAATAAATCCTCGTTGGGTTAGGCACTGAGATCTGGAGTTCATCTGTTACTGAAGCATAACCTAGACGATCCTAACTAAATACATTCCCTCCACCCACACCCCGTGGACCAGGCGCTCTCCATATGTCTTCATGTGCTGGTCGGGCTTCTCATAACCAACCATTATCTCCAGAGACTTCTGCCACTCCCCTCCAACCCCAGACAGCCACGCTGAAGTTGCTCTGCCCCCAGCCTGCCGGTGTTTCATGCTTCTATTTCTCTGCTGTTGAACAGGCTGTGTCCCGACCCAAGTGCCCTCCTGAAGTTCCTGGTGGCTAAGCCTCTGACTGCATCACCCAGTGGGGTCGAGGCCCGAGCACCTGTCTTGCGCCTCTGCTCTGAGAGTGTAACTGTTTCTGTTCCTCTCTCCACTTGACTCAAGTTTCTGAGAAATGAGTCTACATCCCTGGAAGAACTCGGAGCAGGCTCACCGGGATGCTGGACTGGGTTTCCGTGTGAAGGCCTCGCTTGGACCAGAACCACCCAAGGGCATGTTTCCGGGCAAGGGGTCTTGGGCCTCACCTCAGCACACAGTCAGAAGGAGCCTCAACTCAAAGGCACGGGGCCCTCCTTCCTGGCCGAGAAGCCGGGGTCAGAGCTATCTCCCCACAGCAGGTCGTGTTCTGCTCCCCCATCCTTCGGCCTCCGGTCATTTCCATGGCAACAACTTTACAGACCTGACTCTGTGGGAGACGGGGTGATGAAGCATGTGTCAGTTGTTGGTTCTGTGGGGCGGCAGGAGCACAAAGCAGCAGCCCCAGCTGAGCAAACGTGTATATTGAAAAGGAAAAGAACTATTTAAAACCTGTGTGTGTGTGTGTGTGTGTCTGTAAAAAGCTAAAACAAAGAGCTAGAATTTGGAGTCCTTAAAAGAAACCCTGGGTGAAGGTGTGCTTCTAAAATCTAAAACCATAAGCCTCGAACGTGACTTGAAGTCAGCCCCGGAGAAAGCGCATCTTTCAAAAACAATGAGTCCAACAGAGAACAGGACATCCCACATAATGAGGCAAACTATCATTAGAGAGCTAAAAATAATTTCAGGTGTGTTTTGCCAAGAATTCAAAAGGCTTTTCAGTCCACAGACCTCCACTGAGTACCCATTGTGTATCCACCACCGTGCTGGGAGCTGGGAGCATGAGGGGATGGAGGAATATTTCTGCAACTCTGTTCCCTGAAGATATAAAAGGAGCAGCCTAAATTAGCAGGAGCCATGGCACGGATCAGGGTACAGAGATGTGCCCAGTAATGACAAGAAAAGAGAATCATTTTCTTGTTGTGGTTTCTCCATAGACAAGTCTTCTAAAGAGACCAATCACCTTATTCCTCTTTGAAGCAGACAGGCTGAAAATCCTGTTGGCAAGTCCACAGGATGTACTAAGAATGACATGCACTGAAGTGGTGAAGCCACCCCAGAGTTTGGAAGGGATGAAAAGCAAAGTCCTGTCATGGAAACGTCAAGCAAAACTTGTCTCCTATTGTTTTGCTCAGCAGCGAGACCAGGAGAGTACCAGGTCCACTCGCCTTGACCGTGGCCCTGGAGCCCGCTGCTGGGGCCAGGCCCAGCTCCCCTCTTCCCTGCACTGGGACATCACAGGACCCTTTTCATCTGTTTCTTCACCTGAAAGTTTGGTTTATGAACAGTCCCTGCCTCCGGAAGCAGAAATGATATAATGTATGTTCAGCACTTACACAGCTCCTGCTGCGTGGCAAACGCTCAGTAAATGTTGGTAATTATCAGTATCAGTATAATGAGCCTGAGGCTCATTAATAAATTGAAAATCGCGGGGGGCATAGCTCTATGAAGGTAAATCATTTTCCGGACTCCTCCACAGGCTGGAAAAAGATGAGTCATTTTCAGCTGAGGCTGGTAAATTAAATAGGTAATTGAAATGAGTAATGTCATCTGCCCAAAAGTGGATGATGATGACGATGATGACAAAAAGGAAACCAGTTCCCCTTAGCGGCTCTGGACATCACAGGTATCTCCAGAGGTCTGACTGGTCCCCGCCCCTGACTGATTGGTACAACACTGCCACCTGGTGAAGCCAAAGGGAACTACAGGGCAGTTCTTGGACAATAAGCCGCTTAAAAGGGCAAAACCGAAGCTGAGCTCCTGGACAGCAGTGCCAGGGGATCCAGCACACTGCAGAGATCTCAGTTCTCCCTTTCGCCTAATCTTAAATTAATGTGATCTACTCAGCTAATTCTGAGTCTTTGCCAGGCAGTTAATATTTCCTTCCTTCAAGGGTAAGCTGGGACAAAGTGAGAGTGGGAGCTAGTGGGAAGCAGCCGCATAGCACAGGGAGATCAGCTCCGTGCTTTGTGTCCACCTAGAGGGGTGGGATAGGGAGGGTGGGAGGGAGACGCAAGAGGGAGGGGATATGGGGATGTATGTATATGTATAGCTGATTCACTTTGTTACACAGCAGAAACTAACCCACCATTGTAAAGCAATTATACTCCAATAAAGATGTTAAAAAAAAATTTTCCTTCCTTCCCTTTGTATCTCTTTTTAAACGTGGAGACGTGAATCATACACACATACTCACATACATTTATTTGCATTTTAGAAAAATGTCACGTACCATGCATACATAAACCTTAACTGTACAGTTTTGACAAACAGATACACACTTGCAGAATCCACATCCAATCAAGATAAGGAGGAACATTTTCATCACCCTAGAAAGTTCCCTGTGCCCCTTCCCACGCAGTGCTCCCTCAAGAAGAAGTGACTCTTCTACCTTCCATCACTATAGATCAGTTTTCTTTTCTAGACTTTCATATAAATGGAATCGTATTGCATGTACTGTATGTTCTGACTTCTTTCACTCACATGATGTTTTTTTAAATCCGTCCATACATCAGTAGCTCATTCTTTTTATTGTTGAGCAGTAGTCCATTGTGTGAACATGCTGTCATTTAGTTTTCTATTACACTGCTGGTGAACATTTGGGCTGTTTCCAGTTTGGGCTACTAAGAACAGCTCTACTAGGAACAATCCTGTGTAAGTGCTTTTGTGAACAAATGTTTTCCTTTCTCTTGGGTAAATATTTAGGAGTCAGAGTTCTGGGTCAATGGGTAGGTATATGTTTAACTTTCTAAGAAACTGCTAAACCATTTTCCAAAGTGGTGGTAGCATTTTTACCTTCCCACCAGCAGTGTATGAGTTTCCTTTTATTTCTAAAGTTTGGAGGAGTCCAATTCTATATAAGCAGTGAAACAAGAAGAATAAACGTTCATATAAACTATTATGTCAGCATTCAGTGAGGCAGATGTTCTTTCTAAAACTCCCCACACAGATGGAAATTCTCGATTAAAACATCGTAAGTGGGACTTCCCTGGTGGCGCAGAGTTTGAGAATCCGCCTGCCAATGCAGGGGTCATGGGTTTGATCCCTGGTCCAGGAAGATCCCACATGCTGCGGAGCAACTAAGCCCGTACACCACAGCTACTGAAGTCCACACGCCTAGAGCCCATGCTCTGAAACAAGAGAAGCCACTGCAATAAGCCCGCGCACCGCAATGAAGAGTAGCCCCCGCTCTCCCAACTAGAGAAAGCCCGCACGCAGCAACGAAGACCCAAAGCAGCCAAAAATAAATAAATAAAATTTAAAAAAATAATAAAACAGTATTTAAAAAAAAATCATAGGTCTGCTCACAGAAATGTAAGAACTACTTTCAGGCATCAAAACCAAAAAAAAAAAAAAAAAAAATTGGGCCTTCCTTGGTGGCGCAGTGGGTAAGACTCTGCACTCCCAATGCAGGGGGCCTGGGTTCAACCCCTGGTCAGGGAACTAGATCCCACATGCCTCAACTAAGAGTTCACATGCCACAACTAAGGAGCCCACATGCAGCAACTAAGGAGCCGGCGAGCCTCAACTGAGACCTGGTGCAACCAAAATAAATAAATAAATATTTAAAAATATCATTTCTCATTAAAAGGAACCAAGGATCCTTGGAAAATGGCTGATTCCAGCTTTGGTACAAGGAAGGAAAAAAGTAGGTCTGGAACCTTCTCCCGTGTCAGACAATAAGGACAGAGCAGCCAGCATGAAGGGCTCCCAGTTTCCACATTTCATCATAACAAAATGATGGGAGATAATATTCCCAATACAGATATATGACAAAGAACTTGTATCAAGAATATATATAAAGAACTTCTACAAATGAATCAGAAAGACAGAATCTTTTATTTTAATAAACAAAAGACTTGAATAGTTGTAATAGGGAAGAAACTTTGTGTTCTATTACAAGCTAATCACTAAAGGGATGTTACCTGTAAGCTTAAATTATACATAATGGTCCATCTCTGAGAACCCTGCCTCCCAGGTAATGAGTTTTAAGCTAAAATCCTTGTGTTTAGTTCACAGGAAGCATGCCGACCAGACCCGCCTGTGAATGGCTGCAGGAAGTAAGAAATTAACACATCCCCTCTGGAGTCTGGCCAGAATCAGGACTTTACCTCTTCCCCTTTTAGTATAAAAGAAACCTGAAATCTAACTCGGGGAAGATGGTTCTTTGGGACACTGGTCCCCCATCTTCTCAGTCTGCTGGCTTTCTGAATAAAGCCTTTATTCCTTGCCCCAACAAGTCATCTCTCGATTTATTGGCCTGTCATGTGGTGAGCAATAAGACCTTGGACTGGGTAACATAGTCACTTAAAAAAAAAGCAGACATCCAAATATCCAATTAGAATTTGAAAAAGTGATCAGTATCATTAGTTACTGGAAAAATGAAAATTAAAACCACCATGAGAGACCACTACACAGGAACCGGATGGTTAAAATTTTAAAGACTAAAATTACAAAGTGTTGACAAACTGGAACTCTCATGTTTTACTGATAGAGGTGTTATAAATTGGTAAAAGTCATTTGGAAACCATTTGATACTATCTTCTAAAGCTAAACATATGTCTGCTCCATGACCCAGGAATTCTACTCCTAGGTATATACCGAAGAGGAAAGCATAGGCCTATCAGGAATGTTCATAATAGTCCCAAACTTAAACAATTCAAATATCTATCCACAGTAGAACGGATAAACAACTAGTGTATATTCATACAATGGAATACTACACCATCAGTGGAAAAGAACAAATTACTGATACATCCAAGATGGTTGAATCACACAAAATATGGAGTGAGGAAGCCAGATATAAAAGAGTACATACGGGGCTTCCCTGGTGGCGCAGTGGCTGAGAATCTGCCTGCCAATGCAGGGTACACGGGTTCGAGCCCTGGTCTGGGAAGTTCCCACATGCCGCGGACCAACTAAGCCCGTGAGCCACAATTACTGAGCCTGCGCGTCTGGAGCCTGTGCTCCGCGACAAGAGAGGCCGCGATAGTGAGAGGCCCGCGCACCGCGATGAAGAGTGGCCCCCGCTTGCCACAACTAGAGAAAGCCCTCACACAGAAATGAAGACCCAACACAGCCATAAATAAATAAATAAATAAAAACATAAAAATAAAAAAGAGTACATACTATAGGATTTCATTTGCAATTTTATTTATTTATTTATTTTTGGCTGCGTTGGGTCTTCATTGCTGTGCATGGGCTTTCTTTAGTTGCGGCGAGCCGGGGCTATTTATCGTTGCAGTGTGCGGGCTTCTCATTGTGGTGGCTTCTCTTGTTGCAGAGCATGGGCTCTAGGCGCGAGCGCTTCAGTAGTTGTGGCTCACGGGCTCTACAGCACAGGCTCAGTAGTTACGGCACGTGGGCTTAGTTGCTCCACAGCATGTGGGATCTTCCCGGACCAGGGATCGAACCCGTGTCCCCTGCACTGGCAGGCAGATTCTTAACCACTGTGCCACCAGGGAAGTCCCTATGATTTCATTTAAATTATGATTTAAGATATGTAAAACTAGTTGAGGATAATAGAAACCAAAACAGTGATTACCTAGTGGGGGCAAGGAGGTGAGAGGTTAGGAAGATGAGGTGGGGTGGGTGCATTGACTGGAAGGAAGATGGGGGAGACTTCAGGAATAATGGACATGTTCTGTGTCTTGACCTAAAGCTGGTTGGTTGTTACATGGATTTATGCATATGGAAAAATTCAGCAAACTGTATACTGAAGATTTATATATGTTTGGAATGTTAAACCTCAATTAAAATAATTTTTTAAATCCATGATTCATAGTGATACTGAAAAAAATAGGTGGGAGGTAAAGATGAAAAGCTCTTTTTTTTTCATAATAATGTCAGCTACTAAATATAGAAGAAATAATAGAGTTAGAAAAACACCATTTTGTAAGCAATGTTTACAAAATGAATTCAGGCAAGGATCTTCAATGGAGTCCAAAAACACTGTGTGAAAGTTTGTTAGGAAACAAGATATTCATAGATGACTTACTAAGTCAAAAAGGAGAGATGATTAATTATAATGAGGGAATTTGGACAACATGTGAGGCAAAGTAATCAAACTTAGCATTAGGAACAATAGACAAATTGGCATCTTGAGTTTCTTGATGTGATTTGAGGATTACACAACAGCTATATAGCTTTCTTGCCAGAAATGCTTAATCTGGATCTAATCATGAGAAAATAATCAGAAAATACAGATTGTGGGACATTCCACAAAACAACTGGCCTGGACTTCTCAAAATGTTAATGTCATGAAAGACAAAAAGAGGTTAAAAGACCATTCTAAACTGAAGCAGACTACTGAGGCAGGACCAAAAATATGCAATGTGTCATCATTGATTGGAAACAGACGGTGGAGCTGTAAATGACATTTTGGGATAACTGTGGATAAATTAAAACCGACCAAGGACTTTCCTGGTGGAACAGTGGTTAAGACTCCACACTCCCAATGCAGGGGCCCGGGTTTGATCCCTGGTCAGGGAACTAGATCCTGCATGCCGCAACTAAAGATCCCACGTGCCGCAACTAAGACGTGGCACAGCAAAATAAATAAATTAATTAATTAATACTTTAAGAAAAAAACTGACTATATATTAGATAATATTATTGCATAAATGTTAGATTTTGGGGGTTGAATAACGGTATTGTGGTTATGTTGGAGAATATACTTGCTCACATGCTGATACATATTCTTATAAAATATATGACATCAGGGCTGAAACTGGATGTCAGCAATCTCGGTTCAAATAGGTTGGCAAAGGAAAAACACACACAACCAAAAATAACTAAATAAATTTTAAAAAAAAAAGATCAGGAAGATTTAAGCTCACAACTCATGATTATGAAACCATGAAAAACGAAACCAGAATAAAAGTAGAACAATATCTTTAAAGTGCTGAGGGAGGAAATTCCCTGGCTGTCCAGTGGTTAGGATTCACTGCTTTCACTGACGGGACCCAGGTTCAATCCCTGGTCTGGGAACTAAGATCCCGCAAGCCAATAAAAAAAAAAAAAAAAGTGCTGAGAGAAAAAGAACAGTCAGCCTTGGAACTCTATACCCAGTGAAAATATACATCAAGAACTGGGGCAAAAATAAAGACATCAATCAACAAAAAACTGACAATTTACAACAGATCCTCACGAGAGTAACCTCTAAAAGATATCCTTCAGGAAGAAAGATGATTCCAGAAGGAAGGTCTTCTGGAATGCAAGAAGGAATAGAGATAAATTTGTGGGCAAATCTAAATGAACATTGACTTTATAAAACAATGACAGTGTCAGTACTTATAACACTAATATTTCAGATGGGAGGGTGAGTGTGGTATATCAATTGCAAAGACTGACCCAATTCTTCACCCCTCCATGTCCACAACCTTTGTAATGTGACTTTATTTTTATTTTAAAAAATATTTATTTTATTTATTTTCCTTTTTAAAATTTATTTATTTATTTATTTATTTTTGGCTGTGTCAGGCCTTAGTTGCAGCACACGGGATCTTCGTTGAGGCATGCGGGATCTTTTTTTCCTTACAGCGAACGGTCGGCTCAGGTTTTTCTCCACTTGCGGTGCGTGGGCTCCAGGGCGCGTGGGCTCTGCAGTTTGCGGCACGCAGGCTCTCTCGTCGAGGCGCTTGCGGCATGTCGGTTTAGCTGCCCTGCTGCATGTCGGATCTTAGTTCTCCGACCAGGGATCGAACCCTCGTCCCCTGCATTGGAAGGCGGATTCTTTACCACTGGACCACGAGGGGAGTCCCTGTAATGTGACTTTAATACGGAGATAGAATCTATTTCCATACCTCTTGAATCCAGGCTGGCCTTGTGACTTGCTTTGGCCCAGGAATGTGATGAAAGAGATGGTGTGCTAATTTCTAGCTGAGGCTTCAAATAGCCTTGCATGCTTCCACTCTCTTGGACCCCTGTCACCAAGAGAGCATGCCTGAGCTAGCCTGCTGGAATGGCAGAAGGAGGGCAGTGCCATCCCATCTAAGGCCATCCTCGGCCAGCCAGCCTGTCTGTATACACATGACCGAGCCCAGCTGAGATCAGATCTGTAGCACCATCCAGCTGACCCAGAGATTCATGGAGAATAAGACATAGTTATTGTTTTAAACCACTAAATTTTAGAGTGGTTTGCTACACAACAATAGCTAGCTGATATAGGAGTGATTGAAGTTAAAGGATTCTGAGGTCCTTAATTTCTTTGTAGGAATGAAATTGATTAACTTTAGAGTTTCAGTTAAACATGCTTTAAGCTAACTCAGCTTGTTAAAATATTAACAATAACCACTAAAAAGAATAGAAACAGGGTATATATGTTTCAAACTCATAAAGTGAAAAAAAGAAATTTAATAAAATTTATTAATTAATCCAAAAGAAAACAGAAAAGTGGAGGGAGGCAAAAAAAAGAAAGCACAAGACTAAATGGTAAAAATATATTAGTGTGATGGCCAATTTTATGGATCAGTTTGACTGGGCCTGGGGATGCCCAGATAGCTGGTTAAACATGGTGTCTGTGACGGTTTTTCCAGAAGAGATTAGCATTTGAGTTGGTGGACTGAGTAAAGAAGAGTGCCCTCCCCAGTGTGGGTGGGCATCATGCAATGTGCTGAGGGCGTGAATAGAACAAAAAGGCAGAGGACAGGTGAGCTGGCTCTCCCTGCCTGAGTGCTGAGCTGGGACACAGGTCTTCTCCTGCCCTCAGCACCCCTGGCTCTCAGGTCTTCAGACTGGGAATGGAATCTACAGCATTGTTCTCTGTCTCTCAGGCCTTCTAACTATATACCAGCTTTCCTGGGTCCCCAGCTTGCAAACAACAGGTCATGGGACTTCTCTGTCTCCATAAATGCAGGAGCCAATTCCTTACAATAAATATCATTATTTATCCAATTGCAGATATAGATAGATATGTATATCTATATCTATATCTATACCTATATCTATCTCCTATTGGTTCTGTGTCTCTGGAGAACCCTGAGTAATACAGAGTTTGGTACCAAGAGTGGTTCTAGAAAATCAAAACTTGAAGGATGAGTTTTCTGAATTGGTCCTAGGGGTTCTGGAATTGGCTCTCTAATCTGATTAGATTTAAAGACCCTCATGACTCTATTTCCAGTAGTAAACAGAGCACCGATAGTCTATGATGTGATCTGGCCACAGAGATACGCAAAATATCTGCCTTGGATACTCTTAATCATTTCAACCATTTGTAAAAGGCAAGAAGCTGGGAGGAACATTTTTAGAAAACTAACTGTTGTTTGTCTGACATTAAGCTTTTGATTGCCAAGACATCCATCTCAAATAAACGCATTGCCAGTTGTATGACACAGCTACTAGTAAAGCAACTAGATAAGAAACCGGGCTGCCCCACCCATGAGGTATGTTCCCCTTTTAGAAAGCCCTAGGCAACCTAGGTAACTGACTACTCCAGTGACCCTGCTTTTCTCTTCCCCTGCACTAATTCCTGCTCTTATGTTTTAAATTCACAAATAAAGAATAGAACTGTGAAACCCTCAGACCCCAATAAAGGCAGAGTCCCAGGTCCACACTCTCTCTCTTTCTACCCCTGACCATGCTGTATAGCCCTTGGGCCTGCCAGGTACCCTCCACGACCTGTGAGTAATAAATCCTTTTTTCAAAGTACTCTGATGGTTGTTGCTGAAGTGCATCTTGCAGTCATAATAAGAAACACAAGGGCTGGTCCAGCCACAACACTGGCTCTGGGCTCACTACAAGTAGTATGGGCCTAGGTGAGTACTTCAGGCACTTCTAGCCAATAGCATCATTATAGGCTGAGACTGACAACACAAAAACAAACAAATAGAATAAAGTTGGATGGTTACTCCTGATGTTGTTGGGCAAAGTGGTAAAAGAAAAGGATAAACTCAGAGATTTAAATTCCCTTCTCAAGTGCATATGGAACATTCTCCACAATAAATCACATTTTAGGCCACAAAACAAGTCTTAAAATTTTTAAGAAGACTGAAATCACACTAAGTGTCTTTTTTGACCACAGTGGAACGAAACTAGAAATGAATAGCAAAAGGAAAACTGGAAAATTCACACATATGTGGAAATTAAACAACACACTCTTGAACAACCAATGGATCAAAGAAGAAATCACAAGGAACTTAAAAAATATCTTGAGACAAATGAAAATGAAAACACAACATACTAAAACTTACGGTTTGCAGCAAAAGCAGTACTAAAAGGGAAGTTTATAGTAGTAGATGCCTACACTAAAAAATAACTCAAATCAACAACCTAACTTTATACCTCAAGGAAGCAGTAAAAGAAGAACAAACTAGGGACTTCCCTGGTGGTCCAGTGGTTAAGACTTCACCTTCCAAGGCAGGGGGTGTGGGTTCGATCCCTGGTCGGAGAGCTAAGATCCCACATGCCTTGCGGCCAAAAAGGAAAACCACAAAAACAAAAACAAAAAAAACACCAAAACATAAAACAGAAGCAATATTGTAACAAATTCAATAAAGACTTTAAGAATGGTCCACATCAGAAAAATCTTTAAAAAAAAAGAACTAAGACTAAAGTTAGCAGAAGGAAGAAACTAATAAAGATTAGAGCAGAAATAAATAAAATAGAGAATAGATAAACAATAGAAAAAAAATCAATGAAACTAATAGTTGGGTTTTTTTAGTTTGGTCAATGAGATTAAAGGAGGAAAGAGAGAAGGAAGAACCATACTGTAAACACACACACACAATTTTGGTGCTTAAACAGGTATTATATTTATCAAACTCATTGGACACTTTAAATGGGTGAATTTATTTATCTAAAAGTATACTTTAATAAAGTTGATTTCATAAAATGCCCAAAAGCCAGGTTTTTTTATTGGAGTAGTAAAACTGACAAACCTCTGGAAACACAATCAAGAGAAAAGGAGAGGATACAAATAAGCAATTCCAGGAATGAAAAAGAGACCATAACTACAGATAAAACAGGGATTTTAAATAAAATAAAAATATTTGAACAACTTAATGGCAAAAAAGATAAACTTTTAGAAAAGCCTAACTTAAAAAAATTCAAGAAGAGATAGAAAAACTGAATATCCCCTAAAACCAGTCAAAAGACACACTATACAACAATAATCCCAGTTTAACAGGTGAATGTAACTAAACATTCAAGGAGCACAAACTCTTCCAAGTGTAGGGAAAATCATTAAGTTGCGTAAATCCCAGGAATGCAAGTGTTCTTTAACATTAGAAAATTTATCAATGTAATTTACCACATTAACAGATTAGAGAAAACCATACAATCATCTCAAAAGATGCAGATTTTACTACTGTTCATTAAAAAAAAAACTTTTTTTAAATAAAAGATTAAAAGACACATGTTATATTCATCATTTTATTGGGCTACACCACCATAAAGCTTACATGATGGACAGGTCATATAAACAGCTATACCAATACCTAATAGTCATACAGCACTTGATAGCTTACAAATCACTCTGCACCCATTATCTACCTAACCTAGCCACTCTCAAGGAGGTATGACATTTTAAAATATGTATAAATGAGGAAACAGATTTAAAAGGATGACGTGATTTGTCCCAAATCCCAATTATTTTCCTTCTTTATTTTGTTGGTTCTCTGTGATATCCACACATAGATAATACATAATAGGGAAAAAACACAAAATTCTGAATCTAATTCTCCAGTGGTTCTCACATGTTCTTGGAGCAAAGATACAAATAAAAATGTTTAACCTCATAGTTTATATTCTTAGTCATATTTATCCTTCCTTCTTGAATTTGTAAACTATAATTAAATGCTGGTATTTCCTCAACTTAAAAACTATAGTTCCCTCAAAGCTAGATGACACTTGCAGCCTGATAGTTTCTACCTTCCAACTAGGCAATGTATCTTTGGGGAACAAGTGAGCATTCCTCTTGGTCCTTACTTGGTTACAAATGCCCGGTGTAAGCTACAAACCTTTGATGCAACTTGACCTGCCATTTCAGTGTCAGATGGAGGATGTCATGGGAAAGATGGAGTGGTGATTTCCCCTATTTCTCTAAGTATAGCTAAAACCCCTGGACGTTCTATAGAAAACAACATAAGATTCTGAAAGGTGGAGAGAATACAGACAGGCTGGGGACCTCTGGACCCGAAGAACAACACAGGGCTCCTTGGGTTTTCTTTTTGCTTCATTTGTCCCAGACTGGGTTCTGAAGAAGCAGGCAATCCAGAAACACCAACAAGCACAGACCAAAAAAAAAAAAAGCCCAAGAAAAGTCTGCTCTTTCTAGTCAAAGGACTAGGAGAAGAGCAGCTTAGCAAGACAGAAAACTTTTAGACAAGAACCACCCTACTCCGGCCAGAGACCATGGAAAAACACTGTGGTCTTATCAACAACCAACAAAGGCCAAGTGGGGAGCCTACACATCCACCCTCACAGGCTGTAATGAGGCTCCTCAATGCCCCATCCCCACCCTGAGTGGTGTCAGAGAAGGTCAAGTGAGGGACAGGATTGTCAAAGCCAACCCCTCCCCCATCCCACCCCAGCAGTGTCACCAGGGACCCTCTGGGGAGACTACGCTTCCAACCCTACCCAGGGACAAGACGTCTCTCTCCTTCCTTACTGGTGTGGTGTCAGTGGAGGCCACGTGGGGAGCTGGAACTCCTCCCCACCCCCAGCCCAGCAGTACTGAGGATCCCTGTCCCACGTGTCAACAGAGGCCAATGATGGGCCGGGACTTCCAACACCAACGTATACTCATAAGGCAGTGTCCCCCCAACCCTTTCCACCAGAGCAGTGTCAGAGGAAGACTGCCCAGACAGAAGCTCCAAACAGAGTCAGAGCCTCATAATACTCAAAATGTCCAGATTTCAATGGAAAATCACTCATCACACAAAGAACCAGGAAAATCTCAACCTGAGTGAGATGATCCACAGATGCCAACACTGACATGGCACAGATGTGCAAATTACCTGACAAGGATTTTAAAACAGTCATTATAACAATGCCTCGGTGAGCAATTACAAACACACTTGACACAAATTTAAAAAATAGAAGTCTCAGCAGAGAAATAGAATAGAGAATCAAATGCAAGTGAAAAATACAATAACTGACGTAAAACCCAATAATGGGCTCAAACAGTAGACTGGAAGGGACAGAGGAACCAGTGAACTTGAAGACAGAACAACAGAAAATACCCAATCTGAACAACAAAGAGAAAATTGCTATGGACTGAACTGTGTCCCCCAAATTTATATGTTGAAGCCCTAACCCCCAATATGACTGTATTTAGAGATGGGGTTTTTAGAAGGTAATTAGGTTAAATGAGGTTATAAGTATGGGGTCTTAATGTGATAAGACTGGTAGACTTCTAAGAAAAGGGAGAAAGAATTCTCTCTCTCCACACCCATGCACTGAGGGAAGGCCGTAAGAACACAGCAGGAAGGTGGCCACCTGCAAGCCAGGAAGAGAGCTCCTACCAGAAACCAAATCAGCTGGCCCCTTGAAACCAAATCATCTTGGCCTTCCCAGCTCCAGAGCTGTGAGAATTAAATCTCTGTTGTTTGAGCCACCCAGCCTATGGTACAGGCACACCTCAGAGATATTGTGGGTTCAGTTCCAGAAAGCCACAATAAAGTGAATATCGCAACAGTGAGTCACATACTGTTTTTGGTTTCCCAGTGCATATAAAAGTTATCTTTATACTGTAGTCTATCGAGTGTGCAATGGTATTATGTCTAAAAAACAAGTATGTACCTTGATTTAAAAATACTTTATAGCTAAAAGATGTTAACTTTCAGCGAGTCATACTAGTAACATCAAAGACCACTGTTCACAGATCACCATAACACATATAATAATAATGAAAAAGTTTGAAATATTGAGAGAATTACCAAAATATGACACAGAGACACGAACTGAGCAAATGCTGCTGGAAAAATGGCGCCAATAGAGTTGCTCAACTGTGGGTTGCCACAAACCTTAAATTTGTAAAACAAAAAGAAACAATCCCACAATACCTGCAAAGCGCAATAAAATGAAACACAATAAAACGAGGTCTGCCTGTATTTTGTTTTGGAACCCAAACAGATTAAGACAGGTTTTGGTACCTAGAAGAGGGATGCTGCTCTAACAAATACCTAAGAATGTGGAAGTAGCTTTGGAACTGGGTTATGGATAGAGGCTGGAAGAGTTTTGAGGTGCCTCCTAGAAATATGGGTATTAAAGGCCATTCTGGTGAGGTCTCAGACCTCAGAAATGAGGAACACATCGTTGGAAACGGGAAGAAAGGCAATCCTTGTTGTAAAGTGGCAAAGAACTTCACTGCACTGTGTTCCAATGTTCTGTGGAATGTAGAACGTGTGAGCAATGAAACTGGATGTTCAACAGAGGAGATTTCCAAGCAAAGTATTGAAGGCACAGCTTGGGTCCTCCTTACTGATTAGAGCAAAATTCGAGAGGAGAGGGACTTCCCTTATGGCACAGTGGTTAAGAATCCGCCTGCCAGTGCAGGGGATACTGGTTTGAGCCCTGGTCCAGGAAGATCCCACATGCTGCAGAGCAACTAGGCCTGTGTGCCACAACTACTGAGCCCGTGCGCCACAACTACTGAAGCCCACGTGTCTAGAGCCCACGTTCAGCAACAAGAGAAGCCACCGCAATGAGTAGCCTGTGCACCTCAACGAAGAATGCCCCCACTCGCCACAACTAGAGAAAGCCTGTGCACAGCAACAAAGACCCAACCCAGCCAAGAAAAAAAAAATTCGAGAGGAGAGAGATGAATGAAAAAGGAATTGTTAACCCAAAAGGAACTAGAACTTGGAGGTTTGGTAAATTCTATCCATGTTGCAAAACACGAGAAAACTTGTTCTGAAGAGAACACTAAGGGCGAGGCTGAGCAACCATTTGATAAAGAGATCATGGGTGTGACTCATAGATTTAATCAGCCATCTCAGCAGAAGCCAGGGACAGAAATGGGACTATACCAGCAGAAACACAGCCAGCTGGGATTAAAGGGGATAGAAAAACCAGACAAATGAAGGAAGGCTGCTGGACTTCTTAGATACTATAGGGCCAGACAATAGAGCTTATTCAGCTGCAAATGTGCGCCATGCTTCAAGAAAGGGAAGAATGACTCTGAAGTCGACTCAGAGATCTTGAGGCTGCCTCCTCAGCTTCAAAGGGTGGGGACATCACCTTGGTTTCAACAGGCCAGACAGCCTCCAGCCACAGTTCGGAGGAAGGGCTGCCCAGCAGAGCTTGGCAGCAGGATGGCTGCACTAGCAGGTCTGGAAGGTGGGACACAAAGCTAGAGAGGTTTATCCTCACCTGAAGATCTCATGGAGTTTGCTTTGCTAGGTTTTGGGCTTGCTTGGGATCCATCACCCCTTCCTTCTTTCCTACTTCTCCCTTTTGGAGTGAGAACGTCTACCTTATGCTGTCCCACAATCGAATTTTGGAAGCACATCACCTATCTGGTGTCACAGGTTCACAGCTGGACATGAATTTTGCCTCAGGATGAATGATACTTCAAGTCTCACCCATATCTCATTTATGTGATATTTAGACGAGACTTTGAACTTGACTTTAGAGTTGATGCTGCAATAAGTTAAGACTTTGGAGGTTGTTGGGAGGGAGTGGATGTATTTTGCACGTGAGAACATGAATTTGGGGGCCAGGGACTGAAATGCTATGGACTGAATTGTATCCCACCAAAATTCATATGTTGAAGTGCTAACTTCCAATGAGACTGTATTTGGAGAAAGGGTTTTTCAGAGTAAATTAAGGCTACATGAGGTCATAAGGCTGGATTCCTAAGCGGATAGGACTGGTGGTTTTACAAGAGGAAGACAGCAAGCGCTTTCTCTCTTTCCATGCTCAAGCACCAAGAAAAGGCCATGTAAGGACACAGCAAGAAGGCAGCCACCTGCAAGCCAGGAAGAGAGCCCTCATCAGAGACCAAGGCCAACACATTGATCTTGGACTTCCAGCCTCCAAAACTGTGAGAAATTAATCTCTGTTGTTTGAGTCACCCAGGCTATGGCACTTTGCTAGGGCAACCCATGCAGACTAAGATAAAAACGTACCAAAGAGTTAAGTAAACAGAGTCTCAGGAACCTGTGAGACTAAAGATCTAACATTTGTTAGAAGGGTGGGGGTGGGGGCTGAAAATGTATTCAAAGAAATGGTGGCTGAGAATCCCCCAAATCTGGCAAAAGACACACACCTACAGCCTCAAGAAGCACAGAAAGCAGGATAAACTGAAAGAAATGCACACTAAGACATCACAGTCAAACTTGTAACCACTAAAAACACAGTACTCAAAATGTTTGCAAAAATAATCTTCAAAGTTTCAGTGAAAAAAACCAAATATAAAGATGTCACCCGCCTCTATTCAAGAGTAAAATGATGAAAGGTAAGGATTTCTAGTGTTTTCAAGTTGTTTACAACCTAATATGCAGCGTCAGTTCAGGTCTACAGCTAAATTAAACGATGGTATGAAAAAGCCTAGGGTACAAACTACATACAACTGAGGAAAATTTTTATAAATATGCACATTCTCAGGTAACTCAGCTTAAAACAGGTTGAAAGCATCAGAGGTCCCTTCTGTAGTCTCCCTTTCTAGGTTGTCAGTCTTGACCCTTGGAGTTAATGTGATTCTTAGTAGGTAACTTCTCAATGAACATGGTCTAAAAGACCAAAAGTGCAGAAGTGGACTTGCCAGGCCAACATTCCTTGGCTTCAAGGTGGAAACTTTGTGACCAACTAACAAGCCTGACTGATATTTTTCCTGGTTCTTGGTACTCATTTGAGTAGTTATCTCAATCAACATTTCCTGAGTTCATCCCCCAGCTCTTTTTGTCTATTCTTATTATCCACCTCCTAAGTGCTCTGGTATTTAAGACCACAGACAACGTCCCTTCCACCACCACTCTCAACCCTGTACAGGTTCACTGTGAATTGCCAACCTCTTATTTCCACCCTTGCAACTTGCCTAAAAGGACCATTTATCCCTTCAAAACTTCATCTCCTTAGCATTATGAGACCACCTACCCCAGCCAAGATGGCCTCTTTCCATCATGGCACACCCTATTTCTCTTGCAAGGATTTGGTAGCTTACACACACATTAGGGTGTTGGAAATAATTTTCCCCTCTCTCCAGGGAAATACACAACGTCCTCTGTTACTTTAAAAAATGTAAAACCCTTCTTTCATACTCTAAATAAGCTATGTCCCATATCAACAATGACTTCTCAATTAAATCTTTTTTTGTAACACAGTCTTAAATTCCTTTGTAGCCCTCACAGCATGTATAGTAATTGTTCAATAAATGTGTTCTGAATATACTACATGTACATGACCTTTATCCAGTATGAATTCTCTTTTGCTGGCCAAAGGCTGAATGCTTACTAAAGGCTTTTCCATATTCCTTGGTTTTCCCTCCAGAATGAGTTTTCTGATGTTGAGAAAGGGATGAACTCTGGCTGAAAGCTTTTCCACATTCCTTACACTTATAAGGTTTTTCTCCAGTGTGAGTTTTCTGATGCTTTGTAAGAGATGAGCTCTGGCTGAAAGCTTTTCCACAATCCTTACACTTGTAAGGTTTCTCTCCAGTGTGTGTTCTCTGATGACGAATAAGGGCTGAGCGGTCACTGAAGGCTTTGGCACAATCATTGCATTTGTAGGGTTTCTCCCCAGTGTGAGTTCTCTGGTGTTGAGTCAGGGCTGAACAGTAGCCAAAGGCTTTCCCACATTCATTACACTCATAAGGCCTCTCCCCAGTATGAGTTCTCTGGTGCTGAATAAGGCCTGAACGATCACTAAAAGCTTTCCTGCATTCATTACACTTATAGGGTTTTTCTCCAGTGTGAATGACCTGATGCTGGGTAAGGAATGTGCTTTGGCTGAAGGCCTTCCCACATTCATTACACTCATAAGGTTTCTCTCCAGTATGAATTCGCTGATGTTGAGTGAGGTATGAACTCTGATTAAAGGCCTTCCCACATGCATTGCATTCATAGGGTTTCTCCCCAGTATGGATTATATGATGCCGAATAAGGGCTGAGCGGTGACTGAAGGCTTTCCCACATTCGTGACATTTGTAAGGTTTCTCTCCCGTATGAATTCTCTGGTGTAGAGTAAGGTGTATACTCTGACTAAAGGCTTTACCACATTCATTACATTCGTAGGGTTTTTCTCCTGTGTGAATTCTCTGATGTAAGACAAAAGCTGAGTAGTAACTAAAGGCCTTTTCACACTCATTACACTTCCAAGGCTTCTTTTCTGCACAAATTTTCTCATGTTTCATTAGATCTGAATTTTGTTTCAAGTTCCTTTTAAGTGAATCACAATTGTGCCGTCGCTCTCCTTGCTGCTGAACAAGTAATGTCCTCCGACTAAAACTTCTTCCAAATCCATCACATTGGTAACTTCTCTCCCCAGAAGGTTTCTTCTGAGGGACAACCTCTTGTATTAAATGTTTCTCATGGTTTTCCTGCTGACTCTCTAAAGAATCCTCACATTCACTGGAACTTTCCTTTGGAAATCTCTCTATTAACACCCCGGTGTTAACAGGGGCTGATTCTTCTTCAGAAATGTCCTGCTCTGGAGTTAGCTCCTTGTATTCCGGTCCTGTATCCCAGTCTCAAAGAAACAAAAATACAATGTATCATTTCCTACACTGAGAGAAAAATAATTGCTGTGGTAGGAAAATAACAAAACAAACAAAAAATGCTTACAGGGGACAGAGGAACTTGTAAGTTCTCAAAAATAGTCCTGCAACCTTGAGAGAGCATGAGAAAAGAAAGATGACTGGGCAAAGCAGTGCTCAACATTCCTGTATCCAGCAGGGGAGGAAATGAGAAAGAATAACAGAACAAGACTAAACAGAGGTGATGGGGAAAATAGCAAATAAGAAACAGGGTCTGGTGGAGACTGGACTGGGATCTGAAAAACATGGTCTCCCATGCATTGCCCACTGTCACCACCTCACCAGAGCATCATGCCCTGAGAATGTCCATCATTAGCTGATCTTACCACCAATCTTTTCTTGTTCCAATATGTCCCAATCACTGCTAGCAGACTAACCTTTTAAAAGCCTACCTCTTACACAAAAATCTCTGTTGGTTCCACTGTCTCAAGGTGAGACACAAATCCTAGAAGCTAGCATTCAAGGTAGTCCAGATCTACAAATTCAATTAGTAATTAAAAAGCAACTGATCATCTCTGATCGTGCCACACCGAACAAATTGGAAACAGCAAAACAGAACCAACCTTTACAAAAAAATAAGTAGTGTGTGGGGAGGGGAAGGTCAAATT
Organism: Balaenoptera physalus; assembly: GCF_965194825.1. NCBI lineage: Eukaryota > Metazoa > Chordata > Mammalia > Artiodactyla > Balaenopteridae > Balaenoptera > Balaenoptera physalus. The sequence goes on from NC_138894.1 coordinate 12,248,541, forward strand.
CCCACATGCTCAGATTGGTCCCCAACCTGTCAGGACACCTGCCCCCCAGATTCCAGGCTTCTTAGGAAGAGTTTGGGGGAAAACCCTGCACTGCTAGAAATGTTTAAATATTCTAGGCTTAAATGGTCATTAATATCCATTCCAACCATGACTCTACATGAAATAAATCAATACAATATAACATTCTCAATGACGTATCATAATCAAGGAAGTGGCTAGGATTTTAAGGATAAATAGGTAGAAACAGCTTAAAGGAAAATGGACTTTTAGCTAAGGGGAGTGGAAGAATTGAAGCCCCAAACATTTGCAGAAAACACATGGTTAGCGGAGGATAGTCAGAGACTTGCCTGTCTCGTGTTAAGGGTTCGAGTTGAACAGAGAAGATAAAATGACTAGGCAGGTAGGTCTTGAAGGCAGGTAGAGGAATACAGAACTGGCAGAGTAAACAACTCACTGTGGGAAATCTGGCAGTATTATGCTGCCTAATTAGACAAGGATAAGAAAGTATAATTAAAAGCTAAAGAAAGTATAATTAGCTGGTAGTCTACTGCAGTATCCAGTTTGACAGAAGTGATAGGCTCAAATCCATGACATCTTTCAAAAGAAAAGTTAGCAGGACTTAATCATTAGCTATCATTTGCTTAGCATATAGCCAGGTACTGTTCTAAGCATTCCCTTGGGTTATTTCATTTGATCCTCACAACAACCCTATGAGTTAAGTGCTACCATTACCCGCATTTTACAGTTGGGGAATTTGAGTCACAGAAAGAATAATTAATCTGTTAAAGCTCACAGAGCTAGTAAGTAGTTCATATTGGCTTTGAACCCAGGAAGAGTGGTTCCAAAGTCTGCACTCTTAACCACTATGCTATGCTACCTCCACTTAGAGAAGAAGGCAAGGGACGACTCAGAGATCAATTTATAGTCATTGTTCGGAGACAAAAAGTCACGTTATCCTGCAGAGATAAAATAACATATATGAAAAAACCTGTTTAGAGCCTTGCACCCAAACAAATTATTAACAAACATTAAAATGTTGATTTTATTTCACCTTATTTGGGAAAAAGAATTGGTTTGAAAGGGTGGAAAGTACTGACTTTCTAAAAAATAAAATTATGACTCTATAACAGATCAGCATCCACAGACCTGGAGTATGGCCCAGGAGAAAGGCACTTCACTTCAACCTTTCCATGGGTCTAGCGAAATCTGGAAAGGCTCCTCCACAAGCATTGCAAAGATGTTTTTCCCACTGACCATCTGGGTTTTACGTTCACTGTTTCCAAAAATCACTCACCTGGACTAGTTGCTTTTGAGACTTCTCTCTCCAGCTCCTCCCCACACTCCAACCGAGAGATTACATCAGGCTTGGAAATTGGAAGCCCTGTTTGTGGAGAAAGAAAAAGGAGTCTGGTAAAGAGCTCAGTGTTAGCTCCTTGGTCGTTAGAAAAGACAGTCAGTATAAAAGAGAGAAAGGTCGGTTCTGGATTTCTCCCTCAAAAGCGCTCAGAAGAAGGTAGGAAGATTGATATGGGGTCTATTTAAGTTCAGAATAATTGAATGACTTTTTACCTCTCCCTATTAAAAGAATAAGCACCCATCTATTAAGAGGTGTTTTTATTAGAACTTTGTCTCAACATCCTTGGTCAGGGAGTAGGGAAAAAGGACGCTACCACCTAGGCAATTACGATATAAAGGTGTCCACTTCTAACTCTAGAAGGTTTAAACTTATATCCAGAAACAAAAAGAAGAAATTGCCTGCATCAGACCTTACACAGGGATTAAGAATCTTTGAATCTAAGAACCTCAGAGCTCCTAGGAACTGAGGAAGAAAAGGTACCACACTGGGTAAATTCCCACACTGGGTGTGGGCCGGGGTGATGCTTACCCAGCAAGACCAGATTCCTATGCTTCTCAGGCACATCTCCTTGAGGAGCGTTCAGCTGCCCCCACTGGGTGACAGCCTCAGCCATATCCCTGATCATCGACTCCTGAAAAATGGAACACATCAAGTGCTCACCAAGGGACGTCCTTCCAGAAGCCTCTGGGAAGGACTCAAACAGACAGCATAAGAGGAGAAAGACAGGAAGGACAGGAAGGTTAGACAAAACAACCTCTACCGTCCCTTCCAATACTAAGATTCTCTGGTGTATTTGGAGTCACAGACTCGCTCCTTACCTCCACGCATCAGAATCGCATGTAACCTGCAAGTGCGAAGGAACACCTGCAGGGTAATATCTGAAGGTACCAAGTTACTAGTTTATGTGGTGAAAAGTTAAATTATAGAACTACAGAAATCCTTACTATTTGGCAATAGTGGAGATATGGGAAAGTGGAGATATGGGATATCTCCCAATATGGGATATGGGAAAGTGGAGAAAATATAATTATGAATGAAGTATTTTCTTTATGGTATGGTTTTAGAATACAAGAGATTCAAGAAATATGAATTATTTTTCTCTCTCGTTTTCCTTTGAGAATAAAATCAGTCCAATATATTTTCTAAAAATTAAGATGTTTGCTACACATGTCACAGTATATAGATTTGTAAAACAGTATTTCAAGCCCAAATTATCAGAGTTCCGAAAGTGTTCTTGCCATTTCTCCCCAGTCAGTCTGACCACTCTCCCACCCGCCTCCACCATCTACTCTCTAACCCATCATACACTTCTCCTCCTGCATTCTCTGTGCTCCAGTTGCCGACTGCCCTTTGGCTGCTTGAAATGTATGTCATACTCCCTCCCTTCTGCCCCTTTACACGCATTGCTTCCTGTCCCTGAATGTTCTCCCCTTGCCCCATCCTTTCAGCTATCTTAATCCTACTCACACTTCAGATCTCAGCTCAGGGGTTACCTCCTCAGGGAAGCCTTCCCTGACTCTCTGGGTGGTAGCACCATGTTCCTTCCCTCCTCTTGGGTTATGCACGCATCAAGGGGACTTTGTGATTAACGTCTGTCTGTCCCATTAGACGCTAACCTCCAAGAGAGTAGAGGCCAGGTTTAATTTTGCTCAGTGAAGCAGCCCTAGTCTCTGGCACAGAGCAGGAACACTATGAATATTTTTCAAAGAATTAAAAGAAGGTGAAACACTTGAACAAGAATTAAGTTTAAATGGGGTGTTCTATAAAAGTGTGCCTGGTAACAGAGGTGGGAGGGGAAGAGAAGTGTATCAAACATTGAAAACATTACAGGAGTGTTTACTTTACCTTACCTTAACCTAGATGACAGGCACAAAGTTTAGATCATCTACTAAAATGTAGGGAGAGTGAGCAGGGTGGGTAATGCTCCTTTGAATCTAGAGCTGAATCGGTTTACTGCTGATAAAACAAATGTCTAATAATTGTTCTAACTCTATTAAAATTTTTTCCTATACAACTTCAATGTAATGGAGTCACATTGAAACAGACCAGTCCCTGGGATGCTAGCAAATGAACCAGTCATGGCTTTCTTTGAAACACCACTTTTGCCATAGCCCCTGAATATATGTGTATATACATATATACATGTATATATGTATACACACACACGTATATACGTATACATATCCTCCAAAACCAACTGGTAAAATAATTCACATCATGACATAAAGTTAAAAGGACTACCTACTTTGAAAATCCCCTGCTCAAAATAATTTAAATCTTTTTCTAATACTTGAACTATGAAATCACTTCCCTTTTTATTTAAGATATGGTTCCTTAAGGCCACATGCCTCAGGAGTGCTCAACACAACCCATGCAATTTGTACAGTCTCTTTTCTTTACAAACAATGCAGCAGTAACAGACTACCTAGCAGTTCCTTTCAGACTTTAGTTCTGAGAAAACCTCAGCAATCATACTCATTTAAGGAGCTGCTGCTCAGGGTGAGTATGTGGGGGGCTTGAGGGCACGGGGAGACCAATCACGCACTGTCCAGCAGATGCTACTGACTCTCTCTCCTCTTCCCTCTGAAAGAGATCTACCAGTTCACATCAGAATCAGTACTGGTGTTTCTTCCTAGCGTTTTGCATGGATTGTCAGCACCTGGATGCTGTGAGGCAGGTCTGAGGTTGACAGGCAGTCCCAATGCCTTTACCACGGGGTCTGCCATTCTGCCAGTATCCTAGGCCAGATCCTACAGAAGCATCTTGACTAATATCTCTCCAATCATTCACAGCATGTTTCGTCTTGCTGGGCCTCTAAAAACTTTCATGGGGCCTCACCTGCCTTTGGAATAAGATCCTGTGTGGATTTTTCCTGTGGTCTGGCTACAACACGCCTACATTTCCCTCATCACACTCCACCTCACTCCACAGTGACACACCTTCTCCCTGAAGACCTCTGACTCTCTCATCACTTGGAGACTTTTTGCCAAAGCTGTTCTCCCTCTTGGAATATTCCTATATTCTATTTTTCAACTACCTACTCTCTCTTGTCTCCCAAAATGCAGCTTTTATCCCAGCATTTTACCCCCAAATACTCTAGAGGATGGAAAACCTCTCCTAAGGTCTTTTATGACTTGTCTGTACTAGTAATTTCTCTATTAAAAAAAAATATATATTTCTTTTTGCTGTTTAACTATTTTACTTATCTATATCTTATTTCCTCAGTAAACTTCACAAGGCAGAGGCAACTGGCTTTTATTCCTTTGCATCTCGCCAGGAGGCCAATTACAGCACTGAAGAGCTTGTAAGTGTGCATCTAGCACTAAGCGGATAGAGAAGTGATGCCAGGAGGGAAAGTTCTGTCCATGTGAGGAGCATTTACTATCAGGTTCACCGCTCATCATTTTATTAGGATGAAGCCAGTGGTCTAGGGACCACGGCTGAGCAAGTCCATAACAATGCTAGAAACCATATTCACGTTCTGAGAACAGAAAAAAAAAGAAGAAATTTAAACCCACCTGGGATGCAGGGGTCAGCAGCACAGTGGTCAGGCCATTTTCTTTTGGGTTTCCAGCATGGGGAAGGTCTGAATTCTCAGAAAGTGACCCTACAAGTGGAAATAGGAGCCACAGTGATTACCCTTGCTTGCAGTACACTCACAGAAACTGCCACACACAACTACTTGTCACCTAAAAAGAGTCAACACAGGGAACCAAGGGACAATCCCACAACATCTCTTATACAAGACAGTCATGACCATGGCTGCCTCAGTTTCCTCCTATGCGCCTCTGCCCTTAAACTCCAGTAGAACTCTGTTACGAGATCCTGGACCCTTAAATACATATTTCCATTTCTCATCTGCTGAGTGTAGTCAAAATAATCTCAAAGGCTCGGTGTGTCAATCCGTGCCTCAGTGAGTCACTCCTGTTCTATTCCAGGCTCACAGGATGAAAGACTAGTTAAATTCTTTTTGAACACTGGCTTTTCAGATACAAAACTGGCTTTCTCAGAAAAGCAATGGGCCTGTGGGGAAAAAAATCCAAGTACTCTAAACAAATCCTGTGACTTCTCGAATCCTCACTTTCCCCATCTGCCAAATGGGTCAAATATGATAGTCTCCTTCCTCCATAACCGCCTTATGAGGTTCCTGTGAGAACAAAAGAAAGTCATTATCAAAAGCCAAATTGTCAGATCTGGTGATTTGGGGGTGCAAGAGGCATACGTCATCCTAAAGACCAGCAGGGCAATGTAGGTAGCGGGCTCCCCTTAAACCCCAACGTGAGACCAACTGGTAGGAATGGGCTCTCTCCCAGAGAAGTGATGCTTGTCCTTCCAGAGCTTGCCCCAGCCAGAGGGCAGCCTTTCTCCTTTTTTCTCTCCAGCAGGCGGCATCCCTCTGAAATTCTCACCTCTGCCCTTAGGCTCCATGGCGACTTCCTCCCCGCCGGCGCAAGTGACGACCGTGGGAGAATGGCGCGACGAACGCACTAGGGGCGGGGGGTCCACAGCTCTAGTCCACCCCGAGGCCCGGGAACACGCGCGCGACTCTATAGCTGGGCAGCCCGGTGTCCTCCACCCGGGGGCCCTCCACCGCCCTCCTTCCGGCCACTCAGACTCAGAAGGACACGCGCTCAGCCCTCCTGGAGCCCAGGCTCGACCTCGCGAACAACACTGTGGAGGCCCAGCCAGCGACAAAGGCATCTAGGAGCCGGCCGGGCCGAGTCGCGCCGGCCCGAACCGCTACTGAACTACAACTCCCAGAATCCTCCGCAGGGCGCGCGCGCGTCACCGGAGGACGCTTCCCAGAGGACCCCGCGGGGCCGCCTCTGCCCCCGGCCCTGCGTCTCTGCGGTGGCGCGCGGCCGTGCTGGGTCTTTAGGAGTGCTCGGCCACTCGGAGAGCTCTTTCCTGGACGCTCCAGGGGCCGCCCCTTCCTCAGTGTGTACTCTGGGCTTCGACCCCGGAGGACGTGTTCGGCCGCGCCAAACCCCGCCTCAAGAGGGAAATTCACTCCCCGCAACTGTAACTGGCAGAGGGCGGCGCCCCCCTACCCACCCAGGATTCCTCCCTGGCTGCTGTGGTCCCTCGGAGGGGAGGCGCCCGCGTTCCAAGGATGTTCACCCCACCACGTCGCTTCCCCTGTACTGCGCCTCCACGACCCATTGTCGGGGGGCAGAGATTACCTCAAGTAAGCAGGGATGTTTATTCCATGCTGCACCTCGAAATAATGAAAAGCAGAATCTCAGTCCCGGAAAGCACCTCAGTCCGGCCCCCAAGAAGCTATTAGTTAATAGTTCGTACCGCTGACCTTAAGGTGCCTGGAACATGAAAGTCTTTCAAACTCCCAAGGAGCTCTAGGACACGTCAGCTGGGAGTGGGGTTATCTTCAGGCTGGTGCATGTTCTCACCTTCCTTCCCACAATAAACTGGCCAATTTGCTATCCAGCTCAAGTTCCCAAGAAAGAAAATCAAAGTACCTAACTGTCCCTGCTTGGGTATAAGCCACAGCGTCTGTTTGTCCTTTCTCTAATAGAATCCCCAACTTTTAGCTAGGCTTAAGGCTGCCTGGAGTAAAAATGGCATCTCTCATCGTCCCTACCTCTTGCAAGGGGCATGAGAGCAAAGTGATTCTTAAAGGGAAGAAGAAACTCCTCCATGCTGGCTGGAACGCAGGCTAGTCATTGCGGATGGTGTGGACAAGGTTAATACCCTAGGAACGGCAAACCAATAAGACAGAAGGAACTGAGCCCCTAACATTTTGGTGGAACAGAGCTTGGGCTTTAATGTGGGAGAGATGTAAACTCCTGTTTTGTAGAAGCCACTATTATACTGGGTTTCTGCTATACAGATAATTATGCTTATCTCCTAATTCATCTCTAGGTTGGCTGATTTTGGTCTAATCAGCTAGGGCTGGGAGGAGAGGGTGCATGTGATAGAGAACACAGCCCTACCAGCTCAAGCTGGAGGGAACCAACACCCCCCTCTCCACCCCCACCCGCCATCAGCAGGAGGTATGGAGTGGGCAGTTTCTTTCAAAAAATAGTGTGTGAAAGGTACCACCAGTTGACATATCTGGAACACCTGGGAATACCTTTCTTCCTTTTGTTAACTATCACCATGAAATTCCCTTTCGTTACCAGATCAATGGGCAGTTCTCAGTCCTCTTCACTTTACCTATGAACAGTAGTTGATAAAACAGACTAGTGCCTCCTGGAAACACTCTGGTTTTCCTCCTTGACTGGCCACTCCTTCTCAGTCTCCTTAAGTAGTTCTTCCTCCTCTTCTCCCTAGCCTGTAAACCAGTGGTGGTCAAACTATAGCATGGTCAGGATCACCTGGAGAGCTTGTGAAACCATAGTGCCGAACTTCACCCCTATTCAGGATGTCTGAGGTGGGCCTGAGAAATTGCATCTCTAAGAAGTCCCCAAGTGATGCTGAAGCTGCTCATTTGGGAACGAACTAAATGTTGGAATATCCCAGGGCTCAATCCTTGGACTTTGTTTCTTTTCCAATCAACACTTACTCCTTGGTAATCTTGTTCATTCTACATATTCTAAATACCATCCAAATTTAGTCAACTCCCAATTTATCTCTCTAGCCTAGGCTTCTCCCCTGACCTTGAGCTGTCTCCTCAACCTCTTTACTTGGATGTTCGATAAATATCGCTGATGTAGCATGTTCAGAAGTGAACTTTTGATGTCTTTCCTCCCCCACTGTAGTTTTCCCCACCTCAGTAAATGGCAACTCCATCCCTCTATTTGCTCTGTTCAAACACCTTGGAGTCACCATTCTTCTCTTTATCTCACCAGCCACATGCACTTCCTCCCCAAATCCTGTTGGCCATACTCTCAAAATCTATGCAGAATCTGACCACGTCTCACCACCTCCACTGCTACTACACTTGTCTAAGCATCCATCATCTGTTGTCTGGATCGCTGCAAATGCCTGCTAACTGCTCTCACTCCTACTCTTGCCCTGCATATTCTAGTCTCAACACAGTGCTCCCCTATCTCAGAAAAAAAGCCGAAGTCTTTACAGTGGCCCGCAGAGCCCTTCAAAATCTGCATCACTGGGAATTCCCTGGTGGTCCAGTGGGCAGGACTCGGTGCTTTCACTGCCATGGCCCGGGTCTGTGCGGTGCAGCCAGAAAAAAAAAAGGCTGTATTATCCACATCCACTAACTCTCTGATCTCATCTTTGACTACTTTCCCCTCCTTTGTTCTGCTGCAGCGACACTGGCATCTTTGTCACTTGTCAGTCAAGTGAACATGCTTCCACTACGGAACCTTTGTGCTTGTTCCCCTGTCTGGATATCCTTCCCCAGATGCCCACATGGCTTGCTCTCTCACCTCCTCCCAGCCTTTGTTCATCTTCCCTGTGAAGCCTTCTCTGACCACTCTATTTTTTTCCCCCATAGCACTTATCGCTTGCTAACATATGATTATTAATTTTGTTTACTAGGTGTCTCCAACACACATGCACCACAGATTAAGCTCCATGGGGCAAGGAGTATCACTAGAGTATTTACTGGTACTTAGATGATCAACAGCTGTATGAGAGTATGCTCTGTACTTGTAGAGAAGGAATAAATGCCTGCAACTAATATGGCCCTCATTGCTTTTCTTGGTTCTCATTTGTGTGCTGTTGGAAAACCTGGACTTCCTTTATAACTCTGCTTTTATTTGCACAGGTCCAACGTTTGAACGGACACTACCAGCTGGCCCAAGTGCATAAATTGGTGTCACAAAGCAGCACAGAGGAATTGGAACCCCTTGGGATTAAAAACCCATTGGTCCCCAGTGAGTCCCCATTGTCTCTTAAGGGTGGATTGACCTTGAGCTTTCCTAAATTTATTAAAGTTCCTAAGTTTAAATTTGAGAGTCACTGTTTCCTTCTAGTCTGTCTTTGTGTTTGCCAAAACAACCTGCCAGGAAAGCATCCTTGCCTTCCTCAAGAAGCTACGGTGCCATCAAAGGCCATGAACTTTGACGTGAAAGTTGACGTAAAGAGAGGTAAACAGGGAATCCGTTAATAACCATGGAAGAGGGAAAAACCGAAAAGTAAAGAAAGGGTTTGGGTGGCAAACAGGTGGAGGTTTGAGGGACATGAGATTCAAGAGAAGAGAGAGTTACTAAAGGTCTCAGGCAGTCAGAGAGGAAGGCAGACTTGAGACAGGAAATCGAGCTTGGATTGAAATAGCAAAGGGAATAAATCAGGCATGAGTCCTGTGCCTGGTCACGTTACCTCTGGGCCTCTGCACAGACCCTCAGCTCTTTGCTCCATCTCAGCTGCCAGAGCCTGGAAGCGCACTCAGCCTTGTGACTGCACCACCTGCAGTGGGACAGTTATTGGCCTGGGCGGGCCAGTCTCTCCCCTTGCTTGCCACAGGCCAAATAACTGCACACTGCAGGTTCCTGGCTCCTGGTACCACGCCCAGACTTGATGTGCCACACGATGGGTTGTGGGATCTGGCTATGATGCAACCTGAAAATGCGAGGAAGATGGGAGGGATCTGATCAGATAAAATCCTTCTGCTTCTCTGCCCATCACCTGCTCCAAGGCGTGGTTTCTCCACATAGACTGTCTGGATAATTCTTTTTTTTTTTTAATTTTTAAATTTTATTTTATTTATTTATTTATACAGCAGGTTCTTATTAGTTATCTATTTTATACATATTAGTGTATATATGTCAATCCCAATCTCCCAATTCATCCCACTACCAACACCCCTCCCTGCCACTTTCCCCTTTGGTGTCCATACATTTGTTCTCTACAAATGTGTCTCTATTTCTGCCCTGCTAACTGGTTCATCTGTACCATTTTTCTAGGTTCCACATATATGCGTTAATATACGATATTTGTTTTTCTCTGACTTACTTCACTCTGTATGACAGTCTCTAGATCCATCCACATCTCTACAAATGACCCAATTTCGTTCCTTTTTATGGCTGAGTAATATTCCATTGTATATATGTACCACATCTTCATCCATTCGTCTGTCGATGGACGTTTAGGTTGCTTCCATGACCTGGCTATTGTAAATAGTGCTGCAATGAACATTGGGGTGCATGTGTCTTTTTGAATTATGGTTTTCTCTAGGTATATGCCCAGTATATATGGGATTGCTGGGTCATATGGTAGTTCTATTTTTAGTTTTTTAAGGAACCTCCATACTGTTCTGCATAGTGGCTGTATCAATTTACATTCCCACCAACAGTGCAAGAGGGTTCCCTTTTCTCCACACCCTCTTGTCTGGAGAATGCTTGCAGAGCCAAGCAGATGCACTTGCTGAATAACCTACCATCTCTATTCTCAGCCCATTGTGAGGCAGTGGCCAATGGGGAATAGATTGCCTTGCTTTTCTTCCCATCCCTCCCTGTTTCACTTCCTTTTCTTCACTCTTGCTGCCCTAGGTTTGTACCTCATAAAGCACCAGCTCTTAATTCTTGCCTCAAGCTCTGCTTCCTAGGAAATTTGGGCAAAGACTGGGAACGTGGTCTCTGACTCCCCCATCCCTCTAATGGCCTCATTGTTTCAGGGGAGAACTGTGGGGGCATGAGCGGTGTGATTCATGCTGGAAGTAGGAGCAGTTGTTAGGACCAGCTGAGTAAGGCTGAGGCCCAGGCTGAGACTCAGTTCAAGTAAGGAGGAGCTGGAGACATTGGGAGAGAATGATAGAGGATCTCTAGTCCTAGCACCAGGAGTTTCAAGGAAGCAAATACCTTAGTGTCAGCGGCCAGATGCTTAAGGAATGTATATTCTCTAATATGGAGTAGCAGAATTTGCACATAAAGTTTCTGACCATTCATCAGAATGAAGGAGTCACACTGATGGGAGAGGAGAAATTGCAAACAGCAGTCCAGCAAAGAGCCACAGAAGGAAGCCAAGGTGGCTGGTGACTTCACAAGCAACAACCAGGAGAGACTTCTGGAACCTGACAAATGCTGATTAGGCATTTAATCTGGAATTTGGAAGGGGCAATCCTGAAGACTGAAGAACTTGAAGGTGTCTGAGACTTGGAGGTCTATCTAGGCAGTTTACATCAAAGTGATACCAAGTGATACAGTGGCCTGCACCAACTTTGTCCAGACAGGACATTCAGGGTTGGTTTCAGCCCATTCTTGGTTTGTTTGCTGGTATATGTTTGCTTTGTTCACCCACAACAAATAAATAATAACAGTATTATGGATTCTTTGAAACTCATCAAGTTACTTATTCAATTGAAGGAGGTCTTACTCCATCTTATCCTTCTATCAGATAGACTTATCAATGAGGCTTTTCAAGGGAAAATTCCCGTTTCCTAGCAGGGTCGCTGCTGGGGGGTTAATGAGAAAGAAATAGTGGGAAACGGCACTTGCATGGTGAGAGAAACCAACAGACCTTTAGATGAGAAACAACTTTCAGCCAACTCCACGTCATCCTTTTGCACCAAGACACACCATGTCCCTCCCTCTCACACACACCCCAAACAGAAAGAGACAAGCAGTAGACCTGGAGGATCATTAGGTCCTCACCACAACCAGGTTCAATAACAGCCAAGAGCTACATATGGAACCGACTCGTGGCAACAAGTTAGCCAACTTCGAAGAGTGTGATTATATGTGTTTAATTTATAATTCATTCTCTGTGTACTTAAAAACGATAGTTGTGTATGGATAAATTGTTTGTTTGTTTAAGTAAGAGTGGCAGAGAATTGGCCTGAAGAAAAACAGCCCTGCAAAAGGATATTTGAAGGATTCTAGGGTTGAATTACCAGATGCTTATGAAGGATTTGCAAAGAATTATGCTGGGCTATAGGGACAGGAAAGATGTACGTCTTTCTCTGTTACCACTACTTTGCTACAATTAGCAAAACCCTGGAGGCATCAGCGCTCCAGAGCTGATTATAAAAGATGTGGTCTGTTACAATTCTGAGGTCAGGCCAGCCTCACAGGGAGGTACACTGCCTCCCCTCTGGTCCTGGTCTGAGATGGTATTCTCTCTGGGTGGATGAGTTAGTTCCTTTTCTGTTGACTCTATGTACTGTTTTGAAAAGTTTAATAGAAATTTCCTTTGGCTGTGAATACAGTGGTTAAATACATAAGGCTTTAATCTCTCTCATTCAAGATCAGAAGTAGGCAGTCCACGGCTGGTATGGAGGCTCCATAAGATCATCAAGGAATCAGATGTCTTCTGTTTGTTTCCTCTCCCATTCTTCAGGCATGGCTTATATCCTCAAAGTCACAGATGGCTGCTGGAATTCCAGCCATTAAGTCCACATTCCAGGTAGAAAGAAGGGAAGGACAAGGGCAAAAGGGAGTTTCCTAGCTGTCCCTCTCTCTTTCTTTTTTTTTTTCTTTTTTCTTTTTTTGATGTGGACCATCTTTTAAAGTCTTTATTGAATTTGTTACAGTATTTCTTCTGTTTTATGTTGGTTTTTTGGCTGCAAGGCATGTGGGATCTTAACTCCCCAACCAGGGATCGAACCTGCCCCCCCTGCATTTGAAGGTGAAGTCTTAACCACTGGACCGCCAGGGAAGTCCCTGTCCTTCTCTCTTTTAAGGTGCCTTTCCTGAAGTTCTGTCCAACAAATTCCAATTATGTCAATTTACCATTGGTCTGGTAATTGGTATATCAGTATTTCATTGGCTTCATTAGCCATACCTCACTGCAAGAGAGGCTGAGAAATATAGTTGAGTACTCTGCTGCTCAGAGTACACCCAGATTTTCTATTGTTAAAGAAGACAAAAAGAATGACTACAAGTTAGGCAACTAACAGCTTCTGCCATAATAAGCATTACCCACTGCTCATTATCAATGCTTTAGCTATTGCAAGTTACTTTAGCATGAGGTTCTATAGCATGGCTCAGTAAGTTGAACTGCTGATCCTAGGGTATTTGGAATTGCTGCTTTATTACTAAGCAGGGATTCTCAGAGATGTAGGTGTAAGGAAGCCAATCTATGTCCCCACTGTGTAGGTGAAGATAGGACAGTCTTCATTTTGGTTTCACAGATACTTATGTTGAGGGCAAGAAGGACATCACGTCTAATAGGACATGGTGGCCCTGCTTTCAGTTACATCCTCATGTCCGCTGCTTTAGTCCTGAAGGATGACCCCTCGTGGGTGAGCTATGTCTGGAGTTAACTTTGGCTTTGTGGTATTCTTTGAGATTAGACATGGCTGCATCTCCTGGTTCACTGTGGTTGACTTCTTCAGCCTGGGACCCCACCCAGCTGCCACGGCTGCAGCTGGCTGTTGCAACTGGACTTTGAACTTCTGGTATGAATGTGTTTCCCTTCAACAGCTATGAGTGAATATATGATGAGAAAGGGAAGGTATTGTGTCCAGGGTATTGATGGAATGACAGAGCCAGGCTAAAGCATCTTAGGTACCAATGAGATTAAAGATAAAAACAACCACTACCCTAGAAACAAGAGCAGTTGGATAGAAACAAGAATAGTTGGGTGATGGGTTACTCTACCAGAGCGCAGAGGTCAGGTAAGAGGGCAAAAGAGGCAAACTCCAGGGAAACTGAAGGTCCTGAGGAGCTAAAGTGAAGAACAAGAGCATATACACCAAATCAGAGCTCCAAGAAGCTCCAAGAAGAATGGATTACGAGCTAATAGCACAACTACAGTGAAGGTATTTGCATTGCTAAATATATTAGCTTGATGTTTATTTTCTTACTAAAGTTTCTAGTTCTAGAAAGTGCATTGGATTTGGGACTCAAGTTTTCATGACTAGACAGGTATTCATTCATTCGGGAAATATGTAGTAAGTGTCAGGCACCACACTGGGGACACAGCAGTGCACAGATACGAAATAGTTCCTGTCTCATGGAGTAGTCAGTCTAGAAAAAAATAAATGCATGCATGAATGAATAAAATATATGATGCCTATCTTAGAGTCCCCTTCAGACACTTACAGAGCATATTGATTGGAGAGCTTATGACCAATTTGGGGATCCTCAGAGTATGATCTTAAATTTGAAGCATCCCAGGGGAAGTCTATGGCACAGTCCATTGAGGCTATTTATTGAGACAGTGGTACCAAATGGAGGCATGAGAATAAGCAGTAGTTAGAAGTGCTCAGACATAAATCTTTGTTATTTTGAATAAGAGCATCCTGTGTCTCTATGGGGGTCCCATGTCTGGCAGAAGCACCTCTATGATATTCTGAAGCCTGTTTGGTATAATGTCGCTGATGCTGGATGATAGATGATTTGCAACTGAACACTTTCCCACACACACTGCATTTGTAGGGCTTCTCCCCAGTGTGCACCCTCTGATGTTGAATGAGTCGTCTTTTCTGGAGAAAGGCTTTCCCACATTCAGTGCATTTATAGGGCTTGTCTCCAGTATGAATCTTCTGATGCTGATTAAGGGATGAGCGGTCAAAGAAAACTTTTCCACACTCACAGCATCCAAAAGGAGTCCCTCCGGTGTGGGCTCTCCTGTGGCAGAGGAGCGAGGAGCGGTCAGAGCTTTGCCGCACCCCTTGCACCCAGAGGGCTGCTCTCCGCTGTGACTGAGCTGGTGGCGGGCGAGGATGCTCTTCTGGCTAAAGGATGTCCCACATTCTGTACACTCATAAGGCCTTTCTCCAATATGGGTTCTCTGATGTCGTGTAAAAGAGGATTGGACAAAGAAAGCCTTGCCAAACTTGTTACATTTAAAGGGCTTCTCTCCCGTGTGAGTTCACCGATGTTCAGTGAGGGTTAATCAGTCATAGAAAATTTTCCCACATTCGTTGCATTCAAAGGGGTTCTTCCCAGAGTGAGACATCAGATGTTTCTAAGACTACTCAGATAGCTGAAGGCTTTCCCGCACTCTTTACAATCGTAGGGCTTCTATCCAGTGTGAGTCCTCTGATTGCAACTGCGGGACAAGTGGTTGAATAAGGTCTTCCTACATATGCTGCAAAGCTTCTCCCTTTACTGTTGGTTTTCTTGGAGAGGATCCTTGCCTGGAGTCCTTTTCCTTGGGGGAGGATTTCTTCAAAGTCTCCCCTGAAGGATTTTCCTTCATCGTGCCCTCAGGGTTTTCTGGGCCAAGTACAGGGCCCAGAGGACCATCTTCTCTGAGTTTTTCCACTAATGTCTCTCGTGACTTTACTTTTTTAGAAACATCCTGCCTTTGAGTTGAGTCCTGGCTCTCAAGTCTAGCCTTCTGGTCTAAAACAAATAGAAAACAGAGATATAACTGGGTTTAGTGCCAGTGAAAAAGAAAACATTGTATATGTTAAGAAAAGAACGAATACAAAATATTGCCTGGTTTATTGGTAGCTCCTCAAGAGAAAGACATCATGGAGAGGGTGAAAAATGGCAGAGGAAAAGAGAGGAATAGAGACTGGAAGTGGAGGGTGGGCATTTAGTCCATTAAAAAAGTTTCAGTTATTCATTCATAGATATTTACTAGGTTCCTACTAAGTGCTAGGCGCTTGTAAAAGTCACTGGGATTCTAGGGGCTTCCCTAGTGGTCCAGCAGTTAAGACTCTGTGTTTCCAATGCAGGTGGCACGGGTTCGATCCCTGGTCAGGGAACAAAGATCCCACATGCCTTGGTGGCACGGCCAAATAAATAAATACATAAAAGAAGATTTAAAAAAAAGTCACTGGGATTCTAATAAACAAGACAGACACGGTCCCTCCCCTTGTGATGCTTGTATTCTACCAGACAGAAGACAAAGAATAAACAAACAAAATAGAACAGACGGTGAAAAGCACAGTGAAGGAAATAATGAATGGGAGTTGGAGTGGGGCCTTCATTAGAGGGACCCTTAAGAATGGTCGTCTAGAAGCGACATTTAAGCTGAGATCTGAAAGACAAGGTAACCATATGAACAGCCAAAAGAAGAGCATTTCAGAGGGAGATACAGATGCAGAAAAATAGGAGAGACACAAAGAAGCACAGAAATGACCGGGCAGTTTGTTGTGTCCATGAATGTAAACAGCAGAGAGTAAGTGGGGAGACAGGCTAGCACCTGAGCAAGGGAACTGTCAGTGACTATGAACGGTGTTTTAGAGGAAGAGGAGGGAGATATGGTAAAGGGTAAGCAGGAAAGATAAGAAATGTTAGCAGAGCTGAGATAAACATAGGTCTCGGAACTTCCCTGGCGGTCCTGTGGTTGGGACTTCACCTTCCGGTGCAGCGCTGTGGGTTTGATCCCTGGTCGAGGAGCTGGGATCCTGCATGCCTCATGGCCAAAAAGCCACGGCATGGAACAGAAGCAGTGTTGTAACAGGTTCTAATGAAGACTTTAAAAGTGGTCCACATCAAAAAAAAAAAAAAAAAAGGTCTCAACCCACCCTCAGAAAAAAACCAAGAGGAAGGGCCTTGCTATGCACAGCTCCACTAATTCATTCCTCTGACAAGTATCTGAGTGTGTGCTACATACCAGGTACTGTTCAAAACACTGGGGATACAGTAATGAACAATATAAAACAAGAATCTCTCATGGAGTTTACATTTTAATTGGAGAGTAGGTGTGGACAGACAATAAACAAAATAAAGAAGTAAAGATATAGTATGTTAGGAAGACAGAGCTGAAAGAGCTAGGTCGTGCAGGGGCTGGAGGCGGGAAAAGGATGGAGAGAGTTCATTTTTAGTTAGGCTGGTCAGGGCAGGCCTGACTGAGAAGGTGGCACATTTGAGCAAGAACTTGAGAAAGGTGACAAGAAAGCCATGTCTCGATCTGGGGGACAGGTTTTCCAGGCCAAGGCCCGGTATGGCAGGGACCATCCCCACAGGCCTATGAGACCCCAAGGAGCAGGATCTAAGTGAACTGTCCAGCACAGTCCCACCTACCCGACTCACACATACCTAGAGAAGTACCTCCTGGGACTTCTTTCTCTTCCGCTTCCTGAAAATCAAGTTTCCACGGCTCTTCACCTCTCTTCAACTGGAAAATCACATCAGGTTTAGGGGCTAGAAGTCCTGTTCACAAAGAACAGAATGAGAAATGGCTGTTTAGGATGGAAATTCATTCATCTCAGGGTTTAATAACAGCCCCTTACTCTCTAGAGAGGAAGATGGAACTGTCCAGAAAGCACACGCTAATTTCTAGAATAAGACACTAATTTCTAGTCTCTGAAGGTAAGTCAGGACTGACTTTCTAGAAAATCTGAATTAGATCTTTTGAAGTAGTTCCCTTCTTTTTCCCAATAAATATCTAGGAACCTCCCCACTATGGAACTGGTATTCCTGGGGGTTTCGGGAAAATTCTTGGCCTAGAGGAGTGGAATATGGAGAAGGTTCTGCACCTCAAGGAACTAAGGTGATGAAGACACCCTGTGTCCTTTGGTAGTTTTTTACATAATAAATTTTATTCCCTTAATTATCCTTCTGTGCAACTGTACTGAATTTGATGAAACTACAGATCAAACTGGAAGAGTTTTAGAAATATAATTCACCTTTTGTACAGTTAATATAAAACACTCAAAACTGAAAACATCAATAAAATTTTTTTTAATTCTCAAAAGATAAATTATGATGTCTTTGGCTTTTAAAATTTTCAAGTAGTGGCATTTATAAAGCCTTGATTTTCTATACTTAGTTTTTAAATGCATAATTAAATATTTAAGACATACAAAAGGCATAAAAACTAAAACAAACACCTATGAATCCACCATCTAACTTAAGAATAAACATTAAAGCTAAGATTGAAGCCCTTCCCTCATCCCCTCCCCCCTTCCCCCCATGAGGTAAACACTACGCTAAATTTGATGCTAATCACTCTATGCATTTAAAAATGTGTTTCCTCATCTTCTTTGCACTTTTTTAAATACTTTAAAATAGTCTATATTCATTGTAGATAATTGAGAAATGCAAAAAAGAGAAAAGGAAAATCCACCCGCAAGCCTACTAGTCAAAGATAATTAGGGGTAAAATTTTGGTGTAGATTCTTCCAGACTTTTTCTATGCATATAGATATATGTTGTAAATGTACTCAAGTTCCAATCACTTTGTATCCTGCTTGTATCACTTAACAATATATCATTACTGTTTTTCTAACCCTATAAATATCATCATTGTCAAGGCCCATATTATACTGTAGTCCATTATGGATATACAATTCATTTATCTAAATGCCTATTACAAAGTATGTATGTTGTGTCCATTTTTCACAATTTTAGGCAAAACTGAGAAAAACATTTATCTGATTTTTTTCCCCTTAGGACAATTTCCCGAAGAGAGGGTACCCATTTTCAGTTTTATATGATACAATTTTTTTACTTAAAGCTAGGGTCTCAGTCCAACCTTCACTTATCCTATAGACTCCATCCAGATCAAAAGGAAAGTCTTGGCCCAGGGTTTCCCTCAGGCTGAATGATGAGACTTCACTGGCATGACAGCCACATCCTTGGCCACTTTTCTGCACTTTCTTGTCCCTGGCCTTAGGAACTTCTGTGGCTTGGACTCAGCAGTCTTCCTTAATGCTGTTCAGATGTCCTGTTCTGCTTGCCATTCTTTTGGTCCATTACTGTGGTCTAGGGAGTTCTGGGATTATCTCAGGCTTTCCTCTCTCACTTTAAAAACTGTAGGTGGTTCCTTTTCCTACAAGATGCTGTATGTTTTCTCTATATCTTACCTTTCCTTCATTGTTGTTCTTTTTTTTTTATTATTATTGTTATTCTTTATGACTGTATTTCAATTTTTTTTTCTTTTTTCTTTTGGCTGCATTGGTCTTCATTGCTGCACGTGGGCTTTCTCTAGTTGCGGTGAGTGAGGGCTGCTCTTCGTTGCGGTGCGCGGACTTCTCATTGCGGTGGCTTCTCTTGTTGCAGAGCACGGGCTCGAGGTGTGCGGGCTTCAGTAGCTGTGGCACGCGGGCTTAGTTGCTCCGGGGCATGTGGGATCTTCCCGGACCAGGGATCGAACCTGTGTCCCCTGCATTGGCAAGCGGATTCTTAACCACTGCACCAACAGGGAAGTCCCTTTAATGTCTTTTGAGTGAGTTTTGACATCAACAGGAACCTGTTCTTTACCTCTTGGTAAGGAGGTAGGATTTCATTACTACTTTGCTAGGCAATATATTTTTAAAGCAGCTCCTTGAGGTATCTACCAAATCCCAGTAGTACTAGGATGTCACTAGTTAAACACAAACAAACAACAAAAAGTATATAAACTCACAAATCATTCTTCTATCCTTCCCGGGGATCTATTCAAAAATGTACAATTCTGTCCCAGTAAGAAAGGAAGGGCCATATTCTTTACACACACACTGGATGGCAAATTCTGAGTCACTGAGGAAAGTCATGCTCACCCAAAGAAACAAAATCCTGATAGTTCTCCAGCATCACCTCCCTGTAAAGGGCTCTCTGAATAGGAATCAGCTGCTTCCACTCATCCTTTGAGACCTTCACAGCCACATCCTTAACCTGGAGTAACTTCTAAAAAGACAAACATATTCTTACTTATGTGTCCTCTTTTATGTATCACTGAGGAGGCATAAAGACCACAGCACTGGAAGATAATGGAATGGATAAGAAATGGTTTTGATGATGTCAAGGGGACTGGATATTTTAAGGAAAAGGTACAGGTCTGTGACCTGAGGCATGAAACTCTTGGTTATGGCCTCATACCATCGTACCCATGGTCTCAAGTACAGGTTTAAGAAACTGACTGGGTCCCATCCAGCCAAGAGAAAGGGAATCAGGGACTTCCCTGGCGGTCCAGTGGTTAAGACTCTGCACTTCCACTGCAGGGGGCGCGGGTTCAATCCCTAGTTGGGGAATTAAGATCCTGCATGCTGTGCCATGTGGCCCCCCCCCCAAAAGAAAACAAACCAAGAAAAGAAAGGGAATCAGAAGCCAGATGCTAGAAATTCCAGCCAGGTTCTTTGTTAGGGTCATTTTTAAAGTTCTTGCAGAACTAGGAGGCTGTACTCAAAATGATACTACTCAGTGGTCAGTCCAAGACAATACAATTGCTTCTCCAGCAACAAAGGGCAGCAGAACCAAGCAAGATGGATAGACTGACCAGAGCCCTGCAGCATTGGCTGTTATCACAGAGGACCATGGGAGATAAAGTATTAGCCAGAGAGCTAAGGACTGTTATAGTCACCTGCAGAGGCAGGTGGACCCCACCCAAACTTTGGTGCCAATGTTGAGACTGATGATGCTACACCCACACACACCAAGAGTATGAAAAAGATTATTATTTATTTAATTGAGGTCTCTGGGGAGAGCAGGGCAGGCCTCTCAAGCAGGTTCAAAATGGCTTGAGAGAGCAAGGAAAGAAGACTGGCCTGGGTTTTTATCATGGTTAGGGGATGGGGCCAAGGTGAGGGTTCCCACATGCCCATGGGAATGGGCTTGTGTGGTTTGAATCTCCTGCTGATGTCAAAGGAGAGAACATTCAGCCTTCCTCATCAGCTTGTTCAGGTGTGGGGCGTAAGGGGAAAAGGGAGAGGTGAGGCTTTAAAAAGCTGTCAGCAGTCAAATATCAAAAAATGGAGGCAGGCTACACAGAGTAACGATACATCCAGGGAAGGAGGGAGAATCTATATCCCCTTCCCTCCAGTCCTTCTCAACCTTATGACATTACAGCACCTGGAAGACATAAGAGGTAATAATATTTTCAAGGGAAAGATTCGTTCATCTGTCAGAAGTTTTAAAACGAAAATCTGAAAGACCCTTCAAGGAGTGGAGCCAAGAATAATGGTCTCCCCAAGCTAGTCCACAAAGAATGCCAGAAAAATATTCTCCTGGGCTTTCATCACAAATGCTATTGCAAGATGTAGTCAGTAGGCAGTAGAGAGGGCAGAAGGGTAGAAAGAGGAAAAGGAATTAGAAGTAAAGGCACCCATCAGTACCCACCCGAGGCTGACTCCATGTGATACACTGCTATACAATCCAACGGGATAAGGCACATTTGGCACCATCTTCTGGATTCCAACTATGGTTATGACCCACTACCAATCAGATTTTATTTCTATTTTTTAAAATTTCTTTTGTTAGTAGACTTGTGTGCCTGCTGGATATGGAAGGAACAATGATGGTGCTATTCATCTTTATCTCCTGCTCCTTGAGATCTCTAGACAGAGAACCTGGATATACCATTTTGAACCTTTAGAGTGGCCAATAGCAAGATTACGTTTATACTTTCTGTGTGTGCAGGGCATCTGACACGTGCCTGGAGGTGACTGCAAATGAGAATGGTGCTGGAACAAAGGCTGCTCTCTAAAGCCATCAGGGAACATGAGTCTTGTGTCTTTCCATCCCTCAAGAGAACGTTCTCAAAATTCTCCTCTGTACAGACAAGTCCTCCTGGACTTACTGATGTAATACCCACAATTAACTGGCCCTGGTCTCTGTGTCTCCTACTTGAAATTCTCAAGACACTATTGATTGTTGGCCATTGAGAGCCTAATGACCTTAAATCATGTTTCCACCTCTTGCCCAATCAGCTGTGGCCAAAGAGCGAGGTTAGGGGGTGAGGAATTCTTGGAGAAAGGGATTACAGCCAGGCCTGGCCAGGCTTACTATTCTATATAAAGTAGCTTTCTTAGTAGCAGTATTTCAAGGTGAGTGACAGGCAGCTATTGTTCTGTCTCCTGAGATCTGCCAACAACACTTCACACTTTTTAAGGAAAATCTTTACCCACAACTGAACATTTATAAAAAATGACTTCACTTCCTGGCCAAAGCTGATTGGCATCTGAACCAATGAGAGTCTTTCCCCTGGAATTTTGGAAGTGGAACCAAGAAGAGGTCAGTCTCTTCTCATGAGGTTCCACTTGAGGGAATGAAAACTTGGGAGCCCTTGACAGTCACATTTTGTCACGCCATCCTAGAGCAGAAAAAGCTAGTCAGCAGTGACAAGAAAATATGAAACACAAATATATACAGAAGTAGAGGCGAGGGGTTACAAGAGGGGCCAGAATTTGTTCCGGCCCCTGGTTTCAGTTTACAGGCACACCTGCAGTCTTCTCCTTGGGTTCCGTGACCTATCAAGTATTCTCAAAATGAATCCCCTTTATACTAGTTTGAACTGAGTTTCTGTAATTTGCAACCCAAAGAGACCTAAGACAAGGAGCAAAACCTCCCAGTTCCCTCACCGGAGATTTCATTGTTCATGTTCTGCTACCAAGACCTTTCTTCTTAGAGCTCTTCGGGGTCCTGAGGATACAGAGAAGACACAGCATCCAACGTGGCTCACAAAATCAATCTTAAGATGCCCACCAGTGCCATGAAAAGAAACTATGCAAGTTTCCAGCCAAGCCTATAAACTCATTTCCAATCCACTCCCAGATGAATCCACATCAAGAAATAAAGGGTCAGGGTCATTTATCTTCTTTGAACTCTCAGATTTCTGTCTCAATCACCTAATATAGCCTATCTTATACTATAGTTATTTGTATTTTTGTTTTATCTTTCTAAGTAGATGATGAATCTTGGGAGCCAAATCTTGCTTTCCTCAAAGAAAAACTACTTCCACATATTTGGTACTCAAGAAATCTTTGCGGACTAATTGAAATGCCAAGTTTTGCAAGAAAGCCTGATTGGTGTTGGAAAGCGGCACGGAGGATGAGAAGAGGAGAGCCTTTGGGCAGCTGCAAGAGGCCGAGTGGAAGGGGTTGAAACCCTGGACCATGTGCAGGGAACCCAGAGAAATGACCCATCAGGTGCTTTCCGGGAAAGCTGGATCAACAGGATTCAGCGGAGCCAGCTCAATCCAGGTGTACTGGGCCCCTAGGACGGGTAAGCAGGGGGACTGCACGGCGAGTTTCGGTCAGGAAGGCTAGGGGAGGGAATGCACCGTCCCACCCGGCGGACAGCACTGCTGACCGTGGCCCTGCGCACCCCCAAACACGACACCTAACACTCGGGGGCCAGGCTATCGTGACCTCGCTTCACTTCGCAGCCACGTCTTCACCCTGAGTCGTGCTGGGCCCGCAGCTAGCGCTTGCTCCCCTGCCCCGCCGCGGGCCGGTTCAAGGTCAGCCGGGGAAGCGGCGGCCAAGGATACTTCGAAAACACCCCATTTCGGTTCCACCCTCAGGTCACGGCGCTACGCATCCCTCCCTACCTCACGGCCCCTTCCTCAACACGTCCCTCCCCGGCCGCCTCTCCCACCACACCCAATCCTAGGTCCTCACCCAGGCGGCCAACCCGCTCGCGGCGCCGCGTGAGGCGCAGAGAGCGCAAAGCGCCTGCGCAAAATGCGCTCGGAAAACTACGATCCCCAGAAGGCCTCCGGCGTAGCGGCGATACTAGGCCACGCCCACTGAAGACGCCCCGCCCCCTAAGGTAGCAACGGGGTATTCGTGTCCATCACTTAAAAGGTGCAACCTCGCCGTTTTTAGTAAAAATGGAGGAAAGCCGATGAGTAAAGAGCCAAAGCGGTTTCATAGCCCTGTTCGCTTGCCCCAGCTTGGCCCGTCACCCTACCGCGGATGGCTCTGTTTCCTAGGCAGCTTGCTATCCAATTCTCCAGAAGGATATTTTTAAACATTTTCTACCCTTCTCAGGCACCTGCTACTTCATCGTCTCCCTCACTTCGGGAGGGTGTGGGTGGGGAAGACGCCTCAGAGTTTCCATACTTGCCCGTAATCAAATCTACAAATCTGCCTTTCTTCACCTCCATTCTTTCTGCCTTCTGTAATTGTAACAATAAACAGAGCTACACCCGGGGTTCGCAGTTGTAAAAGTCAATAAAGCACCTTCAGGCTTAAGCAAGTTGGGGAAGCATTTTCTCTCTCCTATACCTAAAGCATCCTGATAAATGTTCACATCTCTAACATTTTAAAAGAAATCTTCCCTCAGTGTCACATCCGCCTCCAACTACCATCCTCTCTCCTTCTTATCAAAGCCAAATTTTCAGCATTGCGAATACTTGCTATTTTTACCATACACATCCCACTCATTCCTCAACCAAGTTTATTCCAATATGACTTTGGCGCAACCATTTAAGTTACCGACAAATGCCAATAGACTCTTTGTCCCTTTTGACCTCTTGGCAACATTGAATGCTTTTTGACTATTCCATTTCTTGAGAGTCTTTTCTCTTGAATTCTCTCTTTTCTCTTGAGTGTCTCTCTCTTGACACTGCTCTCACATGGTGTTCCTCTTACCTCTTCTATTCACTCTGCTTTAAGGGCTCTTCCTCTCTTCATGCCCCTTAAATGTTGGTGTTCCCCAAGGACCTGTCCTAGACCCTGGTCTCCTCCTACACTACACCTTCATGAGCAATTTCCCTCCACTCACATAGTTCCAGATATCACCTATATATCTGGGATCACTCTTTTCCATTTCAGTCTGCCTATAGAACATTCCCATATATGTTTGGATATTTCACAAGCATCTCAAACTCAATATATTCAAATGAAATCACTCTCTACCCTCATGTGGAACACTTTGGGTGCACCACCTTATTCCTTGGCCCAAATTTTACCCCAGCCATGCTATAGCAATCACTTTTGCACAGATATAATCAGATAACACCTCATCTTGGTTGTATCCCATACTTCTCACTTTCCTCTTGGAGTTTCTCTGACTGCAACCAGGGAAGACTACAGAAATCCCTGGTGGTCGTTCAGCAGCACTTAACCAATTGGGTGTGGGAGCTGGTAGTTAAACACTCCCCACTTCCATATCAAGGGCTGACAGTTCTGAGGCTCACTCACCATGACTCCTTAGGTCCCAGCAGGATCGAGCCTCAGTTGCCCACAGCAGTGACCAACGTGATCATATACTTTTGTATTGGCTTTTTCTTCTTTTTTTGCAGGTACTTGTTATTAAAAATGTAATGAGTAACTTCAGTATTTTAATATTCAAATCTTGCTTTATCAGATTATATAATGCAAAAAAATTTAAATATCTCAGTGGCAGGACAATAAAAGCAAATTGCTAGTGTGTTAAGTGAAGTTACATTTATGCTGCTATTAGTGGATCAGCTACTGGGTATAAACAAGAATGTGTTAGCTAGATCCATGGCTGCCTATCAGTCAAGGGGTGACTTGCAACTATCTTCATATACAGAAACAAGATGAAGCAGAGAACTAGCTGCAGGTGGCTCCACTTCATTAACTTTACTGTGATAACTGTAGTAGTTAACTTCCAGGATCTAGCTTTTTAACCAGCCAAACCAAGGAATCAGAAAGGAAACAGTGGGACAAATCCTTCCACTTTATCATCATGGCTATAATTTTCCTCACTCTTCTGTATTTACAGTTTTGGAGCGTCCATTGCCAGCACCCATTCATGCTTTGCCCATTCTAATAGAGCTTCCTCCTCCCTCCAGAATCATAATAAACGGATTCTAACATCCTGCTCAGAAAGAGATAAAATACATGATCACATGAAGTACCTTTTAACTTTCCCTAACTAGCAACCTTGGATACTTCCTCCTCCATATCCTCATTGGGTTGTTAGAGGTTCATCAAGTAACATCTTTTCCCCACTTGAGTTCTGATCGGACTCAGAACAAAGGAGGCAGGCACATAGAGATCAGAGCAGCTGTTTTGAGAGCTGTTGAAAAATGTGTCTGAGGGACAGTGACAACAGGTTTCCCCAGCCTGGACCCCACCCAGATATTTGTCCTACTGGAAGCGGAAGACTGCTTTCTGCAGGTACACAGTGCTTGCCACATGGCCAGGAGCAAGCATCCCTCTAACGTCTCCAATGATCAAAATAATCCCTTACCTTTTACCTCTAACAGCCCCTGATGATTTTGCAAAACTGTGCTATACAATACAATAGCAGCTAGCCCAGGGTGGCTACTGAGCACTTGAAATGTGGCTAGTCCGAATTTGAGATGTGCTGTAAGAATAAAGTATTTGAAGACTTAGTTTTAAAAACATGTAGTATCTATCTCAATGCTTTTTATATTGACTATATTTTGAAGTTTTAAAAATATTTGAATGAAATTCAAATATTGATTGAAATGAAATATTAAAATTAGCTTTTGCTGTTTCATTTTAATATTTAAAATATGGCATTATATTCCTGTTGGGCAGCACTGGTCTAAAATGCCTGGACTCAGGTATAGAGCTTAGAGTCTCTTCAAGTTGATTTCATATTTAATGGTCCTGGAGGGGAAAGGTACTGCAGTTTTCCAGGGCCAGATCTGGGTCCTTGTCTCGCACATTGGTGCCATATGATCTTCACACTTCTACTATCAATATAAGCTGAGACATACATTTCCCCTGTACATTCAGGCTCTTGTTAATGTATAGTCAAGGAAGACTCTCACCAGGATCCCCATCACCCCAACATGGGTACTTCAACTACTTTCTGCCTTTTTACCGCAGAAGTCCCACCTTAATAACAGAGACCACTTAGGAACTTGACATCCACAGCCAGCTTTCTCTTGGACTTTCTGAGGAATCACGATTCTGGCTTTATCAATATGTTATCTAGGGACTTCCCTGGTGGTCCAGTGGCTAAGATTCTGCGCTCCCAATGCAGGGGGCCCGGGTTCAATCCCTGGTCGGGAAACTAGATCCCACACGCATGCTGCAACTAAGAGTTCGCATGTCGCAACGAAGATCCCGCATGCTGCAACGAAGACCCGGCGCAACCAAAATTTAAAAAAAAATTATAAAATGTTATCTACTGACCGGCACCCAGTAGCCTTGCTCCCCAGCTCCTCCTCACCTCTGTCTTATTTATGTGAGACTTGGGGGTTAATTTATTCTTAGAAGCACAGGCCTAGAGGTGAGATAAATTTCTGGGATTAGTAGTCCCACCAATTCTCTGTCCCAGGTTTCAGTGCACCGGTTTTCTCTATTTACCATATTGTCTTCATCTCAGAGTTCCCTAGCATTGCTTATCCTTTTCTTTAAAGCATTGATTCATGGTGTGCTTCTATTAATTTGTGTGGTAAGTGTTCAATTCTCTTAAACTTAGATAGGGCTTATTTAAGCACCAGAGAGATTATTTCATTTTTTTGAAACCCCTTTTAAAGTATTTTGCCTTGTATCTTAAGAATGTTGGCATAGGGACTTCCCTGGTGGTCCAAGTGGGTAGGACTCTGCGCTCCCAATGCAGGGGCCCAGGTTCGATCCCTGGTCAGGGAACTAGATCCCGAGTGCCGCAGCCAAAAAAAAAGATAGACAGATTAAAAAAAAGAATGCTGGCATACTTCCAGTTTGTCCAATTTCTGATTCGAAGATTTCACCCTACTAATGGCCATTCAGTGAAGCTAAAACCTCAAAATTTAAGACCTCCACTACCCCATACCCTATTGAGAGGTAAAATGGCCCTTTCCTCAGAGTTTTTAGCAGGAGATGGAACAGTACTCCACCTTTTAAAAATGCTCTGCAGATCACCACATTTTAGAAGGGAACAAAGGGAGAACTGCTGACTTTATGTCCCCACTCTGTTTCGATTACCACTTTACTCAAAAGTCCATTCTAGTCTCATCTTGCTGACAATGGCAGAGTATCTTAGGGGAATACCTGACCTTCAATTTACTTTTAACAAGGCAATAAATTAAAGATTCAGAACTCTCAGAGACAGTCATCAGCCAAAAGTTTGTCAGTAGTTTCTTTTATTTTGTACTTGACATTATTAAGTAATGATATTATCCACTTCAGTAGATTCTGCACTGTTTTTCCTCAAGTTACTTCGGAAGTCCACATGTGAAAAGTCTTCCTGCCGCTCATCTGCTTTAAGAAACGTGGACCAATAGGGTTGGTTAGTAGTTTAGGGAAGGGTCTGTTTGGAATTCCACCTTCTTGAATCAGACTTTTACTCCCAGGGAGAAATGCATGTTGGTCCACTGGGATTCATGCAGGGCGAGGTAAGTCCCAGACAGCCTTTCAGAATCAAGTCCTCTTCTGGGTTTCACCTTAAGCGAATAGAAAGGGAATGCAGATGCCTACAGTCAAAGTTGCCTGGAGCCTGACTGTCAATAAAATAAAAATATAGGACTGGGCCCAAGGAATAGAAAGGTTTTGGGAGTCAAGATTTCAAGTTTAGCAATGTGGGATCACCTCATGGCAGACCTTAAATATTCAGAGACGTTTTCATTAAACAGGGAGCTATTTTAGGTCTTGAGTAAGGCAATGATGAGCAGGAAGGGATCATTTGGAAAGACTGGCCTAACAGTAATATGGAAAATATAACTTGTGACAGAGGCTGTTTATATTAACCAAATGCTGAGGTGCCTGTTGACTTTCCTAGTCTCTTGGTGCTGGGTTCTGGTTTATGAGATATAAACAGAAGTGATGGCCCTTAAAAATATCCCAGCATACCCCCCAGCTTTCTCTTCCATGATGACCTTTGAGGCAACATGTTCTAAATGATGAGGATGAAGGAAGACAGACTCACATCTGAGTTTATGTGAGAAATGAATCTTTGTTTTTTTGGGGGTTTACTTATTGCCCCATAGCTTAACATCCCCCTCCTCAATAATGAAGAGGAAAGAATTCGAATCAAGGAGTGTCTGCTGCAGTAACGGGAGCCTGAGATGATAAAGGTACAGGCTAGACTGTGAAATTCAGAGAAAGGATGTGAATCTAAGAGGTGTTTTAAATAGAACTTGGTAAGTCAAAGAGTCATTAATTCGATAAATATTTATTGAGCACCTATTATTTGCAAGGCACTGTGTGAGATACAAAGACATATAAGTCACAACTCCGAGTGCTTACAATCTGGTTGAGGAGCTAATACATGTACATAAATTATAAAACAAAACTTATAGCATTATGGTAAAGAGAACAGACTTTGAAGGGAGACCTGTATTCAAGACCTGGCTTCACCTTTTACTAGCTGTCACATTGGGCAAGTTATTTAACCCCTCTAAACTTGTTTGCTCATCTGTAATATGTGGGTAGTAACAGTACCTACTTCAGAGGGTTAGTGAGAGGAGCAAATAATCTACTCCTTGCAAAACTCTCAGCTGAGTGCTTGCCCCATAATAAGCGCTCAATAAGTGCTAGCTACTAGTAGTAGTATTAAGAGATCTAGAAGCTGGGACACAACAGAACAAGGTCAGTGCCCAAAAAATCTCCAAGAGAGAGGGACTAACGGCTATAAAGAAAGAACTGTTCTGGAAACAACAGTATTGCTCTGACATTAGTGTGCCTTCCCCTCCTGCTGTGACCTCCAGTTATTTAAAGTGTAGTGATACCTGGGGCCCAGGACGAGAGGTGTGTCTGAGGATCGCCTCCTAACGTTTGTCCCTATCGTCTGACAAACCTCTGCAAAATGTTGACTCTAAAGAGTCACATCTTAATTTCTGGCATCCCACATCAGCTCTATAACACAGTGGGTAGAGAGTGTTCCTTCAAATACTGTGGTAACAGAGGCAGGTAAGGAGAGTAGTAGCCAGAATAGGTGCAATGACCGGGAGATGGGTTTAAGATGGGGAAGACCTATCTTGAGTTTGCATGGAGGTCCTTTAACTAAAGCTTTTGCTCAACTCAGTCTATTCCCTGTTTGGCATAACGCCTTTGATGTTGAATAACTGATGATTTGGAACTGAAAACCTTCCCACACACGCTGCATTCAAAGGGCTTCTCTCCTGTATGAACCCTCTGGTGTCGCGTAAGCCGGCACCTCTGGCTAAAGGCTTTCCCACATTCGCTGCATTCATATGGCTTGTCTCCAGTGTGAATCTTCTGATGTTGAGTAAGGGAGGAGCGGTCAAAGAAAGCTTTCCCGCACTCGCTGCACTGATAGCGAGGCTCTCCAGCATGGGCTTTCTGATGTCTATTCAGTGATGAGACACCATAGAAGGCTTTCCCACACTCGTTACATTCATACGGCTTCCTGCCCGTATGGATTAGCTGATGTCGAGTAAGAATACTTTTCTGGCTAAAGGCTTTCCCACATTGATTACATTCATAAGGACTTTCTCCAGTATGAATTCTCTGGTGTCGAGTAAGGGACGAGCGGTCAAAGAAGGCTTTTCCACACTCGTTGCATTTAAAGGGCTTCTCTCCAGTATGAATTCGCTGATGTACAGTTAGGGATGAACGGTCGAAAAAGGCTTTCCCACAGGCATTGCACTCGTAGGGGCTCTCCCCAGTGTGCGACATCAGATGTCTACTGAGACTGCTCCTGTGACTGAAGGCTTTCCCGCACTCAGGACAGTCATAGGGCTTCTCTCCAGTGTGAGTCCTCTGATGGCGGATAAGGGAGGAGTGGTCAAAAAAGGTCTTCCCACAGTCACTGCATTCCTGGTCTCTCTCTTTAGTGAGAATTTTCTTGGGAGGGGTTGCCCCATGCTGCAACCTTTCCTCCTGAGAAAGGGATTTCTTGCAGGCCTCCACTGCAGGGCTTTCCTTCTCTGTTCCCAACCCACCATCCACTGCATGAACTTCAAATTTAGGAGAGGGAGGACCTTTCATTCCAAGCTTTTCCCTCAATGTTCTTTCTGATTTTTCTTCTTCTGAAGCACCTTGAATCTCAGGCTTAGTCTCCCAGTCTGGAATGGACAGAAAACACAGATGCATGTTTCTTTCTTGGGCTCGGAAATGTTGCAGCAGAGAGGAGAGATGCTATGATAAATCTGAAAAGTCATGTACAGTCACTGCATTGCTTGCTCCCAGAAATAGTGTTACACTCTAGGGAGAAACCAACACTTGGGACTGAAACGGGGAATAGAACTGATAGTGGAAATCTCAGAAAAGAGGAGAATTTCCATTGGGAGCATGGCCAGGTTAATTAGGAGAGCTGGCTAAGTGGAGGGGATGGTGAGGAATAGGAATGTCAAAGCATGAATGGGTAATGTGACAGGTCTGAGAAAGTAAACATTTGGTGAATAATAGTGAACAGAACTTCAAGGTGTAGAGAAAAAGAAAAAAAAAAAAAACCCTGGTGGGGGACAGAGAATAAATAATAAAGCAGAAGATTTGAATTTGAGAAAAAGGTGATACCCAATACTCTCTCCCACATACACCTAAATAACAACCACAAAACAAAACAAAACTCTGCCCTGCCCGGCTCATACTCAATTACCTTGAGAGACATTCTCTGCACATTCTTTCCCCTCAGATCCATGAAGCTCCACTATCCAAGGCTCATCCCCTCTCTTCAACTGAAAAATCACATCAGGTCCAGGAACTGGAAGTCCTGCTCATGGAGAAAGAAACAAGCCAGGTGGTCATGTGTGATTAAATACACAATGATTCCAAAGCTAATCCCAACCTCTAAGTCTTGCAGAGAGCAAATGCAAAAGGCAGAAAGTGCACACCAGAAATACAGAGTATGAAGTCATGCAAGGAATTCAGGAAACTCTGAATGGAGGTCAAGACTGAGGTTCTAAAAAGGAACAAATAGCATTTGGTCAGAGAGTTGATAGACTCCATTTGAATTAATGTGTTTATTCTTCCCCACGAAGTGAATGGGATGATCCTAGCTTTAGCACTGGTAGGATGGGGGGAAGAGTCCTTAACTCAGAGAAGATGAGAATGAAGAAAGGTCACCTTGAATAAGAATGTGTAATGTGGGGGCTTCCCTGGTGGTGCAGTGGTTATGAATCCGCCTGCCAATGCAGGGGACATGGGTTCGAGCCCTGGTCCGGGAAGATCCCACATGCCGCGGAACAACTAAGCCGGTGTTCCACAGCTACTGAGCCTGCACTCTAGAGCCTTCAAGCCACAGCTGCTGAAGCCCGCGCACCTAGAGCCCGTGCTCCGCAACAAAGAGAAGCCACTGCAATGAGAAGCCCACGCACCGCAACGAAGAGTAGCCCCCGCTTGCCGCAACTAGAGAAAGCCAGCTCACAGCAACGAAGACCCAACGCAGCCAAAAATAAATACATTTATTAAAAAAAAAAAAAGAATGTGTAATGTGTATAATGTAGGTGCCCATTTTTGTTCGTTTATTTACCCTTTACTATTGTGATTTTATTTAAACAAGTGGATCATGTTCATTGCAGGAAATCTAGAGGCATGTACAAGTAATAAGAAAAATCACCTTTTGTACTTTGTATTCATTTCTTTCTTTCTATTCACTTTGATACTGAAAGATACCTA
The DNA here is from genome assembly GCF_965194825.1 of Balaenoptera physalus. Taxonomy (NCBI): domain Eukaryota; kingdom Metazoa; phylum Chordata; class Mammalia; order Artiodactyla; family Balaenopteridae; genus Balaenoptera; species Balaenoptera physalus. The sequence goes on from NC_138894.1 coordinate 12,280,807, forward strand.
TAGATACATTTTGTTAAAAACTGGATAATGACAATTATATCTCAATTTTTGAAAATAAAAAAAACTACTGGAGAGTGATTTTGGAAAATAACTAAGACTACCCCAACTAAAATCATTCCTATCTGATTTATTTTGACATCTACAAGTAGATAATTCCTAAATCCATCACGATTCACTATATATAACATATGTCACTCCAGGCACTTTCACATGTAAAACATCATTTTGGGCAGAAGACTCTCAATTAAAAACAAACAAACAAAAAACAAACAAGTAAAAACCCCAAATAACTGGATAATGAAATAATGCTAAATTTTAAACTTGACTTTTTCACATAATAATAAACTTAAAATATTATTTTAATTAGCACAGCTCTACCTCACCATTTTAATGGCGACATGGTATTACATTGTATGGAATAACATCATTTATTTAATTAATCTCTTGCTGACAGACATTCCAGACTGTTTTCAATGTTTTGCTAAAACAAACAATGGTATGATGAATATTTGTGTACACCACAGGCTGCTAATCTTATTATTTCCTTAGGACAAATTTCTAGAAGTGAATCTGTCCATCTTTGGTTACATTTAAAAAACAGATCCCCTCCTAGAAATAGTCTTGAGGTCTAAACTTCCCCTGCATTGGGACCCCTGACTTGGGCAAGAGAGGTACTTTCTTCTTGGGCCCAAGGATCATCGATCTGGTTGTATGCTGACTCTCTGCTGAGAATGGCCACATCCATCACCTGCCCATGGCTTCCTGTCTCTATCCTTAGATTTCTATTTTTCCCACCAAAGTCTGTGACAAAGGCTCAGCAGTCTCCCTTAATGCTCCCTAAACATTCTCTTTTATTTCCAGATTTGGCCTGTTTAAGCTAATCCAGGGTGTTGTGCTTGCTTTTTTGACCTGCCTTGAATGAAATTTGCGATGTGACTCCTTTTACTGCCACCTGCTGCTGATTTTAAGTCTATTCTAAATCTGTACACACTCAGCCTCTTATTCTGGAAGCTCCTGAGAGGTTCTCCTTACAGGAGCCCAACTTTACTCTCACGAATACCTCACATCAGCAGTAGCTCTTAATTTTCCTTTTGTCACACAAGTCTCTATCATTGCAAAGTGCCTTCTGCAGGCATCTCTCTAAGATGTCCTTAAGACAAATATTCAAAATCAAACACATTTCTAGTGACTTACTCTGAGCTACAACCTTATAATCTCACCCCTACATGCCCTCTTTTTTTTTCTTTTGGCATGCGCGTGTGGCATGCAAGATCTTAGTTCCTGACCAGGGATCAAACCCACGCCCCCTGCAGTGGAAGCACAGAGTCTTAACCACTGGACTGCTAGGGAAGTCCCCCTCTTTTTTTACTTTTAATTGAAGAATAGCTGATTTACAATGTTGTGTTAATTTCTGCTGTACAGCAAAGTGACTCAGCTATATATATATATATATATATATATATATATATATATATATATATATATATATATATATATATATATATATATATATATATTCTTTTTCATCAATAGATTCTTTTCCATTATGGTTTATCCCAGGACATTGAATATTGTTCCCTGTGCTAAAGAGTAGGACCCTGTTGTCCATCTGCCCTTTTTTTTTAAACAAAACACTTCTTTCCCCCTCCTCTGCTTCTCTGAGGAAAAATCTTCCCTCAACGAGAATGCCCCTTGCACTCCCCCTTAGTACTCTGGATGGAGCTAAGTGAGTTACTGCTGAGCTGGGGGAAGACCTGGGTGTAGGTAACTCGGCCTCTTCTGCTGGCCCCAACCCTCTGGAGAGCAGCTCCCTGCAGCAGGCTCTCACATGCCCTGCTCCTCCTGGCCCTGGACCTGGCCCTCCGTGTTGCAGGCTTCTCAGCAAGGGCCCCTTGGTTGTCCAGTCTGCTTACAGCTCAGGGAGCAAGCCTGTCCCAGGCTGGGATTCAGGATTAAGAAATCCACTCTTGCTGTACACCTAAGCCACATCCCTCTGCTCTTCGATCTTGTCTCTCAGGGGTTCTGACTTGGGTGGGAGGAGAAGAGGTGTCAATTTATTAGCCTCTCAAGCCCACATCAACACAGTACAGAGTCTACTCCTGGTGGGAAACTCTCCTTACCCAACGAGACAATGCTCTTATAGTTCTCCAGCATCACCTCCTTGTAGAGGTCCCTCTGAGTAGGGACCAGACGCCTCCACTCTTCATCTGTGAAAACCACCGCCACGTCCTCAAATGTCACTGGGTCCTGGAAACACAATGACGTTCTCCTTATTCATAACCCTTCTCTTTACATGGACCAGACAAAACTGTCATAATGATGACAGCCTGGAGGATGCAGAGGAAGTGGAAAGAAAATGGTTCTGACAAAGTAGGGCTTTGAAGCATTTGGGGAAAGTGCTATAATCCCCCGAGGCATGAAGTTCTTGGTCACAACCCCACACTTCCTTCCTAGCCGAGTCTCTGAATATCAGGGACTCTTTTTTCAGACTTACAGAAAATGTGCAAGAATAGAACAAAGAATTCCCATGTACCCTTCACCCAGCTTCCCCAAATTAACATTTTCCACAGTGGCTTTATCTTTCTGTGTCTCTGAGTACATGCACATTCACCTATCTTCTTCCTGAACTTCTTTAGAGTAACTTGCAAACATGATGTCTCTTTACTCATAAATGTTTCAATGTGTATTTTGTAAGAACAAGGATATCCTCTTGTATAATCACAGTATGACTGTAAAAATCAGGATAGCAGTGATATTATATAATTGTCTAATCTACAACCTTAGTCAAATTTCACCAATTGTCTGTGTGTGTGTGTGTGTGTGTGTGTGTGTGTGTGTGTGTTTTAACAAATCCTTCAAATAATGGTATAGATTAGATCATCTTTAAGATCTCTCTCATTTCAATCTGTTGTTCTGTGATTCTGTAAGGTTGCATCTTTACCCCCAATCCTGAAACCAAGATGAGTCTCCACAGTGTCTGGAGAAGTTCTAAGCCAGAGCATGGAATTCAAGACTCTCTGCCCTTGGGCAGGGAGGGGGTAAGCCACATGTCTCTATCCACACAAAACTCTCTTCAGGACTCTTTCAACCTCACTGAGGTGCTTTACAGTATGTGTCACATTCTCCACCTAACCCAACACCCCCTGGGATATGGGGGCCTACTTTCAGTCCATACATAGTGGATGTACTAAAGGGAAGTCAGAACTAGGAACAGCCCGCTGTTCCCCAAACCTTCCAATCAGACCCGTACCATTGGTTTTTAGGCAAAATTGCTCAGGGTGAAGGCCACAGGGGCTGTGTGCCTGGTGACAGGCTAGTGGGCACACGTTCAAGGCAAGGAAGCATTACTGAAAGATATCACAAATCAAATGGGAAGGACACACTCCCTAAGGAGTCCTTCCTCCACCTGGTTGGGTTTGATCAAAGAAGCTCCAAGATAGAGAAAGAAAAGTGGTTACCTTCTGGAGCCTGATAGAGTATTTCAGAAACACAAAAGTCCACCTCACCTGGAATCTGGCAGCTGGAGACACAGCAGCCATTCCTTCCCGAGTGCTCTCCTTGCAGAGAAGTGCCGAGTCCTAATGAGGCAGAGGTATGGGATGAGAAAGAGGGTATAAGACCAGTCTTGTTTTGTAGTTTTGTGACTCATGAAGCAAGAAATCTCCACACACCAGTGAGTTATGTACTCACCTTCATTCTCAATACCCTACAAAAAGGGAAGGCAAAGTAAAGTAAGGCCAAGAGCAAGCCCACCCCATCCCAGAATTAGAGCGAAAGGCCATGGATATTGCTATGCAGAACACAATGTGATGCTTGTTTTACCATAATCTTAGAGGCAAAGTTCTGTTCCTGGCAGTCAAGAACATATCAAGGCTCATACCATCTTTATAAATTCACATTCAACATTGCTCATAATGATTACTAGACAAAAAGCATAAGAAATTTTATGAATGGCTATACGGACAAGTCCTGTCAAGGAAACACCCATAGCCTCTTCAAAGGAAAAATGCCCCATTCACAGCAATACCCGATGCTAAAGGAGCAGCCCTTGGGCAGCCACGGTTTGTTCCACGTGACCCTGTGTCTCACTCCTGGAGCCATACTGATTAGGCCACAGGTGGGCAATGCACAGGCTGACCAGTGGACTGATGTATGGTGTGGCTTGAAAAGATGACATCCATCCTCAGGATCGTGAACTAAGAAATGTCAGGACAACGAGTGGGTGATGAGCTGAAAGGATACCATGAGGGGCAGAAGTAGCCACGAGGGTCAGAGCAGCCAAAGGTACCAGGAAGCAGAACCCATGAGCATGTGGGAGGCATGAGGTAGAGAACAGGCTGTAACAGACTAAACACAGGCGGGCACGTTGGTGGTGAAGCACTGAAGCAAAGACCCTAGAATTCCTGGCCTTAAAGGCCCTAATGCACCTAGCACCACCCCAGACCGCAATTTGCATGCAGACCAGCCTTATTTATTGTTAGATTTCCATAAGACTGTAACCCTCTTAGGTTTTGTGTGAATCTTTATCACCAAACTTTACTTGCATTAACTGAGTACATCTCAGTTTCTCACAATCAAGAGCCTAATTAAGACATGGTCAAATCAAGCATTTTGGGGATTCATGAGTGGGGTGTGGGGAGAGTGTGGTCCTGAGAAGCAGAAGGAAAGGGTGTGTATGTGGCTCAATGATTACTGTCCTGCAGCCAAGGGAATGTATTCATTGATCCTTGTTATTCGTTCATCCATCTATCCAACCAACATTTATTCAGCACCAACTATTTATACCAAAGCAAAAGAAGTATGACACTGTCCTTGTCTTCCAAAAGCTTATGGACTACTATGCAGGACAAACAAGTAATCAAGTTAATATTTCACTACAGGATGAATAGATGCTCTAAAGGGATGTGCACAGGTAACTATGAGACAGCACATCAGAGGCTCGCCTAACCCAGACGGGAGGCAGGGAGGAACACTGCCGGTTTCTTGGCAGAAGTGGGACCTAAGATACGTTTTGATTTGGGGGAGGCATTAGAACATTCTAGGCACAAAAAAAATCAAGTTTTCCAAGAACAAGGAAGCAGGTCTTTACAGGGAAAGGATTAACAACTGTAATGAGTTTAGAATGGCAATGTCTAGGTTGGGGCAGTGCTGCGGGGGAAGATGGGGTTGGAGAAGCAGGCAGAGACCAGCTAGATCAAGGAGAGCTCTGGGTGGTCCTACTCCCACTGGCATGGGGATCACAGAAGGATTTAAGCATGGAAGGTCTTCACCAGATTTGTGTTTTAGAAAGATCTTTGCAATTTGTACCAAGGGCCTTAAAATAACATATCTTTGACCCAGCAATTTTCTCCTCGGAGTTTTTCCTAAGGAAATAAGTAAGAACACATGCAAAGCTTTTTATTAATCATCACTAACACTAACCTTTACTGAGTGCCAGGTGAGGCAACCTCCTAAGCACTCTACATGTGTCATCTCATTTAATCCTTACAATTCAGCAAAAATTTGAAATAGCCTAAGTTTCTAAAATAGGAGATTTGAGGGCTTCCCTGGTGACACAGTGGTTAAGAATCCCTCTGCTAATGCAGGGGACACGGGTTCGAGCCCTGGGTTCGGGAAGGTCCCCCATGCCGCAGAGCAACTAAGCCTGTGTGCCAATAGGATAAACTGTGATTTTATATGTGTATGTGTGTGTGAATATTATACATTGATTAAGATGAATGAACTAGAACCTCATGTTAGTAATATAAATTTCAGAAATATAATTACTGAGCAAAAATAAAGTTATAGAATGACTATGTAATAGTTATATAAAATTTTAAAACAGGTAAATGGTATCTACAAAAATCTATATGGGACAATAAGCAACAGATTGTGAGTATCTCTGGGAAAGAAGGGAAATAGGATTGGGGAGGGATACCTAGGAGACTTCAACTTTGCAATGTTTTGTTTAAAAAAAATCTAAAGGGAAAAAACCCAAAGAAATTCACACAATATTAAGTGAAGAATGCACACTTTTAAAATTACATAATTGAGCATGCACACATGTACAGAAAAAAGACTGGAAGAATATATATTAAAATGTAAATGGAATTTGAGTGGTGGCATTACAAGTGATTTTTATTTTATTTCTTACAATTCCTTGTATTCTGATTTTTTTTTTTTTAACAAGAGTTATGTGTTTACTTTGGTGTACAGGAAAAATAACAGGAAGGAAGGAAAGGAGGTGTGCAGAAAGTTATAGCAGACCTGAGACTGCCATTCTTGGGAACATCTACTTGCAAGGTTGGCCCTTGGCTGGGGTCTGGGAACTTCAATTTTAAGAGGGTTTCCTAAGAGGTAGGGTGGGCCATTATGCCTAAACTATTTGTGCAAACAATATGGTTTCTGCTGAACACCTGCTGTCCTGCTAGAGGGCCTGGAATTTTGGTATATGTTAGGCAGGAGGTGCCTACGTGACTAGCCCTCACTAAAAAGCTTGGGCTCTGAGTCTAAAGAATTTATTTGGGCTGACACATCACACACATGTTGCTGCATTTTCATTGTCGGAGGAGGAAGTGCTCTGTGTGACCCCTCATGGGAGGGAGAGAGCATGAGGAAGATTTCCCATGGTTCCTCCAGACTCTGCCTATCTGTCCCCCTTACGACCTGGCTGTGTATCCTTGCGAGATCACTGTCATCATCTTAGCCATGAGTACAAATATGGGCTGAGTCCTGAGTCCTTCTAAAAAATGCCTGAACGAGGGGTGATCTTGGGCCCCCCCCGACACAGGCGGCCACACCACTCTGGGTAGCTGTGGCAGAATGGGAGCAGAGGAGGTGAGTAGACCGGTGAGGAGACTATTACAACTAACTAAGCAAGAAATGATGAAGAACTGAACAGCAGACATAGAGAGAAGGGGAATTACTGTTGATATTAAGAACAGACCATTGATTGGAAGCGGAGGCTGAAGGTGATGGGAGAGGCAAGGATGACTCCAGGTCACAGATCTGAGTAATGTGTGAATAATGGCACCATTCATAGAGATGAGCGACAGAAAAGTAGTTTTGGAGGGAAAGCTAAGAAGTACAGTTTTGGGCATTTAGAATTTGAGCTGTTCCCACATCTTTGGATAGGAAAAAAATCAGATGACTCTGGCTCCCACTGACCAAGCTGTAAAAATTATTACTTGAATTTTGAAAAACTGTGAGTTTCATTCAAAATAGAAAAGTTAATATAAAGTATTTTAAAAATGGTTATAATACAAAGAAGGCAATGTTCAAGCCTTTAGTTATATATAATAGTACTTTGCTTTTTTCTATTATTTGTATGACTATTCATAAAGTATAGACGTATCCTTGAGGTATATAGTTGTATTCATTCATATAAGCATGAAAAAAGAAACCTAGGAAAAGGGGATAAGCAAAGTAATCCCAGAAATAGGAATTCCGTACCCAAAACAGGAAGGACTAACCAGCAATGGGACGAGGTAGAAAGAACATGGGCTCCTCACAATGAACCAACCTCAGATTCTAAAGAGGTAAAGTAACTGCAGACTTAATTCTTCTTCCCTTAGGAGATGAGCCCTCCAGCTGGTCTTATTAATTATAAGATACTAATAAGGTAAGTTACGTTTTCAAAAATGCCAAAAGACTAGATCAATATATACTTACTAGACAACGGGTTAACACCGGCCAAGCAAACTTTAAAAGAATATTGCCTTGAGGGTGAACACCAGTTTGCAAAAACTAAAACCTATGTGAAAGGCAAAAACTTAAAAACAAAACTTACTGGAAAAACAAGTTTGGTGTATCTATAAAAAAGAATCTCAACCTGAGGAGGGATTGGGGTTTGAATCTTGCTAGGAGGCCAAGAGGATACCTGTACAAATGGAAACAAATATACATCAGTTGGCAACCAGAGCCTCCAACTTGTGTTGTCTGCGGCAATATGTATTCTAATACTTGTTGGTCCGTCAAGATTCCTCCATCCCCAGGAGGGTCTCAAAATATTACCCTTGGGTCCTATGGAGATGTCAAAATTAGCATTTAGAGATACAGGAGAGTATAGGAGTAGAGGCTCTGGCAGACCGCTTGAAATCAAAGTCCAGCTCTGCCTCTTCCTACCTGTGTGACCTTAGGTAAGTTTCTTAACCTCTCAGTTTGCCCATCTGTAAAATTGGGATAGTGAAAGTACATATCTCATAAAGTTATTGTGATGCTTAAATGGGATAATACGTGTAAGGCATTTAGAATAATATGCTAAGTAAGTATGAGGAGTCCTAGGGAGGTAGAAATAATGAAAATATTAATTACACTGTGTTGCTGCTGTTTTAGAGTAGGTTTAAGTGTAAGTGTAGCCACAATATTGGGATCAAGGTATTTGTATATGTTGTCTAAAACATTAGAACTTTTTGAACAAATCAGTTGAACTACATCTGAAATTGTGGTTGAAACTGCTCAATGTTTAAATGCTTAAAGACAATTTTCAAAGTTTCATTTTTTAGATTATAACTTTAATACACTGAGCATTAACCAAATTACAAACAGAGGTGAGCACAAAAGCTCCCCAGCCATTAAACTACCAGCTAATATTCCCAAGGCGCTCATCGTCCGTGGGCTCCCTGCCAGGCCAACTTCACTCCCCATCAGGTCTAGACTCCACCAGCAGTCACTTCGGTAAGCTCTCAACGGTACCCAGGACTCCTCAAAACCACCAAATTCACATGGAATCACTGCCAGCAAAGGGTCACCTCTGTTTTTCCTTTCCCTATTTCTGGATCTCAGAGTATTTCTGGAGAAAATGCTCTTCAAATTCTTATTCTATACCTTCAAAGAGTGCTCGCCTAGAAAGCTTTTACTGTTCCCATCTTAGCTACACAGCTATTCCAAACCTCCATGGCTACCCTTCAATTTCAGCAGAACACTGTCTTTCACTACCCTGAAGCTTCGCAAGAGTGAGTTCTGAGCGAGGCAGGACTGTGGTAGAAAGCATTCCACAGGCCTGGATTACTGACTGTGAAGACTTGGCCGAGTTACTTAAGCTAACGGTTGACCCCCCATCCCCTGTTTTTTAATACCTATTTCACAGGGCAGTTATAATAGTAAATGAGACAATTAATGTAAAGCATTTATCTTACAGTCTGTTCAATAAATGAAAGCTTCTTTCCTTTCTACTACCCAACACCAACCCATTCAACCAATATTTCCAAGTACCTGTTATGTGCTAGGCAGCCTGGGTGTGAGGCCAGCAAAATGGAAATGTCTCTTTTCCAGGACTTTACCTTAGTGTCCTACATCTGTGTCCTACTTTCTTTTCCACCATTGTTTCCTCTCAGAATCTGCTTCCTGCATGACCCACTCTTCCTTTCTCCAGCATCTCCCATCGCTTCAGTAGCTTCTTCACATATCTTCAAATAGATATAATCCTCCTCGATGTGAAATTATCTTCACTGAAGCCCACGGCCTCCCTCTGGCAAAACAGTTCTCATTTAGATTTTCCTTTCATGATCAAACTTCTTCTACATACCTACTGACTTCACATCATCACCACCTACTTTCCTCAAAGCCATTTTTCTGCTCCTGCCACCCCCACACACCTGAAACTGCATGCTTGAAAACTGCCAATGCATTTCTGAGCTCTAATTCCGATAGTCCTTTTCTCCTTATTTCTCTGCAGCGTTTTGACTGTTTGGACAAGTTTCTGATGCTGCCCAAGGCTCAGACTGTGGACAGTGTTCTTCTCGCTATCCTGCAGAAAGTCCATCCACACCTGGTGCTCCATTCCCACCTTTACAGAAATGCTTATCGAGTCTAGTCCCAATCCCTCTTCCAAACTCATCCTGCATTTCCAAATGACTAAGAATTGTGAATAAGGCATTTTGCCGGCATCTTAAAACCACCTTCCCCTATGCAATTCCCCACATGAGCTCCTCTCCCTGTCCTTACATTTCTAGCAGAAGCTCTATTATTCTCTCAGGTGCCCCAAATTCAAACTCTTACCTAGCTCTCTTTCCTCCCAAATCTAGTTAGTCACCAGATCCTTCCGAGTCTTCTTTTGCAATGTCATTTGTATCCTTCCCCACCACTGACACCACCATGATTCAGGTCCACAACAGCTTGCTTCAGGACTACCACCACTACCAAGCATTCCTAACTGCTTCCCTGCACGAGTCCCTTCCCCTCTCTAGTCCTGGATGGAACCTCTAGAATAACTGTACCGAAACAGTTTTAGTCCTGTCAGTCCCCGATCCGTCCCATACAATCCACCCCGCTGGCCGTGTCTTGTCCTGATCCTCTATGCTCTGACCCCGTTGTGCTTTTCCCCACCCTTGTGTCCCACTATTCCTCGATACTTCACTCTTATACATAGCATTTCCTTCTCAAACCTGCCCAATGCATCGCTACTTCTTTCCTATTTTTTTTCACATCAAATTCTACCTCCTCCATGAAGGTCCCCTGATCTAGTGCGGAGGCCTATGGTAGGGAGCTAAACGAGACAATCTGATGCGATTTCTGGGAAAGACGGACGGACTGGAGCGGGCGGCACCCTAGATTTAGTGTCAATTCCACCCACGTTTATTAAGCACCTATTACGGGAAGAAGGTACGGGAGGAGCGGAGGAAGGCTCCAAACTTCCCACGGAACACATGCACACACGGGGGCTGGGGGGACAACTTTCCGTCCGCACCTGTCTGAGCCGGGACGTCGACACACACACACACACACACGCACACACTCACGCACACACTCACGTACACACTCAGACGTTCTGCAGGTTGGCTCCGCCCGCGTCACCTGTTCTACTCCCACAGCACCTCCCCCAAGTTCTCAGTGTCCCCTTCTCTCGGCCGCTGCGCTCACTCGGCTCCGCCAAGACACACACCCACAGCCCTCACCTCCGGCACAGACTGCTCGCGACCCAGGAAGACGGCGCCTTTTCAGGTCGGGAAAGCAGTGCGCCGGCGCAGAGGGTTCTGACGTCCGCGCTCGCCACCAATGCTCGGCCTTCGCAGACTCCATTTCCCAGAAGTCTCAGCGGCTGGCGAGCTTTAATATGATGTCTAGCGATCTGCGCAAGCGTACCCTTCTAATGAAGGGGTGGGCGGTGCCGAACCGGAGCGCACGCGGCAGTGCGGCAGCCTGAGCGCGGAGAGGGAACCGTTGTGGATGCTAGGGAGGCTTGTGGTCAGCCTGGAAGTACTGTCTATGTGTGATGTCACGTCCCTCCAGTCCTCCGATGGGAGGGCCGTCCTAAGGAAATGTGTCTCTTTTAGCTTTGGGGGTCCCGTCCCTACTGGGAACGACTTCGAGTCTTCTGGCCCTCGGAAGGGGCTTGTTTCTGCTTCAGCTTGTTCACTTTTAAGGAATTTGGTTGTAAAATTTGGGCAGGAGTGACGCAGAGTTTGGTTCTGAGGATGGGGCTGGGTACGTGCCATTTTTGTGCAGAAAAGAGAAGAGCCCAGGAGTAGGGCAGGTAGCCCGACTCACGACATTTTGAGCGCACCCCAGCTTGTCTTCCTTGGTGCTACTCAAAGGACCCTCATCGGAGTCTCGCAGGGCTTCTCAGCCTTGGCTGCACGCCGGAATCACTGAAGAGCTTTGATATATTGATTCCTGGGGCCCACTATGAGGAGTGAGAGTTTGAAAAGATCTGCAGGTGATCCTAATGTGCAGCTAAAGCTAAGAATCACTGCTCTATAGCTTCAGGGAAGATTTGAGATTATACAAAGAATGTGATGAAATTCTACAGTCAGGAACAAGTCTACACTTGCACTCAGAAAACCTAAATTGCCTGCCATAGGCAAGGCATTGTTACAAATACAAATAAGACACAGTTACTGCCCCAGAGGAACTAGTGTTCCAGTGGACAAATCAGAATGTGAAATTGTTACAACACAAAGCAGTGTGTTCTACAATTATGTCACTATTGGGAGACACTATTGGGAGTACAACTGAGGAAGCAATTAACTATGGCCGAGAAAGTTGGAAAAAGCTTCCTATAACTGGTATACTTGAAGAAGAGTAATTAGAAAAAATGCAGAGAGAATAGCATCTGCAAAGGTATAGGCTAGAGGATCAAAGTGCAAAGAATTAGTAGCAAGATGAGTGGCTGGTGGATAAGGTTTAGGGGCTGATAACCATAACTTGGAGCCAGATGGAGTACGATTTTGTGCTATAGTAAGGGGTTTGGACCTTCCAAGAAGATTAGGACTTGGAAAAGTTACCCTGTCCAAGACATATTTTCTTGCTGTTCCCTTCTGTGGGTGGTGTTTTTTTATTCTTTTAGCCTTATGCTGAGAGTGGAAATTTGGGGGTCCTAGGTGAGTTTCTTAGAGTTCCCCACCCTTGGGCAGGCCTTAGGGTTTCATCGCTACCTTAACTCCCCAGGTTGCTGTCAGAGTGGGAGCTTAAGTTCTCCAGGGTTTAGCAGGGTAAGAGTTGGGTTTGCTGCTCACTCACCTCTCAGGGCTCTAGCTCGCACTTCCTTATTTTTTAAAATTGAGGTATAGTTGATTTACAATATTATATTAGTCTCAGGTGTACAACATAGTGATTCACAATTTTAAGAGATTATACTCCATTTATAGTTATTATAAAATATTGGCTATATTCCCTGTGCTGTACAATATATCCTGTTGCTTATTTTTTACATAGTAGTTTGTACTTTTTAATCCCCGATCCCTATCTTGCCCCTCTCCACTTCCCTCTCCCCACTGGTAACTACTAGTTTGTTCTCTATATCTGTGAGTCTGTTTCCGTTTTGTTATTATTCACTAGTTTGTTGTAGTTTTTAGATCTGGCATATAAGTGATATCATAAAGTGTTTGTCTTTCTCTGTCTGACTTATTTCAGTAAGCATAATATCCTCTAAGTCCATCCATGTTGTTGCAGGTGGCAAAGTCTCATTCTTCTTTATGGCTGAGTAGTATTCCATTGTGTGTGTGTGTGTGTGTGTGTGTGTGTGTGTACACACACACAAGTCCACTGTCCTCCTTGGCAGCAGATGCCCATTGAAGGAGACCCAGCCCAACCTACCCCCATTTTTTGCTGGAATATTTTATACCACATCTTATTCATCTCTTGCTGGACACAGGTTGCTTCCATATCTTGGCTATTGTAAATAATGCTGCTGTGAACATTGGGGTGCGTGTATCTTTTTGTTTTCGTTCATTTTTTTTTTACTTTGCAAATTCCTTACTTTCATGCCTGTGAGTTTAGAGAGATGATTTATAACTTTTCAGCATTTTTAGTTTTTTAGTTTTTTTCAATTAGGGTTGTTCAGGGAACCCAATCTGCCATGTTGCTGGAAAGATTAAGAGAATTTTAGCCAGTTTTCTTAGAAGAGTTAGGAAGGGCATATGGATGCTGAACAGCCAAGAAACAACCTTGTTTAGAATAAAACAAGGCCTGCCAGCTGGGGGCTCTGCCAAATTGCAAGATGTTATGGCTATCTGCTGCTGTGTAACAAATCACTTCAAACTCAGTGGCTTAAAACAAGGTTTCTTATGCCAATAACTTCTGTGGGTCAGGGACTTGGACAGGGCACAGCAAGGGTGGCTTGTCACTGCTTCACACTGACTCCATTGGGAGGACTCAAGTGTCTTTATCACTTGTGTGTCTGGTACATGGACTGGCATCCGTGGCTGGGCTCCCCAGGACTGTGGACCAAAGTCCCTACACGTAGCCTCTCTTTGTACTCGGACCTCCTCACAGCGTGGTGGTCTCAGGGTGGTCAGACTTCTTACATGGCAACTCAGGGCTCCAAGAGAGAGAGTCCCAGTGAATGAGACAGAAGCTGCATGGCCTTTTATGACCTAGCCTCGAAAATCAATGGTCACTTCTGCTTTACACTGTTGGCTGAAGCAGTCACAAGCTTGCCCAGATTCAAGGGTAGGGCATTACCGCCCACCTCTCAAAGGGAGGCGTGTCAAAGAAACGATGGTTGTTTAAAAAAAAATCTGCCACATAGGATTTTAGCCTTCCCCTTTCATGGGTGTTTCTCTATGAGACAGGCGGGGCAGGGGTGGAGTGTGGCCTTGCAGTGTCCCTATTTCAGCAGACAATTTTGCTGTGTCTCGTTGTTTTGCTCAGCTGTGTTGCTGTCTCCTGAACTGCTGCAGGTTGCTTCTAACAGCAGCCCCTGCTCCTCCCAGGCCCCCTCTTGCAATTCTAAGACCCCTCTTCTTGGACACCCTTTGACCTTATTTCTCTGAGCGTCTCTTCTCTTTGCTGCTACTACCTGGTACTCTGTATCCAGATCTACAACTCTCCAAACTCTCTGTCAAAAGAAAACATCATTCTTTTATATCATGTGGCCTTTTAAGAGGTGTTATCTTAGCAGAAGAGCATGGGCCCTTAGTGATAAGTGTTTTCAGTTTTACCACTCAGTCTATGGGGTAGAGGATGGTTTATCCCCTAGCAAAGGGATTTGGCTACTTAGCAGTAATATTCTTTATTTTCTACTACCACCTCTTTTTTCCTGGGGTGCATGTGTATCATCAGAAGCTGGGTAGATGCGGTGGAAGAGAAATATTCAGGCACAATTTTACACTATACCTGAAAAACATTGCTTCTTCTGATGCCTAGGTCTGATTCCAGGTCAGATTGGTAATTTACTTCTATACCTTTGTTTGTTTAATATATTTTTTTCAAAATAGATACCATTGGGTTTTTAGTCCACCCTAAATGATTGTATATGCCTGAACCCTAATTGTGAACAGGTTCCTGTTTTTACCGTGGGACTCCTTACCCAGGTAAGTCAGATGGTGGTGCTCTAACATCCCACATTAGTTAAGGAGGCTCTGTCTGCCAGAGCACACGTTGGACCTGCAGAAATCTCTGTGCTTCAGTTCTGCCTTTCAAAAGCACCAGCCAGTCTTTCACATTTTTGTTTCTTTTAATTAGTTCTTAAAATTCCTTTAGCTCTTTAAACTAGAGTAAGCCATCTCCTTCAGGCTAATGTGAGTTAGAGAGATGCTCTTGCTATCTGATTTTCCTCTGGATAAACTACAGTTTAGCAATGTTGTTCTTAAAGTCTGATATTTCCCATTATTTTTCTGTGGTACTAGAATTTTAGCCAGGCACAAGAATAAAGACTACATTTCCTGGTAGCTAGGTGTGGTCATGTGTTCTGGTAAATAGGATGTAAGTGGCTGTGTTGTACAGCACCTTCTGACAACCTTCCGTAAAAGAGAGCTGGACTCAGAATAAAAATGAATGAACTACTGATACACATGACAACATGGCTGGATCTCAAGGACTTTATGCTGAGTGAAAGAAGCCACTCTCAGAAGGTTACATACTGTATAATCCTGTTTATAAGGTATTCTGGAAAAGGAAAACTATAGCACAGAATAGAGCAGTGATCACAAAGGGTTGGGATGGGAGAAGGGTTTGAGTACAAAGGAGCAGCAAAAGGGAATGTCAGGGGTAATGGGGAAACCTATCAGGCTGCTGGGGACCAGGGCTCCCCTGACTGCACTTGGCGTCAAATGGCACACCAGAGCACTCTGAGTCGGGGAAGAGACATCACTGTTAAGCTATTGATTAACTCTCCCGGGTAACAAATGTGCATTGTAACAAGGGCCTCTAGCTCAAGGTCTGTCCCAAAGGACGGAATTTAAGAGTGGGAAATGTCAGGCACTGTAGCAGGCCAATGCCTAAAGGAAAAGACATCAGGGGCAGGCAGCGCCCCTCAAGTTCATCTGAAGCAGTTCCATTTCTAGTTATGTCAGCCACCAATGAGATGACGCTCTTTTCTCATGTGTCCATACCCTCCCCTTTTTGGTTCCAGAGCACAGAAGAGAACAGAAACTCCTTTGTCAGCCATGGTTCCCAGGCAGCCCCCCCTTCCCACACCTCCTCGGCTTAGGAGAAAGAGGGCTTACTTGCCGGGCACTTGCCGTGCCATCCTGGCCATCTGTGCCACCAGAAGTGCTGGCAGAAAAGTGAAACAGATTGAAAAAACAAGAAAGGAGAATGGAGACTTCCCTGGTGGTGCAGTGGTTAAGAATCCACCTGCCAGTGCAGGGGACGTGGGTTCTAGCCCTGGTCTGGGACGATCCCACATGCCGTGGAGCAACTAAGTCCATGCGCCAAAACTACAGAGCCTGTGCTCTAGAGCCCGTGAGGCACAACCACTGAGCCCGCATGCCACAACTACTGAAGCCCACGCACTCTAGGGCCCATGCTCTGCAACAAGAGAAGCCACCGCAATGAGAAGCCCGTGCACCACAACAAAGAGTAGCCCCCACTCGCTGCAACTAGAGAAAGCCCACACACAGCAATGAAGACCCAACGCAGCCAAAAATAAATTTATTAAAAAAAAAAAAAAAGGAGAGTGGACTTTTTGCCCTGATTTAATAGGTTATTCTTCCTTGAACCCCTAATTAGGGTCTATAAATCAACCTCTCAGTCCTCACAAATCCCCTCTCTGATTGAGGAGTGCCTCCAGAGAACCACTGTTTTAATATCCAGACTGTTTCTCCATTTCTTTTAGGTCCTAGATGATACACGTTTCCAGAAGAGGAGGGAGTCCAAAGCGCTCCCTTCTTTGAGTTCACCCTTCACTGAATCCAAAACCGGGGGACAGTGGGAGAAAGACAGGCACGTTAATAGCCTGTAGAATAGCAGTTAGTAGCCTGCAACTGATCTCAGGTGGCCTCGGCCTGCAGCGGCTTGAAGCAGGATTTCGGTTCCCACCAGAGATTGAAGTCAGGCCGTGGCAGTGAGAGTGCTGAATCCTAGCCTCAGACCACCAGGGACCAGTGGCCGGTGACAAGGCCCTGGCCCGTCAGCTGTGTAGAAATGAATTTCCACATAGAGTCAGAAAGCAGTGAAACGAAGTATTTATTAGGAGGAAAAAGGGTACGTGTGGATAGGCACACAGGTGGGCTCAAAGAGAGGGGCCTGCCCCTGTGGTAGTTTGAATCATTTTTATGGGGCATTTCTTCCACGTTTCCTTTGGCCGATCATCTTGCTTTGCCTGGTTCTGAGTTCGTATTTGGTATATTTCAGGGTCCTCTCATGTGTGTGCATGCACCTCTTAGCCAAGATGGATTCTAGCGAAGAGGCCTATGGGTAGGTTGACATCACCTACTATGTGGTGGCGGCCCCTCCCTTTTTGACCTTCAAGGAGCCTTTCTGCGCATGTGTAGTCAGGAAGGTGTCCTTGACCTCGAGATGAGAAATAAGCGGTCTCTTATCTGGGCAGGGCTTAGCTTCTCCTCCTTCCTGCTATTTTGGCCCCTTCCAGCCTGGGACCCATCTATCTCCTGCTTCACCATGGGCCATCAGATCTCCTGAGCACTTTATAAGAAATACACATGTCTGGAGAGCCTGCTAGAAATTCTTATTTGGCAGATTAAGGGTAGGGCCCAGGCTTCTCTTTTTAACAAATCTCCAGTGACTTCTTTTGAGCAGCCCCAAGACAGGCTCTCCCGCCCAGGTGCTAAAGGCACTCCCAATATGGGGGTTGCTTCCGGTTCCCTGCCCGTGGCTGGGAGCAGGGTGAAACCTCCATCGACGTAGCTGATGCCCACTTTCCCCATCCGCAGCTGCGGGAGCACAGCACCCAGGATTCTCCAGTTGACAGGGCGCAGGCGCTGCTGGGTCCCGCCCTGCAGCCCCGCCCCTCCGCCCCCCGCCTGGCGGCGGGTCTGCGCAGGCTCAGGACGGGTCTCGGGAGGTGGGGCTGGAACTCGGGCGTCCCTTGGACCTTTGTGGCTTTAGCGACTCCTGGCGCGCAGGCTTGCACTGGGCACCGCGCCCGGAGCCCGTGACACAGAGGGGAGTGTCCCTTCGTCTGCCCGCCTGCGAGGGGCTGAGGAGGCCTGGAGCTGGGCGCAGAGTTGCGGGGCCGGTCGTTTCCCTGTGAGGCTCTCCCCAGAATCCCTGCTGCCTCCGGGCAGTGGAGGAGCGGGCACGGAGGTCGCAGGTGTGGCTGTGGCTGTTTTTCCTGGTGCTCTGCGTGAGAGCTGGGTTCCAGAGCCTGGTCCCTAGGAGGAGAGCGGCGGAGCGGAGCCCGTGGGCGGAGGCCGGGCGCGTGAGGGGTCTGGGAGTGGGAGCGGGAGCGGGAGAAGAGCATCGCCCCCGCAGCCATGCTGCGCGCCGCTGGGAAGTGGACCCGGCTTTGACAGCCCTACTCTGGGCGCTGCGGGTTGGCTGGGCGTGGCTGCCGGAGTGGGAATGCCTGGTGTTACCCAGCTTCCTCCCCGCTCCCTGAACCCCGGGAGAACCGCAGGGACCCGGCCGAAGGACAGAGATTTGGACCTAGTGAAAGGACATCGCCCCTTAGCACGAGCTATGGACTCCACAGCATCAGGTTTGGCTCTCGAGGGTGCCGCGGGCCAGACCCCTCCTGGGGGGTTAGTGCTGGGTCGAGGAGGAGGGCCCTAGGAAAGGGCCGGGGAATCCCACTGGAGAGGCAGAGCCTGCAACCGCCTTCCCTGTGGCGGTGCCTTCCAGGCTAAGGAGCGTGAAGTCCCAGCATCCAGAGACCATGGAGGGCATGGCCATGGGAGACTTAGCCCAAAGGCCACCGGACAGAGGGGAGAGCAGGAGGGCATCTCTTCCTGCTGTGGCAGGGAGACGGCAATAAACCTGTGAGGGAGTGGCCCTTGGCCAGGGATCAGAGGACAGTGGGGCCATTTGGAGCCTTGCGACCCTCTTCCTTTATTACTTCATTAAGTAATAATGTTCTTCCAGATCATCTGGGTACAAGGTCAGCAGTGTACACGGTGGGCACCTCCTGTGACCACCGTCCCCCCCAGTGTTAGGGAGAGCGCAATCCAGGTGTCCCAGGAGATTTTAAGCCATTCCTTTCTTAGTTTAGAATCTCTTTTCCTTCACCAAGTGGGCATTTTATTTTATTTTTGCTGCATTGGGTCTTCGTTGCTGCACGCGGGCTTTCTCTAGTTGCGGCGAGCAGGGGCTACTCTTTGTTGTGGTGCACGGGCTTCTCACTGCGGTGGCTTCTCTTGTTAAGGAGCACAGGCTCTAGGTGCATGGGCTCAGTAGTTGTGGCTCGCAGGCTCAGTAGTTGTGGTGCACAGGCTTAGTTGCTCTGCGGCATGTGGGATCTTCCCAGACCAGGGCTCAAACCCATGTCCCCTGCATTGGCAGGGGGATTCTTAACCACTGCACCACCAGGGAAGTCCCGGGTGGGCATTTTAATTCTTCAGTGCTCAGGGTCATAAAACTGGCCAATGACAGAACTGGGCTAAATCTCTGGGACTCTCACCCCCTCTTTTTTCCTATATGCCTTGTGGTCTGTAGACCAGCAGCACAGGCTTCTCCTGCAAGCTCTCTAGAAATGCAGACTCTCACGCTCTACCCCACATCCCCTGAACCAGCCTGTTTAGCAAGATCCTCAGGAATCCATATGCCCATTAAAGTTTGAAAAGTGCTGACCTGTGCTATACCACGCTGCCTGCCTACCTCCCTGCTTTTGTTGGTGGTGGCCTTAACCACTTCTCTGGCATGGTTGGGGTTAGTTCTTTGTTTGTTTGAAGACTTTAAAAACAGTATGATACAAAGGCCTATAATAGAGGGGCTCTCAGAATACCCTCTAGAGACCTAACGGTGCTTAAGAACATAGAGGACAGCTGCTCAGGAAGAGCTGGCCTCTGTGTTGCTTCCCAGGGATAAGGGGAGAGGTGTAACTTCTTCCCCAAAGTCCTATATCCCTATGTGGCCTCGTCCTAGGCCTTATTTTGTATTGTTAACCGGTCTTATACCCTCAGGTTACATTAAAATTCCTTGAAGTTCTTATCCACGTTTATATTTTCAAAAGGCCTAGTAAATGACCTGCATATTGGAGGCCCAGTAAAATAACTCTCCGATAGAGTGGCCAGACTGTGGTCACACTTCAGCTACCTACAGCTTGCTGTGGCCTATGGACAGGTGGGGACCTCACGCAGCTGTGTACGAGGGCAGCCTCTAGCCCGTCCGTCAGCTCCCTTTGGCCCAGCCTTATCCCCAGAACCATGGAAGTGACACACTGACTTGGGGAGTCTGGGAGCTGTAAACCTCTTGAGGGTTAGCCTTCCTTATGGCTTCTTTTACCTTCCTAGTTCTCCCTTCTCAGGACCCTGCTCTTCCTCCAGAGAGATGCCCAGGAGAAAAGGGAACAGCCAGCTTATTCCTGAAAGCCAGGCCCCAGGTGAGTTGAGGTTCTCTTAATTTTTCCTCAATGGCCTGAACTATGGATAGTTTTGCCTCCTTTTCTCTGACCCCAATTCCTGCTCTGCAGGAGGCCGAGCCCATCAAGGCTTTTGCTGGCCTCCTTGCCCCTTGCCCAGGGCCCTCTCCTCTCTGCTCAGTGTGCACTCACTCAGATCCTTTGGTTTATTTCTGTAACGGGCGCTGTGGTGAGTACCAAGTAATGTGAGCGCACCGTGGCCCTGAAGGACATGTCACAGCCACAGAGGGGAGAGGACTCTCGCACCAGGATGCAGCCCCAGTCACAGTAAGGATGTGCGTGGTGTGATGGCAGATGGAATGGCACAGACAGGCCTCTCCATCAGCGTTTGGGAAAAGGGGAATCAGCCTGTGCTGGAGAGGTTGGGGAAGGTGCACGGAGAAGTGGGGACAAGGAGGTTCTGAGGGTTCGGACAGGTGAGGAGGTCATTTGAGGCCGGACCCCTGTGCAAATGTTATCTTCCAGGATTAGTGTGGCAACACACTTAACTTCACTGCTTCTGGCTGCGTGACCTTGGATGAATCACCTAAACTCTCAATGCCCTGGTTTTGCCAACTGTAAAATGAGGATGATAATCATGTTGATGATAATGATGAAAATAATAAAAGCTGTTATTTGCTGAAAACCAAACAGGTATCAGGAACTATTCTACACAATTTATTGATACTAATTAATTTCATCTATAAAACAGTCCCATTTTGAAGAATGGCAACTGAGGCACAGAGAGGTGACCTGAGGAAACCAAGGCACAGAGAGAGAAAGTAACGTGGTCCTGGTTATCTAGCTAATGAGGGCGGGAGCCAGTTTCAGATCTGGGCTGTCTGGCTCCAGACTCAACCACTCAGTAATACAACCACCTCATGTAGTTGTTGGAGTCTTCCGGCAGATGGAGTTGCCTAGTCCTTGTCAGCTTCAGTTGCGATGGGGATGACGGGGTTAATGGTGACTGACTGTAGAGATGGATTCAGGTTTGGCTATAGGAGGCTGGATGTGGAGGGAGAACCAAGTGGAGGGCTGTGAACGCCAGCCTGCATCGTTTCCTAGCATCCAAGATGGTGGTTTAGTGGGATTCTGGCTTGATAATAGACATTTATAATTAGTTTTCTAGTCAACAGGGGAAACTCTCACCAATAAGGAATTCTCTCAAGTAATTAGTAGAGTAATAAAGAGCTTAAACCTCTTTGGCCTTGATGTACACCATTCAGAGGTGTATCAGAGAGCTTCGCCTAGTTATGCTGTGGTAGCAACAGCCCCCAGCTCTCGCGGGCTCACAGTAATGAAGTGTGTTTCTTCTATACGTTGCCTATCATTAGTGGGCTGGCTGTGACTCTGCTCCATACCCTCTTCACTCTGGGATTCAGGCTGAAGGGTCAGCCCTCCTCTGGGATGTGCCGTTCTTGTGGCTGGGGGAAGGTGCAGTGTGAGACTCAGGGGACGGCTCTCCAGGCTTCTGCCGAGAACTGGCATGTCCTGCTTCTGCGCACAGCCCATTGGCCAGAGCAGGTCACGTGGCCATGCCTAATGTCCGTGAGGTGCGAAGGATAAGCCTCCTGTAGTAAGGGGCCCAGAGGGAGGGGCAGTAAACATTCTGAACAGACAATTACACTGTCTGTTTTCTTGCTCACAGATGTTCACTTCCCTCCCTCTGCACACAAAATTTCTCCCCAGGGGAGATAACCCAAAAGCCCCATCCCGTCAGAGCATCAGGATTGAAGTCCTGGATGGTGTGATATTTTGGACATCAGGTCTGGATATTTCTCCTCTGGATATGGAGATCTATGAAAAAGACAGGCTGCCTGAATCCATATATCCCACATACAGTGGAACAATGGGGCTGGATAACCACAATAAACACCCCTGTTCAGAAAGGGGAACCATGGGAGGAGCCCAGCAGTCCCTGGTCTGTAACAGTTACGAAATTCCACTGGGCAGAGTGTGCACATGGCTGATTCACTTTGTTGTGCAACAGAAGCTAACACAGAATTGTGAAGCAGTTATACTCCAGTAAAGATCTTTTAAAAAAAAAGGAAAAATTCCACTGGGCAGACTTGGTGAGGACCTTGGCCTTGGGAGTGGGGAAGTCTTTTGGTTATATGCAGTGGTTCTGCTCGCTGGGTACAGCTCCCCAGTCCAGTGTTCTCCTTGGCTCTGCCCTCCAGAAGTTCCTTCCTTTTGCAGTATCCCCCTTGGTCACATATGAAGATGATGTTGGAGAATAAACTCTTTTGAGGGCTAAGCAGCTTTTTCATTCTGCCTGAGTAGGTTGATGGCCCAAGGATTGTTTCAAGTCATGAACATTCAGTGTTAACTCTCAAAAACTTGACCAGCTTTTTGTGTACTTCCTTCCATTAGCTCCCTGTGTCAATAGCTTTTCCCACAGTTCTTGTTGAAATATGCCCCTCTCTTTAGACTTAAAGGTGGAGCTTTTGGGGTCTCCTTGGGAAAACCATACTTTTAGTCACTGTGAACAATTTGGTCCCACTGAAAGGATTTACTGGGAGCCATCTGAAATTAATAAGAGGTTTAAACAAAAGGTTTGACAATCACACCCATGATTTGGTCCTTGCCATTAGGCTGAGTTGTAATCGTCCTTTGTCATGCAAAAGCCATATTTATTTTGTCTTTGACCAGCTGGAAATGAGAATTGGTTAAATCTCCAACCCTGCAAGTCCTGGAATTTCTGGACACTTTCTTTGGCCTTCCATTTTTATTTTGCAAATCAGCAAACTCTTGAGCTCATTTTTTTTTTCCTGTAATACTGTCAAATGACAGTGCCAATGACAACCAACTCATACTACTGAAATTGTTTCCCTCCTCTTTTCATAACATCACAAGCTCATGCTTGCATTGTTCGTCTTTCAAGTTACTGCAGCAACAGCTTTACCCCACAGTTCACCACCAAATTACATGGGTTGCCATCTTGCCAATAAGTTTCCTCACTGCCTGGCCCTGGAGACTGTCACGTATTTTAGGCTTTTTGTCATGGCAGAACCCTACTTGAAGTACCAGCTTTTTTAATGAGTCAGTTTAGGCTAGTTATGCTGTGATAACAACAGCAAACCCTGAGAGACTTACACCAACAATGGTTCATTTCTTGTCCACATTACACACAAGCTGTGGTTTTGCCCCACATCTTCACTCTGGGATCATTTGCCATTCTCAAAGCAGAGGAAAAAGAAGCAATTGCAGAACCTCCACTGACTCTGAAGGCTTTTGCTCATTAAGAAGCTCATGTCACTTCCTTCACATTCCATCTGTGAAAGCAGATTATTTGGCCACACCTGAGTTAGCGGGGTAGGAAGATCAATTTTGTAGGGAGGGCCAATGAATATTTTGAACAAATAGTATAATCTATCACAAGAGGTTACTAAAGTAGTGAGTTTTCCACATTTGATTATTCTGGACTGCCTTTAACTTAATATAAAATTGTTACTTTGTCTTATTCTATGGAAACCTTAGGATCTAAATGGGATTTGACTTTTAAACGTTTTGGGGGGGAAAGTAACAGTACTACCTTCACTTATCTGCTTTGTAGTTCATAGTTTACGGATTATTGTACAATGTAAGTCAAATGAGAGTGTTGCTGTTATAGAGAGTGCCAGGATAGTTCTGGTTGGGACCCACAGAATGGTTGTACCTTGTGGGCACCTGAGATCCAGGGTCTCACTCTCAACTTTGCACATTCAGGAACTGAAAAATGATTAGGCTTTGGGGGAGAGGATTTATGTTAATCAAACTCGCAAAAGACTTACTGATTCACCATAAGGCCACTTGATATACTTTCACTGAACTGTGTGCTGGCAGGCTGTTTTGGGGATAAGTTATTCTAAGCCCCAAATGATTTTATTTGGCCTTAGCAACAGTTGTCATTGAAATCCTAGGTCACAAGTTTCAAAAATACTTAATTAGAAAACTACTGATACCAGTGCATTTCAGAATGCAGAGCATATGAGTTTGTTCTAATTGATTCCATTTAAATGTCACTAAATTGAGAGTGAAACCTTTTGAAAACTGAGGAAATGGATTGTATTTCTCTCTTCCACATAAGCAGAGTGTCTCTGTAGGCCTGATTCTCCTGAGACCCCGATTACATTTCTAAGCAGCTTGATGTTGACATATGTGGGCACTGGGTGGGATACCAAGTAGTAAGGATGACACAATCCCTGGAGCAGCTTAAAATATTTTTGAGATGATAAAACCCAGAACAGGGGCATTGCGATAGCTAGGAAATCTCGGAATCCCTTCCGGTACATCCTGAGGTTCTACTCAGACACCAGTCTACTCTTCTCCCCAGGGCCATGAGTGTGCTCCCCGAGGGTGCAAGAGTGTCTTCTGTGTTTCAGGACCTGACGACATTTGAGGATGTGGCTGTGGAATTCACCCGGTGGGAGTGGGGGCAGCTGGACCCTACTCAGAAGGACGTGTACCGGGAAGTGATGCTGGAGAATTTCAAGAACCTGGCCTCCCTGGGTGAGCTCAGCTCCTCCAAAGCCCAAAGCCTGCCCATCAGGCCATCTTTATTTCTTTGGTGTTTAAAAGCTAGGGGTGTCTGGGCCTGTTGGCTGATTTTTGCTTTGGGATTCTGGAATTAGACATTTATATTCTCTTTGGGGCCCAGAGATACGGTATTTCTACTCCTTGTTCCTAGGAAAAGTCCCACTCCATATGCACTCAGAATAAGAAGTTTCATGACTCTGCTCCTGATACTTCACAATGCTTATTCTTTGGAGGCTGTCTACAAGCCTTGACCTCTGACATACAGTCATGATCCTTTTCCTTTCCCACCAGGGTTTCCAATGTCCAAACCGTATGTCATCTGCCGGTTGGAGGAAGGGGAAGAGCCCTGTATTTTGGAGAGAGAAATCTCAACAGGTGCCCCCGCAGGTGAGTGAGTTGGACCAAAGCAGATAATAAGGCCCAACTGAGTGGGAAGTTCCCCTGAGCCCTTGGTCAGGGGGCTTTTCTTTGAAAAGGTGAGGTCACTTGCCAGGAACCCTCAACACCAGTATTTTGAATACGTATAGGCTTTTGTAATGTTTTCTGGTGGGGAAAGAAGAGATGTTCATTTTCTTCTCTAGTGTTTATATTTCCCTTGTTACCTATCTCTGCCCACCTGTCAGGGTTCTTGGGGCTGTGCATCATCACTAGATGTCACACGGTCGGTATTAGATGGAATCTAAGGATCAACAGATGTAAGTGCCCAGCAATCCTATATCAGCAGGGCTAAGAGAGTTAGCAAGGGACCAGACTGAACAGTTAAGTAGCCCAGAAATTAAAGGGTTACTGGCAAGGACATCCTGATGGATAGTCAGGAAGATCAAGGTGAGGACACTTCAAGCTTGGTTAAGCTAAGCTGCAACAGAGGTGATTCCAGGAACAAAGACTACTCCTTACTAGCTGTTGATGGAATCTCTTTGAAACTGTTTATTCCTAGGTGATTTGAGAGTACCCTGTAGGCTCCACCCCTTGGGGTAGAATTCTGGACACAGCTCTCCTGACTCTCATGTGTAGGACAAGCATACTGGAGATGACAGTCTGTGTCAGTGTCCATCTCTGAGGCAGAATCAGCCTCAGGCCAGAGCTAACGCTCCTGAAAGCAGGGCTCAAATCCTGACAGCACAGGCTGGGCCTCGTCATGGGAACGTAGAAGAGAGGAGAGAGAGGGAAGATGCTGATCTCCTCTGTAGTTAGTACTCTCTTGATCTTGTTTCCCTCCAGAGTGAGGGCAAGGGTCTGACGTCTGGATCTAGTCTCATCATCAATATCTGTCTGTTTACAGTGTTCTGCAAACATGGCTGTGTTTCAGAATCTCTCGGGGAGCTTGTTAAACATTCATATCCCCAGGAGCCACACAAGACCTACTGGCTCAGAATCTGGCCTCTGGGAGCCCTGGTTAGGCATTGCCAGTCATTTTCCTCTTCAGAAGGGTCACTATTATTGTATTAGCTTTCTGTTGTTGCTGAAACAAACTGTCACAAACTTAGCGGCTTTAAGCAACATGTTTATTATCTCACAGTTCATAGGTCAGAATCAAGCATGGGTCTCACAGTGTTACAACCAAGGTATCAGCAGGGCCGAGTTCCTTTCTGGAGTGTCTAGGGAAGAATCTGTTTCCTGTTCCTTTGGGTTGTTGGCAGTACCAATTCCT
This sequence comes from Balaenoptera physalus, assembly GCF_965194825.1. Classification (NCBI taxonomy): domain Eukaryota; kingdom Metazoa; phylum Chordata; class Mammalia; order Artiodactyla; family Balaenopteridae; genus Balaenoptera; species Balaenoptera physalus. The sequence goes on from NC_138894.1 coordinate 12,307,134, forward strand.
TGCAGTTGTAAAACTGAGCTCCTCATTGTCTTACTGGCTGTAAGCTGAGGGGCGTTCCTAGCTTCTAGAGACTGCTACATTCCTTGGCCCATGGGGCCCTTCCTCCACCTTCAAAGCCGGAAATGGTGGATCGAGTCCTTCTCACACCACATCTCTCTGACTCAGCCAGGAAATATTCTCTGATTTTGAGAACTCTTGTGATTAGATTGGGCCCACCTGAATAATTCTGGATAATCTCCCCATCTCAAGGTCTGTGCCCATAATCACATCTGCAAAGTCCCTTTTGCCATGTGAAGTAACATATTTATATGTTCCTGGGATTAGAGCATGGAAATCTTTGGGGGATAATTATTCTGCCTACCACAATTACATACAGTAATATAATACATGGTATATGTATATTATATAATACATAATAATGTGTGGTGTGGACTGAGGTGTTGAGGGAAGACTTTGTGGAGGGCATCTTCCTAACCCTCCTCTCATCTTTACAATCTTTGGACTTATCTTGTGTCCTGGAGTCCAAACACTGTTCTCTCAGGTTTTCCTAATCTCCAGTCACCTGCTTATCTTATTCTTGACACGTCCAAAACTTTCTTCAGACATACACCATTCTTGGAAGAAACTGTACACCTCTTTTAGATATTATTTTATTTATTTATTAAAATTTTTTTTTAAATTTTATTTTCAGCTGCATTGGGTCTTCGTTGCTGCGTGCGGGCTTTCACTAGTTGTGACGAGCGGGGGCTACTCTTTGTTGCGGTGTGCAGGCTTCTCATTGCGGTGGCTTCTTTTGTTGCGGAGCATTGGCTCTAGGCGTGCGGGCTTCAGTAGTTGCAGCACGTGGGCTCAGTAGTTGTGGCTCGCGGGCTCTAGAGCACAGGCTCGGTAGTTGTGGCGCACGGGCTTAGTTGCTCCATGGCATGTGGGATCTTCCCGGACCAGGGATCGAACCCGTGTCCCCTGCATTGGCAGGCGGATTCTTAACCACTGTGCCACCAGGGAAGTCCCTAGATATTATTTTAAAGGTTAATTATCTTACATCTATTATAGGACTTTACTTCCTCTTGGCACATAGAACAGGTAATAATAGACTGTATTTTTTTTTTTTTTTTTCCCCAGACTGGGAGAGAAGGCCTCAAGCCAAGGAATCAATGCTAAGTCAGGGAATTTCCAAAGAAGAATTATTCCAGATACCATCAGTGGAAAAACACATTAGAGATGAACTCTGGTCCTCCAAACTGAAAGCAACTTGTGGTTGTGATGACCAGTTAGAGATGCACCCAAAAAAGCAGGAGAGACATCTGAAAGAAATGTCACTCACTCACAAATCTACTACCACCCTTAGGAGAGATCATGAGTGGAGTGAATTTGGGACAAGTGTAGGTTTAAGATCAGTCCCTGTTAACCAACACAGTGTTCTCATGGGAGAAGGATACTATAAATGTGATACAGATTTCAGAGAGACTTCAGGGAGAAATAACTCTCAGAGAACCCATCCAGGGAAGAAATCTTGTAAATGTAATGAATGTGGGAAGTTGTTCCATTTCCAGTCAGAACTTAGGCGCCATCAGAGATGTCACACTGGAGAAAAGCCCTATGAGTGCAGTGAATGTGGAAGAGCCTTTGGTCATATTTCATCCCTTATTAAACATCAGAGGACTCATACCGGAGAAAAGCCCTATGAATGCAGCGAATGTGGCAGAGCCTTTAGCCAGAGTTCATCTCTTGTTCTACATTATAGATTTCATACTGGAGAGAAACCCTACAAATGTAATGAATGTGGAAGGGCCTTTGGTCATACTTCATCCCTTATTAAACATCAGAGAACTCACACTGGAGAAAAGCCCTATGAATGCAGAGAATGTGGGAGAACCTTCAGCCAGAGTTCCTCTCTCATTGTACATTACAGATTTCACACAGGAGAGAAACCCTACAAATGTAACAGATGTGGAAGAGCCTTCAGCCAGAGTTCCTCTCTCACTCAACATTATAGATTTCACACCGGAGAGAAACCCTACAAATGTAATGAATGTGGAAGAGCCTTTGCTCACACTGCATCCCTTATTAAACATCAGAAAAGTCATGCTGGGAAAAAAACCCTATGAATTCAGATAATGTGGAAAGGCTTTCAGCTGGAGTACACACACCACTAAACCTCAGAGAATATATATATATATAATATGAGTGTAATGTATGTGGGAAGACTTCTGGTCGGAGGACCTGTCTTGTTCAACATCAGACAGGACGTACTAAACTGAAGCTCTATTAATATCAAGAGAGGGAGTGGGCTTTTGTCACAACTCCTCCCTTATCAAACAAACACCAGAGAATTCAAACTAGTAAGAAACTATGTGAACGTAATGGATTTGGAAATGCTTTAGTTAGTGGACACACATTATTCAACATCAGACAACTTATACTGGGGAGAAGCCTTATCTGTGTAATGAGTATAGCACAGCCTTCAGTCACATATTATTCCAAAAAAAAAACAAAACAAAACCAGATAACCATACTGGAGAGAAACTCCTCAAGCATGGTAAAAGCTATCAGTAATACTTCTCTTCTTGCCTTACTAAGCATCAGGAATACACACTAAAGAGAATCGCTGAGAAAGCAGTAAATGTGGGAAGGCCTTCAGTCACAGCACATCCCTTATTAAGCATCAGAGAATTCGTTCTTGAGGAAAAACCCTGTGGATATGGTGAATGTGGGACAGCCTTCAGCCAAACCTCTTCCCCTTATAAACATCAGCAAGCTCACCCCACTGGTTAGAAACCCTGGGCATGTAATGCATGTGGGAAAGGCTTTGGTGGATGTTCTGCCCTTTTTGCACATCAGAGAATTTGTACTAGAGTGACTCTTTGAATTTAGTGAAACTGGGAAAGCCCACTAGCCAGAAGCCAGAACTATACATATTGCATAGTTCCCTTTATATGAACTCCACTAGTAATAATGTGTGTCCTCTAACTAAAGCCTTTCCAAATCCCAAACCCTCAGCATACATTAAGGCTTCACCCAAAAGGGAAACCCTGGGAGCTTAATGAATGTGAGGAAAGTTGATTCATAAAGCTAGAGCTGAAAGGAAGCTAAGAAACCACCTAGCCTGGTGATCTCCTACCTGCTGGGGGTTGTTTTTATAACCACTTGTGTTCTGTCTCCCCATCCTGTTACTGATGGGAGAGGGGGTGCTGTGTGGGTGAAGAGAGTGAAGGCTGATGAAGGTGGAGGCACCAGTGACCTAGCCCAGCCATATTTTACAGCTAAGGAATCTGAGCTTCGGAGAGTGCCGTGCCCTGGTCTATACACCTAACTGCTGGACTTCTTTCCTCCTGGTTCACAGCTATAGTTTGGGGATTGAGAGACTAAAGGCCTTCTCTGCACAAAAGCTCCATGCACTTGTTTCTCTGTAATACATGTTACTTTTATGAGGCAGTAGAGTACTCTTATTAAAGTTTTTGCGAGCAAAAAGCAATTTTAATAGATCTTTATGCTACTAGATTTGGGATTTTTGAAATAAAAAAATTTTAAACATCAATTAAAATATGGGTATTATTAAAATCAAAACCTCAAAAACATTATCCTAAGTGAGAGTAGCCAGATGCCAGGGACCACATATTGTATGGCTCCCTTTATATGGAATGGCCAGAAAAGGCAAATCTTCAGAGACAAAGTAGATCAGTGGTTGCCTGGGACTGGGAGTGGCAACTGGGAGTGACTGCAAATATTTCAAGGAATCTCACTGGGGTGGTGGGGCTATCCTAAAACTGGATTATGGTGATAGCTGAACAACTTGGTAAATTACTAAAACTCATTGAAATGTGCAAATAAAATGTGAGTTTTATGGTATTAAATTATACCTCAACTGTTTTTCAAAAATCAAATATACAGACATACCAACTATTGCTAAACCAATTTTCCTATCTCGTCTGTTACTTCAAGCCATCTGTGTGTCTTTGCTATCACCTTCTATTTTCTGTAATGGTTATTCCTAAGCTTACTGGGTCTCAAGTTCATATCATGTTGTCTCTGCAACCTATGTAGAGAAGCCAAGACCAAGAGCTGTCATAGGCCAGAGGAGTCCTGACTAAAGGAATTAGCTTACACTAAGGACAGTCGTTCAAACATTTAAAGTCCAGATGAGGTAGCTGAGCCCAGAATTCAGGGAACCAGCTCAAAGTGGGTCCATGCAGACAAGCAGGATCTAGGGGTACAAGAGGTTGGCAGAGGGGAGTAGGCAGGTAGAAGGCACAGGAGGCATCTGGACAGCTAAGATCATGATGCCAGCCTAGGCGCCTGAAAATCATGGGAAATTCTTCCCAGAGATTCAAAGTTCACAAGCAGAAATAGCAAATATTTTACATTAGTAACAGCTTAGTTTGCTCTATCACACATTTTTTCCCTCCAGTGCCCTTCTCTAACCCCCGCCCAGGTCAATTTTATATACCTGGGTACCTGCAACAACTTTGTAGCTGGTCTTTGCCTAACATCTGTCCCTTCCTCTTTTGTATCTCAGCCACATTAACCATTCTCATCAGTGTGCACCCATTCGCACCCCTGAAAGCCTTTGTACTGCCTACAGGATAAATGCTCACCTCTCAGTTTAGCATTTAATGCCCTCTCCAGTCTGCCCTAATCTCCTGCTGCTCCTGACAAGAACCTCTATTTCAGAAAAACTAGCTTGCCTGCAATACTTAAGACATGCCTCTGCACTTCCCAGCTTGGGCCGTTCTGCTCAAGCCGTTTCACCAGCCTGGAATGCCCCCTCCACTGTCTAAAGCCTAATAATCAGTCAGAACCCTGTTCAAAGGTCCCCTCCTTGGGGAATAATTCTCTTGAACACTGATGAGAAGTCAGGTCTTATTCATCTGCAATTGTAAAAGCATTTGTTGTATCCATAAATATTTAAAAATGAACAATATGTAGATAGGGATAGTTCTTATCACTGTCTTGATCTATTTAAGTCATGGGTTGTTTATCATCTTGCTACTTCTTTGTCTCCTGAACCAGATTATAAGCTGCTTCAGGTCATTTCTCATACTTCCTCTCAGAAATGAGCACCCAGTAGGTCCTTACTAACCATGTATTAATTTGAAAAACAACTTGTATTGCCCCTTTTCTCAGTGCTCTGACTGCACACTTTCTACTAGATGAAAATCTTTCCTTCTAGAACACTACCAAATATTTTCTTAGAAAAATACTATACTGTTCCTGTAATTATTTTTCAATTTCAAATATAGATTAGCATTGTTCCATCTTTTGGGGTTGTTGTATGCGTATATGAAAATTCATTGCTATTTTATTTTGTAGCACTACAATGACTTCTCATTCCAGCTACCCAGAGTTGGGCCAAACTTCACAGGTTAAGGAAACCGTCACCCACAAGACTGCTGTCACTTCAAACACCAGCCATGAATTGGGGATCCCTAGGTCACCCTTCTGACCATCTGGCTACAAATTTGGGAGTTCCCACTACTATTTCAGACTTGGTAATTCTATATAACTACTCTCAGAACTCAAAAAAGTGCTGTATTTATTATGATAATTTTATTATAGCAAAAGGAAACAAATCAAAACCAGCCTAAGGAAGACACACATAGGGTAAGGTTTGGGAACAGCACAAATGTGAGGCTTCCCCAGGAACACATTACCCTTCTGGCATATTGATGTGTAACAACAATACATAGAGTGCTTCCAGCCCAGGAAACTCACCTGAGCTTCATTGCCCAGAATTTTATTGGGGTTTCATTACGTTGGCGTGATCAATTGACCACACAGTTGAATTCAATCTCCAGTGCCCTCCACCCCCAGGTTGGGCTGATACCATGTGGCTCAAAGCCCCAACTCTATAATCACTTAGTTGATCTGTCAGGCATGGCCAGTCCCCATCTTGAGTCATCTCATTTGTGTAAACTAGGGGCCAACCACGAGTCACTTCATTAGCATAAACTATCAGATATGGTCCCTGGGGGGGTCACTATGAATAACAAAGATATCCTATCACTCAGGAAGTTCCAAGGATTTAGAGGTTACCTCCTAACACACATTCAAATCAATGTAAAAATGCTTCTTCAATTATTATTCAAATAAGTCATAAAAATAAAGACTGTACTTTAAACATTCCTCATCAAATAATTGCAATATACCACTTCTGCTTGCAGACCACTGGCAATAACTTAGACATAGGACTATGGCTGATGGCAAGGGAGGCTGGAAATGGAAGTCTTTGTCCTGGGCAGCAATGGGGCCAACGAAAACTGGGGGATTCTATTACTAAGGAAGAAGAGGAGGATGGATATTGACAAATGACCAGGCATCTGTGCCTGAAGACCCCAATACTTCAAAGCCATTTGGAATGAGATCATATCCATGATCCTCTCTGGGTCTCAGTCTTCTCCTCTGTAAGATGAAGGGCTTTGCACTTGTGGAAATAAATGAAGACTACCCAAATGAGAAGAAACAGGCTGTTTATTCAGAGTTTGCCATAGCAAAGGATCAGCCACTATCACCTGCACCTGGCAGAGACCCAAAGGCATGAAGGGATTAAGAAAGCTTTACGATGAGAAGAAAAAAAATGAAAGCTTCAGGTATGCCCTGACTGGAAGTTGTCGGCATGGGAAAACTGGAGGGGGGTTAACTAGGAGCAGGATATCTTATGTGATTGGTTTGGGCAGCATATTTGGTTTTCTATGGTTGGTTCTAAGTTGGAAGTGAGGGCAAAGAATAGGGGGGAAGTAGCAGTCATTTGGCTGTTCTGAGCTGATTGCTGCAGAGGCTGTGGTTTGGCTTCCAGGCTGGTTGCTGCAAAGGTGTGGGACAGAGTTCTATTGTCATAGAAGGTGTATCCATTGTCCATTGGTATATTTAGTTCCTCAGTTCTCCCTTTTGGTCATTTTCTTGCTTGAGAGAGGTTGACCAATTCAGAGATGCTAGACAGCCAGATCTTTATGGAGGATTGTTTGGTTGTCTCCATAGTAAACTTATCATGAGATCTTTTTGATCTTTTTGTTGTTGTATCATCATGGCAATCATCTGATGAGACAGAAGCTGTGCAGAAGCATTGAGCCAAGTAGTGTTTTCTTTAAGGTGATGCACTGCCTGTTCTACCATGCCTGTTTGATTGAGCCAAGTATAGCAATGGCATAGATGCCCCCAAGATTAGTCGGTAAGAAGTTTAGTGCAAAGCAGTTGCCCATAACTACTTGAGCCAATGAGCTGAGACAAATCTACAGATCTTCAATCTAGGGAAGAGGTGATGTCATTAATAACTTCTGGCAGAGTTAGTGAGTGATAGGTCTCTTATAGTCTTTTTGTCTCCCACGATTGGAAATACTGCTCTGATTGTTCACATAAACAATGAGTCAGCAATTCCCCAAGGCAGAGTGCATGAATAATTAAGGGTGGCCGCATTTTGGAGCTCTTGCCTGGGTTGGAATTTCCAGCACTGGTGATTTATAAAGTTAGGATTTCTATATACAGACAGTTTTGGGATGCTCTTCCTAAAGTGCATGAAGTTTTAGTCTGAGGAAAACGAGACCTGTTGACCTGGTTGCAAAGGAAGTAGAATCCAGTAGGGGCACATAGAGATCCAGGAAAAAAGTTGTTCATGACATGAGATGGGAACCAAAGCCTCACATTAGCTCTGCTATATACTTGGATCCCTTTACTTTCTTCCAGCTAATCAGTAACTGGCCTACTACCCTAATGAAGGTTGTTGAATTCAAATTTAGAATTACCTGGATTCTGATCAACAGATTGTGCTAATTGGCTCTTTTTCTGGGAGAGTGGGACACTAGCAAAGTCACAGGTTGATTTGTTTAAGGTCATTTGTCCCTGTAGGTGCTAATGGAAAAAACACTGGCTTTAATTCTCTATAGTCTCATTTGGTGAGACCAGAACCGTTCATATGTATTTATCATGATGGTCTGCCAATGGATGGCATATCCAGCAGTTGGTGAGACTTCGAGTAGTGGCTACTATTTAGGATAATCTAAGAATGGCATTAGAATGAGTATGCTCTGGGGACTTCCCTGGTGGTCCAGTGGTTAAGACTTTGCCTTCCAGTGCAGGGGGTGCGGGTTCAATCCCTGGTCTGGGAGCTAAGATCCCACATGCCAAAAAACCAAAACATAAAACAGAAGCAATATTGTAACAAATTCAATAAAAGACTTTTAAAAAAAGAATGAGTACACTCTGACCTAACAATTATAATGAAGAAGAAAGAAAAGAGAAAACGGGTCATTATGGGTGGATGACAACCAGGAATCAATAGAAATGAGAAGGATAACTATAAGCAAGGAGATGAAAAACAAAACAAGACTTTTTTTGAAGTATAGTTGATACAGTATTGTGTTAGACAAAACAGGGCTTTGATACAGGTCTTGGTCTGACATCTTGGGCAGAAGCTATCTGTTATCTGAAGTCATCTATTTATTCCAAAGGTCTTTGGTCAGCTGTATACTTCTGAAGACCAGCTGCTTCTAGAGCATCTGGGAGAATCCTCAGTTTGAAGTCCTCTACTGGAATAGGCTTCCAGTTGTGTCAATTCGGAAATTCTTCTTTAGTTGTAAAATATGTATTGAAGAATTGACCCCCTGAAGTTTCACTGCTGTATTTGTTAACAGTACCCGATAAGGTTCTATACAATAAAGTTCAAGAACAATTTTTCTCTGATGTCTCAGACAAAAATCTCATGGTTGAAGATCACAAAGAGGCTGTTTAGGAAGATGCTGTGGGAAAATGTCCTTAACATGCTGATGATAGGACTGGGTAGAGTACATGAATCCCTTGTAATATTTTGCCATGTCTGCATGCAGCAGGGTAGAGTCTAGTATTGGAAGTGGAATCTCTAAATAAATGGGTTCAGTTCTTAGATAACTGATGTATCCCCAAGGAGTGAACCATATGGCCATAAGGGCTTCTGGGAGTACCCTGGCCAGGGAGCTAAAGGGTTTCTGAGATTTTTGCTAATTTTAAGTTAAGGATGTCATTGATTCCTGTAAAGTGTGTGCTTTGATCACCTGATATAAAAAATGGGATGTGATATGTTGGATACACAAAATCAAGCAGCTTTTAGTAAGGACTATAGCTTTTCATAGCAACTAAATGCTTCAGTCCATTATAAAAATAGACATATTAAAAACTAAAACACATTCCCATTTCATGAAGGGTAGGAGCTGGATAAAATCCATCTGAAGGTGTCCAAGGATCTTGGAGGCTTTGGTTCCAGGCCATGTCCCACCTTTAGTTTTGTCAAGATTATGTTTATAGGTGACACATGACCTAAAAATAACCTGTTAAAAAGTTTTCTTTTTAAAGTTTATTTACCAGTGTTAAGATTGTAACCAATTTGTCTGTATCATGATGTGTAGTTTCATGGAAAAATTTAGCTATCATCTGAAATCATCTGGCGCCACCAAGTGGCCATCTTGGGAGCACCAGTGATGATCTGAGTGAAGGTTACATTTTTTAACATTCTTCTTTTTCAGAATCAGGGGCTAAACACTGATATTCTATAGTGGACTCTCTGAATTCCTCCAGAGATTTATCCTTTGAGGGTTTAGTTAGGAACCTCACCTTGGTTAAGGCTGCTTGTTTGGCCTAATGATCTGCTAGTGCATTTCCTTTCACTTCCATATTATCTCTTTTATATGAGCCTCAGCCGTTATAATAGCCACCTCTCTAGGAAACAGGAGAGAATCCATAAGTTCTTGCTGTCCATTTTTGATGGGGATTCTAGGAGAGGTTAGGAAACCTTCTTTGTTTCAAAGCATCTCAAAGTCATGTTCTGATCTCAAGCATATCTCCTATCTGTGTATATGCTTACTCTCCGGTCTTTGGCCAGTCGACTAACTGTATATAGTAAGTGCAGTAAGTTCTGCCATCTGGGCTGCTTGTAACTCAGTAGAAGACTACATTCTAAAGAGAACTTAAATTAGTGACACCATATCCTTCTTGATAACCTTTGGTTTCATATTTGAGATATGCTTCATCAACAAAAATATTAGTTCAGAATTTTTAATTGGAGTCTCTAGTAAATCTGAGCAAGGCACAGAAAGTTTCCTAACTAAGGTAAGACAGTCATGAGGTTCTCCTTCTGTTAGGGGCAGGAGTGTGGCAGGGTTCAGGATGCTGCAGTAGTGAACAGAAATGTGAGAGGGAGAGAGTAACAGAATATAATAAGATGTTAATTAGCAGGCTGACAGTGTAAACTCTCTCTTTTCACAGATGACATGATCTGATATGTAGAAAATCCTAAGAAATACACTAAAAACCTATTGGAATAAATGAATTCAGCAAAGTTTCTGGATACAATCAGATCAATATACAAAAATCAATAATATTTCCATACATGATCCATAAAAGGAAAAAACTGATAAACTGGACTTCATCAAAACTGAAACCTTTTGCTTGGTGAAAGACCCTATTAAGAAGATGAAAAGACAGGCTACAGGCTGGGAGAAAATATTTGCAGACAACTTATTTCAAAATGTACTCCCATCTAGAATATACAAAGAACTCTCAAAACTCAATAGTAAAATAAACCAAACAATCCAGCTAGAGAGTGAGCAAACATTTCACCAAAGAGGACATACAGATGGCAAACAAGCACATGAAAAGACATTCAAACATCATTACCTATTAGGGAAATGTAAATTAAAACCATGATGATTTATCACTACACAACTATTAGAACAGCTTTAAAAAGTGGTTTTTTTTGTTTTTTTTTAATTTACTTATTTTTGGCTGTGTTGGGTCTTCGTTTCTGTGCGAGGGCTTTCTCTAGTTGTGGCAAGTGGGGGCCACTCTTCATCGCGGTGCGCGGGCCTCTCACTGTCGCGGCCTCTCTTGTTGCGGAGCACAGGCTCCAGACGCGCAGGCTCAGTAGTTGTGGCTCACGGGCCTAGTTGCTCCGCGGTATGTGGGATCTTCCCAGACCAGGGCTCGAACCCGTGTTCCCTGCATTAGCAGGCAGATTCTCAACCACTGTGCCACCAGGGAAGCCCCAAAAAGGTGTTTTTTAAATGACAATTCTATATGCTAGTGAGGATCAGAGGAACTAGATCTCTCACACATTGCTGGTGGGAATATAAAATGGTATGGCCACTATGAAAAAGAGTTTGGCCATTCTTAAAAAACAAAACATACATTTACCATTCAATCTAGCAATCTCACTGCTTGGCATTCATTCCAGAGAAATGAAAGCTTATGCCCACACAAAAACATGTACATGATGGGTATATACCTCTAAGTATTGAAAGCAGGGACCTGAAAATCTATTTGTACCCCATGTTCATAGCAGTATCATTCACAACAGCAAAAAGGTAAAAGCAACCCAACTGTCCATTGGCAGATGGATAAACAAAATACAGTATATACATACAATGGAATATTATTCAGCCTTTAAAAAGAAAGGAAATTCTGACACATGCTACACAAGGATGAACCTTGAGGACATTATGTTAAGTGAAATAAGCCAATTACAAAAGGACAAACATTGTATGATTCTACTTATAGGAGATAGTTAATCAAATTCATAGAGACAGAATGGTGGTTGCCAGAGACTGGAGAGAGAAAGGAATGGGGAGTTTCTGTTTTGCAAGATGAAAAGAGTTCTGGAGATGGGGGGATGGTAGTGATGGTTGCACAACAATGTGAATGGACTCAGTGCTCTGAACTGTACACTTAAAAATAGTTAAGATGGTAAATTTTATGTTATGTGTATTTTATCACAATTTGAAATTTTTTAAATGTCAAAAAATGCACATGAATATTCACAGCAGCTTTGTTTGGAAGAGCCAAAAATTGGAGAAAAACTACATATCCTACAACGATGAATGGTGGAACAAAAGGAAGAAACTATTGATGCATTCAACAACTTGGATGGACATCAATGGTATTATGCTGAGTGAAAAAAGCCAATCTCTCTAATTCCATTTATATAACATTCTCAAAATGGCAGCATTTTAGATATGGAGAACATATTAGTGGTTGCCAAGGGTTAGGGATGGTTGAGGAAGACAGAAGAGGGAGAATGTGACTCTAAAGAGAAAGCACAAGGGATCTTTGTGATGATAGTTCTGTATTGTGATTGTGGTGGTTATAGAAATCGACACGTGATAAAAATTGTATAGAACCACACACCACCCCCAAGAATGCATGCCAACTGATAAAATCCAAATGAACTCTGTGCATTGTATCAATGTGTACAATGGTTTTGATACTGTATTATAGTTATACAGTTGACCCTTGAACAACATGGGTTTGGACGGCATGAGTCCGCTTATATGCAAATTTTTTTTCAATAAATACTGCTGTACTACATGACATGTGATTGGTTAAATCCATGGATGCGACACAACGAATTCAGAGGGCCAACTATGGGACCTGATCACCCATGGATTTTGGTATCCGTGGAAGGTCCTGGAACCAATCCTCTGTGGATACTGAGAGATGACTGTATAAGATGTCACGATTGGGAAAAACTGGGTGAGGAGTGCATGGGACCTTTCTGTACTATTTTTGCAGCTCCCTATAAGTCTGTAATTATTTCAAAATGAAGTTAGAAAAAACAAACCAGAACTTGACTGCTTGGCCATGGGCCAGCAAGTTCCCTTGTGACCTGAGCTGTCCATCATGAGCTGGGTGCCATCTGACCCACCAAGCCATAAAGCTGGGCACACAGCAGCACGCCATCATCAAATGGAAGTGGTATATATGAAGCTGGGCTCAAGCAGATCCTGAAGGCACAAGAAATTGTATGATTTCCTCATGACCATGGCCTCTACTCTTGTGACATTATCTTCTCTCTCCAAGCCCTACCTACAGCTTCACGGTAACCTCCCTCTGACCAGTTGGCTGAAGAGGAAAACTCTTGGGTTCTGCATGGTATGCAAGCATCACCTAAAAGGACACAGCTGCACAACATCTCACTTTGGGAAGGTCTGCGGGACAGTGATGAAGGGAAATCCTCTCAGTGGGCAGAACTTTGAGCAGTGCACCTCGTTGTTCATTTTGCCTGATCAGAAGAACAGAGCTATACTTTTTCATGGGCTGTGGCTAATGGCTTGGCTGGATGGTCAGGTACTTGAAAGGAGTATGATTAGAAAATTCAAGGAGGTCTGACAAGGAGTCTGGGGAGAGGTGTGTCGACAGACTTCTCTAATTTGGCACAGAATGTTAAGATAATTATGCTCCATATGAATGCTTACCAAAGGGTGAGCTCCACAGAGAAGGATTTTAATGAGGTGGACAGAATAACCAACCTGTGAATGTCAGTCAGCCTCCTTCCACAGAAATGGACTCAAGAACAAAGCACTAGGGATGGAGGTTACGTTTGGGCTCAGCAACATGGACTTCCACTCACCAGGGCCAATCGGGCTCCAGCCACTGCTTAGTGCCCAATATTCCAACAGCAGAGACCAACACTGAGCCCCCAATATGACACTACTTCCCGAGGATTAGCCAGCTATCTGGTTGCAGATTGATTACATCGTGCCAGTTCTATCATGGAAGGAGCAGCACCTTGTTCTGACTGGAACGGACACTCTGGATATGGATTTGTCTTCATTGCCCGCAATGCTTGTCCCAAAACAACTATCCAGAGCTTTGCTGGAGTTGGGTATGAATAGCTTTTTTATTCTCCTATTTATTCCCCCCTCGGACCTTCACTGAGACCCTCTCCGTGCTCGTCTGTACCTCGCACTTCCGGTTGGGAAAAGTCCGCAGCATCAGCTCCGTTCCGAGTGAGGAGGATGTCACCAGCTCGCGGTCCCGCCGCCCAGTAGATCCCGACGGTCCCGCCGGGTCCCTGGAGAGAACACCGTGAGGCAGCCCCGCCCACACCGGCAGCCAGCCCAAGCCCCGCCCCTGGGTCCTAACGCGAGGACCCCCCCCCCCCAGGGGCTGTCCGAGGCTGCGCCGGACTCATCCCACTTTGCTTCCCGTCCAGACAACCCCTCACTCGGGCCTGCGCTGCGGCGCGGCCCCCTGGCCTCGGAAATTCAGTCTCGGGCCGAGGTCCGCGGCCGTTGGACGAGGAGCAGTCGCGGCAGGCGGTGGGAAGGCTGCCCGGACGGAGGCGCTCGTGGGTCTCCACCATGGCGGCGGCGGTACGCGCTGCGGGAATTTTCCCTGTGCTGTGTGGTGCCTCGGCGGGTGAGAGCCAGGACGCTGGGAGCAGGCGCTCTGAGCGGGGCGGGAGTGGGGGTTCGCCCGGGGCCTGCAGACACCTGGGTGGAAAGAAGCGAGAAGCCGCGGCCCCGGCCTCTCACGCCCGGCTTTTGTCCCGTTGGGACTTGCTGTGTGACCTTGCTCGCGTCCGCATCCTCTCTGGGTCGCAGGGCCCGGGTCTGTAAAGTGAGGGTGGACTGGACGTGGTCCAAAGTCTCTTCCAGTTCACCAGGCCGCTCGTGCATGCTCGGTTAGAAGGGGCAGGGGAGTGGCAGGCAAGCATCGCCTTCCCCGCCGGCGTGATCCACAGGTTCATTTGGTGATGTTGATGTGGGGTTCGAGGTGGATGGCGGCCAGCGAAGCTCGAAAGGGAAAGAGGCTCTTCTCCAGCTTGAGTCGGATAGGACTGTCAGTAGTTTTGCTTTTATTGTCCTCTCACACCCCTAGTTGGTTGTTTGCAGCCCGAGGAAAGGCAATCTGCTATCCTCCAGCCTGATGTTTATCTCTAGGAACCACTTCGTAATTAATTTGAGCTCTATTCGCTCTATTTTATTGTAAACCCACAGTCCAGCATTCGTAATTTCGAAATCCAAAGATCTGTAAAAATCGAAAAGTTCTTTTTTGTAACTCATTTTGTTGGAAAACTTGACCTGCAATCGTTTGTCGGAAAATCTGACCTGAGCATTTTTTACTTTTGTTTATGTTGTGACCACCTCCTCCTTTTCCAAAGCCCCGATCAAATAGCACCTAGCATGTGTAGCTTTCTTTCATGAGCTCTTAGGTGTAGCAGGGACTGTCTTAAACTCTTTATGCTTTTTTCTTTGCTTCATCTTCACAATGCCTTTATGAGATAGATGCCTTTATTATTCCCATTTTACAGATGAGGGAATTAAGGCACACAGCGGTTGGGAAACTTGTTCAAGGTTAGACTGGGAGGATGTCAGGTTTTTGCACCCACACCATCTGGCTCCAGAGCCTCTTTCTTTCTTTCTTTCTTTCCTTCTTTTTTTTTTTTTTTTTTCTTTTTCTAGTGTATAAACTTTTTTTGGTAGTGGCTTTATTGGGATGTAATTTACATACCACAGGATTCATCTTCTTAAAGTATACAGTTCAGTGGTTTTTAGTGTATTCACAGAGCTGTGCAACCATCACCACAATCAATTTTAGAACATTTTCATCACCCCAAAAAGAAACCCTGTACTCTTTTAGCTAGCATCCCCCCGACCCCCATTGCCCCCAGCCCTGGACAACCACTAATCTACATTTTTCTCGATAGTTTGCATGTTCTGGATATTTCATATAAATGGAATCAAGTAATATGTGATCTTTTGTGACTGGCTTCTTTCACTTAGCATAATGTTTTCCAGATTTGTCCATGTTGTAGCATAAATCAGTAGTTAATTCCTTTTTATGGCTGAATAATATTCTGTTGTGTGTATATACCACATTTTGTTTATCTATTGAGCATTTGGGTTGTTTGTACCTTTTGGCTCTTATGCCTAATGTGACTGTAAATATTTGTGTGCAATGTTTTTGTATGTACATATATTTTCATTTCTCATGTGTATACACCTGGGAGTGGAATTGCTGGATCAAATGGCGACTCCATGTTTCACTTTTTGAGGAACTGCTAGACTGTTTTCTAAAGTAGCTGTACCTTTTTACATTCCCACCAGCATGAGGATTTTTATTTCTCCACATCCTTGTCAACACTTGTTATTTTCTGTCTTTTTGACTGTAGTCATCCTAGTGGGTGTGAAGTGGTATCAATTTGTGGTTTTGATTTGCATTTCCCTGATGGCAAATGAACGTCTTTTTTTGTGCTTATTGGCCATTTCTATATGTACTTTGGAGAAATGTCTATTCTAATCTATATCCATTTTTAAACTGGGCTTTTTATTAGTGAATTGTAAGAGTTCTTTATATTTTCTAGATACAAGTCCCTTGTCAGATAAATGATTTGTCAAATTTTCTCCCCATCTGTGTGTTGTCTTTTCATTTTCTTGATAGTGTCCTTTGAAACACAAAAGTTTTAAATTTGGATAAAGTCTGATTTACCTATTTTTGGTTTTTGTTGCTTATGCTTTTAGTGTCATATCTGAGAAACCACTGCAAAATCCAAGGTCATAATTATTTACCCTTATGTTTTACTCTAAAGGTTTTATAGTTTTTGCTCTTACCTTTAGGTCTTTGATCCATTTTGAGTTAAGTTTTATGTGTGGTGTAAGTAGGGCTCCAGCTTCATTCTTTTCGCACGTGGATACTCAGTTGTCCCAGCATCATTTGTTGGAAAGATTATTCTTTCTCCACTGGTTTTTCTTGGCGCCCTTTTCAAAAATTAGTGTCCAGTGAATGCTGTCAGAGCCTGTTCTGAAGTACTGTACTGTGTGAAGTGGTACACTGTACGGTTACAGCCTGGCGCTGCAGGGGCTCCCGATGAAAGAGGGGAGCAGAGTGCTGTGGGAATTGGGGAGCCTTCACCGAGAGGTGGTGTTTCAGGCAAACCAGGAGAAGCTGTCAGAGACACACTAAAGGATTCAAGAGCTGAGTGTGTTCCAGACTGACTGCGAGTCTCCTGCGGCCAGAGGGGGATGGAGAGGAGAGTGGTGGAGATGAGGCTGACGTGGAAGGTTGGGGCCAAGTCGCAGCCCTGTAGGTGATGCTGAATTTTGAATTTGTTCTGCAGATAGTAGGGAGCCAAAGAATGGTATATCAGGGCTGTGCGGTGACTAGACTTGTAGTTTTAGAAAGGCCTGCCTGTTACCAAAGGGAAAAGGGGAGGGGGGTAAATTAGGAGTTTGAAATAAGCAAAAAAAAAAAAAAAAAGAGAGAGAAGGGCCTGCTTGACAGCAGATGGTGAATTAGAGGGAGAGACACTGGAGGCAGACTGGAGACCTGTTAGGAGACTGTCCTTACCGTGTGGCTGAGGGATGGAGCCTGAACAAAGAGGGGCAGTGAGACTGTAGGAGGGTGTGCAGCTGAGAGGTGGATTGATTTTTGAGGAGAATCTATAGGGCTTGGTAACAGGTCAGATGTGAGAGTGAAGGAGCCGATGTGATGTGATTTCATTTACTTGGGCAAGTGGTCATGGAGCCCAGAAATTACTCATTTACTTGTCTTGGTTATTTTATTCTATAGATAATACTATTCTTTAGGTGTTAAAAAATGTTCCTTTTCATGTAGAAATGGATCTTAATTTTTTTTTTTTTTTTTAAATTTGTAGGTCATTTATGGTCCAGGCAGCTTTACGTAAACAGCTTTCCAACAGCTTCCATTTTGGCATTGAAGACTGTTCCCAGCAATGGTGAGATTTATTTATCTAACTACCTTTTCTTATAAGAGTTAGCGTTAAGAGTACTTTATGTAGTTTTTAAAAATGTAAAGGAATGAAGTACATTCTTTGTAATAGAAATGGATAAGGTCTAAAGAGTATTTTTCAAATTTTTAATGATTACAGCTGTTATAATTCAAGGCTTTAAAAAATAATAGCCATGATTTATTGAGTATTGACTTTGTCAGGTTAATAGTATGTTATCTTGGTTAATCGTCACACCAGTTGTTATGAGGAGTTGTTATTCCCATTTTACAGATGCTGAAGTGAGTCTCTGAGAGGATAAGTGACTTGCTTAAGGTCACACAGCCAGTAATGGCAGGACTGGGTCCTGAGCTGTCTCGGATACTGTGATGTGTTCTCGAAACACAGTGTTTGTAGAAGGGGTGGGAAGAGTGCTGACTGGTGGAATGACCGCACAGTTCTCGGCTCCTCCACTTTCTGCCTGTGCAACCATGAACTAATGACACCCCTTGGACCCTCAGTTTCCTCTTCTATAAAATGAGGATGGTAGTTCCTACTTTAAAGATTGTTATCTTAAAATATTGTACTTCCGAAGAGTACGAAAAGGTTTATATCTTAAAACCACTTCCCTTTTCTAGGCCTTCTCATCTTCCAGTGACACTTGAACTTCCATCTGGTTATATTTCTAAACAGATAGTGTATATACTTGTTCTTTTCTCTGTTAACATCGTTATGCTAATTGAAGATTTAATTAGGCACCATCCCTGCTTTTTCTGAGCATAGTTGTAAGCACAGTTTTGGTCGAATCTATAGGCAGTTATGTATATGTTCTTCACAGCTGAGCTAGGTAGTACAGTTGACCCTGTACGACCAGAACGGGTTTGAACTGCAGGGGTCCACTTATATGTGGATTTTTTTCAAGAAATAAGTACTATAGTACCATGCAATTCGAGGTTGGCTGAATCCAAGGATGTGGAATCGCAGATAGGGAAGGCCAACTATATGTTATACGTGGATTTTTAACTGGCGGGGGCGGTCAGTGCCCATCACCCTCATGCTGTTTAAGGGTCAACTGTATTCTCTTATTACGTTTCCTTTCTCCTACAACATTTTCTTTTTCCTAGAGTTAGTAATTGCCTTGTTTTTAAAAAATTGCTTTGTATTCTTTGTACCTGTTGCAGTATTTTCCTAAAGGCTGCAACAGATTGGTCAGAAATAGCAATAATTTTTCTAAAATCCCTGAAACACATCACTAATTAACCAGTTTGATTTAATAGAAGAGATTTAAATTAGAAGGAAGAAATTCTTCATGGTGAAAACTGTTAAACACTGAAGTGAAACCTTCAAGGGCAGACTCTGTCTTTGAAGAAGTCCACCCAAGGGAGCTTCCTGGGCTTGGCCCTCTGTGGACTCCATGCTATTCCTGAGACGGAGACTTCATGGTCCGAAATTAATAAGCATTCAAAGGATCAGAGCAAAATTGTTAATTGATCGTTGGTGGATGATAATCTGTAATTGAACTTCAAATGTGATTTAGCATGAGCTGCTGCCACCTCCTGTTTTAAAAAGCACAATGCAATTTGAGCAAACTCAGTTGTAGCGACAGTACATTAAAAGAGATTATTTCTGAACTCTGCAGTTGATTTCTTTCTACTTTTGACAGTTGGACCTTTGTAGGCTAACTACATTATTATTTGTGAATAGTATTTTGGTCTTTTGAAAAAGATTAAAGAATTCTAAATTTGATGGTAGTGATTTTTACACTCTTCAAGTATGTCAAGGATTGTAGTGCTAAACTACAAGAATAAATTCATGTGCATTTGATATTTTGTTGAAGATTGAGAAGGTTACAAGAAAAACTAAAATGTGTCCAACATAATGGGATTTAGAATGATTATTGAAGATCTGAATTTATTTAAAATGAAAAGCCAGTATTTTCTATTTACTTTTAATTGAATAATTTACAAAGTAAGCTAATAGGTCCAGAGAGACCTCACTATGTTATCTGAGCCAGTCTCCAGAAGTTTTATTTTTTAAAGAAAGACTGTCCTCAAAATATGATTCTTAAAAGTTCAGGATTTTAGTGACTTATTTTTATTAGTAACAGTTAATTTTTTGGTGCTGGCAGTGTTTCTCCATAGGTGTGGAGCATCTAACAGAGTTTTATTCCATCTACCTGCAGGCTCTTTGTCATCTCCAGGAATCAGAGACAACCGTCATTTTATCAGCTTGACCCGTGCGCTACAGACACAGTGCTGTATTTCTTCTCCCAGTAACTTGATGGGCCAGCAGTATAGATTCTATAGCTTCTTCACTAAATGTATGTAGACTGGGCACAAACTTCCCATTTCATGAAACAGGAAAATAAAAGGTGCTTTTGTATCTTAATTTTTCTTCTTTTTCTTTTTCCTCCTTAAATGAATTAAGACTTCAGAGATTAATATATGATGTACAGGCATACCTCATTTTATTGCACTTCACTTTATCGTGCTTTGTGGATATTGCGTTTTTGACATATTTAAGATTTGTGGCAACCCTGTGTTGAACAAATCTATCTGCACCATTTTTTCCAACAGCATTTGTGTGTTGTCTCTGTGTCATATTTTGGTAATTCTTGCAATATCTCAAACTTCTTAGTTACTATTATATTTGATATGGTGATATGTGATCAGTGGTCTTTGATGTTGCTACTATGACTGGCTGAAGATTAGCATTTTTTAGCAGTAGAGTATTTTTTATTTTATTTTTTTTGAATATTTTTAAAATTAAAGTATATATATTGTTGTTTTAGACATAATGCTATTGCATGCTTAAGACTGCAGTATAGTATAAACATAACTTTTATATGCACTGGGAAACCAAAAAATGTGTGTGACTCACTTTATTGTGATATTTGCTTCGTCGCAGTGGTCTGGAACCAAACCCACGATATCTCCGAGGTACGCCTGTGCTATTAAAATAAAAATGTTCCTCCATGTACCTCCTAGAATTATCTCACATGCTACCAGTTGTACTGTACTATACACACTTTTGGGAGTACTACTTTACTTTAATCCCCTCATTTGGGGCATCTGAGGTCTAAAGGACCTGTGGAATCCCTGGAATTCCAGGATGGAATTGTAGCCCAAATCCCTGCTGATTTAGATTCACACCAAGAATATACTCAAAATCTGTTTTCAGTTGCACTTTAGTTGAGGAGACAGGACTAATCAGGAAAAGTTAATTTTAAGTAGATGTTGTTTTGCTAAGATTACTCCTATCTGAGATAGTATTTGAGAGTCCAGTCTGAACTGAAATTAGCTTGTAATAAATGGAGATTGAATCCACAATTCAGCATTAGGCAAATTAAAAGAAATTAGGATTATAAAGCCAATTCATTTTAGACTATTTGGTAAATACAGAATCAAAAAGCAAAAAATGACTTGTAATCCTACTACCCTGAAATCCTGGATTTGCTGCTTTTTTCATGCAGCAGTACGCTATACATTTTCCCATGAAAGTACATAGGCTTCTCCAGTGCAGTGTCATAACTGTAGAATATTTCATTGTGTGGGTACAGATCACTTTAATTTGGATTAAATTAAATAATGACCTACTAGGTCATTCGTGTAGCTATGCAGAAAAGAGGACCAGATGATGGGGAACTGCAAGTAACACAGTCTTCCTTGTATCAGAGGGTTTTGGTGTAAAGAGAGAAGAGAGGTGGGTAGAGTTGGAGCCATGAGGCTCTTCCTTGGTGCCCCAGCCCCAGTGTTTTCTAACAGCTGACTTTGTGCTTTGATGGTGGTGGTTGGGGGTGTCGGGCGGGTGTATATCAGACTTACAGGCCTTTTTAAAAATAGTCTTTTCCCTGCCCTGAAAGGCATTTTCTCTAACTCTTCTTGTTCTAGAGGTGCCCCTTGCCCTCTGAGACCTCTCACACCTGCCTCTGACTCTCCATTAGCCTCCCTTCTTCCTCAGTCATAGGACTCTGTACCCTTATGAGTTTATTGCTCCCAAGTCAGGGTGGGGTGGGGGTGAACTCAGTTGAAACCAGCATGGGGCTAGTTTTTGCTGTTTTAATAGGAAATAGTCTTTGACTTTCTAAATCTCTTCCGAGAAATAAAAAAAACCATAATTTTTTCAAAACTCATTAAGATTTCCTAAAAATGTTTAACATTGTATTTATAAATCTATCCCTCTGCCATAGAGGGTCCACCATTAAATGCTGGAGCCTTTTAAATCTTCGTCTTAATATCGTTTCTTTTAAAATCGAATCCCTTTTAGTCTTAATGAGTGATTTGCTTATACTGATTCTAAGAGAAACTGTAATTGATTGACCTCCTTATGCCTCCATTAAAAGTGCTCTCACTGTGAACTTTCAAGTTTTTGATGGCATTTATAGATACCATCATTTTTAAGCAATTAGGAAAGAAAGTCAGTCTTTAGTGAGACTTTAGTTTGAGGTTGGTAATTTTATTTCAAACCTGTGGTTCTTTTAAAAGAATCAGTGTCTTTCAGTCTAAAGTTTGAAGTTAACCCTTTGCTTTGATCAGGGATACACAAAGCAGCATGTGATGTGGAAGCTTACTTACTTTTGTGAGCTTCAGTTATGCAGATCATCTGTAATAATACGTTTGTATTTTTAAACACAGGGTACTGTATAGCTATAAAGCATTAAAAAATATTATAAATCCAAAGCATTTTTCCCTTTTCATGTTATCTACCCAAAGGATCAAGGTGTAAGGCCTTTCAGGAAGCTAGCAGGTAGAACTTTCATTTTTATTTTTATTATTTTTAAAAATTTTTATTGGAGTATAGTTGCTTTACAATGTTGTGTTAGTTTCTACTGTACAGCAAAATGAATCAGCTATATGTATAATATATATCCCCTCTTTTTGGGATTTCCTTCCTATATAGGTCCCCACAGAGCATTGAGTAGAGTTCCCTGAGCTATACAGTAGGTTCTTATTAGTTATCTGTTTTATGCATAGTATCAATAGTGTATATATAGTGTATATATGTCAATCCCAATCTCCCAGTTCATCCCACCCCACCCCCCACTTTCCCCCCTTGGTATGGTAGAACTTTTAAAGCCTAAGGGCTCAGAAGAGGAGAATGAAGATACTCATTTGAGTTCTAGAATATGTTTAGTATTTCAGGCATGTAGATATATGTATCTTAGATTTTTGACTAGTACAACATTTGTATGGCTCTGATTCTTTATTAAATTGGTAATGGGACAATCTGTGGTCATAAAATCAATTGGTGATACTGTGAAAGGTAGAAGTCCTTGTGAAGACAATTTAAATCTAATAAACGACATAGCTATACCAGTAAAATTCAGAAGTGGTCAAAAGTAAAGAATCTGAATATTCCATAAGTACAAAGGGGAAAATACTGCTTGCAATGTATGATAGAAAAAGATCCGGGGACCCTAGAAATTCACAAATGGAAATAAATCAGCAGTGTCAGGGTCTATATATAAAGAGAAAGACAACAATGATGATTTAAGAAATACACACATACACATGCAGGTATTAACTATCAGACCTCTACATACTCATTCTTTCGCAAGTATTGGTTAGGCTATAATTAGAGTTGAAGGTGAATTTGGGCATCTCATTTTGAAGGATATACAGAGATGTTTAGGGCATTTACAGAATAGAGCAAACAATCCAAATTATTAAGACTTTTGGGTTCAAATTGAAGTGTTGGTACTTTGGGCTAAGAGATCTGTATTTTGGAAGTCTAGTTACTGATTATCTCAGTAGTTATAATGGAGGCAAGAGGGCAGGGAAGAGACTGGTCACACAGTTGTTAAAATGTCTGGGAAACAAATCTACTGGAAAGTAACAGGGTTGAAATATGGTTGTCTTTTGTGGGGGAAGGCCATATTCTGTAAAAGGAGTAGAATCGCTTCCTCTTGGGCTTTCCAAATGTAACCATGGGATGTGTGCAAAGAATGTTTTAATTTTGCTTTCATTGCCGTAATGATATGTGACCCGACTTCTTCCAGCCTTTTGTATTCAACAGGAGTAAATCAATAGACCGTAGATCACTGCTTGAAGAAATTTTTTAAAACCTATTTCTTTACAGTGACAGCAGATGAGCTGTGGAAAGGTGCCTTAGCAGAGAGTGGTGCCGGAACAAGAAAAGGAAGAGGCAAAAGAACTAAGAAAAAGAAAAGAAAGGATTTGAACAGGGGTCAGATCATTGGTGAAGGTAAACTTATTTATAAAAACAGCTAATGTGCTTTCTAAGATTTTTTTCTCCAAAATTTTATAGATATTTTACAAACTAGAAGCATAAAACATTTCTCATGAAGGGTATTAGGTTCTGTGATTTTAGGGTCCAGCCAAATGGCTTATTGCCCCATGATTCAGGGAAAGGAAAATCCCATAGAAAGGGATTGATTCATTTAGTTATTCATTCAACAAGCCTTAAGTGCCCTTGTGTGGCATCTGCTGCAAAAGTCCCTATCCTCAAAGAACTTATGATTCAGAGGTAGAAGGTGGAATAACTGGAGAACTGGCTTAACTTTTTCTCTGAAGGGCCAGGTAGTAAATACTTTTTTAGCCTTATGACCCACATGGTCTCTGTTCCAACTATTCAACTCTGCTGTTGTAGCACAAGAACAGTCATAGACAATACATAACCGAATGGGCATACCTGTGTTCCAATAAAACTTTATTTACAAAAATAAGTGGTGGGCTAGGGCTTCCCTGGTGGGGCAGTGGTTAAGAATCCGCCTGCCAATGCAGGGAACATGGGTTTGAGCCCTGGTCTGGGAAGATCCCACATGCTGCAGAGCAGCTAAGCCCGTGCGCCACAACTACTGAGCCTGCGCTCTAGAGCCCACGAGCCACAACTACTGAAGCCTGCATGCCTAGAGCCCATGCTCCGCAACAAGAGAAGCCACCGGAATAAGAAGCCCATGCACCGCAACGAAGAGTAGCCCCTGCTCGCCACAACTAGAGGAAGCCCGTGTGCAGCAACGAAGACCCAACACAGCCAAAAATAAATAAATAAATAAATAAATTTATTAAAAAAAAAAAAAAAAGTGGTGGGGTAGATTTGGATTGTGGGCCTTACTTTGCCAACTTCTGGAACACATGATTGTTTATATTTGTGTTCTTTAAAGAATAAAAATAGTATACTTGAATCAACATTCTTTACAGTGGTTGCTGACAAATTATCTTTGATAGTAATAGCCTTTTGGATGTAAAGGAAACACCTTTCACTGCACTTGTAGCTGCTGCACGTCTACTTGGATTTTTTCTCCATGACTTACCTTATATCTTTTTTATTTATTAATTTTTTTATCATTTTAAACAATCATATATGTATACTTTCTCAATAAAAAAAAAAATTCTCAATAAAAAAAAATAGAGAAACCTAAAGTTCCCCTTGATGCCTTTATCTCCCCCAATCCCAGTTGCCTCCCCTAAGGAAACCACTGATTTCATTTTGATGTGTTTCCTTCTGACATTTTCTAATGCTTTTATATATATAAATACCCTAAAAGGAGTATACATTTTCTTTTAAAAATAATTAGATTATGTCATATGGTACATATTGTCTTATAATTTGCTTTTTTTCACTCAATAATAGGTCTTGGAAATTGTTCTATATCAGAACCTATAGCACTACCTTTTTCTTTGAATTTAGTACAGAGTATTTTATAGGTTGGATATGCCGTAGTTCATTTTACTGTTCCAATATTGCTGGACATTTAGATTGTTTCTGTTTTTTGCCTTTACAAATAACACTTCAGTGGACATCCTTGTCCAAGCACACATATGCCTCATACCTGCATGGGAGCGTTTTTCTAGGCAATACCAGTAAGTGGAATTACTAGCTGTTACGGTAGGTATGTTTAAAATTTTAATGAACAGTGCCAAGTGGCCTGTAGAGTGATAATGTTAGCTTAAGCTCCCACCAGCGGTATCATTATCTGTATACACATTGCCTGGCATTTTACGACTCAAGAAATGAATGCTTTTAAAAAATTCTTATTTATGTATGTTTTTAAACCTGCAGGGCGTTGTGGCTTCCTATGGCCTGGTCTGAATGTCCCTCTTATGAGAAATGGAGCTGTGCAGACCATTGCCCAAAGAAGCAAGGAAGAGCAGGAGAAGGTAGAGGCGGATATGGTCCGGCAGAGAGAAGAGTGGGAGTGGAAGAGGAAGATGAAGGTTAAACGGGAGCGAGGCTGGAGCGGAAACACGTGGGGAGGCGTCAGTCTCGGCCCCCCTGACCCTGGTTCCAGTGGAGGTAGCAGAGTCCTGGTTTTGCTTACATTGTGACAGAGAGAGCACTCCTATTTCTGGAATTCTTTGATATGATTCTATTTACTCGTCTGTTTAGATTGCCTTCTTCCTAAAAAGGATTTGAGCATCATTGAAGTAACTTCACATTATTACCCAAATGTATTTTATGGAGCACTAGAGGCCTATAAGCCAAGAAGTATTCCACAAATAGGGGGCAAGGCACTGGGTTCTGGTGTCTTTATTGTGCGGCTTCTCACAGAGCATTTGAACATGGTGGTGTGCATTACGGCTCTATATAAGTCATCTATGGGATGCAGTTTCCCAAATGCTATTGGTCATGGGGTGTGGAGCAGCACGGCTTGGGAGTGCTACTTTGATAACAGAAGAAACCAAATAGTTGTCATTAAGCCTCATAAAAGTACACACGAAATAAAAGTTGATAATATTTATCAGACTAAATTAGAAAACAAAGTCATCTCCCCACTGCTTCCTGAGTACGTAAAGAAGTAAAAATCATCTGAAATATTCATCCTTGTCAATGAATAGGAGATGAAGAAATAGACAGGGGGTCGGCTGCTTTCTTTAGTTTGGCTCAAAGAGGAGACGAGAGGTTGAGGTGGAGAGACTCAGGCCAGCATGCTTAGGGCTGAGCAGAATGCTTCCATTGGGAGAATGAAGATACGGGAGGGAGAAGAAGAACCCATTAACTTATTAAGTCCCTAGCGAGGGCCCAGATTTAGAGTGTAGACAAATGGACGAACTTGTGATGGAAGAAAGGGCAGGGGACAGAGTCAGGTAAGCTGTGTGGGTGGTGGAAGGAGGGGTGGGGCCTGTGTGAACGCTGTCTCTCCGGAGCCTTCAGTTAGTCTGTGAGGAGGAGGTGGGCAGGGATGAGCATGGCCACCCGAATATTTTGATGAAAAGGTAGGGTATCTGGGACGGGCCTCAAAGTTATCCAGTGGAGTGGGACTTGGACAGCGTTTAGAGGAAAGAAGATTGGCTGTGAGTTGATAATCGTTGAAGCTAGCTAATGGTACATAAGCTCACGTTTTGCTGTTTTTGGGGGGGGGGTTGGTTTGCCTATGAGTGTAAATTTTCTATAGTAAAAAGTCAATAAAAATAAAAGAACACAGAGAGTGTTTGAAATGGCTGCTGTGGTGAGAGGAGAGAGACCTAACTAAAAGGATGTAAAAGGCCAGCAGGCAGCAGGGAGGACTTGACTGAGGTTGGAGACCATGAGTTTTTAGTGGCCCAAGTGTGTCCCATGCTTTGACTTCTCTACAGCAGCACCTGGCAGGTCAGGTGTGCCCAGACAGCTGCGTTGATTCCATCCTGGATAGTGTGGTGGAGAGGGGAAGAGGTGAGGGAGTTGAGGATATTCACAAGACCTGGTCGAAGTGTTGGACTGCGGTGTCTTGACTGAGTGGGAGAGACTGGAAGACCAGAGGGGTGATGGGGAAGGGGAACAGTGGTCGAGAGTCTGGAGGTGCTGGGGAGCCCCAAGGACCATCACCTTTGAGTCACTGAGTGAGAGCTGGAGAGGTAGGAGGATGCAGTCAGGGAGATAGTGGTCGAGTTTATGAATTTAATGGTAGAACAGTTTCTGGTGATGATGGAGGACCAGGGTGTTGCTTTGATAGTGGCACCAAAATATCTGAGATTCTTTCTTAGTTAAAAGTCAGTGATGGTGCCTATGTTAAAAAATGCTTTCATACACTAATTATATAGACACATTTATCTGTATACCTGTTTCTTTTCTCCCTACAGAAACATATGATGATTTCGATACCAGGATACTTGAGGTGGGCATGCTGAATAAAATACCCAGTTAAGCCTTCCGAGAAGTTGGGATGGACAGAGTGGGGTGGGTGGAGAGAGTAAGAGGAATAGTGAGGAAAAGCCTTTGATACATGACTTTTTCTGAGCTACAGAGCTGCTTTGGGTAAGGAAGTAATGAAACTTTAATTTCAGTTACTTGATCATACTGGCTTTTCTGACTGCTGCCCTTTTGGGGGGCACCCATTAAGGTCTCAAGACAAAGCAACTTCAGTGGTATTGCTGATAACAGAATTTGGAGATTGCATTTAAATTTCCTCCTTCTTAAAGCAAAGGTTGCAGTAGCAATTTCTCCTTGAATTCGGTGTATCTGACACTCAGTTCAGCGGGCAGAGATTGAGGGGAGCCATGGGAAGGGTAGAAAGCTTGGAGTTACTGTGTATGTCCAGCTCTTGGTGGGGAAATGATCTGCTGGGCTGCTTGTAGGCCCTTGAAACTGAAGCCTGTATCAGGTAAATTGCAATCACTCTTTCCAGGGTGTTTCCTAAAATAGTCAACTTTCCTTTGAGCTAGTGCTGCATACTTAGTGTTAAATGCCATATGGAATAATCATGTATTGAGTTTGTGATTGAATGTGTATATTGTTTCTTCAATATCAGTTGCATTACAGAGTTTAAGATATATTTACAAGTATTTTAAGTCTCTGGGTCCTAGTTTACACCCTTTTGAAAGTAATTCCTTTGAAGAACTCTTGTCTATGTGGGAGATTTCCTGTAAGATTATCCACAGGAGTGGGCTTGCGCTCCTTTTTCTTACCTTATGGGAAAGGGGCTGCCGTGTAAGCAGTTTAGTTAACAGTTTCATAGTTCTTGGTAAATTTATAAATATGCCCAAAAATGCAGATTTTCTTGTAGTTCATAATAAGCAGGTATTTCCAAATTTTCTATTTTCAGTTGAGCCTAACCCATAGAGATCCAGTCCTGTGCTAATTATTTCTATACACTGCATTTTATCATTTCTAAGATGGACATTTTTTCATATTTTAACATCTCTGATATTGGGATGTGATTGATTGACTGATTGATTGATTTTTGGCTGCTCCACGCAGCTTGTTATATCTTAGCTCCCCGACCAGGGATGGAACCCGGGCCCCAGCAGTGAGAGCGCCAAGTCCGAACCACTGGACCGCCAGGGAATTCGAAGGATGTGTTTTTATAATCAATTAGTTATAAACTATGTCAAAGTTTAATCAGCAACTTTTTATCTTTCTGTGGTGCGTTCATTAAAATAGGGTGTATTGAGTTTTACAGTTTCAAATCCTTTAAGAGTTGTCTCAGTCAAACTTTCTAAAAAGCCTGTGAAATAAGAAGAGAAAGCCTTACTTCCATTTTACTCCTGAAGAAACAGTGCAGGTGGAGGTTTCCCATTGGAGAAAGTGTGCTGTTGGTGCTCGTGGGATTGAGGGATGATGTGTGTATTCACCACGTGTGCCTGTGTGTGTGTGAGGAGGTCACTCCAGTTCCCTACTTCAGAATTCTCTTAAGGTGTAATATTTGTGAAACATTTTCTTTTAGGTGAGGAACGTTTTCAATATGACAGCAAAAGAGGGAAGAAAGAGATCAGTCCGTGTCCTGGTTGCTGTGGGGAATGGCAGAGGAGCTGCAGGTGAATGGGGGTGTGATCATGTACGAAGAGCTGGTGGTGGAGGGACAGCCGTGGCCTGGGCTCAGCCGTGGAGTCAGTGGGTTCAGGCTCTTTTGACTAATTAAATCTTTCAGCGGCTTGGGCTCACAAACCTTGTGGTAAACCCATATAATCCCGTAGAGGCAAAAGAAAGATCTTCCTACATCTGCCTTTTTCCATGAAGACAATGAATATTTTAAAAGGCTTAAGACACTATTGTTTATGTATAATAGTGAAAAACGAGGGGGAGGGAAAAACACTAAATGTTCCACAATAGGGACATAGTTACAAGAAGAGTATAGCTATACATTGTAATAGTCTATAGCCATTAAAGAATTATGGAAAATTACTTACAAAATAATGGTAAATCAAACGAACAGACAAACAAAAACCCACTTCGTATAAAACTGTGTAATATAATCCCAATTTTTTAAAAGTATGTTTATATGCAAAGAAAAGACTGGAAGGATTGGAAGGATATACACTGAAAAGATTAAAAATGTTTAATTAGTATGTTTGCCAATCATTTAAATTTCTTCTTGGTACTTTTCTCTAAAGTTTCCATAGTGAACATCTGTTTTTGAAATGTATACATGAATACATTTCAAAAGGGAAAGAAAAGTGGAAAGAAAAATGGAAAACTGCCTATTTAAATCCATACTGACACTTTCAAAACAACTACTACCTATAGATAGTATGTTGCCAGAGGAAACCACTCTTAACAGTTACTTTTATATCTTTTCAGAAATTCTTTGTTCATATATCACCATATATCTTCTTTTTTTTTTTTTAATAAGTTTATTTATTTATTTATTTATGGCTGTGTTGGGTCTTCGTTTCTGTATGAGGGCTTTCTCTAGTTGTGGCAAGCGGGGGCCACTCTTCATCGCGGTGCGCGGGCCTCTCACTGTCGCGGCCTCTCTTGTTGTGGAGCACAGGCTCCAGACGCACAGGCTCAGTAGTTGTGGCTCACGGGCCCAGCTGCTCCGCGGCATGTGGGATCTTCCCAGACCAGGGCTCGAACCCGTGTCCCCTGCATTGGCAGGCAGATTCTCAACCACTGCACCACCAGGGAAGCCCTCCATATATCTTTTTAAAAAAATTTATACAAAGGGTCATATTATATCCATAATTTTATAGCTTGTTTTTCTTGCTTAGTATTATACCCAGAGATTTATATATTAGCATAAATGGATTCCCCCTCATTTTTTTGTATTGACTGCATAGTGTTCCATTGTATGGATAAACATAATTTTTGTAACCTTTTCCCTATTGCTGAATATTTATGTTGTTTACACTTTTTTTTTTTTTTTTTACTATTTATAAAAACAGTGAGCTTCTTGTACATGTCATATGTTGTACTTTTGCAAGCATATCGATAGGGGAAATTTCTTGCAGTGAAATTGCTGCCTGTAAGTTACATAAATTTGAAATGTTGATGAGTATTGCCAGATTGCCCTCCCAAAAGGCTGCATGCGTTTATGTTTATCTGCACCATCACACCCTTGCCAGTCCTGGATAGAGTCAGACTTTACTGATTGTAAGTAAGTGACGATATGAAACATAACTCTTAGTTTTGATCTGTATTTCTTTAGTTATGAGAGTTAGGACACCATTTTACATATCTATTGGCCATTATAATTTCCTTTTTGAGGTCTGTTAGTTCACGTGTTTCACCCATTTTCTGTTGGGTGATTATTCTCATTGATTTTCCTCTTTGTATGTTAAGGACATTAGCCCTTTATCTATCATATATTTTGACTTAGTTTTAAATTTTTTCCACACGAAAGTTTTTAAATCACAGAAGCTTTACACCTTTATATAGCAAGTAAGTTCACCCATATATTCCTCAAGGACTTACATGGTTTAATTTGTTTTTTTAAACTAGTAATTGTAATCCACAGCCCCTTTTGCCCCAGCTTCTCAGATGTCTTGCATATCTCATGGAACAGTACTGTCTTATGTTACTTTTCTGTGTATAATTTAAAAACAATACATTCTTCAAAATAAATAATGGTGATAGCAAATAATGCAAACATTTTCTTAACTTGTGGTAAACCTCATTTCACAGGATTAAGCATTTACAAACTCAGGAATCACTGATTTTTATTTCCGGGTTAACTGAAATCTGAATTGCGTTTGAAAGTTCCACTGAAATCATGGTTTTACTCTGTAGCAGTGTATGTTTTTTTCCCAGCTTTTCTGGTTATTTTAATCTGTTTTCAGAATTCGTGAAAACCATTTACCTTATTAATTTAGCATGGTTAGGGTTTTTTTGGGTTTTTTGTTTGTTTTTTTATTCAGTGTAGTTTTATCTAGAAATTTATAAAAGGTAATGTTATGCATCTAACCTTGAATTTCACAGGTACATTCAAATGTAATGTTTCCAAAATGCCCCAAAACAAAGAAGCAAATTTCTGTAGCCTCATGCTTTGTCATTTGTTTTGGATAGCGGGTTTTCTGTGGGCAGAAGAAAGATGAACTACTGTGAAATGTTGTAGGAACTGAAACTTGAAATGTGGTAAAAGACATTATGTGCCAAATTTATGCCCCTTTTCATATTTTTGCTTTTTCTTTTAAAGGTTTTGCCATTGGGAAAGCCGCTGAACGGGCAGATGCTTTCAGAAAAGTATGTACATTTTTCCTTTGTTAACAGTAAAAGACCAATAAGCTATGTGCTAGACATTGTGGGAACCACAAAAAAATACTTAGTGTCAATGGTTACTTACTTACTGTCAAATACTTAACTGGCAAAGGTTACTTATCTCAGAAAAAGCAATTTCAGAAGTGCCTGTATTCTTGCATCATTTCTGTCAGACTTGCAACTGCTTACCAAAATTACGAGACAACAGGGAACGTTTGAACACTGTCAAAGATATTAAGGAATTGTTTGGGGGTTTTTTTCTGGTGTGATAGTGATGTTATACTTATGGGTTTTTTTTTTTTTAATTAAATCCTTAGCTTTTAGAAGTATATACTGAAATTTTTGTGTAAATTTGAAATTTTCCATAATAAAATATTTTATAAAAGGTATTTTTTGAAATCCCTGAGGAAATGTAAATTCTAACAATAGATTTAAGGAAAATATTTTCCTTCTTTTTTTCAGGCAAAGAACAAGGCAGTTCACTATTTGCATTATATAGAACGATATGAAGACCATACAAGTGAGTTTTAATCTTTTCTTTTAAAATTTGCAGGATTATACTTGTTTCATTTATGTGTGGCAGTATATCTCTGTGGGTGTTTCTGTGTTTCCCTGCTTGTTACTGCATTCTTACATATAAATATATAAAATGTAGAAACAAACTTTCTCTCCTGAGAAGGTTAGTAATGAGTGAAATCAGAGTTTGTTACTCATCCTTGGCCAACGTGTGGTGGCTGCTTACGGTAGTATTGGTTGCTTTGTGATATTTGCAAGGGCATTAAAGCTATACCCCTAACCCTTCTTATGTTTATGTTTTTACTTTCCAGTATACCATGATATTTCTTTAACATTTAAAAGGACGCATATCAAGATGAAGAAACAACCCAGAGGTAACTAAAAAACTCATAATTTGTTGAAGATAAAGCAGAGAAACTGTACCAGTTTCATCCTGCCCTCTATTTTTGTTCACCTTTACCTGATCTCATTTTGAAAACACCAAAATGGAAAGGCCTAAGTTAGATTTAAGAAGATTGAGGCTTTGGGGAACTAAAAAGCAGTCATCCTACCCAGGCTCTCATGATTACAAACACTTCCAGGGGTAATTGTAGGTGGGAAGGGCACTTAATGAATAAGAAACAGTAACTGAGTGAGTGAATAGTTGGGTTTGTAGTGGGAACATTGGTTACTCCTAGCCAATTCATTGATGCTACTAGATGGTTCTTTTTTTTTTTTTTAATTTTATTTATTTATTTATTTTTGGCTGTATTGGGTCTTTGTTGCTGTGCGTGGGTTTTCTCTAGTTGTGGTGAGCGGGGGCTACTCTTGGTTGTGGTGGCTTCTCTTGTTGCAGAGCATGGGCTCTAGGTTCGCGGGTTTCAGTAGTTGTGGTGCGTGGGATTAGTTGCTCTGCGACATGTGGGATCTTCCCAGACCGGGGATCGAACCCGTTTCCCCTGCATTGGCGGGCAGATTCTTTTTTTTTTTTTTATAAATTTATTTATTTATTTTTGGCTGCGTTTGGTCTTCGTTGCTGCACGTGGGCTTTCTTTAGTTGCGGCGAGCAGGGGCTACTCTTCGTTGCGGTGTGCGGGCTTCTCGTTGCAGTGGCTTCTCTTGTTGCGGAGCACGGGCTCTAGGCGCACGGGCTTCAGTAGTTGTGGCACGCGGGCTCAGTAGTTGTGGCTCACGGGCTTAGTTGCTCCACAGCATGTGGGATCTTCCTGGACCAGGGATCGAACCCACGTCCCCTGCATTGGCAGGCGGATTCTCAACCACTGCGCCACCAGGGAAGTCCCAGATGGTTCTTTTCTTATAGCTTATTCAGTTCCACTCATTTATTCTCATCATCAAGTATTGATTGAACATCTTCTGTGAACCAGGTGCTACACTGAGCTCTGAGGTTCCAGAGATGGACCTTCTTCCTGTCTTGGAAAGAGCAAGCAGGCAGAGTTCAGGGTCATGGAGCTGTGCCAGTCATGCCCAATGGTCTCGAGGTGTGGAATTATTGAACATACTGATTTGTGTTTCACCTGTGGTTCTACAGTAAAAATGATCTCCTGTAACTCTAGGTATACTTAGAAGGTCTGAATCAGAAGATAAAATATTATACAGTATTTAAATTTTTCATGTCAAAGCTTCTCATACAGCTTTGCTAGAGCTATGGCATGGAAATAAACTAAGAGAAAAAATATCAAATACAGTATTAGTTGTATTAATTGTATTTAATACCAATTGTATTAGTGCACCAGAACTTGCCTTCTGCTTTAAAGTCATAATTAATCATTCATATGCCAGATAAAGACCATTTATCTTATTATTAGAAAAAGTATTGAGTTGAACACTTAGACATTAAGGCTTAGACCTGTGCTAAGGTGTGTCCCATGTGGTAGTTGCAGCCTGTGTGGCTATGGAGCACTTGAAGTGTGGCTTCTGAGAGACCCTGTAAGTGTCAAACACCACCAGATTTCAAAGACTTAGTATAAAAAAAAAAAAGAAATATCTCAAAAATATTATTGTATTGATTACATGTTCAAATGATAATGTTTTAGACATATTGGGTTAATAAAATATATTACTAAAATCAATTTTACCTGTTTTTTAAAAAACTTTAAAAAACCTGTCTGCGAGAGAATTTAAAATCATATATATGGCTTACATTTGTGGCTTGCGTCATGTTTTTGTTAGACATGTTACTTTGGATACATCTTTATCTGAATGATTTTGGAAAGACTGCTACTTAATTGCAGAAGTTACCTTTTTTATCTTCCCTGTCTTCTAATTAAAGCTGTATTTTTCAGTGCTGCCTTTAAGGCATGTGCTGAGTTTCATGCCTGGTTAATCAGAATGTTAGAGTCTAAATTTGGGCTTTTTCTCTGCATCATTCCTACCTGCATTTGCCAGGTGCTGATCTAGGCTCTGGGGATACAGCAGTAAGCAAACAATATCCTGGCTCTCATGGAACTCGCATTCTGCTGAGGGGCAACATTGGATAACAAGTTCGGCTGAGTGCTTGAAAGCAGCCATCAGGGTCTGGTTTGCAGGGGAGGGCACGGGGAGGGAGGAAGGAGGCCACCTTCACTAGTGTGGTCAGGGAAGGTCTCCTTGAGGAGGACGTATCTGAGTGAGACATTGAAGGTAAGAAGGGGTCATGCAGGGAGAGCA
Organism: Balaenoptera physalus; assembly: GCF_965194825.1. Taxonomy (NCBI): domain Eukaryota; kingdom Metazoa; phylum Chordata; class Mammalia; order Artiodactyla; family Balaenopteridae; genus Balaenoptera; species Balaenoptera physalus. The sequence goes on from NC_138894.1 coordinate 12,342,118, forward strand.
GGCTGAGGGAAACACTGAGTGCAAAGTCCTTGCGGTGGGAAAGCCAGCACGCGGAGGGTGGTGTCTCTGGATGAAGTCGGTGAGGTGTCAGTCACAAAGGGCTTTGAAGGCCGTGGAGTTCTTTGTTACAGTCAACCCTTGAACAGCACGTGTTTGAACTGCTCGAGTCCACTTATACTCTGCTTTTTTTCTAACTACTACAGTGCTTCACGGTCCGTGGCTGGTTGAATCCATGGATGTGGGACCTTGGATATGGAGAAACTGAGGACATGGAGGGCCGACTATAAGTTAGACTCAGATTTTCCACTGTGTGGAGGGTTGGCTCCCCTAACCTCCACACTGTTCAGGGGTCAACTGTACTTATTTTAATTCAAGGAACAGTGGGAAGTGAAGGGCTTTAAATGGGGAGTGATGTGTTTGCTTTGTGTTTTTAAAGCTCTCCCTAGGGAAGGGATTACAGGTAGACAAGAGTAGGGCGAATGGCTGGAGGGGAAACCACCCAAGATTTAGAGGCCAGCAAGGAGGTGAGAAGGATGGGCCAGTAGCTAGGAGGAAATCTGGGAGAGGGTGTGTTACCGAAGCTAAAAGAGTTTTTCCAGGAGGAAGTGGATGTCTCTGCTCAGTGCAACTGAGCATTCAGGGAGGGTGAGAACAGATGTGTCCCTCGAGTCTTAGTTAACATGGACATGGGGCGCCAAGAACCTTCAGCCATCTCTGTTAATCTTAACAGCCCTGTTTTTTTTTGCCCATATGTTTAAGAAACTTATATATTATTTCTTTAATCCTTATAACATCTCATTTAAATAAGTGTCATTGTGGAAGTTAAGTAAGTTGTGAAGGGTCACTCAGCTGGGAAGTGGTGAAGCCGGAACGTGAACGAGCATCCCCTAAACCCAGAGCTGGAAGCCCCGCGAAGCCAGCAGGTGATGCCGCCTGCACTGTGGGCAGTGGGCAGGTGTTTGACTTGTTTTTCCTCTTTCTAGGCTATGGCCTCCGCTGCCACCGGGCCATCATCACCATCTGCCGGCTCATTGGCATCAAAGACATGTATGCCAAGGTCTCTGGCTCCGTCAACATGCTTAACCTCACCCGGGGCCTCTTCCACGGGCTCTCCCGCCAGGTAACTCTTCCCTGGGCTCTGAAACAGAAGGGCTAGTTTGTATTTCATTTGTGTGCTCTGAGACCACCATCTCCTGGGCCGTCCTGGAGTTGCTCTCGGGCCACCTGAGGACTGGGCATTCTTTGTTGTCTTTGGCTGCATCAGGTTAGTTAATCCAGCTGACGAGTTAGTTCATGAGAATTATCCTATAAAAAAATACTCCATGGGTGTTTTGAAGTTTTAAAATTAAGTATTTTTAAAAGCCAGTAATTATAATCTGTTTTATTATGGAAAGAATACCTGCTTGTTCTAAAGCTCCAACAACGTAAAGATGTAAAGTAAAAAGAGAAAGTCTCTTTCCTTCGTCAGTTCCTTTGGAACTGGGGTGAAGCCCCTCGGGCACCTCTACTCGAGAGCGGTCTTCAGTTGAAGCACAGTCAGTTTTCATGTCACCTGTACAGGTAGTTCAGAGGGACATCTGAGTCAGTAGGAATATGAACATTAGTAGTTCAGGTTATTTCTCCACATAGATGGGAGCTGTGGGCCCCTGCCCAGCTCACCCCCTCAGCCTCGGCTAGGCTCACAATCACTCCGGCGGTAGGGAGGAAGGGCTGTCACTGCACGGGGCGCCCCCTCCTGGGCTGCCTCTCTGCCAGCTCGGCGGGGCTGGCTTGTCCCTTGAAAGGATGGGTGGACCTTAGCAGAGCTGGGTGAGCAGAAAGACAACCAGGTTCAAGAGACATTTGCTGACCTCCATTTGCTGAGGACTTTGACAGGCTTCCTGACAGAGTGTGATGGCTGTTTCTGAATAAAGTGATCCGTGGAATAATTGTAGCTGTCTCTGTTTAAAATAGGAAAATTAATTGAAAGAAAAAGCTTTGCTTAAAAAACCTTTTTTGAACAGCTGTGTTCATGTGTGTGTGTTTGTGTGTATGTTACTACTATCTAAAACGTGTGTGTGTATTACTACTACCTAAAACGTCCTTCAAAAGCACTTCTAAATTTACACTTACTGTTAAGAGGTTTAATTGTTTGATGTAGCTAAGATATTTGTTTTAGATAGGTCATATTTATGGTCAAGTAGACCTGTTCTAAAATGCCATCAGCTATAAAAAGTTGCATTGTGCGACTCAAAGAAAAAAAATGACACCAGTATAAGCAACATGCCACTGATTATAAGACACTCCAATTTAAATTATTTTATGTTGTTTTTTTTTATGAATCAGCTCTTCTCTTTTCTAATTTCAAACATATATAGAATTAGAATAGTACAAGGTGCGCATAAAGTCTGGAAACATGAGATTGTACATTTCTCATGGTATTTTAGGTATTTTAATGTACTATCAATAAACCATCTATTGAGTTTATTCGCCTTTTTCTGACTTTTATGGCTACCTTCTGTTATGAATCCCCATGGCTCTCTTATACAGAATCAATAGTTAGCAGCTCGTGGCCAGTTTTGTTTCTCTAAACCACCCCCAACCAGCCCTAGTATTTTGAACCAAATCTCATATATCAATTTATTTCACTCATAAATATTTTATCATGTATCTCTAAAAGATAAGGATTAAAAAGGACCCGACAATACTACTACTATCATACCTAAAAAATTAACAGTAACGAGATATCAAACATCTAGTCAGTGTTCATAGAAATGTACCCATTTGCCAGATTAAAAAAAATTTTTTTAATTAATTAATTAATTTATTTTTGGCTGCTTTGGGTCTTCGTTGCTGTGCACGGGCTTTCTCTAGTTGAGGCGAGCGGGGGCGACTCTTTCACTGCGGTGCGCAGGCTTCTTATTGCGGTGGCTTCTCTTGTTGCGGAGCACGGGCTCTAGGCGCGCGGCTTTCAGTAGTTGTGGCACGTGGGCTCAGTAGTTGTGGCTCTCCGGCTCTAGAGCGCAGGCTCAGTAGTTGTGGCGCACGGGCTTAGTTGCTCCACGGCATGTGGGATCTTCCCGGACCAGGGCTCGAACTCGTGTCCCCTGGATTGGCAGGAGGATTCTTAACCACTGCACCACCAGGGAAGCCCTAAAAAATTTTTTTAATACAATTTGTTTGAATCGGGTTGCAGAAAAGGTCCATGCATTTTAAATCTTTGCTGTCTTTTAAGTCACTTTTAATCTGTAAGTTCCCCTCTTTTTTTTCCTTGCATTTTTTTATTGTTGAAGAAATCAGGTTGTTTGTCCCAGTCTGGTGCTAAATATCTGAGGATCCTTAACATCTTCTCTCCCTGCATGTCCTATAAATTGGTAGCTAGAGCTGGGACACGATGAGGTTCAGGTTCAGTTCTGGGCACAGTATGGCACATGATCAGGAGGGTTAGGAAGGCAAGAGACCAGAGGCCAAGGCCCTTCCTTTATCCCACTTGGGGGTGGGGAGATGAGGCTGAGATGATTCCGCCCACAGCAGGTCACCATAGTTTAGCCGCAGCAAGTTCCTGCTCTTTAAGTTACAGACTTAAGTTTATTGTGTTTCTTTTTTTTTTAAAGTAAAATCTTGTTTTTAATCACTCTTAAATAATTCAGTAAGCAAATAAACTTGATATTATATTACCTGGGCCATGTTTCCTGCTGTAATAATCACCCTCAGTTAATGAATTTTCAAGAGTTGCTACATTTTAATCAACCAAACAGTTTTGGCCATGCAAGATGAGTATCAGGGGTGGACCATGTTAGACCAACCTCATAGACCTAACCTCGTGTTCTCAATTTGGTCATGCCCAGGAAACCCATCAACAGCTGGCTGATAAGAAGAGTCTCCATGTTGTGGAATTCCGGGAGGAATGTGGCCCTCTGCCCATCGTGGTTGCCTCCCCCAGGGGGGCCTTGAGGAAGGATCCGGAGCCGGAAGATGAGGTTCCAGACATCAAACTGGACTGGGAAGAAGTGAAGACCGCACAGGGTATGAAGCGCTCTGTGTGGTCAAGTTTGAAGAGAGCCGCCACCTAGGCCTCCCTCTGGCCTGGCTCAGCCTGGCATCTCTTGCTTCTGGCACCTGGGAGAGACTCAACCCCTCACACTTTGGATTGTCACTTGTTTTTTTTTTTTTTTTTTTTTTTTTTAAAAGGAAAGGCCAACCTTACATTTCTTTATTGACAAATAACAAATAATTATAGATTTAATTTATTGAGCACGTCTTATATACCAATTACTGTGATAGGAACTTTACATACATATCTTAGTTAAAAACTACTTTAAATATTCATTTAAACTAGCAAATTAGGGAGGCAGGGCTTCTAGTCTGACCTAATAAAAAATAATATGCAGTTAAGTTATAGTTACTTGACTACAGTCAAGAAAGCTAGAAAGTAGCTTTCAGCTAGAAAGTAGAGGAAAATGGGCAAACTTTGTTCTTTTTGACTCTAGAAATTCTCCTTTTTAGTAAAACTCTTTGTATCGATGTTTTAGTGGTTGCTCTAGGTATTATGTTATACCTATATCACTTATCACCAGTCTACTGGTGTTGACTTTTTACCAGTTTGAGTGAAGTATAGGAATCTTACTTCCCTTTAAATCCCTTTACCCTCACCTGTTTCTATAATTGTTTTAAAATTTCCTCTGCCTACACTGAGAACCACATTAGACAACATTATAGTTTTGCTTCAACCATGAAACATAATATAAAAAACTAAAGAAGAAAAAAAAATAGCCTATTGTATTTACCCATGTTTTTGCTCTTTCAATCGTTTGTTCTTCTTTCCTGACATTCCGAGTCCTTTTGTCATTTTGAGTGGGGAAAAGCCAAGTTCCCCTCCTGTGTGTCTCCTTAACTCTCACAGTACTACCACACTCCCAGCACTTCTGACAGCAGATGTGGGGGGTTTCCCCTCACCAAGCAATCCTCTGCAACACCAGCTGCATGTCCTACAATTTAACTCAATTCTGACACTGTCTACCTGGAGGTAACATCAAATTCCATTGGTTAAAGGCTCAGTCCCACAAGACTGCCCCCACCCCACTTCACACCAATTGCAAGTCCGGTTGTCACCTGTGCTTCTGACTCATCAGCTGTAAATCAGAGGTTCCCATGACTCCCTCACTGTGTTTGATTAATTTGCTAGAGTGGCTCACAAAACTTAGGAATACAGTTTATTTATTGCCTACCAGTTTATTATAAAAGGATATGATAAAGGATACAGATGAACTTCCAGATGGAAGAGAGACAGAATTTTAAAATTTTCATGAAGTCTAATTTGTCTGTTTTTCTTTTGTTGCCTGTATCTTTGGTGTTCTATACAAGTAATTATTGCTAAATCCAGTGTTGTGAAGCTTTCGTCCTATGTTTTCTTCTAAGAGTTTTATAGTTTTGGGTCTTACATTTAGGCCTTTGATTTCTTTTGAGTTTGTTTTTGTGTATGGTGTTAGAGATCAACTTCATTCTTTTGCACGTGGATATCCAGTTTTCCCAGCAACATTTGTTGAAAACCCTGTCCTTTCCCCATTGAATGGTCTTGGCACCTTTGTCAAAAATCATTCAACCATATATACAAAGGTTTATTTCTGGGCTCTCTATTCTATTCCATTGGTTTACATGTCTGTCTTTATGCCGGTACCACACTGTTTTGGTGACTATAGCTTTGCTGGATATTTTGAAATCAGGAAGTATGAGTCTTTCCGTTTTGTTCTTCTTTTTCAAGATTGTTTTGGCTAGTCAGGTGTCCCTTGAAATTCCATATGAATTTTAGGATGGGTATTTCTGTTTCTGCAAAAAATATCTTTGGGATATTGATAGGGATTGCATTGAATCTGTAGATCACTTTGGGTAGTATTGACATCTTAACAATATTGAGTCTTCCAATCCATGAAAGTGGGTATGTGTTCACTTATTTACATCTTCTTTAATTTCTTTTAGCAATGTTTTATAGTTTTCATTGTACTTTCACTTCCTTGGTTAAATTAATTCCTAAGTATTTTATTCTTTTTGATGCCATTTTAAATGAAATTGCTTTTGTAATTTCCATTTGATAAGGGATATTGGTCTATAGTTTTCTTGTAGTGTCTTTGGCTTTTCTATCAGGGTAATGCTAGTCTCATAGAAGGAGTTAGGAAGTATTCCCCCCTCTTCAATTTTTTGGGGAAAGTTTGAGAAAGATTAATATTAATTCATCTTTAAATGTTTGATAGAATTCAACAGTGAAGCCACCAGGTCTAGGGGTTTTCTTTGTCAGGAGATTTTTGATTACCTACTTAATCTCCTCAGTAGTTATAGGTCTATTCATATTTTCTATTTCTTCGTGATTTAGTTTTGGTAGGTTTTGTGTTTTTATGCATTTGTTCATTCATCTAGCTTACCCAATTTATTGGTGTACAACTGTCCAGTATACTCTCTTATAATCCTTTTTATTTCTATAGAATCAGTATAACAACCTTACTTTTATTTCTAATTTTTTAGTAATTTGAGTCTTCTCTCTTTTTATTCTTAGTCCATCGAGCTAAAGGTTTGTCAATTCTGTTGATCTTTTCAAAGAACCAACTCTAGCTTTCATTGATGTTTTTCAATTATTTTTCTATTCTCTATTTTATCTCTGCTCTAATCTTTATTATTTCCTTCTTTCTGCAAGTTTTGGGTTTAGTTTATTCTAGTTCCTTAATTTATAAATTAGGTTGTCAATTTGAAATCTTTCTTGGTTTTCAGTGTAAGCATTTATAGCTGTGAAATTCACCCTTTGCACTGCTTTGTTGTGTCCCATAAATTTTGGTATGTTGTATTTTCTTTTTTATTTATCTCTAAGTAATTCCCTTTGTGATTACTTTTTTGATTTATTGATTGTTTAAAGTGTGTTGTTTGATATCTATAAATTTGTGAATTTTCAAGTTTTCCTTTTGTTATTGATTTCTGACTTATTGTTGTGGCTGGATAAGTTACTTTTTATAATAGTTATCTTTTAAAATCTGTATGACAGTTTCTGGCCTAACATATGATATAGCCAAATTTTCTGATGAGATCTGCTGGTAGTTTTAATGAGGATCCCTTGTATGTGATGATTTACTTCTTGCCTCTTTGAAGATTGTCTCTTTGTGCTTGTCCTTTGAAAATTTGATTATAATTTGTCTTGGTGTGGATCCCTTTGAGTTTATCTTACTTGGAGTTTATTTTTTAGATGTTTATATTCATGTCTTTCATCAAATTTGGGAAGTTTTCAGCCATTACTTCTTCAAGTGTTTTATTCTGCCCTTTCCTCTTTTTTCTGGGACTCCCACAATTTGTATGTTGATCTGTTTGATGCTGTCCTACAGATCCCTTAGCGCTGTTCATTCTTCTTCAATCTTTTTCTTTCTGTTCCTCAGATTGATAATTTCTGTTGTCCTGTCTTCAAGTTAATTGACTTTTTCTTTTGCCTGCTCAAACCTGCCTTTTAATCCCTTTAATAAAAATTTCCATTTCAGTTATTAAAATGTAGCTACAGAATTTTTTTGTTTGCTTCGTTTTAGGTGTTCGATGTCTTTATTGGTGTTTCCATTTTGTTCATACATCGTTTTTTTTGGTTTTGTCCCCATCTTCCTTTAGTTCTTTGAGTGTCTTTAAGACAGTTGTTTTAATGTCTTTGTCTATTAGATCTGCCATTGGGTCTTTCTCAGGGATAGATTCAAAAGTAGACATTTTAATCTAATAATGTGGTAACTCCAGAAATCAGATTCTCCTCCTTCTCCAGGGTTTGATGTTTTTAAATGTTTTAAATTTATGTATGTATGTATTTATATTGTTGTAGGTTACCTCTATGTCAAGAATATGCCAAGATGTAAACTTAAGGTCTTCTCAGGTCTTTTCTGAGTCTGTGCCTTTCCCTGGGTATGCATGGTCACTTTATAATGTTCCTTGTATATGCAGCTCCTTTTGAACCTCCTACTCTTTAATGTGTGACCCCCAAAAGGTGAAAAAGAGAAAAATAAAGAGAAGGGGAAAAGGGCATTATCCCTTTAAATCCCCTTAAAGTCACTTCAGCTGGAGGTGGAGGGACTTCTAACAGTTGTGGGAGGTGCAACAAGGTTAGCCACCAGCCTTTTTGTCTACACCTCTCTGATCAGAGGCAGCAGTCAGTGATCAGAGCAGAGATCCCTGGTATTTGGGGGACAGGGTCCTTTTTGCCCACCCTGGCTTCAGCAAGCTGTGTGCAGGCTGCTCCAAGGACACTTGCACAGCTGCCTGCCAGGTGGCTTAAAGCAGGGGTGGGTAGCTGCTACTGTGCTGAGTGACGAAATTGACCAAAATTAGCCACAATCTACCATCCATGCATTTCCCTGAAAGTCAGAAACCTTCAATAGACTCCACAATTCCAAAACAGTTACATCAGATTCTGCCAGCACAGTTGTCATTTAGGTGGGGAGACAGATTCCTGGTGCCTGCTACAACCAAAGGGTTCTGAGAACCCTTTCTTGTTGCCCTTGTTCTCTGTTCCTATTGTTGTCTTCCACCCCTGTCTGCTTTGTGTGTGTGTGTGTGTGTTGTTTTAATTGAGCATTTTATATGATTTCATTTTCTCTCTCAGCATGTCATTATACTTTTTCTTTTTAGTGGCTGCCCTAGAGTTTCCAATATAAACTTACAACTAATCCAAGTCCACTTTCAAATAACACTGTACCACTTCATGGGTAGTGCAAGTACCTTATAATAATAAAGTATTTCTAATTCCTCCCTCTTGTCCCTTAATGTCATTCTTTTCACTTTTACATAATTTATAACCAGTGATACACTGTGACTATTTTTATTTTGAACAAACTGTTATATGTTAGATAACTAAGAAAAATATTCTATTTTTCCTTCACTTATTCCTTCTTTAATGCTCTTCCTTTCTTTATGCAGACCTGAGTTTCTGGCCTATATCATTTTCCATCTTTCTGAACAGCTTCTTTTAACATTTCTTGCAAGGCCAGTCTACTTGACAAATTCCCTCAATTGTTGTTTGTCTGAGAAAGTCTTTATTTCTCCCTTGCTTTTGAAAGATAATTTTACAGGATACAAAATTCAAGGTTGGTGAGATTTTTTTCCCCTCAACACTTTAAACATTTCATTCCACTTGCTTCTTACTTGCATGGTTTCTGAGGAGAAGATGGATGTAATTCTTATCTTTGCTTCTCTATGGGTGAGATATTTTTTCCCTTGGCTTCTCTCAAGACTTTTCTTTACCTTTGATTTTCTGCAATTTCAGAGGGTACTTTTTTTTTTGGCCATGTGGCTTGTGGGATGTCAGTTCTGTAACCAGGGGTTGAAGCCAGGGCACAGCAGTGAAAGCCCGGAATCCTAATCACTAGGCCATCAAGGAACTCTCTGATTTTCTGCAATTTCAGACTTACACATACATGGTCAAATGATTTTTGACAGACTCCAAGGTAATTCAAGGAGGAAAAGAATAATCTTTTCAACATTTAGTGCCTGGAACCCTTGGATATTCATGTGGAAAAAAAAAAGCTTGACTTTACTTCAGGCTACACACAAAAGTTAACTCAAAATGGATCATAGACCTAAATATAAAAGTTAAATCAATAAAATTTCTAGAAGATAATCTTGAAGACCTCAGTGTAGGCAGTAACTGATGTCTTAGAAACACAAAAACATAAATCATAAAAAAGATACATTGGTAGACCAGTCTTCATAAAAATAAATGTTCTGCTTTTCAAAAGACAGAAAAAGAAAACAAAAAGACAAGCCACAGATTGGGAGCAAATATTCACAACACACATTACTGACAAAGGACTTGTGTCCAACTTGGGTCATGCATCCCTCTGACAATATGTACACTTGCTTCTCATTATTTGTTCTGTACTGTGAATTTGCCAACTGCTAATATTCATTTGTACCCCTGAAGTGGATCCTTATGGTACTTCTGGGTCATTTGTGGACATGTGCAGAGTACTTGGGAACTTGAGTTGCCTGATGTGCACATTCTGGCTGAGGTTGAACAAGGTGATGCTCTGCTTTCATGTTTCAGCCCTTGTCCTGTAGCCCAGTATCCTTTTCACGGTCTATTTAGCACCATGTGTTTTGCGTTCTTGTGCTTTTTGTTGGTGATTTTACTTTTTAAAATGGTGCTCAAGCACAGTTAGTGCTGACTAGTGTCCCTAAGCGCAAAAAGGCTGTAATGTGCCTTATGGGGAAAATACCTGTGTTAGATAAGCTTCATTCAGGAATGAATTACAGTGCTGTTAGTCATGAATTCAGTGTTAATGAATCAACCAAATACATTAAATAAGGTGTCTTTAAACAGAAACACAGATAAAACAAGGTGATGTATTTGCCAGCTGGTGAAAATGTAGTGACCATAGGCTTATAGAACCTAATGCTGTATTTATCCTAGGAGCAGTAGTTCAGTATTTACTAAGCCAGTGTTTGTGGTGACTTTATAGAACCTAGTTACTGTGAATAATGAGAATCAAATGTATATCTGCTATGTATATCTGAAGTATTGCTCTGTTGCATTCAAGATTTCAGAGCTGTTATTTGATGATTGGAGGGAAATTATTTTTAACCCAAATTGTATATCCTGCTAAACTATTAATCAAGTGCAAAGGTAGAATAAAATATTTTCAAACACAAGTAGTCTAAAAGCAATCGCCTCAGTCCCCATTGAACTATTTCCTAGGAAGTAACTAAAGCATGTGCTCCCCCAAATGAAGGAGTGAGCCAAACAAGGGGCAAGGGTTGTATGGACCACAGGAAACCAGAGAGCAACGTGGCAGGGAGATGAGGGAACATGCAGAGTGATGATGAGGGGACAGCTGGGCACAAGGTCCCAAGAGGACAACCAATGCAGATTGCAAAGCTCTGGGAGAGACTTCTTAACGTCAAAAAAACTGAGGGAATATCCGACACATCTCACAACTTGAGAGATTCAGAAAACTGCTACAGTATTTCGGTTGAATTAATAATAGAAAAAAAATAAAACCCTCCCCTTTAAAAACAAACACAAAACAAAAAAACCACAGATATTAACCCTATGGGAAATAAAAATATTTTTTTAAGGAAAAAGTAGCCATGTTACCGACACTTTGGATTCAGGCCCCAACAAAGGTCCTTCTGTCCGGCATCACTTGTGCCAATCGGACGAGACGGAGTTCCATTCGGAAGCGAAGGGAAGCTTTATTCTCTGGTGAAAGAGTGGAGAGGTGTGAGCGGCCTCAGAGTACACGCTTTTCCCGAAAGGCTATGGGCGGGGCTGCTCAATCGGGTTCTCTTCCATGGAGGGCGGGGTGGGCTCCTGCAGGTCCGGCGCAGGCGCACTGCTCACGGCCCTTAACACTGAAGGGCGGGGCAACGTCTCTGCACACCGCCCGCCGCCGCCATCTTGGGTTGAGTGTCTTGTGCACCGTCTGCACACGGCCCGCCGAGCTGAGGTGTCAGGCGCAGCCACTGGCCGTGGGAACTCTGTCCGAAGTGCCGGGTGCGAGGCCTCTGCTCGAGGCACCCTTTGAGCAGGTGACACCAGACTAAGCGCAAAGGAAAAGAGAAGGGGAAAAGAGATTAGACTTTATTATTCAGATTCTGTTTTTATCTAGGAATTGTTAATGAGCTTTGCCAGTGACGCTAGTGCCCACCCTCTGGGCAAGTGACAGGAGAGCCGTCTTGCGTGTCGCTTTGGTGCCCTTGTCCCGGGCACCTCTCCCTGCCTCCTGCCAACTCCGGACCCCGGCGGCTTCTGCAGCCGCGTCTGTTCCTGTTCACAGCTGTTCTGGGAAATGACTTCTCTGGGCCCAGGAGACCGGAGCTCGCGGAGTCCAGCGGGGGCTCCTTACTGCTTCTCAGGGTTGGGGGTGTGAGGGGGGTCCATTCCCTGTGGGTCTGTTCTCTCACCCCAGCGGGAAGCAGAGTCTCCTTGAGAGAGAGGTTTCGGGGCCGGGAAGGATGGGATCCTGGTGGCCAAACACCGTTAAAGCCTTCCTTGCAGATTTTCAGGGTCTCCTGCTAAAATGCAACCATCCTCGGGGGCCGTAGTCTCTTTAAGCCCCGAAGGTGAACGGGGGCAGCTGAGAACCTGTATGGAGCTGGGGGAGCGGGGGAGGCAGGTGCTCGAGGGGACCGGGGAAGGTGGGGAATGCGATATGCTTCTGCGGGGATGGCTCCTTCCCTGCCGGGGCGCCCGCTCAGCCTGCCTGCTTCAGGGCCGGGCTCAGCCTCTTAGCAGCGGCCTCAGCGGGGCGTGATCCAGAGGCCGCGCCGTGGAAACGGTGATCACACCTGCCTGGTGGGATCGCCGTGAGGTAACGACAGAGAACACGTGGGGAGCTCTTAGCTTCCGTCCCACTGGGGATGCACGCCAGCCACTGGGGGCCCTCGTGTGGATCACAGGAGGGAGCAGAGCTGAGCGGGTGGTGAGGAGGCAGCATGGGGCCCTGTGGTGACCACGTGGCAGCTTCCTCTCCCCCTAAGCCTCCCCCACCTCCCTGCCTGGTGAAGCCAGAGTCCCCTGCGCCTTCCATTACCGCTGGGGGCTGTGCCGGGCCACGGAGGACACCCTGTCGAGAGACCCCCGAAAGGGTCCAGGATCCTTCCCCTGTTAGAATCAGAGGCCAGAAATCCACCTGACTTAGGTGAGTGGGGCGAAGGGCGGGCAGCCCTATCAGAGCATCTGGCGGACGAGGCCAGCTCCCCAGGCATGCTGTCTCGGGGTGCATTCCAGGCATTGTTTGCCCAAGGCAGGGCACAGGCCGAGACTGGAGGCCCCTGCCCCACTTTTAGAAGCGAGGGCTTGGCAGAAATATGCTGTCTGTCCACTTGCACTTGCCCTGCCTGCCATCCCTTCCCGACCTGGGCGATAGGAATGAGTCCCAGGAGGGGCCCTTGGGACCAATTCACTTCTTCCTCCTGGGAGCCGCTGAGAGCCCCTCGGTCCTTCTAGCCTCACTGTGTCCTGTTGGGGGGTGGGTAGGATGAGAACCTACCTTCTGCAGAGAAGCAACAAGTCAGGGCATCTGCCTGGGAGGTGAGGGTGGGCGAGGTGCTTGTAGGTTTACAGAGCAGAGGCTGGCGGTGTGGAGAGCAGGAGCAGGCTGGGTCTGGGGACCCGTCGGCATCATCACAGACGTTCGTGGTACAGTGTTCGAAGAGTGGGCTGCGTGATCTGTGCATGACTCTCAGGGACGGCCGTGCCCCTCCCTAGCCACTGATGGATCCTGTCCTGTGGTCCCCAAGGTTGTCATCCGTTCTTACCCCAGAAACTGAAGTCCGCAGGGCAGCTGGTGGGCCCCAGAGCCCGCGCACTGGACCTCCACACTCACAGGGATGGCTTTTTTTGACCTCCTGCCCTGTCTTCAGTGCAGGTTGCTAATTTAGCCCCTCTCTCTCTGTTCTGCCTCAGTGCAAATGGCAGAAAGCGGTGGGATATCTTAAAAGAGGAAGACATAACGCCCTCAAGTTCCTGTCAGTGGACACTTGGATTGTTTCTGTGTCTTGGCTACTGTAAATAATGCTGGAGTGAACATGAGGGTGCAGGTGTCTCTCTGGGATAGTGATTACCTTATGCTAAGTGAAGTAAGTCAGAGAAAGACAGTGTACGATCTCACATATGGAATCTAAAACAAACGAACAAAAACTACCTCATAGAAACAGATCAGTTTTGTGGTTGCCAAAGGTGGGGCTAGGGCGTGGGAGAATTGGGTGAAAATGGTCAAAGGTACAAGCTTCCAGTTAGAGATAAATAAGTCCCGGGCATGTCTGTACAGCATGATGACAATAGGTGACAACACTCTTCTGTATATTTGAAAGTTGCTAAGAGAGTAAATCTTAAAAGTTCTCATCCCAAGGAGAAAAGATTGTGTCCACTATGTGAGGCTATGGATGTTAATTAAACCAGTTGTAGCATTTCACAGTATACGCATAGATGAAATCATCACGTTGTACACCTTAAACTTCTACAATGTTATATGACAATAGTATCTTAATAAAACTGGAGGGAAAAAGAGGAGGGCAGCAGGGGCAGGAAGACAAGGGGGGCGGCTTTCAGAGGCGGGTGCCCAGGAGGCCTGAGGCTGCGTGCCCGCGTGCCCAGGAGGCCTGAGGCTGCGTGCCCGCGTGCCCAGGAGGCCTGAGGCTGCGTGCCCGCGTGCCCAGGAGGCCTGAGGCTGCGTGCCCGCGTGCCCAGGAGCCCTGAGGCTGCGTGCCCGCGTGCCCAGGAGGCCTGAGGCTGCGTGCCCGCGTGCCCAGGAGGCCTGAGGCTGCGTGCCCGCGTGCCCAGGAGGCCTGAGGCTGCGTGCCCGCGTGCCCAGGAGCCCTGAGGCTGCGTGCCCGCGTGCCCAGGAGGCCTGAGGCTGCGTGCCCGCGTGCCCAGGAGGCCTGAGGCTGCGTGCCCGCGTGCCCAGGAGGCCTGAGGCTGCGTGCCCGCGTGCCCAGGAGGCCTGAGGCTGCGTGCCCGCGTGCCCAGGAGCCCTGAGGCTGCGTGCCCGCGTGCCCAGGAGGCCTGAGGCTGCGTGCCCGCGTGCCCAGGAGCCCTGAGGCTGCGTGCCCGTGTGCCCAGGAGGCCTGAGGCTGCGTGCCCGCGTGCCCAGGAGGCCTGAGGCTGCGTGCCCGCTCCAGCACTAACTTACTGGGCGCTCAGGTGAGTCTCTTGGCCTCTCCAGCCTCCTGTTCTTCATCTGTAATGTCCCCGACCCCTCCCAGCACTGCCCCCAGGAGGGAGGAGTGAAGCTTGTTAGGTCTGGCTACTCATGCCTGGGCAACTGAGGGACTGAACGGTCTGGTCAGATGACCATGACCATGACAGTGACCTGCACTTGGTGGTCAGAGGGCTCTGGCAGAAATGGCTTCCTTCCCAAGGGACTGAAAGTTTGTTTACTATGTTAACCAAAATTTTGGGAATGAAGACTTACTGGAAATAAAGAGGCATTTATTTGGGGTTTTTTAGGACTGCAGCCCGGGAGAGCCAGATTCAAGAAGCACTTGAATTGTGTCCTGCTGGACTACAAAATGGAGAGCGCTTATAAAGGCAAAACCCGCAAGGCCACAGTTAGTTACGAGTTGTTGATCAAGAATTATAATTGGAGCTGGCAGGAGGTAAGGATCAGTTGGAGTCTGAAATGATTGTATCGTTAGAAGGGGGAACAACCTTGAGACCACAATTTTGCAGCTGGCAGATGTTGTTTTAAAAACAACTGGTGTCCTTGGTTTGATACAGTTAAGAAAATGTTGAAGTTCTCAGTGGTGCAGGGACGTGTCTGAGACAAGATTCTCAATGGCCACCTGCCCTGTTTTGTATTCCTGAGCTGTGATTACTTCCGTATGATTTCAGTCTGTCATCAGCTAGGTGGGGCTATTTTAAAGTGTGTCATGGCTGATTAAATGTTCAGTTCTGTGGGGAAAAGCAAAAGTGTCAGTCCAAGTTTCTGACAATGTCAGGAACATGGTTAATTAGTAAACACAATGCCAATAACTATCGTCTGCCCAGGTTAGAGACTTAGGATCATTCTAGACCTTTCCCTCCTTCATTCCCATGATGGTGAGCCCAGCTGACACTTCCTCAGCCTTCCTTGGTCCTAGGTGCTTACCTGAACCAAGTTCTTGAATCCTCCCAACAACCTGGGAGGCAGGCTGAATATCCCCCTTCTGCAGACAAGGGCCCCGAGGCTGAGAGAGAGGTCACACACGTGTGCAGGCTCAGGGTCCGTGTCCTCAGCCACTGCCTTCCGTGGGATCTCTGCTCACCAAAAGCTGGTCAGGTCTGTCCCACCTCCCCAGCCCAGCCTGTCTGCCGCTCTTCCCCCACCACCCCTGCTAGTGCCCACACCCATAGCATCTCTCACCTGGAGCGCTGCCCCTGCCAACAGGTACTCACCTTCAGGGCCATGTCAGACTCTCCTAGCCTCCGGAGGCCTCCCCTCCCCCACCCCACCTGGCTGGATCATTGCCCTGGCTCTGCCTAGGGAAGACTCCCCGCCTGCAGGTGCTCTCCTCTCAGACACACTTCCTTGGCGGGTTGGGCTTCGGCCTGTGTTTCCCTGAAAATCCCTGTGTGTAGTTTGGAACCTTCAGTATCGTCTGTCAGTGCTGTGGGTTTGAAGGACTTGCTTGTCAGGTCTGTGCCCCCTGGTCCTATGAGATGTGGCACGTGACAGGTAACGCTGGGGGCTGTGGAGGCAGACCCTTGGAACTCGAGTCGCACCTACTTGCTCTGTGACCTTGGGTAAATCATTTAACCTCTGTTCGCCTCAGAGTCCTCATCTAAACAGTACCCACCACATAGGGTTGTCCTGAGGATTAAGTGAATAAAGTGCTTTAAGCAGCACTGGGCAGCCAGTGTTGTTGCCAAGGCTTCTCCCATCATGTCCCTGGGCGCCTGCCTCCTACCAGGCTCTCCTTGACTACAGATTGGCTGAAGGACGTCTTGGAAGCTGAACTCCCTGCATGTATCAAACCTCTCTGGGTACCATCTCTAGAGCCTGGCACTGTGATGGTCCCAGATTACCTGTGAGAGAAGCGAGAGGTCACAGCTAGGAGCCCCAGCATCTGCCTCCAGCACCCCAGTTCTTAGAGGCTGCCATGACCATAGGATGGTGACAGAACAAAGCCCATGAGTCATGCAGAGAGTGGGGAAAATCACTTTAAATCTTTTTCTCAAGTCGTGTTATTCCGAATGCCCTGGGCGGATGCCCATGTGTGCAGGAACACTCGGCCAGGCCAGAGGCACTTTGCCCCTCAGAGGCCCCATTGTGACCCCGAGCAGGCCCCGAGTGATCCCGGGAACAATAATCCCTTGTGTGGGCCTGAAGGCTGCACTGGCCCACGGCCCACGGGCCACGGCTGGCCGTGCAAAGCCTCTGTCTCTTTAAGGTCAGCATGAGGAGGCCTTAAATCCCCCATGTGGGCTGCTGCAGGGGTCCTGATAAGAGGTGCTTTTCAGAGTTTGGTTTGGGCATGTCGGTGAAGCCCAGCTCCTCTAGACTCTGTCCCCTCCAGGAGAAGGGCGGATCTGGTGGGACCAGCTGTGAGCAGGGCAAGGGGTAGGGGCTCGGTTCCCAGAGGAGGACTATCTGTGGATGAAGCCCCTCCCAGGCCACCTGCCCGGCCCAGGGAAGGCCCTTAGGATGTGTCCCCAGAGCCGCCATAAAGCGAGGGGGCCACGGGCACTGAAGTCACAGGTAGGAGCATCCAGAATATCGTGGTGGGATTTGATCCACAGCTGCCTCTCCTTCTTTCCGTCCGAAGATGCACACCCTCACCCACGTTTGTAGTCACCACGGTTTGTTCTGTGCTGCAAGCTTTGGCTCTTGGTCACGGACAGGCATTGGCTTCTTCTCACTCCTTTCTCAGGCCCGTGGAGGGACAAGCTCTTTGTTCTATGAACTTACAGACACCCAGTTATTCACCTTCTTCACAAAGCATCAGCTGGCCTGGGGGGGCCTTTGGCTTTGTCGGGGCTGCAGCGTGGAGCTCGGCAGCTGCCTGGACGGGCCTGGCCATGACGTTGCAGCTCAGAGCAGCCAGCCCCTTTCAGGAAGACTTGGCCATGTGGCCTCCTGCAGGCCCTGCTAGTGGTCTGGGTCTGTCCCACATGCCCGGCTTCATCCCCCTCTGACGTCCTCTGCCCACTGGTATCAGGTCTACTACAAGGTCTTGTCTCACTGTCACTTCCTGAGAAGCAGCCAGAGAACAGACCCTCATGGCGACAGGTCTGGACACGTGAGGACAGTGAGCGAGCACAGGGCTTCAGGGACAGAAGAAGTTGGCCCCAGACCCAGCTCCAGTTCTCACCAGCTGAGTGAGTCTGTCTCCTCACCTGCACAAGGACAGTCATAGCCGTCTACTGTGCCCACTGGGAGGGTGACAGGAGGCTCTCTGTATGGGAGGTGCTTCCACAGTGCCTGACCCAAGGCAAGAGCTCCAAACATGGCAGCCAAGATGGTCACACAGTGCAAATGTGGGTCCTTTGTGCAGTCGCGTTTGGGTGTTGGTGTGACCTGCCCTTTGGTCCAAGTCAGGGCCACCAAGCAGGCAACCTCTAAGGCATGTCCCACCTGCCCTTGGGGTGGCAGCCAGATGTGCCCCATAGGAGGTTCCCTCCTGCCCAAGACCCAGAGGCAGAGCTGAGGCATGCCAGCCACGAGAAGCTTTGGGGGGCAGACACCATCCCACACCTGGAGGGACCCATGGTCCCAGCACACAGTAGGTGCTCAGTTGACACCCAGTCTCTGTGATCTGAGGACCTTTCTGCTGTTGCCCAGCAGGCTTCTTAAATGCCCCCTGCCCCAGGCCATGTGGGTTCCTGGGAGCACTGCCCTTAGCAAAGAGGCCTGCCCACTGGCCAGAAGTTGTACCTGCAAACACTTCCTAAATAGCTGGATGCAGATGGAGCTGAGCAGTGAGATGCACCAGCCGGGAGACTGGACCAGGGTCTGCTGGGGGTGGGGAGAGGCGGGGTGGTCTGGGTGAAGGAAAACAGGACCAGGAGAGGGCATTTTTTGAGGCTGCCCACCCTTATTACACCCAATGCAAGAGGAGGCAAATCAAATGCCCAATGAAACTGCAAATTATAAAAATGACTCAGGACAGAAGAAATGAGAAGGTCATGTCAGAGAATCTTCTGCAAAGCTTGGGATTAATGAGGGTTTAAAATTAGACAATTCCCAACTGAAAAGGGAAAATAGAGAAAGAGCACATCAAATTTCCTTTAAAGAGGATAATTGAAAAAACATTGAGAAACCCTTGGGAAATTCGACTAAGCCTCTGGTTTTTTTTTTTTTTTTGATGGGGTCGAATATGAGCTTCTATTAGCATCTTGGTGCATGATGAAAAAATTATAGACTTCCCTCAGTCAACACCTGGTAGCAAATTTTGTTAAACACGTGACAAACTTCCTATCATTTCTTAACTTGTATTTGTATTTTTCAGGATATAGCCCCAGTCACCTTTTGCTCCTAATAATGTAAAATTTTACCTTAAATTTAAGTGGACTCAGTGAAAGTGGCCTTTTCTGGTACAATTACCCTGGGATAACAGCTCCTGAAGATACCACTGAGATCCAGTTTAGTCACAGGGTCCCCATGTTGGAAGGGGAGTAAGATGTCAACTAGTCAGACCTCTGCTTGAGGCTTCAGTCCTTGCTCTGCGTGCCCGCTAGCAAGCGGTCGTCCAGCCTCTGCATCTACACCTCCACGCTGGAATGTGACCGGCTTTTGAGACACCTGTTCTGGTGTCCCAGCTCTAGAATATCATTACCTTCCTTTAATGAAGGGATAAAGGAGCGGAATTTTCAGGATTCCTTACTGAGCGCCCTCCTTCCTAATCATCCTTTCTCCTCCCGACCCAGACCTCTCGTACCTGAAAGGTAGCACTGCCACTTGTCATACTACTTCCTTTCACACTGTGGCCCGGTCCCCTTTCTCTACAACAGTGTGGTCCAAGGAAATTCTAAAAACAGTTTCTTATCCACGTTCCTAATGGGAATAGAACATGGAAGATACTGCCCAGAAAATTTCTGATCAGCTTCATATAGAGTGAGAAGAACTTCTGCCCCTGTTTTCTTTTGGCTTAAGGATTTTCTAATTTAGCACAGACCCCCCCCCCTTCTTCTTTTTGTAGGAAAAAGAAGGGGTCCCCCAGGCTGGTACTTGGTTAGTTTCCAGAGATGGTGAAGCCCTCTGACCTCCCTGGTTCCTGGGGAGGATGGGATACCCACGCCGGGCTCTCTGAGATGCAGTGGCTGGGCACACTGTCACCTGAACTGCCCTTTGATGCTGCCTCTAGAGATTTGGTCTAAACCAAAGATTCCTCAGAAAGCTGACATGATTGTGTTCTCTATACTGGAGAATTAAAAAAAAAAAACAAAAACGAAAAACACCCCCATGAAAGTATTAAACATACGGGTACTTTATAAAGTATTTCAAAGGTTTATCACATCCCACTGTGGACATCTGCAAATATTTGTTGGGTGAATTTTATTCCCCATGACAGAATATTCTTGAAGACGGAGAAACTTGCTGCAAGATGGACACTCAAAAGAGCCGGAGGAAAATTCCAGTAGATGGTTCTCACGATCCGGTCCAGGAGTCAGCAGTCCAGTTCTGTGGTCTCTCAGATCACAATCCTCACTTCCCACTCCCACTGCCCCCTTTCAAATAGGAAACGATCTTGGAAAGACAGCTCAATAGTTGGAGGATAAATGTAGCAAGCCTCCTACTCTGACATGAAGGTATATGGGAGAGTAAACCTCTTTCTTTATCCACTATGAAGAGCATTTCTGCATTCTAAAGTGTTATGCTGGAAGGCGGGCCGATCAGTTAACACCCTCTCGGTTTTCAGCTAAAGTTCTTCTGCTGCTTTAGGAAGACTTCCATCTGATTAAAGAAAACACTGCATGGACCACGTACAGCAGAGTGGCTACGAATGAAAACACCTGAAACCAAGATAAGTGACAATTAATGGCCGTGCATGGGGAGAGGGAAAGGCATGGGCTGTCCACACCGGGGTCGCCACGTGCATGGCTTGGGGTTGACAGCCCTTAAGTCTGTGGACTGCCACTGCTTCCCATCACACATGCAGATATGCTTTCCCGCAGAGCCTAGGTGCGACCCAGAACGCTCTCAGCACAGACTCCACGTGACCTGATGTTATACTGAACTTGGTGTGCAAGGTCAACTATTTGCCATCACACGTCATCATATTGGTGCCATCCAACTGGAAACGAGGGCCCTCAGAGACCCTTCGAGTGATCATTGCAGGGAAGTATTCCCCTGCTCTTCATGGAAAACTTCCTTCCTGCACACCAGTAAGACCAGAGTCCACCAGCTGCGATCCCGGCGGCCTTGGCTAAGAGAGTTTGAACACTTGGGTTTGCTGCCTGGACATCTTCAGACCCCGACCAGAATTTTATTCTAAGATTCTGAATTTCACAAGCATGGGCCAGGGAGCCAGGCCACAGGAAGTGAGGGGCTGGGATGGGGAGGAGGGATTTTGAGCTTTTGGCAAAAGGAGGGAGCTTACTGAGAAAGCTACTACTGGGAACAGAGGCTGGGAAATGTGGCAAAAGGTCACTTTGTGCCCTGTCAAGGCTCTGACCTGCCGTTGTGCACCTGGGCACCATCTATCCTATCACCCTGCTCTGGGTGGCCGGCCCTGAGGGCTGACTGCTCCCAAGCAAATATCTGCACCTGGCTTGTGACCTTGGGTGTAGGGTCAAGAGTTTCTAACCCAGGCATAACATCAGGGTGGCTACACTCCCGTGACTGTTGAAAATTCCCCTAAAACCAGCCGTAACTGTGCCTGCTCTTCCCCTGCCTCCACACCTGGGCGAACCCTCACCCTCACTGCCGGAGGCAGTAAGTAACCTGAGTTATTTAATAACCAAGGTAAGAAAATTTATCTGGGAATCAAATACCCTGTCTGAAGGGAGCAGTCACACACGAGTGAGAAGCCCCTGGAAGACCCCCCTGCCCATCAGGAGGGAGCAGTGTGCTGTGTCGGGGACCCCGAGCCCAATGGAGACCCTTGGCAGGAGCACCTCAGAAGTCCCCACAGGAACAGGAAACACTTATTTTAAAGGGGGGTCAAGAAATGGCACACGGGACATTGAGAGCCAGGGCCATGAATGGACATGAACTTGGGCCCTTAAAAACCCCTCTCCCTGAACAGCTGCCATTATTGCCCACCACAGTTAAGATCCAGGAACCTCTAGATTTCTCCAGAAATTTCCAGCTACTCTCAGGCAACTCTCACCAATCCCAGGGATCCCTCTGGTGCACATTCTCTGCTGCCAGCTGAGGAGAGAGGGAGAAGCTCAGCTTTTGAGGCAGGTGAGGAGTCCCAGAGGGGTGAGAGGAGGCCAGATGCTCCCAAAGGCCAGGGGTGTGTGGGAAGTCGTGAGATGCCTGCTCACATCCCCGGACTGCCGCAGCCCCGCCCCACCCTGAGACCATGGGAGGGGCATGTGGGTGTTGGGCAGCGTCTGGGGTTAAATCCTGAGCGTGTCATCATGATCCTGTCTCCCATGTGCACAGACACAAACTGATATTTTGAATAGAAAGACGTGAATTTGCATTGAACTGGGCTCATATCTCCCCTGGGGGGTTCCAGCCCAGCGTTTCCGTCTGCTGGCAACACTTAGAGTCCTGATTCCAGCCCTGCTCACTTTGCCTGGGCCTCCTCATGGTTCTCCAGCTCAGCTCCCAGAGATGTGGGGACGTGATCAGTCGTGGAAGGGATAAATAGATGTTGGCATAGTCCTCAGTGGAACACTAAACAGCAAAGAGAACGAACCTCTACATCCCCACCCAGCAAAGTGGATGTGCCTCACAAACCTGAGGTGAAGAGAGAGAAGCCAGACATGGGAGAAGGCACATCACGCTCATGAAGATCCAAAGCGGGTGAAGTGGAACCTGAGCTGGAAACCAGGGCAGTGCTTATCCTCAGTTAAGGGGCACAGTGACTGCGGCAGG
Source organism: Balaenoptera physalus (assembly GCF_965194825.1). Taxonomy (NCBI): domain Eukaryota; kingdom Metazoa; phylum Chordata; class Mammalia; order Artiodactyla; family Balaenopteridae; genus Balaenoptera; species Balaenoptera physalus. Next base: position 12,364,575 of record NC_138894.1, read on the forward strand.
ACAAGAAGGGGACTCCTGGGAGCTGCTTATGTCGTTTCTTAATCTGGATGCTTTGTTACACAGAGGACTTGTGAATTATGAATAATGGATGGATTATGGAAATTCATCAGGTTGTACACGTGCATCCAGGTCACCTCTGTGGATGCCTGTTTATGCTGCCTTTTGGTGGAAAGTAAAAGGGAGGAGTCAGAATATGGTAGAGCCTGATAGAGCCCAGTGGTTCTCAACTAGATATCTGCCCAGTGGGCAGGTCATTAACTCCCCCCTCCTGCATTGTTCAGTCAAGGGCTGGCCCGTTATCCACATTCCGTCTACATTTCACTGCCCTCGTCTGCAATAATTTTACAGAAATGGTTGTCAGATGCCTGGCTGATGTCTGTTCAGAGAGAAGGCTTCTGGGGTTGGGATGGGGGAGGTATGTATGGGTTCTCTTGTGAGGGGGTGATGAAACAGTCATTTGAAGGTGACAGAGGAGGCAGATGACCAGTCTCCCAAGAGAGGGAAGAACAGCCAAGGTGCTGCCTGGTTGGGAACCAGCCATCTTGGGAGATGAGCCCATATGGGGGAGGGTCCCACACGGTGAGGGGGTGCCAGGGACCAGGAGGTGGCCATGCTTATGGAACGGGAGAGTGGCTGGGAGCTGAGGGCAGTGTGTGGCTTCCCCAGGGAAGGGGGTGGGCCCCTGGGGACCAGCAGACAGGCTTTGAGGAGCTTTCCCCCAGACCCCTCCCTCTGGGAACAGGAAGGGCACCCTCACTAACCCCCTTCCCAGAGCCCAGCTGCACCCACCCTGTGGGTTTTCTCTCAGCCTCTGCTCTACCCTTCCCAAAGAGAGGCGGGGGTGGCACAGATTTGGCACCTGGGGCGGACATCTTGTGGTGTGTCATCACATTTGACCTTGGGATTTGCTTAATTCATAGGTCGATCGCTAGAAATCTGAGTGCTATTTCTGAAACTTTTTCTTAGTTTTTAAACAGTATCCATGGTTAGCAATACATCTGATATCATGAGTTAGCACACTGGTGCAAGGACACACATGCACAACTCTGGGAAAGAGTTTCATGAAACAATACATTCTCATATCCCCTGTCATTCTGATCCATTCCATCAACAAGAAAATCAGGTCATGACCTCACAGCCCGCCATGGATCTGGTCCCCCAGTTGGAGGTTGTTCATTTTAAAGCTCAGAGACCTACATGCACTGTGCTCCCCAGACACACAGTTTCACCCCCATCTCACCTCCTAATGGGGTGAAGGAGGTTACAGCCCTGTTCCACACATTGCTCATCATGAGGCCTTGGACGAAAGTGGTTTAAGAGCTGTCTCGTTCTCCAGGGAAACAACAGGAATTACTGTCCCATTTTATAGATGAGCAAACCAAGGCTCAGAGAGCACAAAGGGACTTGCACAAGGAATGGGCGAGTGTGAACTCCAGGCTTCCCCCTGCACAGGTTCTCAGAGCTGTCAGGCAGGAGACACCGTCGTCAAGAGACGAAGGCCTAATCCCAGCAGCAACCATCCACGGCTGGGGGTCTGGACATGCTGCGCGTGGCAGGGCCTCCCCACAGCTGCAGAGCCAGGGCCTGGGAGACACTGGCCACTCGACTTTCCATCTGTGGTCTCAGCACTGCCCCCGCCCTGACTGTGTGCTTCCCTGGAAGACACTCATGGAAAGCCAGGAACCCAAGTGGCCAGACGTTCTGCTCACACTGGTGGTAAGAGTGTGGGTGAAAGAGCACCTGGCCTGGACACCAGGCCTCTCCAATTCCTGGTGACCCTGGGGCAAGTTGTGCATGCTCTTAGGGCCCTAGTTCTCCATCTGTGAAATGGGTATAACGGCACCTCCCTCCTAGGGCTGTTGTGAGGGGTAAACAAGATTGTTCACAAGGGCTCAAGACAGTGCCAGGCCCCACGGTCATGTCTCCTCCCGCATCTGCCTCAAAGCCCACCCAGGCTTGGACCCCTGGTCAGTGCAGGCCTGGGCAGTGCAGCACTGAATGATGGCTGAGGAAGTCTGGGGCACATCATTTCCCTTTTCTGAGGCTTTGTTTTTTCAGAAATGAGGAGAAGGTTTATTTTATTCAAAATTTAGTGAACTAAAAAAAGTGCGGGGAGGGCCCGGGCAGCCTTCCACTCAGAACCTTTTCAGTGGGAGCTGTGAACAGGGCACATTGACTGGGGGCTCACCACAGCAGCGATGTTTTCATGGTAATATTTGTAGGTGAAGCCCACTTGCAGCTGGATGGCGGCCAAAGCTTCCAGGACAGAGGCACCAAAGTAAAACAGGGAGGCCATACAGTGGTAGGTTGCATCCTGCAGGGTGAGAAAGGGCCATTAGAGAGGTGGGGCACCCAGATCTGGAGATGCGGGGCAGCTGTGTTCCCAGTAGGGCCTATCCACCCCACCTGTCCCTGCCTGGCACGGACCAGGCTCCCCGTCGTCATCTGCTACTCCCTTTGACACCCCCCAACCCTGCGCCCCTCCTCAGAGACATTGATTAACCAGAGCTGCCGAGCTGAGTCATCTCACTGGTTTGGGGCCAGAGTAAGGACTTTGATGGAGGAAGGATACTGCTTCCCCTTGAGGTGGGATCTAGTAAGCGGTGGGGAGGTGGCCCTTTGGGATTGGTAGCAATTGGTTCTGGGCCTGAGAAGTGTCAGCTGCGGTCACAGTCCCCAGTTCGGGTGTGGCCTTGGTGGCCAATACAGAGCGAGAGGCTCAGGCCACCTCCGCTGTTGTGTTGTTGTTAGCTTTTTCCTGGGGGGAGCCAGGGATTGGGGCTCCAGGTATGTTTTAAAAGCAAAAAAGCACTAGAACAGGTTTTTGAGTAGTTACGATTTGGAGGTGGTTTATAAAGTCTAGGTTGGAGGCCCTTTGAGACTAAGAGGCCTGGCTAACAGCCCCACCCCCTTCCAGGGGAGATAAGGGCAGGTGGCCCACGTGTAAGTTTACCCCCTTCATGGGCCTCAAAGCAGAATCATACGCAAGAGAGATCATAGGCCTTCCCTCTTCCCGGGCCAAGTCCCTCTCTGGTGACCCTGCTCTAGAAGGTGCTGACTGAGAGCTGGGCAGTGAGCGTGGCCTCACGCTGGGCAGCCAGGACCAGCCCCCAGCACCCTGTCCCCTCCCCCGAAATGGAAGCCAGCCCTCCTGGGTGGTGGGAGATGCCAGCTGGCCCCTGGCAGGGGCAGGAGGTACAGGGAGGGTTGGTTGGGCTGCCGGTTTGCATGAAAAGGGCATTCACACAGGAGAAAGCAGAGCAGGCCCACAGAGGATCAGGCAGCGACAGTGACGGTCTGCTTCTGCATTCACCTCTGCCTGACCTCCTGCGGCGGGGAGCCGTGGGCTGCTATGTGCAGCTCGGAGCTGAGGGCCTGGCGGGCTCAGCCTTGGCGCATGGGTGGGAGACGTCTACAGGGCACCTCACCCAGCACTGGCAAAGCCAACCTGCCAGGGGCGAGGGTCCAATGCCGCACCCCACCCCCACCTCAAGCATCGCAGGACTGGGACTCACCAGGGTGATCCAGGACGTTCTGCTGCCGTGGGCACCAATTACACACAGGAAGAGCAGGAGGGTGGTGGCTATGAAGCAAAACACAGACGTGAACATGACCCAGCCCTGGATCAGTGGGATGGGCACATGGGACGAGGCAATCAGGATCCACACCAGCCCCCCAAAGACCTGCAGAGGGAGGGAGAGAAGGGGTGAGGGTCAGACCGGGAGAGCCCATGCCCAGGTAGGGCCAGACCCAGAGGTCACGCTGGGGAGCCAGGGGCACTCTATAAATGTTAGTTAATCCTCAGTTAATCCTCATAACATCCCTGTGAGTGTGGTACTGACCCATTCGTGAGATGGGGAAACAGAGGCACCTTTGAGTTAAAAATTTGTTATCCCTATAAAGCACTTAGGCCATCCGGTTTTTTTAGTACAAGGGCAAATTCTGAGATTATAGCCCTCCTAGTATTTTTTTTTTTTAATTAATAGCTACTCTATTTATTTATTTATTTATTTATTTTTAGCTGTGTTGGGTCTTCGTTTCATGCGAGGGCTTTCTCTAGTTGCGGCAAGCGGGGGCCACTCTTCATTGTGGTGCGGGGGCCACTCTTCATCGCGGTGCGCGGGCCTCTCACTATCGTGGCCCCTCCCGTTGCGGGGCACAGGCTCCAGACGCGCAGGCTCAGCAGTTGTGGCTCACGGGCCCAGTTGCTCCGCGGCATGTGGGATCTTCCCAGACCAGGGCTCGAACCCGTGTCCCCTGCATTAGCAGGCAGATTCTCAACCACTGCGCCACCAGGGAAGCCCCCTAGTATTTTTTATAGAAAAATATCCTTTTTGTTTTGTTTTGGCCACGCTGCATGGCTTGTGGCCCAAGGCTTGAACCCGGGGAGTGAAACCCATGGCAGTGAAAGCACTGAGTCCTAACCACTGCACTGCCAGGGAACTCCCCAAAATATTCTTTCTTTTAGAAAATGGTAGTGGCCAGCAGATTCTTTTGGTCTTTACTTGGCAAAACAAATTAGCCACACTATATCATTAGCATTTAAGAAAAAAACTTGACTTTTAGATCCCCAAGTCCCAGAAGTTCTCTGACTTTTGGAGATGGGGTTGGAGTAGGGAGGGCCCAGGTCAGCCTGGTCTCCTCAGAGGTGAGAGAAGCATTCCTCCCCCTGTCATTATCCAGAAGACATCCCACTTGGTGTCCTCAGGGTCAGGGAGCCCCATGTTTTCAAGAGAAGCATAAGGATAGATTTAGGGTTCATAATCTCAATGGTACAGTCCGGCTCCCCCTGTGGACGAGGTACAACCCAAGCTGGGATTTCCTGTACTTGTCTTCCCTTCTCCTTGTCCCTCTCCATCCCAGTGAAGTCACCTCAGCCTCCTCCACCGACCCCACCCAGAGAAGGACTGGGCTGGGACACGGATGGAGATAATCACAGGGTCCAAGGTACTGCAGAGCTTAGCACCATCCTCCTGAGGGTCTGGGGGCTGAGGACAGGCTGCCCTCCCAGCCCTGCATCCCCGGGGGTGAAAATGCATGTGGTACCCTGACCTTGTCTCCCTGTACCTGCTGCCCGCTTGCTGGGTAAGAGATAGCGCTTCCTCAGGTATTCTCTGAGCCTCTTAGCTGAGAAGCTTCAGGAGACCATCACATTTGGGTAGGAAAATCAGTGCAGTGAAGAATCTGGAGTTATCAAAACCAAGTTGGGTCTGATGAATGATATGTGGGCATCTCTGATCAGAATATTCCTCTACGGATGACTGAGAGGCAGTGGGACACACTTTCCAACTTGGAGCAAAATGGATTAAATAAAAACCGTCAGACTGCTGTAGAGTAAGATGTGTGTGTAGATTCATCCACAGTTGCCTCTAAGATCAAACAGATTGCTGGGCCTTTATCATAAGGGACGCTTAACAAAAGGATGTGATTGTGCCGATGGCTGAGACAGACTTGGGTTTAGAAGGCACGAGAGTGTGGCATGGAGACGAGGGTGGATCTGGCTTGCACATCTTGGGAGCAGAGGTCTGCTGGCACACGGCGTGAGAGGGCCTCTCCGCCGAATCCGCTGGAGCATGCTGTAGCATGTGGTTCCACCTCTTGGGCCCTGGCTTCCTCCACTGTACATGGCACTTGGCAGCTCACTCCCCGTGTTGCCGGCTGCTGCGAACCGCCTGAAACTGTGGGCGTTGAGTGTGAAGCTTCTGGCCCTGTGCCCCCTCACCAGCCAACAGCACAGGGAAGACTGCTCACCCAGGATGCCGGCAGCCCAGTGCAGACAGGCGTAGAGTCAGCCAGTGACGGCGCAGGACGATTACCAGCCCCAAGTGAGCAAAGCAGCCCCGACTGGGACATGGCCCCAACTGAGTCTTGAAGGGAGAGGTGGACTTAGGCCAAAAGGTCAGGACGAAGCTTTCCGGGGGAGGAAAGGGTACATGCCAAGCCCAAAGGATCTGGAGCAGCAGTGAGGGCTTGGGAAGGCCGTGAGTTGGCACGAGGTTGGGGAACAAGGAGTGGCAGGAGGTGCAGCTTGAGGAAGGGTGACCTTCACACAGGACTGATCGTTGGGCCACCTCAAAGGCGTCCCAGGCCCCGCTCAGTGGAAAGCTGAGATTCAGCATGAATCATGGGGCCTGCCTCACTCCACCTATAAAGTTTGCAGAGAGCAAACAGAGCAAGTACAGCACCCACACCTAGGAGATAAGGCATCCCGGGCAGGGAGCAGTCCACTCCACGCTGGCCTCAGAACCCTACTGGCCAAATATTTGTCAAGAGCAAAGGGGTAGGTGAGGGTTCAAGCACTTCCCTTCCTAAAGAGAACCCGAAGGGGCTCCCAGCTCTCAGGAAACACACTGAGAGGCAATCGTTTTGACACATCAGTTACACAGGTGGAGGCGTGGCCCCAGTTTCCGTTCATCTCTGTCAACAGGCCAGATTCCCACCACCCTCACCTGAGCCCAGGTCACCGTCTTGCATAACAGAGATGGTGCAGCCGGCCGGGGTGGTCTCAGACAAACATCTCTTAGCTGAGTGGCCCGAGAGTCACCAGGGTTGAGCTTGGTCTCTGGGTCCCAGATCCCCACGCTAGAAAACGGGGGTGGGGCCTGGGCTAAGGCTCAGTGGTCCTCAGCCCTCACTCTACACTGGAATCGCCTGGGTCACCTCGAAAACCCCAGCGCCCAGGTCTCATGCCAAGGAGAGAAGCAGAGTGATAGGACAAGAAGCAAACATCCCAGGCTCTTTGCCAAAGACTTTGGAGTATGTTTCCATAACACAAGTGGTCCATGGATGGAGTTTTAGTAACTCCTGTCAAACAAGGAGAAATGGCTCCTGTCTCCAATGTCCAGCAGTGCCGGCCAAGATGCCTCTCCAGTTCCTGACTGGCTCTGATACAAAGTTTCCTTTCCTCTCCTTAAGCTTCCATCCCTGTCTTGCTCTGAATGTGAGATCGCTCACCCTTGGGTGTCCTCTAGACACGGGGACACAGCCTCAGTGTCCATGAATGGGGTGGAGCTGGGGATCTGAGGCCTCTACCCACCCTGCTGTTTCAGGACTGGAAACCACCCATCTTTCATTCAGTGTGGTTTTGGAGGCGGAGTAGAGGTGAAGTTCTGTAAGAACCAAGGATATTGTACAAATCTAGACAAAAAATTTCCAAAGACTTAAAAAAGTTTTAATCTGTGGTCTACCCCATCAAATGATTTTTGTGAAAAAAATTTCCTCAGGAGATGGTCTTGGGGAAGGCTCTCACGTGAACTCAAGGGTAGGTTCTTTCTTTTCTTTTCTGAATTAATCCAGAGGAGGCAGGCAAGGGTGGTTAGGGGTGTAGACTTCAGAATTACTGAATCTGAATCAGCTCTGCCACGTTTTGCTGGGTCACTGGTTGTCTCTGGGCAAGTTACTTCCTCTCTGGTCCCTATCTGAAAAATAGTGATAGCAGTAGTGCCCACCCAATGGGACTGGGGTGAAATGAGTTTATATCTACAGGTGCCCGGCACACGGCGAGTGCTCTAAATACTTGCTGTCATAACTGTCATACGATGGGGCGAAGCCTCTCCTGTAACCACGTGAAAACCCCAGTAGGTCAAGATCTCAACATGCACAATTATCCCCTCCAGACCTTGTTGGGACCCAGAATTTTAAAATAACTTCAGAAGCATCAAAAAGAGAAAAACCTACAATCTCCCAGAAATCAAAAGCTGAGGAAAATGTGTCTGCCTCTGCCGAAGGAAACACAAAGGACATAAATATATGAGAAAGCCTTCCTTCCAACAATGAGCTTTGGTTACAAAAGTGGGAAGAGGACTCCTTCGGCACATTCTTGAGATTGGTAGGGTGTCTCCATTGCTTGTGCAGGGCTGAGAGCTCTGGGTCCACAATTGTCCAGTGTTTTTGCTGCAGGACTTGGATCATTGAGGTCAAGGCAGAAGAATCGCTCAAATTCTCTGAACATTTTTCTGGGGCTCCATTTTACTCTGTCAGGGTTGCCGCAAGCAGGCACTCTTCCAATAACAAGGCAAGACGTGACCCAAGGAGGACGTCCACGTGGGGCTGTTCACACACACACACCTAGTAGTAAGTCCCTCGGAGCCCAGTGTCAGAATTCCCAAGCTCCGAGGGCACGGTGTGGTCTTGAAGGCACATGTGAACAGGAGCTTCTGCCTTGAACTCTGGAGAAGGGAACTGGCCACAGAACGCAGGTGGCGCACCCAACCCTGAGCAGTCTTGCTACTTTGGTCAGGTGGGCAAAAATCACCTCCCCAGGAGGGAGAAGAGAGATGGACACACCAGTGAGACTTGTCCCGGCTGCCGAGAGCTCCGAGCCCTTAGGTGCTCTCCCAAGGCCACCAGGAACAGCAACTCCAATTTGTGTTTCTGGAAGTGTCTCTATCCACTGAACTCTTTTGGCAGTCAGGGGTCAATGCAATGCTGGGAGGGCCTATGTAGGTGACTTGACCAGTAGAGTAACGGTGTTCCAGGAGAAGCAGCAGTCCCAGCTCTGAGCCTTGGTTGACTAAAAAAAATCAGTCATTCCGTGAGGTAGAGTAGAGGGCATTTTCTTGTGCGTGTGTGTCTGGAGGCTGAGCTACTGCAGAGAAGGGAATAGGCACCAAGTCAAGAGGACATAAGCACCAGGCAGCAGGAGAGTATAGAGAGAGGGAGGTCAGAGCACTGAAGCCTTCCCCAAGACCCAAGAAAAGGGCTCTGAGAGGGCGGCTGGGGACTCCTCCTGTTCTGAAAAGCACAGAGAGCAGGAAGCAAACACTAGTTGTCATATGAGCCCCACCACCCTTGTATGGAGGAACTGGGCTCCCAGCAAGTCAAAGGAAAGCCTTCCTGCACTTGCTCACTTACTCAGCCACCCATTCATTCATTCATTCACTTATGCACTTAACAGATACTGAGAGGAAATGGCAGCACTGGGGGCAGGTACGTGCAGGGAGACAGACTTTATTCAAAGACACACTAGTAAATGGAGCCCATCTCTCCCATCCTGGCCTCTCTCCTCCAGTTTTGCTGCCAAGCCCCACTCAAGCAGCTCTGGGGCCACCAAGGGCAGAGGCAGGTCCTGGTGAGTGTCGGGGCCCCAGTGAGGGTGACCAGCTGAACACCTCCGCCCAGGAGAGGGAAAGAGCCCAGAAATTTGCACAGCGTCCTCTCCTTGGACCTCATGGAGGTATCTGGGGGAAGGTCAGAGATTCTCTCTGTGAGGACCCTCTCCCCCTCTACCAATTGAGGAGTCTGACCTCTGAGTCTACTCCCATGGTGAACACCAGGAGTGGTGCTGAGGCTTCGTGACTCAGTTTACCTATGCCAGGTGCTCTGCCCTCCTGGCCCCTTTGTCAGCAGGCTCCTTCCTTCTGGGGAACCATCATTACATGACCCTCCCAATATAGACTGAGATAATGTCCCTTTAATCTGAGGGTGAGACCAGGACTCAGGGGACCTTGAGTCTGTTTGTGAAGAGGAGGATAGAGGTCTGGGATTCCAAAAGACAGGGTGTGAGTTCACGTCTGTAGTTGATATTAACAGGGTGAGTGTGGAATGGGAAGTGGCCCCCTGTCCAGGCCTGAGTCCCTCTTCCCTCAGGTGAGTACCCACCCCACCTCTCTGCATAGCACTGGTCATTAGCATGCGGGGGTACTTCTCCCCCTTCTCCCCCGTCCCTCTCTTTCTGCCCCCTCGTCTCCCAGCCTGACTGTATTCTAATAGGAACCAAGGCTCCCGTGTGGGATTTCAGGTCGGCTGAGACTAGCTGTGTGGCCCTTCTTCTCACTGCACATGCACATCAGTGTGTGATGTCTGGTGACAAGGCTTTTCTTTTAGTTCCTACATGTATTTTCTAGGTCCGAGGACCTCGGTGTATTAAAATGATTCAACACAGGGGTTGTTTTGCCCCAATGTGAACAGAACATTATTCACATGGTGGGAGGGACAGAGAGCCTTGGCTAAGTATGGCAGAGAATCAAGGCCACTACATTACCCTAGGAAGTAGTTATGCCACTAGAAGCTACCCATCCAGAAGCTACCAGGAACCACAACTTCCCACCAGAATGCAGAAGACCGGTCAGAGCCCCACGATGCAGAGAGTACCAGGGCCCTGCTTCATGCTCTGAGGAATAATCTGGAACCCATGAGGAGTTGGCCCACACCTCCCCAAGACGTAGTGCTTCAGGGACCAGGGCTGTCATTCACCTGCTGTCCTCACATTCATCAGCATCCAGAGAGAACACCTGCTGGGGCATCTCATCAGTGCCTGACCCTGGTGGCCTCTGGTCCAAAGCACCAAGTCCAGGGACCTATACTTGAGAGCCAAGAAGAAGCGCAGCTGGGCTTGTATCAGGGGTGGAAGCCAGGGCTCAGCACGGAATCCAGGGGGAGTCAGCCCCCAGCCCCCATCCAGGTCCAGACTGGCTGGCCCCATCCTGCCTGGAGGCAGGCCCCAGGTGGCCCAGTCCCCACGCCCAGCCCTTCCCTCAGGTAATGTGTCCTGAGTCCAGAGCAAAGCCAAGCTATTCCTTGGGTAAAGAAGATGCGGTACATATACACAATAGAATATTACACACCCATAAAAAAGAACGAAATAATGCCATTTGCAGCAACATGGATGCAACTAGAGATTATCATACTAAGTGAAGTAAGTCAAAAAGAGAAAGACAAATACCATATGATGTCACTTACATGTGGAATCTAAAATATGGCACAAATGAACCTATCTACAAAGCAGAAAAAGACTTACAGACATAAAGAATAGACCTGCGGTTGCCAAGGGGGAGGAAGGGAGAGGGATGGACTGGGAACTTGGGGTTGGTAGATGCAAACCATTACATTTAGAATGGATAAACCACAAGGTCCTACCGTATAGCACAGGGAGCTATATCCAGTCTCCTGGGATGAACCATAATGGAAAAGAATATTTAAAAAAAGAATGTCTATATGTGTATAACTGAGTCACTTTGCTGTACAGCAGAGATTGGCCCAATGAAAATCAACTATCCTTCAATAAAAAAAAAAAAAAAAAAAGCCAAGCCATTCCTAAGGCTCTGCAGAACCAGCCTCGGCTGGCGGCACAGCACACCTCCCCAACGCTCCCTGGCAGCCAGCGTGGAGGGAGTGGGTGTGAACAGCCAGCCTTTGTCCTGGCCTGACTTGAGTGTGAGCTGTGCCTTGCAGGGGCATCTGGAACCTGCCTACTCTCTTCTGAAAGCACTCGGACAGAGAGGGGGGCCCATCTGCGTCGAGTTGGGGGTGACCTATGGAAAGCTTAAAAGCCATCTTTTCCAAGGCAGCTTGGTTGTGACGACATATGCATGAAGATCCTGGAGCTGAGCTGCACCATCACGCTTCACGGTTTCTAGAGGACAGCTCAGAGTCACTGACTTCTCATCAAAGCAGGCCTCCCATTCTGGAAAACCTGGAAAAGTCACTTCTCAGCTCCAAAGACAAACCCCTGAGAGACCTCTACCTATAATTCTTCCCCTCCCTTTAGAGAAGAGGAAAGGAGAAAACCCAGCAGTACCCTTACCTCCTTCTAAGCAGCTCCAGGGAGGGGCCTGCAACACGAGGAGAGACACAGGGCCAGGAGTCGGTGGGCACAGCCAGGGAAGAGAGGCTCAGCCACCGTCCTGCGCTGGCAGCAGGGCCGGCCCGCACTCTCTGGTGACTGTAGGAGAGGCCCCTGGCTGGGGCAGCAGGAAAGTTTCCCCAGGAGCAGAGGGGGGTGCTTCCCCCGAACCCAGGAGAACCTCAGGGCACCTGGCCTCTTGCCCAAGCCTTTCACTGAGAGCCGTCTCCAGTATCCTGTCGCCCATTTAACGTTGAGGGGTAGACTGGCCTCCCGCTGACCACTCCAAACCTAGCTGGATGATGCGGGCTGTGCAGTGCTTATCAAATGCAGATTCTTGGGCCGGCCCAGGACCTAGTGACTCAGGACCTCCAGGGTGTTTTTGACAATAAGGCCTAGGCAGCTGTGAGCTCCCCAATGGCTCCGAGCTGTCCCTTCACTCGCTGGGGGGGAGAAGAGGGAACCAGGCCTTGCCCAGGGCTGCCTGGTGGGCAGCGTGGTCCCTTCTGCTGTAGGCGGAAGTTCATCGTGGGTGTTTGGGTGAATGCAGGAAACTGCAAGAGCTCTGCTGTCACTGCAAGAAGTGCCACTGGAGATGGAGGTACCAGGCGAGCTGCCTCCCCTCTCTGAGCCTCAGTTTCCCTCCACCTCTTAAAAACTAGGTTTCTGTGATTCTCTCATCTCCTAGGAGTCCTCATGCTGCCTTCCCAGTGTAGCCAGAATGTGGACCACCCGTCAGAGAAGTGCTTTGTCATCCTGCCCCCACCCCCACCCCTAGGTGCTGCTGTTCCCCAGACAGGTGAAAATCTAGGGCAGGTCCCAGGACTTTTCTGGTCACTCTCAGATAATAAAAAGTCCCCAGTCACTTTGGGTCCTAGAAGCAGTCTCATTTCAGTAAGTACTCTGTCCAGTTCACTGTAAGAATGGACACTGCCAGCTGATTCCGGGTGACTCCCCACTCCCACCCCCGCCCCCCAAAGGGCGCACTGCAGGCTTTGCCCCGAGCCAGCTGACCTTCTCCGAGTCTTCCTGCGCACTCTGAGGTGCGCACACTCTTTCCAAAGAAGTGTTCTCTCAGTGTCCAGCCATTCTATCCGCGGCTCCACCTCTAGCAGGCTGGGGAAGAGGCAGTTGGGTTAAACATTATTACATAACCTGTTTTCAGGTATCCCCTTCACAAGTTTCGAAAGGGAGGCATCTCTCCCAGCACTTGGGGAGACCGGAGCTGGCCAGAGCTGAGACAAAAAACATCCTATGTTAACATCCCATTTTCTGAACACGTCCCAAGTGTCACGAAGCCCCTGGCTCAGAGGGAAGAGGAGGAAGGGGAGCCAGAGCCTTGGCTCCAAAAGGAAAAATTTCCTTGGGTGGCAGTGGGGGAAGAGGCCAGAAGCAAAGCCCTGGGGGGAGTTGTTGGGGGAGGGGAGACATTGGGCGTTCCACCTGCACCTGAATGGGGGTACACCTGTGACCCCACCGCCTGCAACAGCAGCATGGCGTCTGTGGCTCTGGGATGCTCACAGAGGCAGGGTCACACCACCTGGTTGGGCCTGCCTTCCCCTTCCTGTGAAGACACTGCAGCTCTCAGAAGTCAGGAGCTCAGGGGTAGGGGTGCAGGGCCAGAGTTGAGCTGCCCTGCGCCACCCTGAGCTACCAGCCTTCCCTGCTCTGTGGGCAGTTTCCATGTCTTGGGAGCTGGGCAGAGGTCCACCCTGTTAGGCCTGGAGGCTGAAAGTTTGGCATCTGCACCTCCCAGGCTGTTGGGAGGTCAGGCATGAGAATACGGACTGGGAGTAATCAACAACTCGCTGCACCACAGATTCAAAAAATAATCAAGCATTTCACACCCTCTGGGCTAGCAGAAAATTACAAAGTCTGACTCTACCGAGTGTGGCAAGATGAAGAACAATGGAGACTTTCATAAGCTGCTGGTGGGGTCAGGAAGTTATACAATGTGGGGACCCTCTTTACGAAAGCATGCAGAGTGAGTCAGAGTCTTGGAAGGGTCCTGAGCAAGTGGGGGTCCTGAGCTTAATTAAGCTTCATCAGCTTCCTGGAAACTTCACTTCTGACTGTGTAAGTTGGAATAACCCTTTTGGACATCAATGTGCTAGCATCTGGGAAAACAAGGGTGTGCATTCCCTATGACCCAGCAAGTCAAATTTCTGTGTGTTCCCACAAGAAATTCCCAAAAGTAAAGAGGCAAATACAAGGATGTTCTTTGGCAGTTCCATCTGCGCTATCAAAATGCAACAAATTGGAAATTGTCCAAATGTCCATCAATAGAAGACTGAATAAAGAGTGTCAACATGTATAAACCTCAGAACGAGGTTGCATGAAAAGCATGTTGCAGAAGGATGTGTACGGGGTGATAGTACTTTCAGAAAGCGAGAAAATATATAAAACCTCACCATGTGTAGTCATAGATAGTTAGGTGTGCAGTAAAGGTCTAATCTTGAACACACATTCAGCCCAGGGGTCGTCCTGAGGCTGGAGGGAGGAGAGTAAGATAATAGCAGAATATCCAGGGGGCTTAGATGTCATCTGAAAGCTCTATTTCCTTAATACTGAGAGTAAATAAGGCAAAATATTAAGATTTGACAAAGTTGAGTGTTAATTACATGGATGCCTATTAAACTATATATACTTTTCTGTCATTTTTGAAATAGTTCTTAATTTTTAAAAAATTGATTCGAAGTTGGTACAACAGAAAACTAACCATTTAAAATGGACCAGTTCGATGGCATTTAATACATTCACGATGTTGTGCAACCATCACCTCTAACTCCAAAACATTTTCATCACCCTGAAAGAAAAGCCCGTACCCATTAAGCTGCTCCCAGTTTCCCTCTCCTCTCAGTCCCTGGCGAACCACCAATTTGTGTTCTGTCTCTATAGATTTACCCATTCTGGAACATTTCATATAAATGGAATCATACACTATGTAACCTTTTATGACTGGCCTCTTTTACTTAGCACAGGGTTTTCAGGTTTATCTACTTGTATCAGTACTTCATTCCTTTCTACAGCTGAATAATATTCCATTGCATGGAATATTACAGTTTGCTTATCCATTCACCCGTTGATGGGACATTTGGGCTGTTTCCACCTGTTGATTATTGCGACACACATGTTCATGTACCTATTCAGGTCAGGGCAAGAGGAAGAGGGTGTGCTAGAGGCTTTTGCGTGAAGCCCAATTAACACACTTTAAAAAAAATTATTTATTTATTTGGCCATGCCGTGTGGCTTGCGGGATCTTAGTTCCCCAGCCAGGGATTGAACCCGGGCCCCTGGCAGTGGAAGCACAGAGTCCTAACCACTGGACCGCCAGGGAATTCTCAACACACTTTCTTATGATTCTTGTTATAATGCTCCCCAAACAGCTACAAAGGCAGAGTAAAAAACTCATTAGGGCAACTCAAGAGATACTAGCAAGTCATTTTGTTGCTTAAAAATCTCTCTGCCCCATCTCACCTCACCTTTAGCCATCAGCACTTACAGTCACCAAATTCTGCCTTTGTAAATACAGTAGCCTCTGAAGGAACCACCTGTTACTTATTACACATGCTCATTTTCAGGCTAAGTGCGACTGCAAGCGCAGAGATGAGCCATTTGGGGAAGGAATGTTCCAGTGACTGCAAGCCCCTTCCACTCTGGGCCTGGGTGTCCCTACCTGTAAATGGTGTGGCTAACCTTAGAGGTGTCCAGGGTTTCTCCCAGATGTCACTTCCTTGATATGGTGCCATCAAGCAAACTTAACCCCCCCTTCCCTTTCCCCCAACCCTCCATGGATGACAGAACCTGCTCCCTTTGTTGTTCACACCCTCCCTGACCATCAGGAGATAAGAAGCTGGGGTCCCGTTTTTAAACAGGCTTGGACGTTTTCTTTTCCAGCTGACTCTCCAGGCAGCCACTTCTGCGGTGGGGACGCAGGGAAAGGAGTCTCGGAGCCCATGGAACCTCACCCACAGAAGAAATACCGCACCCGCTCCCACCCCCACACCCCCCTTAGGTGAGGCCCTGGGGCCCTGGGGAGTTTAGGCTGAAGGCGGGTCTGCAGCCTCCCCACAGTGAGCACTTTACAGGAGCCCAGAGTAGGAAGCGCTTTCCAGCGGCCACGGGCTGAGGCTGTGCGCCTCCAGTGTAAGGAGAGACCAGCCGCGGTGCAGAGGTCTACAGCCTGCTCAAGGTCAGCCAAGGCAGGGGACGGCTCTCACAGGTGCCTCTGCCCTCGCACACCCCACACTGGGCACCGCGGCTGTGGCGGAGCAAACGACAGCGTGTTTGATTATTTCCAGATCCAAGTTGGAAATAATTCGCGAATTCGTTCACTCGCCAAAAACGTTCAAGAGAAAATAATCCGGATTCGGCTCCTCCTATGACACCAACTCAATCTCCACACTTCGCTTGGTAATACTCAGGTTTCTTTTGCTGATTTTTAAAATTTTAAGCAAAATCCTAACCCTGGAAAGAGCTGGGCCCCTCTACAGGGACGTCGCTCTCCAATAAGGGCTTCCTCTGCGCGGCCCATGGGAGACAGGTCCGGAGCGCAGCATCGGAACCGGCGCGCAAGGAGTGGACCGGGGCCGGCTTCGGATATCTGACCCGTGTTGTGAGTTCGTTTTTTCCACCTGAGTCTTGGAGACGGTTTCCCCATGGCCGTTAGCTAGAAGGGGCCAAAGTATTACTGCGGGGTGGGCGTGCGGGAGAGTCTTTCCTCCCCGGGCCCGGCTACCGATGCTCAGGGACCCTCGGTGCTTGCGGATCAGCCGGCGCGCTGTGCGGATCCCCCAGGAGAGCGCGCGGCACGACCCATCCCATCCCGCCTTCCCCGGCGCGCGGGCGCGGGGCGCGCCAGCCACTCACAAACTCGAAGAGGAAGAGCAGGTCCGGGAAGGTGGTGAAGACCGCGAAACCGCTAGGCAGGCTGCTGCCGCCCGACGCCGCTGAGGGGGCCATGCTGGTGGGCTGGCGACGGCCTCGGAACCGGACGCGCGCAGCTCTGGCTCTGCGCTGACCGCTCGCTTGCTCGGCGGAGCTCAGTGGCCAGGGCGCCCCCGCGCGCGGGTTAAGAGCAGGGGCGCCCCTGACGAAGAGGGAGGAGCCCCGGCCGCCGCCCGGCCCCCGCCCTAGACTGAGGGGCGCACCCCCAAGGGACCTGCCCAGCGCCAAGGGCGCAGCCCTGAACCACCCCGAGGTTGGGGCGGGGGTTTGACTCCTGATTCCCACGTCTCGGCGCCATCTCCCACCGGGAGCCAAAGCTACCGCGGTGAGGCGCTTCGCACACTTCGCACACTTTGCACTCTTTGCAGGTGATCGCCATTTCTTAAGAATGATCACCATCAACCACTAGGCCCCCCAAACTCTCCACCGTGGCACCCCTCGGGTCACCACTGCTCGAACTGTTCTTAAGTTGGAGCTCTTTCATCTTTCTGCTGGGTGAGTTAATATGCGTGACCTCTGGGTCCAGGCTCACCGTGGGACCAGTTCCCTGCCCTGCAGCGGCGGTGCTGAGACCAGCTCCGGCCACCCATTCCTTCTCCCTGCATCCTCAGAGCCCAGAGCCCGGAACGCTGCACCCCGGTCCGCATCACTCCGCGGTGGAGCTGCTGGGCGGTGGATTAAGGGCAGTCACAGCTGCCTTGGACCTTGGAGGGTGGAGGGGAGCCAGCACTGCTGAGGGCCTACTAAGTGCCCAGCACTGCCAGGCTCGTTGCGCACATGACCTCATTTAATCACACAGAGCCTTTCCAGTAGGTGTCACCCCACCTACAGGCTCAGAGTGGGGAAGGAACATGCCCAGGCCACATGGAGGGCAACTGGGCCTCTTGACTCTAGAAGGCAGACTGTCCCACTGCCTCCGTGCCCCCTGCATAAAATCCACACACTTGAAAACTATATCTGTGAGTCTGCTTCTTTTTTGTTATATTCACTAGTTTGTTGTATTTTTTAGATTTCACATATAAGTGATATCAACAATATTTGTCTTTCTCTGTCTGACTTATTTCATTTAGCACGTCTTCCAAGTCCGTCCATGTTGCTGCAAATGGCAAAATTTTATTCTTTTATATGGCTGAGTAGTATTCCATTGTGTGTGTGTGTGTGTGTGTATCTCACATCTTCTTTATGCATTCTCTGTTGATGGACATTCATGTTGCTTCTATATCTTGGCAATTGTAAATAATGCTGCTGTGAACATTGGAGTGCATGTATCTTTTCAAATGAGTGGTTTAGTTATACCCAGGAGCAGGGTCAGATGGTAGTTCTATTTTTAGTATTTTGAGAAACCTCCATACTGTTTTCCAAAGTGGCTGCACCAATTTACCTTCCCACCAACTGTGTATGGGGGTCCCCTTTTCTCCACATCCTCGCCAACATGGATTGGAAGAATTAATATTGTTAAAATGACCATACTACCCAAGGCAATCTAAAGATTCAGTGCAACACCTATTAAAATACCAATGGCATTTTTTGCAGAACAAGAACAAATAATTTTAAATTTTGTATGGAAACACAATAGACCCTGAATAGCCAAAACAATCTTGAGAAAGAACAGAGCTGGAGCAATCATACTCCCTGACTTCAGACTATACTACAAAGCTACAGTCATCAAACCAGTATGGTACTGGCACAAAAACAGACACATAGATCAATGGAACAGAATAGAGAGCCCAGAAAGAAACCCACGCACTTATGTTCAATTAATCTATGACAAAGGAGGAAAGAATATACAATGGAGAAAAGACAATCTTTTCAATAAGTGGTGCAGGGAAAACTAGACAGCCACACATAAAAGAATGAAATTAGAACATTCTCTAACACCATATACAAAACTAAACTCAAAATGGATTAAAGACCTAAATGTAAGATAGGAAACCATAAAACTCCTAGAGGAAAACACAGGCAAAACATTCTTTGAAATAAATCGTAGCAATATTTCTTGGATCCATCTCCTAAAGCAAAGGAAATAAAAGCAAAAATAAACAAATAGGACCTTAGTAATAAAACTTAAATGCTTTTGCACAACAAAGACAACCATTGACAAATGAAAAGGCAACCTACTGAATGGGAAAAATATTTGCAAATTATATGACCGATAAGGAGTTAATATCCAACATATATAAACAGCTAATATAACTAAAAAAAAAAAAAAAGATTTAAAAATGGGTAGAAGAACTGAATATACATTTTTCCAAAGAGGAAATGCCTACGGCCAAGGGACGTGAAAAGATGCTCATCACTAATCCAGGAAATGCAAATCAAAACCATGGTGATATATCACCTCATACCTTTCAGAATGGCTATCATCAGAAAGAACACATATAACAAATGTTGGCAAGGATGTGGATCCCTGCCTTTTTGAAGCTTACCCTAGGGAAACGAGAGAGAGAGATCAATCAAACACTGCATGATAAATGTGTAAAGGGTTTGGTGCTGGGAGGAGACTGCAGGGATCCTCAAGGGCACCCAGCAGCCCAGCCTGGCTTGGCCTAGGGGTGGAGGGAGCTTGGGAGGAAGTGACCCTTGAGCGAGTGAGCAGTGATTAACTAGAGGGAGAAGGCGGCCTTCCCTACAGAGGAACAGCAGGCACGGGCCCTGGAGGATGGTCAGGCCCTGCTCCACTTGCTGCGAGGGCTGCAGGATAAATAAGGGAATCCCTGATAGGGGTCAGAGCCACTGTGCTGGGGGAGAAGGGAGAAGAGCCACGGGCATCCAGGGCAGAAGGAAATAGGCACAGATGGTGGGTTCTGGGAAAAGAAGACAGGACAGATGCTGACAGGGGAGTCTGTGCAGGAAGAGGGAGGCAGGGTGCACCTGGAAGGGTCCTGGAGGCTGGAAAGCCTTTGATCTCTGTGGGGAGCAGGGTGGCTCCTGAGGCAGAGCTGGAAAGGCCAAGGGCAGGCTGGGCTCAGAGGAAAGGGGTAAAATTTAAAGAGTACTAAGCATACCTCAAGCGTAGTCATTTCCCCCTGTTCAGCCCTGAGAATAATCAGGTTCATTCTCTCTACCCCAGAGAGGGGTAGGGACCCTGCCCCACTGCAGGAGAGCTCACCGCCTGCCCAGTGAGTTACACCTAGAGTTTGGCCCAAGTTGCCCAAAACATCAGGAAGCATCAGATGCACAGAGAGGGCTGGGCCAGTGGGTCCCCTGGATGCAGACTCACTACTCAAGCTGTGCAGGTTGGGGCTTGCAGGCTGCTCCCTGTTAAGCACGTCCCTTCCAGGTTTCACTTACAGCACCTCTCAAATAGCCTTTGCCACGCAGCATGCTTCTAAGACTCAGAAGAATTGTTGAGAAAA
The DNA here is from genome assembly GCF_965194825.1 of Balaenoptera physalus. Lineage (NCBI taxonomy): Eukaryota > Metazoa > Chordata > Mammalia > Artiodactyla > Balaenopteridae > Balaenoptera > Balaenoptera physalus. Next base: position 12,384,441 of record NC_138894.1, read on the forward strand.
CACCAGAATTTAGCAGGTGCATCCTGGAACAGCCTTGATCCCAGGCCTTTCACTTTCAGACTCACACTTCTACTTGGGGCTTCCTCCGAAGGCCTCCCCATGGGGACTGACCCCTCATGGATGACCAGGAACCCACCTTCTAGAGAAGCCACTTGCCTCCAGACACTGAGAAAATAAGAAAAACCTTTAACCTCCCACCTACCGTGCCAGAGGGCCCTCCCTTGCTATCTGTTCTCTGCATTTCCATTTTCTTTTGAAAAAAATACACTTGCACTTAGAAAACATAGAAAGAAAAATTGTACTAATGCTCCCTGATTCTTCCAAATCAAGGCAAATATTTTCATCTCTGCATATAACCTCTTAGAAGTCATGAATGGCAGACTTGTGACCTCTCGGAGTTTCTGTTTCTACCTGGTGACCTATTCACTCATTCAGTCTCAAACACACCCTCTGAGTGCCACGCTCAAGCTGTCTGAGCACTAGTGACCAGGCTGGAGAGGGAGGTATATATGGGAGCCTGGGTGGTGGAGGTGAGGCCATTGTACCTGGGAGCATTCCAGGTGGCAGCCATGAGGGCCTTTGACAAAGCCATTGTGAGTTCTCCTCCAAGGAAGAGAGGGGGTTCCAGCAGGTGCCCATGTTTCTTCAGTTCTTGGAAGGCTTGGTCAGTGCAAAGCACTTGGGACAGAGCCTAAAGAAACAGGGGTCCAGGGACCAGTCCATTGTTCTCTGAATCAGCATAGGGACCCTCGATATCTGGGACAGCAGGAAATCAGAAAACACAATAAAACTATAAAAAACCTCAACCGGGGCTTCCCTCGTGGCGCAGTGGTTGAGAGTCTGCCTGCCAGTGCAGGGGACGCGGGTTCGAGCCCAGGTCTGGGAGGATCCCACATGCCGCGGAGCAGCTCGGCCCGTGAGCCACAATTACTGAGCCTGCGCGTCTGGAGCCTGTGCTTGGCAACGAGAGGCCGTGATGAAGAGTGGCCCCCGCTTGCCACAACTGGAGAAGGCCCTCGCACAGAGGCGAAGACCCAACACAGCCATACATACATACATACATACATACATACATAAAAAGAATGTAAGCAGACAAGAATAGCATTAAAAAAATAAAAAATAATAAAAAACCCCTCAACCAAGTGGAATTTGAAACTCGGTGCAGAAGAAGATGGCATGCCCTTATGAAGAGTAGTAGGAACTTGCTAATTCACCTTTCGGTGTCCAGTACTTACCACAGTGCCTGGTACATGTGAGGGGTGACGAGTGTTTGTTGAAGGACAGAGAGAGAGGGTCGGGGAGGAAGAGAAGGGAAGAAGGGGGGAGAAATTAAGCATGCAGGCAGGTTTCTGGAAAGCCCAGGAACCTTCAGATTCCACCGGGGCTGTGTCCCACTGGTTTCCTGAACTTGCCAGGAAGTGTGTCCTTTGGGTGAATTGATTTCTATCACTATAAACAGACTGGCTTTTCCAGATGTGGGGAATAGAAAGGAGGAAGAGCTCTTGGCTGCTCCAGGTCTTGGTCTATGACTCAGAGCAGCCAAGCCCTTGCAAGGAAGGGAGGGCACCTTGTCGCTGCTTCACCTGGATGACAGAGGAGGCTCCGGAGAGCTGCACACAGAAGTGTGCAGGACACAGCCTGGCTGAACAGGGTGGATGGTGCCACAGCCCCTGGGGACGAGGCCTGGCCCTCATCTGACCAGCCCAGCTGTTTTGGGCAGCAGTCGTGGCTGTGAGGAGCAGCCATTGCATCATGGGAGGTGATTCAGACCCCAACTTAAACATCAGAAGGACCAGAATCCTGGCCTTACCAGGTCCTCTGAGACACGACATCCCCTCCCCACCTCTGGTCAGTTGATGGGAGGGAGCAACTCTGTGGGAAAGGGCAACCCATTCTCAAGAAGCCCTGTGACCACATCCACTCAGAATAGGACAAGTCACCCAGACGCACGAGGGCTGTGTCCATTCTGTGGGAGGCCCGCTCAGAGCTGGAAAAGGCACAGTAGACATGCATGTGCTGACACAGGAACATGACCAGGAGAGCATAATTGGGAGGTGAAAAGAAGAAGCTGCAGACCAGTACATAGAGACGTGAGGCTGAGGGTAGGAGAGAAATGACACTTTCTCTTGAATAGTGGACGTGGGACATAGAACTTGTCGTTGGAAACCCCATTCAGGAAAGCACATCTTGGCTCTTTGCTTGCTTGGGCTGCCTCAGGTCCCCTGGTTGCCACAGTCCTCTTGCCTGGGTTTCCTTCCTGCAAGAAGGACCTGAGCACTCAGGCATCTGGCTGTTCTGAACTGTGGCCTCTGGCTTTCTCTTCTGCATCTTGCGTTCCACAAAGACAGCCACATATTGGGTCAAGGCTGCACCCCTAATTTTATCACAGTCACGGCCCTCCCTCTGGTCCCATGTTGAATATACAACAGATACTTAGCGAGAGACCTTGGCGAGCCCTCAGCTTATAGAGTGTGAATGTGGAAACTGGGTTAAAAATCTCTCCTGAGAAGACGAAGTAAATAGAAGTAGATAGAAATATACTCACTGCAGCTTCAGATGAATTACTTGATTTCTTTACCTTGGTTTGCTTGTCTATAAAATGGCAAGAGTAATCCCTCTCTCACAGGGATATTTGTGAATTAAATGAGGTAATATGTGTCAGGTGCCCTTTGCAGTGCCTGCCATGAGGTAAACTTCAAGACTTGGAAGTTTGTATGAGTAGAGGCTCACAAAATTCCCCTGGGATTCATCATTGCCATGTGTGTGCCCTTTCACACACCTTCATTCTGGGTCCAATAAGGGAAAGGATAAATTTTCTCCCTTATTGAACCCAGATTCCATTAGAGAACATTCTGGCTTTTATTCACATCCCTGCATCCCTGCCTGGTTTCCTGGTGGTCACTTCCCGGGCCTGAGCCTGTTTCTGTCCCTTCCTCTTTCAGCAAGTGGGAGTTTCTGTTCTGGTCACTCAGGAGACACTGATAGTGAATTCCTTTAACTCAGAAGATGCCAAAACTCTGGGACCGATCCACATTTGGCCTCTGAGACCTATACCAAAGGATTATCCTTGTGTATCACCACTGCTTCACTTTGTACTCTTTAAGGGGTTTTCCTGGCCTTGAAATCCCAGGGAAGTAAACAGGTTCAGAAAGGTCCTAGAATTTTCATCAGCAAGTAAAATGTCTCAGCCCAGGAGAAGCCCACCCTTGGCGGACTTGTTCCTCCATGGCTCACTCCCATTGTGCCCACTGTGCCATCAGCTGGCATCATCTCATGATGGGAACCAGGCGCCGGCCAGGGCGGCAGCAGGCAGCTGCCTCCTCCCCACCCCGCCAGCCTGCTCTGGACATTCCACCCTTGGGTGACCTCCTGGGCCTGTGGGGTGAATGGGGGCCCACCCAGCTTGGAAGCACGGGACAGAAGCAGAATTCCCCCTGGCAGCCCCTCGGGCCTGGCCTCGAGTCAGGCCTGGTCCCTTGGGTGCTGAGCAGCTGCCTTCAACCCAGAAGGCTCCGTCTTGCCTCCACGAAAACCTCTGGCCTCGGCTCCAGCACCTCCGGCTCAGAGGGCCTGGGTCCTCTCACCCACCCTACACCTGCACGCAGCTTGTGTCTGAGTCCCGGGCCAGGGAGGTGGAGAAGCGCGAGCATGGCCACCCTCTCACCTGCTCCTCAGCCCTGTGCTCTCCACCCCCACGGCCTGCTCACACTTCTGCCACCCCGTCCCAATTACCATCTGCAGGAGCCCCTCCCAGCCCCCAGGCCCCTCCTCTACAACCAGTCCAGGCCCAGCTCAGTCACAATTTCTCTTTCCCTCTCCAGAGATCTCCTGCAGTTCACACGATAGATTTACATCTTTCTTCCGGTGATACAGTGTGGGAGTGTGTGTCCCTAATTGTGTGAACAATAAGGGATCCCTTTTGTTCATGTAATTCCCTGTGCTCATGAATTTACATACATTCTCTCATTAACTGCCCAACAATTCTACTTAGAAAACAACTTTTTAACTTGTGGTAAAATACACTTAACATAAAATTTACCATCTTAACCATTTTTGAGTGTGCAGTTCAGTGGTACTGAGTACATTCACACTGTTGTGCAGCCAGTAGCACAGTCCAGCCCTGTGACTCTTTTCCTCTTGTGAAGCTGCAGTTCCATAACTATTAAGCAAAAATTCCCCACCCCCCTTATCCCCAGCTCCTGGCAGCCACCATTATACTTACTGTCTTCATAAATGTGACCACTCAAAGTACCTCATGTAATTGGAACCATACAGTATTTTGTCTTTTTTTTTTTTAACATCTTTATTGGAATATTTTGTCTTTTTCTGTCTGGCTTATTTCACTTAGCATATTGACCTTAAGGTTCATCCATGTTGTAGGCTGTGTCAGAATTTCTTTCTTTTTTAGGGCTGAATAATATTCCACTGTATGTATATAGCACATTTTGTTTATCCATTTATCCTTAGATGGACACCTGTGTTGCTTCCACATTTAGCTGCTGAGAAGAATGCTGCTATGAACCTGAGTGTACAAATATTTCTTCAAGACCCTGCTTTCAGTTCTTTTAGGTGTATACATAGAAGCGGAATTGCTGGGTCATATGGTCATTTTCATGCTAATTGTTTGAGGAATCCACTATAATGTTTTTCTTAGTGGCTGAACCATTTTACATTCTATATTAGTTTTAACAGGTTTTTTTTTTGGTGGAATATTTAGGGTTTTCTACATGTAAGATCATATTATCTACAAACAGAGATAATTTTACTTCTTCCTTTGCAATTTGAATGCTTATTTCTTGCCTAAATGATCTTGCTAGAACTTCCAGTACCATGTTGAATAGAAGTGGTGAAATTGGGCATCTTACCTTGTTCCTGATCTTGGAGGATACAGTTCTAGCCTTTCACCACTGAGTATGATGCTCATCATGGATTTTTTCATATATGCTTTTATTATGTTGAAGACGTTTCCTTCTATTCCTAATTTGTTGAGTGTTGTTATCATGAAAGTTCGCTGAATTTTGTCAAATGCTTTTTCTGCATCAATTGAGATGATCATGTGGTTTTCTCCCCCTTTGTTTTGTTGATGTGGCATTACATTGATTGCTTTTCTTATGTGGAACCATCTTTGCATTCCAGGAATAAATCTCACTTGGTCATGGTGTATAATCCTTTTAATATGCTGCCAAATTCTGTTTGCTAGTATTTTGTTGAGAATTTTTCCATCGGTGTTCATAGGGGATATCAGTCTATGGTTTTCTTGTGGGGGCTTTGTCTGGCTTTGATGTCAGGGTACTACTGGCCTCATAGAATGGGGTTTGAAGTGTTCCCTCCTCTTCAATGTTTTGTAAAATTTGAGAGGGATTTGTATTAGTCCTTCTTTAAATGTTTGGTGGAATTTACCAGTGAAGCCATCAGGTCCAGGGCTTTTCTTTGTTGGGATATTCTTCATTACTGATTCAAATTCCTTACTAGAAATAGATCTATTCAGATGTTCTATTTCTTTGTTATTTAGTCTTGGTAGGTTTTGTGTTTCTAGGAATTTGTCCATTTCATGCAGATTATCCAATTTGTTGGTGTACGGTTGTTCACAGTACTCTCATAATCCTTTTTATATCTGTAGAGTTGGTAATTATCTCCCCACTCTAATTTCTGATTTTAGTAATTTGAGTCTTCTCTCTTTTTTTCTTAGTCTATCTGTTTAAATGTTCATCAATTTTGTTGATCTTTTTGAAGAACCAACTTCTGGTTTCATTGATTTTGTCTATTGTTTTTCTATTCTCTATTTCATTTATCTTTGTTGTAATCTTTATCATTTCTTTCCTTCTCCTAACTTTGAGTTTAGCTTGTTCCTTTTTTTCTAGTTTCTTAAGTTGTAAAGTAAGGTTGTTTATTTGAGATATTTCTTATTTTGTAATATAAGAGTTATAGCTATAAATTTCCCCCTTAGCACTGCTTTCACTACACTCATAATTTTTGGTATGTTGTGTTTTAGTCTTCTTTTATCTCTGAGTATTTTCTAATTTTCTTTCTGATTTCTTCTTGATTTATTGATCGTTTAAAAGTGTGTTGCTTAATGGAGAAAAGACAGCCTCTTCAATAAGAGGTGCTGGGAATACCGGGCAGCTACACGTAAAAGAATGAAACTAGAACACTACCTAACACCATACACAAAAATAAACTCCAAATGTATTAAAGACCTAAATGTAAGACTGGACACTATAAAACTCTTAGAGGAAAACACAGGAAGAACACTCTTTGACATAAACCACAGCAAGATCTTTTTGACCCACCTCCTAGACTAATGAAAATAAAAACAAAAATAAACAAATGGGACCTAAGGAAACTTAAAAACTTTTGCACAGCAAAGGAAACCATAAACAAGATGAAAAGACAACCCACAGAATGGGAGAAAATATTTGCAAATGAAGCAACGGACAAAGGATTAATCTCCAAAATGTACAAACAGCTCATGGAGCTCAATATCAAACAAACAAACAAACCAATTAAAAAATGGGCAGAAGATCTAAGTAGACATTTCACCAAAGAAGACATACAGATGGCAAGAGGCACATGAAAAGATGCTCAACATCACTAATTATTCAAGAAATGCAAATCAAAACTACAATGAGGTATCACCTCACACCAGTTAGAATGGGCATCATCAGAAAATCTGCAAACAAGAAATGCTGGAGAGGGTGTGGAGAAAAGGGAACCTTCTTGCACTGTTGGTGGGAATGTAAATTGATACAGCCACTATGGAGAACAGTATGGAGGTTCCTTAAAAAACTAAAAATAGAACTACCATATGACCCAGCAATCCCACTACTGGCCATATACCCAGAGAAAACCATAATTCTAAAGGACACATGTACACCAGTGTTCATTGCAGCACTATTTATAATAGCCAGGACATGGAAGCAACCTAAATGTCCAATGATAGATGAATGGATAAAGAAGATGTGGCACATATGTACAATGGAATACTACTCAGCCATAAAAAGGAATGAAACTGGGTCATTTGTAGAGATGTGGATGGACCTGGAGTGTGTCATACAGCATGAAGTAAGCCAGAAAGAGAAAAACAAATATCATATATTAACGCATATATGTGGAATCTAGAAAAATGGTAGAGATGAACCTATTTGCAGGGCAGGAATAGAGACGTAGACATGGAGAATGGACATGTGGACATGGGGGGGAAGGGGAGGGTGGGACGAATTGGGAGATTAGGTTTGACGTAAATACACCACCATGTGTAAAATAGCTAGCTAGTGGGAACCTGCTGTATAGCACAGGGAGCTCAACTCGGTGCTCTGTGATGACCTAGATGGGTGAGATGGGGGGGGGTGGGAGGGAGGTCCAAGAGGGAGGGGATATAGGTATACATATAGCTGATTCACTTCATTGTACAGCAGAAACTAACACAACATTTTAAAGCAATTTTACTCCAATAAAAGAAAAAAGAAAAAAAAGCGTGTTTTTTAATTTCCATGATTTTGTGGATTTTCCAGTTTTTCTCTTGTTGCTGATTTCTAACTTCATCCCATTGGGGTCAGAGAAGATGTTTTCTATAATATCTATCTCTTTAAATCCACTGACACTTAATTTATGGCCTAACATATGGTCTATCCTGGAAAATGTCCCTTGTGCACTAGAGAAGAACGTATATTCTGTTGTTCTTTGGTGGAGTGTTCTGTACAGTAAGTCCCCTACATACGAACCTTCAAGTTGTGAGCTTTCAAAGATGTGAACATGCCCCTGTATGCCAGGTGTTGTACTGTACTATTGTACTTTTCATGGCACTGTACTGTAAGATTAAAAATGTTTTCTTTATTTTTTGTGTTTGTTTTTTATGTATTATTTGTGTGAAAAGTATTATAAACCTACTACAGTACAGTACTGTGTAGCCGATTGTGTTAGTTGGGTACCTAGGCTAACTTTGTTGGACTTAAAAACAAATTGGACTTATGACTGTGTTCTCGAAACAGAACTCGTTCGTACGTAGGGGACTTACCGTACATGTCTGTTAGATCTAGTTGGTTTATTGTGTCATTTAAGTTTTCTATTTCTTTTCTTTTCTTTTTTTAAAAAATTTTTTGGCTGTGTTGGGTCTTCGTTGCTGCACGTGCGGGCTTTCTCTAGTTGTGGCGAGCGGGGGCTACTCTTCATTGCCGTGCGTGGGCTTCTCATTGCGGTGGCTTCTCTTGTTGCAGAGCACGGGCTCTAGGTACGCGGGCTTCAGTAGTTGTGGCTCACGGGCTCTAGAGCGCAGGCTCAGTAGTTGTGGTGCACGGACTTAGTTGCTCTGCAGCATGTAGGATCCTCCCAGATCAGGGATCAAACCCACGTCCCCTGCATTGGCAGGCGGATTCTTAACCACTGTGCCACCAGGGAAGTCCTGGTTGTTGCTCTTCTTAACAGGCAAAGGACAGCTGGCTCCCTGGAACTTCCGAATAACTTGTGGATACACCGCAGGGACTTTGTAAGCACTGCTAAATCAGTATTCATAAGTGATAAGTTTGGTACTAGAGTTTTCTGAGGCCTTGTTCAGTATTTCCCTAAGAAATCTGTCTGGCGAGGAGTGTTTAGCTAAGGTGTCCATTGCTAGGCCTGCACATACCCACACGGTGGTTATAATTTTTATAATTTTGAGAAAGGTCACCATAACACAAATGTCACCCTGAGTATCTCATGGGTTTCAAATGCTACTACACTTGTATTAATTAATACAGCCTTAGAGTAATTTACTGCTTTCTCTTGTTGATTGCTTTGTTCCTGTGTCGATGCATCATTTCCACTTTGTTGTGGTCTTTGTGGGCACCAAGTTCTCTCTGCACCAGAAAGCAGGAACCACTCTGGTGCCTGGCCACCAAAAACCTTCCAACTCTTGGTTCAAAAACCCACAAGCTGGGGCCAGAAGGAAAGCTGTATTCTTAGCTCCCGGTTCTGGGTTCTGTCTGTCCATGCATCCAGTAGAGAAAAGTAACAACTTGGGTTTGTTTTTATCAGCTGTGGCCTGATGGACAGAGTTGATGGCTTGGAGAAGAGAGCCCAGCCCTTGAACGAGCAGTAGAAACTGCAGCTCTGGGCGGGGCAGGGGGGCAGGGTGGGACCAGTGCATAAGTGGATGGTGGGAAAGAGGGCGTGTGGAGCCCTAGAAACCAGCAGTGAGACTGAGGCCAGAAGGCGCCGCTCTCCTGCCAGAACCCCAGATTTGTGGACACCGTTGGGCAGCTTGACTTCCCTCTCCTCATCCTCACACCAAAGCACGTGGAGACTCCAAAAGATTTCACCCTCTGTCCATTCTCTCCCACCGCCCTGGTCCAAGCCCGAGGCCTTCCTCACCACCGCCACTGTGCAGCCTCTGTGCTGGTCTGGAGGTGCTTTCTGCAGCCGTGCTCAGGGCACATCAAGCCTGCGCTTACAGGCTTCTGGTGGCCTCTCCTCCCCAGCGCTGCCCGGCTGCCCTGCCCACCCCACCCGTCCCTCCTCTCCACTCCTCGAGCAGAGGAAACAGGTTGCCACGTCCAGACCTCTGTGCTCTCCCCACCTGATCACCTCTTCCTGGAGGACTCAGGCACCTGATCTCTTAGAGACCTTCCCTGAGAAACCCTCCTCCCTAGATCATTTATTCTGTCCCCTGATCATTTCTCATGGCACTTTCTTCAATTGAAAATCATCCACTATTAACTCGTTTAATGAACGCTTGCCCTCTGGGACACCTGCCTTGTTCTCCAAGCCTGGAATACCGCTGGCACAGAGAGGGTCCTCAATCACAGTTGTTGAGTGAGTAGATGAATCTCATCAGGTAACATGCTGAGATCCTTTGAGAAACGGGAACGAGGCCTAATTCAGGATGCATTGCTGGTCCTTCATGTTTCTACACATGAGAATTAGTCTGCAGTTAACAGGATGCTGGAGCTGCCTCAGAGCAAGCGTGCGCAGCTGTGCCCTGGGATGGGGACTGCGGGCTTGTGAGCAGGTCGGGAAGCAGCACATTCTGAAGTGCCTAGAGTCTGGTTCATGATCTGCGCTGCCTACATGAGGCTGCCCTGCTTTCTAAGATCTCCAATCAGCATCTCATTTTCTCTGTTGATGCACATCGTTCTCTCCCTTGGCGATCAGCCAGAATTCCATCCACGTGCACTCATTCTGCCCTTGAACTGATGTCTGATGTGAGGCTCACAGGTGATCAGAACCTTCCTTGCCTTGTCTGCATCTGTGCAGTCACCTTTCGCCTCTCCTCCACTTGCTGCATCTCGACTCCAGGTACCCACTACCTGTGCGGTCCCACTATCTCTCCTTCCCACACTCCAGGTACCCACTACCTATGTGGTCCCATTATCTCTCCTTCCCACACTCAAGGTACCCACTACCTGTGCGGTCCCACTATCTCTCCTTCCCACACTCCCAGGGCAGCTCCTTCCCAGGCCTCTCCTGGCACTTTATTCACTCAGCATTTCTCCTATAGTAATTATTTGGTACCCATGGAACAGGTCTGGGAGCTTTTCAAGGAAAGAACAATCTTAGTCATCTTTCTATGCTTAGCGCCTAGAGCATACATGTTTGATGAACAAGTAGTGAGTGAATGAGTGAATGACCAAGTGTGTGAATAAGTGAGGGAGTGAATGAATGATCTATCCTTCCTGGCTGTCATGGTGTCTGTCTGGTGGTTCTGACACAAGACAAGCAGGGGACAGATGTGGGCAGACAGCAAAGTTTGTCCTTTGAGGCTGACCCTAGAGGCAGCATACATCCCCTGCCCTCCGACCTCGCCTTCTTCCTTGCTTGAGACCCAGATTTTGGTCAGGTGCTGGGTCCCTGGAAGCTCCGTGGCACCTTCCCAGGTCCAGGGCTTCCTAACCTTTCCTGAGCCAGAAAGGGTTTGGTCTGCTGGTGTCTTATAAGATTTAAAGATTCTTTTGATAGTGGATACAGCATATTGACACCGGGATAGATAAAAGCAGAAATTTTTGTTCCTTATGGCTCAAAATGGGAGAAGGCCTCCAGGCAGGGCCACACCAGGGGATGCGCACCTGGGGGCAGAATAACAGGCATCGGGAGCTGTGGAGCAGCTTGGGTGTGGCCAGTGAGGTGAGCTAACTAGGTTTCACAGGCTCCCCGTGGACTGGCTAATTTGAATAACTTGGAATTACAAGCCCCAGGGCCTAGGGCCAGTCCCTGGTTGGCAGGTACCTGTGGCACCTGGTCCCGGGGCCTGATGCATAGCCGTCCACAGTGGAGAGCCTGATAAGGGAAGTGGTTGGAGTGTGGACTTAATCATCTTCTCAAGAAAAGGAACTGACAAGCCTCTAGCCACGGCCTCAAAAGTGGGTCAAGATAGTGTTCAAAACACAACTCTATTACAATTGACCCCTTAATGTCTTGGCATCAGTTTTGAGCTTGATTATTTGGGGTATTACTAGTGGCCTGACTAGTAGAGGAGACTTTTAGAGCTCAGGGCATACATTGCTGTAATGGTAGGAAAACAAGAAGAAGTATCTATACAGGGAGTCCGTACAGGCTGGCCCATAACCAAGTTTCCTAGTTACGTGGCATTAGCTAAGAAAACAGATCTGAAATGTTTTGGGGTCTTTAATAATATCTTGGTGGAGTTGTAAAGTATGTTAAAAGTACGAGTGGCATTTTTATGACGATAATGTCTTGCCGAGGGGGCGGGTCCAGCAGCTATGATGTTGGAGGGTCTGAACTGACAGTTCAGTGAGATACATGGACAAAGGACAGTGGTACTTGCTGGTGACCAAGGGGGAGGAGGTGCTTGTGGTGAGCATGGCTGCAAATGCATGGACAGTAGTAACATCTACAAGATTTCACCCCAGGCGTGGGAATATAGAGGTGTACGTTTTGGCAGAGAGCGAGGAGTATACAGGATCATGGGCTAGGCTAACAGCAAGCTCCGGAAACAGAATAGAATCCCTAGTATCAAGGGAAGAAAAGCCATAAATACCCTGAGTCCAGTTTGTCAGCCCCTTAGGAGCGGCCCCCGGCCTTCACTGTGGCAATGGTCTCATTGTCTGGAGCAAAGCCATCTCTAACAATCAGGTCTTGGATGTGGACTGTGGGACTGGGGTAGTCTTTCCAAGTGGAGATCCACTTGGGTTGATGTGGGTTGTGTTTTTGTGGCTCTGTGGCTGAGCTCCTTGTGATTTGAAGCCTGGGAGCTTGATGTGTGAATATCTTTTTTTTTTTTTTTTTTGACTGTGTTGGGTCTTTGTTGCTGTGCGTGGGCTTTCTCTAGTTGTGGTGAGCGGGGCCTACTCTTCGTTGTGGTGCGCGGGCTTCTCATTGCAGTGGCTTCTCCTGTTGCGGAGCACGGGCTCTAGGCACGCAGGCTTCAGTAGTTGCAGCCCGCGGGCTCAGTAGTTGTGGCTCATGGGCTCTAGAGCGCAGGCTCCATAGTTGTGGCGCACGGGCTTAGCTGCTCCGCGGCATGTGGGATCTTCCCGGACCAGGGATCAAACCCGTGTCTCCTGCATTGGCAGGCGGATTCTTATCCACTGCGCCACCAGCAAAGTCCCTGTGAATATCTTTTAAATCAAGGGGCTTTGTGGGTGCACAGCCAGCAAAGGTGAGCCCAGCATCTTTGATACTGTTGTAACTGGACCAAAGCTCCAGAACCCAACTGGCACAATTCAGGCCCTGTTTAAGCGTGGCCGAATCTAATGGTTTCCAAGGTTCCAAGCCTTTGACCAGATGGGTGATGAGAGGGGTTTTGGCGCAGATAGGCTGGAACCATATGGCCTGATTTGGGCTCTTAAGAGGGTGTCAGGTTGTTTGTCAATTGAGATACCCGTGGCTGAGGTAGGAGTTTAGCATAGCCCGGGGGCAGGCCCTCCAATCTGGCAATTGCCATGGGGCTCCTGGCTCAGGTGCTGGTTTGGTTGGTGATGGCCACGCCAGCCGGGTCTTTGGGCTTCAGAGCGTGTATCAGCCTAATACGACAGAATGCGTGCGGGCCTTGGCATTTGCCATGGTTGGTTGAAACAGTGGCTCATCTGGAGGGTTCTGGCCTCTGAATTGCAAAGCAGTGAAAGCACCCAGATCAGTATTAACAAGACCAAGAGTTAATAGCGTGGCGTGTAGTTGTACCAGACAGGCTCTTCTGGTCTGCTGTCGGTTTTCCCCTGGCGTGTGTTATTACAAATGAGGGATTGGTTGGTTTCATCATTATGGGATACAGTGATTTTTATTTACCGAGTGGACCTTTTGTCTTTTTATCTCTCTTTCTGGTAGTCTACGCTATCTGTGGGAACGGCTCTGAGGAAATAATTATACTTTCCTGGAGAGGATCCTTGGGGAAGCCCGGATGAATTATGCACCTTTAGAACCCAGTCGTTGAGGAAGGAGTTTTGGATGGTGGAAGTTTAGTTTCAAATGGGCCCCATACCAGATGGGCAGGTGCCTGGTCCATGAGACAATCTGTGGTCAATGCGTCCCGAGGGAACATATGCCCTCGATCTGGCCTCCAGCCCTTATGGGATGGGGGCAGGATTGAAAATCCATACAGATAAGGAGAGATGTGAGTAAAGGACCTCATGTGTAATGAGTCTTCATATATAAGAAGCTGAGACATATCTCCCTTTAAATATAGGAAAGGGGAATGGGAAGGTATTTTTATGGTTGGTGTATAATTTATATATATATAATATATATATATGAACCTCCTTCTGTATCCAGGTTTCTTTCTTTTGGGGGGCTTCTAGCAGCCTAACGCTGTGTATTTTAGCTTTTGTCTGTGATAACTGATAGTGTGGGCCTTCTAGGAGGTTAAGGAAAAGGAGTGGGGAAAGGGCCTCCCCCTCCCAGAGATGGGGGTTTGCATTTAGAAGAGCGTTAGCAGCCTCTCCTTGGAACAGCACAGTTAGGCCCTCAGTCTGAGGGATCAGTCCCTTTGCGTGTTAATATTTGGGGGTGCTTAGTCAGGCCCAAGCACACGTGGCTCGGGCAGGGGCTGCGGGTGGGTGGGAGAACGTGTAACTCACAATACCCCTGAGGGTCTGGGGAGCGGGGAGTGTGCAGGTGAGAGCAGTGAGTTATGCAGCCACAAAGACACAGAGGCCGCCAGCGCCACCTGAGCAACACCGGCAGTGAGACGGGGCCCATTGCTCTACCTCGGGGGGGTCCAACCAGCACACCTTTCCACGGGGGTCACCCAAAACACACAGACAAACCAGAGTCCCGCCCCAAAGGACAATTTAAAAAATGACACCGAAGACAGGATGAGGTCCTGGATAAATGCTGGAGACACATTGGAACAACCAACCCAGAAAAGTGCTGCTCTGGTGACCCACATCACTCCTGTGGCCCTAGAGTGGGCCACCTGAGGGGGTAGGCGGTCCCCAGAGCCTGGCCAGTTAGCACCCTTCATTTGAAGGTTCCCATGCTGAGGACGCTTGGGTGAGGCGAGAGTAGCAAGCACACAGCAGCAGCAACAAGCCCGACACGCGAGCCCCAGTTCTGTCCCAACCCTCTCACCATGGTCTAGAGCCAATAAATACACCAAGAGCGGTCTCCCGACAAAGCTCTCCAGAAGCCAACGGTCACGGCCCCGCCCTCCTGCTCACAGCACCAATTGTTTTCTAAGACTTAAAGGTCCCTTTGATGGTGGCCCTAACACAAAGATCCTCAGATGTATGAAAGGCAGACTCTGTTACTTACAGCTCCAAGGCAGAGCAAGCTGCCAGGCAAGGCCACACAGGGGCTCGTACCCGGGGACCAGGCAGCTGGAGCTGTAGAGGGCAGCTTGTGTGTAGCAAGTGGTTAGCTAGGTTTCTCGGGCTCCCTGTGGATTGGCTAGCTTGAGTAATTTCTCATCTCCTAGAGTGAAGCCCTGGGCTTTCACTCACAGTCACGGTGACCCCACCATCTCATCTCCCCCACTGCAGAGACCCCCGCCCCAGCCTCTGATGTGCGGGGAGCTGGAGATGCACAGCGGCCGTGTACACACAGGGGTGGGGTCACCAACCGGCTCCAGGGTGTACAGCCTGGCGAGGGACCCTGGAATATAATCTGGGTTTCCGTCACTCCACAGCTGGAACAGGACTGGCCATCGCCGGCCTGTGCTGGGCTGGGCCACTGGTCACTGGGTGCCTTTACGTCTCTGTCCGTGGTGGAGGACTGGAGCCCAGGGAGCCCACGGTGGGACTGACTGGGGCAGAGCTGGGCCCCCGCCCCTGCAGCTCTGCCACCTCCAAGAGTGTTGTACCAAGTGCTCACGGGAAGGCCTGTTCCAACTCCTGGCCCCTGGTGTGGATAGTATGGTAGTTGTAGGGCAGGGACAATGGGGATCTCAGGAAGGGGCCCTCGGCGGGCGCTGTGAAGTCTACTGGGTGTGGGTCACATAGCATGAGTTCAAGTCCACTTCTGTCACCTGGAGGCTGCATCAAGTCATTTCACCCCCCGAAGAAGCCTGTCTCCTCACTTGTGAAGTAGACACACTTGTGGTACCTCCCCTTGGGGCTACTGAGAGATTAAACCAGCCTTTCCTACCTGGAGCCCATCCCACTGGTGGGCTAATCAAGGACAGCCTCAGACACTAGTGATGATGCAGACACCTTCCCGTCTCTCCTCCTCTCTGTAAAACCCACCCAGCCTGCATCCCCCCCACCCCGCCGGCCTTCCCTGTGTCCTGGCCCGGGATGGTCCCTTCCACTTCACCCCCAACTCCTGTTCCTCCAGCAAGCTCTTCCATGAGCCTTCGAGACGGCAGGGGCCTCGGGGCACAGGTTGGAGACATCATCTGAGACGCTGCTTTGACCGCAATGGAGCCAAATGAGCAGTGTGGTGTTGAAGAGGATATTTCCGGGTTGAAAGGAGCCCTCATGCACCCCAACCTGCCAGGGAGGGGAGGCTGCTTCCCTCTCAAGGTGCCACACTGCTTTCTAGACAGACAGCTGCAACAGAGACAGGGGACCGCAAGCCAAGCTAGAGGGGGTTTCATCACCCCTGCCTTGCAGAGATTCTGGGATCTGCCATGTGGAAACTCTAATGTGAACCTACAGTGACCTGGAGACATGTTCAAATCTACTACATGGAAGGGAGAGCCCATTTAGCTGCACACGTGTGCAGCGGATGTTAGCACAGAAATGTCAGTTTAGGCAACCATGGACAGTAGATGCTGCATTTCACAGGAGAGGCCGGACCCCACTGGGTAGAAGGAGGAGGGGGCCAAGTGCAACCTACTAGAAGTCAAGAGGCCTGGTTCTGAACTTGACTGAGGACATGGAGGATGTTAGGGCCCTGGTGCGCAGCTGTGTGAGAAGGAAAATGTTCTAGAACAGAGACCAGAGCGACTGCTCAGAGTGGAACCACCTTCATGGGAGTGAGCAAGCTCTGTGAGGTCACGTGTACCACCGTCCATGCATTCACTCGACGAGGAAACCCGGACAGGGCCCAGGGAGGCCATCCCTGAAGCAAGGCCGCCACTTTAGGTCACACTTAGGGAAGCTTTGGCCTGGCAGAGAGGGAAGTTCTCATGGGAACCCCCAGGCACGCTGTGCCCTGGAGCTTTGGAAACAAAGCCATGAAAATCAATTACAAGACTCCTAACAGTGGGCTCAAGTCGTGGGGTAAAAGGCTGAGAGTTGGAAATGAGAAGGAGTTCGCGCCGGCGGGCCTCAGGAGCTTATCCCCAAGGGGAGGGAGGGGGTACTCTCTGCTTCAAGTGCAGGGCTTTAAGGAGGCTGCTTGAAGAGGCTAACATGTGACCCCACAGTTTGGGGAACACAGGGACTGGTCTGGGATTCCAGCCTGAAAAACCCAGAGAGTGAGTGACCAGCTGGTGGTCTGCTCTCCTGCTAGAGCCCCCAAGGGTCGTGGCAAAGGATGCTGGGAAGGTTTACTGTGGACCAGAGAGCGTGGGAGGGGCCCGGGGTGGTCTTGGCTCCCATGGGAAGAGGGCCACATTGAGGGGCTGGAGGCAAGGCTGGCTTCCCAGGGCTCCTTAGTCAGCAGCCAGGGTGGACGGAGACAACCTCCCTCACTGCGGGTCTGTGGGTCACAGGGGCGCAGCAAAGCACTTGAAGGAGTTGGGGATCTCCCTAGAAGTCACGAAAACACCTGTCTAAGAAAGAGGCAGCTCCCACCTCTGCCAGCGCCGGATCACACCACAGGACCCGTCTGGTAAATCTGGTAAAATCTTTCCCACTGCCATTCCCTCCTCTTCTCTGATTCACCTGGAAGCATCAGAAACTGCATTGGCAGGAAGCGACATGACCAAGGAGGAAGAGGGCTGCAGCAGGCTGGAGCTGGAGCGGGTGGGATGGGGGGAGTGAGAAGGGATGCCACATTGGATCCAGTCTTTAATACCTAAGAATGACCTGACCACCTGTCTTGGCTGGTATCCAGGATGAGAACTAGCCCTGAAGAGTGAGTTGAAGGGACAGAGGGAAATTAAAGTGCAGCTGCTTTTCAATTGCTTTGCACAAGTGCCCATGCACATCAGTCTGTTGGAAGGGCTGGGCTTGGTAGGAAAAATAGGAGCAACTTTCTTTCTTTCTCTCTCACCCCGCCCTTCAAACGTCACTCGGAGTCCTTCCTCTCCGCACTCCTGGATGACCTCTCAGCTTCTCTCCTCACAGCAGCGCTGTCCAACAGAAAGATAACGTGAGCCACAGTTGCTGCGTGCTGAAGTCTAACATTCTAGTAACCACAGGAGAAAAAGCAAAATGAAACAGGTAGAATTAATTAATTTTAATAATGTATTTTATTTAACCCAGTGTATGTGAAACATTATCATTTAAACATGTAACTAATATAAAAATTGAGCTATTTTACGTTTTTTCCATACTAAGTCTTTGAAATGCAGTGGTTTTAAAAATTTTTTGTTGATGGTTTCCTTGGCTGTACAGAAGCTTTTTAGTTTGATGTAGTCCCATTTGTTTACTTTTGCTTTCATTTGCCATTGCTTCTAGAGTCAGATCCAAAAAAAATACTGCTAAGAGCAAGGTCAGGGAGCTTACTGCCTATGATTTCTGCCAGGAGTTTTATGGTTTCTGGTCTTACATTCAGGTCTTTAATCCATTTTGACTTAGTTCTGTGTGTGTGGTGTTAAGTTAGTTCTGTGTGTGTGGTGTTAGAGAGTGTTCTAGTTTCATTCTTTTACATGTAGCTGTCCAGTTTTCCCAACACCAGTTATTGAAGAGACTGTCCTTTCCCCAGTGTGTATTCTTGCCTCCTTTGTTGTGAATTAATTGACCATAAATTTATGTTTATTTCTGGGGTCTATTCTGTTCCATTGATCTATGTGTCTGTTGCTAAAGGAAACAGAACAAATGAACAAAGAAAACAAAACAAAACAAAAAACCTCATAGATACAGAGAACAGATTGGTGGTTATCAGAGGGCCAGGGGCTGTGGGTTGGACGAAAGGATGGGAGCTAGACTTTTGTGGCGGTCACTTTGCAGTGTATACAAATATCGAATGATTATGTTGTACACCCGAAACGAATATACTGTTAATACTGCTTTTACGTCAATTAAAAAAATGAAATGCAGTATGTATTTTACAATTCCAGCACATCTCTGTTCAGACCAGCCTCAGTTCAAGTGCTCAATAGCCTCATTTGGCTCTCAGATATCGAGGAATGGTTTTGTTTTCAGGTCTTAAAAAATCCAGTCCAGTCTGGAACCAAAGCTGCGATCTTTTATCCAATTCAGAAGTCCAAACAGACTTGGGCTTGGAAACCAGCAGTAGAAGGGACAGAAGGTGGCGGGGTGGGGGGCTGCTTTTCTCTCTTCCTCACTTCACCTGTTCTCCCACTGATAGGTAGTCTTTCTGCCCCTCCGCCCCACCCCTTTTCCTCTGCCCAGGACCGGGGGCAGGGGCCATTAGAGGACAAGGACAGAATCCTGGGCCGCTGTGTCTCCCTGAAGTTGGTCCTGTCAGGGTAGCACCCTGGGCTGCCTTCTGCCACCGTGTGCTCCTGTGCTGGGGAATAGCCACCCCTGGTTCCTTGACAGGGGCTCCTCCCCTGCTGGCTGTTTGCACTCAGCTCTGGGCTGCTGGCTGCCCTCCACTCCTGGATTCCCCGGGGGGAGGTCACCGTGCCTCTCCAGGTCTCCCGGGCGCTTTGGAGATGCCTGTTCCTGAGACTGGCCCTGCGGCCCACCCACGGAGGGCAGTGCGCTCTCTGCATTACTCTCTCCGCTCTGCTCCAGGGGCAGCTCCAGCCCAGCTCTCGCTCTTAGATCCTCCAGGCACAAATCTGGTGCTGCACCCTGGCACCTACCTCCCCAACCCCCAGGCGACCCAGCCAAGCTCTCTGGCAGCTCCTTTGATGCCCCTTTGTTTGCTTTGCGGGTACTGTCCTCCCTTACCCTCTACCATCGAAGTGGGTAACGGACAATAATAGTGGTAGAATATCCCTTTGATAAAACCTATGTGGCTGGACTTCCCATCTCTCCACATGGAGATGCCAAGACCCCATTATCACCCTGTCACATTTACAAAGACCGTCAGGAAGGGCACGCCCGCACCAAATTATTAACTTTGGCAGTCCCCAAGGTAGAAGCGTTCCAAGTGAGTTTTATTTTCGCTTTTTGCACCTTGGAATTTCCTAAAATATTATAAAAATGTCTGCAATTTACTATTTCTATCATGAGGTTTTTTTTTTTGAGAAAACCAATGAGCCTAGGAATCAAATAAGAATATGAATATTCTAGAGAAAGCACGCATCTAGAGTGAAGTAAATAGCCGGTGTTTGTGTTCCGGGCTGTGTAAACAGGCTGCTGTGTATTTGGAGAGTAAAACTTCTCACACAGCAGCTCTCCTCCCTTCCTCGGCTCTGTTCTGCGTCCTCTCCCAGGCTCCTCACTGGCTGCTGGTGTTTGGTTATCTTCGGCCAATGGCAGAATCTAGCAGGATGTTGGAAGGTGGCGGAAGGAAGGAGCAGTCGTTCTTTCCCTCTGCTCCTGGTGGTCGTTCTGGCTGAAGGGGATCCCCCGTGGCCGTGTCCCACTGCAGCAGTGCCAGCCGCAAGGCCTCCTGGCGTCTCCACCTCCCCTCCGTGTTCCCCTGGCACTTACCTCCTGCAGTTACTAATCTCTGGGTTACCTCTCATTCCCTTTTTTTGCTCCTTTGGCCCTTCAAACCATGGGTAACAACTTCCCTGAGTCAAACCCCTCTTTGTGGAACACCTAATGCAGTTTGATTTTTCCACACTGGACTCTGGCTGATTCAGTCAGCCAAGCGCTTTCCCATCATCAGCCTGGGTGGCTGTGTGTGCTACCCAGCATCACAGTCTGCTTGGCCACTCCTGCCTCTCTGCCTCCCGGGGGGAGCAGGGGTGTGGTCGCAACAGGGAGCACCTGCCCTAGGCCAGCTTGTGCCTGGCCTGCAGCGCCAAGTGACCGCCTCAGGCCCGGACTCCTGGTCTCTGTACCTAACATCCTGCGCCACGCCTGCCCCGGCACCCCACCCCCAGGGGCAGCGCACACCCCTGGAGACCCGTCTGTTCCATAGACCAGAGGAGCCTCTCACCTGTGGCCTCGGGTCACACTGACACCACAGCTACGACTCCAGACCGTCCACACTGAAGGACCCCTTCGGGACATTTAAACCTTTATCTTCCAGGTGAGGAAATGAAATTGACACGGAAGCAGAGAGAAGTGATCTGTCCAGGGTCACGTAGGGACTTGATGGACCAGCCAATGCCAGATGCCAGGCCTCCTGCCTCCTGATCCTAACCACTTAAAAAAAAAGCAAAAATCTTTTAATTTTAGATCATTGCAGATTCCTATGCAGTTGTAAGAATAATACAGAGAGAGACCTTGGTACCTTCTGCCCAGTCTCCCTCCGTAAGAACGTGTTGCAAAACCATTGTACAGCATCACAACCAGGATGTGACACTGGCACAGGCCACTGGTCCTGCTCAGACTTCCCCAGTGTTATTGTACTTATTTGTGTGTGTGTGTGTGTGTGTGTGTGTGTGTGTGTGTGTGTGTACTGAGTTCTATGCAGTTTTATCACGTGTAGATTTACGTATCCACCACCACAGTTAAGATATAGAACATGTCCACCATCACAAGGAACCCTCATGTGTCCTTTATAATCACACTCAGTATTCACCTGCCCCACCCCGTCCTTAGCCCCAGGCCCACTGTTCTGTTCTTTATTTCTATAACGTTGTCATTTTTTAAAAAATTTATTTATTTCATTTACTTATTTTTGGCTGCATTGGGTCTTCGTCGCTGTGCGCGGGCTTCCTCTAGTTGCGGCGAGCAGGGGCTGTTCTTCATTGCGGTGCCCAGGCTTCTCATTACAGTGGCTTCTCTTGTTGCAGAGCAGGGCTCTAGGCACATGGGCTTCAGTAACTGTGGCACGTGGGCTCAGTAGTTGTGGTGCACAGGCTTAGCTGCTCCGCGGCATGTGGGATCTTCTTGGACCAGGGATTTAACCCGTGTCCCCTGCATTGGCAGGTGGATTCTTAACCACTGCGCCACCAGGGAAGCCCCTATAATGTTGGCATTTTAAGAATGTTTTTTGATAGAATCATACACTATGTAACATCTGGGGATTTTTTAACTCAGCATAATTCTCTGGAAATTTATCCAGGCTGCTGTGTGTATCAATTGTTCTTCCTTTTTAATTACTGAGCAGTGTTCCGTGGTATGGAGGTACGACTGTTTGCAGAACTAGTCACCCGTTGAAGGGATCTGGGTTGTTTCCAGTTTGGGGCTATTACCAATAAAGCTGCTGTGAACACTCATGCACAGAGTTTTGTGTGAATGTAAGTTTTCATTTCTCTGGCATAAGTGTCCAGGAGTACGATTATTGGATCATAAGGTAGTTGCGTGTTTAGTTCCACCGAGTGCTATGCCATTTTACATACGCTCCCATCAACAATATATAAGTGATCCAGTTTTTCCATATCCTTGCTAGTTTTTGGTGTTGCCATTGTTTAAAATTTTAACCATCCTGATAGATATATGGGTTTAATTAACATTTTCTTACTGGTGAATGAAGTTAACTTTGCATGTGTTTATTGGCCACTTGTATACCTTTTTGTTTTCATTCAGATCCTTTGTCCACTTTTTAATGTAGCTTTGTCTTTTTACTATTGAGTTGTAAGAGTTCTTTATATATTGTAGATACAAGTCCCTTCTCAGATATATAATTTGCAAATATCTTCTCCCATTCTGTGAGCTGTCATTTCACTCTTTTAATAGTGTCTTTTGAAGCATAAATGCTTTTAATATTTATCAAAGCCAATTTATTTATTTATTTATTTTGCTTGTAGTTTTAGTGTCATGTCTAAGAACCCATTGCCTCATCCAAGGTCATGAACATTTACTCCTATGTTTTCTTATAAGGCGTTAGTAGTTTTAGCTCTTACATTTAAAAAAAATTTATTTTATTTATTTATTTTTGGCTGTGCTGGGTCTTCTTTGCTGCACGCAGGCTTTCTCTAGTTGCCGCAAGCAGGGGCTACTCCTTGTTGCAGTGCATGGGCTTCTCATTGCGGTGGCTTCTCCCATTGCAGAGCACGGGCTGTAGGTGCGAGGGCCTCAGTAGTTGTGGCATGTGGGTTCAGCAGTTGTGGCTCGTGGGCTCCAGAGCACAGGCTCAGTAGTCATGGTGCACGGGCCTAGTGGCTCCACGGCATGTGGGATCTTCCCTGACCAGGGCTCGAACCCATGTCCCCTGCATTGGCAGGTGGATTCCTAACCACTGCACCACCAGGGAAGCCCTTAGCTTTTACATTTAAGTCTTTGATTCATTTTGAGTTAATTTTTGTATCTGGTGCAAAGTAGGAACTCAAGTTCATTCTTTGACACGTGGATATCCAGTTGTCAGCACTGTTTGTTGAAAAGACAATTCTTTCACCATTGAATTGTCTTGGCACTCATGTCAAAAAACAATTGACCATAAATGTGAGGGTTTAATTCCGGATTTTCAACCCTATTCCTTTGATCTACATGCCTAACCTTTCACCAGTACCACACTGTCCTGACTACTGTACTTTGTATTGTTTTAAAACTGGGAAATGTGAATCTTCCAACTTTTTCTTTTTCAGAGTTGTTTTGGCTATTCTGGGTCCTTTGCAGTTTTGCATGAATTTTGGGGTCAGCTTGTCAATTTCTACAAAAACTGCCACTGGGATTTTGATAGGGATTGCACTGAGTCTGTTGGTTAAATGGGGGAATATTGCTATCTTAACAATATTAAGTCTTCCAATCCATAAACATGGGATATCTTCCTATTTATTTAGGTCTTTTAAAATTTCTTTCAACAATGTTTTGTAGTTTTCAGTGTGTACAAGTCTTGCAATTTATAAATTAAATTCATTCCTAAGTATTTTTTCTTTTTGATGTTATTTTACATGGAATTGTTTTCTTAATTTTATTTTTGGATTATTCATCGCTAGTGTACAGCCAGCAATCACTTTTAATGGGCCTTTGACTAACATTTGTTTTCAACTGCAAACTTACTTAAGGAAACCTCTTCTAACATTTAAAACTTAATAAGTTTAATATACGTTTTCCTTTTTAAGTATTTCAATGGTCTGATGACAAAGTCATTTTGAGCCTTTTAATTTCAAATTCTGAATTTGAATGTGATGAACCTTACATTCTCTTAAATGTTCCAGCACTGTTTACAAACTTAGATTTCAGCCTAAACCACAAATCTAAAGCAATTGCATACCAGAGTCTGAGAGTCCCCAGTCTCTAATACATTACTTGCAAAAAATTCCAGATATGAGACTCCTTCCTGACACCCAGACCCGAATACCCAAACATTTCTGAATTCATGCGGAGTCTTTCTGATCTGGGCATCCAGGTGCCTGCTGGCAAGGACAGTTCTTGTGCCAGTTACCTGAAGACCTTGGGGGCAAATGCACTCACTCAACTGAGAAATGATCTAAAAGTCTTGATCAGGAGCTGATTGTAGCCAGTTCAAACAAACAAGCTTACCCACAAAGGTATGTACATAAATGCAAGCGCAAGTTTTTTTTTTTTGAAAATGTATTTTGATGTTTCATACCAATTCCACATTGACTATCTCCCCCAAACTTTTAAATTTATCTTTATCATAATTGTTTATATACCTAAAGATAATGTAATGAATTTCTTCATTAAGCCCTATCTACTTATCTCAGTTTATCCCAATGTGCAAAAAGAGTTGTATTATTTTCTCTGTGTTCCACGATGTGTAAAGGATTGGGAAGTAAAATGTAAGGAGGTTCTACTATGTGCCTGGCTGTCGATCCACCTTACCTTACTTAATTCTCACCTCTGACTGCTGACCAGTTGGCTGTCAATAAACATTTGTGAAGGAAGGAATGGCCTGTGCCCGCCACTTACATTTTGGTGTGAAGTTATTTCTAGAGCATTACTTCACCTCTATGTGTGACATGAAAGGCGAAGGTTTCATTTAAACTGCATCAGTAAGAGATGCCCGTGGGGCTGGCTGGTTTCAGCCACACAAGTGTTTCGACCCAGGGCTGCAGAATACTCTGGCCTGATTCAGCACTGAAAACCCAGAAGGTCTGTCGATCTTGGGCAGATGCATCCACCTGCCTCGGGAACTGTGACTTCAGGCAGAGGGGAACCAGCAGCTTCTTGTGGGAAGCCCACTGCTTTGGCCCCAGACCTGGGGTCATTCATGCCCTGCTTTTTTTCCCTATCTTTTTTTTTTTTTGTAATTGAAGTATAGTTGATTTACAATATTATATTAGTTTCAGGTGTACAGCACAGTGATTCAACATTTTCACAGATTATACTCTATTAAAAGTTTTTGCAAGATAGTGGCTCTAATTCCCTGTGCTATACAATGTATCTTTGTCGCTTATCTATTTTATACACAGCAGTTTGTATCTCTTAATCCCATACCCCTAATTTGTCCCTCCCCGCTTTCTTCTCCCACTGGTAACCACTGCTTTGTTTTCTATATCTGTGAGTCTGTTTTGCTATATTCATCCATTTGTTTTATTTTTTAGGTTCCACATCAACCCGTGGGGACTAAAAAATATGCTACTAAAAAAAAACCCAAGGGGTTAAAGAAGAAGCCAAAGAGGAAATCAGGAAACACCTCGAGACAAATGAAAATGGAAACACAACTTTCCAAAATCTATGGGACGCTGCAAAAGTAGTTCAAAGAGGGAAGTTTCTAGTGATACAGGCCTAACTCAAGAAACAAGGAAAATCTCAAATAAACAACCTAACCTACCACACCCTGCTTTACCTTACCCTTTCTGGAATGCATGGGAGATATTACTAGCCAGTTTCTCACAGAAGCCACCTGAGGTCAAGGGCGGAGCCCTTGTTTCCCTCAGCTTCCCCCAGCTGTACAGGCCCTGAGGGCCTTCGCCGGTCAGACCCAGGCCTGAACGCGGCAGTCCCCCGGGCCTCTGCTTCATGAACTGTGGCCTGGCTGGGTCCCCCCTTCCACCACCCATAAGCTCTCAGCCGAAACCGAGCGAGGACCCAAACCTCCATCCCAGGGAAATGGGCACCGGGCGACTGACTCAGCTGGGCCACCGCAGGCGTCCTGGAAACAAGCCCACGTGAAGCAGGGCTGTGCTGGGGGCAGGACTGTCCCTTCTGACATCTTTCCAGGTTGCCCGTTGCTCCTCGCCTGGCCTGCCCCTTCCCCTCCCTCCTGAACAGAGGAAGATGGAGGCGGATGGGCTTTCCCACAACCCCTGCAGGTGTTCCCTGCATCTTCCAGCCAATCCCTACAACACAGTACTGGGCAACAGTTGCTCTGCCCTTTGCTTGTGGGCTGAGCCGAAGAGGAAAGGCTGTAGTGTCCACAAGTGCGAGTTCAGGCTCAGAGATCCCACTGTGGGCAGCACCCTACGCTGAGGGTGTGTGTGTGTGTGTGTGCAGGTATGTGCGCAGGTGTGCACACATGTGTGAGCTACGCAGGCTGTAATTTCCAAAATCAAAATGGACTTTTTCCTGCTTTGCGCATTCTTTTACATGAAAGAATTTTACAGAAGCATAAAAATGAAATCATAGTCAGCTATATTTCTAGTGGATCACCTCTGAATAAAAGAAAAAAATTACTTTCTACGAAATTAGGGCGCTTCTAAGAAACGCCAAGATTCCCAGCACTAGAGATACCGGCTAAAGACAAACTCAGGCCAGTGGTCAAGTGGCAGGAGGGGGAGAAGGAGACAGGATCCATGGCCTGGTTTGGCCCTGAAGATGGCAGTCACTGCTGGTGGCCTCCGTGACGCCCACCTCTGAGCCCCCAGCACCCTGCTTGGCCTCTTTCCCCTGGTTTCTCTCTTCAGGGGTCTGTGAGCCCCTCAAGGGCAGAGGCCATTTCTTACTCATCCCGGCATCCAGTGCCCAGTGCCCAGCCTGGGATGCAGTAGGTGCCCAGAAATTGTCAAGGAGTACCTGAGACGGGGTCCTGGGTTGGGGGGAACAGATGGTCCTGATTCTGTACTTTGTCGCCTCCTCAGATCCCAGCTCTTCTTACTCTGCCCCTTCACATTTCAAGTGACCTCCAGCCAGGACCAAGGCCTCCCAGCCTCCTTGGAGACGGGGGCTCCGAGTGGACTTGGGAGAGGCCCATATTTGGAGCAACCCCAACCCTGCTTCCGAGCTGGAGCCTCCTAGGAGCTCCAGCGTGGGGAGCATCTGGGACCCTTGGAGATGTGGCCCTGGCGCCAGCCCCACCCCTCCGCCTGGAAGGCCCCACCAGAAGACAGCGCTTCCCATTCACTTGCTGGGAGACAGCGAGGCTGTCACTTAAGACCTGCCATGTCTCCTCACAAGTAGACACCCCGATGGCCAAGGGAGAAGAGTCCATGTGAGGGCTTGGGTCTACAAGGCTCTATGAGAGTGTTGGCTATTATTCTAAATTACTGATCTAAATGACCAATTTATGACTAATATGAAAAGTGTAATCCTCCTTATATATGTATCATGATGTGGAATCCAAAGTAGTAGTGTTGGGCTTCCCTGGTGGCGCAGTGGTTGAGAATCTGCCTGCCAATGCAGGGGACACGGGTTCGAGCCCTGGTCTGGGAAGATCCCACATGCCGCAGAGCAGCTAGGCCCGTGAGCCACAGTTACTGAGCCTGCGCGTCTGGAGCCTGTGCTCCGCAACAAGAGAGGCCGCGACAGTGAGAGGCCCGCGCACCTCGATGAAGAGTGGCCCCCACTTGCCGCAACTAGAGAAAGCCCTCGCACAGAAACAAAGACCCAACACAGCTATAAATAAATAAATAAATAAATAAATAAATAAAAGAAATAACTAATAGCAACAAAAAGAAATAATGCTAATAAAATCTTTAAAAAAACAAAAAACAAAGTAGTAGTGTTTTGTTCTTGGAGAATTCAAGGATACAGATATTTTTTGGCTGCACCCCGCGGCTTGTGGGATCTTAGCTCCCCGACGAGGGATCGAACCCGGGCCCTCGACAGTGAAAGCACAGAGTCCTAACCACTGGACCACCAGGGAATTCCCGAGAGTACAGATTCTTAACGAGGACACAAGTCTCCAAATATGCTCTGGTCAGCAGGGTGGCCAGTGTAGGCACAAGCATCAGAACTGCCTGCTTAAGCCGCACCTCTACCCCAAGCTCCTCATCCCTGTGGGAGAATCGTGGTAACTGCTAAGACCTGTGAGCCCAGGAGCTGTCACAGTCACCCGCCTCCCTGGCTGCTGTTGGCTCCAGAAACACAGCTGCTTTGGACTCGGAGCCCTTCCTTACACAGTTCCCCATCCCGATGGCTCTCTCCCACCTAAAGGCTGCATCCCACCTTTAGAACCCCAGCCTGCGACCCCAGGTGGGGGAAGGACTCCAGGTGTTTGATCGCGCTGGTAACTTTCAGGAGGTCCCATTTTCTAGGAGGCCCTTTGTAAATCCCTCCCCACTATTTCTGAGGCAGGAGATAGATGGGCCCCAGGCCGAACAGCTGGAGTTGGTCCCCTGTGGACAGAAACTCCAAAATAGCAGGAGGGAGGAGAAGCTCAGCCCTGCCCAGATGAGAGACAGGAGACCACATATTTCTCAATCTCGAAGTCAAGGAGACCTTCTCGACTGTAAAGCTTCTTGGAGGTCAAAAGGGGAGTGATGTCGAGCTACCCACAGGCCTCTTCACTGGGATCCATCTTGGCTTAGAGATGCGCGCACACACAAGGGAGAACCCTGAGATAAACCGAATACGAACTCAGAACCAGGCAAGTCAAAATGATTGGCCTAAGGAAACCCGGAAGAAATGCCCCATATAAGTGATTTAAACCACCACGAGGGTGCGACTCTCTTTGAGACCGCCTGTGTGTCTATCCACATGTACTGTACTCGTTTCCTCCTAATAAACACTTTGCTTGTTTCACTACTTTCTGTCTCTCTGTGGAAATTCATTTCTACACAGCTGACGGGCCAGGGCCTTGTCACTGGCAACTGGTCCCTGGTGGTCTGAGGCTAGGATTCAGCACTCTCACTGCCGCGGCCTGACCTCAACCTCTGGCGGGGAACCGAAACCCTGCTTCAAGCCGCTGCAGGCCGAGGCCACCTGAGATCACTTCCAGTTTGGGTCAGTGCCCCATCGCCCTAAGACGTGAGCCCTGTGGCCCCTGCCACACCCGACTCCTGAGTCCTTGAGAGCAGAGCCCTGCCCAGGGCCAGGCACACAGCAGAGACTCAGCAAACATGCAGGCGACAGAACAAAACCTGTGAGTTTTTGCTGACAGCAAACATCGAGGCTGCCCCTAGAAGGCATGCGCCCTGCCCCAAAGCTCTCAGCTGCTCCCACCCGTGTCTCCTGAGTCTGCACCAAAGGAGCCTGGCTCGGAGGGGAACCCCCGGGTTTGACTTGGGCCTCATGACCTGCCCTCCCACTGCACAAAAGTGGCCTGGGGTCTCCCTCCTCGATTTTCTCCTCCACCCTCCCTGCCCGCCTCTCTAGGAGGAAGCAGTGGCCCCAGAGGGCCTTCCAGGGCATCTTTGCATCCACAGAGAAGCAGACCCAGGCACAGAGTGAAGGCACATGTCCAGGGTTGCAGGTGTTAGTGCACGCTGGGGGCCCCTCCTCGGACCCAGCTGCAGAATTTCAGCAATGGGTAGGGCCACATAACAGGGCTGGGGCCCAAAACACCTGCATAAACATATCTGTTCAGGGGCGCTGGAGGGGGCTGGGGAGCTGGGTGGGCGGGGTCAGGGATGCCCCTGGAAGCGTCTGGAAACCTGGGCATATACCTGATAG
This sequence comes from Balaenoptera physalus, assembly GCF_965194825.1. Classification (NCBI taxonomy): domain Eukaryota; kingdom Metazoa; phylum Chordata; class Mammalia; order Artiodactyla; family Balaenopteridae; genus Balaenoptera; species Balaenoptera physalus. The sequence continues at coordinate 12,413,627 of NC_138894.1, forward strand.
AAGCTGATTAAAGGAAAGGCTGGCTTTTGACATCGTGCTGTAACCCTGGGATCCCCCATGCTCTGCCCTCCCTCCCTCAGTGGCCCCTGGGAGCAGCCTTAGCTCAGCTCCCACCCAGCACGTGTCCATCCCCGGTCCAGGCTCATCACCCCAGGGCCCAGGAGTCTGTGGGCGCTCGGTGAACATAGCCCAGCGAAAAGAGTGGAGTGGGCGGTGATGGCTGGGAGGGCATCAGACAGAAGTCCCTCCGCCCCCCTTCCAGGCAGAGCAGACCTCTCCCCTGGCTTGGGCACAGCTATCCCCCCGCCACAGCGACGGTGGATGGACAGAGGGGACCTCCGTGTGACACCCGCCCCCTCTCCTTCAGCCCTGACCCAACATGCAAACTGTGCCAGAGCAGGTCCCTGGGCCTCCTTTCCCATGCGTGAGGCAGTGGGTAAAGCTCCGAGGGCAGGGAGCACCTCTGCTGTCTCCTGCGGCACGGGCAGCCTTCCCTGGCAAAATCCCCAAAGACGCCCGCCTGCGTCGGGTCCCCACTTCCCGCCACTTCCGGCCCGACCACCTCCCGCCACCGGGAAGGTCCGCTCTTTCCCGCATCGGAGCGGAGCCCGCGCGCCACCCAGCGGAGCACTCGGGTAACTGCACCGAGCTCCTTCAACCAGTTTCCCACCTCAATCTGGCTCCTGAATTATTTTCGCTTGAAAGGAGTCAACTGTGAAAGGAGAAATAGTTTCATGATCTTAATGGAGGTGGAGTCGTTTCCTATTGTTGCTGAAGGAAGGGACCTTACCTCGCGGGCGCCCTCGTGGGTTCCTTGCCAAGTCCGATTACACAAGTCAGTAATGATCCCGCTTCACAGGCTCCCATCCTACAGCTGCCATGGCGTCGACAGGTGCCCCGTAGCTGACCTACACCTTGAGGTAACTTGGCATGAGTACACCATAACATAAGCGCATCCTGGTATAGCTCCACTGAACCTTGACATAATACCCCCTGACATATCTAAATCTTGCACAACTGCATCTTGACTTAAACACACCTTAATATTACTCCACCTCCGCGTAATTACAGCTTAACGTTATCTGTTCCTGGACCTAACTCCACCTCGGCATAAGCCTACCTTGACACAGCTCGTCTTGATGCAACTGCACCTAGATATTATAGTGTAGGGATCCCGTGCCTCCCACTTTACAGATAGGAAATGGGAGTCCTGAAGCAGTGATGCGCTTTGCCTGAGTTCACAAGGCTGGAAAGAGGCAGAAGCAGCCTCCTCTGCACAGCCTTCCCTGCCCTCCACCATCCCCCCACTCCAGGCCTGGTGGAGTTGGCCCCCAGAGAGATGGCCCCTGCATTTGTTTCTTCCTAAAGAGCTGCTCTCCAGGTAAAGAAACAAAGACATGAGGAAGAAGGTGCCCTAAAAAGAGCAGCCGCAGCCCGAAGTCAGGGTCCTCCTAGTGCAGAGAAGAGGACCTGGCTCCCAGTAGCACCTGAAGCTCCCAGTTGCCCCTCCCAGCTCCCAAATCCCTGTGCTTCTCACGTCCGGCTCTGATGTTTTTGGAGGCATTGTTTTAACAGTTCCCTCGGAGGAGCCGCCTCATACCCGAGCCCTCGGAGCTCTAGGGCGCACTTAATGCCTTTTTATCCACCCTGCTGTGTGCTGGGCCCGGAACCAGTGTGGACTGGGAAGCAAGCCGGCCAGACGGGTAGCTCCAGCCGACTGCAGCAGGGCCACCAGCGCTGGACCGGGCCCTGGCGGTGACACACTGCGCTCTTCCTCATTGTGGCTGGGATTCTAGGGTGAAAGGAGCTGAACTGTCATGTGAAAGTCCAGGAAGAAAAGGGACAAGGCAGAGAACACCCGTTTGCCCCAGGGATGTCAGACCGTGGGCTGGAGGTGAGACCTGGGAGGGAGGGCTCCGGAGGCAGCTCTGCCATCAATCCCTGCAGGCCGACAATGGCCTTCGCAAGGCCGCATCTCTGTCATCAGTGCCGGCCAAGCACTCAGAGCTGAGGCTGGGGGGCCCTGGCAGGGGACGGTAGGGAAGCGCAAAGACAATAAAAACATCCAAGACCCAAACCCCTGCCCTTGAAACGTCCTGGCTGGGTTGGGGGACAGCACAGCATTTAGAGCAACGCAGTGGGACGGCAGCACACGCCCCAGGTACAGAGGCAGCCTGAGAAGGCAATGATTAACTCCAGGGGACAAGAAATCCGTCTTGCAAGATAAACAAGAGTTTTTTATGCACACAGGAAGGTAAGGGCCTTCGAGTTCCCAGGAAGAGGGAATGGAACGTCCACCACGTGCACAGACACAGCGGCAGTGCTGAGCTGGACCATCAGAGCTGGGTGAGCCCGGGGTGGCGGTGCAGCTGGACTTGGGACAGGGGTCAGACTTGCATTTAGAGCCTGCGCGGTCACTTTCCAAGGGGTTTGGACTTTATTCTGAGGGCAGTGAAGGATTTGGAGCCAGGGAGGGACAGAATCTTATCCACGACTGGCTGCCTGGCTCTGGGGACCTAGGTCCTGGGATTCCCAGTGATGAGGACCTGGGAGGTAGTACGGAGAAGACAAATTTCAGATTCATTCAGGACGTAGAGTGTCTGGGGATAGGGCTGAGGGGAGGCCAGGCTTTGGGGGTGGAGGGGAAGGCAGGAAAGAATACAAGTCTCAGGCAGCTGCGCATTCAGCCGCTGTATCGGCCAGCAGACCGCGGTGGATTAAACAAACAGGGAGTCATCTTTCTCACATAATGAGACAAAAGTCTGAGAAAAGAGGTGGCTATGTTTGCCCAACAGTCATCAGTGTCTGGGCCAATATCTTTGCCCTCTCCTTGACAGTAGCCCGGCCATGATGTTCTTGCTCACGGCAGGAAGGGGACATGGCCGAGCAGTGGGCGTGGCGGTGCCTGCCCAGCCCACCTCTTCACACGGGTGGACACGCCCCCCTCCCCTCTGGAAATGACCTGATACCAGTGACTGCCAATGATGGCTGATGTGGGAGACGGAGGCGCTGCCCTCCGGACTCAGGCAGGGCATCCCTGCAGGGGGGCCAGCTCATCCACCAAGGCCTCGGCTGCAACCTCACTGCAGGCCACCGCCTCCCTCTGCCTGGCCCTGCGTCCCCCACCTGTCCCAGGTGCATCTCCCAAGAGCCCTCCCCGGTGAAGCGGCACACACGCAGCCTCGGTCTCAGAGCCTGTCCCCGGGGAAACTCAATCTAAGACAACCAGTGATGTCTGACCCTTTTATCCAGAGAGCAAAAGGTTTCCCCAGTCCTGTACCCCACCCTCCCCTGGAGCAGACCTCTGCTTCTCTCTCAGTAGCCAGAATCGAGCCCCAGCTGCAAGGCAGCCCGGGTACGTTGCTGCTGTTAGCAATAGCTGGATCCTGCCGGCAAAGGGGGAGCCAGACGTGGGCGAGGGAACCCTGACTGTCACACGCGCTTAACTTAACAACTCGGCGCTAACGTGAAAGTGAGCAGAAAGTGTGATTCAGGGATGCACGACCTTCCTGGGATGACGTTCTGCCTGTTTTGATAAACTGGGCCGTATTTTTGTGTTTCCTGTGCTTTGAGAACGTCTCCTTACAGCTAAGGGTCAACACAAGGAAGAAAACTTGGAGAAACGCTGGGGCTTTGAGCTATGGCTTGATGGTGCAACGTTCTGGATGTGAGATCCAGATGTCTTCCTCTTCTGTAAGGTAAGGATGCACCGCCTCTGAGGGGCTGATACAGGAAGGGGGGCTGGTGCAGAGGCCTGGGGGGCGGGGCTGGGAGGGGAAGGATGGGCCAGAGATGACCCTTCTGGCTTGAACCCTGCAGGAGACGAAGCCAAAGGCCCTGGAGCAAGGGTGGAAGTGGGGGACTGGGGCCAACGGGACACTTTAAAGTGGGCAGAAACCAGTGTGCTTCCTGGTCGCCCTGGTGGATAAGTTAGAATAAAAGAGGTGTCTAGGTGGGGTCTTGACTCACCCCAGGTGTTTAATCACTACCTCTAACATTTCTTCTCTGATAAGACACACACACAGAGGAGATAGAGGGTCTTACACGCCCGTTCCAGATTTGTATGCAGAGATCAATCCCAACGCAGTCAGGCCGAGGTCCACTAGGTCGGTACAAGTTCCTGGGAGTAAAGCCTCTGTGCAGGCGAGGTCCAGCGGCACCATGGAAATGTCACCCACAGCCTCAACCCCCCAGCCCACGAGTCGCTGAGAGGTGACGGGCCAGCTGCTGTGTAATGACCAGGCTAGGACAGAGGTAGGGACATGCGGCCTTGGAGATGGTTGACCGAGGGACAGGAGTGCTGGGAATAAGATTGGTCATCTTCTGGTGTCCCAGGAAGCACCGGGTCCCACCCGGGAGAATCTAGCAGCAGAACGTGGGGTGTGAGCTCTGCAGATGTCGGGGGACATCAGCACCGCTCCCCCACTGCCCATCACGTTGATCAAGGGCTGCCTGAGGTCCTCCATGGTCAACGTCCAGCTTTCACTGAGATGTGCTCCCGGGCAAATCCCTAACGGGAAGGTCAGTGACAGATTTGGGGGCAGGAGGGGGCAGGAAGGTGAGGGTAACACCCTGTCAACTAGAGATTTTCCATTCCTGCTGAGGTAGACCCCAGAGCTAAGTATGTTGTTTAGTTTTCAAATTTTAATGGTTTTTTTTTTTTCTTATCTCATTTAAAGATCACAGCCCAGTTATTGGTCAAAGCAGAACTTCGGCTGTCTGGACAAAGCTGCCAGTCAAACCTGCTACCGACTTGTTCAGCCAGGCCCATAGAGTGCAGCTGTCAGGACCCTGCGTCCCAATGCCTGTGGCCCCAGTGCCCAGCATGGGCTTGCGGCTCAGGACAAGGTCGTGGGATTGAGGCAGGAGATAGATGGGCCCCAGGCTGAGCTCCAAAATAGCAGGAGTGAGAGAGGAGCTGAGCCCTGCCCAGATAAGAGATAGAGACCGCATATTCCTTGTTCTCGAGGTCAAGGAGACCTTCCCAACTATACTGGGAGTGCTCAGGAGGTCAAAAAGGGAGTGATGTCAACCTAGCTATACTCCTCTTCGCTAGAACCCATCTTGGCTAAGAGGTGCATGCGCACACAGGGGAGGACCCTGAGATAAACCAAATACAGACTCAGAACGAGGCAAAGCAAGATGATTGGCCAAAGGAGACCTGGAAGAAATGCCCCATGTAAGTGTTTCAAACTACCCTGAGGGCGCGGCTCTCTCTCTGGGTCCACCCCTGTGTCTATCCACACGTACTCTTTTTCTTCCTAATAAACACTTTACTTGTTTTGCTACTTTCTGTCTTTGTGGGAATTCATTTCTGCAAAGCCAAAGGGGCCTTGCCACAGGCCATCGTGGTCTGAGGCTAGGATTCAGCGCTCTCACTGCCTTGGCCTGACTTCAATCTCTGGCTGGGGAACCGAAACCCTGCTTTAAGCTGCTGCAGGCTGAGGCCACCTGAGATCAGGATGTCTTAGTCTGAGCTCCCCTGAAGCCCACCCTGAGGCGAGGACTTGGGTGCAGGATCCAGGGAGCCCCGTGGGAAAGCGGGGGCTCCCTGGATCCTGCTGGGTGAGGGACACCCAGCAAAGCCCAGCCTCGCTCGGCCCAGGGGGTGCACCCCTCTGCTGGGGGCTCTGAGGAGCCCGGTAGGCTGCCTCGGGTCTTCCCCACAGAAGATGAGAGCTGGGGAGAGTCCTAGAGAGAGACGACAGCCGTCCTGAAGGCAGGAAGGTGGCTGGGAGCTACAGCAGCTGCAGGTGAACTAGGGGGTGCCGGGGCTCAGGGCTGGGTCCACAGTGTCTGCCCAGTGGATGGGGGCGTTGCAATGTGATGGGAGGACAGGACAGCACCCCATGAAGGAGAGCAGGGACATGAGGACAGAAGGCTGGGTAAGGGGTCTTCTCCTGCCCACCCAGGCCTCTGCACCTCCCAGGCCTGGCCAGGGGATCCCTGATTTTGCTTAAGCTGCATGAGTTTGGTTTCTGGAACTTGCACCCAAACTATTCTTACTGAAGTGGAAATGACACCACAAACCGGAGCCCTGGAGACAGTCTCAGTGCCCCTGTGTAGCTGCCCTAGAAGCAAGGCCGGGTGGGCTGGGCCTTAAAACCCTCCACGATGTGCTTTCTGTGCAATTGCTGTCGGGACCTGTCACATGGTGGCCAGTTCCAGTGCTGACACCACGAAACCGACCAACTCCAGGCTTTTGACTGTACAAATGACTTTTATTTGGATGTGGCTACTCAGTAAATATTTAACAATGACCATCTCAGATAGCCACCAGGCAAGAACGTGAGAGATGAACGGTGGCTTTTCAAGCTATGGGAGCGATTAGAAAGTGAGTTGTCAGGGAATGAAGCCAGAGTTTTCTCTCCGGTGACTTCCCCTCCTGCCTCCCCCTCCCCTTCAGGAGCAGAAAAGAGTCAATACAAAACTGTAAGCCCTAGAATAGGCTAAGACAAGTCCCTTCCACATAATAATTTATTTCATTTCAAAACGGCATCGGGCCCATGCAGTTAAGGGGCTGAGCCCTGACTCAACGTTAGAGATTGAGGCCAAGCAGCTGGAACCCCAGCACAGGGGCAGAATCGCCAGACAGCACAGGGGCAGAAACGCCAGACGGCACAGCCTACTTTTGAAAAACATTTACTTGGGAATCCAGCACCTCGATTTTACATTTCTCTGTGCCTTTTCTTTGAGAATGGCCCCAAAGTGCAAATACATTTGCATGTCCTGGCCCCTGGGAGCCCTTCACTGCAGGAGGCTGGCTGGGTGGTTCCAGGCCCCTCCCAGCTGGACCACTCGGGGATGCATGGGAAACAGGAGGAACCCTGGGATGGGTCCTTTCCGGCCTCATCGATGTCCCACGTGTGACAGGAGCCCAGAGGAGAATCCTGGCGTGTAACGTCCTGCTGGCTTCCTTGATGGTCTTTTCTGAGGGATAGGGTGACTCCCAGTCCTTAGGGAGTGGGGTCTGGAGGCCTGACCCAGGCGTCCTGCAGCCCTGCAGTTCTCTGAGCAGAGCGGCCTGACTTACAGTTATAGAGAAGCGGATTACACCCTTCCCTCCCCGACCCCCTCCTCCCTTCCCCCAGGTCTTGCTGTGTAAAAATTTTGTAGAGCCAATCTCTTATTATCTACCCTCAAAGCTGATTTTACACAGATTTCCCTTGGCTCCCAAAGCTGGGGAGGAAAGGGGAGGGGATGTGAATGGGGGTCGGGCAGCGTGGGAGGGGGCAGCAGGTTTGGACCACCGCTGAGAAGCAGAGACAGGACCACGGGACAGGAACAAGGTCTGTGGGTCTTCAGATCTGAAGGCGTTGACAGCACCATTTCGATTTTAAGAAAATTATGAAGGTTCCCATAGACCTGCTGTGGGGAATCTCGTTGCTGAGGCAGAATCCCCAAACAGGCCTGATGATGGTAGACCTGGAATATTCAGGAGTGAGGGCTTACAGATGTTAGTTTTCTAGAAGAGCGAGGTTCATTGTCAGATAATTCCAAGAGACAGTTACTTTCCCAGGCAAAACAAAACAAAACAAAACAAAAAACAACAAAGCCCTCCTCCCAGCTTTTTCATATTCATCACAATGAATTAAAATGTCCAAACAGATCTTGCCAGCATGTGATTTCATCACTCGTTCTGAAAAGATGGTCTGTTGATCCAGTGATATCATTGCTGAGCTTCTGTTTATCAGCCAGATGGCAAATGTTGAAACCCACTTTTGGGAGCTGATACTCCAGGCTTTAAAAGAGCGTTTCCCACGTCGGCCCAGCTCCCTGCTTCTTCAGTGGTAATAGATGCTGAAGGCGTGGAGGATGTAGAGCAGGGAGGTGATGAAGGCAAAGAACTGGAAGAGCCGGGGAGTTATTTCCTCAGGGATGCTGGTGATCGCTCCCCGCTCCCAACCCACACAGGCCCTTCGCTGCTGGGAGGCCCTCGTTCTGACCCTGCTTCGTCCCCTCTCTGCCCAAGCCCTGCCTGGCTTAAGGGCGGCAGCCACTGGCCAGCCCCTCCATCCTCCTCGAGACGCTCCATCCCCGTGTTCCACTGTGACTTTGCAGCATCCCTCTCACCTGCAGACGTGTGCTCCTCTACCTGGCCATAAAGTGGGTCCATCTCCATCCCTGCCCTGGACCCTCTCCCCCTCTTCTCTCTGTGTCTCTCTCTCTTGCTGTCTGGTTCTGGGCACTCTCCCCCCACTCACCTTCAGCCACTGTCTGTGCTCTGATGACAAGTTTCACTCACTGGTCCAGAACTCAACTCTGCGCACCCATCTCTCGGCTCCTCAGTGCCTCAGAGGCCCCACGAGCTCTCTATGGTCCAGACTGAACTCCTGAGACTTCCTCACTAGCTCAGTCAGCCCCAGGACCCTCATCTCATCCAGCTACCCAAGCCACAAACCTGTGACCCCTCCCTTCCCAGGAGTCCATCCCCAACCCGCCACGTCCAAAGCCATCCCCAGAGTCGCCCAACTGCGCTGCCTGATGATGTCCTGACCCAGCAGACGACTCCAGCCTCACTTCAACCCTCTGTCCAATCACACTCTGTTCCATTCATTCATTCATCCAACAAATATCTTGTAAGCACCTGCTGTGCTTCAAGAGCAACTGTGGCTATAATGCTGAACAAAAATTCAAAAATTCCTATCCTCCTAGAGCTTACCTTTTAGTGGCAGAAGCAGAAAATAAGCAAGATAAACCAGTAGAGTAGTATGGAAGGTGGGGCTAAGCGCGCAGGAGAAAATAAAGCAGGAAGGGGACAGGGAGGGGAATGGCCTCACCCAGAAGGAGAAACGAGCAGGAGGAGACGGAGCTGCGGTGCTTGTCCTGGGGCCAAGGCCAAGGCCAAGGCGAGAGCGGGTCCAGGGGCAGCAAGGAGACTGACGTGGCTGGAGCAGGAAGGCAAGGGCGAGCAGCCGGGCTGGGGGGGCAGAGTGGTGCTGGGCCAGGAACAGGAGGGAGCAGACCGGCCGGAAAGGCAGCCAAAGCCCCCTGAGGCCTCCCTAGTGGGTCACCTGGCTTGCCCGGCATCCTTCTTCCAATGGGGTCAGCACCCTGCGCCACACCCCTTCCTCCTGCTGCCTGATCCCTGTGGGAGTGCCCGACTGACACAGGACCTTCCCGGTCACAGCGGCAGGTGGGGGAGGACTGGGACCCAGCCTGGGTATTAGACCTTCCTGGGAAGGTGTAAGGAAGGTTAGGCGGTGCCAGAGGTGAAATTCCCCAGCTGTGAGCCACCTGCCACGTGAGGGCGCCATCCCACCAAGAGAGGAAGGAGGCTGCCTCGCGGGGACTGGAAAGGCCGGGCCCTGCTGGCCTAGAGTCTCCGGTCCCAGTGGACCTAAAGGCCAGGGGTCCTGCGTGTCCCATGACTCGCCTGGACCACCTTGCCTCGGATTCCATCAGCCAATATGTTACCCTGTGCATGTCTGTCATTGAAATAAAAGGACACGGGAACTTGAGCCATGCTGAGGAATTCCGGCTCCATTCCAGCAGCAATGGGAGTCACTGAAGAGTTTTCAATAAGAGATGTGTATTTTAGAAAATTTACGTTTTGGAAAAACATATTCTGAGGGCAGCGTAGTGGGAGTAAGAGGGAGCAAGAAAACCCGAGACGAGAGATGACACCTGAACTTGGACTTGGTACCCTGTGAGCTTGGGCACACCTGATTGCGTGCGCATACGTGCGCGCACACACACACACACACACACACACACACACACACACACACACCCCTCCTCCTATCCTGCAAGGCTCCTTCAGCCTGAGGGCTCAGGAACATCTGTTCTGCAGGAGACAGAATTAAGCCTCATGCATTTCCCTCCATGGTGGCAGCTGTCATGTTCTTGCCCAGCACTCACCGAGGCTGCAGTGTTTATGTAGTAGTTTTTCAGGTCCTTGTTCTCAGACACGATCGTGGCATGTACTTGTAAGACGGCGGCACTCATGTACAGGATGCCAGTGGTCCCGTGGTACAGGCTGTCCTGGAAAGATGGAGCAGAGGCCATGGCCACAGTCACGTGGACATGCGAGCAGGTAACACTTTCCTCTTTGACTACGTAGCTGAGAAGAGGGGGCAAAAGAGACAAGCCTGCTCCCGAAACTCCTGCTTTTTTCTTTTGCAGTGTTTCTAATGAAATTTCTATGTGGTGAACAATAGTGGATTAATATATGGCAATAATAATACCAATATGAACCAACATTTATTGAGTGCTTCTTCCCAGCCAAGCTCTAGGCTAAGCCTTTTCCCCATTTATCTCATTTAACCTTGTCAACTATGAGGTCGGTACTATTTATCGTTAGTGCCATTCTGAGGAAAGAGAAGTTCAACGTTAAAGTCAGTGAATAAAAGCTGAGCCAGGATTTGAGCCCAGGCCACATTAACACCAAGCCTGTGCTCCTAACCATTAGTGCTATGAAGACCTTCTGTCCTAACGGTATACACATGTGTCATCTCATCTTCACAGCTAATTTCATGAGGCTGCTACTATTAACGTCTCCACTTTACAGATGAGAAAACTGAGGCTTAGCTGACACATGGCAGAGTCAGGCTAATCTGACTCTAGATTTCAATTTTTGAACCTCTATGCTAAACTCTCAGCAGAGTTCTTCAATACCACAAGGATGTCATCGTTATCAATTCTGGGAGGAAGGTCATAATAGGCAAATCGGCATTTTGCAGCCCCTAAAGAATATTCATCAGTAGATGAAAGAAAGCATTAGAGAAAAAGTTGATGGGGTAAGGTTGTCACAGTGAAAGAGGGACCAACAGTCACTATGTGTGATGTGACTTGAAGCCACTTATGAAGCGTTCTTGCCAGAAAGGTTTAACCCATCTTCAGTTTAACCTTTAGATGCGAACTTCCAGCTTACAGAAAATTCAGGGACTAGACCAGCAAGTCAAATCACACCAGGAAGAAGCCAACAAACCCAAAATGTGGGACCTTCTACAGGACAGCTGACCACCCAGTTTCTTCAGCAAGTCCCCGTCAGGGAGAATCATTCTAGATTAAAGGCACCCAATAACCATCACTACCAAGTGCAAGTGGGCGTGGTGAGAAGCCCGATTCAAACAGGCCAACTGCAAAAAGATGTTTCAGTCACAATGGGGGAAACCTGAATGTGACCTGCGTCTTTGATGATACCGGGGAATTATTGTTAACTTTATGTTAAGTGTGCTAATGTAAGAAAGTGTGTGTATTTTTTGGAGGTATACTGACGTGTCTGGAATGGAATGACATGATGTTTGGGGTTTGCTTTAAAATTCTTCAGGGGGAAAAATAAAGGCTAGGTGAAGCAAGTGTGATAAAATCTTGAAAATTCTGGAATCTGGGTTATGGTTACATGAGGGTCCATAATATAATCCTCCCTACTTTTTGTATAGGTTTTGACTTGTTCAATATAGAAGAATTTTCAGTGGTCATCAAGATGATGTGATGAAAAAAATTTAACGACATAATATTAAACGAAAGACTCTACGTCCAAGATTATTGGTTCAGTGCGATTTATGCATTTTGCATAAAATTTGCCAGGAATATGGAAGATTGAATTGTGATAGGTGATTGTGGTAGGATCTTGAGATTGGGGTGATTCTTTTTCGACTAGCCTTTCCTTCAATGCTGCCCCAATGATTTTACCATAAATTAAATCTAGAGGGAAAACGCTTCCAGATGCGCTTGCTGCAGGAGTAGCTGGGCCATGGATATTCCCTAATGAGGGAGGCAATAGGGGGGAATACAGTGAAGGATGGACTCTGGCACAGGAAAGCTTTCATTCCGACCTAATGGTAAACACATTCAAACAAAAAGTCGGGGTTCCCTAGGGCAGGGGTTCCCAACCCCTGTTAGGAACCGGGCCTCACAGCAGGAGGTGAGGGGCAGGGGGTAGTGAGCAAAGATTCATCTGCCACTCCCCATCGCTCCCCATCGCTCCCCATCTCTCCCATTACCGCCTGAACCATTGCTCGTATCACCGCCTGAAGCACCCGCCCACCCCCACCCCGGTCCATGGAAAAATTGTCTTCCACAAAACCGGTCCCTGGCGCCAAAAATGTTGGGGACCGCTGCCCTAGGGGCCCAGGCCAGGGAAGGTCTCTGGTTCTCCTTCCCGCCCAGGAGGCCTGCTGCCTCACCACACCCAGGACGTTGGCCTGGGAGGAGCCAAGTGTCGCTCTCACTTGTTCTTACCAGGATTTTCCAGGACTCGAATCTTTTGTAAAATCCGAACCCATAAGACAAGAGGAGCATCAGGGAGATGAGGAACGAGGTGAGCGAGACGTACATCACCCATCCTTGTAGCAGTGGGTCTGCTACCTGGGTGGCAGCCACCAGGATCCAGACCCAGCACCCAAATATCTGTAAGAGAAAACCACAGAAGAAGGGGCTTTATTGGCTGGTCTGGGGCACGTTTCCCTTTGCGGGTCACCTCTCTCCTCCTCTGGCTCTGGTTAAACGCTCTTCAGGTGGAGTTAGGTGGGATTCAAGAGGGAAATGGGGAAGGAAGGCTGGCCCCTGAGCCAGAGTAAATTTTGTTAGGAAATTCACGTGGTTAACACAGAGGTTTCCAATGGAAAGACTTGGCTAAATTCGGCCTGTGGATGTGTCTTCTTGGCCCAAACAGTGTTGGTATATAGAGTTTTTGAAACATTTCTGCATACGTTGCCAACATTTAAAAGGGATATTTCACATGAAAAATTCAGATTTCAGACATTTTTTTGAGAAATCCATAGTTCTGGCCACAGTGAACCCATTTCCCCAGCCAGAGTAGCCTGAAACCAGTTGTGACTGGCTCTTTAAAAAGGACCTGGAGTTCTCAGTGGACCACATCCCCAGCCTTCCCAATCCCTATGCCATTGTGTGGCACATTCCCGGTTGCTCACTTTCACTGTGGAATAGTATTCTCCTTCTGGCTCCCTTCATCCACTGACAGTGCCTGCCTAGCCCTGTGGATATTTGGTTTGGAGCCTCCTAGGTATAGTATCTGACGCCCTGGAGTCAGTTACCAGTTGGGCAATACAGTTCCATTTAAATCACCTCTCAACTCTGTCTAGCCACTTATTATCCCTTTGGCGGAAAAGCCAAAACTTATTCCTGTTGCCTCGGGCTCTGCACTTGTTTGCTTTGGGGCTGGGCTTGCAGCCATGTTGGTGAGCCCAGGGAGAAACTAAATGTCCACCAGACAGCACATTCAGTTAGAGGCCTGGAGGACAAGGGTTTACAGGCACATGAGCACCAAGGATTTTTGTTCTTGGTTTGTCTCCTCTCCTTCCCGGCCCTCCTTAGAATGTCCTGGCGAGTCTCCTGGGTTCCCCCTGTCTTCACTCCTGTTACATCTGTGCTTTTAAGCACCACATGGGCTGGTGATCCCAGGAACCCGGTGCAGGTCATTTCTCTCTCTGCAGCCTTCAGCCCTGCATGCCCGCTTGATGTCTCTACTTGGACATCTCTCTGCACTTGTATGACCCCTGAGAGCAAGTGCCTCATTACAATTTGCACCCTAGGCACCCCACTTGCCTCACTCCACTCCTGGCCCTGCCCCTCAAGCTTTTCAAGTCTAACAGGTACAAAACCTGAACTCATTGCCACTCCCCAATTCCTTCAAAACCCTCATCAGCACCTCCTGAGAATGATCCTTCTGAGGAAGAGAGTTATGGGATTGGGAACGAGTGTACAGTGGCCTCCAAAGATAATGATAATGTTCTATTTCTTTCACTTCATAGTAGGTACATGGGAGTATATCTTTTATTAAGTAATACGATAATTCTGAAAAAGAAGAATTTGTTGGACTATGAGACCACTGGAGATTCGGAGTGATGGGAAACGGGGAGCCAAGGATGTCTCTTGGGTTTGTGGTTTGGAGGATTCACACTACTAGATTAAAAAAAATTTTTCTCTAAAGTTACAGCACTCAAAATAGTTGTCAGTGCAGGTGACTCACATTTCTGCCCATCTCAGGAGAAAGCTCATCCCCTTCCCTAGTTCTATTGCCTTTTCACACAAATTTTATTTTAATTTTTTTTTACTTAAAAAATTTTTTTTATTTTATTTTTTGGCTGTGTTGGGTCTTCTTTGCCGCTCACGGGCTTTCTCTAGTTGTGGCGAGTGGGGGCTACTCTTCGTTGCGGTGCACGGGCTTCTCTTTGCCGTGGCATCTCTTGTTGCGGAGCATGAGCTCTAGGCGTGTGGGTTTCAGTAGTTGTGGCACACAGGCTCAGTAGTTGTGGCGTGTGGGCTTAGTTGCTCCACGGCATGTGGGATCTTCCTGGACCAGGGATAGAACCTGTGTCCCCTGCATTGGCAGGTGGATTCTTAACCACTGCACCACCAGGGAAGTCCCTCAGATAAATTTTAGAATCAGATTATCAATATCTACAATATATACCTGCTGGGATTTTGATTGTGTTAAATTTATAGAACAATTTGGGGAGACTTGACATCTTTACTATGATGAGACTTCCAATCCATGAACATGGTATGCCTCTCCAATGATTAAGATGTTCTTTGACTTTTATCAATGTTTTGTAGTTTTTAGCATACAGATACTGTACACATTTTCTTATAGTTACGCATAAGTATTTTATTTGGGGGGAGCTACTGTAAATAGTATTATTTTTTTTAATTTCCATTTCCCAGTTGTTCCTTGCTAGCAGATAGAAATATGATTGACTTTTTGTTTGTCAATATTGTATCCTGCAACTTGCTAAACTCACGTATTACTTTAAGGAGGGTTTTGGTTTTTGAGGGGGGGCATGTTATTTGGTAGGTTCCTTGGGATTTTCTATGTGTCTCATTAGATTTTAATCTTTATGATTACTAATAAGATTGAGTCTATTTTCATATGTTTCGTGTATTTCTTCTTCTGTGCAATTTTTTATTGTTGTTTTTTAATTGGTTACATATTTCTTACAGGTGTGTCTTTTTTTTATTGATTCATAGGAATTCTTCCTAATAGTGTGGATCTCATTAACTGTTATAAATATGGCAGATATATTCTGCCAGCTTATGTCTCTCACATTTTTTTCTGTTTTGTTATACTTGTTCATTTGTTTTATTTTTTAGATTCCACATATAAGTGAAATCATACAGTATTTGTCTTTCTCTGCTTTATTTCACTAAGGATAATACCCTCCAGGTCCACCCATGTTGTCACAAATGACAATATTTTATTCCTTTTTAATGGCTGAGTAATATTCTGTTGTGTGTATATACCACATCTTCTTTATCCATTCATCTGTTGATGGACACTCAGATTGCTTCCATATCTTGGCTGTTATAAATAGCACTGCTATGAACACTGAGGTGCATATGTCTTCTTGATTAGTGTTTTTGCTTTCTTTGGATAAACACCCAGGAGTGGAATTGCTGGATCATATGGTAGTTCTATTTTTAATTATTTGAAGAACCTCCATATTGTTTTCCATAGTGGCTGCACCAATTTATGTCTCACATTTTATGATGTCTTTTGGTGAACTGAGTTCTTGATTTTAACGTAATTGAATATGTTAATCTTTTCTTTTATAGACTGTGCTTTTTCGGTCAAGTTTAAGATCTCCTTAAGAAATGAAGATTTTCTTGCATCTCAGATATTCTTCTGGGATCACTTTCTTTCTTCCTGCAATACAACTGTTAGTAGTTTCTTTAGGAAAGGTCATTTGGCAGCAGTCAGTTTGTCGGAAAACTGTCCTTATTTCCCCCCTGACAATTATTTCCTTTGAAGGTATTTTCTGTGTTCTACATCTTTCCATAGTATTCCATTTTGCTCCAGCTTCATTGCCGTTGTGGAATCTGTCTTAGGTATCTGGCTGCTTTTAGAGTCTTCCCGCTGTCTCTGGTGTTCTGCAGTTTGTGCAATAGTGGTACAGGGTGTTGAGGTGTTGTGTATCTTTTCATTAATTTTGCTTGGTATTTATTTTATATTCAATATCTGATGATTCCATTGTCTTTGTCTTGGTAGCCTGATTCTGTAGTTTGTGGCTTCTGTTAACTTTCATTCCTGTTCACTTTTTCCCTCCTATGTTTATTGAAGTTTGATTGTGATCACGACTGTGGGTGTAGCTCAGTTCTGAATGATGCTCTTGGAGACTTCCTGGATAAACAACTCCACTTACTTCTGTCCAGCTCGGCTGAAAGATATGCAGCTTTCGGGTCCTGCTTTTCTGGGACTAGAGTTCTCATCTTACAAATAAACAATAAGGTTCCCACTGCCGTTGTCCTGGAGAGGAAAAGTACGTTTGAATTTATGGAGAATTCTCAGGTTCTTCTGAAGAGAAAGGTACCAGGAGGAGAAGCCAGAATAGACCAGAGAGTTGACAACAAGGCAGAGCTTCCTAGGCTCTTGTACGGCTGGGCAACACCCCCAGAAGCCTGGACGCCTCTGAAAGCACCAGCTCTGGGAGCACATCTCCCCAGACCTCAACAAACAATCTCCAAGTGAATTTTGGAAGTCCTAGGCTGGGCCTGGGACTGCCAGTGAGTGAGCCAGGGCTGCCCTGTCCTGAGGAGGGAGTGTTGCAGGATGACAGCCACTGTCCCCAGGTTCTTGCCTGTTGATCCCAGTGACGGGGGCACTGATGCTGCAGGGAGGTGCCAGGGCTTGGCTTGTGGGTACCTGCCAAGCACCTTCCCCACCAAGCCATGGGAAGTGCATAAAGATGCTGGCCCACCGCCAGTACCCGAACAATGCTGGCTATTAGTGGGAATGGCATTCGGGAGTTAGTGACTGCACCAGAACCTGTAAAATTTTAGACTCACTTGAGACCTCCGAGGGCAGAGAATGGTCTGTGCCATTCACCATTGTATTCCTAGTTCCCAGCACAGGGCCTGGAACAAAGTAGGTGGGAAGGGTGTCAGAGAGCATTCTTTCAACTGACTCAGTGATAAGCCCACCACCGCCTCACATTCACTAGGGGCTTTACAGTTTATAAAATGCATTCACTCAGACGGCCTCATTTCTGTACAGCAATTCTAACTCCCTTGGGCTTTCTAAGACCAGAGAGCTGCCACTTGATACCTGCCGCCACTTACTGCCAGCTCACCTGTGCCAGGTCCAAGGGAGCGGGCGAGTGTGCCTCAGCCCCACCTGGCCTGTCAGTGCTGGCAAAGGGGTCCCCGCCCAGCTCCTGCCATCAGAGGCCACACTGGGCAGACACTGCTGCACGCATGCAGTCTATATGTCCCCACTTCATTCTCACCACGGTCTGTGAGGTGCTGCTGACCTGGAGGGGACTGAGGTCTGAGGCCACGCAGGGCACAGGGTAGGGCACCTGTGCGTCTCACCTCACAACCAGATATCGCACCCCAAAGGTAGGACCTCTGAGCATTTGGGAATCTACTCAAATTGCACGGGAATCTTCTTGGCGTAAAGGTTGCATAATCCATGATCAACATTACACAGAGGAATGTTATTTACTTTTTATTTCCACACCCTCTACCTTCTGAACAGTTGAAGGGACCAGGGCCAAGGACAAACTCCAGGTGAACTGAGACCCAGTGGAGTTTGTTATCCTGTTTCTGCCTCAAGCAGCCTAGGTTGGATTCATTACAGGGAAGGCAATTTTGAGTATTTGTCTTGACTTTTTTTTTTAAACTTATATTTAGCTTTCCAAATTTTCTTTGGCAACCTAAACTGCTGTCTCCTTTTAATCCTCATTTTGTATTTC
Source organism: Balaenoptera physalus (assembly GCF_965194825.1). Taxonomy (NCBI): domain Eukaryota; kingdom Metazoa; phylum Chordata; class Mammalia; order Artiodactyla; family Balaenopteridae; genus Balaenoptera; species Balaenoptera physalus. The sequence continues at coordinate 12,431,284 of NC_138894.1, forward strand.
TCAAGAGCAGGAGATATTTTTAGATGTTTGGGGCTGGCCTTCAACTTGGAAGAATATTTTATTAGAGGCAGACATTTTGAGCAAGTGTATTTCAAATACAATTTTGGCAATTTCTTAAGTCTGTTCCTTAAGAGCAATCACGGATTACTCCTCTATGCATTTTCTAAAGGCTGAACCGAAACTGGAAAGGACCACTTAAGGGAGGACAGAGCTTAACAATAAGTTTATTAATTACTCATTCTTCTCTAGAACATGGAGAATAGCTCCCTCACGTTTAGAGAGCTGGTTAAAGAACTAGAGGATGAGAACTGGGGTAACAGCACCCAGATGGGAGCGATGGCTGATTCCAGGTCTAGGGTGGGAAGTTGGGCCTGATACCTCATCAGAGCAGATAGCAAAGGCTTCTGGGGTTAGGTCAGAAGGATTCAGAAGGCTCCTGCTGGCCAAAGATGGGACAATTTGACCTCTAAATAAATATAATAACTACTATGGGATTGGACTGTATCAACCAAGTCGCACGTCATGAGTTGAAAATGATACTCTTTAAAAAGCCCTACTTTGGTCACTTTTGGAAGATGCTTATTATTTTGGAAGGCAGCTATGTTCACCACTATACCGCCAATAATTATTATTTTGAAAAATGCTTAATAAAGGAAAAGAATTAAGCCAAAAATATGGCATAAGGGTAAGGAGCTTCTAAAATACATGGATTCCTGAGTCTTAACCCTCAGAGCAGCACCCTGAGTCTTGCTACTCCTGGAACCATCCGGGGACTTTGAGGAAGCCCCAAGGTCTGGATCCTGCCCCAGAGATTCTGATGGAACTGATGAGGGAGGCTGCGTTGTTAAAAGATCCCCAGGTCATGCAGCCAGGACTGAGAACCCCCAAAGCCCCTCTCTTTGCTTCCAGGCTCATCCACTTCAGTTCATGAGACAGGAAGCATCGATGTTCCTGGATTCGAATCCTACCTCTGCCTATTGGGCAGGTTATTTAACTCATCTATGTGTCCATGTCCTGGTCCATCAAACAGAGGAGGTGGGGATGGCTTCTCTCTCCTGGTTTCTGTGAAAATTAGACGAGTTTCTCTGGAACAGGGTGAGTGTTGAGTAACCATTTTTGGCCATGTTGTTAGCTATAAGGAGATTGGAGGGAATCTTCCCTGAGAAAGACCCAGAAGAGGGAAACTCCAAGGCCAGCTTTCCTGAGGGATGGGAAGTTCACTTCTGGAAGAGCTGGAAGACTAATCAGCGGGGTGAGTGAGAACATTCAGTGGGCACAGACCCCTTTAAGGAGTTGATGAAAGTTTTGGTCACCTAGAAAAATGTACCGATGTATGTGCACGATTTTTGTCTACAAATCTTGGGACTCACAGACCCTCAAAGTCCACCTGCAGTCCCCAGGTTGAAGTCAATTGCCATTGCCATTGCCAGGTTAAATAACGGTGCCGTCAGCCAATCTACTATTTTGACAATATTGATCAAGACATTAAATGCACATATTGTTCGACCCAGTAATTTCACTTTTTGGAATTTGTCCTATAAATAATGCACGTGCACAAAATGATGAATGTATAAGGTTGTTTATTAAATCCTTGCTGCAGAAATAGAGACACAGATGTAGAGAACAAACATATGGACACCAAGGGGGGGAAAGTGATGTCGGGGGTGGTGGTGGTGGGATGAATTGGGAGATTGGGATTGGCATGTATACACTAATATGTGTAAAATAGATAACTAATAAGAACCTGCTGTATAAATAAATAAATAAAATAAAATTTAAAAATTCAAACCCTCCCCCCCAAAAAGCCTTGCTGGTTACAGAAAGATAAAGAAACATCCCAAATGTTCATTCAGAGGCGGCTAGTGAAAGCAATTATGTCTGCACAATGGAACACTCAGCAGCCTTCAAAAAGAATGAAAACTCTGTATACCAAAATGAAACAAACTCTAAGAATTGTGCAAGGCAGAGACCAGCGTGCCCAGTGTGCTATGATTTATATAGAAAAAGAAGAAAATGTATGTGCTTGTGCTTGTGTATATGTGCATTTGTTTGTAGATGCACAGAATGTTTCTGGAATGAGACTCAATAAACCAATCAGTGCCCTGGCCTCCTGGGAGGAAAATTTCTTGGCTCAGGGACAGGGTTGGGAAGGTTTAAACTAATCCAAATCACCAACATATACACTGAAAAAGAAAGAAGAAAGACGCTGTGCTGGATGATGGATGCTCGTTTCAAAAGTCAAAAGATTTTGTAGCAACATGGATGGACCTAGAGATTGTCATACTGAGTGAAGTAAGTCAGAGAAAGACAAATATCATATGATACCGCTTATATGTGGAATCTAAAAGAACGGTACAAATGAACTTAGTTACAAAACAGAAATAGAGTCAAAGATGCAGAAAACAAACGTATGGTTACCAGGGGTGAAAGGGAGGAGAGCGATAAACTGGGAGATTGGGAGTGACATACACACACTATTATATATAAAATAGATAACTAATAAGGACCTACCGTATAGCACAGGGAACTCTACTCAATACTCTGTAATGACCTATATGGGAAAAGAATCTAAAAAAATTTTTTAAAAAGAGTGGATATAGGTATATGTATAACTGATTCACTTTGCTGTACACCTGAAACTAACAATGTTGTAAATCAACTATACTCCAATAAAAATTAAAAAAAAAAAGATTTTGAATGGGAGAGACAAAAAGAGAATTGCCTTTCCTTTGATCTGTCCACCTGGACAGAGCAGCAGAGAGCTGAGGGGCCTCCGAAGGGCCCATGCAGGGGCTGGGCTGCCACAGGGCAGTGAACTTCACACCCTGAGAGCTTCTGAAGACAGTGCTGTCCTAGCGATGACCCCATGTGAAGGGCGGAGGAGGAGCCAGAAGACACCTGGCTCAGGTCTGCACCTGGGCTCCTGGCTGCACCTAGGAGGTGTGGTCCAGGTGGGGCGGACCAGGTGCTGAGAACCAGGAGGAGATGCTGGCGATACTACAGGTGATACTACAGGTGATACTATAGGTGGCAGGTTTTTCTGCATAGCTGGGCGGCATTTCAGCCTGGCTGGTCCAGTCACCACCAACACTGCATTCCTTTTCTTACCACTTGCCTTAATCTTCATGAAGCGTTCATGGCCCCTCCTTCCCTTTCCTGGTACTCGGGTGAACGCAGACTGTACCACGAAGCCTCAGAAACTGCAGGCTGGGAGGAAAAAGCCTGACTCAAGACGGGGAGACCCAGGAGGTCAGCAGTGCCAAGTGAACTGGGGGCTCCCACCCCTTCTGATGGCCCGGGAGGAACGGGCTCCGCGAAGGACAAGTTCTGGCCTTGTCCACGGTGGGAACCAGAACTCCCTGAGGGCTCCCTCTGATGCTGAGATGTCTCGAGACAAAGACAATGATTGTCCCTCACATTCAGGTATCCATGGCCCACGTCGTGTAAGTCCAGGGTCTTTTGGCCATTGTTTATCCCCCTCCCCTTTAAAAAAAACTGTGGTAGGGCTTCCCTGGTGGCGCAGTGGTTGAGAATCTGCCTGCTAATGCAGGGGACACGGGTTGGAGCCCTGGTCTGGGAAGATCCCACATGCTGCGGAGCAACTAGGCCCGTGAGCCACAACTGCTGAGCCTGCACGTCTGGAGCCTGTGCTCCGCAACAAGAGAGGCCACGATAGTGAGAGGCCTGCGCACCGCGATGAAGAGTGGCCCCCGCTTGCCTCAACTAGAGAAAGCCCTCGCACAGAAACGAAGACCCAACATAGCAATCAATCAATCAATCAATAAATCTTAAAAAAAAAAAAACCGTGGTAAAATACACTGAACAAAATTTACCATTTAAACCATTTTTAAGTGTACAGTTCAGTGGTATTAAGTGCATTCATGTCGTGTAACCATCTCCACCGTCCATCCATCTCCAGAATACTTTTCATCTGGCAAAACTGACACCCTGCACCCATTCAACAATAACTTACTATTTCCCCCCTCCCCCAGCCCCTGGCAACCATCCTTCTTTTGTCCCTATAAATGTGACTACTCTAAGTACCTCATATGTGTGGAATCATAGAGTATTTGTTCTTTTGCGTCTGGCTTATTTCACTCAGCATATTGTCCTCAAGGTTCATCCATGTTGTCAGAATTTCCTTCCTTTTTAAGGCTGAGTAATATTCCATTATACCATGTACCTATTTCGTTTATCCATTCATCCGTCGATGGACACGTGGGCTGCTTCCACCTTTCGGCTATCGTGAGCAGTGCTGCTGTGAACATGAACGTACAACTACCTGTTCGATGCACCTCCTTTAAACGGGAAAAATAAGAGGAGATGCATCCAGGGGCTGCACTCTGGACCCCGTCGGGCAGTTCTGGTGCAAATGCCCGAGAGACACAGCTCCTTTGAACAGAGCACCCCGTGTTCGTGCCACTGTGGCCACAGCACGCGTCCCTCGGGAGTTTGGTACCGTCCACTCAAAACGCTTTAACTCGTTTAATGGCTTAAACGGCATGCCAGGAATTAGATCCGTTATTATTTTTCAACCCTAATATTTTAAATTGATTGTAAAAATAATGTTAACAGCAAAGGAATTTTTTATTATCTTTCTTCCCAGGCCCAGCGCTGGTGTATACATATTCTTTATAAAGTTGTAAATCACAGTGAACATACATTTTGTATTCAACTTTCCATATTTTTCTATTTTGCTATGTGGCTCAATAATACAGTCGATTCTCGTCGTTCAAGGTAGTTCTGTAAAGTTGCCCTCAGCACTGGCAAATTTAGTTGTGAATCGTGAAGCATTGCTCCTGGGAAAAGACAGAGCTAGGTTCCTGCGAGCTTGTGGTCACAATATTTTCATCAACTGATCAACACATAACTTTGTTTTATGTGTGTTTCTGTTTAAAGACACCTTATTTTAATATATACTGTTGATCCATTAACACTGAGCTCTCAGCCAACAGCTCTATGACTACACGCTTATCTAACACGTATTTTCTACATAAGGCAAATCACTGCCTTGTCAAACTTAGGAACACTAGAAATAAGTTCAGCAGAGGACTTGGGGCTATTTTAAATAGCAAAATCACCAACAAAAAGCACAAAAATATGCATGACATGGCACTAAACAGACCTGGGAAAGGACCCTGTTTACAGTATGAGCTGTAAGAAGGCAGCTATCAACCTCAGGTTTACCGTGTGTGTCTCTAAGTTGTGACTTAAATGTTTTTCCACTCTGCACATGTCCTCGAAATGACAGTGACAACACTGCAAGTATTGATTTGGGGGTTACACATAAATTTTAGCGAGTAAGTGAATTTGCAAATGCAGAATCCGTCAGTAATGAGGCCTGACTATACTTTCAATGCCACCATTACATTCCATCAAGTTGATAAAACTTCATTTACTCAATGAGGCCCCAGGGCAAGGAGGTTGGATGTTTCTAGCTTTTCCTGTTATAGATGATGCCACAGTAAATAACACTGCAGAGATAGTTGTCTTCTTCTAAATTCTTTCTATGGAGTAAATTGCCCAACTGGGCGTACTGGTGGGTGGCGTGGGGAGAGAGGGGATGTAGTGGGTGACTTTCCAACATGCGTTAGGTTCAACGCATCCCTTGGCTGGGACACGTATGTGACTGCCCTGGCCAGTGAGATGCAAGCCTTCTGGGGACTCCTGGGAAGGGCTTCTTCCTGCCTCAGTGATGAGACAGTCCCACTCTTGCTCTGGCCATGGCTGTGTCTGGTATTAGGCCTGGAGCTATGATGAGGAAGAGGACAGAGAGAAGGAAAGATGGGCGGCACAACCAGCCCAGGCAGAGCCTGCCTAACTTCGGGCTTCCCGGGACATGAGACTGCCTACTTCCCTTCTGCTGGAGCCAGTCTGAGCCAGCGACAGCCCTTGTCATAGCCCTGCTGAGGATGTGGGATGCGAGTCTTCGCACATCACCCACACCCCTCACCCCCTCACTGGCTCCCCGTGACCCCCAGGCCACACTCGGCCACCACCCAGCAGGCCCCGCCTGTGCCAGTCTCCCTGAGGCCTCTGCAGTGACCCCAGGATCGGGCCTTCCAAATGTGGGCTGAGATCTGTTAGTGGGTGCTGAAATCCATCTAGTCACCACCAGCATTAAGAGGTTAAGTAGACCAGCAGCAACATGGATGGACCTAGAGATGATCATACTAAGTGAAGTAAGTCAGACAGAGAAAGACAAATATCTTATGATATCACTTATATGTAGAATCTAAAAAATGATACAAATGAACTTACTACAAAACACAAGCAGACTCACAGACATAGAAAGCAAACCTATGGTTACTAAAGGGGAAGGAGTAGGGAGGGATAAATTAGGAGTTTGGGATTAACAGATACAACCTACTATATGTAAAATAGATAAACAACAAGGAGCTACTGTCTAGCACAGGAAACTATATTCAATACTTGTAATGACCTATAATGGAAAAGAATCTGAAATAAAATATATACATATAACTGAATCACTTCGCTGTATACCCGAGACTGACACAACGTTGTAAATCAACTATACTTCAATAAAAAGTAGCTTGTTTTGAAAAAAAAGTTAAGTAGACTAGAAGAAAAAATACAGTGCATTGTCCATAGAAAGGGAAATACTGTTTCCTGAATCTTTTGTTTCAGTTACACACACACACACACACACACACACACACACACACACACGAAGTTGCCATGAAAATACATTTCTTCAGTGCGTCACGGTCAGCTGTGGAAATCCCAGCTCTAGCCTGCCTTCCTGCCTCTGGCCGAGGCCCTCTGTCCCTCTCCACAGTCCCTCCCTGCACTGTGCCAGCGGGCGGACACTCCCCCGACGTCAGCTCAAAGCCCTGGCAGCTGCTACAGCCAGAGCCCCATCCTGGGTCCTGGGGGGCCACGCTGAGGCCTGTGTGGGACGCATGAGCCACTGAGAGGGAGGGAGAGGGGACGGTGGGCTGTCAGACACGCGGGGCAGTCCTGGAACGTCCCCTATCTGCGGTGATGGGACTTAGCATAAAGGCACGGGCGGCTTCCACAGCTGGGGGAGTTGGGGCCCAGCCCCTTCCAGGCCGCACGCCGCCCCTCCGTGGGGTCAGGCACCCCTCAGCAGTCCTCCCCTGGCTGCGGGCCTCCCTGCGGGCTCCGCAGGGCCCCCAGTGCCCACGTGGGTCCTCTTTAGCACCCACGAGGCCACTCCCATCTCCACATCTGGGGCCCGCAGCCTGTGAGGATCTCTGGGCTGGCAGGTCACCTCCTCTGACCCGGGAGGAAACCGGTTCTGAGAGGTGGAGTGACTTCCCCGTGAAGGCGTGGCCGGCCCGGGCTGCCATCCCGGACCCCGAGGCCACCCAGGCCACCGGCATTGCGTGGAAGCGCTACGCTCCATAATTCAACCCAGGACCCTTCCATGCACCAGCCGCTCCGTCCTGACTCCCCGAGTGAGAATTTTCTCTCTGTGGCTTTAAGGTGAGCAGGAAATTGCCGGCCCGGGCCCCTTGGCCTCCGCGTGAGGACCCCTGTCTTATCCGGTCCACTCCAGGAACAATGGTGCGGGCCAGAGTTCCCCCCGCCAGCAGAAGCAATCATATACGAACCCCTGGTACCCACGAGGGCTCGCAAGACTGGGCTGGCCGCGCGCCAGGAAATCAGCCCCTGCCCTGGGGCGTGAGCCTGGGAGGGGCAGGATGCCGCCGGGAGGGGCTGGTGAGTCAGCGGCCAGGCCTCCTCTGCCTTCCTCCCCGCCCCCCCCCACCCCATCGGCTTCCTCCCCCAGGACCGCGCCTGCCCATTCAGACACCCACCCCCCACTGGCCCCGCTTCTCATGGACTCAACAGTCCAGATTTACGATGTAACATAAACTAAGATAATAAAAACCTTCTTATTCCTCCAAAGTCTAAAGGGCTTAAAAAAACAAACAAAAAAACTAAGCATTTTAGGGGCAAATTTGTTTCCTTTTTAAAAAAAGTTTGTGCGCCTTAGAAAAGTTAGAAAGTACAGAAAAGATGTAAAGAAGCAGGATAAACACATCCCACTCCCCACCGTGATCCCCATTTCCCAGGCCTCCCCCCTGGTCTCTCCCTCCTTGCCTCCCACTATGTTTATTAAACTTGGTTCCCTTCACATGTCCCCAGATGAGCCCTGGAATTGGGCTCGGGGGAGGGCTCCACCTTCTCCTTCCCTCAGGAACCGCAGACATCCTGTGACCCGTGGCCATGTTCCTGCCCTTCACCAGGCACCGAGGACCCACTCACTCTAGTTCCAGTTGACTCTTGCTCAGCTTGCACTTCCCCTGCTTGTCTAAGACCAGACCCTCGAGGGCAGGGACCAGACCAATTGTCACCTCCTCCAGGAAGCCTCTCCTGACTACTCCTCCCCAGTCCCTGAGCTCCTGGATGCAGGACTCTGACCTGTGATCTTTGCGTCCCCGATGTGGGGCACGGAGCCTGGCATGAAGCAGGTGCGCAGCACGTGCTATTGATCCACTCAAGAGGCAGGTGGCAGCTTGCTGGACTCTCCCCTCCTGGCAGCGCAGTCTCATCTTCCTGGGCCTGATTCCCACACAGGTGGCAGCACCTGACGCCTTCTGGGCCAGCCACTGGCGCAGCCACGGACTGGCATTTCTGCCAGGACCACATGGGGACAAACACGCATCTGTTTCATCCTCACGCATTTCCTACTCCATCACCTCCCCGGCCCTAGAAGTTCTCTAGGTCGGGAGCATCTCCCCTGGGAGAGCAGCTGGGCTTCCCTGGAAAGATTTTCCAGCCCCCTTCCTCCTCCCCGGGCACGTAGGAAGGACTGGGCAAGAACGTGCTGTCGGAGAGGACGGTGTTCAAATAAACACACACACTCCCACTCCGACCCAGCATCACGTGGGCAGAGAGAGGGGCCAGGTGTCAGGCGGTGGAAACGTAAGCAGTAAGCAGTAAGCAGTGCAGGCGCAGAGAAGCAAAGCGCAGAGAATCCCTCCAAGGGAAGGGGCTGGGGGGCGACGTCCTTGAAATAGGTCAGAGGACTCCGGAGCCCCAAACCCGTGATGTCTGGCCCCCCGTGGGTGGGGAGTCCACGGAGGCCCCACTCTGGGGCCTACCTGGTACCTTCTGGGTCCAACCTGAGGCTGGAGGTTGGGGGGAACTGTGGGACATGGGCACCGGCCTACTCTGCTACAACAGGGCTGGGCCGAGATGGGGAAGGTCTGACCAGGTGGCGACAGCTGAGGGGCAGCCTGGATGGCAGGTAGGGAAGGAAGCAGGGAAGGGCTGGGGAGAGGGGGGAGGGGTCAAGTCCAGGGAACCGGTGTGGGGCTCCTCCACCCACCCTACTCTGGCCTGCTTCTCTACTCCGCCACTTGCCCACCTGGACGACACTCTAGAAGCCTCTCCTGCCTCCCACGGGGAAAGTTCCGCAGGTGGAGAGCCCCCGGAAGGGCACTGGCAGGGGTGGAGCCTTCTTATCAGTGAGGCTTCTTATCTGGGGCTCCCTCGGCCCAGCGGGACTCAGCGTGCTGGGCCCCTCCCTGGTTCCCTCTGCCCGGGGGCCCGGTTATTTCCTTCAGGGCACCTGCCGGTTAAGAGAAGTCCTCCTGGTGGGCTGACCTTCCGGCAGCAGCCTTGGTGGCCTGTCTTGTCTGAACTGAGAGGCCACCAGCTCAAGGAAGGTTGCTTATGGTTTGCCAAACGGTCGGGGGAAGAACAGGACCAGACGTCCAGACACAGGCAGAGGGGAGTGTGCAGATGTGGGGATGTGGGCTGTTAGTTAGTTAGTTCTGAGGGTCTCAGCTCAAGCCCATCCTGCCGTGGTCTGCTCTGCCATGCGGCTGAAACCCTGCAAGCCACGTTTCCCGGTTCCCTTTGAAGCTGGATTCTTGCTAGGTTCTGGCACTGGGAGGACTTGGAGGGGACTGGAAAAGGAGACTTTTCCAGGTCCTGTCACCGTCACGCCAGCAACAGTTGGCTCCAACCCCAAGGTCCCTGTGCCCCTCCTCTGGGGCAGCCACTGCCTCACTGCAGCCCCACCGCACCCCCGCCAAGGCTGGGCTGCCTCTAGAGGCTGGAGGATGCATGGTGCTTGCTTTGTGTACTCATCACTCTCTGGTGCTTCAGCGTCTCCTCGCTGCTCCTTCAGCCTTTCAACTGCAGGAACAATTCCCTATGTCGAATGCCCTCTGTGGGCAGAACCCCCTGTGCTTTCCGTTCCCTCCTGCATTGAAATGCACCACTTATTGGTCTCCTTGGCTAGTCTCCATCTGCCCCCATTAAGCATCAAACTCCCTAAGACGGGGCCATGTCTGTCTTCTTCCTCACTGTATTCCTGTGGTAGGCACAGGGTAGGGGCTCAATACATATTTGTTGAGTGAATACATGGGATTTAAGTGGGGCCGACTTCTTTCCTTACAGCTTGGTTTTATATATTTGTTAACCTCTCAGACCTAGGAAGTCTTAGTCTGAACAAGCAAATATCTAATCCCTAATCCAAATTCTATAAGAATGCCAAGCCCTCACCCTGAGGGACCTTGTCCTGACAACTTCTCTAGCTGCAGGAACCTTTGACAAGTGAGGCTGTGCACCCCTGCTTTTTACCCTGTTTCCTATCTTGGGATGCTCTTCAATGTTCATGCATCACTCCTTTAAGACAGGGTCCAGGATTTACCATATCCCTCTTATTATTACCTTTTTATTCTTGTATCCCCCAGAGAGCAAAGCATGGGGCTAGAGCAATAGTAGAAGCTCAGTAAATATTTCTTGGTTTACAACTGGGATTTGCTCACAAGAGACCCATGCTTTCTAGTAAGAGGTCCAGACGACCACCAACAATAACATAGTATGAGCTCACATTTCTAGAACAGTTGTTACTGAAACCCCAGAGCGGTCTTAGGAGATCTTTGCTGCTGCTGCCCCATTGTTAAGGCTCAGAGTGGTTAAGTAACCTGCCCAGGGTCTCACAGCCATTAGGTGGCAGAGCCAGGCTTACCCTTCCCAACTGACTCTATTTTACTGAACCTGAACAGCACGGGGGGAGGGGGGGGGCTCCCAGGGTAAGGGCTGGGCCTGGGGCCGGGAAGCCAAAATGGGTCCAGGCAACGGGGGAGGCTGACATCCGACTCCTTTCCACACGGCCCCTCCCGTTCTTCTCAGGATGCTTGCTCTTCCCAGCCCCACACGTTAATTTTCCTTCTCTTTGCCCTGTTCTCCCTCCCTGTCGCAGCTTTCCTGGGGCCTCCTTGGGCATCACTGCGTTGGGTCTCAGTGGTGCCCTGGCCATGGAGGCTGTTGGCCCCTGGTCCTGCAGGGGCTGGGCAAGGTCAGGGGCGAGGCCGGGGACCCGGTGTGGAATGAAGGGAAGGACAGACGCCACAAAGATGAAGTAAAGCTGGGGCAAATTGAGTTTACTTTTACTGCTCCCCAGAAGTATGGAGAATTGAAAAGAGAGCAGAGGGAAACAAGAGAAAGGATTTTTCCTTTTGGAAAACTCAACTTCTAAAGAAGTGTTATAACAAAGGGGAGGTACCCGCCCTAAGCCAGGCTCAAGATGAGCCCTAATTCCCTTTCTCAGCCCCACACAGTTGACTGACGGCTCTGGGGCTCAGTAAGCTCTCAAACAGGCTTTTACATATAAACAGAGTAGAAAAAGAAACAGGCTGAAATGAAGGGGAAGCTGGGGATCTGGATAAGATATAAAGGTGAGCTTCCCCAGCGGGAAGGTTCTGGAATGAGCTCCTAGGGTGGTCAGAGTATTTCCTTCTGACCACTGTGTGGGCAAATTAAAAAGCTGAAAGCATCAAACACCGGCGTGTCCAAATTGTCTCTCCTTTTAACTGGCTGACTCTCTAGAAACCTTCTTAGCTGTTTCTTTGTAATTAGTCAAGTATCTAATTAATAAGTTAACTAGTGAAAAGGCTGAAAGTTAAAAGACTTCCTTGGACTCTTATTTATAAAGCTGTCCCTCAGTTGTAGTCACCAGGGCCAGCTGTGTGTCCATCTTTCATCCTGTAAACAAGCTGATGAGCCAACTCACAGCAGGCAGGTAATAGTCACGTGATCCCTGCCCCAGGCCGGCCACCCACACGCTGTTTGCTCTGAAGAGCCAGGCAGTGGGGCTGTGAGCCACCTGGTCCGCAGCCCGCGGGGCGCTGGTTCCAGCAGGCTCCCACACTCACTGAGGAAAGGAGGGAATAAACAATGCCTGTTCACTGAATGAAGGAGAAAGGAAATAAACGACATCTGTTCTCACCTTAAAACGCACTGATTCAAAGTCTCCTCACGCTTGGCGCTTACGTTTTGAAATTAATATTGTTTTCAGATGAGAAATCTGAATTCAAGTGTAAACCAAACAAAATACAAACTTTAATGTTAAAATCTCCAAAGTCTTGTCCGTCGCCGGTGGGAATGTAAAATGGCCCAGCCACTCTGGAAAACAGTTTGTCTGTTTCTTAATAAAAATGAAGCAGACACTTTATTATACAACCCAGCAATCACACTCACTCTGGCATTTCCCCAGAGAAGTGAAAATTACATCCACCCAATAACCTATATGAGAAAAGAATCTAAAAAAGAATGAATAAATTATATGTATAACTGAATCACTTTGCTGTACACCTGAAACTAACACAACATTGTAAATCAACTATATTCCAGTAAAATTAAAATATTAAAAAAAAGAGAAAATTACATCCACCCAAAAGCCTGTATGTGAATGCTTATAGCAGCTTTATTTAGAATAGCTAAAAACTGCAAACAACAAAAATGCTTCTCACTGGGTCAATGGTTAAACAAACTATAGTAAATCCACACTGTGGAATACTACGCAGAAATGAAAAGGGAGCCACTACTGATATACACAGGACTGGGATGGACCTTGAGGGCATTTTGCCGAGTGGAAGAAGCTAATCTCTAAAGACCACGTACTGTACGATTCCATTTATTTCTACAACTTTCTTGAAATAAGAAAATTATAGGGATGGGGGGCTTCCCTGGTGGCGCAGTGGTTAAGAATCCGCCTGCCAGTGCAGGGGACACAGGTTCGAGCCCTGGCCCGGGAAGATCCCACATGCTGCAGAGCAACCAAGCCCGTGTGCCAGAACTACTGAGCCTGCACTCTAGAGCTTGTGTACCACAACTACTGAGCCCGCATGCCATAACTATTGAAGCTGGCGCGCCTAGAGCCCATGCTCTGCAACAAGAGAAGCCACCGCAATAAGAAGCCCGCGCACCACAACGAAGAGTAGCCCCCGCTCACCGCAACCAGAGAAAGCCCGCGCACAGCAACAAAGACCCAATGCAGCCAAAAATAAAAATAAAAAATAAATAAATTTATAGAAAAAAAATTATAGGGATGGAATTAATAGTCTCCAGGGGTGAGAGAGAGAGTGAAAGAAGACAAGATGGGGTGACTATAAAACAGAAGCAGGAAGGAGATCTTCATGGTGATGGAACGGTTCTGTGTCTTGGTGGTAGGGGTTACGTAAATCTACACGTGTGAGAAAATGGCATGGAAGTAGAGACACAGCTTACGAAGGTCGGCTCCCTGGTGTCATGTTGTAAGAGAGAGTTACTACAAAAGGTGTGGCTACAGGGAGAGGCTGGGGGAAGGGTGTGGGAGGCCTCTCTGCACTATCTTTGCAACTGCCTATCAATCATAACTATGACAAAGGTTTGAAAATGGGCATTTTAGTGTTAAAAACTCTAAAATAAAGCCACTTAGGCAAAGAGCGTTAACAGCAGGCTGTGGGGAGCAGAGCTGGTAGGGAACACGCAGATCCCCTGGTGTCTGGGCCATCCTAGTCTGTCATCATCATTGATACAAAAGAGCTGGAGGCTGTTGGCAGCGGGGGCTGGCGTGAGGCCTCAGGGGAGCCCTTGTTGAATTCTGCTCTCCCTGTGCTTTTGGGCCCTCGTTTTATAAGAGGGCCCTCGCTGTCTTAGGAAACAGTGGCTGGAGGAAGGTGTGCCTGCAGTCACCCCCGATGTGCACCCTGGCCGCCCCCATCATGGACCACATGTGAATCCAGGTTATAGATTTTGCTTTCTCTGCCCTTTTGCTGGCCTGAGCTCCCAATTTGAGAATACACTCTCTGGACTCATGGCCTTAGGAAAGCATACGCCTGTCCCTGATGCCTTAGGCCCCCCAGACTGAGAATCTGGGACCCCCCAAGGCCTGGGGCTCTGTGGTCAGCCCCGTGGGTGGCAGCAGGCAGCATATCCAGGCGGCCGGGGACAGAGGGGCTTCTGCTAGGCTGATCCTGCACTCTTCTCTCCAGCCCAGCACATCTCCTGCTCATGGGGATCATGATTCCCTGGCGGTTCAGTGGTTAAGACTCCACGCTTCCACTTAAGGGGGCACAGGTTCAATCCCTGGTTGGGGAACTAAGATCCCGCAGGCCGCACGACGCGGTTTAAAAAAAAAAAAAGAATTAACCACCAACTGGACATTCTCCCATCCTCTCCTGTTTACCTTCCCATCCGCACCCCAGATATGATGCACACTTGGTCCTATATTCCATGCTAGGAACGCTCATTTAAGGAGAAAGCAGGTGCAGAAGAGCATGTACCGAATAAACCCATGAAATATATACTCATATGTGTATAAATACGAATATATGCATATACATGGATTATAATTCTTTCTGTATTTTCTAAGTGTTCAGCAATGAACAAGGATTACTTATGAATTAAAACGAAAGTTGTAATGAGGAAACATCAGACAAGGCCAAATGGAAGGACTTTGTACAAAATAACTGATAAGTATTTTCAAAAGTCTCAAGACAAAGATGGAGGGAATCGGCCCAGATTAAAGCAGATGAAGGAGTTACGGCCACCAAATGACATGCAGAATTCTGAACTGGATCCTGGACCAGGAAAAGGACGTTTGTGGGGAATTCAGCACAATCTGAACAAGGTTCATTAGAACAGTGGATAGCGTAGTATCAATGTTAATTCCCTGATTTTGGCAGTTGTACTATGTAAGATGTGGCCCTTAAGGGAAGATGAGTAGAGAGTATATGGGAACACTGATCTACTGTTACTAGCGTTGCTATAAATCTAAAATGATATCAAAAGAAAAAGAAATGAACGATATGGAACCAGTGACATCATCCCACCCCCTGAGATACTCAAGGCCCCGGAGCCCAGCATAATCAAGCACTTTTCTTCCCCGCCGGGAATTCCGCTGCAGGAGCCCAGCGTCCTGGGGCTGCAGGCACCAGATGGCCCTTCTCGCGACTGCTGGGTACTTTCCTGACTCCTGAAGCCCCATCCCTCCAGGCTCCTGCCTGCCAGCCTCTCCTGGGGTCCAGGCCTTTCCCTCTCCTGCCCTCCAGCCTGGAAATCCAGCCTGTCCTTTGAGGTCCAACTGCAAAGTTGCCTCCTCAGTGACAGGCCCGGACCCCTCTCCGAGGTGACAAGGTCGGATGGCCTCTCCTTGCTGGTGTCACAGCGCAGGACCTTCGCCCCCTCAAGCACCGTCTGACTGTAGCAAGGAAGTGCTCGCTGGCCTCCGTCCAGCAGACAGGGAACCTGGGAGGGCATGGGTCCTGTCGCCAGTGGCTGGTGTGACTGACACGGAGCATGTGCTCCATAAAAAGGGGAGGAGTTGACCCCACCCTGGCCATTCTTGTGGCTGTTCCGAGGCGAGGGGCGCACCTGGTCCAGAGAACTCACAGGAGCGCTGAGATGCCATCAGTCTGGCGGGACGCCCTGACTTGTATCCCCCTAGGGGCCAGGCCTGGCAGAAACCTGCTTCTTGGGTGGGGTTTCAGCTGGAGCCACCCAAACGCGGGGCCCACCCTGCCTGGCTTCCCTTTCTTTCTTTCTTTTTCTTTTTTTAAAGGCAGTGCCACACGGCATGCAGGATCTTAGTTCCCCGACCAGGGATCGAACCCGAGCCCCCTGCAGTGGAAGCACAGAGTCCTAACCACTGGACCCCCAGGGAATTCCCAGGCTTAGCTTTCTTGTTGCCATCAATGGGCTCCCTTTAGCCAGTTTGCCAAAAGATCACTCAATCAGGCCAGCCTTCCAGGCAGATGACAGGGTGAGAGGATCGTCAGTTCCAACTGGAAGTTGGAACCACTTTCTGTCTTTTCCTCCCTGCCCAGGGGCGGCACTGCCAAACTCAGAGTTGGTAAGAAAATATCACCCACAAATCAGAAATCTCAGAAGGTGTTCGAAAACCAAAAGAAACTTCTCTGCCCTAAATTGTTCACCAGACTTGTGATCCGCGTCGGTGAAAAGGACACGGTGACAGCTGGCTCAGAGTGGACTCGAGTTCTGTTGAACACTCTGGACCCAGCAGGGATTGGGGCCCCGTTTCAGCTGCAGGGACCCGGAGAGGAAGGCAGTGACAGGTCGTTGAGAGCACCCGGGGCGCCTCACACGACTGTTTTATGGCAGATGTTATCATAAGCAACTTCCCACACAACTCCAAGTTCAACGTTTGACGCTGACGTGACGACTAATACTGGAAGAGCTGCTCTCAGAAGGAAAGACAGAGTGCCCCCGTTGTGAACTTTAGAAAAGCACAAACAACAAGCAGTTGGAGAAAAGAAACCACATCATAAAAGTCCGTTCCCAACATCTTCCTGAGGACCCAGGATACTTTAGCAGTTGGCCCACACCTCCGATCACCAGGTCGCCTGCCCAGTGACCCCGGTGGGTTTCATTTTGGGAGGAGGTGACCCCCCCATACTGCAGAAGCCCAGAGGCGCTCAGGGAAGGGCTAGGGGACACCCAGCCTGGAGCCCCGTGGGGGAGACTGGAGGCCGCGGCAGCTCCGGCCTTGGAGCCCCTTCCCCCGGGAGCTGCTCCCAGCTCCAGGCCGGCATCTCCCAGCCCCCGCTTTAGGCAGGTGGCCCCCACGGCCGCACTCACCAGCTCAGGCAAGAAGAAGGCGTAGGGGATGGTGAGGAACAGCGCGACCACCGAGGGCACTTCGGGCTGGGCGTAGATGGTGGGAGGCGGGTCGCGGGAGGCCATGCTCTCACCCACTGCCTGGCGCCCTGGCTCCACAGCCCGTGCCCGCAGCCCTTCAAATATCACCTCCTGCTCGACACACCCATCAGAGGACGTTGCCTGGAAGGAAAAAAAAAAAAAAAAAAAAAAAAACCGTTCCAGCTCAGCAGGTCCTTCCACTGGCTCCAGCCAAGAGAATCCTCGGTGAAATGCGGTTTGTGCATCAGACAGACAGGTTTTCGCCCGGGCTGGGGCAGAGTCGCTAAGGAAGGAGAGCCGGAGCCTCTTCCTAGACTTTTCCTCCTAAGGAAGTTTTGAATCCCAGGCGTGCTACTCCAGGGGAGGCCAGCTATAGCCACCACCCCAACCGGGGGCCCAGAATGCAGGCTGAGCCGCTTGAATGACAAGGACCGTTTATTGAGGAGCTACTAGGCGCCAAGAAATCTGCAGTCAACTCTGGTGCTCCCCACAGACCGGCACGTGGCTGGTTTGCCCCTTTTCCAAGTGAGGAGACCAAGAATCTGCCAGGTCAAGTCAAGGTCACAGCATGCCCTGCTCCGGCCTTCTCCATCCTTGGGGGCCTCAAGCCAGAGGGAGAGGAGCAGCCCTCGCTTCCAGCTCCTGCCCCATCCTGGGGACGTGGCGCTTCCTTCTCTCTCTGCACCCTTGTGTCACCGTCCTCCTCTCCTATTTTTCTCTCCCAGCGGAGGAGGCCTCCCTCTCTGGGAAGAATCCGCCCCAGTGGGCACCCGAGCTCTCCTCCCCTCCCTGCCCCAGCGCCCCAGCCGGTGCTTCCAGGAGCCAGGCTTGGGGCCAAGCGGTTCCTTCCTGCCTTCCGCCTGCCTGCTGGCCGAGCTGCAGGGCTGTGACCCAGCGACCAAGTGGCTCCTTTCCCTCTAAAGAAAGGGCCTGGAGATGTGGGCCCTTTGCCTGTCAATCTGAGAATCTGCCACCTTGCAGGAAGGCCCGGTGCCCCAAAGTCTGCTGGGGATGCTCGGGGTTTGGAGGTCCATTCTCCCTGCCCTCCGTGGCCTCAGCCCTGGAGTGGAGGGGATGTGGGAGGACTGCCCTGTGTGCTGGGGTCAGGAGATGTCCACCACAAGAGGTCAGTTCCTGAACAACCAGGGCCGGCCCTCCCGGGCCCAGGTCTTGCCTGGTTGGGAGACAGCTGGGTGAGAGCCAGGGGACAGGAGAGTTTGGACAAATGAGCCCAAAGCAAAGTCACTGCAAAGAGAGGCAAAGGGCACATGGAGTAAACGTCAAGCCAGCCCGGTCGTGCCCTCCTTCAGGCCTGTGGGGATCTAGCGGGGAAGTGAGGCCCTGATCCCACCTGCCTTCCAGACCCACCTCATTTGCAGGATGAACCCAGCACAGCAGGCGCTGCCCCAGGAATCCCACCTCTTGCCCCCTCTCCGGACTGCTGTAAATCAGCCGTGGCCACTCTCTTGGTCTGTAGGATACCTTGGACTCAGCCACCGACAACATGGCACAGAGTCTATGGGAACAGCTCAGGGAAAACAAGAAGGAAAATAACCTTTCTCAGGCTTATTTCTCATCTATGAAGTAGAGTTAATACCAGAACCTGGACAGGGCCTGAGCCACTTCTACCTTCTGAGACAATTCATATGTTTAGGAGGGAAGATGCGACAAAACAAGGCTGTAAAAAATTTGGCATATTTTAAACATTTTACATTCAGCCAAGTCATGTTTTATTATATGTGATGAAGTATAGCACGCTCTACTGAGGCTCTTCCTAAGAAAGCTGTGGGATTCATAATGCACCACAGGCAATGGGATGCCGGGACGGACAGAAGTTTAGAGCTGTGAGAACATCTTCGCCTTCCAGTCTAGTTGATGCCTCGCTGGGGCTGTAGGTGTGAATGCGCTGTGAGACAAGGTCAGAGCCTGGTGTGAGGCTGCGGGTCACATTTTCTCCTTTGTGTGTTGGGGCGAGTTAAATGAGATATAGTCTATTTGAAAACTTCCAGGACAGTTCTGGCTAATGGCAGACGCTTTATAAGTAGTTGTTCATCTAATTCTCATCCTGAAATCACTTCTCTTTGCTTCTCCTTTCCATAGTAAGACCAGCACCTCCTCTGTTAATATTTCCATCCTGATTTTTTTTTTTTAATTTTATTTATTTTTGGCTGCGTTGGGTCTTCATTGCTGTGCGCGGGCTTTCTCTAGTTGCGGCCAGCGGGGGATACTCTTCGTTGCGGTGTGCGGGCTTCTCACTGCGGTGGCTTCTCTTGTTGCAGAGCACGGGCTCTAGGTGTGTGGGCTTCAGTAGTTGCAGCACTCGGACTCAGTAGCTGTGGCTCGCAGGCTCCAGAGCGCAGGCTCAGTAGTTGTGGCGCAAGGGCTTAGCTGCTCCGCGGCATGTGGGATCTCCCCAGACCAGGGATCGAACCTGTGCCCCTGCATTCGCAGTTGGATTCTTGACCACCGTGCCACCAGGAAAGTCCCTCCATTCTGATTTTTAAAAATCATTTCAAAATTGTTTTTATTGATGTATAATATGCTTACAGAAAAAATGCACAAAACATACAGACCATGAAACCACCACCCAGAGCAAGAAATAGAATGTTGTCAGACTCCACCCAATCATTTTGCCCTCCCTTCTCCCCAGATGTCTGCTCCCATGATGTCTAACCCTATCACTCAGTTCTGCTTGTTTTTGAATGAATTTCTGTGCGTCTGGCTTCTTTCGCCTAACATTATGCCTGGGAAATTCATCCACGTTGTTGTGTGCTGCTGTAGTTCACTCACTGCTGCACAGTATTCCATTGTATAAATATTCTACACTTTATCCACTCTATTGTTTATGAACAGTTGGGTTATTTCAGTTTGGGGTCTTAATTAGTAACACTGCTATGAAAATTCTAGAACATATCTTTTAGGGCATCTAGGTATGCATTTCTACTGGGAATATCTCAGGAATGGAATTGTGCGTCATGTGGTGTGCATTTTTAGATAATGTCAAGCTATTTTTCAAAGTGGTTAAACCATTTATACTCCCACCAACAATGTATGCAAATACTGTTGCTTATAATTGATGTTTGCATGTTTATTATAATACACTTGGTGTTTGCGTGATATATATGTTCCTACTCTTTTACTTCTAACTTACCTATATCACTATATTTATAATGGTTTGTGTGTGTGGTTATGACAGAGTTGGGCCTTTGTTTTTAATCCATTCTGCAATTTGCTGCTTTTTTTTTTTTTTGGCCGTGCCACACAGCTTGTGGGATCTTAGTTCCCAGACCAGGGATTGAACCCACGGCCATGGCAGTGAAAGTGCTGTGTCCTGACCACTGGACCTCTAGGGAACTCCCAACAATTTGCTGCCTTTAATTGTATTTTTAGACTATTTACATTTAATGTAATTATTGATATATTTGGATTTTGGTCTACCATTTCAGTTTTTGTTTTTTATTTGTTTGCTCTGTGTTTCATTTCTTTGTTTCATCTTTTGGGCCTTCTTTTGGATTTTAAAAACATTTTTGGGATTCCATCTTAATTCATCTATTGAGTTTTTTACCATGTCTCTTTGTATTATTTGTTTAGAAGTTGCTCTAGGATTTACAGTATACATACTTAACTTTCCAGTCGACTCAAGAGTATTTTGCCACTTCGGATGGAGTGAAGAACGTATAGGTCCCTTTACCCTTTTCTTTTTAGTTGTAGTTGTCATTCATGTTATAAATGGATACGTTGAGAACCCCATCAGACAATGTTATGTTTTTTGCTTTCAACCATCATACATATTTTAAAGAGCTTAAGAGAAAAAATTAATCTGTTTACCCAGATATTTACCATTTCTGTTGCTGTTCCTTCATTCTTGATGTTCCAAGCTTTCCTTTGGTATCATTTCCCTTCTGCCTGAAGAACTTCATTTAGCATTTCTTTCAGAGCAAGTCTGTTGACAATAGATTCCCTTAGTTTTCCTTCATCTGAGAATGTCTTAATTCCACCTTTGTTCCTATAGGGTATTGTTGCAGAATATAGAATTCTGAGTTGCCAGTTTTGTTTTTTCTTTCAGCACTTAAGAAATGTTTTGGCCTCTGGTTTTGATGAGAAATTCTCAGTAATTCAAACTCTTGTTCCCTATATTGAATGCATTGTTTTCCTTTGGTTGCTTTCAAGACTTTTTTTCTTTGTGTTTAGTTTTATAGTTTGAGTCTGATGTGGCTGGGCATGGCTTTCCCTGAGTTTATCCTTTTTGTTGTTCACTAAGCTTCTTGAATCTGTAACTTTAAGTCTTTCACCAAATTTTAAAAGTTTTCAGCCATTATTTCTTCAAAAAAACTTTTTTTTCTGTACTACACTATTTCTCCCCTCCTACTGAGACTCTGGTGACAAGAATGTTAGACCTTTTGGCATTGTCCCACGGGTTCTTAAGGATTTGTTTATTTTTTTCAATCTATTTCCTTTCTATTGTTCAACTGGAAAATTTGTATTGATCTATCTGTATTGATTTATGTTGACCTATTGAACTATCTTTAAATTTACTGACTTTTCTATCATCTGCATTCTGTTATTGAGTTCATCCAATTAATCTTTTTCATTTTGGTTATTGTATTTTTTATTTCTAAAACTTCAATTTGGTTCTTTTTATATCATCTCTTTCTCTGATGAGACTATTCATTTCGAGGGGATTTGCCCTTACTTCTTAGAGCACGATTATAACAGCTGCTTTAATGTCTCAATTCCAAAAACCGTGTCATCTCAGACTTGTTGTCTCTTATTGTCTTTTCATCTTTCCCCTTTGAGAAATGTTGAGATTTTCCTGGGTCTTCAAATATCAAGTAATTGTGGATTTTATCTTGGACATTTTGAATATTATGTTATAGGATTATGGGTCTTCTTTAAATCCTATAGAAAATGTTGACTTTTGCTTGCTTTAGCAGGTGACCAGCCTGGTTAGATACAGGCTGCAAGTTCCTGTCTACCTTCTCTGGTCTGAAACCACCTGAACAATGTCAGTTCAGTTTTTAAGGCTTTGCAGTGCTATTGAGACCTGTTTGGTGTGTGTGCTACTCTCGGACCTAGGATTAGTCTGGGACCTTGCTGCTCAGTCCTAAAATCTTTTGGCATGCTGTCTAGGGGCAGCTAAGACATTCACACACTACTTTATGGGATCACTTTCTTTAGCTCCCTCCTCCGCATGATCCCCCCACACTTTCCAGTTCCCAGGTGATCCTGACCCCTCCACCCTCACCTTGGTCCTCTGGCTAAAAAGCTAGGGTTTTACTTTCCCTGCTCTACTGTGACAAAAAGCAACAAGATATATTTACACAGAGAAAGAGAGAGAAAGAAGGATTTCCCCCCATGCTCTTAGGACCACAGTTCCTTTGGTCAGAGAGAAGGGTGCCCCTCCTTAGAGTTTAGTCACCTGTCTGGCTGCCACTGCCATTGTCACCCCTACTGTCACTAGATTGCCTGGGGGCAGGAAAGAATGGAAAAAACCCCACAAATAAACAGGGGTTTTCTACACTCTCTCTGACCTATATGGGCTCTCTTTCCCGTTCCTAAGCCCAGAAATGGAGGGCTTTTTCGGAAACGTTTTTGGTCTGTATCCTGGACACAGTTCTAGGTTTCATGTTGTCTGAGCCCAGGCCTGAAGAATCTGGAGGGAAAAACTGGGAAACTCACCACCACTTTGGTAGTATTTTCAATTCTGGTTTCCTTCCCAAATAGTCCCACTTCTACTTATTTTTCAGAGACCTCAGAAAGCTGTTCCGTGCATCCTGTCCAGGGCTTTAGTTGCATTCAGTGGGGAGGAAAGGGTAGAATATCCATCTCTATTTGACCAGAACCAAAACTCTACCAGCCTGTTTTGATTCTCTGTAGAGCACTTATCACTACCTCGTATTTTTGTTTATTGATTCATTTCCATATTGCATATTGTTTGTCTCCCGTCCCTGCCCTCCCTAGGATGTTGGCTTCAGGAGAGCAGTAACTTTGTTTGTTTTGAATATTGCCTGGCACACAGTAAGTACTCAATAAATGTTTTCGAATGATTGAATCTACCCTCTCCGTCAGAAAGACTTTGGAGACAACTGCTTCTCTCTTTTTTTTTTGTCTCTTCTTCCTCAAACTCTCTCACCACCAATAAATCGCCTTATACATTTTTCATAAAAGATTTATTGGTTGCCTGACAGATAAGAGGCAGGCCAGGAGAAAGCCAGAGATGCTTGGGGAAGGGACAGTGTATCCATTCTTCCCACTGCACGTGTTAGAAGAACCCACCCCAACTGGCTCTAACAACCAAGGGAATTTATTACCTCAGGTAAGTGAGAAGTTGGGGGAATGTTGGCTTCAGGTCAGGCTTGATCCAGGGACTCAAACAATGTTACCAAGGACCTAAGATCCCCTGTTTGCCAGCCCTGCTTGCCTGTTGCTGTCACTACCGTTGGCTTTATTCTTAACCTCACTCAGTGCTAACCCCATGTACACACAGCTCTAGGCTTTCACTTCCCAGTAGTAAAATTGCTGCAATACACAGTGGCTCCAGATCTCACATCTCCTGCTACACTGGGCAGGGAAGGAGAGGGCTCCGGAGTAAATCTTCTGGGGTTTGCTCTCTATTGGTCCATTCTTAATCCAATCACTGTGACCAGGGGAGTGGCATATCCTGATCTTCTTAAGCTAATCATAGCCCTTCCTGGAGCTGTGATGAAAGGGATGAAAGGGTGTGGTGTAGTTGGGGGGGGGACTCCTCCAGAAGGAGAAGGGGGGTGAAGCTACCAGAAGTCTATGGATACTGGACAGCAAATGCACCAGATGTCCATGCACTTGCTTCCCCCCGTAGAAGGAGGAGCCCAGCCCTCCCCCTTCACTCTGCAGGGACACTCATGTCTCACTGGCTCTGGCCTGCTCATTCAGACACAGCTGGGTTGCAGCTACTATCTCTACAAATCAATCTGACTCCCAAATGGGGGAGTTAGAATGCACACACCCACAGGACCAGGCTTGGGAGGAGGCTGCGGGTAATGCTGTTTGTGGCCATCAGGAAGAACTGAGTCTGTTTCCCAGTGTCCTTGGGGTCTGGGCAGGCACAGAATGCTTCAGGGTCAAAGGACAGCTGGCAGGAAAAAGGACGGACTCATGGGATAATGATTAGGTTATCCAGAGAGACCTCCCTGGAGAATGGCTCAGAAAGCCTGGAGCCTTTTTTGTTATCTCCCCAAGTGGACTCTTCGAAAGGGCAAAGTTCGGCAAGGTTAATCTTTGTTGGCAAAGTCAAATACAAATGAGCAGGTTAAGGTCCAGTCTGTCTCCAGAGCATGAGAAATGGACTACCCAATGGCCATATTACCAAAGTCCCGAGTTCAAGCTGTTTTCCATCCATGATTTCTGATTTCCATTTTATACTCTGCCCGCACGCCTGCACGCCCTCATTCAGTGTCAGTCACTGAGACATAAATTCCGAGGCCTCCGTTTTCCTACCCATCATGGCCCAGCCCTTCACTCACCATTCATTTATCACTCCTCCCATCCCTCCCCATCCAAATCTATTACTGCCTTCAAATATCAGAATTTCCGCTAGCAAGTCTGGCTCTTGAGGGATCCACATGTTCTTAAATCCACATATTCCTGAGTTTCAGACAGCGAACGGTGGGAGTTCAGAGAGTGAGGGATTCATCCACTTCCAAAAACTGAGTGGAAGCCAGCTGGTCCCCAGCGTGGGATGGCGGTGTCTGGGGAGAGAGAGCACGGTAAGAAGGACCACCTGTGCTGATCGCTTACTCGGTGCCCCCTGCAGGGCTCTTAACCCCATAGACATGGGATGGCTGGAATTTAAATATCACAGCAACAACGGAAAGACACAGCGAGAGGCCCTTCCAGCAGTCTGTGCCCTTCTTCATGGTTCTCATGTGTGATTACATCCACATCGTGCATTGTAAGTCAGGACAGGGATCTCATCAGGGCTGCTCCCACCGGGTCCTCCAAGCCGAATGCTGTGCCTGGAGCATAGTAGGTGCTCAGCAAATACATAATGAATGAATGAATGAATGAACGAACGAATGGGCAATTATAAACCTCAGATGTATG
This sequence comes from Balaenoptera physalus, assembly GCF_965194825.1. Classification (NCBI taxonomy): domain Eukaryota; kingdom Metazoa; phylum Chordata; class Mammalia; order Artiodactyla; family Balaenopteridae; genus Balaenoptera; species Balaenoptera physalus. The sequence continues at coordinate 12,456,292 of NC_138894.1, forward strand.
GTGCCTTGAGTCAGTAGGGTTCTGTCTCAGATTCTCTGTGTTGAGGAAGCAGAACACAAAGCAGCTAGGTTACAGCCAGCTCTGGTCACCTCCACGCCCAGAGAAAACCTCCCAACTTGGAATGCTTCACACCAGAGGAAGTGAGCAAGTCCACAGCAAAGGACGTCCTGTAACACTGTAAACTGACAAAGCCCTGGGCTGGCAGATGACACTTCCAGCGCCCTCCCTGGTCCCTGGGGGTTTCCTAGATGCTACTGGGTTGGCAAGTCAAACCTGCTCCGTTTGGATGTGGTATCATGCATTTCAACCACTCCCTTGGGAGTTGTTCTGGCCTCAATCTTAGACCATAAAACTACTGGCGACTGAGGCGGTACCTGGTCTGTAGTACACGCCCCCCGGCCCTTGCCATCCGGACCGGGCCCCCAGGCCAGGGAATTGCAACATTTTCCACCTCCAGCAGACCTGATGGATGTGATGTTCAATCCGGTGCATGAGGCTGGAGGTGGAGGGAGCGGGCCAATCCCCCCGTCCTCCACAATGGTTCCTTTTTTTTTTTTTGGATGTGGACCATTTTTAAAGTCTCTATTGAATTTGTTACAATATTGCTTCTGTCTTATGCTTTGGTTTTTTGGCCGGGAGGCATGTGGGATCTTGGCTCCCCGGGCAGGGATCGAACCCACACCCCCTCCACTGGAAGGTGAAGTCTTAACCACTGGACCGCCAGGGAAGGTCCCCCTGCCCCGACCCGTGATTCTGATGTGGGGACCCCCCCACCCCTCACAGGAAGGCACCCCGTACTTGCCCTCTTGCTGCAGTTCATGGTTAATTCGGTGCGTTGTCAAGTCTTGCTCCTTGACACGGGGACCCCCAAGGACTCATTTCCAGGATGTTTCTGGCTCCGTGACAACCTCTTCCTGTTTTGGAAGCTAAAAGGTGGCATTAAAAAGCCAGAGAGGTTTCATTGTTTTTTTAAAAAAAAAAGCCTCCACTGACCGAGGAGGGAACTTCAGCCTCTGGACGGCGGAGCCGCACTCACCCCTGCGGCCCAGCCTGCTCCGCGCGGCCCAGCTGCCTCCGCGCCTTCCTTTTGGGCCCGAGCATGACTGAAACTGTTTTCTCTCCTGTCTCCGTGTTTGGCTTCTGTGTCAGAAACCCTGAAGTTGGCCGCCTTCGTCAAGCACGACACATTTCAAATGAACACAGAAGACAGTCTGTGAAAACAACTTCTAAGGAAAGCTCCCTCGCTCCACACCGTACATTCATTGAAAGGAATTCACCAGCAATATTTTCTTTCGCTCAGAATGCCCCACCTCAGGCTTGATGCTAAGAATAAGCTAAATGATTAGAAAAAGTAAAAGGTGGCAGCTAGGAATTAAAGACCTTCGCAGTGGGGAGCGACATGGTCTCATGTTCTCTCAAACGAGACAGCAGGGACCTAAGATGACACAACTCTGACAGAGCAAGGAAATCTCTGTACACACGCGCACCACCTCCATTTACACAGGCTGGAACCCCTCTCCTGTAGCAGGAGCCGTGGAGGGCCATGGTCCCAGAGGGAGAGAGGCACCACCTTGGGAAGGGGACAGGCAGCTCGTCATGATGGCTTCCCACACGTCACTGAGGGCATGGGGGGGGGTCGGGGGGGGGCGGTGGAGACATAGTGAAATCTCTTCTCCAAGGCCATGTTCTCTCATGACATTTGTGGCTGGGAGCCCTTTCATACCATGTTAAGTTCTGAGATGAAGGCCCAAGTTGAGTTTTGGTTAAGGGTTTAGCGGAAGCTGATTAAGATGTAGCCCAGGAGTTTCATAATACAATGGATCTCTAAAAGTAAATGCCGGGCTTCCCCGGTGGTGCAGTGGTTCAGAATCTGCCAGCCAATGCAGGGGACACGGGTTCGAGCCCTGGTCTGGGAAGATCCCACATGCCGCGGAGCAACTAGGCCCGTGAGCCACAACTACTGAGCCTGCGCGTCTGGAGCCTGTGCTCCGCAACAAGAGAGGCCGCGACAGTGAGAGGCCGGCGCACCACGATGAAGAGTGGCCCCCGCTCGCCGCAACTGGAGAAAGCCCTCGCACAGAAACTAAGACCCAACACAGCCATAAATAAATAAATAAATAAAATTTAAAAAACAAAACAAAACCAAATAGAATCAAAAGTAACTTTAAAAAAAAAAAAAAAGTAAATGCCTCCTTTAAGGCAGCACGCTGTCAAAAAAATTCCTCGGCTGGTACTCTGATAATTTAGGTTAAACTCTAATTTGATCGTCTTTTCCTTCCAATAGCCTTCTCATGTTTTATTTTCACATGCAATTCTTAAATGTTTGCACTGATGAGGGGAATGTCTTAGGTTGTAGATTATACATGGTGTCTCTACGAGGTACATTAGCTGTGCCACTTACTAGCTCTGACTTCAGGAAAATTATCGAATCTGCCTGGCCTGTTTCTTCAGCAGTAGTAATACAGGAAAAAACCAGTGCTGGCCTCCTCTAGTAGCTGTGAGCGCTAACCTAGTAAATGAGCACATACGCAGCAGGCACTCAACAAATGCCAGCTGTACTGTTATCATTAACGGTGAGGGCTTGGGACAATTTACTGGCAGTCACAGGTTTATTTGAAATGCAACAAAATCTTTGTTCTTTGACACAGGGGTGGGTTAACTTAGTCCCCAAAGCCTGGAGGTGTTTTTTTGTTTTGTTTTATTTTCTTTTTAAGAGCACCAATTATATGGACTTGAAAAGGTAAAACTAGATTCTGTTTTTATATCTAATTAGAATCAACCACATTCAAATATTAGACTGAATTCAGTGATTAATAACACAACTTTCTCAAATAGATTACTCTGATTTCCCCTACATTTCACAACATAAAGTTTATTAACAAAAATCATATATTTAATATATTCTCAGTCCTAGACTCAACAGATATATCATTTGCAAATATCTTCTCCTATTCTGTGGATTATATTTTCACTTTCTTGAATAGTCATAAATTTAGCTTTTGATAAAATCTTGCTTTCATACAAATCTATAGATACAGTTAACTGAAATTTGTTACTTGGTATTACATACAGAATGGACGGACAACAAGGTCCTACTGCATAGCATAGGGAACTATATCCAATATCCTGTGATAAGCCATAATGGAAAAGAATATAAAAAAGAGTGTATATATATGTATAACTGAGTCACTTTGCTGTACAGAAGAAATTAACACAACACTGTAAATCAACTATACTTCAATAAAAAAAAAGAAACAGACTCACAGATATAGAGAACAAACTAGTGGTTACCAGTGGGGAGAGGCAAGATAGGGGTAGGGGATTAAGAGGCACAACTATTAAGTATAAAATAAATAAGCCACAAGGATATATTGTACAGCACAGGGAATATAGCCAGTATTAATAACTTTAAATGGAGTATATAATCTTTAAAAATTGTTAATCACTATATTGTACACCTGAAACTTTCATAATATGGTAAATCAACCATACTCAATAAAAAAGAAAAAGAAAAACAAAACAAAAATTTGTGAGTTGGTTTTTGAAAAAAAACTCTCTTTAAATTTAGATATAATAGTATTCCTTATAAAAATTTACTTCGTTGTATTAACACATATTCAAATGATCAGATAAATATTTCTTATAGAATGTGGCCTCAACAAAAAAGAATAAAGCCTAAGTTATGATGGGACAGTTACTTCTGGTTTTCTCACGCGATGCAGGTTGTCATGGAGGGTCTATCAGATTCAGCGGGAAGTGGAAGGTCAAGGGGCACCGCTGTCAGGCTGCGTTCTTTCTTATTTCACCCAAGAAGTCATAGGTCTGCTCTGAAATGTCAAAAGGTTCATGGAGCCCCGCTGGCGACAGCAGAGCCTGGAGGGCGCCCTCGTTTTCTCGGTTTTGCTTGAGGAAGTCGGCAATGACCTTCCATCGGGCGGCCTCGGTCTCCTCCTCTGCCCACCTGAACGGGGGCAGGAGCGCGGAGTGGAGGAGGGGGAGCACGCAGTCGTGGTAAACCAGGAGGAACACGGCCTTCAGGAGCTCCTTGTCTCTCTGGGAAAACACCGGCACCACCAGTGGCTGTGAGTGGACCCAGGTCATTCCTCCTCAAGTGTTACATTGTATGAACTCTGTTAACTAGAAGCTGTCTAGGGGGTGGGATGGAGGTGCCATCAGTGTCTGGCAGGTAGTCGGCTCTGAACCGGCTGCTCAGTCAGGACGTGGACACAACAGGAGTCACCGCGGAGAGAGACAAGTGGCTCTCTCTGAGGGTCTGCAAGGGGCTCCTTGAGGCCAGGGTACCCCCTGAGTGCCATGGAGTGTCTCAGACATTCCATCAAGCGGACTGGGGTGCCAGAATCTAATTCCGGGGACAAGGGTGCGGTTCCAGGTAAATGGAACTAAGACACAACGTGAAGTCAGCTGTACTGCCGAATGAGGTCAAGGTGATACAGGGGAAGGGTAGCAAGGGCTCTGCGTGAAATCCGGAGAAAGGAGCCCCAAGCAGTAAGAATGTGTTGTCAACCCCGCCTCCCCATAACAAGAGCTGGGCAATATCCACACGGGCAGGCGGCCCGGCTCCGGCAGCTGGGGTGGGAATCACAGCCGGGGTGGCGGTCTACACTGCGATGTGGCCCCCGCAGGCTACCGTGTGTGGAGAGGCAGCTTCTACAGGCCCGAGGCCCAGCACCTGTCCACTGCCGAGCTAGAAGGGCATTAAACCTGCCAGTTTTAGTCAAACAAAAACTCAAATAAGGATACAATATATACACTTTTTTTTTTCAGTTTTTAGTGTCTTTGTTTGTTCTCCCATGATTCCTTGAGGATAATGAAAAGTTCAGATTAGAAGTCCGAAAACCATGGACCATGGGCCCAATGCAGCCCACTGCCATCCCTTTTTAGAAATAGTTTTACAGAAAACAGCCCTGCCCAGGTGTTTACACATTGCCTGAAGCTGCCTTGCGTTACTGTGGCAGAGCCGGGTATTTGAGACAGAGCACATGTGGCCAGCAAAGCCAAAAATATTTACTCTCTGGCCCTTTACCAGAAAAGTTTGTCAATCCCAGACTAGAGCAGTCAAGCCACTACTCACTGATCACTGCAAGTTCTGTTTGGTAATGACCACGCTCTCCGGCCATGTAAGCACGGCCATGCGTGCTTTCAATGTGTGCTACAGCTTATGCCAATCTTCTTCTTCCCTCTCCTTACCTGATACGGACTTTGAGAGCTAGGGGAATTTTTTTTTTTTTTTTAAATGAGAGAAATCTGATAGCCAACTGGGACACTTTGGCTTAGAAACTTCCCCTCAGTTCAATAAACTCAGTGATCTGAAATGACTGTCTCGATCAGGTGTTTCTTTTTACACTTGGACTCGATCACCCATACCCTTCTTGGAAGGTGTCTTTGCAACCGTAATAACACCGTTTAACTGTCAAGAGGGATTAGGACCATGGTTACTTCAGCTAAAAAAGAGGCATGATTAGGATGTGCAGCAGACACTGAGCACAGAACACGTGAAGCTCGGGGTGCACAATCACCTTACCTTGTCTGACCTTTTTAATGTACTCTCTTTCTCAGCCCAGGAACTCTAAAAAGCAAATAGAAATATTATGTTAATCCGAGTATTCACAAGTCTTTGCCACACCTCTGCAACTTCACTCTGTAATTAAACTTACGGACAGGATTACAAACGCTGTACAGATCCTGCACATGTAAGGAGTGAATCTCTAATTAGGCATCAAGTGCTAATGACCCAGAACCAGACTGACGAGGCAGGATTATCAGTGAACGATTCCTCAGAAGCCCATGATTCTTACAAGTCAAAACTAATTTAAGAACAGAATCAGTGCGACGCTAACACATCCATGCAAACTGCACCAACGCAGCACCTAAACAATAAAATACCATTAAGCTTTTAAGGTAAGACAGTCATGAACGTAGAAAATTCTGCCAAATACCATACTCCTCGACAATTCTGTTCGCCGAGATGAGGACAATGGTCAGGGAGAGATAGAATGAAGTACAGCTTTGCAAGTAACTATTTCCAACCTGTGCACAAAGTTTCACAAAAGCTTCTTTAAAGAAATAAAAAACCCAGAGTTAATTAACCCCACAGAAGTATGCATCAAAGACCTTCCAGGGCCCAGCATGGTGCCTTAGCCATAGTGGGCTCTCGTGAAATATTTGTTGAATGAATCAACTTATGTACCTTTTGTATAACGAGTAAATATTAATATACTAATGCTTTGTAGGGGAAGAAAGAGAAATTCTGCGTTATCTAACTATAGTGCTGGATGAGCTTGTCTGAAATTACAGAAAAGCAAATGCCAAGAACGTTTTCTTACATCTTTTTCTAAAACCTGACCATTACTGTTGACACCCCCTCCCCAGCCAAACCAGCAAGTGAAATCAGTTGCAAAGTCTAATAAACACCTCCGTAGATGATGCTTCCTCCTTCCAACTCCACCGGGCCGTATGACCTCCCTCCTTATCGAGAGGACTCACCTCCCAGCACAGCTCCCCTCCCTCCTGCGCATGTGCTTCTCCACGTCTCTGTGCCGTCCGGGGTTCCTAAAGCAAGACCCTTCATAGATTGCCCACCGCCTACCACACTCTTCACCCACAGGATGAGACTCAGATCGACCCTGACCGTCTACAGACGACATCCGACACGCCAGACTGGGTCATCTGCTCTCCTCAAGAACACGCCCTATTCCTTCCTGCCTCAAAATGTTCGCTCATGCTGATTCTCCCACCTGTGATGTCTTCTTCTTCCGTCTCGGCACGTCGAAGCCCGACGTGGCCCCCAGGCTTTTATGAGGTGCATCTTACGGAGGACCTCTTCCATGAAACGGGATCCTGATCTTCATATGCTGCCTTCTTTAAGTCTGCAAGGACCTGGGTTACACATCCCCTACAGCACTTATGTTATCTGAGTATTTGCCTCACAGGCCTACTATTTGTCGATTCTGATATTTAAGTTGAACCTTATGAAACTGCCGCTTTTGAAGGCCAATAAATGGCTAAAAATTAAGAGATTTCATATGGTTCAACCTAATATCCAGCTGCTTTTTCATACAACAGATAACATACTTCAAATTAAAATAAAAATGATATGCGTGCCCTGATTCTCCCCTGGAAACTCAGTCAATTTATCTAACAAACCATTTTGGATTTTTGCTCTTAGGACACAATCGGTGGCCATCTTAAGTCAAGGAACAAACAATAGGGAGGAGACTGCATTGGGGTATACGGCAGGCACTCCATCTGCTTGTTGGGTCAGGGAAGGCAGCCCTGGGGAAGTAACATCCATAGTAAGAAAGGACGGATGAGACCAAGTTAGCTAGACAACAGACAGGGATCGGGAGACATCATCCAAATAGGGAAGAAACAAACCCCACAAAGACCTACAGTCAGTGTCAGAACTCATTATGCAGTATGTCTAACCGCTTTTAGAACCCGCCAGGTTTCCATCATGATGCATACTACCCACCCTGAGTGCATCCATTACGTCAGGCTGCTCCAAGAGCTTGGGGAAGGTGGCCAGCACTGGATTACTAATTAAATCTGAAATACAAAAGAATAAAAAGGATTTTATGTAAACTTCAGCCAATGTATTTTATAGCAACAGACATAAAAACATTCGTTCAGATTGAAATTACTGTGCCACATGATTTGTTGATAACACATTCTACCCACTTTAACCTCTCGGAGGGCTGGAAGCTGCCCCCTCAGCCTCCATCTGCCCCTATATCCACACCCCGGGGAAGTCTGAAATGAGTCTGGTACCAAGTAGATAAAAGCTTTTAGGTGGGAGTAAAGTGGCTCTGAACAGAATAAGACTAGAACATTTTGTTCTTCTTTCTATGTTTTTTTTTCAACCTCTCTTTCCTCCTCATGACTGAAGTGTGGTGTGGTAAGAGAAATCTTCCAATTAGGAGGCACCCACACTCTCAGGAGGCTGAGTGGGAACCAGGAGGCACCAAGGGAAAGGAGGTGGAGGGCGGGCAGCTCCTGCCCAGCCTGGGGCCAACGGATGGTCGTGGATGACATCGGAAGGAATCAGGAGTTGGGGATTCTGACCACGTGCCTAAGTACTGTGCAGGAGAATACTGATATTTCACAATCAATAATGGCACGTGGAAGGCTGTGCAAAGAGGCCCACCAGGAAGGACACTTCAGAAACGGCAAGGGCAATGACTTCTATAATCTTGTGTCCTCAGTAGAGAAAAATCCTCTCTCTAGGTCTTACTAAGTTTATTCTGATGCTCAGGTTCAAATGAAGCCAACAATTCTGAGTAGCCTTCTCCCTACCTATAGGAAAACGAATAAGCCTTATCCTCTCTAAGGAGTCAGGTCGTTCGTGAAGTTTTTCTAGAGCCATTGAAACAAATTCAGAGGCAAGTGATGACTAGAAGCCTTAAACTGTCCTTCCTTTAGAATTACAATTATTCCTTGAGAAATACTGGTGCTTCTCTGACTCTAGGTAGTTCCATTTCTATCTACCTATCCAGGTGGTGTGTCCCTGGGAGGGGACTTGTGTCTAACCGTGAACTCCACTTGCCCACGAGAGCCAAGTCGTCATGGGGCTCTCTCTCCCTCTCCCTTTAGTCCAGCCACACTGGCCTGCCTGCAATTTCAATCCCTCCGGTGCACTCAGGTTTTCTTGCCTTGGGTCTTCAGACATGCTGGTCCCTCTATCCAGAAAGGATCCGCCCCCACCCATCTCCCCTGTATGTCTAACCCCTCTCTCAGGTCTTGTCTTAAATATTCCTTGCCCAGGGAAGCCTTCCCTCATCCTATGAATTAATTCAGGTCTTCCTAGGGTGCGCTCTTGTTGTGTATTTCCCTTCAGAACACTTGAGGTTGAAAAGGATTATTCATATAATTTTGTGTTTGAAGTCTGTTGCTCCACGAGAGTAGGGATGATGGTGCCTGTCTCATTCATCACTGGGTCCTGGCACAATGCCTGGCATATACTAGGCACTCAATAAAGAATATCCAATAAAATTAAACTTTCTTTGGAGGTAATTCTTACAACACATGCATATTTCTGTGCAAGTTCAATCATGTGTGACAGTTCACTGATTTTTTAAAATTACTTTTTAACATTTTACTTGGAAAAAGTTTCCAGCTGACAAAAAAGTTGCAAGAATAAAAACAGAACCCCTGAACACCTCTTACCTGGATTCACCAATTTTATTGATTTTTAAACTTCTTGCATTAAGAACCAGTTATTTTGGGTAATTTTGGTCTCTTTCCAAAAAGATGATAATACATATCAAACACGTAGTAAAAACATTATTAAAGACATTAAGGGAAAACATGATTACATCTGAAATTTAGGATCTCAAGTCCCCAGAATCTGAATGGTAAAAAGCGTATATTGTAAAGAACGTAACAGTACGGAGCTCACACAGGATGCACACTGAGCACAATGCTTTGCACCTGACGTAAGTGACTGACACTGATGCTATTCTAAATACTTTATTCCAAATGTCACCTTCAGAAGCAGAAGATAAAGGCTGGCAGAGGTTACATTTACTCAAAGTGTGATGCACTGCTGTACGTAAGGAAACTGCGAAGACTTCTCACCAGCACCGTGCATGCTCATCCTGTCTTTCAGCAGCACGTCTCCAAGAATCTGGCGATAAAATATCAACAGATGAACGGAGCACATACTTCCAATTAATGTTTCCGGCAGTAGACTATTAAAGAAGAAAAAAAAATGTATTCATTAAACAATCCCCTACGATCCAACCTACAGTGTTTTTAAAATGTATACTTATTACTCGAATGAAGAGTTTCAAGTTTTGCTTCATTATTGAAAAAAATTTTTAATAATTTTAAGGAAAACTTCCACTATAAGTTGACCACGTTAAACTTCAGAAAACTTTTATTTTTACGTGTATATTTTCAAGTTGCAACTCTGGGTTCCCATTCCTGTGTTTCCATGTTCGCATATACACCCATGTTAAATGTCGAATAAAAAATAAAAGTCATCAATTATGTGTTTTAGAAAGAACGGGACTAGTCAGCTACAAGTTTTAACAAAGCCATGTTGCCACCCCACCTGATGTGACGAATGCAGAGGAAACGAGTTCAGACGGTTCCCGGTGCTGGGTGGAACACAGGAGGGTGTGGCAGATCAGACTGAATTCTGACTTTGCTGTGCTACCTCCTAGCTATGTGATTTGGGGTTAATTATTTATTCTCCTTGTGTTTTGGTTTCTTCATTTGTAGAACACAGATAGTCAGAGCTGCATCTCAGGTTACTAAAAGGATTAAAATGAGGTAAATGTAGAGTGCTTAATGCAATGCCTGGTACATACTGTAGTAAGGTCTCAAGGACAAGAAAATTTCAATATTGAAGTTACATTGATATCAATTTAAAATAGACTGTAAGAACTTTAGGATGTTGTATGTAATCCTCATGGTAACCACAGACACACAAAAAAGTATAGAATATACACAAAAGAAAATCAAAATGTATCATTATAAAAAAAATCAATTAAATAGAAAGGAAGGCAGTAAGGGAGGAAAGGAGGGACAAAAAAACCCCTTAAAACATATAGAGAACAAATAACAAAATGGCAGTTAAGTCCTTCCCTATTAGTAATTATTTTAAATGTAAATGGATTAAACTCCCCAACCCAAAGACATAGATTGGCAGAATGGATTAAAAAAACAGGATCCAACTATATTGTGTCTACAAGAGACGCACTCTAGATCTAAGGACATTCATAGGCTGAAAATGAAAGGCTAGTTAAAGATATTCCATGCAAATAGTAAACAAAAGAGAGCAGGGATAGCTACACTAACATCAGACAAAACAGACCTTAAGCCAAAAAGCTGCTACAATGAAAGATATTATATAATGATAAAAGGGTCAATTCATCAAGAAGATATAACAATTATAAACATATACAACAAACGTCAGAGCTCCTAAATATATGAAGTAAACAGTGACAAAAGTGAAGAGAGAGATAGATCTACAATCATAGTAGGGGACTTCATTACCCCACTTTCAATAAGGGACAGAACAACCAGACAGAAAATCAATAAGGAAAGAGAACTTGAACAACACTGCAGACCAACTGTAACTGACCGACATATACGGAACACTCTGCCCAACAGCAGAATATGCACTTTTCTCAAGTGCACATGGGACATTCTCCAGGACATTCTCCTAACATATGTGGTCATGTATTAGGCCACAAAACAAGTCTTAACAATTTAAAAGACAAATTATACAAAGTATATTTTCTTTTTTCCAAAGTATATTTTCTGATCACAATGGAATGAAACTAGGAATCAATAGCAGAAGGAAAACTGGAAAATTCACAAATATGTGGATATCAAACAACATATTTTTAAGCAACCAATGGCTCAAAGAAGAAGTCACACGGGAAATCAGAAAATATCTTGAGACAAATAAAATGAAAATACAACACACCAAAACTTATGGGATGCAGTGACAGCAGTGTTAAGAGGGAAATTTTATAGCTACAAATACTTACATTAAAAAAGAAGAAAGATTTCAAATCACCAACCTAACTTTACACCTTAAGGAACTTGAAAAGAAAAACAAATGAAACCCAAAGGTAGCAGAAGAAAGGAAATAATAAAGATTAGAGCAGAAATGAACAAAATAGAGAATAGAAAACAACAGAAAAAAATAAATGAAAGCAGAGCTGGTTCTTTGAAAAGACAAATAAAACTGACAAACCTTTAGCTAGATTGACTAAGAAAAAAAGAGAGAAGACTCAAGTTACTAAAATCAGAAGTGAAAGGAGACATTATTACTGATTTTACAAAAATTACAAAGGATTATAAAAGAGTACTATGAATAACTGTATGCCAACAAATTAGATAATCTAGATAAAACAGACATACTCCTAGAAACACACAACCTACCAAGACTAAATAATGAAAAAATACAAAATCTGAACAGACTTATAACTAGAAAGGAGATTGAATAGTAATAAAAAACCTCCCAACAAAGAAAACCCCAGGACCAGACGGCTTCACTGGTGAATTCTACCAAACATTTAAAGAAGAATTAATACCAATCCCTCTCAAACTCTTCTGAAAAACTGAAATGAAAGGAATACTTCCAAACTCATTCTGTGAAGCCAGCATTATCCTGATACCAAAGCCAGACAAAGACACAACAAGAAAACTACTGACCAATATCCCTGATGAATACTGATGCAAAAAATCCTCAACAAAATACTAGCAAACATAATTCAACAGCACTTTAAGTTTTATACACTATGACCAAGTAGGATTTATTCCTAGAAGGCGAGGATGGTTCAAAATAAGAAAATCAATCGATGTAATACACTAGATTAAAAGAATCAAGGCCAAAAAAACCCGGTGATTTTCTTAGCTGATGTTGAAAGCATTTGACAAAATGCAACATATTTTCATAATAAAAACACCCAACAAACTAGGAATAGAAGGAAACTATCTCAACATAATAATGGCCATATGTGAAAATCCCATAGCTAACCTCATACTCAATGGAGAAAGACTGGAGGCTTTCCCTCCAAGATCAAGATCAAGATCAAGATCAAGATCAAGACAAGGATGCTCGTTTTCACCACTTTTATTCAGCATATTACTGGAAGCCCTAGCCAGAGCAGTCAGGCAAGAAAAATGAATAAAAAGCATCTAAGTTAGAAAAAAAAGAAGTAAAATTATCTCTGTTCACACACAACGTGATTTCATATGTAGAAGACCCTAAAGATTACACACACACACACAAAACTGTTAGAACTAATAAACAAATGCAGCAAAGTTGCAGGATATAAAATCAACATACACAAATCAGTCATGTTTCTATATACTAACAATGAACAATTTGAAAAGGAAATTAAAACGTTAATTTCCTTTAACAGCATATCTAATAGCATTGAAAGAAAGAAAATACTTGGGAATAAAAAAACAGAAATAAAATTTCAATATTGAGATTTCAAAATATGATCTGGAAATACAACAAGTGAGTGCTTTAAAACCTGACACCTGGTACACACTAAATACTGGGAATATTGAGCACCAGAGTTAACCTTAGCAGATACTCAAGAAAATGTCTTGAATCATTCTAAACACACATTTTCTGTGTTATTTTTAGAAATACATGAACTCTGTCGCTAAGCATGAAGAATGACCGTATAGGAAATCTTGAAAACCCTGCAAACAATGTCCTCTATCAAGAGGAAGATGTGTTTGGGCTAAGGGAAACCACCTAAAGTTAAAAGAGACTTTAACTTCAGAAAACAATCCTTCATTCTAACTTCCAGGATGAGAACTTTAGAAGGGAAAATCAATCACAGAGGTAACATCCAGGCTTCCCGCCTGCTGAAAGAGAACAGAATGAACGTGACCCCGGGGGATGGTGCAGGAGTAATGGGTCCCTATGACTAGTTTCACGGAACTTAGATACGTATCCTTGACCACTCCCTAACCCTTGCATTTCTAGAAATGCCCCAAAACACAAGATAGATTCTCTTACCACACTTACATTCATATAGAGCATTTCATACACAGAGCCAGAAGTCATCTTTTTCCAACCCTGCTAAAATTCTGATCTTGTATATACCTGACCTAGATTTCAGGCTGGCTGCAGGGGGAACGTTTAAGCTGCCTTGATGCCACCACATGCCTTCTCGGTGTTGATGCTGTGATTCCCAAGGGTTGTTTTACACCCCGCCCTCTGGTCTATGGCTTATGTGGGCAGTGTTTCAGCAGCAAGCCCAAACTCATGTCTCATGCGGAAAAACAGACATTAATTTTACGAGGGGAAGGGGTGGAACCTTCCTTCCATTCTCTCCTCCCCTTCTCTCCCAGACCGGCCTGCTCTGTCTGGCAGGCATTGCGGCCAGCCTGCAGCAGAGGCCTTCAGCGCCCACAGTGCAGGCACTCCTTTCCTTCTGGCACCTCCCCGTAACACGAAGCAACGCTGCCGGCTCTTTATCAGAGCTTCCTTTAGGGAAATCCTTTGATTTTCCCAAAGCCAAGGTGACCAGGAAGCTCTGAGCTGAAGAAGTAAAGATATACTTCTTTCTGACCTCACAGACTGACCAACAGAAGGGCAATAAACGTGATACTGGGCCCCTGGCAAGCAACACTATTACTTCATTTATTTTTAGCAATAATACAATGGAAGTAAAAGAGAAAAAAAGATGGCATACATCAAAAAGGCAAAGGAAAATAAACAAATTCATAGCAAATTTATATACAGGCATGTAGCCTACTGCCACAGACCGGTATTTCTCGGTATTCAGAACCCGCGCTCTGGGAGTCTGGGTCTAAATTCAGGGCTTTCCCTCATCAGAGGCTTAAAAGCATGCATTTGGCCAAATCACACCAAGTTAAACCCCATCGAAAAACAGCTCCAAAATCAGAAAGGCAAGTCTTGGTGAAACAGGAGGATCTATTTGCTCCCTCTTCCATCTCAGCTGAGGGTCAACATGATCGGAGTTGTCTCCATAAAAGGAGACCCAGGGACAGGATTCTGGTGCTGTTTCTTTGGTCAAGGAGACGAGTCCACGTTGATTCATCGGATTTTCACAGGGCTCCTGACAGCCAAAGGAGACACACACGGAAGACTGCTGGCTGGTGAGAGGGCAGGATGAAGCCGACCAGCAAGGATACTGGGCAAACTGGGCACTAATGCAGATTATAACTGGGCTTCCCACCCTTGGCCCTGCCCGCATTTTTGTAGGTCCCTTGGCATAACAAAAAGAGCCCCTGTCCTTTCTCCTTCAAGCAGAGAAATCTGGCTAAACAAAGATGAAGGTTTTTGTTTGTTTGTTTCGTTTTTTCTTTTGCGGCACGTAGGATCCTAGTTCCCCAACCAGGGATCGAACTCGCGCCCCCTGCATTTGAAGCGTGGAGTCTTAACCACTGGACCGCCAGGGAAATCCCAAAAGATGAAGTTCTTAAGCAAGGGAGCGTGGGGACAGGGGCGGGACGGACTTTGGAGGAGGGAAGGAGGAGGGCTTTTGGTAGCATCAGCTGCCTTCTTCCCCCACTCACTGCAGGTGGCAGGTCAGGGACAGGAGACTGGGAAGGGTCAGCCCCGCCTCAGGCTCCACCTCCAGGGTGCACAGGCCTGAGCCCAGCCTCTCATCCTGGACCCGCAGCACAGCCCTCGCACCCCAGCCCATGGCCCGGCAGTAGGGCCCAAGGCCTCTGGCTTCACCGTGCCCACGGCCTGCCTCTGGGAGAGCCTGCCTGAGGCCGGCGGGCCCTGCGGCCCACGCTTGACACTACCAGGAGAGCAGAGCGCATTTCTGAATCAGGCAAATGGAGCGGCAATTTCAAGACGGTGCTCAGGTCTCTCTCGGGGCTCTGGGAGGAGACAGGAGCATCCACCAAGACGATGTGGGGGAGGCCAGGGACCGCAGAAGGCAGAGCAGAGCTCCCGACCACTTTTACACCAGCAGGAAGAGCTCTACTTGGAAATTATTTCACAAACATTTTTCGGGTGCTTACTGTATGCGGTAACCAACAAGGGCTCAGTTCCTGAGGTCAGGGGATGAGGACCTGGGACCCTTCTTTGAGAACCCAGTATACAGAAGAACGTTCATTGCTTTGGGAGAACGGGCCCGCCCATCTGACCGCCGCACATCCAAGTCAGATTTGATCTCTAGATTGTAAAGCGTATCTGCAAACTGATATTTGGGGCCAAAGAAACACTATTAAGAGCTGTACTTGACAGACACGCTTGGGAGTGCTTCGGACTGTCGAAAGCTTATCAACAAGACGGGTAGCGGGAGGCTGAAGAAGTAGGAAGGATGAGGCCAAACAGGATTCTAGCTTTTCTTCTACAAAGACCGCTACTGTGCTTCTTTTTTTAATCTTGAAAAATAAAAACTGTCCAAGGAAAGATTGGCCAAAAAAAGGGAATTTATAGGCTCTATGAACATCCAGGAAAGAAAAAAAGCCAAGAGAATGAATACTACCCATGAACGCATAATTAATGGTTATTGAAAGATTTAACTGTTAACACTATAATTATAATACACATTTCAGTACTAGAGATAAGAACAAGGGATATTTAAACTGGGATCATGATCTAGAATGAGAAAAGCAACCATTCACAGAGGTGGGCCAAGGTTCCCTGCTTCCTGATAATCCGCGAGCAGAGAGAGCAGGTCACGGTGGGGCCAGTCAACTGCATCAGTCTCTGTTCCCGAGCCACGCTCTTCCCTCTGCCCCTTCTGTCCACTGTGTGCTCTCCACATCGCCACATCATCAAATGGCACCTCTTCCAAACCTTCAAAGCTTATTTTGAATCCCCCTGATCTTACCAGCTACATAGCACATCCTCATCTGAACAAATTTGATGACAGTGCCAGCCACCTGCCATTATATTTACATTTATCTAGACATATGATAATAATAATAATAATAATAATAATTATAGCTGGTACTTATTGTGTGTTACTGTGAGCCATGTACTATAAATACTAACTAAGTGTTTTATATATTTTCTTTTCCTTAAACCTCTTCAGAGCTTGATGGGGTTAATATTATTATTATGTCCATTTTAAAGACGTAGACCTTGAGACCCTGAGAAAGATGGTAAATGACTTGTCCAAGAGGTTACTGAGTTAGAAATGGATCGACCTGGGATTCTACCAGTGCAAAATCTCCCTGAAGAAAATGCAAATTAAAGCCACCAACAGCTACCACTAATCATTTATTAAAACGGGAAAGGACTTCCTTGGTGGCACAGTGGTTAAGAATCTTCCTGCCGATGCAGGGGACCCAGGTTTGATCCCTGATCTGGGAAGATTCCACATGCCATGAAGCAACTAAGCCCGTGCGCCACAACTACTGAGCCTGTGCTCTAGAGCCCGCGAGCCACAACTACTGAAGCCCATGTGCCACAACTACTGAGCCCAAGTGCTACAACTACTGAAGCCCGCGTGCCTAGAGCCCGTGCTCCGCAACAAGAGAAGCCACCGCAAGGAGAAGCCCGTGCACTGCAACAAAGAGTAGCCCCCGCTCGCCGCAACTAGAGAAAGCCTGCAGGCAGCAACGAAGACCCAATGCAGCCAAAAATAAATAAAGAAAATGGGCAAAACAGAAAAAAATTGATCATATCAAATGTTGTCAAGAATACGGAGTAATTGGAACTCTCATATGTTGCTGGAGAGAGTATAAAATGGCCTAGTCATATTGGAAAACAGTTTGGCAGTTTCTTATAAAGTCAAACAAACACCAGATGATCCAGTAATCCCACTCCTAGGTATTTATACCCACGAGATAGGAAGACATGCCCACACACACAAAAAAACTCTTACGCAAATATATACAGCAGTTTTATTCATAATTGCCCAAACCCAGAAACAACCCAAGTATCTGTCAACTAGTGGATAAATAAACACATTATGGTATATCCACCGAATGGAATACTAGTTAGAACAAAAAGGAAGAAACCACTAGCACAGGCAACAGCATGGGTGTATCTCAACTGCGTTACGCTAGACGAAAGAAGCCAGACTCAAAAGGCTATGTACTGTGTGAGTCCATTTGTAGGACATTCTGGAAAAGGCAAAACTGTTGGGAAAGAAAACAGATGAGCGGTTGCCCGAGACCAGAGCTGGAGAGCTGATTACAAAGGGGCATCAGTTCACTGTTTATAGTGATGGAAATATTCTCTATCTTGACTGTGTGGTAGTTGTATGACTGTATGTACTTGTCAAAATGCAAAGAACTTAAACTAAAAAGGGCAAATTTTACTGCGTGTAAATTATACCTCAACAAACTTGACATTAAAAAAAGTTCCCCAAAGTTCCCTAAGGGTAGGACTGTGGATGCTAAGTCCCGTTGACTCAAAAGTTTCTCTACTGTTTCTGACTGCATCCATCATTTGTGCTAACTGGTAAACAGAAGAATAAGCTCATCTGAAATGTGTTATTATTCCATTTCCCTACTGATCCTTGGCAGAAGAATTAGTGAGGAAAAAAAATAACTAACAAAAGGTGACCAAGCGTGTGGAGAAGCCAGAAGCAGAGATGGTCCACAAATGCTGAATGGGCCCAAGTTCACCAGACAGGTAACAGCAGGTACCAACCTTAGCATGTTCCTTGATCTTCTGTTCAAAGATCTCAGTTTTACTAGAAGTTGAGGCTGCCTTCTCACTGTCATCATCTGATGGAAAACACTACCATGTGCTTTAAAAAAATAAAAAATACATCTCAAAACTTTAAGTGCTTAGGCAGTGAATATAATAAAATAGAGTATTTTATATACATTTTTTATATATAAAAATAAGACAAAGTTTTTTTCAGCACCAGTGGGGCTGAATTGTATGAGAGGCAGGAGTCGCCCATACACCCTAAATGAACTGATGAAGTATGATGTGCCCTAAGGACCTTCAGAACGTACCCAACCGGCCCACCCCTGGAGCTGCCACTACATCAGGTACCGTGACAGCATCACTGCTGCCAGATGACAAAGAAAACAGGAGTTTAAAAAGCACGTCTGACTCCAAGTAGAACCAGCTGCATCCCAGATCCCAGCTCCTTCCTGTTCCAAGAAGGTGGGACTGGCATTGCTGGGGCGGCAGCAGTGCTGTGTGTCCTAAATCACGAAGCAAGGAGGGGGATGTCTGAGGAGCAAGAGGGGAGTTTCAAACCCAACAGGCTCTGAGCTCCAAGAGGCAAGGGCCCTATCTGCCTTACTCTCCATTTTCCCTTTATCTAGCACAGTGCCTGGTCAATGAACACATTAAAAGATGCTCAGTATTTCTGGAGGGCAACCTGGCATGTATACCACAATTTCAAATGTCTACACCCTTTGACCTAGCAATAGGCAATCACTGAATTGGCCTATTCTATTAATTTTGTGGCCCCGTGTTCAGTGAAAAGGAACCAATACAGGGTCCTCATGCATCCTAATTTCCTACGTTAGAGTCTCAAATATGCTACCAAGAAAATAAGCACTTAGATAAAAATGACTAAGATTTTAATATCAAATGACATATTTTAAAAAATGTGAATTCAGGTGAAAAGTGTTATGCTTATTAGACTATAGGTATCTTCTCCGATGCATCTTCTGCTTGTTTAACCTTTAAGGAAAGGAAAGAAAGCAACACAGAAGAGTGGTACCTCTTCTGGATACTGAAGGGTCCACTTCAACACCTTTTTCGTAAGGGGTGCCTCCATTCAAGAAGAGTTCATAAGTTCTACAAAAGAAAAATATACCATGATGGATACATGTTCTGGACATTGTGAAACAGTAGAGTCAGTAGTGGAACATTTTTTAGCACAGACGCATTCACAGACATTTTATTTATGCCCCATTGGTAAACGAGAATGAAGGTTGTTGATACCTCCATGGGGTTACCATCTCGGTAAATAAAGTCTCTTTCTTAACTACGAATCATAGAAAATACATTTTTCTACATAAAAATGAGAAAGATTAATTGATGTCATTAAGGTCTTTTGACTTTAATGACTCGTGTTATTTAAATGCATTTTTCAAATGTTTCAAATCATCATTGGAAATAAAGCTATTATGAATTCATACTATTTTTAAAATATAAAAGTAACATGTAGATTGTTGTATAAAGTTCAAATGGCATAGAAATGATAAACAAAAAATGAAAAATCCCTCCCCCCTTCTTTCCCCCCTAGTTTGGTAGCCCCTTGTCCTATCTGTTTCTATACAAATGGAAACAAACACATACATTTAACCAGTAAATCTTAAACTGACACACGTTTAAAGTTGCGTGCTCCGTAAGTGTGGAAGCAGAAGGTAAGAGGCCTCCTTAATCCTGTGGCACCACCTCCCCAGTTCTGCTCCCCAGAGACAACCTCCGGGAACGGTTTACACACACGCACACGAACACAGCTCTTTGTGAACAGAAGTGGAGTCAGCACACACACGATTCTGCAACTTGCTGTTTTCACATAATAATACACATTGGAGATGTTTCTGTATCAATACATAGGCCTCCACCTCATTTAAAAAAATAGCTATGACTTCACTTTAAGAAGGATTGGATAAACACACTTTTCCCTCCCACTAAGCACAGTGAAAAACCCTGAACAGTATTAAAGACAAAAAATAAAAGCACAAAAACAAAAAAAACCCCACAAGAAGCCTGGGCTTCTACATCTACAGGCCCCTCCCCCTCCCACTGGGGTAACATCATGGGAGGGCTTTTACCTCTGTCCTGTGGTAAGGAGGTCACGCCCACCCCTGAGGTATCAGTAAAGATGGAAGAGGGGAGCATTACCTGAATTAAACCTTTAGGCTTGGGAACTATTATGATCCCATTTTAAAGATGGGGGAATTTGAGGCTTGCAGACAACCTGCTTACAGTTACACGGACAGAGCCCAGGCTACAGCCCTGAATTTTACCATTCCAAATCTGGGATCTCAATAATCATCCTAGTGACTGCCCATCTGTATCTCTTCTGTGGGTTTCTGATCTTCCAGACTTAGATTTGTGTGTGTGTACCCATTTTCAAATTTGGATTGTCCTCTTCTTAGTTTTTGAAAGCTCTTTTTGTATTAGGGATAATAATCTTGTGACTGTTATGTATATATTGCAAATGCATTACAAATGTTTGTTTTTGGTCTTAAATTTTAAATTTGTTTACAGTGGCTGCCGCTACAATTTCCATGTACCATCTACGGAAGAAAGGCGGAGTCACGGAGGACCTGGGGACCCCAGACTCAGCTTTCTCACTCTTTGGCGAGAATCAGGCTGTATTTCAGCACTGTGAAATGTACTAATACCACAGGAAATCACTGAAAGAATATTCTCAGCAGACAACCGGTGCAAATATCTTTTAAAATACCTTTGCTACATGTGTCATTCTTCCTGCTAGGATGAGATCATGTGTGCTGTTTTCATATACTACCTAAAAGAACATTAAAATCAACATTAAAAGCCCTCTCCACACAAGTTACTGAAACGTTAATAATACACTCTGGAAACCTGAGGTATCTAGATTCTAAAAAATGAATTTCCACAAGATTACCCATTTGGAAGGAATATATAAGCCAACTTACTTTGCTGGAATAGGAATTCCACTGGCATCAAAAAGTTTAAGAAACACCCAGCCACAACTTAATTCTCCTCTCTCACCAGTTGACTAGAAAATAAAAAAGTGTATGAAACTTAATGTCTGAATCAGTCAAATCTATAAGCACATACCAAGTTCTTCTAAAAGGAATAAAACTAGTATTTGCCTTTAGAACTAAAAAGTTCTTCACAAGAAAACAAAGTGAAACCCAGTGGAGTCCCATTTGACTTGCAGGCCAGATGGTAAAGGCAGGATGTAAAGTGAAAATCCTCTCTCGTTAAATTGCTCCTGAAAAACCCCTAAAGCTGATGATACGACAACTGTTACTATCGCTTCTTTTTTTTTTTTTTTTTTTTAGACTGTAGCAGGGGTTTTTTTGTTTTTATTTATTTATTTATTTATTTATTTATTTTTGGCTGTGTTGGGTCTTCGTTTCTGTGCGAGGGCTTTCTCTAGTTGCGGCAAGCGGGGGCCACTCTTCATCGCGGTGCGCAGGCCTCTCACTATCGCGGCCTCTCTTGTTGCGGAGCACAGGCTCCAGACGCGCAGGCTCAGTAGTTGTGGCTCACGGGCTCAGTTGCTCCGCGGCATGTGGGATCTTCCCAGACCAGGGCTCGAACCCGTGTCCCCTGCATTGGCAGGCAGATTCTCAACCACTGCGCCACCAGGGAAGCCCACTATTGCTTCTTGAGTGACATAAATATGCTGTGGGATGATTCCAGATCACCTCAATACTACATGAGAGTAGGAGGCTCTGTCTCAGTAAGAAATGGAATGAGCCGCTTAAAGCATTCAAGGGTCCGTCTGCTCAGAACTTAACCCCACTGTCAATTGTCAGAGGCGTCTGGGGTTCACCTGGGGGACCTGCTCCTGTCCTACTCACCCGCAGGAGACGGATGAATTTGCCTTAAAGAAATGAAAGGACGGTATTACACCATTAACGTAATAAGAATTGGCTCTCTGGGTTATCACGAGGCCAAGCACACATACTACACCCATCAAGCTATTACTGGAATATATGGAAATACATAATTATTACCACAGACCCACACTCACTGATTCAACAGTGTATATGATGTAAATTAATGCAAGTTTCTGGTGTTCCCTTTATAAAAATTACCACCCTGCCAGGTCCTTTCATTAGAACCCTCATTTACGAGGTTAGGGGCGCTCTGACCCTCCAGGACAGAGCTAAAACCCTGCGCTGCAAAGCCGCTGAGCATCTTTTATCACTTTCTGCAAGGTCTCATGTTTTTCCAATCTTCATTCTTTAAAAGCACGGGAGTTCGCTCAAGCTATAAATGTAAACAAGTACACTTATTTTAAACACTCCTGGAAAAGCAGCATCATAAAAAAATTAGAATCACTGTCACTCTCATTCCTCAAGAGATTAAAATTCTATTACACATAAAAACCTCAATTATTTTACTAAAGACGGACATAAGGGAAAACTTCCCCTTTAACTGACACCTTAGAAAGCTTTATCTTTCAACTGACATACATTGCGAATATAAGAAATTCCAAGTTCAAATAATATTCCAAGATCTGGAGAAGAAGAATTGGACCTGATGAAGCAGTCACCATCAAGCAAGCAGGGCAAGATGCCAGTAACCTGAAATGATACCAAAAACGAAAATTACTAATAAACATGAAACATGGTTGGAGGATAAACAATGAGGTCCTACTGTATAGCACAGGGAACTATATTCAATATCCTGTCATAAACCATAATGGAAAAGGATATGAAAAAGAATGTATATATACGTGTAACTGAATCACTTTGTTGTACAGCAGATGTTAATACAACATTGTAAATCAACTACACTTCAATAAAATAAATTTTTTAAAAATGGAGGGCAGGTTCAGCTCTATTCATCTATAAATAGTTTATGCCGCTGCATCATAATAAAGGTCTTTTAAAGGAAACAAAAAGCAGATGGATTGGATTCATCTATACCAATGATTTGAAATTTTAAAATGTAATTTTTGTATTGAAGAAAACTACCTTTATGTTCACTTACTCTATGCTTAGAGCAGAGGCTAATGTGAAACAAGCACTGTACCAAGGTCTCCAGAGGTATCACAAAAATAGTTTGATATATGATAAGATTTTTTTGGCGGGGGGCTGTGCCACGCGACATGCGGGATCCTAGTTCCACGACCAGGGATCGAACCCGTGCCCCTTGCAGTGGAGGTGTGGAGTCCTAACCACTGGACCACCAGGAAATTCCCTGATAAGATATTTATATTTATATTAACCGCTGTCCTTTGGAAACAGAACTAAAATTGTAGACTGCACACACACTTGCTCAACTTTCCTCAGGCATGCCTTGGAAATTTTCCTTTCCTTCCCTTCTGCCCTTGCCATTCACCCTCCCTGGACAACTACATCCCTCTTCCTTGCCTATAAAATCCTACTCATCCTTCAAAGTTTAGTTTCTCTTCTATAAAACCTTCCCTGAGCCTAAGGACTAGAATTAATTTCACCCTCCTCTGTGCTTCCACAGCACTTGGATCCCCAAGTGCTGCCTGTGTGACATGACGTTCTGCCCATGTGACAGTTATCAACAGCACCCACTCCTTAGAGCGACTCTAAGGATTAAATGAGAAAATGCACGTAACGGCCCACCTCAGTGCCTGGCACGTGGTCAGAGCTCCATAAATAGAGGATATTGGTGTTATATGTATTTATGTGTCTTCTCTACTAACGTGTAAGCTCCCGCAGTACCTAGGAAGAATGCCTCACACCTAAGGACGCTTAATTTCATTCAACAAACCAACATATACATATTATTTATCCGTCCAAACAGTTCATCTTTATATCCAGGAAAACCTTGGAAAATTCTACCCTAACCACGTCACATGCACAGAGACACACTATCAGAACTGTGAAGTACTGTGTCAAAATGGAAGCAGTAGGGGGACTTCCCTGGCGGTCCAGTGGTTAAGACTCCGCCCTTCCACTGCAGAGGGCACGGGTTCGATCCCTGGTCGGGGAACTAAGATCCCGCACTCCGCGCGGGGTGGCCAAAACATAAAAAAAATAAAATAAAAGGAAATTTTTTAAAAAAAGAGTGGAACAATTATATTGTTACAATTTAAAAAAATGTAAGGAGTAGGACGCTTAGAAGATCAAACTGGACTTGTAGGAGTCGTGTGGTAGACAAGTGTGGACACACACAGCCCACAGGCGAGGTGGCCGGGCCTCCTCCACATGCTGTGTCCTCTCAGTGAACCTCTGTCTTGCTGTAAGATCTTCTGATGCAATAGGGGAAGGTTAATGAAGGGTTCTCAGGGGCAGTGACATAAGGGAGTTAGCTGTGGGAGGGAAGTAATGAAACTCTGGAGGTAGGAAAAAAGTAAAGTAAATAGAACTATAGAAAATTAACATTATTAAAAGAACATAAAGATATCTTTGTCTCCACTGGCATCTATGTGGCACTGACTCGGTGGTTTCAAGCCACTTAACCTCATTCCAGCCTTTGCTTGTCCCGGCCTTGACAGTGCCTGGGTGTAATGACCAGTTCCCTAGGCGTCACCCTTGATTTTATCTGAAGAAAGCACAACTCCCATGAGCACAGCTGGAGATTGCATTTTTGAAAAACATTTCCTAAGTTTTCTCTTTCTGTTTTCATTTCTCATCAGAGGGAATTTTCTAGAATTAAACCCTGTCATCCATTGAATGAGATGATTCATAGGCATTATAACTTTGGTGAGTCAGAAACATGAGTAATTGTTATCAAAGTCCTCAAAGAACATTAATCTAAAGATTCAGATCTGGCCCCATATATTCTGTGTTAAATACAAATACATTATTTCAGGAATACACTTTGACAATCTTGCCTTAGAAATTAATCATATAATACTTATCAGGTAAAAAAAGTTCATGTTTCATTACATTCTGCTTACTTCCATTCACAAGTAAGCAGATTACTTACCTGGGGAGAAAAGGTCCATGTTTTGGGTTTCTTAGGTTGCCATGTGGCCCTGACTGTATGAATGTTGCTCAGAACCTGAAATGAGATTTTCCCATTTGAAATCATATTGTAGAAAGCTCTTTGAAACGTTACCACTTCCAAGTCTCAAACAGTTAACAGTTGGGCAGAGGGAGAGAGGGATATTTTATTTCTTACTTTGTGTAATTCTGTAATTCTTTTTTCTTTTTACATCAAGTATTATACATACATAACATTTAAAAGGATTAACAAAAAAACAAGTGTTACAGCACTTATAACACAACGAAAGAACTGATAACTGAATTCAGACTCAGATCTTTGCACTAGTGATCAATTGTATTAAGTGAAATACTTAATATATGAGATAGATTAACCAGAAAATTCAGAGAAATTTTAGGTATGAACGACCTTTTAAGAAATATGACCCACAAGAGCATTTTATGTGCAATCCATTACTCTGCCATCAAGACAGACACTGCTACCAGCTCAGATACACGGTTACAGTTTTCTTCAAGATCCCTAGGCCCATAAAGTATATTTTTCCTGGAATTTAATCTCTTATAAAATGCTATTGCAAGAAGGTAGTCCTATAATATACACAAATCAATAGAATACAAAAGGAGCAAAAACTGTAAAAAAAAAAAGAAAAAAAAGAGTTCAAATTCTATAAAGTTATGGCCAAAACTGACATTTTCCAGAAGCATAGATAATATACAATTTTTATTTTAGATAAAAATATTTTAGTATAGCATTTCTAAAACTAAGCTTTAAAAATAATTAGAAATCATCCTGAACGTGTCCTATGAGGTCAAATTCAATTCACTGCCCTCTGTGTTGCTATTGGTAGGCAACTAGGAGGCTCTTATGGGCAGCTAAGTTGTTTTCCACAGAGAAAGTCTCCATTTCCTTCCACAACTAATATAAATGAATTTATTTAAACCTTTTCTAAAATGATATATATTCTCAGACTGGGCTCTTGGAGTACAAACTCCTTCTGATTACTATCTGGTGTCTAATCTAAGACTGCATTTTATTTATTCTAAGGTCCTTCTTGGTTTTTCAAGAAGTGTTCCCCACTTCTAATATCTAAGAATTCCTTTGCAATCATTGAAATTGAGATCTCATACGATCTCTGCTTTTATCTTCCCAACTTGGAGAATGCTGATTTTAATTGAGGAATAACTTCTTCTGCTTGATAATTTTACATCTTTCTTGAGTTACTGACTCTGAGAGCTAAAAAGGACTTAGTCCAAACATCTCATTATACATTTGAGAAAACTGCCTCGAGAGAGGGTGAATGACTGGCTCAGAGCATAAGGATGGAATAATCAAGGATTCAAAATTTTAGAGATTTTTTCACTTAGCAAACTGCATCAAGAATGCATAAGGGGGACTTCCCAGGTGGTCCAGCAGTTAAGACTCCGTGCTCCCAATGCAGTGGGCCCGGGTTCGGTCCCTTGTCAGGGAACTAGATCCCGCATGCCACAACTAAATATTCCCCATGCTGCAACTAAAAGATCCCGCGTGCCACAACGAAGATCCCGTGTGCCGCAACTAAGACCCGGCGCAGCCAAATAAATAAATAAATATTTAAAGAACAAAAGAATCATAAGGGCTCCTACTCAAGATGAATTTATGCTTCAACACAGCTGCTCTGCTCCAAACATAAAGCAGTGACACTTAAAAAGACAGAGGAGGACTCAAAAGTGAGATGAATATTTCAATGGCCCATAAACAGAAGAGAAAAACAAAGAATAGGGTGAGACTAAAACTGGGGGTCTCCTGGGCTCTGAGTCTAGAGCGGGATATGGTGACAAGGAGCCGGATTTGTATGTTACAGAGGCTAATGGTACTCAACATGTGATAGAGGAACAGAGACAGCCTTATTGCTTGAAGCCAGTAGGGTGGAAGAAAGATGGTGGCCAACCTTCCTCCTCATAGGAAGTAAAGAGCCTAAGCAGGCAGGAGGACAAAGATGGAGCCATGACACCAGGATCAGAGCCAAGTAAACAAGTGAACCTTTTAATGAATTGGTGATGTCCCTGACATCACCTTAGATCAAGAACGCTAAACTCCACTGTAAGATCTGGTTCTGGACTGGAGTTTGGAGGTGGGGGTAGTATTGCTGGTAGCAACCGCAACACCATTAGATTGGTGGGGCTTGGCTGGGGGGGGAAGGGTAAAATATCTTCTGCATAAAATGTGCTTCTAAGGACACACGAAGAAATCAAATACTAACAATACAAGAAACAACCCGGAGCATAGATATTAACAAAATATGTCACTATACGTAATTACATATTTATTGTTTTTAAAAAAACGATTTGTTTGCATTAAAAAAAAACCCAAAAAACTTCTAGGCAACGATGACAAGATGGGGCAGTAGGTAGCTAAAGCATGTTAGTATCTTTGGTGTGTTAGGAGAAAGAAATACAGAGTGATTTTAGATTTATGAGAATAATCTACAGCTAAGTAGGTAGGCTAAACATTTACATATTGCAAACTGAGAGGCTTCAATAGAACTAAGTGACAAGGCCATGGGTAGCTGTTATGTTTTTTTCTGCATGTTTCTATGTATTTGAAATAGTTACTAATTTAACAAATATTGCTAATTCCAGTAAAAGTCAGATTGTGGTATAAAATACATGTAAAAGGAAAAGAATAAACAAATTGGAAGATTGTAACGTTCTAAGATAAGAGTCTAAATGTGAGATTTACACTTGTTTTCTATTTCTTTTACTATTGGCAAAACGAATACAATTAGTTGATGTATTATTTCTTACTGAGTTCTTAAGGGTTTTCAATCAATTTTTAAGGATGAAACATACAATGGTGGTTAATTATGAAATGTGTCAAACGCACCAGACAAGTTAAAAGAAACTTACAGTGAACACCCATAAGCTCATCACCTAGATTCTGCCATCAATATTTTACTATACTTGCTTTACCACATATATCTTCTGTCCATCCATCAATTCACCTAATTTTTTGATACACTGCAAACTTGCAGACATAAGTAAACTTTTCTCTAAATACATTAGCATGCATATCATTAGCTAGAGTTCAGCATTTGTTCACAGTTCTTTTTTTGATGGAAAATTTAACACAATGAAATTCAGAAACCTTATTTTTTATCATCTTGTAATGTCCAGAATGGAGACAGGAAAGTGGGCTGACTAGAGGTCATAGGTCCTGAGGAATGACACAGTGAGTGCTGTCTCTGGAGGCCTAGAGAGGAGCCTGAACTTCCACTAGGGTCCAAAAGTAAGGAGGCATACCTACCCCCAGGGGTGTGGGCAGAGGCCAAGTGGGGAACCTGGACTTCCATTCTCACCTGGCAGTAATGGTGTCAGAGGCCTGCTAAAATAGAAGTTAAACTTACTAAGATCCAGAGACTCCCAACACTCAAAATGTCCAGGATACAATAAAAAAAAGAAAAAAAATAATTCATTATATAAAGTACCAGGAAAATCTCAACTTGAATGAGATTGGTATCAAAAGATACCAATATGAGATGACACAGATATTGGAATTATTTGACAAGCATTTTAAAGAAGCCATCTAAAAATGTTTCAATAAACAACTATGGAGATGCTTAAAAGAAATTTAAAACATAGAAAGAAATACAAAGCCTCAAGAAAGAAATAAGGAAATCTCAACAAAAAAATGAAAGATAAAGGAGACCCTAATGGAAATTCTAGAACTGAAAAATACAATAACCAAGATTAAAAACAGACACACACACATACCTACACAAGTCACTGAATAGACTCAACCACAGAATAGAAGAGAAAAGAATCAGTGAACTTGAAGATAGGAAAACAGAAACTATGCAGTCTGAACAACTGAGATAGAAGAGATGGGAAAAAATGATCAGAGCCTCAGGAACCTGTGGGATTATAACAAAAGATCTAACTAACATTCATGTCATCGGAGTCCCAGAGGAGAGGGGAGTTTGGAGCTGGAAAAGTATTTGAGAAAATAATGGCTGAAAAATCCCCACATTTGGCAAAAGACATAAACCTACAGTTTAAAAAGCTGAGAAAATCCTAAACAGGTTAAACCCAAGAAATCCATGACAAAGTACATAAACTTCTAAAAACTAAACACAATTATCTTGAAAGCAATGAGAGAAAAACACCACCTAGATTCACTCATAGGGAAAACCCAATTCTCATCAGACAGAGGCCAGAAGGAAATGGAACAATATTTTTTGAGTGCTTAAAGAAAAGAATTGCCAAGCTAGAATTGTATAGCTAGTGAAAATATCCTTCAGGAATAAAGGGAAACAGGCATTCTCAGATAAAGAAAAACTAAGAGAATTTGTAGCCTGCAGACCTACCCTTAAAGAATGGTTAAAGGAAGTTCTCTAAATAGAAAAAAACATGATAAAAGAAGAAATCTCTGAATATCAGGAAGGAAGGAAGAACAATGGAAAGAGTAAAAGCAAGGGTAAATATGAGAGGTTTCTCTTAAGTTTTCTAAATTATGCTTGACGGTTGAAGGAAAATTATGACACTGTGTGATGTGGTTCTCAATGTATGTAGAGGAGATATTTAAGACAATTAGAAAGCAGGGAGGGTAAAGAGGTTTAAAGGGAGGTAAGGTTTCTACATGTCACTTCAACTGGAACGTTGACACTAGCCAACTATGGGAAGTTATGTAGGTATAAAGTCACACCAAAAGCTATACAAAGAGATCCACTCAACAACACGGCAGACAATTCAGAATGGAGTTCTAAAAAATGTTCCGGTAACACATAGGAAGACAGAAAAAAATAAAACAGAGGAATGAAAAAAGAGGGAACAAAGAGAAAAAATAAAACAGCAGACTCAAGAGTTAAAGATGTCCCTCCAGGACCTGCCTGCTTTGGGATGCTTTTCAGAGCCCTGAGGGAGTTGCTTTGCAGATATTACCCAGAATTTACAGTTCTCATCACTGGGCAAGTTATTTGGAGAGGAGCTTACTCAGTCATTATTGGAAGTAGTGTCTCATTAACTAGTTTTAGTAATAATGCTTTTTATTTGTAACTTGGCTTAGGCTTATTAAAGAAGTATTCTTAAGTAAATAGCATGAGTGTGTAACTACTAAATATGTTCTCTAACTCCTCGATTTGGAAAATTTGGCATAAATTTGTTTCATAAACTAACTTCTATTATTTTTATGTAAAATAACTTCTCCTATTTTGATATATTATTCAAAATAAAATTCTAATCTTTGTTTTATGTTGTCACGTATGAGAATAGCGAGAGGTACAGCAAAAAATGTGGAACCAGATCTGGGAAAAAGAAGGCAATTCATCTTTTCTTGGTCACTGGCGACACCTACTGGCTCGTTTTTGGCAGTGATCTTGCGCAGAGCATGTAGAAGGAAGGAAAGACCCTTACAGTAACACAAGTTCATTTATTTACCCCCAGTGCAGATGAAAGAAAGGTACCTTCCTCATGCTGCGAGTTAGAAGTACACTCAGCAGAAGGAAAGATATCTATCAGTGTTCTCTACCTCACTGCACGTCACCACCATCCACCCCGAGGTGGAAGTCAAAGACCTCGCGTCACGCTTGGCGTCCCACTCTCCCTCACCTGCCACATCCAACCCACCACCAACCAAACTGTGTTGGGTTTTGCCTCCTAAATATCCCTCCGGCCACAGCGTTCATCTCCACTTCCCTTATCTAAGTTACCATCGTCATCTCTCATCTGGTCAACTTATGATGTTCCATGTATTGGCCTAAGTGCTTTACTTTCATTAACTCATTTAGTCCTCACATCGACCCTAAGGGATGCACGTGAGACAGAGAGCAAGGTCGAGTCATTTGGTCAGCATCCCACACCCAGCTGGCAGAGCCAGGGTTAATTCCAGGCAAAATGGCTCCAGATTTCGTTTTCTTGAGGCGACACTTGCTGGCCTTTGACCACCACACTGTGACATAGCCCCCAAGTGGTCTACTCAGATCCCTCTGACCCCCGCCCCACCTTCAATCTATCTCCAGAGAGGAGCCAGAAATCATCCCCAAACATACGTCTAAGTCATGTCTTACCTCCAATGACTTTCCCCGCTTTTAGGGTAAAGACGAAACTCCCTACATCATGGCTTACAACGTCTTACGCTGTATCTCCTGCTTCATCCCGCCCTACACTTCCTCTTGCTCCCCCCACTCAGCCCCCTGGCTCCCCTTCCCAAGTGCTTTCCTGCCAAGGCCCTGGCCCATGCTGCTCCTTCAGCCAGGTACACACTCCCCTTGTCCCCTTTTCTCTTCACCTCCTTACGGCCTGTTCACCCCTCAGATCTCAAGGCAAGCATCAGCCCCTCAGGAGGTGGACTATGGAATTGAGAATTCTTTTCTGGTGCTACAAATCTCCCTCTAAGCAATGCTTTCGCTAACATCCCACAAATACTATGCTGCATTTTCATTTTTTTGCTCAGTTCAAAATATTTCCTAATTTCCCTTGAAATTTTCTTTTAACCCATTGATTCTTGAGAAATCTGTTGTTTAATTTCCAAGTATTTAAGGATTTTTCCAGTTATCTTTCCATTTCTGATTTCTAATTCAATCACATGTGATCAAAGACCGTACATTGTATGATTTCAATTCTTCTAAATCTGCTCAGGACCATCTATTTTGCTGAATGTTCCATATGCACTAAAAAGAATGCGTACTTTCCTCTTTGGGGGTGAACTGTTGTACAAATGTTAATTAGATCCAGTTTGTTCATGGTGTTATTCTGTTCTCTTATATTCTTACTAATCTTCTGTCTACTTGTTCTACAGTACTGTAGAGAGAAGTATTAAAGTCTCCAATTATGACTGTGGCTTTGCCCATTTCTCCTTTCAGTTCTATCCATTTTTACTGCATGTATTTTGAAGCTCTGATGTTAGGTGTATACACATTTAGGATTGTTACATCTTCTTGGTGAATTGTCCATTTTATCATGTAATGTACCACTTTATTCCCAGTAATTTTCCTTCTTCTGAAGTATACTGTCTGATATTAATATGTTTTGAATGGTGTATCTTTTTCCACCCTTCTACTTCTAA
Source organism: Balaenoptera physalus (assembly GCF_965194825.1). Taxonomy (NCBI): domain Eukaryota; kingdom Metazoa; phylum Chordata; class Mammalia; order Artiodactyla; family Balaenopteridae; genus Balaenoptera; species Balaenoptera physalus. Next base: position 12,488,342 of record NC_138894.1, read on the forward strand.
CCTGCCTATATTATTATGTTTAAGGTGGTTTCTTAAGCATAGCCTATGGTTGGCTCTCTCTCATTCTGGTTTTAATTTGCGTTTCCTGGATGACTTATTATATGTTGTGTATCTTTTTATAGGCCCATTGGTTTGTCATATTTTCTTTCTTTTTTTTTTTTTAAACATTTGTACTATACTTTTTAAAAAAAATAATTAATTAATTTTTGGCTGCACTGGGTCTTTGCTGCTGTGCGCGGGCTTTCTCTAGTTACGCCGAGCGGGAGCTACTCTTCGTTGCGGTGTGCGGGCTTCTCATTGTGGTGGCTTCTCTTGTTGCAGAGCACGGGCTCTAGGCATGCGGGCTTCAGTAGTTGTGGCGTGCAGGCTCAGTAGTTGTGGCACACGGGCTTAGTTGCTCCGAGGCATGTGGGATCTTCCCGGACCAGGGATTGAACCCGTGTCCCCTGCACTGGCAGGCAGATTCTTAACCACTGCGCCACCAGGGAAGTCCCCATATTTTCTTTCTTTAAGTGCCTGTTCAAGTCTTTTGTCAATTAAAAAAACCTGAGTTATCTTTTTATTTCTTGGCTATCCTTGAATCGTTCCTGACTGTAGGGGAAAAGTGTGCAATATTTCACATTAAGTATGATGATGCTAGTAGCTTTGCTTTAGTTTTCTCTCGTTGCCCTTTGCCAATTTGAAGTTGCCTTCTGTTCTTAGTTTGGTGAGAACTTTTTTAAAATCATAAATGGGTGTTAAAATTTGTCAACTGCTTTTTCCGCATCTATTGAGATGATCAGGTGATTTTTCTTCTTTAGTTCTGTTAATATAGAAAATTACAATAACCTACTTTCAAATGTTAAATATTGGTTACACAGGTGTGTACATTTGAATTCCTCAAATAAACCCCAATTAGTCATGATATATTCTCCTTTTTTATACATGGCTAGATTCAATTTGCTAATATTTTGTTTAGGATTTTAGTTTATATATTCATGAGAAATACTGGTCTTATAATTTTTCTTTTTTGTAATGTCTCGTCATATTTTGGTATCATGTTTTTCCTGGCCTCATGAAATGAGATGGGAAGCATTTCCTCTTTATCTATCCTTTGGAAGTTTGTGTACTATTGGTATTATTTCTTCCTTAAATGTTTGGAAGAATCCACCAGTGAAACCATCTGGGTCTGGAGTTTTCTTTATTGGAAGATTTTTAATTACTGTTTCAATTTCTTTAACAGGGGTCATTCAAATTGTTCTATTTCTCTTGTGTCAGTTTCATTAAGTTATGGTTTTCAAAGAATTTACCTGTTTATTGATGTTATCAAATTTACTGCCATAAAGTTGTTCACAATATCCCCTGCTTATCCCTTTAATGTGTGCAGGATCTGTGCTGAGGTCTCCATTTTCATGTCAGATGGTGATCATGTAACCAAGCAGGACCCTACAAGGCCTTCCCAGAAAAGACCCCACCCCTGTCCTCCGCCTGCCTTTTGTCTGTAGAAAAACTTTAGTCAAAGAATAAATTTAATCAGAGAAGTGAAAAAATGCAGAAAGAAAGGAAAACAGTCAAGCAAGACAAAATAATAATACTTTAGCCATTAAACAAAGTCGAGGACCTTTAGTTCTTCCTCAAGGGCTGTAGATAATATTCTGAGTCGTGTCATGTGAGCTGGTTTGCAGATACTGAAACCCCCTCCAGGTGGGAGAACTTAACTGTGTGTTGCCCACAAGGATGCAGACCCCAGACTGGTTGGAACCAGAAGGTTGATGATGCTGATTCCCAATTACCTCACCACCAACCAATCAGAAGAATGTCCATGAGCCGATCATGCTCTGCTCCTTGAGCACTAGAACACTCTTCGTTACCCGCTCCAGGGTGGAACACACAGTTTTGAGGGCATTAGCCTACTGTGGCCCCCTTTGCCTGGCAAAGCAATAAAAGCTACTCTTTCTACTTCATCCAAAACTCTGTTTCTGTGTTTCTATTTGGCACCGGTGAACAGAGGCAGAGTTTCGGCAACAATTATTTGTTTTCTTTCTTTCTCTCGTTTAAAATTTCTTGATCAGTCTTACTAGGCATCTCTCAATTTTATTAATCTTTTCAAAGAATAAACTTTGCCTTTTCTGATTTTCTCTTGTTTTCTATTTCATTAATTTCTGCTCTTCATTATTTCCTCCATTCTACTTCCTTTGGGATTGACTCACTCTTCCTTTTCTAGGCTCTTGAGTTCGAGCTTAGATCACTGATTTAAAAATCTTTCTTCTTGTCTAGTGTATGCAATTAAAGTCATAAAGTTCCATCTATGCACTGTTTCATCTGTATCTCATAAATCAATTAATTAAGAGTTATTCAAATTTTTTGGTACTGGGTAGAAAATATTCTCTTAGGAATCAGGGAGGAACAGAATGGAAAAGGACACAAGGCAACTTTGTCAGGTGATGGTAATGCTCCATATGTTGACTGGGATGTTGGTTACACAGGTGTGTACACCTGTCAGAAATGCAATACTCTAAACTTCAAACCTGAACTGTATACAATACTAGAAGATAGGCATCAGTACCTTTTTGTAAGTGAAAAATCTAAGGCTCAGAGGCGTTAACTGTGATGTATAAATATCACACACTTAGCAACTGAAAGAGCCAGGAGTTAAGTCTGTGTCGTCAGAACACATGTAGTTTGCACTCTACCACACGTTATTTTATATAGATACTTATACACACACGCACGGAGAGAGAGAGAGGTTGAGAGGGAGAAAGAGACAGACAGCCCCTGTGCAGTACGCGGTGAATATGTGGCATTAACGTATGGTGGGAACCGGTTTAACTCCTCAGCAAGCTCACCTTATTGCCGTCAAACAGACAGAAGCGCACGTGTCTGCTCAGAACCTGGATGCTCGCTCCTGGAAGAGGAATCATCTTACAGCTCCAGAGGGTCAGAATCAAGGAAACACGACTTGGTCTTGACCTAATCTGAGAGAAGAATTAGTTATGAGGAAGGTTTACTTTTATGACTTATAAGACAAATTCATTTTCAAAGCACCTTTTGTAAATGCTTAAGAAAATGCATATAGAATAAAAAAAGAACAAAAGAATAAATTTTGCACACAACATACACACACAAGAAAAGTTTCAATAGTCTGTTTAATTTAACCCAAAACTTCAGTTAAAATTTTCATAAATATTTATATTTAAAATATTTGCTTTTGGGACTTCCCTGGTGGTCCAGCGGTAATGAATCCGCCTTACAATGCAGGGGACGTGGGTTTGACCCCTGGTCAGGGAACTAAGATCCCACATGCCGCAGGGCAACTAAGCCCGCGTGCCACAACTACTGAGCTTGCACGCCTCAACAAGAGAGCCCATGGGCCACAAACTACAGAGCCCACGCGCTCTGGAGCCCGCATGCCACAGCTAGAGAAGAGAAAACCCGCACGCCACAACTAGAGAGAGGCCCGAGTGCCGCAACGAACCTCTCGTGTGCTGCAACTAAGACCTGACACAGCCAAAAATAAATAAATAATAAATAAATCTTTTTTTAAATTTTGCATTTTTTTGTTAAAAGCACAAAAATTGTGATGAAAAGAATAATCAGTACAATCAGGGAAAAAGAATGACCTGACTATGGAATCAACTGTATTCCGGGTTCGTTCTTACAGCTCCTTCTTACACAAGGCAGGTCCGCGTAGAAGGTCACCACAGCATAGTGACCAGTGACACCTGGCGTTAATATTATCCAGCTAGCTCCTCCTTGTTTCAATTCCAAGCATTTATCTGCATTGTTCCCTGGCTTCTTATATAGATGTTTTGACAGAGAGAACGCACTGACCATTGGATGTAGTTATTCAGATCTACTTCACAAGATAATTCAGAATGTCAATTAAAAAAACTGGCATTCTAGTGTTTTTTTATTTAAGAACATCTTCAATTCTTAACATTCTGCTTTATGGTCCTGGACCTTTCCATTTAAATAATGTATCACTGAAAAAAAATCAGACAATGTTTAACAGTTTGTCACCTTTTCAATTTAAGAAATGAGAGCTGACAATTGAGCTCTCTGGGTACAAGTTCACAAAATTAAATGCTATTTATTCAGTACTAGTATACTACACACACCAAATATAACATATTTGTAAACTTGCAATAGGAGATATTTAATGCCAAAAAGATTCCAGGTACTGCTCTGGTTGACAAGAAAAACAGCACGAAAATTCTGCACCACCCCTCCCCACAAAACCTGACCACACTGGGTTCTCTTATTCTTCCCTGAGGCTCTGGGGGAGAAAGGGAGAAAAAGCAGAAGGTAAACAGGAAGGGGAGTGAGGAGCTCAAATGCAGTTTATATCTTCTAAGGAGGAGAAGAGGAGAATTAAATGTCAAGAGCGTTTCCTACTTCAAATAAGGGGGAGACCAGTAATCCTTCACTCCAAGCTCCCCACAAAATATCATCAGAAAGTACTGCCAAGGTCCTCATTCCTATTTAATTAAAATAATATTACTACTACCACTAATAATAATGATACTGGCTAACATTTACTAAGTTATCATCATGTGTCAGGCACTGTTCTAAGCCCTTCACACATTCAATGCAATTCTCATAATAACCCTATGTTGGAAGTATTATTACTATTTTTCCCTTTTTACAGATGAAAAAATTGAGGCAAAGAATGATTAAGATTGATACCTAGTATTATTTCCTTGGTAACAACGGGAGAAGAGAGCAATGGAGAAGAGAAACTAGATAAAGTCAAGGTAACAGACCCAAGTTTTGTCTCAGCTATGAAACTGTCACTAAGTGTTTCAAAATTACAATACAGAGACAATTTTTTTTTGTTTTTTTATAATGCATTAATCAATTTACGTTACCTGTATATTTGCAACCATGACAAAATCTGGAAAATTTATAATTTTACTGACAGTAACCATACTTACAGAGCCCGTTTTAGCATCCCACATTAGATCTCTGAAGGCCAGTTGTGAAGTAGTGAGCGCTGGTTGTAAGAAGTAACTTGCTCGAAATTGATTCCCTGCAAAAATAATTGTTCCTTTATTTTCTTACAAAGAACGAATGAAATTCAAAACCCCAAATTCATGATGTTATGGTACAAACTTAGGAAACAGACGTCGAAAATGCCAAGCTGTTTACTAGAAACTTGCTTCCTAAGACAGACGTACCAACAGAGATAAGAACAACAGCAGGAAACGTAAGGATAGAAGCACATGAGAGCTGATCTTAAAGTGGCTTTAGGAAAGACCTTAAAGACTTTTAGGCCAGTAACATGCCCCATGATGAAGATGATCCATTCAAATATTTTTGTAAAATGCAGAAAATCTGTGAACACTTTTTAGCTATTTTAGAAAAAGTATATAATCATTAATTTTACTTCTTAACACAAAAGCATTTTAATACTGTTCTTCCATACTTGTGTCATGAAGAATACTTATTACAAAATCATTTACTCACCCAAGAACTCATTTTTGAGTTCCTACTCTGCCAGGTGCTATGCTGGGAGCTGGAAACATAAACGTGAATCAGAGAAATATGGCCCCTGCCCTCATTAGCTTACACTTCAGTGGGGGAAACAGTTACGAAAAATAAGCAGACAAAAGAAAAAATAATTATAAGCTGACTTAGACTTATAAAGGGTGCTCAAGTGAATGGGAGTAGGAGGGCCTACATGGAAGGTGTCTCTGGGAATGTACCCTGAGACCCAAAGCATGAGAAGCAGGGAATTCCCTGGCGGTCCAGTGGTTAGGACTCCACGAGGGCCCGGGTTTGATCCCTGGTCGGGGAACTAAGATCCCGCAAGCTGCGCAGCACAGCCCAAAATAATAATAATAATAAATAGATAAATAAATTAAAAAAAAGAGATTTATAATAATTAAAAAAAAAAAAAAAAAAACAAAGCATGAGAAGCAGCTGGGTGTTCAGGGAGGGCTGAGAAGAGCTTCCCGACAGAGAAGCCTCAAAGCAGCCCCTCCACAGATGACTGAGCAGCTCAGGGTATACAGGGGAGCCTCCCCACAACATTATTCCTCTTTAAAATGAGCTTATGAACAAATGTTGCCAAGTACAGGGCAATCCAAGAATGAATTAAGGAAACGGAAACAGCGAATAGGGAAAACTCTTTGGAAAAGTCTCACTGTGAGGAAAAGCAGAGAAAGGGAGGCTTCATCCAGGATGGGACAGGGTTGGGGGGAGCTGGTCCGTAAAGGTGGGAGGTTTTAGGTTTGCTGGGACTACTGATGAGGGACTCAGCCAGTGGGGCAGGGGAGAGCAGGCTGAAGATACAGGAAAGGGTTGATCAAAGAGTCGCGTTTTTGAAATAAAGGACGGGGGCTTGGCCTCTGATAGGATCAGGGCTCCTTCCTCCTTCACAGGCAAGATGAAGGAAGAGATGAGTGTCCGAGAGATGTGAGATGTTACATCTTTTTCAATGACTTGCTTTGGCTGTGCCAGAAAAATTAGATGTAAAAGTGACCGCTTAACTAAAAGTCTGTGGTGGCTGATGGACACCTGTTACCTTCCTCCAGAAGCTGGAAGAGGGTGGAAGGCCTGAACCCGGCAGGAATAGCTCCCATCGTGGTCAATACGTCGACGGTGTTTATCTGCTGAAGAGAGTGAAACAAAAATTTGCTTGGTTTCATTCATGTTTCCTCACCTCTAGGATACTCTCTCTTTATCACTATAGCAACTACAACCCCCGAAAGCAAAATACAAACATACAGACTTCAGCGGAAGAATACAGCAATTTAACCCCCAATTCCCGAGAAGATGCCATTGCTGAATCCTGGCCTTTCCTGAGGACCTAAGCCCCGTGCAGTGCCCAGGGGGCTGAGCTCCGTGCTCCAGATCTGCTGCTTCCTGCACGGCCCCCATCAAAATGGCCTGTTCTGCTCCACAAAGTACTGCCATGTCACAGATGAGTTGATATCGTAAACTGATATGCACTGAAGAATTAATGGCTTTTTTGTACACTATATGTACATACACACACTCACACACACACACGCATGCACACACGTGCATGTCCATGTAAGTGATAAGTGGGGTAAAAAAGACAAAAAGAATATATTTACTAAATGGTTAGTGATGATTACTTATGGAAGGAGTGGATTTTCATTTTGTTATGCAACTTTTTAAATGATAGGATTATTGATAGTTTCTTACTTTTTTTTTTGGTTGCGCCCCATGGCATGTCTTAGTTCCCCGACCAGGGATCAAACCCACGCCCCCTACACTGGAAGTGCGGAGTCTCAACCACTAGACCACCAGGGAAGTCCCAAGTTTCTTACTTTTTTGAGCTTTTTGGAATTTTTTAATATTAACAAAATTTAACAACTGTCTTTACCCAAATGATAGAAAATTCAAGCAGAATCAATGAGAGACATTTCCAAGCCCTCATAGGCATAGGCTTACTAAACCAGAAATATGTTTTAATGCTCTGTGCATTCCATGCTCTGTATCCTGCTTAAGATCCAATGCTTTCATTTAAAGTTTCCATCCTGTTTTGAATCTGAACTCTTATCAGAGCTATTAGGTAACAAAACGAGACATCATTAACAAGACAGGAGATACCAACCTCTGAGATGGCTTTTCGGACAGCACTCCAATGAGAATCGGTTCTAGGGAGAAAGGGTAGCTAGGTGAGTGCACAGAAAGATTATGCCTATTCACTCAATTAGGGAATTTCATTAATCAAAGAACAAAGTATATAATTGTAACTTCTGAAAACCTAAAAGAGTCTACCTGAAACTAAGCATAATATCATGTGCTAAAAATAATCACCAAGTTAAAGTTGTAATGATCTTAAGCAAACAGTAATATGAAAAGCCCTGCTCCCAAACTATAAGCTGTTTCCATTTCAAGAAATTCTTGAATTACTTATAATAGCAAAAATAAACAAATAAAACGTTTCCTAAACCTACTTTGATGTCCCCTCACACCTTTTTACCTTTGTTTAACTTCTGCTCCTTCTGCCGTTTCATCCCCTACCTCTACATCTTCTTCACTGCCTTCTTCACTAGACTCCTCGCCTTCTTCTTTATTATAGGGCTGAAAAATTACTGAAATATGAAGTACTTTTTACCTAATGCAAAAATCAACCAATAAACGTACTTTCAGAAAGGCTCAAGTGTAGATAGGGATTTAGTATATGATGGGCATATAAAAAATCAGTGGAAAAATTTCAATACATGGTTGATAATGTCACTATATGAAAAAATTACAATGACAGAGGTAGAGAACAAGTTTAATAAAAATAAATGCCAGATGGGAATTATTCAAATGAAAAAAAAAAGAAGAAAAGACAAAAAAGCAAAAAGAACTATACAAGTGTTAGAAGGAAATAATCTTTTTTTTTTTTCTTTTTTTTGGCCACACCACATGGCACGTGGATCTTAGTTCCCAAACCAGGGATCAAACCTGCGCGCCCTGAAGTGGAAGTGCGGAGTCTTAACCACTGGACCTCCAGGGAAGTCCCCGAAGAAAATAATCTTGAGATTCGAAAGCCCTTTCCAGTCATGATATCAAAACCATGGAACATTGATTTAACTACATAAAAAATAAAACATGGCTGAAAGTCAACAAAGAAGATATCTGCCACAAATCTCTAAGGGCTGATAACCTTATTATCAAGATATTACAAAAACTCTTATAAATCAATACAATTTTCAAAAATCCCTTAGAAAAATGAACTGAAAAGGCAATTTACAAAGAAGAAATAGAAATGGTCATAAAGCAAATGAAATCATGCTCAACCTCACTAGCAGTACAATAAATGCAAATAAAAAACAATAATGAGCCTTTTGTTTTTTTTGGTCTATCACACTGGCAAAAAGATTGATGACAACCATCACTGGCAAATGTGTAGACAAACAAGCACTCTCAGCTGCTGGAGATGGGAGTCCAAATAGGCATAACTTTCCTAAAAGGAAAAATGGCAAATTCAATCAAAATACAAAGGTGTAAACCCTTGCACCAGCAATGAGCATTTAGGAATTTATTTAAGGGGAACAACCAGACAGTTTACAAGGTATATGTGCAGACTGATCACAACACAGGGTCTTCTTTTCTAACAGAATCCCTGATTATAGCAATGAATCAGCTAAAAGACTACATTTTCCAAGCCCTCCTTGCAGCTAGGTGTTGTCAAGAAACTAAATTCTGGCCAAGGAGATATAACTGGAAGTTTTTTGTGTAACTTCCAAGAAACCTTTAAAAGACTGCAACTCATGCCTTTCGACTTCTTTTTCCCCTTTCCTCTTTCACTGCTTGGAATTGTTAATAACGAAAGATCTAGCAGCCAACCTAAGCTAAAGAGATAACTACCCTAGGAAGAGCTGCTCGCACCTACCCACAGGGTAAAATGTTAGATAGGGCCTTACCATTCCTTGATTGCCCATCTCCACACTTCCTCCACACACAAGAGAAATATGCTTCTACCTTATTTAGGCCACTATTTTGGAGCTCTTCTGTAACTCATAGCGGAAGCTAATCTTACCTTCTTTGCAATGTCATTTACAGTTATTATAGGTTGGAAACAACCTAAATGTCCATCTAAATGAGACTGGAATACTATGCTACCATTGAAACAGATGACCCAGAGCTGAGCTGGGCTACAGGGCAGGCACTCACCACCTGTGCCTACTGACACTTGAAATGTGACCAGTCTAAACTGAGATGTGCTATTTAAGTATAAAATACACACTAGAATTTGAAGATTTAGCATTAAAAAAAAAGAAAGGATTTTAAAATATTGATTATATGTTGAAATGAGATAATATATTTGATATATTGGATAAAATAAATTATTAAAAATAATGTCACCAGGCTTCCCTGGTGGCGCAGCGGTTAAGAATCTGCCTGCCAATGCAGGGGACACGGGTTCGAGCCCTGGTCCGGGAAGATCCCACATGCCGCGGAGCAACTAAGCCCGTGCGCCACAACTACTGAGGCTGCGCTCTAGAGCCCGCAAGCCACAACTACTGAGCCCGTGTGCCACAACTACTGAAGCCTGCACACCTAGAGCCCATGTTCCGCAACAAGAGAAGCCACCGCAATGAGAAGCCCGCGCACCGCAATGAAGAGTAGCCCCCGCTCAACGCAACTAGAGAAAGCCCATGCGCAGCAATGAAGACCCAAAGCAGCCAAAAATAAACAAATTAATTAAAAAAAAATTAATAATGTCACCTGTTTCCCTTTACTTTTTAAAAATGTGTGTGGTATAATAAAAATACACATTTGGTCTTTACACCCAGTTCTTGGCACAGAGTTCCTAAAACTCTTAGAATTTCCTGAGTGTCAGGAGTGTCTTTTGTTATTCATAACAAGCCCCTTTCAAACATACTTGAGTTTATGCTCATGAGGTCATGGCTTGGGGAGGGGTGGGTGCTGGTGGCCAGAGGAACCAGTGATTAGAAGGTGGCAACTTTTAGTTCCCCCCACCCCCTCACCTTCAGGGAGGGAAAAGGAGCTAGAGATTGAATTTAATCACTGACGGCCAATGATTCCATCAATCGTGTCTATGTAATGCAACCTCCAAAAACCCCCTAAAAGACAGGGTTTAGGGAGCTTCTGGGTTGGCCCTCACTTGATGTGCTGGCAGGGTGGCTCCAGGAGCCCGTGGAAGAACCAGGTCCCACTCCCTCCCTCTCCCAGTACGTTGCCCTGTGCACCTCTTCCATTTGGCTGTTCCGGAACTATATCCTTTATAATGAACTGGGAAGCAAAAGTGAAGTGCTTCCTGAGATCTCTGGGTCCCTCTAGCAAATTATTGAACCTGAGGAAAGGTGTGGGAACTTCCAAGTTTAGAGCCGGTCACTCAGAAGCAGAGCTAGCCCCTGGGACTTGTGACTGGCACCTGAAGTGGGGCAGTCTTGCGGGACTGAGCCCTTACCTTGTGGGGGTCTGTGCTAACTCCAGGAGCTAGTGTCAGAATTGAACTGAATTGTTGGATACCTGGTTGGTTTCAAAGAATCAGTGTGGAAAAACAACATGTATTTGGTGTCAGAAGAAAAACACACAGTTGGTGTTAGAAGTGGTGTGAAGAAAAACAAGACAGCTCAGTGTTGTTACTAGAAAACTTTAAATTACATTTGTGGTTTACATTATATTTCTATTGGACAGCACTGATCTATATATATTGGCACAGAAAATGACCATGCTATACTATGAAATGTGAAAGAAATAGGCCATAAACATGCATATATAGTAAAGGATCTTAGTAAAGGATCATATATTTGTGGAAGTTAACACAAAGTTAACTGTGGTTTTGTTTCACAACAAATAATAAATGCCTATTAATTTTTATGATCAACATTAATCCACAGAACATCTTCATTGTGGGATAACATTCTAGGGCTCAGCTACATAAGGGCACTTCACAGGTCCCCAGAACTATAATACACAGTATTTTTCCCATGCTCTGTCCCTCTAAAATTGAGGCAAATTCTATATCTTAAGTCATTCACTAGTCAATTGATCAAAGAATACATCTTAGTGTTTTATTATAAATGAAAAAATGTCTTGAAGAAGAAAAAGGAAAGAATAAACAAAAAAGACTAACCTCCAAGTAGGTTCTGGGAATAAGACCTTTGTTTCCTTTGGCGTTCTTAGCCATCCACCAACCATCAGGGTTTTTTTCAATGATAAGGAGAATTTCCCCTTTCTTAAAGAAAATAAAAGTAAAAATTTTTTAATTAAAATTTACCCCTAAATTCAGAATTATCAACATGAAAACTATTTTCAAAAACAGAAGAGCATCTACTCTTTTTACCATTTTACTACCAGGTAACTTTGATAACAGAATTTCGCCTGACTACCGCTTGTAAATCTTAATTATCACTTATTTTATTTATACAGATTGAGTCTTCAAAAAATTAATATCAGGAATATCTAATCCAGGAATACAGGTAGAGTTTTCTTACTATGTTAGGTATGAAAATTTATCCTTCGGTTAGCTTCCAGTCTGTTTCTACTACCTTAAATGTAAGGTCTCCGACTTGCTGAGCCGTAAAATCTCCAACAGCAATGTATCCTCCACTTGTGGCCTCTTCATCTTCTTCTTCTTCTTCTTCTTCTTCTTCTTCTTCATCTTCTTCAGCAGAATTGTCATCGTCCTCTCCTTCAGTAAGCGCCCCAGTTCTGCAAAAAATAGTTCTTTGACAAGGGTCGCCTGAAATAACGTATAAGAACAGATCCAGATTGAGTACGAGTATAACTTCTACATATAGAACTGGCCTATATTTGGAAGTGGCAAATAAAGGGAATAAAGTGAAAGTGCAACTAACAGCTTCTACCATCTAGCAAAGAATATGTGACCGAGGAACTGAGAGTGATGAGGAGTTAATATATCTGAGGAACGTATGGGACCTGGTGAAGCATGTGCTGGACTTGAGGCCAAGAGACTTGCACTGAAATCTTGGATTCATCCATTCAGCAGATGCTGCTTGAGCATTATTGCACAGTGATTAGAGCACGGGTTCTGAGTTTAAGTTCTGGTTCTATCTCCTTCTCATTGAGTGACCTTGGATAGGTTTCTTTTAATCTCCCCATTTCTCATTGGTAAAGTGGAGATAATAATAGAACCTGCCTCATAAAGTCATCATGAAGATGAGAGGAGTTACAAACTTGCAAAGTGTTTACGACAGTGTCTGCAGGCTTTCAATAAAAGTCGGCGATGACGATGATGATGATGATGATATACGTCAGGTTCCGTGTCAGACACAGTAGATACAGAGATAAACGAGACACAATTCCCTGTCCTCAAGGAGGACAATGAAACAATCTATCAGACGGATAAGTACTATATAGTTCAGCAGATACTGCAGTAGAGGTAAACACAGGATACTAAGGAAGCACATAAGAGGGACACCTAACCTTGACTGCATGGGTGGGGATGAGGAAAGGCTTAGAATTAGGTCTCGAGGGATGAGTTGGAATTAATCAGGTAAAAGGGGAGTAGAAAGGTAAGGAAGGGAGTGGAGAAAGGAGGCTCAAGATCAGGGAACCTCAAGTAGCTCATGAGTGGTAGGACGAGGCTTGGGAGAAATAAGCAAGAGATGAGACTGAAAAGAGGTTAGCAGAATGCATCCCACGTGAGCTTTATCTCTAAAGGTACTCCCTAAAAATGAAGGAAGGGAAAGGCATGATCTGATCTGCACTTCAGGAAGATGATCAGGCTGCCACGTGGGCAAGAGATTGGAAGAAGGGCTAAAGGCAAAGATGGCTGTTAAAAGTGAGACATGAAACAGTTTAAACTAAGAATTAGGGATGAAGAGAAAGGTGTTTGGGAAAGATACTGAGGAGGGAAGAGAGGGGAGCTAAAATACTAGCTTGGATAAGTTGTTAAGTCTCCCTGAGCTTTATTTATTCATTCAACATTCAGCATTTACTGGGCACCTACTGTGTGACAGACACTATGTGCTAGGTGTGTAACAATGAACAAAACAGAGGTCTTTGCTCTCCTAACGTTTACATTAGAGAAGCTTATCTTTAAAATGGGATAACAGGGGCTTCCCTGGTGGCACAGTGGTTAAGAATCTTCCTGCCAATGCAGGGGACACGGGTTCGAGCCCTGGTCCGGGAAGATCCCACATGCCGTGGAGCAACTAAGCCTGTGCGCCACAACCACTGAGCCTGTGAGCCACAACTACTGAAGCCCGTGCACCTAGAGCCCGTGCTCCACAACAAGAGAAGCCACCGCAATGAGAAACCCACGCACTGCAACAAAGAGTAACCCCCACTTGCCACAACTAGAGAAAGCCCGCACGCAGCAACAAAAATCCAACAAAGCCAAAAATAAATAAATGAAATAAATTTTAAAAAATAAAAAATAAAAAAATAAAATGGGATAACAATACTTTGATGCAAATGGACATTGCTAATCATAAAACTAGCCAAAGAGACCCAAATGGCTCTTCTTTATTATGCTAATACAGTAAATTTCAATTACTGATTTTTCAATGTTAAATTAACCTTGCATTCTAGAATAAATCCCACTTAGTCATGATGTACTGTCATTTTTATATGCCCTGGATTCTATTTGCTAACATTTTATATTGAGTTTGTGCATTCATTCATGAAGGCCTTGTATTTTTCTTATAATACTCTTATCAGATTTTGATACTGAAGTTATCTAGCACTCAAAAAATGATTTGGGAAATGTTTCTTTTTCTATTCACTAGAAAGATTTTATAATACTGGTATTATTTCTTACTTAAATTTAGAAATTTATCAGTGAAGCAACCTGAGGGTTTATTCTGTGGAAAGGTTTTAATTATATAGTCAACTTCTTTAGTAGACATTTTTATTAAGATTTTCTATTCATCTTGTGTAAATTGAGTACATTTTGTTTTTCAAGGAACTTATTTTATCTAAATTTTCAAATTTATTGGCATAGAGATGTTCATAGTATCTTCATAGTATCTTTTTAATTTCTGTAGACTCTGTCGTGATTAGTTTTCTTCCATTTTATTGTTGTTGTTTTCCTTCTCTTTCTCTTTTCTTAATCAATCTTGCTTGGAATTTACCCATTTAATTAACTTTTCCAAGAACCAACTTTTGGTTTATTGATTTTATCGACTGTATGTCTGTTTATTATTCACTGTCTTCTGCTCTTTATTATTTCCTTACTTCTATTTTTCTTGGGTTTAATTTGTTATTCTTCTTCTGGCTTCTTAGGTTGGAAACTTCAGTAATTAATTTTCAACTTTTCTAAACTATGCATTCAAAGTCATAAATTTCCCTCTAAACACTGCTTTAGCTGCAGCCCACAGCTGTATTTTATTATCATTCAAAATATTTTAAGATTTCCATTGTAATATTTTCTTTGACCCTTAGGTTACATAGAAGTATGTGACTTAATTTGCAAACATTTGGAGATTTTTAGTTACTTTTCTGTCATTTGAGTTTTTTAAAAATTTGATATATAATTGACATATACCATTGTATTAGTTTTAGATTGTCACTGAGTTTTAATGTAATTCCAAGTCATCAGACTATACACTGCATGATTTCAATCCTTTGACATTTGTTGACAATTGCTTTATGGTCCATTATGATTCATTTTGGTTAACGTTATACGTGCACTTGGAAGAGAGGTGTATTATCTAGTTGGATACAGCGTTCTACAAATATATTTTTAATTAGGTAAAGGTGGTTAAGGTTTGTAGATTATATAGCTCTCCTTCGGTGCTAACAATTTTTACTTTATACGTGTAAAGCTATGTTATTAGGTGTCTACACATTAGGGATAATTTTTTTCTATTGAATTGATCCTTTTATTATCATAAGATGTATTTATCTATTAAATTACTTTGGACCTTAAAGTTTTCTCTGCCTGACACTACTATAGCTGCATCACCTTTGTTCTGGTCAGGGTTAACATGGAATACCTTTTTCCAATCTTTTACTTGCAACCTACCTATGCTGTTTTAAATGGCCCCCATACTGCTGAAATGCTGTGTAGTGTTCCCAAGCACAAGAAGGCTGTGATGTGCCCCAATGGAGAAAATAAGTGTGTTAGATTTCTTCAGGCATGAATTATAGGGCTGTTGGCTGTGAGTTCAATGTTAATGAATCAGTAACATACATTAAATAAGGTATCTTTAAACAGAAACACACATGAAACAAGGACATGTATTACTCAGGTTTCAAAAACAATTGTGACCAGAGCCTCACAGGAACCTAGCTGTGTATTTTCCCTAGAAGCCATGGTTTATTATTCACCTATTCAGTATTTGCAGCAACTTTATGGAACATAACCACTGCAAATAATGAGAATTGACTACATATTATAAATTCCTAAACATATATTTTCCTTTACACAATCAAGTGTTCTCTAAACATTTAGAAAAGAAGAAATAGGCTTTTCTATTTACCCACATACTGGTGCTCTTCATTCCTTCTTGCAAATCCAGGTTTCCTGTGGGATCATTTCCTTCTTGCCTAAAGGACTTCCTTTAGCAAATTTCTCAGCATCTGTTTGACAAATTTTCTCAGCTTTTGTTTGTCTGAAAATGTCTTTATTCTACTTTAGTTTCTGAAAGACGCTTTTGCTGTACACAGAATTCTGGGTTGATAGATTTTTTTTTCTTTCAACTCTTTTATGATGTCACTGCATTATCTTCTGACCTGTATTTTTTCTAACAAGATGTCAACTTTAACTTGAATTGTTGTTTGCCTGTACATATGTTTCTTTATTTCCCTGGCTGCTTTTAAGATTTTCTATTATTTTTAGTTTTCAGCAGTTTAATTCTGATGCACCTATTTGCAGGTTTCCTTATATTTATTGTTTGGGGTTGCCTGAGGTTCTTGGACCAGTGAATTGATAACTTTTTTAGATCTCAATTTAAAAACGTATTGAAATATTTCTTGTGCTCCACTCTCTCTCCTCTCCTTCTGGGACTTCAATTACACATATGCTATAACCTATGACCATGTCCCAAATCTTTCTTACATTTTGTTCTGTTCTTTTCATTCTTTTTTTCTTTTTGTGCATGAGTTTGAAAGTTTTTCATTGCTCAGTCTTTGGGTTCACTGATCTCTTCCTCTATTGTATCCAGTCTTGTGTTAAACCATCCAATTTTTTTTTTCTTTTCATATATTGTGTTTTTTAGTTTCAGAATTTCCATTTTGGTCGGTATTAGTTTCCATTTCTCTGCTTAAGATTCCTCTCTAGTCAAGCAATCTGCCCATCTCTCTAAAATATTGAAAATAGTTGTTTTATAGCTCTGGTTTGCTAATTCTCACATCTGGGTCATCTAGACTTCCAATGATTATTTTTTCTCTTTTATTATAAGACATTTTCACCTTTTTGAAGCTATATATTGAACCAGATTTAGAAAGTCCTCAGCCGTTATTCCATCAGATATTATATTTTGCAGTTGTAGAATGTTCATTTGGTTATTTTCTATATTTTAATTCTCTTAAAATATGCCATGTTTTTTCCATTTCATCCATCTTTTCTTCTATTTTCTTCAACATATTAATCATATTATTCAGAAATCCTTGTCAGCTTACTCTACTATCTGGCTCAGATTTGGCTCTGCTTTTATTGACTTTCACTGCTTAATTATTATTTATTTTCCCCTACTTTTTTTTGCATTTCTAGTCATTTTTTTTAAAATTACTAGACATTGTGGATAATACATTTAGAGACTTTGGATTATGTGGTCATCCTTTAAAGAGTGTTGAATTTTGTTCTGTTATACAGTTAAATGATCTTGTTCCTGTTAAGGTCTGATTTTAGGCTTTGTTGGAAAAGATTTACTTCAGTTTTGTCTGTATTCCAAGATCACAGTTCTTAATATTAGGGTGTTTTCCTTACTCCTAGGGCATGGGCCTTATGTGATCTCCAACTAAATGCCTGAAGCATTCACCAAGGTCTCTTTACTCCAGCTAGGTACAAACTCGAATATTTTTCCAGGATTCTGTGGCCTCCAGAATCTTAGAAGTTCGCAGTCTCCCAGCAGGCACTTTCTGCCGGGCCTTCTGGCATCATGCTCTGTGCAGCCCAGGAGTCCATTCGGATTTCTGGAGCTGTCTCTCTGCAACTCTCTTCTCTCTCTCCACTCTCCACACAAGCGCCAGCAGCCTTAGCAAAAGTCCAGAACGTGACCTCTGCCTCCTCAGCCCGGCGAGGCTGCTGCTCCCTGTCTGGGATTCCGGCACCACCGCCCATAAACTAACTCTCAGGAAGAGGGTCTGGGTAAATGCAGGACTCAGCTCGTGCCTCGCTGTATTAACGATATCAGCCCTGCTTGGCTGATGTTCAATGAGTTCAAACAGCCATTTTGTATATTTTGTCCAGATTTTATGGCGTTTATGGTAGGAAGGGTAAGTCCAATACCAGCCACTTTTGTCATTCTCAGTACTGGAAATCAATGGAAATTCTAGAATCCTTGCATCTATATTCTTTAGCATTTTTTTCCCAGGATACAGTGTAAAAGTATGGGAACAGCATTTGAAGAGTCTAAATAGTTGATTTTTTTCCTTTTTTCTTCCTATGAACTGGGTTTGTTTATACTATCAAGTTTTCTTTCCATTTTACGAAGGCTATTATTAACATCCACTCCAGCAGGAAAATAATGCATGTTTCTGCCTCCAATTTTTAAAGAATATTCATAAAAGGAGTAAATAAATATGCAAATAGACAATCCAAATAATTTTCTTTTTACACATCAACACTGACATTAAAGGCATGATCCTTATTTTCTTTTTTTTAAAATTTTTTAATAAATTTATTTATTTATTTATTTTTGGCTATGTTGGGTCTTTGTTGCTGCACGTGGGCTTTCTCTAGTTGTGGCGAGCGGAGGCTACTCTTCATTTCGGTGCGCGGGCTTCTCATTGCAGTGGCTTCTCTTGTTGCGGAGCATGGGCTCTAGGTGTGCGGGCTCAGTAGCTGTGGCTTGCGGGCTCTAGAGCACAGGCTCAGTAGTTGTGGCACACGGGCTCAGTTGCTCCGCAGCATGTGGGATCTTCCCAGACCAGGGCTCAAACCCTTGTCCCCTGCGTTGGCAGGCATATTTTTAACCACTGCGCCACCAGGGAAGCCCATGATCCTTATTTTCTTTTTAAATTTATTTATTTAATTTGTTTATTTTTGGCTACACTGTGTCTTCGTGGCTGTGCATGGGCTTTTTCTAGTTGTGGTGAGTGGGGGCTACTCTTGGTTGCAGTGTGTGGGCTTCTCATTGTGGTGGTTTCTCTTGTTACGGAGCACAGGCTCTAGGCGTGCGGGCTTCAGTAGTTGTGGCATGCGGGCTCAGTAGTTGTGGCTCGCAGGCTCTAGAGCACCGGCTCAGTAGTCATGGCACACGGGCTTAGTTGCTCTGCGGCATGTGGGATCTTCCCAGACCAGGGCTCGAACCCGTGTCCCCTGCATTGGCAGGTGGATTCTTAACCACTGCACCACCAGGGAAGCCCGATCCTTATTTTCTAACATCTGTTTATTTAGCTTTTCCGATCTCTGTTTTGTTTCCCCAACTAGCTTATAAATCACCTGAGAGCAGAGATTATGGCTTCTACTTCTTTACATCTCTCATGGGATCTCACACTTTCTACTATACACAATAAATAAATGTTGACTGACTGTACTGTTACTGCCATTTGTTTTTATCTATATATGACTTTATTCTGAGTCAAACATTAAAACTGTTGGTGACATAATATCTGAAAGAAAGAAAGGAAGGAAGGGAGCATACTCAGTGACATTTTCTCTACTTATGGACACAGCAAGTTCCTGCAGTTGGTGGGTGAGCTTATCCAAAAGATTGTGTTCCTCCTCTTTCTTCTGATCGTAACTCCCAACAGGGGCAGGTTCATCAGCCTATGAGAGAATACAAGTCTATTTCACTAAAAAAATAAAAATAAAAATTTCAGTTTCCGATTACATTTATTTTGAAAGTAAAAAACTCCAATAAGTGCTATAAGACAAAGCAAATATTGATATGATACTATGCCTACCTTAGAGAAGTAAGTTTAAAAGAAATGTAGATTATTATGTTGGAATGCAAACCAAATGACAAAATAAAAGTATACCTCCTGTTTTTTTGTTTTGTTTTCTTGCTTGGTATTGCAGTCCCTCTATAGTCAGTAAGGGACAGGTTCCAGACAGAGGACTGGCTTTGGAGTCAAAAACACAAGTGCCAAGTCCAAGTTCTGCCACTTACTGGCAGTGAGACACTGGGAAAGCTGCTTCACCTTTGGAAGCCTCAGTTTCCTCATTTGTGAAACAGGAATAGTTAGGTTTTCAAATTTAGGGTCAGTCTGCCTCCAGAATTACAGTTTTGTGTCACTGGAGAAATGCAGAAGAGACACTCAGTGACCACTTGTCTCAGACGCAATAGAGGAGATTCACATGCAGGCAGACAGATGACTTTCAAATGCCTTCCACCCTAAATGCTCTGTGAGTCTCTAGCCCAGACACCTAGCTGAAGCTCAGGCTCATATTAAAAGAGGAAATCCTGATGGGAACTGCCCAGAGTAAATTCTAGTTTGCCCTGTTTCTGCAGAGTCACCAATATCAGGGCTGCCATGTGATATAAGAAGTTTCTCTACCACTTACCCTCAGGGCCAGATTATGTACTCTCCCCACAATGTAATTAAAATGAAAACAATTCTAAACTGTAAAACATAAAACTTACGCAATGCAAAAATAAAAATAGCTCCTTCCGGGTTTTTCCGAGTCCTCAATGCTGGGTGAGTTCATTAAAGCTGAACTTCTACCAGGATTTGGAGCCCTGGCTTTTCTGCTCCCAAGCACATTCAGTAAGCCCATCGGGCAGGTCAGCACTGACCACAGTTACACTTCATAACTTATGTGAACCCAGGAACTTACCCCCTCTAACGAGCTTCCACTTAACAAAATATTTGGGTAAAAACGGAATTTTTTTAACATGATTAACCATAATACTTACTTTGCTTAATTTTTGAAGAGCATTTTTATTTTCATCTATTGCCTGTTTTAATTGGATACATCTAAATTTTAAAAAAGAAAGAAACAAAATATTGATTTTCTAATTGTCAGAACAAAAAGCTATTTTATAAAATCATACATAAGTCTTTAAGCAGGTAAGGCAAGTTCTATTGCATGAATGATGTTTAAAAATTCACATGTAAAAGCCTTTCCATCCATTAGCTTGGGTGATCCTCATAGTCAAGATCTCAGGTACGAGGTACAATAACCAGAACTCAGAAAACTTCAGTGACTCTGGGCTTCAGTTTCCTATCTCTAAAATAAGGAAAGCACTGGACTTTAAAAATGCTTCTCCAGCTCTAAAATTCCATAAACCTAGGATGCAACCAAGATGACAAAACTAATAATGATAATAACAGCTAAAATTTATTTTTTGCGCCACAAATACTGCTAAGCAGTTTACAAGCATCACCTCATTGGAGTCTCGTAACAACCCTCACTCCAGTTGAAGAAAGTGAGGTTCTGAAAAGTGACCAGAGCTAGGCAGAGGGAGAGTAACCATGTGAAGGCAGAGTTTAGGATTCTACAGCTGGCCTCTCCCCCCAACAGCACACTCCCCTTGTGAACATGGCCCACCCATATGGGTACCGTGTTTTAAATATTTCATGGACAGCTCATATAATTTGGCTTAAGTCTTAAGACACCCAAATTAGAAGCATAAAAACGACTGAGTTTGGGGTTAGTGCAGGCAAACTATTATATATAGAATGGATAAACAACAAGGTCCTACAGCATAGCACAGGGAACTATATTCAGTATCCTGAGATAAACCATAAAGGAAAAGGATATAAAGAATAATGTATATATAGGTATAACTGAATCACTTTGCTGTACAGCAGAAATTAACACAACATTGTAACTCAACTATACTTCAATTTAAAAAAAAGAGAGAGAAAAAAATGACTGAAAATGGGCTATAGTTAGTTATGAGTTTTCAAAAATCAAATGTTTTCTCCACCAATAACCTGAAAAAGTCATTATTTTTTATGCTGAGTTTTTTTTTTTTTCTTCCAGAGACTCATAAAATGAAATAAGCAGGGAAAAGGGGGACAAAAATCCTTTGTGAAAGAGGCAGAAAAGAGAAGTAGAAACATCAACCTGCAGCTGACCCTGCTAGTTGTCTACCCCAAAGCCCTTCTGCCACCCTCCTCCACGCTGGCGTGCTTGGCCTCCCACTGACACACAGGTGTTCAGCCTCCACTGCAGGTAGGGTGCGTGTATGGCCCAGCGCTGGCCAATGATACACAAAAGAAATGTGTTGGGCAGTTCCTCCCATTTTATTCTCCCTGATGGAGCAGGTAAAGAACCATCATCCTTTCTGCTTTTAGGTAATGATGACTGGGGACTTCGTAATGGTATGCAGGGCTGTCACCGACAAGCTGAAGATGACAGAGCAAAATGACAGGAAGGGCTGGTCCTTGAGACCTATACACACAACAGTAGAAGAACCCATGGCAACTCTCTAGAATAATCAACTTAGTCCCTCATTCTTAAAAAAAAAAAAGATAATCCAAGGACCATTGGGCATAATGAAGAAAACTAGCAACATGGAAGATAAAATTTAAGACTAACCAAAAGTAAACAAATTAAAAAAATCTGAGCCTAGAGGAACCAAAGACAACTCAGAGAACAGAAAAGAACTTAAAAAAAAAAAAACAACTCCCAATCATGGAAGTATTAATGAGATAACCTAAAAACAGGAACACAATGCTAGAAAAAAGAAAAATTAAAGAACAAGTAAAAACATTTGTAAATTAACAATACAGCTGCTGAAATAAAACATCCACGGAAAAGTTAAAAGAAAAAGTTGGCTGCTCTCGCCTTCTGAGATGGCCCACACTCTGTGAAGCGTGTTTCTCTCTAACTAAATCCACTGCTTACCTATCACTTCGTCTCTCACTGAATTCTTTCGCGATGAGGCATCAAGAACCTGAGCTTCATTAAGTCCTGAGACCAGGTGTGTGATCTCAGTTAAAAGACCGTGGGTTCAAGTCCCAATCTGGGTTTTGGCTGGGTCTGAGACCCGGCCCATGGGTTCAAATCCCCGTCTGAGTTGCACGGTTTCAGAAGGTTTGAGGAAAAGGAACACTGAGAAAGGCTTGTGCAAGGTCAGGATTGGCTAAGATAAGACTGAATTTAGGGACTTCCCTGGCGGTCCAGTGGTTAGGACTCCACGCTTCTACTGCAGGGGGCACGGGTTCGATCCCTGGTCAGGGAATTAAGATCCCACAAGCCAAAAAAAAAAAAAAAAAGTGTCAAGAGAACCTCTCAGGCATAAACAAAAAAACAAAGAAACAAAAACTAGTGGGGAGAGACCGAGACACAAGAGTTTTCAAACTGAAAAGACCCCTTGAGTGTTGAGAAGAATTAAAACAACCTAAATACACCGTGATGAAATTTCAAAACACCAAGGCTGAGGAGAAAAGCCTCAAACAGAGATCAATTACAAAGGAATGACCATGAAACTTGTCAGCATCACTGGGTGTAAAGGAACCAGACAATGTCTTCAAAGGTTTAAGTAGAAAAATATTTTACTCCATATCTACCCAATTATTAATCAAACATAAGGGCTGAATGTTGTTTTCAGACATGCAAATATCAATGTGTATTTTAAAATGACTGTGAGGGGATCTTTTTATACACAGAGAAGACTATTACTTGGGTTTAAAAATAATTATTAGCTTATTAAAATAAAATTTAAAAATCTAGTTTTCCCTGGGACTTCAATTCAGCATATAACTCTTATTCTATTTTAAAATCTAGTAAAGCAAGTACAATTACCTTCCCTTTTTCTTTAATTATTGTTTGATTAATTCAACTTGAGTTAAATTCCTCAAATAATGAATCCTACTAATGAAGGTAGTTAATTAAATTCCCACATCTTAAAATTTTATTTTGCTTTTAAACACTCTGAATGCCTGACTTAAGTAAAATTTTTTCAAATGTTCTAATGAATCATTTAAACTAGTAGCACAAATCTCACATCCATTTGAATGTTATAAATTCTTTAAATACCCAAAATATAGATTATTTTAATGATGTCCTAAACTTAATACAAAAGTAATAATAGTCTGATTTGATTTAGTTCATCATGTCTATGTAATTTTAAACTCTAGTTAATTTTAAACTTTCCCAAGGATTAAAAAGAAAATTCAAAACAAAACAAAAAACAATCATCCATCATGAGAACAGTTTTCCCATCTCAAGAGAGCTAAGGTCACCATCCCAAGCAAGGCAGAATTGCTAATAGACAGAGTCTTCTGACAGGTCACAGGATCTGGGGCTACATAGGCCAAGGACTTACCATAATTTGGCCTAAGCCACTGATGTTCACTCTGAGCTGTTTTTGTAGTTGCTGTCACAACAGCAAGTCCATAACCTTCAGGCTTAGGTTGGTTGCTCTTAGATCCAAGTTATACCATGACATAATTCTTGCATTTGATTCAAATGGACCAAAGGCTGCGACTCCACTGAGATTGTAGTGAAGTTCCTTCTCTTGCTTAACTAAATTCTGCATTTCTTGGACAAGTAAGTTTCTAGAAACATACAGTCCACCAAAACTGAATCAAAAAGAACTAGATAATTTGAACAGACCAATCACTAGAAGTGAAATAGAATTTATAATTTTAAAAAGTCCCTGCAAACAAAAGTCCAGGACCAAATGGCTTCACTGGGGAGCTCTACCAAGCATACAAAAAAAGAACCATACTGATCCTTCTCAAACTCTTCCAAAAGATTGAAAAGGAGGGAACACTCCCAAAGTCATTCTATGAAACCACCATCACCCTGATACCAAAATGAGACAAAGACAACACCAAAAAAGAAAATTACTGGCCAATATCTTTGATGAATATAGATACAAAAATTCTTAACAAAATATTAGCACACCGAATCCAACAACACATAAAGAAGATCATACACCACGATCAAGTTGTCAGGGTCACACAGATGGTTCAACATATGCAAATCAATGTGATACACCACAACAACAAAAGAAAAGACAAAAACCACATGATCATCTCAATCAATGCAGAAAAAGCATTTGATAAAATTCAACATTCATTCATGATAAAAACTCTTACCAAGGAACTTCCCTGGCGGTGCAGTGGTTAAGAATCTGCCTGCCAATGCAGAGGACATGGGTTCGATCCCTGGTCTAGGAAGATCCCACATGCCGTGGAGCAACTAAGCCGTTGCGCCACAACTACTGAGCCTGCGCTCTAGAGCCCGTGAGCCACAACTACTGAGCCCACATGCCACAAGTACTGAAGCCCATGTGCCTAGAGCCCAAGCTCTGCAACAAGAGAAGCCACCGTGATGAGAAGCCTGCGCATCGCAACAAAGAGTAGCCCCCACTCGCCACAATTACAGAAAGCCCAAGCGCACCAACGAAGACCCAACAACGAAGACCCAATGCAGCCAAAAATAAATAAATAAAATTTTTTTTTTAAAAAATCACATCAAAAAAATAATAAAATACTTAGGAATAAACCTGAGTAAGGAGGTGAAAGACTTATGCTGAGAACTATAAAACACTGATAAAGGAAACTGAAGATGATTCAAAGAAATAGAAAGAATTAATATTATTAATTGGACTGGAAGAATCAATATTGGATTAATTGGATTGGAAGAATATTATTAAAATGACCATACTACCCAAAGCAATCTACAGATTAAATGCAATTCCTATCAAATTACCCATGACGTTGTTCACAGAACTAGAACAAGTAATCCTAAAATGTATATGGAACCATAAAAGACCCAGAATTGCCAAAGCAATCCTGAGGAAAAAGAACAAAGCAGGAAGCTTAACCCTCCCAGACTTCAGACAACACTACAAAGCTACAGTAATCAAAACAGCATGGTACTGGCACAAAAACAGACATATGGGTCAATGGAACAGAATAGAGAGTCCAGAAATAAACCCACACACCTACGGTCAATTAATCTTCAACAAAGGAGGCAAGAATATACAATGGAGAAAAGACAGTCTCTTCAGCAAGTGGTATTGGGAAAGCTGGACAGCTGCATGTAAATCAATGAAGTTAGAACATACACTCACAATGTACACAAAAATAAACTCAAAATGGCTTAAAGACTTAAATATAAGACATAGAACCACAAAACTCCTGGAAGAGAACATAGGCAAAACATTCTCTGACATAAATTGTAGCAATGTTTTCTTAGGTCAATCTCCCAAGGCAATAGAAATAAAAGCAAAAATAAACAAATGGGACCTAATCAAACTTACAAGCTTTTCCACAGAAAAGGAAACCATAAACAAAATGAAAAGACAACCTATGGACTGGGAGAAAATATTTGCAAATGATGCAACCAACAAGGGCTTAATTTCCAAAATACACATACAGCTCATACAACTCAGTAACAAAAAAACAAACAACCCAATCAAAAACTGGGCAGAAGACCTAAATAGACATTTTTCCAAAGAAGATATACAGATGGCCAAGAGGCACATGAACAGATGTTCAAAATCACTAATTATTAGAGAAATGCAAATCAAAACTACAATGAGGTACCACCTCACACTGGTCAGAATGGCCATTATTAAAAAGTCTACAAAAAAACAAATGCTGGAGAGGGTATGGAGAAAAGGGAACCCTCTTACACTGTTGGTGGGAATGTAAATTGGTGCAGCCACTATGGAAAACAGTATGGACGTTCCTCAGAAAAATAAAAATAAAGCTGCCCTATGATCCAGTAATCCCACTCCTGGGCAGATATCCAGACAAAACTCTAATTCGAAAAGATACGATGTGCATCCCTCTGTTCACAGCAGCACTATTTACAATAGCCAAGACATGGAAGCAACCTAAATGTCCATCAACAGATAAATGGATACAGAAGATGTTATATATATATATATGTATACACACACACATGCACACACACACACAGTGGAACACTACTCAGCCACAAAAAAGAATGAAATACTGCCATTTGCAGCAACATGGATGAACCTAGAGATTATCATATTAAGTAAGTCAGAAAGAGAAAGACACATACCATATGATAACACTTATATGTGGAATCTAAAATATGACACAAATGAACTTATCAATGAAACAGAAACTGACTCACAGACATACAGAACAGACTTGTGGTTGCCAAGGGAGGGGTGGGGGTGTGGGGAAGGGAAGGACTGGGAGTTTAGGATTAGCAGATGTAAACTATTATATATAGAATGGATAAACAACAAGGTCCTACTGCATAGCACAGAGAACTATATTCAATATCCTGTGATAAACCATAATGGAAAGAATATGAAAAAGAACATATATATATATACACACATATACATATACATGTATAACTGAACCACTTTGCTGTACACCAGAAACTAACACAACATTGTAAGTCAACTATACTTGAATTTAATTAATTAATTAAATATATCTATAAATTCTGCACTTATCTCAAAACATTTTTATTGCCGTCCCACTTTAATGTCTTATAGCTAAGTAATGTTAGACATATTAACTAACCACTGTGAACCTTAATTTTCTCATCTATATTAATGAGTATCTCACAATGTTATTGTAAAAATTAATTAAGAAAAAGTTTTTAGAGCATGGACCACACTGCTTGGTACATACAGAGTACAAAATAAATGTAAGCTGCCCCTTTTTAACATTTGTAATTCTCTATTTAATCTTATCATTCCAACATTTAGACTAGGCAGACATAGATAATTGTAAGAAATATTGTAAAATACAGTTTGGAAAACTTCATTCATTGTTACCTCAATATTATTTCCCATTATTATTTTGTCTTTTTAGAAATGTTATTAATTAAAAAAAGAAATAATGCCTCAATTTCTATGCTGTAAATACTGCTCACTGAAATGTAAGTACAGTCCCTACAAAGCTAACATAATTTCGTATGCTTTACCTTTGGTAAATATCTCGCCTTTTACTGGTTTCTAGAGCACCTTTCAATCGACTCTCAGAAAGCAAATCATCAACCTACAATAAATGGAGACTGTTTAAAATATCATATTGTTAAATACCATATAACCTTAGGAAATAAAATTTTAATTCTTTTTTCCCAATATTTTATAATGAATACTTTTAAATATACAATAAAGTTGAAAGAACTTTATAGTGAACATCCAAATACCCATCACCTAGATGCTACCATTAACATTTTACTATACTTTTATGACCCATCTATTCATCAATTCATCTTATTTTTTATGTATTTCAAAGTAAGCTACAATCATCAATATATTTCCCCTTAATACACCATGGGTATCACTAACTACAGTTCAATATTTGGTGTAAAATTTACATACAAATGAAATGCACAAATCTTAAGTATACATTCACTGAGTTTTGGCAAATGCATACACCCATGTAATCCAAACCCTTATCAACGTACAGAAAATTACCATTACTCCAGAAAGTAAGTACTCGTTTGTGTAGTCATTTCACAAGAATGTTTTTGAGATACTTCCATACTGTTGTGTGTATCATTAGTTTATTCCTTCTTATTGCTGAGTAGTATTCATTATATGAATAAACCACAAATTTTTTAATCCTCATTCTTATATCTTATATTGTGACTTAGTAATTTCCAAAGACTACGTGTAACTTTGCCAACACACCCACAAAGAGGCACATACATCTTTTGCATTCTATAGATGTGGAGAAGATAAAGTGGATGAAAAAAGAGAAATAAAAATTCTCTACTCTTGCCATTTTGCATCTGTCTGTTATTTACAAAATTCACACACATGGTGACAGAGTCGGTCATCACAGGCATGACCCAGATGGGCTATTGATCACTTGTCCCATGGATACCTAGTTGGAAATCTGTTCCATTTTTTGCTTCAGGTGTCTTCCGTGGGGCCAGGGAAGAATGAGCTCACACTACCTACAGAGTCCTTCACAGACATGCAGGGTATCAAAAGGCTCCGGAGCCAATTTGTCTCCAACTTGAATAATCCTGGCAATAGTTTGCTTTGTTACATCTTTGTAATAATAATAATTTTTTTAGTTTACTTCTACAACATTTCCTGGTTCTCTCAATGTCCCACTAAATTTAAAATTAAATACAAAACCATATTAAGCATCTGGCCGAAGCTTAGCTTAAGTCAATGTCTCATCAAGTTTTATTTTTATTTCTACCAGAAGAGTATTCTGTTTTGTTGTACCACTATAATTCCAATAGAGTCCATTAAGAAACATTTATCCATCCCATCTTTTGTACTTTTTAAGTGAAAGTCCAAAAGTGGATAAAATATGAGCATTCAGTACATCTCTTACCTGCTAAAGTTTATAAAATAATTCTATTTAGTGGAAACAATATTTGGTAATAGATCAAATGAAAAATAAAAAGTAAAATTAGCAAAATGAAATAGGAATTTCAGAAAATAAATTAACAACCCATTAATTACTACTTACTTTTTTCTTAAAAAAATTTTTTTTCTTGGCCATGCCACGCGGCCTGTGGGATCCTAGTTCCCCGACCAGGGATTGAACCAGGACCCTCAGCAGTGAAAGTGTGGCGTCCCAACCACTGGACCACCAAGGAATTCCCTTTCTTAATTTTTTTTTTTAAAAGATTTTTTTTAACTGTGGTCCATTTTTAAAGTCTTTATTGAATTTGTTACAATATTGCTTCTGTTTTATGTTCTGTTTTTTTGGCCCCCAAGCATGTGCGGTCTTAGCTCCCCGACCAGGGGTTGAACCCACACCCCCTGCACCGGAAGGCAAAGTCTTAACCAATGGACCGCCAGGGAAGTCTCCCCGCCCCAACCCAAAATTATGAAAATATCAAACAGTATGAAGCGAAACATAATAGTCATTAGCATTCTGCCACATAGAGTTACCATGCTGGCATGTTTCCTTCCATCTTTTTTTCTATGTATATTACATATAAAATTTTTAAATTGAAATACTGTATATTCAATTTTATATTCTTTTTATAACTTGACATTTTATCACAAATATTTTCCCTAACATGTTAAAATGTCCTTAAAATTTTAATCTCAGTATTATATCCCAACATAAGTTATTTATCCATTCCCCTACTACTGATCATTTAAGTTGCATCCAGCCTTTTGTATTATAATACTATGATGAATACCTCCATACCTCAACCTGTGTCTCAATTTTTTATTATTATGTACGGTAAATTCCTGGAAATGTAATTCCCAGCTTAGGAGCATGAATACTTGCTACATCTTGTCAAACCGCTTTCCAGAAATGCTGTGCCTTATACCCTGCAGCAGTGTAAGTGCCTGTTTCATCACAGCCTCCCCAATACCGGGTATTGTGATATTTTAAGTGTTTGTGATCTCTTACTTCCTTTGCAATTACTTGATTATCTTTTAAGTTAACTTTTCTCATATTTGTGTGTTACTAGTATTTCTCCTTTAGTTCAAGTCCTTTGCTCATTTGTCAGGTCTTATTTTTCTTATATATTAGGACTATTCCTTGACACCTATTTCGCTTGGATTCATGTGAAGCAACAACACTCAATAGCTCCACTGGATGAGGGATAAAGGAAAGGGGGCATGGAGAGTGGAGGAGAGTGATGTTGGGCGCAGAGGTGGTTGGAATAATTATTGTTAAAAGTTTAGATGTGGAGGTGAGATGGGTTAAGGGAGTTGTTAGGTTGGAGATGGAGACGTTAGGGTGAGGTGCGGGGGAGGGCAGCACTTAGTCGATGGTCCCGATTTTCTAGCCTCCCCGGGGTTGGGTTGGGAGTGTGAAAGATTAGAATCAGTTTGGTGCTGGGATCAGTTTGATGCTGGGGGTGGGGCAGGTTACAACTTGGAAAGGGAAGTGGGTTGGGTAGGCTCCCAGGGTTAGGGTGCGCCCCACAGCTCGCCCGCCGCCACAGCCCAGGTCCCCCACTGGACAGCCAGATGATACCTGCTGCTTCAGCTCCTGATTGCGACGCTGCAGGGACTGGAGGGGATCGCGCTGTCGCCTCGCCAGCATCTCCTTCGCCTCGGCGCGGAGCTCACGCCGGTCGCCAGGGAAACCAAGACGGCGGCACCGGAAGGTGACGCCATCACCGCGCGCCCGCCTCCCAGCCCGACTGGCTGGTGCGGGAAGAGTGTGGGGATGATTCTCCCTCGAGGAAGCCGCTCCGCCAGCCCGCAGGTCCTGAGCTCACTGCCCAGCTACTCACCCTTTTCTCGCCAGTCCCAAAGGATTGGGGTGGAGATGAGGGAGAATGCCCCGCGGCGTCCGAAACTACAAGTCCCATAATACTCAGTACTACCACGACGTTCCTCCTGGGGCACTTGGTGTTTTGGCACTTGTTTTCTGACACCAGTTTTTCTAAACTAGTCTTAAGATACAATTTAAGCATCTCAATGTCTTAAATTTACTGCAAGGATAGCTTTCTTATATGGCCTTAATGGGATACGTGGTTCTGGCGCATACTCTCACTTCAAAAAGGCAGTTCTTAATTCTTTGCCGCTTGGGATACTGCTGAAGTATCACTTCATTGTACTTTTGCACATTGTCCATCCTGAGTTCTGGGAGGTTGGTGACTCTGTTCCACAGCAATTTCGTGAGCACCTAATTATGAGCTCCACTCTACATCTCTCAGGGAGGTTGTAATAACATTTCCCCAAGTGGGACTCAGTCCTATAAATCCAATTCCCAAACTCTTCCCACTACACCGAATAAGAATGACGACCTGAGCTCACTTTTCAAGAGATGAACCACACTGATGTGTTCTTCAGTACAACACACAAGGTAATTCCACAGGCCCAACTGCCATGCTATTTGCGATACTTTTTTCTTCAATAGAGAGAAGTGACAAGCGCCCATCGCACTGAATTTTCATGCTGAACACACCCCCATGTAACATAACCCAGATTTGGATACAGAATGTGACCAGCACCCTAGTAGTCTTCCCCTCCTCTAGTCCCTGCCCACCTCCACCCCCTACACCAAAAGTAAACAGTATCCCAATCTCTAACTGTAAAAATCTGTCTTGCCTGTTTTTGAACTGAATAATGGAATCACGCCGTGTACTGGCATCTTGTCAGGCTTCTTTCATTCAACCTGTTTGTGCAATGAATCTATATCATCGTGTGGGTTGTAGTTTGTTCATTCTCATTGCTCTCTGACGTTTCATTGTATGACATACTCTAATATACTCATCCATTCTACTCTTTTTTGTATCTCATGTCTTTACTTTGAATTAATTTCTCCATCATGGCTCATGATACTTAAAAGTTCACTTAAACAGCCATAGTTTTTTCATTGAAAATCTAACAACAAATGAGGAAGTAGTAAGTGCTATGAAGTATTTTTAGACGGATTAATAAATCGGTACTTCTAAGTGATCTTGTTAGAGGTAAGCAAAAAGAAAAAAACTGCACTAAAGACAACCTGTCATTTATGAAATCCTTATTTATTTTACATGTCTATAAAAATTTAAAAAAAAAATCTACCTGCTTTATAGGGATTTCCATATTTTAAATGTAAAAGTTACAGGGTCATGAAGATGGTACAATTCTATGTTGGTAAAAATAAACAAAATAAACCCCCTACACGTGTATGTATGTATGAGGAAGGGTGCAAAAAAGGTTTATTACTCTTGTTCATCTCGGGTGGAAAGATGCTTTGATTTTATACATTTTTGTACACTATTCAGTGTGAGAAGCATTTATTCCTTATGATTCCTGCATCAGTATCATCAATATCACCTGGGTGACTGTTAGAAATGCATATTCTCAGGCCTCACCATAGACCTACAGGATCAGAATCTAAACTTTAACAATACCCCAGTGTTTCATGTGCACATTCAAGTTTGAGAAATACCACTTAGGTATTCACGACGCTGTAAGGAACGAGATTACTCAGCTAGCTGCCTTCTTTTTCATTAACTTACATTTCTTTTGACTTGTAATGCTCAGTATAGTCACTTTAGCACTAGTCACTGCTTCTGTCCTCATCCCTTGATGCCATTACGAAAATCAGAGTAACCTACAAGACCGTTTGAAGTGAGGTAGCCGAAACCAAAGCAAACCATGGCCATTGTTTCTCCCGAGAACAAGCTATTTCATAAAACTCGTTATGATTTTCTTCCATCAGTGTGTTACAATGTGTATCAACTTTGTACCGCTGTCTCACAGGAGATACTGAAAAAGAATTTAACAGCTTCGTAGAGACTCATAGTGTAGAACTAGTGGTTAACACGGAAAATGCAACATCTCCATGTAAGGCAATAGTTTCAGCGAAAAAACCAAACACATTTAAGTAGGGCAAGGGGTAGACAGCTAGAGGAGAAACAGTGAGAGGCAATGTCATCTGGGGGAACTGTCCACCACAGGGCTGGGGACACATGGGCACAGTGTAAAGAGGCAGTAGGGAGAAAATGAGGGGCAGACTGAGTGATGTAGGGTGGCTGAAAACTGCATAAGGACTAGACAGGCCTCGGGGGTGAACAGCACAGGCCCAGAGGGGCAGGATGACAGAACACTGGGGTAAGACAGGAGAGGGAGACGAGTGTGTCCGGGTGCTGCACGTAAGTAATGGGAAAGGAGTCACACTGGAAAGACCAGGTCCACCAGGGACGTGGCACAAGAACAGGCCCATACAGGCAGAACTGGTCATCACCTAGACGCTTAACCAGGCACATACCAACAGCCTGCAGGCACCATGGATGTGCCATAAGAAAACTACCTTGTCTCAAAGAGCCTCAACTCTTTGACCCTCAGTGATGAATGGTGACTCAGATACTTCAGCCACCTGCAGCCCAGATGCAATGCAGCTCTAAGAACCAACATTTCAGTCCTTAAGTACTGCATTCACAGAATGAAAATAAAGTTGGAAGTAATAAAGCATAATGGCCCTACTAAAATGGAAAAAAAAAAAAAAGCTTTCTGTGGAAACAACTTTCCTGAATATTCTTGTGTTAATACAGAGCTGATCCTAAATTTACTGAGAAACAAAATTAATCTTTATAAGAATGAGCAAGGGCAGTGTTCTAGAAAAAAACCTCTTGAAAATCAAAAATAACCTGGGACTTGGTCACTCACTCTCGAATTTCAGACACAGTTATCCCTCTGTATCATCGGACGATATCATCCTGGAACCCCAGAGGCTGCCACGGATACCAAAATCCAAGGATGCTCAAGTGCCATAGTTGGCCCTTCCTATCCATGTTTCCGCGTGCGCAGACTCAACCAGCCATGGATAGTAAGTGGACAGTGGTCCACTTACATACAGATTTATTGAAAAAAATCTACATGTAAGTGAACCTGTGCAATTCAAACCCATGTTGTTCAAGGGTCAACTGTAGTTGGGATTTATCACTAAGCTCTATTCAGTGAGGTTTCTCCTTCACATGTATACTCCATAATGACACAAAGGAAGTTTTTGTCAATAAAAACTTATACTTTGTGCTTGGAGTATGTTGTCAGCCTCAGATGTGTAAAGGTCTTACATACATTACCCTTACCTCAGTTATTTTTACATAGCCTTTTGCTTTCCAGAATAGGTCCAGCAAAACTGCTAACCAAAGGGAATCATAAGGGTTCCTAGACCAACGTTGCTTTGCAGTTGTACAAAGGAACTAGCACAGATTCTTTAGAAAACAAGATATCTGACCAAAAACAGTAATTATAAGTTTTGAGTATCCAAATCTCTTAAGGCAGTAAGCTGCATGGGAGGCAAGATACTCCTTTTCCGTTTAATAAAAGGTTCAAATATGTTTAATTTTTTTTATTTTAAAAATAAAATTGATTCATAAAGTGCAAGGAAAAACTATTTCTCTCCAGTTCTCTATATCCATCTTCAACAAGCTGTTGGAAACAGAAAAGAGAAACAAAAATTAGAAATGCATAATGGTTAACTTCAAATTATTCTATTGTTTAGTTAAACCATGAACAACAAGATCTGGTGTTACAGATAAGAAAACTGAGACCCTGTAAATTTGCAGAGCTCTGATGAAAAAGCCAGGACTAGACTCAAGGCTCCTGACTTTCAAGCCATTGCCAGCCTGCCAAGGACCTAAGAATTTAGACTGGAGATGACAAAACATGAATGCAAAGATGTACTATGGTGCTACCAAGGATATTTTTAAAAATAAATTGATGTGGGAGGGGGGAAGGGTGTGGTAGGAACACCTCCACGCTCCTTTTTTTCATTTTCTATTCTTTCCAGTATTTTCCATTTTGAAGTTGAATGTTGCCAAGGTGCAACGACTTTGCACGTGGTTAAGACAGTCCCGTTAAACACACGCAGTGAACTGAACTACGACACCAAAATGTGAGTTATTAGGGAAAACAAAACTTCCTTCTCTTTCTGGTGCCTAGGGGGACAAGTCACCTCCTGTGGGCTCTCCAAAGACCCTCCTGTCCCAAGATATCCGACCGTCCCCGAAATCTCCCCTTAGAGCGGCGCTGTAAGTACTGCTCACCGACTCCGGCAAGAGCCCGGCACTGCGGGCGGAGAGAGTGAGGCGAGCCTGGCTTCGGCTGGAGCCCCGCGCCGGAGAGGCGAGGTGGCCTCAAGGTGGCCGCGCGGTGGCCGGCGGGGACCGACAGCTCGGGGATCTCAGGCCAGGTCCAGCTTCTTCTGCGTCGCCGCCAGCTTGTCTTGCAGCCTCTTCTTTCTCCAGTCCAGGTAGCGCCGCCGCAGCCGGTGTGCCTGCCAGCCCACGAGCACTCCGGAGGCGAAAGCCACCAGCACGGACAGCTGCAACGTCCTTTCGGACACGTTCGCCATCGCGGCTCCCTGGCTTGCAGCGCGGCCTACGGCGCGGCGGCCGGGTCAAAAGGCGCAGCGCGTTTCGGGGCGGGGCGCGGGCCGTGCGTGCCCGGTGCGTCCTGCCGCGCAGCTCTTGCAATTTACTGATTCGTCGATCTCGCCTGCTGCTGATGACTTGCCCCGCCCTTGGATGGTCCCACAGTTCCCTCCTCTGAACCCCTGCCATACTTATTGTTTGGCATTCATCAGATGTTGCCGTGATTTATTATTATTAGCTAACTACGGTGGTGCGTCCTTCCAACCTCATGGTCAGCTCAACCTCTTTGTATTTTCTCTCGGCAGTAGAATGCAAGCCAAATATGTGACTTTAAATTTTCTGGGAACCCATTAAAAAAAATGCAAACAGTTGAAATTATTGTTAATAACGTATTTTACTTAGCTTAATATATATAAAGGATGTTATCTTTTCAACATGTAATCAGAAAAGCTATTAATGAGATCTTTTATTCTTTTTTTATACTAAGACTGAAATCTGGTGTAGATGTTATAATTAACAGCACATCTCAATTTGAACACTAAATTTTCGGTGGAGATACTTGATCAGTTTCTAGAATTCACAAAAGTTAGTTGAAAAATTAGATTCATATACCCACGTTGTTTCAAACACATGTAAAAACTTCTCCAATATCTGAGTTGAATATCTTTTTTAAAATAAATTTATTTATTTATTTATTTATTTTTGGCTGCTTTGAGTCTTCGTTGCTGCGCGCGGGCTTTCTCAAGTGAGCAGGGGCTACTCTTTGTTGCGGTGTGCAGGCTTCTTATTTCAGTGGCTTCTCTTGTTGGGGAGCACGGGCTCTAGGCACGCGGGCTTCAGTAGTTGTGGCATGCGGGCTCTAGAGCGCAGGTTCAGTAGTTGTGGCGCACGGGCTTAGTTGCTCTGCAGCATGTGGGATCTTCCCAGACCAGGGATCGAACCTGTGTCCCCTGCATTGGCAGGCGGATTCATAACCACTGTGTCACCAGGGAAGTCCGAGTATTGGTTTTTAAACTAAATTTTATGAAGTTTTTAAAACTTCAGAAATCAGTTCTTCAGTCACACTAGTCACATAAGGGGCTAGTGGCTACCATGTTGGACAGCAAGGTCTAGAGAGCCATTCTATTCCACAACTAACACTGGGTCAGAGTTGTGGGGATAGAGGGAAAACAAATTCTAATGATGAAATTCATTCTGGTGGACAGACCCTAAGGTAACCTCCAACAATTTCTACTCCTGAAGTTCATGTCTTAAGTCCTTCCCCTAGAATATGGGCTGATCTGTGATTTGCTGGGAGGTCACTCCTGTGTTTACCTCATGTGATATAAAACTTCTTAACAGACTGAAGACTCCCGTTGTGGGCTTGATGAAGTAAGCAAACATGTTGGAGAAGCTTATATAGCAAAGAACTATGGGGTAGCCTCTAGGAACAGCAGCATGCCTCCAGCCAGCAGCCAGCAAGAAGCTAGAGCCCTCAGTCCTACAACCACAAGGAAATTAACTTTGCCTGTAACATGAATAGGCTTGGAAGCAGATTCTTCCCCAGTGCAGCCTCCAGATGAGATTACAGCTTGGCTGATGCTTTGATTGTAGCCTTGTGAGACTCTAACAGAGGACCCATGTGCCTGGACCCCTAACCCATGGAAAGCTGAGATTATAAATGTGTGTTGTGGTAATTTGTTACACAGCAATAGAAAACAGACACAGTCACGAAAGGGAGACCAGCACGTGGAGCCTGAACTCTTTTAGAGCACGGGCCTGACCTAGCCTCTCTATAGATATCAGCAAATGGACTTTCATACTTGAGATGAAACCTATCTTATTAGGGTGATGATAAAGACAGTATTGGGTCCAATGTGAATTCAAGTCTGCCATGCTTAATGATCATTTACTTAGCAAATATTTCTTGAATGTTGCAGTAGGTATTGGGAATGTAGAGGTGAATATGGCACAACAGCTGCCCTCAGACAGCTTAGTGCAGAGTGAAAGAGATGGAAAGAAATAATTATGACACACTCTGATGAACTGGAATATACAGTTAAGTATGTAGCTTAGCCTTTAAAAAAGAAAAAAACCCTCAGAAACCTTCTCCTTCTTTCATATTCCGTTCAATCTATTAGTCAATCCTGTAGGTTCTAGTGGAAGAAATCTTCACATATTGAGGTACAGGGAAGTCATTCTGGCTTATACGTGATGTGCCTTGAACTTTATGCTAACTAAAACAGCCTGTCTTATGGCCTGTCAAACATACATTATACACCTGCATTAACCATTAAAGAAATTGCCCACCATCTAGTACTACAAAGGGATAAGTAGCAACCCACTGCAGTTGCCCACCTAGAGTACCTCCTGAGGGAAATTCAGGGGAAAAAAAAAATGGATGGGTCATTCTGTGATTTGAATAGATGGTCCCTAGGTAGTTAAGATGCATACCTCAGAAAGAATTTCAATGACCCCAGATTTTTGCATCTTCTCTTACATAGAAAGGCACTAAAATCATTAAGTTGTGATATGTGTTCTTTGTGACTGGGAGTAATCTTTTACCAAGATGTATGCTTGACTACGTGTATTTCCTAGCCAAAAAAAATCTTTTATATATACTCCTCCCCTACCCCTTCAGAGCAGTCCCTCAGAGCTACTGAGAGGCTGTTCCCCAGGCTATAGTCCTCAGTTTGGCTCAAATAAAACTCTCTTCTATTCTTATTATAGATTGTTTATTGATTATTTGCATCAACATTTCTACTTTCAAAATATGACCAGAATTAAACTTCTTCTCACCTTACTGCTACCACTGCACCCAAGCTACCATCATCTCTTACCTGAGATACTGCAATAGCCCCTATCAGGTTTCTGTGCTTCCATATCTGTCCACGACATTCTATTCTCAATACAGCAGCCAGAGTGAGCCTTTGAAATCAGAAGGTGGACCATGCAATGCCTCTGCTCCAACTCTGCAGTGCCCAAAGCCCCTGCAAGGTCAGCTCTCCTCTACCTCTTACATCTCACTGGCCTGCTCACTGTTTCATTTGTTTTTCTGCTCATTGTTTTTTTTTTTTTTAAGATTTTTTTTTTCCAATGTGGACCGTTTTTAAAGTCTTTATTGAATTTGTTACAATATTGCTTCTGTTTTATGTTTTTGGTTTTTTGGCCGCGAGGATTTTGGGATCTTAGCTCCCCGAACAGAGATCGAATCCACACCCCCTGCGTTGGAAGGTGAAGTCTCAACCACTGGACTGCCAGGGAAGTCCCTGCTCATTGTTTCTTGAGCTCACAAGGTTCGGTGCTACCTAAGAACATTTGCATGTTCAGTTCCCCTGCCTGGCATACTCTTCCCCCAGATACCTGAATGACTAACTCCTTCACCTCCTTTTTTTTTTTTTTGGCCATGTTACTTGGCATGTGGGATCTTAGTTCCTTGACCAGGGATTAACCTGTGCCCCCTGCACTGGAAGTGCAGAATCTTAACCACTCCCTCACCTCCTCTAGGTTTTTGTCAACTGTCACCTTCTCAATGAGACCTACCTGACTATTTAAAAGTCATAAGCCCAACCAATCCCCACTCTCTGGCACTCCAGATCTCTGTTTTCCTGCTCTGTTCTCCTACTGCATAGTACTTACTGCCTTCCACTTGCTGTAGGATTTACTTATTACATAATTGTTTATCTCCAGCTCTCCCACTATAATGTAAACTACTTGAGGGCAGGGGTTTTTGTCTCAGTTGTATGCTGATGAATCCCAAGTACCTACAACAGGGGCTGGCACATAACAGACCCTCAATAAACATTTGGTGTTGATGACAGGCAGGGAGTGGTCAGAGGAGGCTTCTTTGTGGGTGGCTGAACTGAATCTTGAAAGATAAGTAGGATAATCAGAAGAAAAAACTAAATTTCCCTGAACCTTTGTTTTCTCAGTTGTAAAATGAGGAGCGTGGTATGGTTCAATAGCTACAAGGCATTTTTAAAAGCCAGTTTTGGCAGCCTGACCTTGTGTACTTGGGCCACTGGTGTTATTGCAAATTTGAACTTCACTTGGAATCCGTGCCTCACCCCTAAGTGGCTTTTGTGTTAAAAATAAGCCAGATGGGAATTCCCTGGGGGTCCAGTGGTTAGGACTCCACCCTTTTGCTGCGGAGGGCCCAGGTTCGATTCCTGGTCAGGGAACTAAGATCCCACAAGCCACGAGGCACAGCCAAAAATAAACCCAGATCATGTACATTGGAGCCTTAAATATGGGAAAACCTTAGACACATAGACCTGGCAGAGACCGTAGAAATGCCCTTGTTTTAGCAGAAGGGAACTCTGGCCAGACGGAAGAATGGAACTTCTGGAGAGGAGACAGCTGTGTAAGATTTAAATCCCTCTTAAAAAGCCAGCGTGTCCCTGGCTTGAAACTTTGTATTTTTCTCCTGGCTACGTTGTTTCAACGGGACATTTTAGTAGACTTGATAATGGTCAACCAACTTTGAGGTGATGATTACTGTGGATTTACAGGCTGAATAGTCAAGTGTAATGAGTTAACTGATTACAAGAGTGTCTTTTGAATAATACATTAACTGCCACTATTGAGTTTGCTGTTTGAAGTGCTTGCCAGGGGAAAAGATTCTACCATTTACAGTGTTAGACTTTTATTCGTTGTAAGTTCATTTAAAGTATATATGTATTGCAACTAGAGATTATCATACTAAGTGAAGTAAGTCAGAAAGAGGAAGACAAATACCATATGATATCACTTAGATGTGGAATCTAAAATATGGCACAAACGAACCTATCTACAAAACAGAAATAGGCTCACAGACATAGAGATCAGACTCGTGGTTGCCAAGGGGGAGGGAGAGGTGTGGAGGGGGAGAGGGAGAGGGATGGACTGGGAGTTTGGGGTTGGTAGATGCAAACCATTACATTTAGAACGGATAAACAACAAGGTCCTACTGTGTAGCACAGGGAACTATATCCAATCTCCTGGGATAAACCATAATGGAAAAGAATATTCACAAAAAAAGAATATTAAAAAAAGTATATATGTAAATGGAATTGGTTTCCTCTACAACTCCAGGGCCATAAGCAACGCAGCAGGCATTTTACACCCTAAAAGGTATAGCTTTGCCATGATTAAAATGGAACATTCAACTCAGTAGGTTCTTGAGTTCTGGCCCTGAAGAACTCTTGCTGGGCCAGTTGTCCCCAGGCCACAAGCCCACACCCTGAGTCTCGGAGTTTAACTGCCAGAGCCTTTGTTTCCCATTCTTGTCCCCTGAACTGTTGGGTGTGGGAAGAGAAATCCCTGCATGGTTGGGTGTCGTGCTGAACGAACTCACCTGCCCCCACCAGTAAGTACACACTCTAAGAGTCTGGGACTGAGGGGAGGTGGGCAAGCAATATCAACTAAATATACCTGGTTGTGTGATTTCTAAGTGTGAATCATTTCCTCCCAGTACAGAATCAAAAATGCAAGGGGTGCTACGGGGAAAGCTGATTCTTCTCTTTGGCAGAAACCATAAAGCACTTCTTCACGTCTGTCTCTCTGTTCTATAATTCTGGAGACATGCACAGTAGAGTGGTCTCCTATAATCCTTCAGAGAGAACAGAAAAATCCTTCTGAGTAAGACCCCAAACCAGTCTCCTCATAATTCCGAGGTAAGTGGTCACCTATAATTCACTAATTATCACCAGTATTTCCTGAGTGCATACTCTGTGCCAGATATTCAGTGCAACATAATCCATGCTGAGCCAGTCTCCAGGATCTACGGGCTAGGAGAAAAAAATGACAACAACCAAATCCTCACACAAATAAATACAGCATTACAAACACTAATCAGTGTGTAGATGGAAAAGTACCATGTACCATGTCTGAGGGAACCCAAAGGAGGGTAATCAAGGTTGGGAGGGTGGGAGTGGTCAAGGGAAGCCTCCTAT
Organism: Balaenoptera physalus; assembly: GCF_965194825.1. Lineage (NCBI taxonomy): Eukaryota > Metazoa > Chordata > Mammalia > Artiodactyla > Balaenopteridae > Balaenoptera > Balaenoptera physalus. The sequence goes on from NC_138894.1 coordinate 12,529,457, forward strand.
GGACTTTACATTGAAAATCTGAAGGCAGACTTAGGAGTAGGAATAGCAGGGAAGGGCCTTCTCTTGGCTGAGGGAATATATCTGTGAACATTGTGAGGCTGCAAAAGGCTGACTTAGTGAGAACTTGAGTGGCAGGAGAGGAAGGGAGGTAGGAAATGTGGACAGGACTTTCAGGCCACTCTGATTTTTTTTTAATTTATATTTTTAATTTTATATTGGAGTAGAGTTGATTAACAATGTGCTAGTTTCAGGTGTACAGCAAAGTGATTCAGTTATACATATACATGTATCTATTCTTTTTCAAATTCTTTTCCCATTTAGGTTATTACAGAGTATTGAGCAGAGTTCCCAAAGTCCCAATCTGTCCCTTCCCCCAACCCCAGGCCACTCTGATTTTATTCACAGTGAAATAGGCAGGCTTTTTTTTTTTTTTTAAATAGCAGGGGAGCTGCATGATCCTGTTTACATATTATTAAAATTAACCTGATTTTAGTGATTTAACAGAAAGGAAACCAAACCTATCCTTTCATGTACATACACACACAAAAAAAGGTTTATGCTAATCTGGAAGATCCAGTTTAGCTGACTGTAGAAAGATGTTATGAGATCTCAGAAAGCTTTTTCCTTTTCTGCATTCCATGGAAGACATTCTAAGATATTCGACTTAGTCAAATTGTATAGAGTCCTTGCTATTTCAGAAAAGTTTGGTACCCATTGTACCCAATATCCAATTAAACCCAGAAATCCTTCTGACTGTCTTTCCATGGTTGATCTTGGATAATTTTGATTAGTTTGTAATCGCTTCTTAGATACTCTCCTTCCTTCAGCCAATATGTCTTGGCCAGGTCAGTGAGCAGATGTTTACAGTAAGTCTTAGAATCATCCAGATCAGAGGAACCTAAGAAGAGGACATTTCCATATGGGATCGAAGGGATCGCCTATGAGAATAGCATATCCTTAGAGTTTTGGTTTAAGACTTGGGAGAACTATGATGAGGTCTCAATGAATTCCTGGGTCAAGTAATATTGACCATCTTTCTTAACTGGGACACTAAAGAAAGTCAAGTATAAAACTATTGCAGTGAGGAGAAGATAGTGTTTAGGTTAGGCACTGCAAGGAAGTGAGGTATAACTATTTTGCTCATTCCTCACAGATCTCAAATCTGTATTCTCAGCCATTAGGTATTTTAACAATAAAGCAGATGTATTACATCAACTGGTACAAGGAAGAATTGGTTAGTTACAGTAATGCCCACCACTGGCTGGTCTTAGGCCTAACTAGACAATCAAACTCAATGACTATAATAGGCCACACTTGGATAGGACAGAGGTTGGGAAACAGTATTCTGACCTGGCAGTGTCAAATGTGTTGCTCAGCAATAGTTTCATAGCAGCACACAGAGCAGTCCAAGTGGAGAGTTACATGTGAGAGAATGAGATCACAGAGGTGGGTGTGAGAGCCAAGCTCAAGTCCCAAATAGGAATCAGCATCCTGCGTAATCATCCCATAGGCAGAGCTTCCAGGCCACAAGTCCCAGTTACAAGTCACCACACTAAGGGAAGCCCAGAGCTATGGCTTTCCACTGGCGTTTATACTCCACTCATGGTCCTTGTAATCTAGATGCATTTTACCAATCAGGGCTCATTTTTACCATAAGTAATATAGACGTTCCAGCTCTGTCAGGTTTCTAGGGAAAAGGGGCTGGAAAGATAATCCAAGGTCACTTTTTTTCAGTGGAGGAGGATTGTTGTTAATCCTTTGCTCACAGGTACAATTGGTCTAAGATCTTCCTTTGCTTCAACATTAAGAAGACATTAACATAGAACAGAATAAATTCCAGAAATAGACCCACAAAAATATGGTCAATTGATTTCTGACAAAGATATGAGGGCAGTTTGGTAGGTACAGGATAGTATTTAACAAATGGTGCTGGAACAATTGGACACCCATAAGTAAAATAAGAACTTTGACCCTCAACTCATACTATATATAAAAATTAATTCAAAATGGATTGTAGATCTAAATGTAAAACAAAAAGCTATAAACTTTTAGAAGAAAAGAGAATCTTTATGAACTTGGATTAGGCAAAGAACTCTTATTATGATATCAAGAGTACAATGCATACATTGAACTTTATCAAAATTACACAAGTTTACTCTGCTAAGGACACTGTTAAGAAAACAAAAAGACAAGCCAAAGACTGGGGAAAATATTTGAAAATCACATATCCAACAAACACAGTGTGCAGAATACATAAAGAACTCTAAAAACTCAATGCGAGAAAACAAACGGCTTTATAAAAATGGGGAAAGATTTTATCAGACACTTTATCAGAGAAAATATACAGAAGGTAGGCACATGAAATAATGTTCAACATCATCGGTTATTAAGAACATGCAAATTAACACTATGATGAGATACCACTACACACCTATTAGAAGAGCTCAAACATTTTTCAAATAACAATACCAAGTATGTTGGCAAGGATTCTGAGAAACTAGAACTCTCATACATCTCTAGTTGCAGGTGCAAAATGGTGTCATCACTCTGAAAACAGTTGATCAATCTCTTATGAAGTTAAGCACACACTGACTAGTTGATTCAGCAATTCCATTCCTAGGTATTTGTCCTAGAGAAATGAAACTTCATGTTTACCTTCAAATTTGTACATGAATTTTTTTAGCAGCTTTATTCATAATAGCCAAAAATTGGAGAAGACCTACATGTCCTTTCATGGGTGAATGAATGAATAAACTATGTTATATCTATACAGTGCAACAGCACTCAGCACTAAAAAGGGATTATTCTTGATGAACATGGCAACAGGGAAGAATCTCTAAAGCATTTTGCTACATGAAAGAAACTAGACTTCAAACTATATGATTCTATTTATATGACATTCTGGAAAAGGCAAAACTATAGGTTAGACAACAGATCAGTGGTAGTCAAGGGTTAGGGCAGGGGAGGGATTTGACTACAAAGGGGTAGCACAAAGGAATTTTTTAGGGTGATGGAACTGTTCTGTATCCCAATTGTGGTGGTGGTTACACAAATATATGTGTGTTAAAATTTATAGAATTGTACATTTTTAAAAAGTTAACCTTACATATTAATTTAAAAGATAATAAAAGGTAAACCCAACTGATTTGGAACTATGTCCACATAAAACTTGCACATGAATGTTTATAGCCTCTTTCTTCATAATGGCCAAGAGTTGGGAGCAACCAAGGTGTTCTTCAATAGGTAAAGGGGTAAACAAACAGTGTTACATCCATACAATGGAATATTATTTACAAATAAGAAATGAGCCATCAAGCCATGAAAAGACATGGATTAATCTTAAATGCATATTGCTAAATGAAAGAAGCTAGTCTGAAAGGCTACTTACTGCATGATTCCAATTACATAGCATTCTGGAAAAGGCAAGACTATAGACATAGTAAAATATCAGTGGTTACCATGGGTTTGGGGGAGGGAGAAGGGTTGTACCGTGTAAAAATGCACCGTGGAGTTTTTAGGGTGATGAAACTACTCTGTATGATATGGTAATGGTGGATACATGACATTATGTATTTGCCAAAAACCCATATAACTTTACCACACAAAGATTAAACTGTAATGGATGCAATCTGGGGAGAAGTTCTTTATTGTAGTAAAAATACATAATGTTATATTTACCATTTTAACCATTTTTAAGTGCAGCTATCACAACTATCCATTTCCAGAACTTTTTCATCATCCCAAACAGAAACTCTGTCCCCACTAAATAGTAACTTACCCTACCTCCTTCTCTCCAGCCTCCTAGTAATCTCTATTCTACTTTCTGTCTCTATGAATTTACTTTTTTTAGGTACCTCATATAAGTGAAATCATACAATATTTGTCCTTTTGTGTCTGCCTTATTTCATTTAACATAACGTTTTCAAGGTTCATCCTTGTTGTAGCGTGTATCAGAATTTTATTTCTTTTTATGACTGAATAATATTCCATTTATATGAAAAGACCACATTTTGTTTGCTCATTCATCTGTTGATGGACACAAGTTGTTTCCACCTTTTGGATATTGTGAATAATATTGCTATGAACATTGTTACCCAAGTATCTGCTTTCCATTCTTTTGGGTATATACCTAGAAGTGGATTTGCTGGATCATATGATAATTCTATGTTTAACTTTTTATGGAACCTGCATTGTGTTTTCCATAGAGGTTGCCCCATTTTACATTCCCATTAGCAATGCACCAGGGTTCTAATTTCTTCCCATTCTTACCTTTTAAAAAAAATAACAGCGATCCTAATGGTTGAGGTGGTATTTCTTTGTGGTTTTGATTTGCATTTCCCTAATGGTTAGTGATGTTGAGGTTCTTTTCATGTGCTATCTGTATATCTTCTTTGGAGAAATGCCTGTTTAAGTTCTTTGCCCGTTTTTGTTTTAGATTGTTTTTGTTGTTGTTGTTGATTTTAGTAGCTTTTTATTTATTTTGTATATTAATCCCTTTTTAGATGTATGCTTTGCAAATATGTTCTCCCATTCTGTGGGTTGTCTTTTTACTATCTTGATAATGTCCTTTGAAGCACAGAAGTTTTACATTTTGATCAAGTCCAATTAATGACTTTTTCTTGTTGCCTGTGCTTTTGGTGTCATACCCAAGAAATCATTGCAAATCCTATGTCATGAAGATGTTCTCCTGTGTTTTCCTCTAAGAATTTTATAGTTTTAGCTCTTAAATTTAGGTCTTTGATTTATTTTGAGTTAATTTTTGTATATAGTATAAGGTAAGGGTCCAACCTCATTCTTTTGCATGTGCATATCCAATTGTCCCAACATCATCTGTTGAAGAGACTGTCCTTTCCCCATTGAATGGTCTTGGCATCCTGGCTGAAAATCAGTTGACCATGTATGTGAGGGTTTATTTCTAGACTCTATTCTATTCCATTGGTCTATGTGTCTGTCCTTATGCCAGTACCACACTGTTTGATTACTGTAGCTTTGTAGTAAGTTTAGTAATCAGGAAGTGTGAGTCCTCCAACTTTGTTTTTTCAATTTTTTTTTTATCATGAACATTCTCCTGGATGTGAAGTGGTATGTCATTATGATTTTGACTTGCATTTTCCTAATGACAAGTGATGTTCAGTATCTTTTCATGTGATTATTGGCCATTTGTGTATCTTCTTTAGAGAAATGTCTTTCCCCCACTTTAAAAAACTGGGTTGTTTTGTGCCCTTGTTGTTATTTAAATTCTGTATATATATTTTAACACCACAGACCATTATTATTATTGTTTTACAACCAATATTCATTAGGATTCACCCACATATTTAACCTTTTCATTGCTCTTCATACCTCCTTGTATCTCTGTGCTTCCATTAGAATTATTTTCCTTCTGCCTAAAAACTCCAGTTAGTATATTCTGTGGTGCAAATCAGCTGCTAAAGAAATCTCTCAACTGTGATTTGCTTAATTATCTTTATTTCACTTTTATTTTGAAAGGATAATTTTCAGGGCATAGAATTCTAGGATGGCAGTTATTTTCCTTTAGTGTTTTGAAGATATCATTACCTTTTCTTCAGGCTTCTATTGCTTCTGTTGAGAAGCCAGCCATCAGTTCTATTTTTGTGTCTTTCATGGTAACAAAGTTTTACCTTTCTTCTGGCTAATTTTAGGATTTTCTCCTTTACTTTAATTTTTAGTAATTTTATATGCTATTCTTAAGTGAGTTTTTATCTGTATTGATCCATCTTGGGCTCATAGAGTTTCTTGGATCTGTGACTTGATATGTTTTTATCAGTTTTGGAAAATTCTTGGCTACTACATTTTAAAATATTGCTTTTGCCCATTATTTTTTTCTTCTACTTTTGAGATCACTATGTGTTAAACATTTTCACTCTGTTTTATATGTACTTTATGCTAATTTCAGACTTTTCTACCTTTTTGTTTCTTTGTGTTTTAGTCTCAATATTTTATTCTGATCTATCTTCTTTCACTGATTCCCTCTGTAGCTGTGTCCACTCTGTTGTAAAATCCATCCATTGACTTTTTTTCTTTATAATTTATTTATTTTGGTGGGTTTCTCATTGCGGTGGCTTCTCTTGTCGTGGAGCATGGGCTCTAGAGCGCAGGCTCAGTAGTTGTGGTGCACGGGCTTAGTTGCTCTGCGGCATGTAGGATCTTCCTGGACCAGGGCTTGAACCTGTGTCCCCTGAATTGACAGGCAGATTCTTAACCACTGTGCCACCAAGGAAGTCCCCATCCACTGACCTTTTAAACTCAGTTCTTTTATTTTAAATTTCTAGAATTTCTGTGTGATTCTTTTCTATGATTTTTGGTTCTCCGTCAGGAGTCTCCATCTTGTCATTTAATTTATTATGCATATTAATCATAATTATCTTAAGGTTTCTGTTTAATAACTCCAAATGTCTGTATTTCCTATGGGTCTCTTTTTATTATCTATTTCAGTCTTTGTCTTTCTAAGAAAAATTCTTTTTTGGCTATGCGGCTTGCAGGATCTTAGCTCCCCAACCAGGGACTGAACCCAGGCCCTCGGCAGTGAAAGCATGGAGTCCTAACCACTGGACCGCCAGGGAATTCCCCCAAAAAATTCTTCATAATTTGAATCTGTGGACAATATCTTAATCCAGAGAGGATTTATCTTGCTTCTGAGGTGGAACTTATTATTCTCTTTTCCCTCTCTATTAGTTTATTAATTATACATTCTTTTACTTTTGATATTTTCCCTAGAGGTTACAACATTCATCTTTGACTTATTAAAGACTAACATAAATGTGTCCTGTTAGGGACTGAGTGAAAAAGGTAGGCTTCAGTCCTTGTAAAGGTGGATCTATTTCTACTTCATCCTTCCTTATAGACTATAGCCCTTTAGGGTCTCTCCTGAAAGTCTGAGGTATTTAACAGGGCTCTATCTCTGGCAGGTCCTGAACGCGAGTGTTTGTCCTCCCAGCACTGACACATCACCAGCTCTACGTCCAGCATCTCAGCATCTCACCTGCTGCGCTTGGCTCAGCCTCTCAGTCCCCACCTGCCTATTGGCAAATGCCTTGAAGAGAGAAGCCGAGTCAAGTGTGAGGTCACTCTCTGGGTTCCCTCTTTCCAGGATGTTGGCTCCCTGCAGCTCCTTGCTGCCTTAGATTTTTTTAAAAAAATGTTTTGTCAGGATTTTCTAGTTATTCTCACTGGGAAGTTTGCCTGAAACAAGCCACTGCCAGAAGCAAAGTGACATTAAAATTTGACATATTAAAATCAAATTGTCTTCCTCAGGGAAAATGGACTAACGATATCTCCTCATTACAGAAACACATTTAGGATAATTCATGTTATATATTGGATCTTCCACTTTATTTTCTGTTATTATTATTATTATTATTAAGTATGCATTAAAACAAAGAGTATGATTGCCTCCAAATCTGTACATTTTAATAAAAACCTAGCCTTCCTGAGTAATCAATGCCACTTTTTGGAAATCTAACAGTTAGAATTCATTCATTAATATTATTGTTCCCTATAGAGGTTCCTTTTCAAAAGACTTAATCTCAACTAATCTGGATTTAATCTGGGTAATTATTAGTTTGAATAATGACATATGAAACAACTGTTATTTATAAATAAAATTTAAGAAATATAAAAAAAATCAAATTGTCATACCAGTCTTTAAGAGGGATTCATTGGAATTCAAATACTACCCTCTATCATCCATTTAAAAGCTACATGAACAAGCCCTTTGTTAAGAGTGTCTTTCCAAATTTTATCCTATTTCAATATGTATTTTTATGCTTGTGAGTAATTTGTTCCTATGTACCCCATATGTAGGGGGAAAGAATGTATATGTATACATATGTATGTTTATATTTAAAACTTTTTCTTGTGACAAATTGTCTTCTGGATTAATTTATTATTGTAAGTATCAGTAGAATACAATTAATCTAAACATAAATATTACAACTTCGATAAATATTAAACATAAAAAATAAACTATTATTGGAAGTGCATGACCCATTGACGTGGACCAGGCTGATTTTTTTTTCCTATTCATGTATCCATGAATGAATATTACTTATTGCTAGCATTCAGCAATAATTTTATTCCTTTTTATAAAATAAGGTAGTCCTGAAGCTTTTTTGCATACATAAATATATAAAAATGAAAGAAGTTTTGTTAAAGAAATGTCATTAAGTTCTTTGAACTCCTTCTGATTTATTTTCCTAAATAATTCCATGGTATTCTGTTATCAAAAATTATTTCTAGTGAGTCATCATCTGACATCTCTTTTGGTTTTCTTTTAATTTTGTGGAATTCAAAGAATTGGAAACCATTTGACTTGCAAAACAGTTTTTTACCCGATCGCTGAAGTTTCATTTCACTTTCTCAATACTTATACCAATATTCCAAACTATTCTTTTGTTTAGAACAAGGAGAGATTGCACATTATGGTAGGATTAGAAGAGGTACATTTCTTATACTATTTTTTTTTTTTTTTTGGGTAAAGTCATTGTATATGAGAACAATTTCAGAGAAAGTTTATTTGAATTAGTGCAAATTAGTTCTCTTCAAATGATTCCCCTATGAAAGTCCTAATGTAGATACATTACTGTACAGATGTACAGATACTGGCAGCCCAGGCTGAAGACTTTAGAGAGAGAAGAGCCCTCCCACAGCAGCAGGTGGCAATAAAAATAGAAGCTAATGAGATGCTCTGTCTCTCTCTCCGCTTGGCTTGTGGAAGCCATCTGAATCCCTTTGGACCACACAGGCACTGCTACTCTTGGAAGAATTATGGAAACAAAAAGTCTTCGAGAGGAAGCTGATTGATTTCCTGCTAATAAGACAGTGGGATCAGAGACTGAATAAAAATTGAAAGAAAAGTGACCACATGTGTGTCACCTGGGCACGTGGAAAGTGTACATCAGTTACACACACCCACGTGGGTGCAGTGCATACACAGACACACACCCCTTCATTTTATCCTGCTCAACCCCACTCTGCAAGCTACTGTCCAGTGTCTTTCCATCATTACCAAAAATGTTCAAAGAGTATTTTACATTGGTTTTCTGCGTGTTCTTGCTTCTTATTCCCTTCTCAACCCACTGTTGTCCCCTTCACTCCACTGCAACGACTCTTGCTAAGGTCACGGCTGACTTTCTTGTTAAGAACTTGAGTGACCAATTTCGATCTTCTTTCTGCTCAAACTCATGATGGTACTTGATCCTCCATCTTGGAAACTGTCCTCTGTAGCAAAGGAAATATTCTCACATTAAGAAATGAATCAGCCACAGGTATTTATTATAGTGGAGCCTGAAGGGAGAAAGCCAGACAATGAATCTTAATGTTTTCTGTTTAAGAAGTGAATTTCAGATGCTTATATTCCTGTGGCATCACAGAACACAGAGGGTGAATTAATGGATTGAGAGACAGATGCCCTAGTATCAATAGGTACATTACTTCCTTCTGACTCAAAGACTGGGCAAGGACCAGTAGCACCAGCTTGCTGGAAATACAGAATCTTGCTCCCTCTCCCCACTATCCCAGACCTACTGTCTTATCATGTGCATTTTAACAAGACCCCAGTGATTCATGGGTACATTAGCATTTAGGAAGTACTCTGCTACATGATGGGTGAATACATTTAATTTCCTATAAGAAACATATTCTAACAAATATAATTTCCAAAACAAATATAGAATGAGTAAATAAAACTCCCCGTAACAAACAAGGTTAAAGATTATTTTCCAAAGGCAAGCTCAGTAAGCTAAAGTCAAGATGTCTCGAGGAACTTCTAGCTAACAAACAAGATAAGACTAAAAATAAGTATTTATTTGTCAGGAAGGAAACTTAACCTCAATCTGGGTTAAAGCTCATATTTTTAGTACGCTCAAGGTAAATGTTTTTTAGCGTAGCTACCAAAATAATGGTATTTTATTTAATAGTGCCGAGGATCAGTCATCATTAAGTACATAGTGCTTTAGAAAAATTTTAATTGCACTGGATTATTAATGAAAAGCTATGAGAAAAAAATAGACTTAAAATTTGCAGAGCTGAATTTCACCATGATACTAGAGAAACAGAATTATAAGAGAAACACATTTCTTCGTTTATTATTTTTTAACCGAACTGTGTTACAACTAGGAAACAACTAGGGCTGTAGTAATAAATTACTATGAAGTTGGTGACCTAAAACAACAGAAATTTATTCTCTCCCAGTTCTGGAGGCTAGAAGTCTGAAGTCAAGGTCTTACAGGCTCACGCTCTCTCAGAAGGCCCTAGGGAAGAACCCTCCCTGCCTCTTCCAAGGTGCCGGTGGCTCCAGATGCTCCTGGGCTTGTGGTCACATCACTCTAGTTGCTGCCTTTTCTTCACATGGGCTTCTCCTCTGTGTGTGTGTGTTTTCTCCTCTTCTGTCTCTGATAAGACACTTGTCATTGGATTTAGGGACTGCCCAGATAATCCAGGATGACCTAATCACAAGATCCTTAATTTAATTACATCTACGGAGACCCTTTTCCCAAATAAGGTCACGTTCAGAGTTTTGACGTGGCTATTTTTGGGGGGGGACCATTTTTTGCCTACCACACAAACTAAAAAAGTTTCTCCTTTTACAGCACCTTTTACCATCGAAGATGAATGTTTTACCATCATTTTCTAGCTTTTACTTTCGTCTACATGGCCAGCTCACGGTCTTGGTTTTTCAAAGTTCCTGTGTCAAGAATCTCCTATTTTGTCTCCTAATTTTTTTTTTGCAAACTGCTAGACTTTTCATTTCTGCATGCAGTTTGATTTTTTTGTCAGGGCTGAATTAAAGAACAGAAGGCCCAAACTTTTCAGTTTCCATATTTGGTTTCCCAGACATATCTTTACCCAATCTTCTACCTCTCACCAACTCCTATTTTGCCCATCCCTATGTTTTGGTGTTTTTCCAGGTGCCTATTTCTTCTTACTTTACGTATTCCATCTAGAATATTCTATTCTATTTATCCAAATCTATATTTCCCCAACTTCTCTTTTAAGTACTATGTCCAAATTTCCAGCCAACTACTAGACATTTGTTTGTGAATATCCCACAGGCACTTCAAGTTCAATATGTCCAAAACTTACCCCTAATGTTCTCCAACCTCTATCCATTCCATTTCTGCCTCAGGAGGCTGACGTACTTGACCATATCAGTGGGCTCCCTTGCCCTCTGGCTTCTGGTTGGTTTTTTTTTTTTTTTTAATTTTTATTTGATTTACTTATTTATTTTTGGCTGTGTTGGATCTTTGTTGCTGCGCGTGGGCTTTCTTTGATTGCGGTGAGCGGGGCTACTCTTTGTTGCAGTACACGGGCTTCTCCTTGCTGTGGCTTCTCTTGTTGTGGAGCATGGGCTCTAGGTGCGTGGGCTTCAGTAGTTGTGGCTCACGGGCTCTAGAGCACAGGCTCAGTAGTTGTGGCGCACAGGCTTAGTTGCTCTGCAGCATGTGGGATCTTCCCGGACCGGGGCTCGAACCTATGTCCCTTACACTGGCAGACGGATTCTCAACCACTGCGCCACCAGGGAAGCCTCTTCTGGTTGGTTTTATATGAGGGGAGCTCCTGAAGGCTATTAGGAGAAAGAAGAGTGAATTTAAAATATCCCTCCCCGCCCACAGTGTAGGTCATTCCCTTCAGGGGTGCTTGCTCTTGGCTATGCCCTTTGACTGACAGTTGCTACTCTTTTAAGGCAACCTTCTCTACATGACTCTCTCCTTCTGGGTTCTAGTAATTGCTCCCCCGTCCCCACCATTCCTTTGGGCCTGGGAGTGTAACAGTTCCACTGTTTCTAGGATGCTCAGTGGATTTGTATTTCCTGATCTCAAAGGGAATAATTGGACCCTGGCATGATAGAGGCCAAGGGGTTATGCTTAGCTGAAATCACAATAACAAACGGGAGGTTATCAGAGTGTTTTGATTAGCAAGCATCTGTGGCAATGGTTCAATCAATCATGAAGTCCCTAGAAGTGAACTAGTTGTGAAATCTTCTAAGTTGCTTAACATATAGGCAGAAAAATTCTAGTCTGTTAAGCAGAAATCTAACTCCATTTGCCACAGTGGAGATTCACGGCCTGTGATCCAGCCCCAGACTAAGCCAGGTTTTAGATCCAGAGGCTCTTTTTAAATTTTTTTTTTTTTTTCTTTCTGCTCTGCATCTTGCAGGATCTTAGTTCCCTGACCAGGGATCGAACCCATGCCCCTGCATTGGAAGCACAGAGTCTTAACCACTGGACCACCAGGGAGGTCCCAATCCAGAGGCTCTTAATTGGGGTACAGGCTGGATCCCTTTGAGTAAAGGTCTGGCTATGGAGCCACAGAGGTACACTGAATCTTCCTCCACGCCTTTCCCAGGGAGGCCTGCAGCCATCTGCCAAGATGACTGTGCACTGGAGAATGGGAAATACCCAGACCTCCCAAAGGTTGTAGGAGACTAGCTCTGAACTTAGGGAGTCCTTTGCAGCCACAAGTGCCACAATGGTCCACTAGTCAGAGTACAAGCTTCTGGAGGTCAGGTTATGGTTGAAGGTTATGGTCTGAATCCAAGAATCAAAGACCCTTCTCATGGGGTTTTTACCCCATTCCCAGAATAGACACTGGAAATAGATTTAGTTGGAAACTAGCAGAATCTGCACATTGGCTCCATGACAATTAATGTTGACTATTATGGTAACAAAGGCCAAGTGGAAGCCCCTGGAACTTCCCCTCCATTCCTCACTGCTAAGTTAGTAAACTAAAAGCAGTGCTATCTCTCTCTCAGGAATTCAAAGATTAGTATTGTCATCAATCACTCACAAGATGTAGGATGTGGGTCCTGGAACATCCTGATTTAATTTGCCTGTTTAAGTGGGAGGGGAGGGGAGACCTACCTGAGGAAGAAAAGAAAAAGTTTATATTTCAGTACCTTTAATGTCATTTTTCTCCGCCTTTTGAGCAAAGGTGCTCACATTTTCATTTTGCACTGGCCGCCTCTGAAGGCAGCCCTGTCTCTGTACTCTCTCCTCTGCCCTCCAGAAAGAGTCCCTTCCCCTCATCTCTTTGGCCTGGGTGGGCGCTGGTTGCCAGCTCTGCCTTACTAAGCCTAGGGACTGCACATCCCTTACATCCCACCCACACCTTTGTAAGTAGTCCTTTTATTAAACCCTCCTCAAATTTTCCAAATCTGAGTGCCTCATCTCTTTCCCGCTGGGACTCAGAGTGATACATCTCCCACCTCCGCCCCCAAAGGCCTGCTCTTTCTCCTGTATTTCATACCAAATCAGCTGTACAATTTAGAGCTATGTGTCTGTTCATCTGACATGCTTTTCCTGAGCACCTGGGACATACCCAAGAGACTGACTTGAAAATAAATCGTTGGCAAAGAGTAAGACTGTGAGGTGTGGCTTGTGCTGGGTGCTGCGTATGAAGTGTGTAAGAGATAAAACAACAGTAAACCCTACAGGGCAACAAAGTAATCAGGATGGATGTTCCCCAACTCCCATGCACTGACTGGGGTGGGAAACAAAACACACTGTGGTGAAAAAGACTCCTGGGTAAGCAGAGGAATTTATGTAAATTCTCACTGTTGCATAAAAGTCCAAAATGGGATGTCCTTGTCTTTGGCCATCACATTGAAATGACCACAGCTCTTTCAGAAGTGGCCTGCTTGGGACAAGTCCACCCACCTAGTTACCATAGGAACAAATCTGGGTCTGTAAAACACCATCCATTCTCATTTGTGGATTCCATGTTTACAAATTCACCTATTCCTTAAAATCTATTTGTAATATACAAGTCAACACTTGTGACGGTTTGCAGTCTTTCATGGACATGCGCAAAGCAGTGACAGTTTTGAGTTGTCTGATGTGCACATTCCCAGCTGAGGTCGAAAAAGGTTCTGCCTTTTTTTCCAGCTCTTGTACTGTAAACGTGTCCTTTCCCATTTGTTTAGTGCCATATGTTTTTGGCATTTTTCTGTTTTCTGTTGGTGATTTTGCAGTTCAATATATAGCTCCCAAATATACTGTCAATGTGCTGTGTAGTATCCTGAGCTCAAGAAATCTGTGCTGTGCCTTATGGAGAAAAGAAGTGTGTTAGATACAATTTGATCAGGCACGAGCCCCAGTGTATTGGCAATGGGTTCAATGTTAATGAATCAACAGTATGTATCAAATAAGGTGTCATTTAGACAGAAACACACATAAACAAGGTTATGTTGACTGGTTAAGGAAACATTGTGATCACAGGCTCCCGGGAACCTAACCTTGTATTTCCCCTAGAAGCAATGGTTCAGTTTTCACTAATTCAGTGTTCATGGTGACTTTATGATGAGAACAATGAGAATCAACTTTTTGAGTTTCAGCACTTCTAAAAATCTAAATTCCATGCCAAGAGGCTTTTTTTTCCCTCTTCCTTCCTCCCTTCCTTCTTCCCTCCCTCTTTGTTTTCTTCATTCCTTTCTTCCTATCTTTCTCTCTAATACCAGGAGTTTGAAAACTCCAACTATTAGTTCCCAGAAACACTGGTGAATTGTTCGTAATTGGCAGTGTAGCTCAGTGGTTCCCCAACCCCATCAGGCATCGAAATCACCTGTGGACTTGTTACAAAATACAGTGCAGAGGGCCCAACGCCAGACCTACTAAGGCAGCATTGCTAGGGACAGCCCTTGGGCATCTATATATATATATATATTTTTAATTAATTAATTTTATTTTGGCTGTGTTGGGTCTTCGTTTCTGTGCGAGGGCTTTCTCTAGTTGCAGCAAGCGGGGTCCACTCTTCATCGCGGTGCGCGGGCCTCTCACTATCGTGGCCTCTCTTGTTGCGGAGCACAGGCTCCAGACGCGCAGGCTCAGTAGTTGTGGCGCACAGGCTTAGTTGCTCCGCAGCATGTGGGATCTTCCCGGACCAGGGCTTGAACCCGTGTCCCCTGCATTGGCAGGCAGATTCTCAACCACTGAGCCACCAGGGAAGCCCGGGCATCTATATTTTTAACAAGTGCCGCAAATGATTCTGTTGAGCAGCAGGATTTGGGAAGCACTGATGTAGCTGGATGTGGAAAACATATTATGTATCCACATGTTGTGGATTTCTTTTGCTCTTCTTTTCTGTGTTGGCCTGGCAGCTCTATTGTGTAACTGGCTCACTGTATGTTTCCTATTATTTTACCCTGTCTCCAATTCCTAGATTATTTCTCCACAAGCCCTGATGACTCAGGGTGAACCAAGGAGGTCGCGACTATATACAGATTTGCCTCCAAATAGGTGGGTGATTAGTGATGCAGGTTAGACTTTCTTCACCATATTTTAGGAACAGGAGCATGTCTGTCTTGGATACCTGGTGTGCACCAACGGAAATTCCAAGTGACAGAAAGAGGACATTTTAAGGAGATATCATAAAGTAACTCTCAACATTAAGGCTCCTAAGTTTGAGCAGTCAAATCAGAAAGAGTTGTAATTTCAAATGTATACAAAAGTAAAAAGGATAATATAATGAACTCCCCTGTCCACATTACGTGGGGACTTCCACATTTATCAACCCGTGGACAGCGTTGTTCTAGCTGTAGGCCTACTCACCTCTCCTCATTAGTTTAACACAAATCTCAGACCTCTTGTTATTTTACCCATCAACATTTTTGATATTTATCTTTAAAAGATAAGGACTCAAAAACATAATCACAACACCATTATTACATCTAAAAATTTAATAATGCCTTAATATTATTAAATATCCAGTCAGTTCAAATTTCTCTGATTGTCTCATCATTTTCTTTTTCAATTTGTTGGTTGAAGAAATCAGGTGATTTGTCTTATAGAAATTTCCACAATCAGAATTTTATTAATTGCATCCCTTTGGTATCATTTAACACATTCATTGGTTCGTTGTACAGACATACCTTGTTTTATTGCACTTCACTTTATTGTGCTTTGCAGAAATTGCATTTTTTTTACAAGTTGAAGGTTTGTGGCAACCCTGCATTGTCAGATGATGGTTAGCATTTTTTAGCAATATCATATTTTAAAATTAAGGTATGTACGTTTTTTTGAAGAAGTAATGCTATTGCACACTTAATAGATTACAGTATAAACATAACTTTTATATGCACTGAGAAACCAAAAAATTCATGTGACTACTTTATTGTGATACTCACTTTATTGAGGGGTCTGGAACCAAACCTGCAATGTCTCTGAGCTATGCCTGTATTCCTCAAAACTGATAGTTTGATTTAGAGATGATCATATTCAGGTTCTAGTTTGGGGCAAGACTATGCTGTAGGCAGTGGTATGTTCTCCTGTAAGGAGGCAAAAGACATTCTCTCTCTCTCTGTTAGCAGTCATGGATAATCATTGCCCATATCCATGAACTCATCAGGGATTGCAAGTGGTCATATTTTAATTCTACAGTTCTTCAATTCTCAGCTAGAATACTTCAGTAAGAGAAACTTCCCATCATCCACTCTTAGTTACCTTGAGTATCATTTGACTAAGAAAGGTGGGACAGGCGCTTGAACCTTCCCCTCTGTTTACCAGTTTTCTAAATAACGATTTGGTTTCCTAGCATCCTCTAGCTGTATTTTTAAAGTATCATTAGAAACTCACAGTTTTTTGTTTTTTGTTTTTTTAACACACATAGTATGTTTCCATTTATTCCCATTGTATTCCTTATTGGTGTTGAAATCATTCCATCGTTGGCCAGTGGAAACTCTGCAGGTTGCTTCCAAAGTCCTTTTGACTTTGTCTTAGTAGACCCAGATAGCCTCCTTCTTTCTGGTGTGACAAGATGTTCCAGGATCATTTGTATATTTCCTTCCCTGGTCCTGGAATCAGCCACTTCCCCAAGGAGCTCTGATTCCTTTGAGTGGAATAGGCTATCTAGAGACCACACTCTGAGTGTTGAGGTGTCCCTATTCCCTCATTCCCCCAAAGATAGTCTTTAAAAAGGGTTCTAGTATACCCTTCCTTTGGTTTTTAATATGAGCAAACACGTTTATATATTCATAACCCCCTCTTAGATAAATGGCAGTATTTCCTACCCACTTTTCTCCACCTTACTTTTTTCACTTAGCATATCCCGGCCATCACTTCGTGTTATGTAGAGAGATCCTCTTTCCTTTTAACCATGCAACAGTACTCCATGGTGTGAAGGTACCACAGTTTATTCCAGCAGTCCCCTCTTAGTGGACATTTGGGTCATTTGCATTCTTTTCTGTGCAAATAATAAAAGCAGTGAATTTTCAAGAAGAAAAGAAATGTATGTACAAGTATGTAATGAAGAGTTTATCTTATCCAAAGAGAGGTCTAGGCTTTGCCCTCAGCTCCTGGGAGGTGATTTCTAGGTCCCTGGAATGTCCTGCCTGATAGGAGTGTCTTTGTTTGCCTGGGGACGCTGAGCACATTGTTAGTTCTGACTCCTGGAGGGATTGAAGACCAAAAGTATTAGCTAAACATCTAGGAGAGGCTAGAGATGAAAGGCCAGCTACGTGGGCAGTAGGTAACTGAGCCCCAATAAAAACTCTGGACGCCAAAGCTTCCTTGGTTGGCGGTCATCTGTGCTCGTTGCCACACATCATGGCCAGGAGGAGGTACCACTGTCCAGGACTCCACCCGATCAGATGACTGGAAGCTCTGAGTTTGGACCCCTCTTGCACTCTGTGGACCTTGTCTTATGCACTTCTGCCCTTGGCTGATTTTCACCTGTATCCTTCTTTGTAATAAACTATAACCATGAGCATAACAGCTTTCAATGAGTTCTATGAGTCTTTATAGCAAATTATTGAACCTGACGGTGGTCTTGGGAACTTCCCAAATTTGTGAGCAGTGTTGGAAGTGAGGGAAGTCTTGTGGGGACTGTTTACTCAGACTTTGCAATTTGGCTAATTTCTCATAACAAAAAACTAAGGTATTTTGAGAGAACTGCTTTTTTCAAAAGCGCAGACTTCACAAAAGAAAGAAATGACTCAAACAAAATAGAACTATAAACAGCTTGTTATGTGGAATAATCCACGATCATTTTTTATTTTATCTATTGTTTTAATAATGGGGCTCAATTTTGTTTATAAAATTCTCAACTTGTAACAGATCAGCATTTTAGGCTGAAAACTTTGTTTTTGGTATCTTACATGGCTTCAAAGGATATGTAACTAGGTCAAACTGGAATTCTGGCAATAGCCCTTCTGCCTGCAGGGGTGGGGTGGGGTGGGGTGGGGACAAGTGATCATCTCCCCATGAGGGCACAGGGGAGGGGACCAGGGAGCCCTGAGAAAACTGTGTCCTCTGGGAACCGAAAGCACAGAACAGCCTCCTACATCCTCTTTTCTGTGGTTAATTACAAGGTATTGATGGAAACCATTCCACACCACTTCCAGAAATTTCCATTCAACAAATATTTATTGAAACCTTTTATTTTCCAGACACTGTATCAGATGCTTGGGAAATATCTGTGGACAAGATAAAGATGTCTACCCTTGTGGAGATTACCTTCTATACAGCATAGATAGAAAATAAATAATAAACATGAGAGATTAAAAATTACGTAGTATGGTGGAAGGTGATAAGGGCAATGCAAGAAAGTAAAAGATCAGAAAGAGGGGTCAGAAGGACAGGAGTGGATAGAAGAATTAAGTGGGATGGTCAGGGTCTGTCTCCCTGAGAAGGTGGGATCTGAGCAAACACTTGAAGGGGTGGGGAGCCGGGCAGGTGGGTGCTGGGGAATGAGCCAACTGGGCTGAGGGAATGGTTGGAGCAAAGACCCTGAGGAATGTTTGAGAAAAAGTGTGGAAGCCAGTGAGGCTGGAGCAGAGCATGCGAGGCGAAGGAGAAGGAGATGGGGCAAAGACTGAGCAGGGATGGCAGTTGGGCTGCCAGAGAAATACATTTGAGAAGGTTTGCCCCCTACTGTCAACCATGACTGTTGTCTTTACCCACACATCCTGATTTGCTGCCTTGCAATGTTCAAAACACTCCCACAAAAGCTCATGGGATTCTAGGGGATAACTGGCTGATTCTTTGGTTAGGCAGAATTAGGCAGATTTCTTTGGTGAAATATGAACTTTCTTCATGTTATCAATTGAAACTCCCCAGTAGCTATTTCTGGACAGAGCATAGTGGAGTGGATATTCCATTGTGCCAATAGGTCTGGATTTGTGATCCCACTGCCACACTTTCAAGCTGTGTGACCTAGGACAGGTTGATTCTCCTCTCTGAGCTTCTGTTTCCTTAACTCTAAAGTGGGGATGGTAACCGATACCTGTTATGGGCCTAATCGTGTCCCCCCCCAATCCCAAATTCATGTGCTGAAGTCCTAACACCCCAGCACCTCAAAATGTGGCCCTATGTGGAGTTACGGTTTTTACAAAGGTAATTAAGTTAAAATGAGGTCATTAGGGTGGATATTTGCCAAGCATCTGATACAGTGTCTGGAAAATAAAAGGTTTTCAATAAGTATTTGTTGAATGGAAATTTCTGGAAGTGGTGTGGAAAGGTTTCCATCAATATCTTGCAAGTAAGCACTGGTGTCCTTATAAGAAAGGGAAGCTTGGACATGGACATGCACAGAGAGAAACGTATGTGAAGACACACGGAGGAGAAGACATCCATCTACAAGCCAAAGGGAGAGGCCTCCGAAGAAACCAACACGCCAACACCTTGATCTTGAACTTCTAGCCTCCAGGACTGTGAGAAAACAGATTTCTGTTGTTTAAGTCCCTCAGTCTGTGGCACTTTGTTACGGCCACCCTAGCAAACCAATACAGTACCTCAAAGGGTTGTAATAGGTGTGCTTTGTGTTAACTGGCCTCTAAAGGTTGTGCTTTTTCTAAATTGGATTCCTTCTCACCCTGCGGAGGTGTGCTGTCCCCACCAGCAGAGGTGCTGCCAGGAACAGGCGTTTTCAGACATAAGGACCAGAGTTGTAATTTTTTCCATTACAGAAAATATTTTTTTCATGAAACAGACAAAATTGCTGATTAGATTCCATCCCACCTCCCTGTTGTTCTTACCATGTGTGAACACATAAAAGTAATACAGAAATACAGTGAAAAATGAAACCTTATAGAAAAGTATAAAATAAGAGGAAAAAGTCCCTCTCCCTTCATGTTTCTGCCCCTTGTTGTTTCAGCTGTGTGCTCGAAGGTAAACACTGATTAGTTTCCTGATGTATCCTTCCAGGAAAATATTTTATTCATTTATCAGAAAATATAGGTATGTGCATCCTTTAAAAAATGTATACAAAAGATATCAAACTCCATGCAGGGTACTACCACCATGTACTATGTTGCAGATTTTTTCCTGTCAGCCATACAGATCTACCACATTCTGTCTCCTGAGTCCTATGATATAGCCCACATAATTCTCAGTGCAAAGGTTAGACAGTTCTAAGGATGGAAGTACCAAAAAGCAGCCTCTTGCCAAGGCCCTCAGAGACCTGGATGCTTGCATCTCTCTGCTCTGACGTCCACAGAATCATCCTTACCCAAGGCTGGCTGCAAGATCGTTGCCAGTGGCCATTAGGAATCCGTGTTTTTTGGGTTTTAAAAAATTTACATTTATAGGAGAAGGGGAGGGGAGAGAGAAAAAGAAACCTTTCTTCTTAAGCCCATCGCTTCTTTTTAGTCAGGTTGAGCTACCTTAAGTCGCATACTCTCCTTGGTAACTGTTGCCAGGAAAACACCCCGTTTGGATTCGCCTAAACCAGGCAGAATTATCCTCTAGTGAGAGATGGGTGGAGGCCTGGCCTGATTCTGGGTTCCTGGGTAGGAAGGATGTAGATAGAAGGTCAAGGTCAGCAGCGTCTGCAGGGTGGGATGCAATCTCATTTTCACAGAGCTGCATACATGCGTGTTAAAGTGTGTGCAGGTAGAGAGATGTGGAGAAGGATGCTCGCCTAAACTCACTGACCGCGGTTATCTTTGATTAGTTGTTTCTACTCTTTACAATGCACACATTTACACTGTATCAAAGAAAAGCCATTTTAAAAGACCCCACTGTAAAACAACCATTCCATAAGTCACGACTTTGGATAGAAATAGAATCATTGTCTTTTCTCAAGAGCATGCAGAGAGCTTTAGAGTAATCCACACAATAAACAGTTATAAGAAGTAATTATTTCAGACACCCTGTAGACGTGGGTCATCGGCTACAAGCTGGTATGAATTCTGCTTTTGTATTTCACTTACCTACCACGTGCCTGCTCCGGGCTAGGAGCTGGGGATACAAAGATGAAGGTTTCCTGCCCCATCTCTGCCAGGTGCTTGTGGCCTAGTGGGGCAGGACAACATATATAAATAGAGGAACTGAGGTACCATGTGGTTGTTTTCATGAAGAGCATGGGAACACAGAGAGGAAGTGATCTACTGGCTGGGAGAAGTTGAGGAAGGGCCTCCCAGAGGGTGTGATGTTGGAATTGAGAGGGAACAACCAGAGGAGGTGGATGGTGGCAAATGCAATGCCTGGCATGCCTACTGAGGAACTGGGGCCACCTGACCTTCTCATTGTAGGCCAGCCTCACTGCAAGAACTTGAATCTGGCATTGAAAGGCCAGTGTCCTGTATTCATTTTCTCTTGCCGTGTAACCAAGTGCCACAGACTTAGGGGCTTAAACGAACATCCATTTAGCTCCCAGTCTGTGGTCAAAAGTCCAGCAAGGCATGGCTGGATTCTATGCTCTGAGTCTCAAACCACTGAAATAAAGGCACTGTGCTCTCTTCTGGAGGCTCTGGGAAGAATTCCCTTCCAGGCTCATTCAAATTGATGGCAGATTCAGTTTCTTGTAGTTCCCCTCATCTTCAAGGCAGTAGCATTCTGAGTCCTTCCTGGAGTTTCATCTCTCACCACCCCTTCTGCCTTCCTCTTCTGCTTTTAAGGGCTCATGTGATTTCACTGGGTCAATTTAGATCATCCAGGATAATCACTCTTTTAAGGTCAACTGATTAGTAACCCGAATTACAACTGTAAAGTCTCTGTAGAGGAATAAAGTAGCAGATTCACAATCGTGGGGATTAGGATGTGGAATTTGGGCGGGGGGCAGGGGAGATAATTCTGTCTGCCACAGTACTGGACCTGGACCTTGGCATCCAATAGTACAAAGCACAGGGTTCTAATGAACCCAGAGGGACACCATGCCTCCTGTTCGGTGACCAGGGCCAGTCCCCTACCTGCCTGGCCTCTTCGTCCTCTGGGAGGTGTCAGTGAAGTTCGTTGGTACAGGAGCTGAGGACCACCTGCCCTACAGGCCAAAGCCCATCTAATATTTGGCTTGCAAGTATTTATTATCATTATTTAAAATTCATGACTAACATTAATAAAAATCAGGAACATCCTCATGAAAATCCAGATTTCTGCTTTCTTTCAAAAATTCAGTAGCTCTGTAACCCCAAGTTCCTGCTGGGACTGGAGGAAGGGAGGAGGGTTCGCAACCCCCTCCCCGGAGGCATCTGCCCTGGGGGTCTTCTCTCTGGGTCCACACCCAGCTCTCCAGGGGGTTCTACTAGGACGGGGAGGAAACCATCATTTACTGGGCACCTGCCAGTGGCAGCCACTAAATATATTAACTCCTTTAATTCTCGAAGACAACCCTGGGAGGAAGGTCTTGTTCCTATTTTATTGATACAGAAACCCGGGCTCAGTGACACGCCCGGGGCACACGGCTGGGACCCTTTGCCAGCTTGGCCTCTAATCCCCTGCGCCTCGGGCCCCCCGGATCCGCGTCCCGCCCCCGCCCCCGGCTGGACCACGTCCCCGCCCCCGGCTCCAGCAAGAGCCCGGAGGCCGGACGGGAAGGGGCCAGAGCCGGGGACCCGCCGCGCCCGCCCCCAGTCCTCCGCCCGCGGGGCCCCGCCGCGGTCACGTGAAGGGCCGAGCGGAGCGCGCCGAGCCCGGGCCTGCTGCCGCCCGAGGGCAGAGTCCGCTGCCCGCGGCCCCGACGCTCCCCCATCCCCGCCCCGCGCGCCGCCGCCGCGATGCCCGGGGCCCACCGAGCCGCTGGGCTGCATCGCCCACGCCCGTCGTCCCCCGAGGAGCCGCCCGCCCTGGAGGTAAGGGCGCCCCGAGGGCTGGTGGCCGCGCGCCGACGGCAGAGTCTCCCGGCTCCGCGCGCCCGCCGTCCCCGGGACTCCCGGGTGGAGAGCGACCCCGGGCCCAGCCAGCGCCGTCTGGGGGGAACGAGGGCCCCGGGGCGGGGATGCGGGTGCGGAGCCCCTCCGCCCCCGGGCTTCCTCAGTCCTCTGGGTCCTCCGCGTCCTCTGGGCGCTCCGTGTGCGGGAAGCGCACCGCCGCTGGAGCGCAGAGGCGCCCTGCCTCAGGCCGCAACCCCGCACGTTAGGGTCTTTACGGGAGCTGTCAAGCCTGCACCCAGAGGCCCGCCCGGAGCCGCCTCCCCCGGATGGGGGCCAAGCTGGAATCGGGGCCCGGGCTGCGTGTTGGGGGTCCTGTCCCCGTGTGGCGCGCCCCCGGGTCTGGGTGGCCCGCGCCCGCCGCACGGCGCTCCATGGCGGCGGGAAAACAAGCGAGGGTCCCGCTGCAGGGAAACGCCCGGGAAGAAGGCTGCAGGATGTGGCGCTGGGAGTGCTGATGCAGCCCTGGCTCTTCCGATCCCTGCGGGCCAAGCAGACGCGCTGCACAAGTCGCCCAGCTCTGCTTTCCCTCCGACAGCCTGAGCTTTGGAAGACTTGGGGCTTTCAAGAGTCCTTCTTGGGTTGTTCCCTTTCGCTGGATAAGAACTCAGAGAGTGGAGAGAGAGGCAAGGCTCCAATGGAAAGAGCCTCGGCTCTGATTCAGGAAATTTTAGCTGTGAATTGCAAGACGCTGAAAGCCTCTGGTTTCCCCCTCTGTAAAGTGGCGATGATAAATCACTCCCATCTCGGAGGAGTCTCGAAGACCGTGTCCCTCAGGCCCAGGACACGGTGCCTGGCACACGTAGGCTTTTCATGTGTGCTGCATTTCCTTTGGTTGTGCCAGTGTGTGGGAGCTGGAGGGTGTTGTAGCTCTGTCTTCCTCTCCTTGAGTGGCCCCTTCAGGTCTGGGCTGCTGTGCCAGTATGGCCCCTGCGGCCTGCTCAAGACGGTCCACAGGGCAGGCTTATGTGTGGGGTGAAAAAGCCGTGCCCCGGTCATTGCTCCCTGGCCTGCGGGCCTCCCGAAGGGGCTTGGCCACTTCCAACAGGTGGATTCTACCATGTCCCTGTCCCTTAAGGGAACAAGCAGGGCAGAGCAGTTCAAGGAGAGGAGGGAAAGGATTCTCGGTCCCCAGCTCTGACCCAATCCAGGTCTTGCTCCCCTCATTCTGCAAAAATGATGGAACTGACAGTGATCACCCACCTTCTATGGCAAGAAAATCTTTTTAGCTTGAGACTGTCCATGTCTCTCTCTGTGTGTACTTAATGCTTCTTTGTCAAGATAAGAGAAGACTGTAAAAAACTAATAATTTGAGACCTCAAGAAATGCGAGGTCTGAAAACAGCCCAGGGTCCTGGCTGAGTCCTGTGTGAAGCGTTGGCTTAATGCATGCCTGCAAGGGCCAGCTATTTATGTCTTAGTATCTTTCAAAGACCTCCCCCAGGGGAGCAGGCATAACAGGTGAGGAGCCTGGTACCAACAGGTAGTTCTCAGCAGAACAGTGACAATTGAGTCATTAAACTGAAGCTCTGACCTCGGACACTGGGTAGCCAGTATGACCTGGTTAACCTTTTTAAAAGTTAGTTTGGGGTCACTTCATAAGAAACTGCCTAGTCACCTGAAATGCATTTCCACCCTCTCCTTTCAAGGAGTTTTTTAAAACCCTTTTCTGCCTGGAGTTTCTTTTGGCTGCTACTAAGATGGCCACCCATTCTGGTACTTTGACCAACACTTTCAGCTTTGAAAAAGAAATAATCCAATGCTAGTGATTCTCAGCCTTACTGTTGGTCAGAATTACCTGCTTTTAGAAATGTAGCTACCCTGAGATTCTGATTTAATTGCTGTTGTGTGGTCTGGACCAGGCAACAGCAATTTTAAAGCTACCAAGGATTGAAAGTGCAGCCAAGGCTGAGAGCCAGTGTCCTGTGCTGTTCCTTTGTGACTGTATGTGATCACCTCTTGATACTTCCTGTGCTTCTTTTTGAACGTTCTTATTCTCAAACCTGTTCATCCAACTCTTAGATCACTTGATACTTCCTGTGCTTCTTTTTGAATGTTCCTGTGCTTCTTTTTGAATGTTCTTTTTCTTAAACCTGTTCATCCAACTCTTAGATCACCGTGTTTTGGGGCTCTTGGGACTGTGTGATGCACATGGCCAAGATGTGTGAGTGCAGCTGTTCCAGACCATCTAGCCCCAGATGACCATAGAGACCAGCTAAGTTGGCCCGGACCAGAACGACTTCCCGGCCGACCCACAGAATTGGGGAAAATAATAAGCGTTTGCTCAGGAGACTGAATATCAGGGTGCGTTACAAAAACTTACTGCAATACAACCCAACGTGGCCAGATGTTATGATCTTTTGAAGAGAAACCAGAAGTTCACATTTTTGTGTCTGCTCCAGTTTTTAAAAAAATTGACTCAGTAGCCAGCATCCAGAAAGCGCTCTCTGGGCCAAAGAAAACACATGTTCAGGCTGCCCTTGGCCGGGAGGTTGTCGCTTTCTGCACAGAGGGACATGAGGTGTTTATACCCACACCGAGCGGCGCCCTATTTTCTCACCCTTCCTGCCTCGGCTGCCATGCCCAGCTTACCCCCAGCAGCCATTTCTTTGTATGGAATGCTCACCGTATACTTCACAAGCTTCCCTTGGCCGTCTTCCCATATGGAAATGGAAGCTGCTGGTATGGGCAGCCCTTGTGGAGAGAGTGAAATTTGAGATGGGTCCCCGTGAAGGGAAATGGAAAGGATGTTCCTGGTTTTAGGCGAGCAAGGGATCAGGCGTGGGAGTGGGACAGTCAGTCCACGAATTTGGGCCAGAGAAGGGGGTTCCTGCAGGGAAAGTGAGGGATCCAAGACAGAGGGGAGATTGTGAGGCCCCTAAGCGCTAAGCCAGGGGGTTGACATCTGATTCCGTGGGCACTCCAGGCAAAGAGAAGTCGCCTGAAGCTTTTGAATGGGGGTGCATGGGAAAGCAATGACCTACTGTATTCTGGACATCAGAGTGCCCATAACCTATGGGAGGAAAGAAGGGAGGCAGAGACAGACAGACAGACAGAAGGTATAGTGCTTGTAATGACACAGGGAAAAACTGAGACAGGGAAGAATTTTTTTACTTGAAATTTATGGTAACTTCTCTTTACCTTAAGTTATGTTAATTTTCTTCTATATCTAAGCAAGTCATATTGGCTTTTTTCAAAGCACTTCTATCAACAACTTCAGTTTTGTCAAGGTTCCTGTTGCCTGATTTAAAGGTATCTGGAGCTTACAGCTGTTTATTCCCACACTTCCTTGCTGTCCGCCAGAGCTTCTGGAATCCATTTTTCCCTCCCTCTTGTACGATCTCCTCCCTCTCACCCGGAGGGATTTAAGTTATTCACCTTCTTCAGACTGAAGGCATGCAAAGTGGGGAGCGTGGGAGGAGAAAACACAAACATCTTAAATACGTTTTTAAGTCTTGGGGAGCGGAAAGGAAATGTCACGGCTCTGAGAAAAGGAGAAAAAGAAAATCAGGAGAAGTCAGTTATTGTCAGGGTGCCAAGAAAATACAAAACCTATGAGAAGCAGTAGTAAAATGGCCATATTTAGACCAGTGATGTTTCAATCTTGACTGCACGTTGGAATCACCCAGGAACTTTAAAAATTCAATCCTGGGTCCCACCTCCCAGAGATTCTGATGCAACTGGTCTGGGCAACAGAATCTTTACAAGCAAAACCTCTGAAGGTGATTGTATTGTGCCTCGGAGGTGAGATCTACTGTCCAGGGGGTCAGCAGGGCCTCCCCTAGGGTGGGGCTGCTGTTTTGATGTACAAAGCCACTTATCAGCTGCATCTGGGGAAACGCCTGATAATCGGTCTTTGCCATTTTCATGGTAGACATGGGCAGTGATTCTCGTGTAAACTTGAAAAGTATGTGCAGTTTTGGAACGGCATGTCTAACATAAGCCACATTCTTGGGGTGGATGAAAAAAAATTCATTTTATGGGAAGATACAAATGGCCTTAATACAAGTGAGAATGCTCATTTACCATAAGTTTGCCTGTTGAGAGTACTTCTTCCCAAGCAAAATTGGGTAGGAGACTTGGAAGGTGTACACAAACGGGATGGAGGGAGGGAAGACAAGAAGAACCAGAAGATAGAGCAGATGAGATCTTAAAAGGAGACAGACTGTCAGAAACGTAATAGCTGTTAAGAATGGGAACACTTTGAAACGTTACTGTAAAGGTAAATTAGCTATTATGAAAGTGTCAGCGTATTTAAACGTGACAGGCATAAGTTCAGCTGGCAAGGGGGCAATTGGATGGGGTGCCGTGGTGCTTGTAGATTCAATGCCGGGAGTCTGGGTGGGGTCTGAGGGAGGTAACCCCCAGGGCCCGGCTGGCTGAGGAATTGCTTGTGAGCATGTTTTTCCTGTTCGTGTTTGTGGACAAACTGTTTTGCTGGGTCTGTTACACCCATCTTTTGGGGTAGATATTAGTACCATCATATTTTTTTGCTTGTTTTTTGTCTTTTTTGTTTTTTGGCTGCACCGTGCGGCTTATGGGATCTTAGTTCCCCGACCAGTGATCGAACCCCTGTGCCCTTGGCAGTGAAAGCAGGAGTCCTAACCACTGGACCGCCAGGGAATTCCCTCGTCATCTTTTAAAGTTGGGAACAGTAGTGCCTTTGAGACATTTTGCTTTAAATATTCTTTTTAAAAAACCTTGATATTAGAATTCTTTGCTGTCCCAGTATGATCTTTTTGAGGCTTAATGAAACTTTCTTAAAATTAACATGTGTTCATTTAAAAAAAAAAATCAACTCTTGCTGATGCTAGGCATTTTATACCTAAAATAGATTTCTGAGCATATCCTGGGGAACTCTGGTGTTCCTCAATGTTCAAGATGTTCCAGGGAAAAATAATTGATATTAGATTTTCTACTATACTTCTAAAATATTTTTTTAAGTATGTAAAAGTAAATGTGTGATAAGTGTTTAACACATTTACATGATGCTTCTTCGGTTTTAATAAACTGCCCTTAAGAATTGCCATACCAGCCCTGAGAATGCACATGAATCAGTAGGTGATGGGTTCTTACAGCAGTTAATTCACCTGTGGGATTATTGTTCCACATCAGTTTTGAATCCAAACCGTTATCTTTTTTGGAGGGCAATTTTTAAAGCTTTATTAAGCTATTATTGATATGCACTAAGCCACACATTTAAAGTCTATAGTTTGATGAGCCTTGGTATATGAATACACTTGTGATATTAACACAACATTCAAGGTGATGAATGTATCCATCACCCCCAAAAGTTTCTTCATGCCTCATCTCTCTATCCCCTTCCTCCTCCTCCCAAGTGCCCCGTCCCCAGGCAACTGATCTGGTTTCTGGAACTATGGATTGGTTTGCATTTTCTAGAATTTTATATAGATAGACTCATATAGTAGGTACTCTTTTTGAGGGGGGAGGGGTTGGCCTCTTTCACTCAGCACAATTATTTTGAGATTCATCCATTTTGTTATGTTTATCAGTGATTCATTCCTTTTAATTCCTGAGTAGTATTCCCTGGTACAGATATATCACATTTTGTTTATCCATTCACTTGTTTGTAGAGCCTTATGGTTGTTTCCAGCATTTGGCTATTAAGCTGCTGTGAACATTTATATACCAGTGCAACTTTGGAATGACATGTCTAACATAAGCCACATTCTTGGGCTGGATGTACAAGTCTTTGTGTGGACGTATGCTTTCTTTCTCTTTGGTAACTACTTAGGAGTGGAATGGCCAAGAAAGCACCAAACTGTTTTCCACAGTAAATGCACTGTTTTCCATCCCTACCAACAAGAGTTTTAGTTGCTCCACATCCTTGTCAACACTTGGTGTGGTCAGTCTTTATTTTTAGCCATTCCAGTGAACATGTAGTAGTATCTCATTGTGGCTTAAATTTGCTTTTTCCTAATGACTAAAGATGTTGAGCATCTTTTCATGTGCTTATTTACTATCCTTATATCTTCTTTGGTGAAATGTCTATTACAAGACATAATAACTAATGTTTGTGTTTTTAATGCAATAGAACTTATTTTTTAAAGTGTTGCAATATGAAATAAATTTAGGAAACACAGTTCTACTATGTGTACAAATATCTACTATGGGTGTTTGATATGAAAATTAAATATAAAATTTAGAATCTTTTGACCTCTCCGAATACTTCATGCATTTTCAAAATTAACGTTCTTGACCAGTAAGAGATTTCCATACCAGTCCAGGCAGGAAGATGTCCTCTATTTTGAGGAGGTAACTCCGGTAATCAGTTGGATAATCAGGTTGTGTTTCCTTCTGAAGTACATAAGGAGGTCTAAATAGCCAGTCTGTTTGTATGTATTCTTTATCTAATTTATACAGAATCAGAAGTGTGAGCCATCACCAATGGGGCTCAGCTGTACAGGTCATGGACAAATTAAACTAAATCTCAAGATGCCCCTTTGGTTGATTGGATGTTATCAACCATTTAAAATCATATTAATGTTGGTGAGAAGCAGGAAAACATGTATATTCATGTACTATTTTGAGGCATATAAAATGCGTAACTTTGGGGTAGACAATTTGGTCGTACCTATCAAAATAGAAAATGACATACCTTCCATCCACAAGTTATACTCTATCCTACAGAGACACTCCTATGGTACAAAAGTACGTGTGTGTAATAAATATATATTAAAATATTCAATATAATTGTGTTCAAAATATATTGCAAAAGGGAAACTACCTAAAGGAAGAGGCATTTGTTAAAAAGAATGGGTTAGATCTATAAGTATTGTCATGAAAAAAAAGTCCAGAATATATTGAGTGAAAAAATAAGCTTTGTGTCGTATGAAAACAATTTTATTCTTTTAAAATTATGTGTATGTATAGAATGAGGTCATACCTTGAGAAGGAGTTAAGTTCAAAAATTGTCAAGAAAGGCAATAATTGACTTGTCAAAATTAAATTTGAAAATCCCTCTAACCAACTATCAAGTAGCCTAAATATAATTTTATGTTTATATATATGTGTGTGTGTATATATATGTTTGTGTACATAATCCTATATATGTATGTATAAATACACCATTTAAGTACATCTGTATATACTGTTCAGTGCTTTCTTGTTTTCGTTTCCTCCTCTGAGAACCTACATTTAAATTCAGAAAAGTTAAGCATGCCTGTGCCTCAGCCCCACTGCAGGATTCTCATTGCTCAGGAAAACATCTGGAGGTGAACATACAGTACCATTAATGCTGGTTCTGTCTGGCGAGAGTGGGGCCCAGGGGAGAGGTGAAGAGGAGTTTCCTTTTATACTCAATAAGTACTTATAAACGAAAAAGTAAAGTATCCTTTCCGACTCTGACTGTTGTTCTCCCCTTACTTTCTCCCAATGAGGATCAGGACCTTCTCCTGGCAGCTGCCTATGTTTCTGACGCTCAGTACAACAGAAACGTTCCATTTGAAACATCCCCTCAGGCTGTCAGGTAATTAAAGTGTTAAACTATCACCTAGAATCACCTCTCCTTTAGCACTTCATATTCTTGAAGTTGAACCCAAACTGAAGGCACTGTTTCCACAAATATTTTGAGAAGTATATATGGTATGGCACACAGAGTTGGGTAAATCCTATCCCTTTTTTTTTTTTTAGTTCTAATGGCATGGTACCTCACAGGTAGGGACGCATTCAACAGATATACTAAGAACAGATAAATGAGTAAATAACACCCAGGACAGGAGATAAAGCATCCAAATTAAAAACATGTCATCATCTTTCCCTCCTAGATATAGTTGTCCTCTTAGAGGCGCCTAAATGAAAAGAAAACTTGTCCTTTTCCTTTCTGTTGCCTTTTGATGCGACTTACACGTTTGTTCTTTTCATGGGAATTCAGCTTTTTCTCCCTAACCCCCTAGGGGTTGAACTAAAACCAAAGATATGGCTCAGGATAAGAAAAAAAAAAATTCTTTCATCAGCACTGAGTGTCAGTGCCTGAAAGGCAGCAGTGAATACCTCATGCCTGGATGCTGGGGGACTGTCCCCCTGATGGGAAGAGACCCGTGTGACCACGAGATCTCTCTGAGTCCACCATGCCCTGATGGGCTGATGCACATTAGAAATCGGTTAGGCTCCTGTGCCACGTAGTAACAGGTCACTCTAATGAGGGTTTGTTCTGCATCAGTCCTCTAAAAGTACATCCTAGGGTCACCACCACCCCATGGGGAGGGTGCTAATCCTAGCTTGAGACTGTTAAGAGAATGTGCTTTGAGATATGATAATATCCCTGATTTTTTCTGTTAGCGTTTTATAGTGTGCGCTCAATGAAATGCTACCCCTCACTCTCTAGAATTGAAAGGAAAGGTGGCCAGAGAGGGGACTTTGTATTTTACATTCCACTACTCTTCTTCTGATGGGATTTGGGGGTGCTGTTTAACTCCTGCTCATTGTTTATAAACTTCTTTATTCTTCTCTGCTCCAGACTTTACCATTTCTATAACCACTGGACAATGCGGGCAGCCACTTACTTCTTCATTTGGGTGGACCTCGCTCTTGCCCTCTTTGAGGAACCGGCCTTGTTCCCGCTCCCTTTCTTGGTAAGCATTCAACACAGAATGGCTAACCAGACTTTGTCAGAGATGAGTTGGGTCCCATGCCTCTTCCTTTTTTTTCCCCTCAGATTTCAATAAGTATGGATTTGGTTTTATTTTTCTTGCTGGAGGGGTTGGAGGAATTCTGCCTACTCGCTGAGCTGATGCTTTCATCAGTAGGCATTGGAAAGGGAGTGGCAGTTTTTGGTCTCCTGTGCCTACAGGGACGAACTGGACAGACAAATGATGTTTTAAAAGCGTATTTATTTAATGCCGAGTAGACAATGTCATAATATAGTGTAATATATGACTTGTACTTGCCACATTTCCAGCTTTTTTCATAGTCATAAATCATTATTGATAGGTGCTTTTAAGTAATACATCAAATTACCCAGCTACTCCAGATGAGTCTAAGTAATAAATTGATGACCTGCTCACATTAATTCTTGACTCGACACGGCTCTTGCCTCTCAGAGTAGGCAAGAGACTGTATAACTTGCAGAGCCTAAAATATTACTGTCTGGTCCTTTGACAGAGAGAGTTCCTTGACCCTTTGCGTTAAAGAACAGCCTTTTATTATCTCCCATGATTCTGCAGGTGGCTGGGCTCAGGCGGGCAGATTTTCATGTTGGCTAGGGTGCTAGATCTCTGGCTGGCAGCTGGGAGCTCACCTGGCTGGAGCTGTGGACCAGAGTGCCCCTGCTCCCCTCCACACGGCCACTCCACATGCTCTGGGCTTCTCCCAATGGGTGGGTGGGGTCCAAGAAGGAACATCCCAGGGAGCAAGCACCACCCACCTCCTCACACACCACACTTGCTGATGTCCCAAAGCCAAAGCCCATCACATGCCCGAGCCCTGAGTCAACAGGGGAGGACACTGCACAAGGGGGTGAAAACCAGAAGCGTGGTTCTTTGGGGGCTCAAAGTTGGCGGTCTTCCACACATCCGTTTGATGAGGATGTCCCGATTAATGAAGCCTCTGGGTAGAAAACTTTTAGCCCAGTGACTTTCGAAACAAACACCAAGTTGATGAAGCAGCGCTGTGCATTCACAAGCCTGGACAGGGTCGGTCCCCCTACCGCCCCCCCTGCCCTCCCCACGGCACTGGCCGAGGCGAGAGGCCCACAGGGTCTCTTCTCAGCCCATGGCCTCCCTGTGGGTCCTCGCCTTTCTGTTTGTTATCGGTCACATGCAGCGTGGGCTTGGCTGCCTGAGTTCCAGAGTGTCCCTTCAGCCAGTGTTTGTACTTCAAGCCTCTAAAATCCAATGCATTATGGGGGGGAGCTTTGGCCAGATTCAGCATTACCAAGAACATCTTATCTTGAGCAAGGGTGTCCTGGGATTGCTCCAGGCCCTTTTGCAAGCCTGGCCTTGACAGTGAGTCTTTATAGCCCCTGAAAGGTGAACAGGCTGAGAGCTAGAAAGTTTGAAGGGGCTGCAGCCCATATCGGAGCCCAGGCCTCATGAGGGCCGGGGTGGGGATGGGGGAATTGTGCCACCTGCTGCTTTCAGGGCCCAGACCCAGCCCCGTCTTCCTGTCCCTTAGGAAGTTCATTCCCTCCACCCTCACCCCAGACCTTTCCATCTTCCTAGCCTGAGCCAAACCGTCCCTTTCCCCATCTTGTCCTACTTTGCCATCCTCCTCTCCCCATGAATGGAGGAAAGTGCCCTTGTTCAGGAGGATTTACTGTCTCCTGGCAATGGCAGGCAAAGCATGGGCCGCACGCACAGCCTGCAAATCTAGCTGCCTGCGGGGGGTTTGGAATTGATGTCCTGGAGCCCACGGAGGAGATGGTCAGGACTTTGCAGTGGGCCCAGGGGTCTCCGTTCTCTCCTCTAACCAACCAAATACAGGCAGTGGCACAGCAGTGGCGGCGATGTCTAAGGAACGACCTGGCATTTCGAAACACATCTTCGGAGCGTTATTATTAGAGAAACTGAACTTCTAGGTGTCTATTCTGAGTATGAATGTGGGGAATTTGAGAGCATAGTGGTTGCCCCTGCTTCTGCCATCCCTGACCCCCCCCCCCATTTTCTGAGGAAATGCCTGCCGGGGGTCCTCTGCTTGCTGATTCAGCCCCCGCCCCAAGGAAGCCCTGCCAGCTGGGTCATGGGATTTGTGGTTCAGGGGCAGGTTTCCCCTTAAGAAAAAGAAACCATTCCAACCAGCAAGGAATTTTGCTGCAACTTTCAGTAAAATTAAGGGACATTGCTAATGCTCACAGGGTGGTGTCAGGGGGGGGTCGGAGGTCAGGGTGGTAAGAGAGAATTAAGCCATGCCTCTGAGCGGCAGGGCGCTGGCTCCCTCTCTCTCTTCTATCACAGGCTACCTCGATAGCAGAAGTACTCTGTCTGACTGCATTCTTTGGGAGACTTGTACACTTTGCGAAAGTCACTCCTCAGATGGTTTTCTGGAAGGATACGAAAAACATCTGCATCATGGTAACCATAGTGGTGAGTGTTCATGACGGTGCCTTTGAGAGTTTGTGGTCAAAGGTAGAAACTATGAAGAGAAAACTATGAAGAGAAACTCAGTAGGTTTGGGTTGGTTCAAGAAATAATGACAGGGCTTCCCTGGAGGCCCAGTGGTTAAGAATCCGCCTGCCAATGCAGGGGACACGGGTTCGAGCCCTTGCTTGGGAAGATCCCACACGCCACGGAGCAACTAAGCCCGTGCACCACAACTACTGAAGCCCGGGCGCCTAGAGCCCATGCTCTGCAACAAGAGAAGCCACCGCAGTGAGAAGCCCATGCACCACAATTAAGAGTAGCCCCCACTCACCGCAACTAGAGAAAGCCCGCGCACAGCAGCAAAGACTCAATGCAGCCAAAAATAAATAAATAAATTAAAAAAGAAAAAGAAATAATGACAATGTTTGTACAGCAAACACCATCAGCACAACTGCCAGCAGATCACAATGACTGAAGCACAAATTGGGCAAAATATGACAGTGTGACTATTTAACATATCAAGAGCACTTCCAAATTAAAGAAAAAAGAGACAGAAGCTGCAATAAAAAATGTGCTCAAAATCGGTGAAGGCATCTCATAAATGAAGAAGTAAATAATAGCAGATATGAAAAAATGTTTAACTTTAAGAACTACATATGAAAGCAGCAATAAAATACCGTGTGTTTGCCTATAAAACAATGTTAGCAAGATTGAAAACAGAACCCGTCACACTCTACTTGAGGGAGGAATAAGCTGTCTTTCTGGAAGGCTGGTTGGCAGTTCTTTTCGTAAAGCCTTAGGTATGCATGTGCTTGCTCCCAGATTTCCAATCCTGGGACTTGATCTTTAGGAAAAAAGGATGTGTTCAAAGATTTAGCCACAAGATTGGTCATGGCTGAGTTGTTCATAGTACTGAAAAATTGGAAACAACTGGATTTCCTGACAATAGGAAATAAATAAAACATGGTACACCCACATCCGTTAAAATGGCCTTAAATGCACTTACGTGTCTATTCTCAAGGAGAGATTCTTATGGTCCATTAAGCCAAAAGAGCAGGTTACAATACAGTTGGAGCACATTGTTGTTAAAAGAAAAGAGGAAGGAGTGTTAGAGATCCATAGAAAAATCTGGAAGGACATATGCTAAGAGGTTATGCCAAGTGAGGCAGGGTAATGTGCTCTGAAATGCTGTGATGAGAGAGGGGTCCGGGCAGTGATGAGCTGAGGGTACTTTATAATTAGCATCTCAGCACAGCAGGCAGCCTGCCCGAACCACAGTTCTTCCCAGTTAACCCCCCTCAGAGTCCTCGTCTCTGCTCTTTCTACTTGATGTTCTTTCCCTGGAGGGCCATCCATTCTCAGAGCTTCCACGAACAGCTGGTGGGTAGGGGCCCCCCAGGCTGTAGCTGATACTGGTTTCCCCTCTGAGTTTCTTCACTCTGTGGCCACCTACTTGTTGTTTCTCCATCAGTGTTTCAACTCAAACTCAAAGGGACCAAACCCACCCTTTTCATCCCACGACTCCCATAGCTGTTTTTCATTGGTCTGTGGTGCTTTATCTCCCATCACTCACTCCAAGTCCTCCTTGTCAGGATTCCCTCCGTTCTCTCTCCTCCTCGTCCTCCCCAAACCCCCTCAGGATGCCTCTTGCACCGTTTCCCCCTCTCCCCACTGGGACCACTGCCGTGGTCTGATGTGGCCACGCGTTATCTCTCTGCTGCACGCCATTCTGTTCCCACGGTGTGGTCCAGAGCCCTGTCTCCCCTTTCAGGAACTGCCATACTCACCTCAACCTCAGATCCTTGATACATGCATTTGAGATGCCACTGCTGGGTTAATTCTCCGAAGCACACCTCAGATCACGACCCTCCCTTGCTCAGAACAACTCTGTGAGCCCCACAGACTGTTGAGCCCTCCAACCCACCCATCCTGCAAACGTGCCTCACGTGGTCCCCCCACTCCAGCCGCCCGAGCTGCCTACTGCCCCGCATGCTCTTCCTCCGCGTGCAGTGTCTCTTGGGCCTAGAATGTCCACTGTCTTTTCTCGCCCTTTCTCTATTTTTTTCGACTTCCCTTCACACGTCTGCTGAACGCTCAGAATACACAGAGTATCTGTCTGGTCTTATTTTTTAGAAGTATCTTCACTTTCTATTATTAAAAAACGAATGCAAGAACACTCAATCTGGGATAAGACCTGTGACCACAGCTTGGGTTCAGTCCAGAAAACAGTGTTACCGTCAGGAAGGTGGAGAATGAGATGGGTGGGAAAACTGTAAAAAAAAAAAAAAAGTGTGGGGAGAGGTTATTTTTGGAAGAAAGAGAAATCCAAACAATAGAGTATATAAAATAGAAAAAGGCACCCCTGCTCTTCTTCCGGGAGAGCAGGCACCTCTTTTGTGGCCCTTTTTGCTACGTGGCCCCCTCCTAGGACAGGGTCGGAGGTCCCTCCTCATCTCCTAAGACGCCCAGCGTGCAGCCTAGAATATGATGGGCTCACACGCGCTTTTCAAGCCCAAGTCCTAAGTCCGGTCAGCGTGCTCCCTGCTTCAGATCGTTCAGCGGCTTCCCATATCCCATCAGAAAAAAGCCAAAGTCCTCGTCGTGGCTGAAGCTCTGTGTCCCTCCCCACGCCCATGTCTCCCTCCTCGCAGTGCTGTTTGGTTGCCCCTCCCTGCACGCCCTCAGCCCCTCGCCTCACCTAGGTTTTCTCCGGAGCAGGTCCCGCCACCTGCCAAAGAGCATACTTGACATCAGTGCTGCTATTTCCTGCCGGAGGATGCACCCCTGAGGGCAGGCACTCTCTAGCTAGCTCTCTGCTCTCTCTCTGGAGCTAGAACAATACCCTGCACGTAAGAGGCGCTCCGTAAAGGTGTATGGAGTGAACTGGATGAGGAGACACGGTTGCCCCGTCCAGATCTGTCCTGCATCTGTTACCGGGGGGCGGGGGGTGTCTCACTCCTTTGCCTCCATCACCCTTATTTGAAAGACTTTCTGGATTCCCCAGGCCCTGGGAATAAGACTTAGCTTTTTTAGCCTGGCCCTCAAAGCCACCTGCCCTCGGTCTGGGGTCTGGTCACTTCCTGCTCTCCTCTGCCCCCACCCCCAGGACCCTCTGCTTCCCGAGAGTCCCTTTACTGTGTCTGCCTGCCATGGCTCTTGACCTCTCTGAGTTTTAGCCTTTTAAAGTTTTTTTTTTTTTTAATTAATTTATTTATTTATTTATTTTTGGCTGTGTTGGGTCTTCGTTTCTGTGCGAGGGCTTTCTCCAGTTGCGGCGAGCGGGGACCACTCTTCATCGCGGTGCGCGGGCCTCTCACTATCGCGGCCTCTCTTATTGCGGAGCAGAGGCTCCAGACGCTCAGGCTCAGTAGTTGTGGCTCACGGGCCCAGTTGCTCCGTGGCATGTGGGATCTTCCCAGACCAGGGCTCGAACCCGTGTCCCCTGCATTGGCAGGCAGATTCTCAACCACTGCACCACCAGGGAAGCCCCCTTTTAAAGTTTTGTCTTTGCTTTAAGATTACGTCAGGGACTGCCTTCTCCGGGAAGCCTCCTCAGATACCATAAGCCTTGGTGATCTGTCCATCCATGCTGCCCGGGGACAGTCACCCTGGTTCCCTCCAGTGGGCACCCAGTGCAGCAGCGTCTTTCTGTGTCTCTCCATCCTCTCTCTCCCCCGCGTTGGCTCTCTCTCGATCCTCTATGCCTTGCCACCAAAGGGACTGAGCTAACACTTTTGATGACGGTAGATTATTCTTTTCTAACTTGTATTTTTCTAAACTGCACTGGGTCCTCCTTCTTTTGCCTGTCCTCAGGATCACAAACTGACCTTAATAAGGAATGATAAAAATTTTCTGTAGTCTAGATATTTCTACCCCGTTGCTGGGCTAGAAAACCTATCTCATATGCAGAATTGAAGAAAAGTTAAAGTCAAGTACGATGTAGTGTGGGTGTGTGTAGCAGTGTGGGTATC
Source organism: Balaenoptera physalus (assembly GCF_965194825.1). Classification (NCBI taxonomy): domain Eukaryota; kingdom Metazoa; phylum Chordata; class Mammalia; order Artiodactyla; family Balaenopteridae; genus Balaenoptera; species Balaenoptera physalus. Next base: position 12,567,564 of record NC_138894.1, read on the forward strand.
CGCTGGGGCTCTGACGCCAGACTACCTGCGTTCCAGTCCCAGGTCTGCCCCCCGTATTGGCTGTGCGACCGGGGCCACGTGATCTCCCTCACTGTGCCTCAAGCATTTCCATCCAGGAATGGTGCCCACTTTAGGGGTGTGGTGAGATAAACGGAATAATCTATGGAAAGCTTATTAGAGGACATGGCACATAGTAAAGTCTCAAACGACAGCTGCTATTAATGTTCTATTATGAAACCAGATTATGCTGTTTATGAAACGTGCCTTTTTCCATGACGTATTGTGACCCTCCTTCTGGGTCAGTGAACATGCATCCACATGGTCACTTCCTCTGTCCTCTGGCCATACCAACACCGCTGTCCCGTGTCTCTCACAGCTGACCTTGATTGATCTGATCACCTATGGGTCCCTGGAGGCTATTAACATCCACGGAGTTCGATGGTCAAGGGCCTTGAGGCCAGTCTTCCTAATTAATTTCCCTGAAAGTCGTCAGGTAAGGATATGATTTAGGATACAAAAGGGCGTGTTTTTTTAAACTTATTTTTTACTGAAGTATAGTTGAATTACAATGTTGTGTTAATTACTGCTGTACAGCAAAGCGACTCAGTTATACACATATATATATATATATACATTCTTTTTCATATTCTTTTCCATTATGGTTTATCCCAGGATATTGAATATAGTTCCCTGTGCTCTACAGTAGGACCCTGTGGTTTATCCATTCTCGATATACCAGTTTGCATCTGCTAAGGGGGGTGTGGTTTTGTTTTTGCAGAAAATTAGCTGATTGCCCGTAAATGAAATGAAATGTTGTCTTCACAGATCCGAAGGGCTTTTCGAAGCATCCGGAACACTCTGCCCGATATCCTCTACGTCTTCCTCTTGTTCATCTTCAGCGTGTTGATATTCTCCCTCATGGCCTTGAAGCTTTTCGGGGATAGGTGAGCAGGCTGCCCTGGAAGTTTCTGCCTGAGAATTCTCCCACGTTTGAGTTCAGCCCGTTCGTGGCAGAATCGGTCACTAGATGCTATCTTCCTGGTTCAGGCACTCCAGGAGGGTTCTCGAAAGGGGAAAAGTGTGTCCAGAACCGCAGCTTCATTTATGTCCATGGGTTTTTTTCACTCTGTGTTGCTGGTTCCTTTTTAGGGGTCTCAAAACAGTGCAAGGATCGCCCTACTTCACCAACATCCTGGACATAGCATTTGAGCTCTACGTGCTGGTCACCACCGCAAACAGCCCCGATGTCATGTACGTGAGTCCCCAATTCGTGTTCACGGACATCTGTTACCGTAACAGAATTCACTTTCTTAAAAGCAGCTGTAAGAAAAAAAAAAGTGATTTTCTGTTTATTCATATTCATTGTAAAATGTTTGTATACTATTTTTTTTTCTTTTTTTTTGGCCACACGGTGTGGCATGCATTATCTTAGTTCCCTGACCAGGGATCGAACCCATGCCCCCTGCAGTGGAAGCATGGAGTCTTAACCACTGGACCACCAGGGAAGTCCCTTGTAAAATTTTTGAAGAGTGCAAAGTGTTGGCACTAACGACAGCCTACCCGCTCTACTGAAAACTAAATTTAGATGAATGTTTTAAAAAATGAAAGCAACAGGAGACATCTCTGGAGATACAACTTAAATATTTGAGCCCACTTTCTATTCTGGAATCTTCTTTGAGTCTTGAGTTGAAACGCCTAAGCCATTTTTGTAAAGGAATCATGGCTTGTTCTCCTGAGCATTGAGGTGGTTTTCTGGCTAAATGAAACAGGAAAGAAATGTAAAGATTAGTGGTTGTCACCTCTCCCCGCTCTCCCAATGCCAATTCTCCACACATGTGGACATTATTTAGGAGAAAAACATTACGGTTTTTTTCCCCCTAGTGTCCTGTATATTATGGATTTGCCTTGTTCATGGAGGTAAGATTATTTACCAGTGCTACCCTGAGTAGATAGCTCTTGGGGTTCTAGAGTGTAGATAGAATTCTAACTGCAAACGTCAACCCCATCTCCTCCCATACTGCACTGCGGGAGAGGGGCGGGCTTTCTGTTGTCTAGTTGTGTGTAGGATCATCATGTCAACTTGTTCTGGGTTCCTGCTCACTCTTGGGCCTGGCTCTGGCAAAAAGTGAGCAAGGTGAAGTTCCTGGCCCTCCTTGTGTTTTCTTGGCTCTTTCTCTCAAACCTTAGGCTGCCCCCCTCAACATCCCCTCCTGCACAAAATCCAGTTTCCATTGAAGGTGGCGTGAACATGCATCCCGATTTATGCCTTTTGTCCCGGCACCATTATTAATGGTACACCTTTCATTCTCATTGTCCCAATGTAGACAGAAAATTATCTGCTCCCCAGCAAGGCAGTCTGGTGTCCCTGAAGAGCCTTGAGTATAACTCCAAGCCATAGTTCAGATTCTTTTTGTAATTCTGGGCAAGTGGCTCTCCTTTCCGGGCTTTGATTTTCTCATTGTGAAGGAAGGGATGGGGGAATCTCCAAGGTCCTGCCTGCTTTGAAAGTTGGCACCTCTCTAAGGCTCTAAGAATTTCAGAAGGCAGTCTGGAGCGAGCTCTTTAGCACTGACGATGGTTATGGCTTTGAGGCCCCATAGCACAGTTTGGGGGGAGAGTTAGAGTGAGAGAATGTTTTCCTGTGCCTCGAGCACATGGATTGTCTATATGGGATGTCACCTACGGTCAGCCTTCTATGCACTGTGGACCCAGGGCACGGGAAACCATGAAAGATAATTATTTCCTTCTAGGATGCCTGCCTATGAGTTCAATTGGTGGTATTCTCTGTACTTTATAACCTACATCATCATCAACACCTACATCTTCATGTCCGTCTTTCTGGCCGTTGTCTACAACAATTATAGGAAGCACTTAAAGGTAACATGCATGATCTGGGGGTCAGGGTGCCGGGCTGGGTGCAGTAGCAGCGAGGCTGGCAAATGCATTTGCTAAATATTTGAATGTGTCCCTTTACCTTTTGCTTTGGTGAATCTGAAGGCTCGTTTGGTGCCTTGCTGTCCTCTGCTGGGCCAGGCGGTTCTTTGCCAGTCTACAATGGGTCTGACGGTGTGTCCCAGCCTCATGTGCAGGAAGAGGTCCTGGCTTTGCTCCTCACTTTTTTTTTTTTTAAATTTTTACTGGAGTATAGTTGATTTACAACTTTGTGTTACTTTCTGCTGTACAGCAAAGTGAATCAGTTATACATATACATATATCCACTCTTTTTAAGATTCTTTTCCCGTATAGGTCATTATAGAGTATTGAGTAGAGCTCCTTGTGCTATACAGTAGGTTCTTATTAGTTATCTATTTATATATAGTAGTGTGTATATGTCAATCCCAATCTCCCCATTTATCCCTTTCCCCTTTCCCCCCAGTAACCATAAGATTATTTTCTACATCTGTAACTCTATTTCTGTTTTATAAATAAGTTCATTTGTACCATTTTTTAACATTCCACATATAAGTGATATCATACAATATTTGTCCTGCTCTTTCTGACTTACTCCACTCAGTAGGACAATCTCTAGGTCCATCCATGTTGCTGCAAATGGCATTATTTCGTTCTTTTTTCTGGCTGAGTAACATTCCCTTGTATATATGGACCACATCTTCTTCATCCATTCTTCCTCACTCTTAATGCATCTAATAGTTCATGGCTCCTGGAAATGTTTTGTGTATCATTGGGGTTGGGGATATTCTCCAAGCTCCTTTCCCCACCTCTAACAGAAGCAAAAATACCTTAAAGCCAATAGTTTCTGCCCTGGTGCCTTCTTGTTTGATTGATGTCTGGAGAATTCCTGGAGGTGTTGCATGGGCAGAGGCTTCTGAGCGCTTGGGGTGCAGCGTGTTTTATTTCTGGAATCTGCCTGGATACCTGGGTCATCTCACCTGCGGGGCCCACTGTCACCCACCTGAGCACGCCTCTCATTGGCTGTTTTCTAGGATTGTAAAACTAATTGCACAGAGAAACATTTCATCCAAGGGTCATTTTCTTTAAGGGAAGACATAGCCTTTTGAGTTAGATCCTTTTGGTTCTGTTATGAATTTTTCTTTGCTTAGGGATGTTCCCACCACGGGGCAAGTAGAAAGTCGGGGAGAACTTAAATGTTCGCAGCTAAGGAGAAGTGGGTGGTGGGCTGAGCCTGAGATTCGGCCAACCTCACTTTGAAGGTGTCTGGCCTGTCCAGGCTCTGAGAAGTCTGCGCATTGTGAGCACCTCAGCTGCTCCCGACCCCAAGGCCAGGTCTCCCAGTGACCCTCCTCCTCTGACTTCCTCCTTCTGGGCAGAAAGAGGCATTCCCAGAGGGTCTGGTGCGCTGGACAGAACTGTTGCTGCCCCTCCCCCAAGAAGTGTTTCTTTTAGTTAACACTTCTCGAAAATTAATCTTCTGCCACATGGATCAGTCAGCAAGCGTATCTTAAATGTGTTTTTTGTGCCCAACACCAAAGTTCTGAGGAGCCAAAGGCGATGAAGACACAGCTGTACCCATTAAGAATGTAAGGTCTATAAATAATAAATGCTGGAGAGGGTGTGGAGAAAAGGGAACCCTCCTACACTGCTGGTGGGAATGTAAATTGGTGCAGCCACTATGGAGAACAGTATGGAGGTTCCTTAAAAAACTAAAAATAGAGTTACCGTATGACCCAGCAATCCCTCTCCTGGGCATATACCCAGAGAAAACTCTAATTCAAAAGGACACATGTATCCCATGATTATAGCAGCACTATTCACAATAGCCAAGACATGGAAGCAACCTAAATGTCCATCAGCAGATGAATGGGTAAAGACGATGTGGTACATATGTACAATGGAATACCACTCAGCCATAAAAGAGAATGAAATAATGCCATTTCAGCAACATGGATGGACCTAGAGACGATCATACTAAGTGAAGTAAGCCAGACAGAGAAAGATAAATATCATATGAAATCACTTACATGTGGAATCTAAAATGTGATACAAATGAACTTATTTACAAAACAGAAACAGACTCTCAGACATAGAAAACCAACTTATGATTACCGAAGGGGAAAGGGGGACAGGGATAAATTAGGAGTTTGGTATTAGCAGATACAAACTACTATATATAAAATAGATAAATGACAAGGCCCTACTGTATAGCACAGAGGACTTTATTAAATATCTTGTAATAAACTATAATGGAAAAGAATATATATATATATATGTAAAACTGAATCACTTTGCTGTACACCTGAAACTAGCACAACATTGTAAGTCAACTCTACTTCAATTTATAGAAAAGAATTTAAGGTCTAGCCATGTAATCAGCTTACAGGGAGCAGTAGGGGTGGGCATCGAGGTGGCCGATTGTAACATGAGGGGGGGGTTCTCCTTGTCTGGAAGATTCCCTGTGCACAGTCAAGCCAGATGGCAGCTCCTGGCAAACCCTCTCTGACCCTCCTGCCCTGGACCTCTTCTTTCTGACCACTTCTAGCCTAGTTTCACTTCCCTGCCTTTCTTCCCCCTCCGCTTCTCTTTCTTGATTGACTTAATGGTAGATCTGTCTTCTCCTTCTCCTGTGTCTCCCTCTCTCTCAGCAGCAAACCTGATTTCCTTCCTTTCTGGAATCTCCCTTCCTCCTGGGCGGAGCGGAGTTTGGACCTGTCTGCCTCCTGCTGCTCTGTTTCTCACCACACAGGTTATCCTTCCTGGGTTCCCTCATTTGCACTTGGTAAGCTGAGTTCTGTTTCTGCAGCTGGGGGTTAGCTACCCATCCCTGGAGCCGGGGAGGGATTTGGTACCTTGCAAATTAGCAGAACCATCGGTGACTTCTCTTTGCAGTTCCTCCTGTAGCGTGAATTCCTGAGTTGCTCTTACAAGATAGGCTGTTGTAAACCCAGGAGCAGGGGCTTTTAGAAGTTTTTGTCAGGCATGGTGAGGCCTTTACAATTGGGTATCTCCTGCTCATCTAGAAAAGATGCACATGGTCCCCAGGACACACTCAGATGAACTCTTCCATTGCCTTGAAATTTTTAAGGTGGAAAATCAAGACTTTCTTGAATCTTCCTCTTAAAAAAACATACTTCTGTTTTTTCAAGAATGAGATTCGCACACTGGCATACCTGAAGCGTCACAAAATGATAGAGGCTTTCAACATTCTGAAAGTCAAGGTGGGCACAGAGTTTGTGGTGAAGGAGGCCCAGTGGAGGCAGCTGGCCAAGGTCGTGGAGCCAGACATCAGCAGTTCCCACCTGGAGCTCCTTTTGAGGATCTCCGACGAGGGACAGAAGGGGTATGTGGGTAAGAAGCCTTGGCCGCTCAAGTTCCTCTTCCCCGTGCATCAAAAAGTGGGGTGGGGGGCTCCTGAAAGTGATGGGATGTTTGTTCATTTTCTTAAGTTTGCAACTGAGAACGTATATTGGCATTCCCCGCTGGCAGTGTCACAGTGGAATTAGGTTCCTAACGCTGTGTTCTGACAGGGGTGTCGTGGTGTGTGTTGTCAGCGTGTGATGAGCCTTCCAGAAGCCCTTCACCTTGTAACATGGTCATTCCCTTCCCAGGATTCTGCTTTAGGGAGCTCATCTAAAATATGGAAAAGGGCTGTATAAATAAACGTCTAAATTGCGTTTAGCGTTTGAAAGGTTGAAGGTCACCTAAATATTCATGTATTAGTGGTTGATAGTTACTATCAATCATGTTTAATATTGGTAGCATGCTTGCCACGCATGAGACACTGTCATGATTGTTGTGTGTTTGTGATCTTCCCCAGACTTACCGAGGTGGAGGTCTTGTTGTCCTCATTTGTCAATATGGAAACTGAGACTCAAAGAGATTTGGTCGGTTGCCCAGAGCCACACAGCTGCAGCGTGGTACAGGCCATCTGACTCCAAGGCCCCTCCCTGCTTTTTATCATTACTCTAAGCTGCCCCAAATTCTGAGGGTCACTTAACGGGAAATTTTGGTGACATTAAAAATGACTGTGAATATGAGGTAACAGTGGGGAAAGATGTGAGATGACTAAAATACACCCCAAACTGTAGGACACACACATTTCTCTAGTTTCAAGAAAAGTCTAGATGGAAACACACCCAAATGGAGTGGGAGGTCTGATAGAATGTAAATTTACGTGAGACAAGGACTCTCAAACTAGTCTAGCAGAGCCATGGGCTTTTTAGGATTCGGTGCATGTGTGAGAAGAAGGAAATGACAGTGATTCTCTGGAACTTACATGAGTGTCCAGGGAAAAGAGAACTGTGTGGCAAGACACTGTTAAATGGGTGGTGCCAGCATCTTCCAATGAGGGTGTTGGATCCAGGATGGAAGGTCAGCAGGGTTTGACAGGCGCCTTCCATTGAGCCCTGGGCACGTCCCTTCAGCCACCCAGCTCAATGGCTCAGGAGCCAGGCTTCTCAGACCCTGAAGAGATGGCTTTGGTGCCCCCGTTAGGGATTGGCGGTGATGCTCTGTGATATCCCATGTCAGGGTTAGGGTTCTGCTAACGGTGGGGGAAGGGTGGCTGGACAACCCTTGAGCACCGTGCTTCCCAAGCTCTTTGGGAAGTGCAATGAAGCTTTTAAATTTCTAGCCTGTCATGCATGCATGCAGTAAAATACAACAAAAATGAATAACTAGAAAAATGAAATTAAAAAAACATGTAAAACCCAAGTCCCAATTTTTCATTATTAGAGCCAACAGACATGAAATGATCCTGTCAATTGTTCTATAAGTTTCTAAATTTTCAGAGCTGATCTCATGGGGGTGAGCGGGGGAACACGAGGACAGGGCCAGCCGTGGCCCAGGGACCACGCACCTCCTCCAGGGAGGAGCGCTGCTCTAGGACTTGGAGGAGAGATCGGGACCTGGGCCCCCTTGGATCTCCCACTCCAAGAACTGGGGTGGGATGGTGGCCCATGTCAGTCCAGGATTCCTAGACCTCAGCCCCTCTGTTTCTGAGAATTCTCTTTTGATGATTTAATACCTCTGTTGCTTCTAGAGAATTGAGACTCTGAAGATGTTGATGAAGCTTTAGGGCTTTATAAACTGTCTCTGCGATTCCTCCTGTAGCGTGAATTGCTGGATTGCTCTTACAAGATGAGCTATTGCAAACCCAGGAGCAGGGGCTTTTAGGAGTCTTTGTCGGGCTTGGTGAGGCCTTCACACTTGGGTATCTCCTGCTCATCCAGAAAAGATACACATGGTCCCCAGGACACACTCAGATGAACAGTGTTTCTTTGTTTATAAGGTCAGTCTAACTATTGACACTTGGGTGTCATGAAGAACAACATATTAACACATGGGAACATAGCATCTTAATTTCTTTGGTAACTTCTTTGGTAATTTCCTTATGTCTTTAGGTAAATGCAAGTTATTGACTATTTATCTCAATATGCATTAGGCCAATGCCCTGAACTCAATTAGTAATTTTAGAAAATATGTTTAAGAAATCATGGGTAGTTGATTCCCTGTTGACACCAAGGATTTGTCAGAGAAGCGTGAAACGCTGGACACTGTACCCATATAGTTTAAGCGAGTTACCCTGTAGGGCCTTGTGGTTTACAATATCATGTGATTTACACAAGCCAGTTGATAAAGATTCGAGTTTTTAAATCACAACACAGTTTGAATCATGCCACTTGGTTCTGGCCTATGTTTAGGTTTAAAGACACCTAAATGTTAGCTGAGATCATGATACCAATTGACCCATAAGATAAGAGGGAGGAATGTTAGAAGTTCCCACCATTTTAGCCTCTTTAGAAAACTAAGTTTGCACGAACTAACAAGTTTTGCAAACTTGTTTGCAAAACAAGTTTGCAAAAACTCCATATTTGCACTTTGCATTTACATTGGATAAAATCAGGAAAAAGATGCGAAGCCACATTTTAAACCCTAAATCACAAAACAACTTAATTTATTAGTTTTCCTTTCCTAGGAGCATTAAATACATTTGAATTCAAATTTTAAATTATTTTAATTTGATTTATAAAGTAATTTTAGAGCAGTTTAATTTTTGATCAGAAGTCCTTAGATTTTAAGTGTGTAACCAGATCTTTAAAATGTGTCCTTTTTACCAAAAAAAAAATGAAGACTTGTTTTTTCCCCCTAATAGCCGTTTTACAACTACTAACTGCTGGTCTATTGTAAATTTGCATATCTTAAAAAAAATTTTTTTAACTAGGTAGAGACACTAAGAACATTAAATGAAGTTAGAATTCCCTGGTTCCCATCTGATTTTCTTAAGAAAATAGAATATAGAAATACTGTTTAAATGAATATTTTGTTGTTTTACATATTTTATACTTGTGGGGGCCAGACTTTATAAACTGATTTGTTAGTTCAAGTTTTTATCTGGAAGGCACCTGTGTCAAGGAGAAAATCATTTCAAGACCTAGTTTCCTTAGCATTTTAATACGTTTGTGCAAGCGGAGAGTTTGTCATAGACTTTGTTAAAAGAAAAAAGGTGATCGTTAAGCTTGAAATTCCTTTTTTTCCTCCACCCTAGTGAGTCTTTTTGTTTGTTATGTTTGTTTGGTTTATTTATTTATTTTTTTTAGGGGATAGCACATTTAAAGCATAAAGAATTTTTCCTTGATTTCTTAATTCTGGGAGGACATTTAAGTCTCCATTCAGAATTTAAGGAATGCATAGTGTTCACTTTAAAACAATTCATTTAACAATTCATTGAGAAATTGTTGCTTGTATCAGTTTGCTTGGGCTGCCATAACAAAGTCTCACACACTGGGGGGCTTAGACAACAGTAATCTATTTTCTCACAATTCTGGAGGCAGGAAGTGCAGGATCAAGGTGTTGTCTGGCAGGCCTGTGTCCTTGGCTCCTAAATGATTGTCTTCTGTGTCTTCACACCATCTTCCTTCCTTGCGTGTCTGTGTGCACATCTCCTCTTCTTATGAGGGCACCAGTCATACGGGATTAGGGCCCACCTAATGACCTCCTTTTAGTCTAATTACCTCTTCAGAGGCTCCATCTCCAAAATACAGGCACACTTAGAGGTGCTGGGAGTTAAGCCTTCAACATATGAAATTTCCGGGAACACAGGTCAGCCCGTAACTCCTGTTTTGGGGGTTCTTTCCTTAGACTGTTGCCTTCTCTAGAGCTTTCTTCTTTGGTTTACTGTCCCCCACGCCCCAGTACTACTCATCTTCGAAAGTCATATTCATATCATTAGTTTATCAAAATCTCAAACTTGAACATTTACGCCGAACGCACAGAACCGCCATGGTTCTGGTTCAGCTGCTGCCCTTTCCCCTTCACACGATGCGACTCCACCCGGTCTGAGGCTGCAAAGCCACAGCAGGACGACAGTGACAAACCTCACCTGTGCAGTACTCTTACTTTCTAATGCCCTGGGGACGTTCAACCAAAGTAGCTCTTGACCTTCTGAGCAGGTGAGAGGGGGCGAAGGAGGTCAGCAGATGCCCTTGTGACACACCCATGACCTTGGCTGCCACTGGCTGGCTCGTGACCGGAGTCCACAGGTCTGGGTCCCCCGCCCTGAGCCCTGCTCAGTTTTGCCGCCTGGGTCATGATTCTATTTGTAAATTAAATGAGCCCAGGACTCATCTAGTTTGAAAAAAGGAATCCATCCGAGTCACAGATTTTATTAGAGCTTCATGGATGTGGCAAGAAGGCGCCCGTGAACTCATGGCTTAGCAGACTTCCCCAGTATTTTATCTTTTACAAAACAGCGATGTCAATTTAAATACCGTTACCAGGGCAAACACATCTTTAGGGAAGACAGCCAATCAGATTTGTTGGCTTTTAGGGATCGCAGGTTATCTTTTATAGGAGATAGCGGTCATTTCTGATGTCTGGGTGTCCAAAGACTCCTTTGTTTAACCAACACTTTCAAAGACAGTTTTAATAACAGAAAGCCAAACAGAATTTCATGCTTCACGACGGTCTCCCCTCAGTACAGGCAGGGAGATCGCTAGTTCTGTGGACATGCTCGCTTTCCCCCTTGATCGGCAGTTATGGGCAGGTGTGGTGTCCAGGGCTAAGCACTGGGATTCTATTAGTGCCCAAAGTGTTAGACTTCAATCTAGTGTTAAACTGAGAAACATGAAACTTACAGACGTGGGAAGAAAAGGGCTGCATAGAATTATTAACAAAGAATATGGAGAATAATATGTCTACAACAAGGGTTGGTACACAATGATCCACAGGCTAAATATGGCCACTGCCTGTTTTTCTAAAGTTTTACTGGAACACAGCCATGCTTATTCATTTGTGTATTGTTTATGGCTGCTTTCATGCTATAATGGCAGAACTGAATAGTTGAAATGGAGACCATATTGTCCACAAAACCTAACTCTCTTGTCCTTTACAGAAAAAGTTTGCTGACCCCTGATCTCCAACATAAAGTACCAGATGGGTACAAATTCCTTCTTGACACAAAATTACCATGCTTTTGATTCTCTGTGTCCTTTCTTGTTCTATAGAATCTTCTGGATTAAAAGATGTGAGCCCTGTGATAGTGATGGATTCTCTGTTGGTTGAGGTTACTTGATGGCTGATGTTTTGGCTGGATTCTTGTCAGTAGGTCTCCCCAAACTCTATTTGTGGTTGTCACGTCAGTGTCTCCCTACCTTCTGATGGTGGAGCTCACGTAGCCCAGGTCCTGGATCCAAGTTATCACATCATCTAATTCTCTAAGGCTGCACTTCCCCCTCAGCGGGTGCTACACATCTTGGCTATTAAGACATGTCTATGCATTTTGCTTCTAACTCTAAAGACCCAGGAACTAAGATATCCTAAGACATATAAGAGTGTTTTTCATCCAGCTTGATGGACTCATGTTCTTTCATGTTCTTAGGACCATCTGACTCTTCAGGAAAATAGCGACGTGAATGTTTAATATCACTCAGGGTTTTGTCTGATTCAGGCTCCTCACTCAGATGAGGACACACTTCTGACGAGGCCTAGGCTTTCTCTTTGCCTGGGTGTCTGTTGATGGCAGTTTCCCATCATCTTTCTTGCATAAACCACTATGGTGGCACCTGTAGAACCACGATTCATTGTTTACTTCTGAAAACTCGAAATGGAGACCTACTCATTTCCAGACCTCTAAATGAGAAGCATTCTAGGATTAAAAAACTCCACCCCGGGACTTCCCTGGTGGTGCAGTGGTTAAGAATCTGCCTGCCAATGCAAGGGACATGGGTTCGATCCCTGGTCTGGGAAGATCCCACATGCCATGGAGCAATTAAGCCTGTGCACCGCAACTACTGAGCCTGCGTGCCACAACTACTGAAGCCTGCGTGCCTAGAGCCCATGCTCCGTGACAAGAGAAGCCACCACAATGAGAAGCCTGTGCACCGCAACGAAGCGTAGCCCCCGCTCTCTGCAACTAGAGAAAGCCCGCGCAGCAACGAAGACCCAAGGCAGCCAAAAATAAATAAATTAATTAATTAATTAAAAAAAAACAACAACTCTGCCTTCAAAAAAAAAAAATGCCCCAAAAAACTCCACCCCAGTCTTTAACAGCTGTCTCAGCTATACCTGATCTGTACCTGCAATTTATTACAGCAACTTTCTTTAAAGTTTGCAAAGCATTCAACTTGGTTTTCAAAGGAGCAGCAACACCCTATGTACAATCTGATTTCATCCGTTGATGTGACTGATATTTCTTTAAGTTGTATGTAACAGGAGGTTCACGCCTAAACAGATTTGAGAACCAGCCCAGTGGACTCGTGGTCAGCATCCTGGTGAGGGAGAGGCGCATGGGGTGATGGAGAATAGCCTGCTGGCTCCGGGCATTCAGCAGGTCAAGGGCATCACCTCCGCAGTTGGGTGGGTCCCGGCCGGTCAAGAAAGTGCCCACTGTACTTTGGCCCGGGGTGATGGGCCAACTTGTTATAGAGGCTGTTGCTTTGAGTGAGTCCCTGAGAAGGGGCAGAGAGGGAGGGTAGGCAGAGAAGAACATAGGGGTTCAAGGGGAAGGGTATGGATTATACCTACCTTGGAGGCTTCGTGAGAAGGAAGGGGAGGTTGGGTTGAGCCTGGAAAGGTAGGTCAGGCAGACATTGAAAGCAGTGATGGCTGAGTGAGGAGGGAAGTGAGGTGGAAGGCAGGGAGTGAGGCGGTGGCGTCTGTGAACTAGCAAAGTCACATGCGTGGGTTGGCTGCCTTGGGCTGGCTTGGGGCTGAGTGAAGACAAGCAGGAGGCTGTGCCACCCACTGGCCCCTTGGCCTTGGGCCTTCGTCCTTTGAGGCTTCACATCTTCACCTGTGAAACGCAGATCCAAGAGTCCGTGCTGGCTTTGTTTCACCCGTTGAACCTTAGTGTCACAGCAGCCATGTATTTGGGGGCCCTTTTTTCATTGCAGACAAAACGAACTTTCTACGCTTGGCTGACCTCCTCAACATCCAGGTGGTCACCATCAACATCAAGAGACACCCGCTGGAATCCTGGATGCCTCGGGTATACCAGTCGTTCCCAAGCCTCTTGGTTCAGAAGATGGTTCGGCACAGGCAAGTGAGACGGGGCCGGTTTTCACCCAAGTTGCTTTGAAAATCGAGGAATCTGTTGATGCTGTCTGGACTGAATGCGTTTCATCCCTGAAGCTATAAATCATTCCCTTGCTCACTGCTTCTGGTTTCTTGGGAAGGCATGGAAATGGTTCTGGACATGCGATGTTTAACCTTAGCCAGAGGACAGGTTTCTAGATTATGCTTCCTTCTTTGGGGTTGTTTTTTTTTTTTTTTTTTAATGCTCAAGGGCCACAGACTGGCTGTGCTTTCTGAGCCAGGGAAGCTGACCTCTCTCTGATTTCAGGAAGTTCCTGCCCCATCAGAGTCATTAGGAAGTTGATGTCAAATATGGCATTTTGACTCTGTAAAGTATCTGGTAAGAAGACATGAGTTAGAGTTACTGGAATGACTGTTAAGAATGCCAATTAATTGTTTTATTCCCAAGTAGATGGACTCCAGAAGAGTCCTTTATCCCGGTTGGAGAGTTTATTTTTACTATGTGTGGCCTGGAACACCCCTATCAGCAGAGGCTCCCCTCTTGCCTTCTTTGAATTTAATGTTTCATGAAAGTGAATGGTTCACTTGGGAGATTGGGATTGACATGTATACACTGATGTGTATAAAATGGATGACTAATAAGAACCTGCTGCATAAAAAAATAAATAAAAATAAAATTCAAAAATTCAAAAAAAAAAAAAAGTGAATGGTTCAGAAGTCCTTGAAAGTAGCCCAGCCTATGGTGTAGGTAAATATCCCTTTTAGCTCCCATATTTTATATTTACGAAGGCCCTTTATGTAGAGGCTCCTTTCCATTCATCTCAATATTGAACTACTGATGTGTTTCACACAGTGGATGTTTGTGAATCCACATGCGGCATCCAGGGCTGGGACCTAGAGTCTGCAGCTTCCCCAGGACAATAGGGTGGGAGCCCTCGCTCCCCCCCTTCCTGTGGCCACGCCCAGGGTTCACCCAGGATTCTCTGGAGCTCAGGGCACAGATGCCTGTGAGGGGCAGCCTGCTTTGCAATTGAAAAGTTGAGTCAGAGCCCAGCTGTCATATTTTTTTCACCCCTTTTCACCCCAGACTTGGTGAGAAAGTGGGGCACGTCAGTCCCCTGGAAGACTTGTGTGCAATAGGAGTAAAGAGTTTTTCAGAAGCTTTCTGAGTTAAGGATGTTAATTTTCCAGGGTCAAGTAGTAAAGGTGTAATGGTCCTGGGCTAAGCCCTAAACCTTCTCCTTGCCCCCTGATTCTACCCAGCCTTTCATCTGATCCAGGTACTGTGCCCAAAAGGCGAACCTGGGAAAACTAGGCCTCTGTTCTTCCCCCTCACTCTGTCTTCATTTTCTCCTTGGTGGGAAAGGCTGTACCAGTGTACCAGTGTCAGTGAGAGGCAGGTGAATTTCAGAGCCCTGACCATGGTGGAACCTTTCCTTCCATGATGAGTGAGTGTGTGTGTGTGTGTGTGTGTGTTGGCGGGATGGGGGGTGGTGAGTATCTCACATTCATCACACTGACAGGAAACACAGTAGTTCCTGTAGAGCTCTGAACCTGCTTTTTTTTTTTTTTTTTACTGAAATGTATGATAACAGAATCTTTTTTCCCTCCTGGCAGGATTTTTGTCTGGGTTTATGATGTCATCATTCTAATAAATGCCATATTCATTGCTTTGGATGAGAAAAACCCCTTAATTTCCTATGCAGAATGGCTTTTCCTTTCTCTCTATATTATTGAAATTCTCCTGAAATTGTACACATACGAACCCAGAGCCTATTTTGGAAGGAAGCAGTTCTGGAACTGGTGAGTCTGTGTATTTTGGGGAGGGGGCCGTGGGTGAAGAGAGGGGCTTTCTGTCACACTTTGGGGAATAAAGTTGTGGAGTGTTTCAAGCTCCATCTGCCTAGTTTTGAGGCTTCTTTTTTTTAAAAAATTTATTTATTTATTTATTTATTTTTGTCTGTGTTGGATCCTTGTTGCTGCGCGCGGGTTTTCTCTAGCTGCGGCGAGCGGGGGCTACTCTTTGTTGTGGTGCGTGGGCATCTCATTGCAGTGACTTCCCTTGTTGCAGAGCACGGGCTCTAGGCACGCAGGCTTCAGTAGTTGTGGCAAGTGGGCTCATAGTTGTGGCTCGCGGGCTGTAGAGCGCAGGCTCAGTAGTTGTGGCGCACGGGCTCAGTTGCTCCACGGCATGTGGGATCTTCCCGAACCACGGCTCGAACCCGTGTCCCCTGCATTGGCTAGGCGGATTCTTCACCACTGTGCCACCAGGGAAGCCCAAGCCTTCTTATAATGAAGTCTTGAGGGCAGGGGAACATCTGGTTGTCAAAGCTGTTATTTAGGAGGACAGTTTGAGTGACTGGCTAAAATTAGAATCACAGATCGCGGCATCTTGGATTCGGAAAGGATCTTAGAGTGTCTCACCCAATGAGACAGTTCCTTCCATGGTTGCCCGGCCCACTCCGTACTCTTGTTATCGGAAAACTTGGCCCGCGTGGCTGGACAATTAGGACCCTTAGCAAGCTCTTTCCCGGGCTGGATGTTTCTCCTGTGACCTTCTCTGCTCCAGGCTCTGTACCTCCCGGTCTTAAACCATCACCCACATGCTGCAGACCATCTCGAGTACCACTGAATGTCAGCCATCACGGGATACCCAACTTCAGTAGTGCACAGCTCAGCAGGGTTGGATCTCTGTGGTCACTGCTCCCAGTGCCAAGAAACTCACTAAGGTGTGCGTGTAGCCAGGTGGCCAGTGTTGTCCAAGGCAGTGGCACCGTTGTGAGAAAGAAAAGTCACGGCATGATGAATTTCCCCTTTAATTGAAAAGTTGCAGGGAATTCCCTGGCGGTTCAGCAGTTAGGACTCTGTGCTTTCACTGTCAAGTGTGTGGGTTCAATCCCCGGTAGGGGAACTAAGATCCCCCAAGCCGCACGGCATGGCCAAATAAATTAAAATAATAATAAATAAATAAATAAATAAATAAATAAATAAATAAATAAAGTTGCAATGCATTTAGTAAGATGAATACCAAGAAAGATTACACTGTGTATTCTGAAAATGTGTCAAAGTTTTCTTGCAAGTATATAGTTATGTTGGAAGACAGAGTGATACGAATTAGCTGATTCCTACAAATTTCCTTGGGTGGTTCATTGCAGCAGCCAGTAAATGATCAAACACAGTGTTTCTTGCTTTGTACCTGCTGTCCTAAAAATGATGGAAGTCAATTTGATGGCTGGATCATTGCTTTGCGTAAGAGACTGGATTCCGAGTTTTCTCAGGATTCATTGTATCCTGAACTTGACAGGCCTTTCCCTTGATGCCTCACTGACGTTGCTTCTCCTTAGGTTTGATACGCTGATCATCATCGCAGCCCTGGTGGCCACTGTGGCCAACACCACCATTCAGTCAGGTCAGTGTCACCGGCTCTCAGCTTCCCCGCCTCCCGGGAGCGTGTGTTCAATCAGTAAACTTTGTAGAACATCCGTGGTGTACCATTAAGGTGTTTGGAGCGAGGCAGTGGGGACACAGGAGAATTAGTAAAACTATTCCACTTTCTGGAGAGGGATGGTAGCTTTGTTTGTGTCTGGCTGTATGGTAGAGATTTCATTTGTAGGTATCACCACACCAAACACTCACCTGGTCATCTCTCCAAACTGCCCTTGGTCTCAGGGCTCATCCTTGACCCTCTGCCCATGTTGGCCCCCAACCCAGGGTCCAGCTGTAGCAGGAACTCTGCATCAGCCTCTGCCCACCACCCTCTCCTTTCTACCCTCCTCCTACATGTGCCACCACTGCCCTGCACACTCCTTCCTGTAGACGGCGGAGGGGATTATTTAGAGATAGAGCAGCTTCTTAACACCACTATGAAATGAATGCTGGGGGGAGAGGAAGGGCTTGCTGAAATGTGTTCTGTAGAACGGGATCCACAGTCAGTTCTTGATGATGGTCTGAAGTCTGTTCCTACACTCGTGCTTCTTAGTTCTAGGGCTGGAGGGGATGCTCAGCTTGGTGCTGATTTGCTGGGGGAGTTACTGATTGAAGGCAGTCCTCACTTCCTCGTTGCTCAGAGCCATCACCCTGTTCTTGAAGTGAAGTGCATAGTTCCCCAGGACCCACAGAGTCTCAGACCTCACTGCATAAAAGGGACAAGCCAGAGGTGCTCCGAAACCGGAATGTTAGATGGTTGTGTTCTTTTTCCAGCGAGAAAATACAACAGTCAGCAGATACTGGATATTGTCTTGATTTTGAGAATACTCCGGCTCTTACGGGTCATTGTCAGCATTCAGAGGTAAAGATGAAGCCATGGGAAACAGCTGCACCCGGGCAGTTCCCCATATTGGGGCTTGACAGAAACCACCCTGCCTGGGAACTATAAACACGCCCAGCTGTGAACCCCAGGATATAACTTGTGTAGAGGACCTGGGTTCTCTGGGGGCGGTGGGGAGGGGCAGGGAGCCCGAGAAGGTGGTGAAGAGCCCCCAAGTGCAGCTCTCTGAGGGCAGGGATTCTGTCCGTCACTTTCAACCCTGTGACGTGGTCCCTCAACTGTGCCTGCAGCCTGGTGACTGGACAGTGGTCATGACGGCAGCTGATGCTAACGGAGTGCGCTAACCATCGTCTTGTTAAATCCCTCCAGCAACCCTTGATGTAGGGGCTTTAATGATCTTTAGTTCCTGGGTGATGACAATGAAGCTCAGAGAGGTTAAGTAGTTCCCCCAGAGGTGCACAGCTAGAAAGAGGCAGAACTGGGACGCAAACCTAGGAGTCTGATCCCTAAACCTGGAAAAACCCACCCTGTTTTGGATAGGCCAGGTTCCTTTCAAGGAGTGTGTGGAATGCCTCCATCTGAGGACTGGCCTGCTCCCCTGCAAAATAAGTAGGGGAGCAGGCCGGGTCAGCTAAGTCTCCAGGTCAGCTTTAATACAGGCTGAATTTTTGATGACGAAAAAGGTTGGGGGAAGAAAGCAGATGAGGGTGGATGGTGTCTCAGCCTCAGTACCCACCTGTGTCATACTAGTGAAACTCTCTGTGATTACCTTTCTTATGTTTTTAAAAACGGTCTTGCTTTGTTTTGCTTCAGGGGAAACTCAAGTTAACTCCCCCCTCAGTTCAGTAGATGGACTGATGCTGACAAAATTGTAAAGGCAGATTCCTGACAGCATTTACAGCACAGATCCAGGACTGGTGGGAGGGGCATTAAACCAAACATGCTAGCGTGGTGTCAGTTTTACTTACGTCTTCCCTCTGCCTTGTGTCGGAAACTTTGTTTTATCCCAGATTCCGGGTGATCGTGACCACCTTAATTAACATCGGCCCCACGATGCTGACGTTTGGCGGCCTGGTCTTGGTGAGTGTTCTGTTCCTATTCTACGTGAAGCAAGCGATAAGATGTTCATTCTTAGCAGGTCTCTGTGAGCCTTATTTTAAGTGAGGGAAAGAAAGGGAGATGAAGTCAATGAGATTCAAGGGGTTTCTAGGAGCTATTTTTAGAAATATCAAGTGTGTAGAAACATGGGGCATATAGCCGACCCTGGTGGTCTGGTGGTTAAGACTCCACGCTTCCACTGCGGGGGGCATGGGTTTGATCCCTGGTCGGGGAACTAAGATCCTATATGCCACGTGGTGCAGCCAAAAAAATCCAGAAAAACAAAAAACAACAAAACAAATGAGGTAAAGATCCAAATTTATTATTTTTTTCCCTAGAGGCCTAACTATTGATATTATTTATTGAGTATTTAACCCACTAACTTGCTAACAGCATCATTTTGTCTTTGCAAATGGAGACCACAGCAGAGGTCAAGGTGTGGTCCAGCTGGCCGTGCCCCCTGTCCCTGAACAGCCCAGTGGCCGGTGGGCTGACCCATCCCACCCTGTTCCTGCTGCTGCTGGAACTTGTGGCCGTGGGGAAAGCCATCCCCAGAATGAGGGTAGCAGCCCTTTCTGCTGGCCATTGTCACAGGCTGACCCATGTCCACGTCCTTCCGCCTCCCCTCATCCCGCCTGCCCACTCGTGACTGGTGCCGCCCACCCTAGGTGGTCTACTACGTGTTTGCCATCATCGGGATGGAAGTGTTCCACGGCAAAGTCCACTTCTTTGACCCCGGTTCCACCAGTCCTGATGCCCTGGTGTGTGGGAACCCAGCCTTAAAAGACTCCGCGTTTGCCCGAGGCAGGTACTGCAGGAACAACTTCAATGACTTGCCCGCCTCTCTCATCCTGCTGACAGAGCTCACGGTGGTTAACCAGTGGCACAATATCCTTTCCGAGGAGGCGGGCGCGGCAGGGGACGCTGAGAGCACCTTCCGGGAGGGTTAGGTCTCGGCTCCTTGAAGGCTTGGTTCCTTAGCTTCGCACTCCTCGCGGACGGCTTTGCCCTCGTGACTCACCAGGCGGCAAAGCTGTATTTCATCGGCTTCCACGTCGTGGTCGTCATCCTCATTGTTAAGTGAGTTTGCTCCTGCCGGGTGGGCCGTTCCAGATCCCTCCTCTCAGATCTACAGCTGCTCGCACCTCCCTCCTCCCTGGCTCCACCCTTG
Organism: Balaenoptera physalus; assembly: GCF_965194825.1. Taxonomy (NCBI): domain Eukaryota; kingdom Metazoa; phylum Chordata; class Mammalia; order Artiodactyla; family Balaenopteridae; genus Balaenoptera; species Balaenoptera physalus. The sequence continues at coordinate 12,587,549 of NC_138894.1, forward strand.
AGTACCTTGTGGGTGGGTCCCATCTCCCCTGCTAGATGCTAAGGCACCAGAAGGGAGGCATCTTACTTTTGTTCACATCTGTGTTCTTCAGTGTCAGCCAGCCGTGCACGTCAGTATCTAATATACATCTCATAGCCTCCCCAGTTGTTTGGGTCAGAAGGGCTCTGGGGTCCTGGCCGGTCTCCCTACCCTTCCCCGGTGGGATAAATCACCTTTAGAACATCCTTGTGAATTGTGCCCACCCTTTGATGAAATCTGCGCAACTCCTGGGACTCATTAGAACCTATACGAGTCAATTTCCTTGTCGTCCAGCTCTGGTCCTCACCTGCCCTTGCACAGGTAGAATGGAAATGTGCTTACTGGTTAATTTTCTTCATTGGTTCCAATTCTGTCCTGACTTCTCTTCCGGGGAGAACTCAGTCATCGTTTGAAAGCTGCTATGACATCTCACCACTCCAGAGGGCTTTCCTTCCTGCTTATCAATCTCTGATTCTAGCTCCCCTGTTCCTTGTGGGACCTGAATTTGAGTCCCCTTGATCCCTGTTTTTTATTTCCCCCCAGAGATGTTTTCTGGTTGTCATATCCCTCTTAGAGCCTGGGGCCCACAATTCTTGGGGTGACAGCCCAGCCCCGGGCCTTCCTTGTCACATCAGGGCTGCTTTGGCCACCATCCTGCTGATTTTGGCTCAAGAACGTCCCAGCAGAGGGAGGGGAAGGGAAGAACTGCTCAGGGCTGCTTGTCCTGCACCGTCTGAATGGAATATGTAGAGGAATGAGAGAGGAATGCTTCTGAGTGATTCTTAGAGAGGTTTCCAGAATGCTGGGATAGGCCGAGCCAATGTGAAAAGCTGTAGGGGTTTTTCAGCTATTCCCCCAAAAGCTTGCGAGTGTGGTGACAGCCCTGGGCTCCATCAGCATCATGTTAAGTCAGAAGTGGTGAAGGGATTGGGATTCCCTACTCACAAGTTGCAGATCAGTGTGTGTGTACGTCACGTGTATATACTGACAAAGTGTGATACCTTGGGTCCGAGACAAAGACAGTTTATTCCTCATGGCAGAAGCTGCAGCCAGAGCAATACTTGGGGCAACTCCCTGAGCCCTAATCCCCACTGCACAATGAGGTGAGGGCCAGTTGGATGGGCTGCATTGCAGGAGGGGAACTCCAAAATGAGAAAACCCCGATCTGTGTAGCTGGGGAGACCTGCCCATCCTCCCCTCTGAAAAGAGAGAAAAAGAGAAAGACCTTATTTTTACTCTCGAATGTAAGCAAGTCTCCGGGGAGGGCAAAATGAAGTCTTTGCCACCCTAGTGGTCGCTGGGGAGGAGACAGTAAGTAACAGTAAGCTTTACTATTGTGGAGCATATCCGGAAACACCCATATTATGTGGACCAAAAAGTTCGTTTGGGTTTTTCCATGCCACAGACCACCCGAATGAACTTTTTGGCCAGCCCAACATACCCCTAAATTGGCTCTCAGTGCCTTTGCTCAGAGGACCCAGCCCGTGCAATAACACGAGATATTCATGGAGAATTGTCTACCAACAATTATGTGGCCTAAGCTTCCCCTTAAAATAAACTCGAGCTCACTCAAGTGTATTTTAGAGCTCACTTTGGCAGCACATACACTAAAACCATACAGAGAAGATTAGCGTGGCCCCTGTACAAGGATGACATGCAAATTGGTGAGGCATTCCATATTCTTGCAATATAGGGGGAGGGGATTAAGAGGTACAAACTGTTAGGTATAAAATAAGCTGCAAGGAAATATTGTACAGCACCGGGAATATAACCAATATTTTACAATAACTATAAATGGAGTAAACCTTTAAAAATTGTGAATCAAAAAAACCCCCCTCTATCTTCTTCTTAATAGTCACCGTGTAAATACGATGTAGAGGAAGAATGATTTTCCGAATGAAAGAAAGTTGTGCCTGGTGCTTGAGAGACATTTTGTCGTTTCTTCCCCATGTTGTGTTTTCTTTGCCAAGATGGGCGGCCTTTTTATTTGGGTTTGAACACTCTTTGGAGCCATGATTTCCCATCACCTAGACCATGGCTGACTCGATGTAAAACCCTCTGCCTTTTACTTTTTCTCAGTATTTTCATAGCGTTCATCTTGGAAGCATTTTTTGTGGCATATTCGTTAGAAAAAAGTGAAGTGGAAACTGCCATTGAGAAGAAGATTCAAGAGCTTGGAGTTGGGGTCCAAGAGTGAGTAGCATTTCCCGACGTGGCTCATGGACTTTGGAAGCAGGATGTTCATGGAGGGGTGGGTCCTGATCCCATTTAACCCCCGACACCCCATGGCAGCCACCCTGGTCCTGGGTGCCAGTTCTCAGGGACCCTCGCTGGCTACATGGGTGACATGGGGCCATGGCTGGGAGGACAGAGGGGAACTCAGCTGAGGGACCCGGCTGTGCTCACACCATCTCTTCCTCCCCGAAGGGAAGAAGTGCAGGATGGGAAGCTCATTGACAACGTGGACGCCAAGGACAGTGGCTTCAGTGGGGACGATGGAGACAACAAAAGGAAGGCCTTGAAAGGACTGTATTTTAGAATTGCATCAAAAAGTAAGTTTTAACCCAACTCGAAACTTCCTCCAATCCATCCTCCTGACAGCAGTCAGTGAGATGTTTCCAGAATGCAAAACCGACCTTCAGGGGCTTCCCGTGTCTCAAGGGCGCCTGCCGTGGCCTCTAGGGGCCACGTGCATGGTTCCCTCAATATCTCAGCCCATCTTCCTTCCCCCAGGACCCCCCATGCCTCTGCCCTTTAGCCCTGCTGTCCCTTTACTTCTTTGGCTCCCCTGCTCCATCCTGCCACGGGGCCTTTGCACATGCTGCTTTCTCCCCTTTCTCTCACCTCACCTTGCAAAATCAAGGCTCTTCCTCCTGCAGGTCTCTGCTCAGGCAGCACTTCCTCAGGGAAGCCCTCTGAGCTCCCCGAGAAGTCAGGTGCTCCTGTGACCCCACCCCCCGCCCCCACAGCTCTCCTTCCCTGCCTTTCAGCACCTGTCAGCTGTACATTGATCACTGAGTGACTGTCTGGTCACCATCTGTCTTCCCTGCAGACTCGAAGCTCCACATGTGCAGGGCCATGTCTTTTTTGTTCTCCAGTGTATCCCCAGGGCCTCACCATGTGCCCAGGACATGCGGGCCTTAATAACTGTTTAAGTACTTTATTAATTCTCAATGAATTAACGATTGACTGAGTAAACCCAAACCTGTCTGAATCTCAGCTGGGCCTTTGGTGGGGACACCATATGGTACACTTAGACACAGCACAGCATAGATGGCAGGTGTGTGTGTGGGGGGGATGCCACCCCAGAGGCGGCCATCCTCCCCCATCCTTCAAGGAGGACCTTCGCCTTGGTCTCCAGAGCCTGGGGGGTCTGGGGAGCTCAGTGGGGTGAGCTCAGAGACCCTCCTTCAGGAAAGCTGAGCTCTGCGGGGCTGAGTGCTCCCCTCCGACCCACACGGGCAGGTCCCATGTGCCCCTCTCCTTCCTCCCAGAGTACAAGACCGTGGATGCTTTGCTGCAGCAGATGTTTGAGTCTGAAATAGCTCCAGAGGATGAAGGCCCTTCCTTGGAGGAGATTCTGAACTTCTCACCCAGTGACGTACATCCCAAGAATCCCAATTTTGAAAACAGTGCCTGACCCTGGGCCTGTAAGGGCCACAGGTATCCACAACTGGAAACCAAGATAAGCTGTCGTCACTGTTTGCAGATGCTACCTAGAGGTTACTTTCCCAGCCCAGGTTCTCTTCTGTGTTCTGATAAGACTGTGAATCGGCCTCCCTTGTCCTGAGTGGTCGGCTCTGTGTGCTCTCCTGAGGTCACGCTTAGGGCTGATCATAGAAGTGAGGAAAGGAAAATCTACAAGGAGACTGTGGAGAGCACTTATCATACAAGTGTTCATACATGTGTAAATCCTCTCAGTGGGTATATAAAAGCTTTCATTTATTTTTATATGATATTTTGCTACCTTATTAAATGAATACTGTGCTACAGTGTTACATAAATGAATTTAAAATATCTTAATATGCTAAAAGAACACGTTCTAGTACAGTAGCTTTTGATGCAGTGTTTATTCGAAATGAAGAAAAATATGAATGTGAAGATCAAATGCTGTCACAATTGCTTCTTTTTTGGGGGAGGCTCTCAAAGGTTCTTCTGTTTTATGTTTTGGTTTTTTGGCCGTGAGGCATGTGGGATCTTAGCTCCCCGACCAGGGATCGAACCCACACCCCCTGCATTGGAAGGCAAAGTCTTAACCACTGGACCACCTGGGAAGTCCCTCAATGTTACTTTAATTAAATTACAATTATAGCAAGATTCTGAGTAAGTTGTTCCCTGAGGTCACTTTCCCCAGCTGGAAATCTCTCAGTACAGCGACCTACTCTTGGGAAATTAAAGGGATTTATTTCATTTTATTTTATTTTATTCTATTTTATTTAAAACGTTTAATTGTGGTAAAATATACAACATAAAATTTACCATCGTAACTATTTCTAAGTGTACATTTCAGTAGTTTTATGTATAGTCACATTTTAGGTACACTCGACAGACCTCCAGGACTTTTCATCACCCCAAATGAAGCTCTGTACCATTAAACAGTATCTCCCTAACCCCTCCCCCTTCCAGCTCCTGGCAGGCACCATTCTACTTTCTGTCTCTATGAATTTGGCTACCCCCGATCACAACTGCACTGTGAGCAAGTGAATCCCTTCCAGAGTTGTCAGGGTAGGTAGGACTCCACCTTCTTCTGCACCTCGTCGCAGGCCCTACCCTGAGCAGGGGAATCGGGGGTGGGAATCGAGGCTTCCTGACCTGCGGTCTCTGAGTGCAGTGAGGCTGAGTCACGTGTCATGTCATGTGTCACACGTCAGGGTGGCAACCGAACCTGGCCTGGGAGGGAGCTTTCCTTGGTCTGAGGGTGACCTCTGGTGTCGGAGCAAAGCGAAAGTTTCAGGGCTGGGACTCTGGGGCCAGGCTGGTTTCATGCCTGGCTGCCCACTGACCATGCCACCTAACCTCTCTGGGCCCTGCGTCCTCACCTGCAAACTCGGGGCGGATGGCACCTCCCTCCCTAGATCGTGCGGACAAGGGAGGAGGAGGGTGGGTGAGGTGCTGACAGTGCCGTTCCAGAGGGCGCTTCCTGGTTTGGATCCTGGAAGGCTGGCGTTTGGCGTCAGGGTTTGGGATTCCATTACCACCACGATTCCCAGGAGGTGGGAGCCTTGCTGACCCATCTGATGGGATTTGTGGAGTCCTGCCATCCATCCAGACCTCTCATTTCTTTGTATAGTTAACATTTATCATTATATAAAGGGTTAGGCTAAATATGCTGAGTGACAACTTAATGTTTTTAATTTGAAAATATGCTGGGCATTTATCTTTTAATTAGAAACCATGCGGTCACTGTAAAACATTCAATACAGAAATATAGTAAAAAGTCAAAAGTTGCTTTTTATTCTTCCTTCTCCTCACCCCTTCCTCTCATTCTTCCACTCACAATCTGACATCCCCTTTCCGGTGGGAACTGCTGAGTTTGTTGTTTTTCCTTCTGGAACTAAATGGATATCATGCATATTAATATATAATCATTTTTTTAATCATAAGTGGGATGTCATGACATTTACCATATATAGCTCAAGAACTTGCTTCTTTCACTTACTAGTAATTGTTTCATGTTGAGATATATAGAGATAGACACACACACACACACACACACACACTGCTGTCAAGTGTTCCATACCATTGATGTTTCTTGATATGGAAGAATTCACATATTCATGGACCTGTACGTTGTTCCACGTGTTCAGTGTTAAACGATAGTGGAGGAAACTTTGTTGTGTAATTTTTTCTCAAGTGTGAGCCCTTCAGTAGGAAAGTCTCGGGGTCAGACTCTTGGGATCCGGTTACCACGGTCCTGCAGCAGCCCCCATGGCCACCAGGGGGCGCCACCACCTCAGCCGCTTCACACAGTCCAAGGGAGGGGACAAGGGGCAGGAGTTGTGGCAGCATTGCCGCTTTTCTCCAGGTCTTTCTTCTGCCTTTTAGGGGACTAGTCACCCCGACATTTTGGCCCATGGGCTCCCAGCTGGACACTGCTTTCCTCAGTCTCCCTGGCAGGGGGATGGGACAACATGATTGTGCTGCCCCGTGGGCTGTGAGCCCAACTGGGGTCCACACCTCGCAGGTCTTGCCCGTGGGAACGATGTCCACCTCTGCTGGGATATGACAGCCATCAGAACATCCTGGAAGCCTTCTGTTGAGGACGGCAGGGTTGGGGCCAGTAAAGGATCGCCCATCCCAGACTGTAACGCGAGATCGAAATCACTCGTGTCTTCTCTAAGCTGCCCTGTGTGGGTTCTGTTACCGGAGCTTAGCCTGCCTGCAGCCTGACCCATCCAGAAATGGGTTCATCTGAATCATTCGGAATGGAACCAACGGGACAGATGGACTCAGTGGAGGGATGAGGTAAGAGGAGGACCAAGGACACTGACTCCTGGGACCAGTGGCAGAGAAGCAGCTTTGCAGGTGTATTTGCATATTGTGCCGATGCCCACGCATCTCGGAGCATTATTTCTGATAGGCCCGGACCACACTTTTGGTGTCTCAGGTGCGTCTTATGAAAAAATACATTTTAGAACCATTGCCTTAGACACAGATATAATCCAGGGTGAAGAGGCACTGGTAACAGGAGTCTCTGAGTCTCCGGAGTAACCAGCCTTGTTCTTAGCTGGGACTTAGAACGTGGAGCGGGGCTGCCGAGAATGAATGGGAAAGGCCTTGGCCCGAGTAGGTGTTAAATCAGAACCTAGGCTGAATCTAGCTGGTATTTGGGCACTTAGGATGAGCTGGGCCCTTGCTCAGCTCTGTCCCCAGGGAAACTCCAGTCTCCTTAGTGGGTGAGCTGGAGGTTTCTTTGCCTTCCAACTCTGATGTCTCTGGCATCCGTCTCAGTGGCCCTTTAGATGCAGAGCTTATTTCCTTGTGCAGATGAACTCTGTGTGTGTGTTTGTGTGTATAATTTATAATGAAATGAAGATGATCACTGTAGTTTGTACCAGGAAATGAACCAAAAAACCCACCTACTTTCCTGAAGTGCTTAAAGCAACTTCTTTCATTTGGATTGAGCCTTCCTCCCTGGGGACAAGGCTGTTGCTTAGGAAATCTGACTGTGAAGTTTATGTAAGCGGAGCCCTTGGCAAAGACTGGACACCAGATGGGCAGCAGCAGTGCTGAGATGGCGCTGGTCAGGTTGAGGTTGGTGTGAATGGCATGGAGGGTATCTTGGGTGTGATAGGAGCTGAAGATCCAGTAACAGCAAACGGGCTGGCGGGGACGCAGGATATGTTGACAGGGGCTGGAAGCCGAGGCCAAGTGTCCTCTCTGCCCAAGACTGAAGGCACCCACAGCTGCCTTTCATGGATGGACACATTTAGTTCTTAGTTTAGTAAAATAGCACCCTTATCTACTTTAGTCTTGTTTCCTTTGAAAACAAACATTTTCAAGAGGAAAAATTTAAAAATCCCACAAATCTGGCTTTATCAATGCTCACTTTTAACACTAGTAAGTTTAATGTTGGTTTGTCTGATGAGGTCTTGTCCCTGGATCAACTTCCTTCCAATTTCAGTGTATGTGTGTAATCAATCGCGTAGGTTATGTTCTTTATTTTCAAAATAAAACATATTTGGAATCCCATTCTATTAATTTATCCTGCAGACACATTAGCACCTGCACTCACTTTTTTGTAGCAATAAAACTGTGAAACTAATTGTCTCTAAATAGAGAATTGGTTAACTAAAATATGGTACATTCATATAGGGGAACGGCATATAGCTGGTCCAATACAGATGAAAAGAGGGGCAAGAAAACTGTGAAATAATGTTATGATTCACATTTGTAAAAAGAAATGGATGGATACTTCTTCAACGTGATTAAGAAAGGCTACCTCAGGCCAGCCTCATGAGCTTACTGGATAAACATGGGAGGAGCTCCTTCTAAAGCAAGAGACAGAGATGTCCAGCACCATCCCTGTTTAGCCCTCTTCTCATGGTCCTGGGCAATGGCGAAGGCAAGAGAAAAATCACCAGCAAAAAACTGGCAGAGATGTAAAATAAGCAGCATTTTCATAGTGATGGTTATTTACTTGGAAACTTCAAAACAATCAACTGAAAAGCTTTTTATAGAAATCAATAGGCTCATATAGTCAAAGTACCAGCTAGACAAAATAAGAAAAAGTGACATCTGATTTAAAACAACCAAAAGTTTAGTCTTAAGTATTTAAATTAGTACTAATATAAAAACATTAGAAGACTCTCTTCTTATTCTCTCAATCGAAGACGGCATTTTAAGATGCAAAAGCCAAAAAAGACTTCAAAAAACTTTATAAATCAGAGTACGAAACAAAATTAAAAAAAAATCTTCATGTCAACAGAAATCTTAAGTCAAGAGACAGATGACAAATTGGGAGAAATACAAAGGGGTCGTACAACTTAAACTGAAAAAGAGCAATCCCAAGTGAAAAACTGACAAAGGATAGAGTTCACAGAAAAAGAAAAAAACACATAGGTCTTGAATATATGAATATATTTGGCCTAATTCAGAAGAGAATGCAAATGAAGACCACAAGGAAATACCATTTTGTCACCTGTCAGAGTGGCAAGGGTCAAAGAGCCTGACGTGTCCTGTTAGTGGAGGTGTGGGGAACAGACTTTGATCCCTGCTGGCACAGCCCTACAGGGGGATTATTTGCAATATTGAGACAAAATTTTAAATGCCCTCACCTTTGACCCAACAATTTCGCTTCTACGATTTTACACTACAAATTATGGCTATATATCATACAACCAAATATTACACAGCCATCACAAGAATGAGACCATTCTATATGTACTTACATTCTCCACCATACATTAGGTGAAAAAAAGCAGAATTATGTTAGCTTTGTCAAGAAACATTATATATATATATATGCATGGAATAATTTTTGGAAAGGTCAGAAAACGTGGGCTGAGGTTGTCTCTGGAATGGGGAACCTGGTGGCTGGGAGTGAGGGAGGAGGCGGAAGCCAGTCACTGTGTCTTCTTGAACTGGGTGTCCCCTCACATTTGCCTTCATCATGTGCTAAGGGAAGAGGGAGGGATGAAGGAGGGAAGGTCAATTCAGGTTATAGGACCCTTCCAGCTATAAGTCAATAAATGCTAAGTTGGCTGCTATAATTTCAGAGCTAATTAATGATGCATGGAGCTTACATGACTATTTTCAAGATCTGAGATATTCTTTTGAATCATACTTTTAAAATACAAAGCTTAAGATTTATACCTGCAATATTTCCCATGGATAGCAATGAAGAACAAGTACAATAAAGGACAGGCACATTCAATTCATAAAAACATTCAGTCTGCTAGATATATTTGGGGAATTTTTATTTTACACAAATATAAACCCCCAAATTTAGAAACAAACAAACAAACCTGACTTGGCTCTTTTTTGGCTTAAAGTGAACAGGTCAGTGCTTGAAAAGTGCTTTTAGAGAATGTTCACTTGCCGATTATTCTCGTGAATGCTCGCATCCCAAGAGCTGCCCGGTCAGCCTGCTTCGCAGGGACGTTACCGTGTTGTGTATTTTGTTGAAATATTTGTAACAACTATGTCCCAGGGATATATTTTGTGGGCTTTATTTTTAAGCAACATTTACATAAACAATAAATGTGGAAACATCAAGGTTCAAAGTGAGCAGGCCAGCATTTACAAAGCGATTTTTAGGGAGTGTCCATATTTTATTTTCGAGAACGCTTATATTCTAAGAGCAGTACAATTAGCCTATTACGAAGGGTCTTAATCTTGTTTGTATAGTGTTCTTGAAATACTTTCTTCAGCTTCTGCCTTAACAAATCCAAAGATGGAAGATGATGACAATCTGGTATATTCAACATTATGTGAAAAAATTCATTCCACATATCCAGATGAGGAAGCCTGGAGAGACAAGGCATAAACGAAGGATAAAATGTAGCCTTCAGGGCTTCCCTGGTGGCTCAGTGGTTAAGAATCCACCTGCCAATGCAGGGGACACGGGTTCGAGCCCTGGTCCGGAAAGATCCCACATGCCACAGAGCAACTGAGCCCATGTGCCACAACTACTGAGCCTGCGCTCTAGAGCCTGTGAGCCACAGCTACTGAGCCCGCATGCCACAACTACTGAAGCCCGTGGGCCTAGAGCCCATGCTCTGCAAAAAGAGAAGCCACCTCAATAAGAAGCCCGCGTACCGCAACGAAGAGTAGCCCCTGCTTGCTGAAACTAGAGAAAGCCCGCGTGCAGCAACAAAGACCCAATGCAGCCAATAAATAAATAAATTTATTAAAAAAAAAAAGTAGCCTTCAGCGTGCAGGGCAATCCCACTCTTGCATCTGACTTAACTCTAACCTCAACCCAACCTAATGCATCAAGAATGGATATGTTGGTGGGAATGTAAATTGATACAACCACTATGGAAAACAGTATGGAGGTTCCTTAAAAAACTAAAAATAGAACTACCATATGACCCAGCAATCCCACTACTGGGCATATACCCTGAGAAAACCATAATTCAAAAAGAGTCATGTACCACAGTGTTCATTGCAGCACTATTTACAATAGCCAGGACATGGAACCAACCTAAATGTCCATCGACAGACGAAAGGATAAAGAAGATGTGGCACATATATACAATGGAATATTACTCAGCCATAAAAAGAAACGAAATTGAGTTATTTGTAGTGAGGTGGATGGACCTAGAGTCTGTCGTACAGAGTGAAGTAAATCAGAAAGAGCAAAACAAATACCATATGCTAACGCATATATATATGGAATCTAAAAAAAAAAAAAAAAAGGCACTGATGAACCTAGTTGCAGGGCAGGAATAAAGATACAGACATAGAGAATGGACTTGAGGACATGGGGTGGGAGGGGGAAGCTGGGGTGAAGTGAGAGTAGCATCAACATATATACACTACCGAATGTAAAATAGTTGGCTAGTGGGAAGCAGCAGCATAGCACAGGGAGATCAGCTGGGTGCTTTGCGATGACCTAGAGGGGTAGGATAGGGAGTGTGGGAGGGAGGCTCAAGAGGGAGGGGACATGGGGACATATGTGTGCATATGGCTGATTCACTTTGTTGTACAACAGAAGCTAACACAGTATTGTGAAGCAATTATACTCCACTGAAGATCTATTAAAAAAAATAATAAAATAAAAAAAAATTCAAAAATTCAAAAAAAAAAATAGAATGGATATGTTGAATCTATTATACATAGGAGAAACTGAAGATCCAAAGAAATGTCTACACACAACTTGTTCCACAAAAGTTACAAATGGAGAAACAGAAGGACTTAAATAACTTGCTCACTGCACCCAGGGCCCAGGGTTATGCTATTTCACCCTACTTCCCAAGGCATGGGTCTTCTGTGGCAAAGATCCATTTTCCACCAGATGGAACCCAACATTCTACTGTATTTATTCTTTTCACTGTAGCACCAATGCTAATACCCACCTTCTAAAAAGACCTTCAGGCTTCCAGACTCCCCCTTCATTTTTCACTTTCATGTAAGTGCCAAAAAGCATGCAGTACACTGTTGCAGCAACTCCAAAGTAATCAATCTATAAAGAAAATATGGGTATATATGACTAATACACTAATTTACACTTGAGTATATTCCCATGTCTAAGTTATGCAGCAAATATGATAAATCACAGGAAGTAAATAGTCACAGGATTTCACTTTTAAAGAATTCTGGAAGTGTGCATTAACCCCACACTGACACGTCCTATGAACGCCTGTCTAGGCTTTGCTGGAGGCTTCCACGGATGGCAGATCACCCGCCACCTCCTGAGGCAGCGTCTTGGGAAGCTCTGCTCTTCCTGAGCTACCGCGTCCTTTGTTTTGTCACACAGAGGCAAACACAACACCAAGCCGCTTGCAAGTCCTCCCAGCTCCTCCCCCCAGGACTGGCTGTGGTCTTTGAACTGTGCTCCAAACCTCACGAGGTGTGACGAGTCCACAACGGAGAACAACCCTGGAGCGTCGTCTGAATCCAGGGCTAGAAGAACACTAGATCAGCTCAAACTATCTAGATGCTCAAATTCATTTTGAAATTATAGTGAGTGTTATACAGGGAAATGTTTTCAAATCTCTCACTCTAGTTCTCTACCTGGTAGTTCCAGGGCTTGTTACTGAGCATCTCAATACACTGGAAACCAGATGTTTCACACTTTGCCGTAAATGCAGTTCCTTTTGGAAAAAGTTTCATGTCTATACTCTGACCCAGGTCGATCAGTGCCAAGCCAGCAGATAAATCATCATCTTCACCGTCCTGTTCCAAAAATCTATATTAAACACAAACAAGGGCCAGGCTGCGTGAGCACAGATAATAAAAGTCTGCTGGGGAAACGGTAAGAGAAGGACCTGTTAAAAGGGCAACTTGCCTGTTTCCGAGTATGAAATTGTCTGGCTTGATGTCTCCATGGATGATTTCGCAGTCATGGACTTGTTCAATCATGCACAGCACTCTGATAGCAAAAGCGAGGACTAGAGCTTGAGGCATCACTTTTTCAGGGGTATTTTTGTAGAGGTTAATGGCATTCTAGAAACAATGGAAAGTGGAGTCCTGAGTTGGTTGCACAGGATTAATGAAATTTCAAGTCAAGAGCTTTGCCCCCACCCATCACTCCAATAAAAGCTCCAAGTGCAAAAGGTATGTGCAAGGCACAAGCCAAAAATGTACTTCAGTTCCTGTTTGTCATAAAAGCAATACACTTACTAGTAATGTCCCATAGCTGTAGAGATCTCCTACTAACACACTGCCATTCTGGAACAGGTGGGCAGAATAGAATTTGATAAACATGTGTCGCATGC